>NC_136060.1:197947436-200347436 GCF_964261635.1 Lissotriton helveticus
GTGGTCTGCTTAATTCAGACACTCTGTTCATCACCACCCCCTTTTCTGAATCGTTTTTGGCCACTATAGGTGTGGCAGGGTATACTCAGACATGAGTCCCTTTCTCACTGCTCCATCAGGATTCAAGCAAGCCGGCCGAAGAGGCTGAAATGCCAGAAACCGGTCCCCGGTAGCTTTACGCCTGTTCCCATGATGCACTGGGCCAGGGACAGACTAATTTGCTATAGCCAGTGGGTTAAGAGTGGTCTGCTTAATTCAGACACTCTGTTCATCAACCACCCCCTTTTCTGAATCGTTTTTGGCCACTATAGGTGTGGCAGGGTATACTCAGACATGAGTCCCTTCTCACTGCTCCATCAGGATTCAAGCAAGCCGGGCCGAAGAGGCTGAAATGCCAGAAACGGTCCCCCGGTAGCTTGTCTCCTTTCTGGTGAAGATTGGCTTGGTAGTTTGGTCTGCCCTGTCCCATGATGCACTGGGCCAGGGACAGACTAATTTGCATATAGGCCAGTCTGAGCTGGGATGGGGCAGTGAGATAAATAACGGTGATGGATCAAGCCCTGATCTTGGACTGGTAAGAGTGGTCTGCTTAATTCAGACACTCTGTTCATCACCACCCCCTTTTCTGAATCGTTTTTGGCCACTATAGGTGTGGCAGGGTATACTCAGACATGAGTCCCTTTCCTCACTGCTCCATCAGGATTCAAGCAAGCCGGGCCGAAGAGGCTGAAATGCCAGAAACCGGTCCCCGGTAGCTTGTCTCCTTTCTGGTGAAGAATTGGCTTGGTAGTTTGGTCTGCCCTGTTCCCATGATGCACTGGGCCAGGGACAGACTAATTTGCATATAGCCAGGTTCGCTGAGCTGGGATGGGGCAGTGAGATAAATAACGGTGATGGATCAAGCCCTGATCTTTGGACTGGGTAAGAGTGGTCTGCTTAATTCAGACACTCTGTTCATCACCACCCCCTTTTCTGAATCGTTTTTGGCCACTATAGGTGTGGCAGGGTATACTCAGACATGAGTCCCTTTCTCACTGCTCCATCAGGATTCAAGCAAGCCGGGCCGAAGAGGCTGAAATGCCAGAAACCGGTCCCCGGTAGCTTGTCTCCTTTCTGGTGAAGAATTGGCTTGGTAGTTTGGTCTGCCCTGTTCCCATGATGCACTGGGCCAGGGACAGACTAATTTGCATATAGCCAGGTTCTGAGCTGGGATGGGGCAGTGAGATAAATAACGGTGATGGATCAAGCCCTGATCTTTGGACTGGGTAAGAGTGGTCTGCTTAATTCAGACACTCTGTTCATCACCACCCCCTTTTCTGAATCGTTTTTGGCCACTATAGGTGTGGCAGGGTATACTCAGACATGAGTCCCTTTCTCACTGCTCCATCAGGATTCAAGCAAGCCGGGCCGAAGAGGCTGAAATGCCAGAAACCGGTCCCCGGTAGCTTGTCTCCTTTCTGGTGAAGAATTGGCTTGGTAGTTTGGTCTGCCCTGTTCCCATGATGCACTGGGCCAGGGACAGACTAATTTGCATATAGCCAGGTTCTGAGCTGGGATGGGGCAGTGAGATAAATAACGGTGATGGATCAAGCCTGATCTTTGGACTGGGTAAGAGTGGTCTGCTTAATTCAGACACTCTGTTCATCACCACCCCCTTTTCTGAATCGTTTTTGGCCACTATAGGTGTGGCAGGGTATACTCAGACATGAGTCCCTTTCTCACTGCTCCATCAGGATTCAAGCAAGCCGGGCCGAAGAGGCTGAAATGCCAGAAACCGGTCCCCGGTAGCTTGTCTCCTTTCTGGTGAAGAATTGGCTTGGTAGTTTGGTCTGCCCTGTTCCCATGATGCACTGGGCCAGGACAGACTAATTTGCATATAGCCAGGTTCTGAGCTGGGATGGGGCAGTGAGATAAATAACGGTGATGGATCAAGCCCTGATCTTTGGACTGGGTAAGAGTGGTCTGCTTAATTCAGACACTCTGTTCATCACCACCCCCTTTTCTGAATCGTTTTTGGCCACTATAGGTGTGGCAGGGTATACTCAGACATGAGTCCTTTCTCACTGCTCCATCAGGATTCAAGCAAGCCGGGCCGAAGAGGCTGAAATGCCAGAAACCGGTCCCCGGTAGCTTGTCTCCTTTCTGGTGAAGAATTGGCTTGGTAGTTTGGTCTGCCCTGTTCCCATGATGCACTGGGCCAGGGACAGACTAATTTGCATATAGCCAGGTTCTGAGCTGGGATGGGGCAGTGAGATAAATAACGGTGATGGATCAAGCCCTGATCTTTGGACTGGGTAAGAGTGGTCTGCTTAATTCAGACACTCTGTTCATCACCACCCCCTTTTCTGAATCGTTTTTGGCCACTATAGGTGTGGCAGGGTATACTCAGACATGAGTCCCTTTCTCACTGCTCCATCAGGATTCAAGCAAGCCGGGCCGAAGAGGCTGAAATGCCAGAAACCGGTCCCCGGTAGCTTGTCTCCTTTCTGGTGAAGAATTGGCTTGGTAGTTTGGTCTGCCCTGTTCCCATGATGCACTGGGCCAGGGACAGACTAATTTGCATATAGCCAGGTTCTGAGCTGGGATGGGGCAGTGAGATAAATAACGGTGATGGATCAAGCCCTGATCTTTGGACTGGGTAAGAGTGGTCTGCTTAATTCAGACACTCTGTTCATCACCACCCCCTTTTCTGAATCGTTTTTGGCCACTATAGGTGTGGCAGGGTATACTCAGACATGAGTCCCTTTCTCACTGCTCCATCAGGATTCAAGCAAGCCGGGCCGAAGAGGCTGAAATGCCAGAAACCGGTCCCCGGTAGCTTGTCTCCTTTCTGGTGAAGAATTGGCTTGGTAGTTTGGTCTGCCCTGTTCCCATGATGCACTGGGCCAGGGACAGACTAATTTGCATATAGCCAGGTTCTGAGCTGGGATGGGGCAGTGAGATAAATAACGGTGATGGATCAAGCCCTGATCTTTGGACTGGGTAAGAGTGGTCTGCTTAATTCAGACACTCTGTTCATCACCACCCCCTTTTCTGAATCGTTTTTGGCCACTATAGGTGTGGCAGGGTATACTCAGACATGAGTCCCTTTCTCACTGCTCCATCAGGATTCAAGCAAGCCGGGCCGAAGAGGCTGAAATGCCAGAAACCGGTCCCCGGTAGCTTGTCTCCTTTCTGGTGAAGAATTGGCTTGGTAGTTTGGTCTGCCCTGTTCCCATGATGCACTGGGCCAGGGACAGACTAATTTGCATATAGCCAGGTTCTGAGCTGGGATGGGGCAGTGAGATAAATAACGGTGATGGATCAAGCCCTGATCTTTGGACTGGGTAAGAGTGGTCTGCTTAATTCAGACACTCTGTTCATCACCACCCCCTTTTCTGAATCGTTTTTGGCCACTATAGGTGTGGCAGGGTATACTCAGACATGAGTCCCTTTCTCACTGCTCCATCAGGATTCAAGCAAGCCGGGCCGAAGAGGCTGAAATGCCAGAAACCGGTCCCCGGTAGCTTGTCTCCTTTCTGGTGAAGAATTGGCTTGGTAGTTTGGTCTGCCCTGTTCCCATGATGCACTGGGCCAGGGACAGACTAATTTGCATATAGCCAGGTTCTGAGCTGGGATGGGGCAGTGAGATAAATAACGGTGATGGATCAAGCCCTGATCTTTGGACTGGGTAAGAGTGGTCTGCTTAATTCAGACACTCTGTTCATCACCACCCCCTTTTCTGAATCGTTTTTGGCCACTATAGGTGTGGCAGGGTATACTCAGACATGAGTCCCTTTCTCACTGCTCCATCAGGATTCAAGCAAGCCGGGCCGAAGAGGCTGAAATGCCAGAAACCGGTCCCCGGTAGCTTGTCTCCTTTCTGGTGAAGAATTGGCTTGGTAGTTTGGTCTGCCCTGTTCCCATGATGCACTGGGCCAGGGACAGACTAATTTGCATATAGCCAGGTTCTGAGCTGGGATGGGGCAGTGAGATAAATAACGGTGATGGATCAAGCCCTGATCTTTGGACTGGGTAAGAGTGGTCTGCTTAATTCAGACACTCTGTTCATCACCACCCCCTTTTCTGAATCGTTTTTGGCCACTATAGGTGTGGCAGGGTATACTCAGACATGAGTCCCTTTCTCACTGCTCCATCAGGATTCAAGCAAGCCGGGCCGAAGAGGCTGAAATGCCAGAAACCGGTCCCCGGTAGCTTGTCTCCTTTCTGGTGAAGAATTGGCTTGGTAGTTTGGTCTGCCCTGTTCCCATGATGCACTGGGCCAGGGACAGACTAATTTGCATATAGCCAGGTTCTGAGCTGGGATGGGGCAGTGAGATAAATAACGGTGATGGATCAAGCCCTGATCTTTGGACTGGGTAAGAGTGGTCTGCTTAATTCAGACACTCTGTTCATCACCACCCCCTTTTCTGAATCGTTTTTGGCCACTATAGGTGTGGCAGGGTATACTCAGACATGAGTCCCTTTCTCACTGCTCCATCAGGATTCAAGCAAGCCGGGCCGAAGAGGCTGAAATGCCAGAAACCGGTCCCCGGTAGCTTGTCTCCTTTCTGGTGAAGAATTGGCTTGGTAGTTTGGTCTGCCCTGTTCCCATGATGCACTGGGCCAGGGACAGACTAATTTGCATATAGCCAGGTTCTGAGCTGGGATGGGGCAGTGAGATAAATAACGGTGATGGATCAAGCCCTGATCTTTGGACTGGGTAAGAGTGGTCTGCTTAATTCAGACACTCTGTTCATCACCACCCCCTTTTCTGAATCGTTTTTGGCCACTATAGGTGTGGCAGGGTATACTCAGACATGAGTCCCTTTCTCACTGCTCCATCAGGATTCAAGCAAGCCGGGCCGAAGAGGCTGAAATGCCAGAAACCGGTCCCCGGTAGCTTGTCTCCTTTCTGGTGAAGAATTGGCTTGGTAGTTTGGTCTGCCCTGTTCCCATGATGCACTGGGCCAGGGACAGACTAATTTGCATATAGCCAGGTTCTGAGCTGGGATGGGGCAGTGAGATAAATAACGGTGATGGATCAAGCCCTGATCTTTGGACTGGGTAAGAGTGGTCTGCTTAATTCAGACACTCTGTTCATCACCACCCCCTTTTCTGAATCGTTTTTGGCCACTATAGGTGTGGCAGGGTATACTCAGACATGAGTCCCTTTCTCACTGCTCCATCAGGATTCAAGCAAGCCGGGCCGAAGAGGCTGAAATGCCAGAAACCGGTCCCCGGTAGCTTGTCTCCTTTCTGGTGAAGAATTGGCTTGGTAGTTTGGTCTGCCCTGTTCCCATGATGCACTGGGCCAGGGACAGACTAATTTGCATATAGCCAGGTTCTGAGCTGGGATGGGGCAGTGAGATAAATAACGGTGATGGATCAAGCCCTGATCTTTGGACTGGGTAAGAGTGGTCTGCTTAATTCAGACACTCTGTTCATCACCACCCCCTTTTCTGAATCGTTTTTGGCCACTATAGGTGTGGCAGGGTATACTCAGACATGAGTCCCTTTCTCACTGCTCCATCAGGATTCAAGCAAGCCGGGCCGAAGAGGCTGAAATGCCAGAAACCGGTCCCCGGTAGCTTGTCTCCTTTCTGGTGAAGAATTGGCTTGGTAGTTTGGTCTGCCCTGTTCCCATGATGCACTGGGCCAGGGACAGACTAATTTGCATATAGCCAGGTTCTGAGCTGGGATGGGGCAGTGAGATAAATAACGGTGATGGATCAAGCCCTGATCTTTGGACTGGGTAAGAGTGGTCTGCTTAATTCAGACACTCTGTTCATCACCACCCCCTTTTCTGAATCGTTTTTGGCCACTATAGGTGTGGCAGGGTATACTCAGACATGAGTCCCTTTCTCACTGCTCCATCAGGATTCAAGCAAGCCGGGCCGAAGAGGCTGAAATGCCAGAAAACCGGTCCCCGGTAGCTTGTCTCCTTTCTGGTGAAGAATTGGCTTGGTAGTTTGGTCTGCCCTGTTCCCATGATGCACTGGGCCAGGGACAGACTAATTTGCATATAGCCAGGTTCTGAGCTGGGATGGGGCAGTGAGATAAATAACGGTGATGGATCAAGCCCTGATCTTTGGACTGGGTAAGAGTGGTCTGCTTAATTCAGACACTCTGTTCATCACCACCCCCTTTTCTGAATCGTTTTTGGCCACTATAGGTGTGGCAGGGTATACTCAGACATGAGTCCCTTTCTCACTGCTCCATCAGGATTCAAGCAAGCCGGGCCGAAGAGGCTGAAATGCCAGAAACCGGTCCCCGGTAGCTTGTCTCCTTTCTGGTGAAGAATTGGCTTGGTAGTTTGGTCTGCCCTGTTCCCATGATGCACTGGGCCAGGGACAGACTAATTTGCATATAGCCAGGTTCTGAGCTGGGATGGGGCAGTGAGATAAATAACGGTGATGGATCAAGCCCTGATCTTTGGACTGGGTAAGAGTGGTCTGCTTAATTCAGACACTCTGTTCATCACCACCCCCTTTTCTGAATCGTTTTTGGCCACTATAGGTGTGGCAGGGTATACTCAGACATGAGTCCCTTTCTCACTGCTCCATCAGGATTCAAGCAAGCCGGGCCGAAGAGGCTGAAATGCCAGAAACCGGTCCCCGGTAGCTTGTCTCCTTTCTGGTGAAGAATTGGCTTGGTAGTTTGGTCTGCCCTGTTCCCATGATGCACTGGGCCAGGGACAGACTAATTTGCATATAGCCAGGTTCTGAGCTGGGATGGGGCAGTGAGATAAATAACGGTGATGGATCAAGCCCTGATCTTTGGACTGGGTAAGAGTGGTCTGCTTAATTCAGACACTCTGTTCATCACCACCCCCTTTTCTGAATCGTTTTTGGCCACTATAGGTGTGGCAGGGTATACTCAGACATGAGTCCCTTTCTCACTGCTCCATCAGGATTCAAGCAAGCCGGGCCGAAGAGGCTGAAATGCCAGAAACCGGTCCCCGGTAGCTTGTCTCCTTTCTGGTGAAGAATTGGCTTGGTAGTTTGGTCTGCCCTGTTCCCATGATGCACTGGGCCAGGGACAGACTAATTTGCATATAGCCAGGTTCTGAGCTGGGATGGGGCAGTGAGATAAATAACGGTGATGGATCAAGCCCTGATCTTTGGACTGGGTAAGAGTGGTCTGCTTAATTCAGACACTCTGTTCATCACCACCCCCTTTTCTGAATCGTTTTTGGCCACTATAGGTGTGGCAGGGTATACTCAGACATGAGTCCCTTTCTCACTGCTCCATCAGGATTCAAGCAAGCCGGGCCGAAGAGGCTGAAATGCCAGAAACCGGTCCCCGGTAGCTTGTCTCCTTTCTGGTGAAGAATTGGCTTGGTAGTTTGGTCTGCCCTGTTCCCATGATGCACTGGGCCAGGGACAGACTAATTTGCATATAGCCAGGTTCTGAGCTGGGATGGGGCAGTGAGATAAATAACGGTGATGGATCAAGCCCTGATCTTTGGACTGGGTAAGAGTGGTCTGCTTAATTCAGACACTCTGTTCATCACCACCCCCTTTTCTGAATCGTTTTTGGCCACTATAGGTGTGGCAGGGTATACTCAGACATGAGTCCCTTTCTCACTGCTCCATCAGGATTCAAGCAAGCCGGGCCGAAGAGGCTGAAATGCCAGAAACCGGTCCCCGGTAGCTTGTCTCCTTTCTGGTGAAGAATTGGCTTGGTAGTTTGGTCTGCCCTGTTCCCATGATGCACTGGGCCAGGGACAGACTAATTTGCATATAGCCAGGTTCTGAGCTGGGATGGGGCAGTGAGATAAATAACGGTGATGGATCAAGCCCTGATCTTTGGACTGGGTAAGAGTGGTCTGCTTAATTCAGACACTCTGTTCATCACCACCCCCTTTTCTGAATCGTTTTTGGCCACTATAGGTGTGGCAGGGTATACTCAGACATGAGTCCCTTTCTCACTGCTCCATCAGGATTCAAGCAAGCCGGGCCGAAGAGGCTGAAATGCCAGAAACCGGTCCCCGGTAGCTTGTCTCCTTTCTGGTGAAGAATTGGCTTGGTAGTTTGGTCTGCCCTGTTCCCATGATGCACTGGGCCAGGGACAGACTAATTTGCATATAGCCAGGTTCTGAGCTGGGATGGGGCAGTGAGATAAATAACGGTGATGGATCAAGCCCTGATCTTTGGACTGGGTAAGAGTGGTCTGCTTAATTCAGACACTCTGTTCATCACCACCCCCTTTTCTGAATCGTTTTTGGCCACTATAGGTGTGGCAGGGTATACTCAGACATGAGTCCCTTTCTCACTGCTCCATCAGGATTCAAGCAAGCCGGGCCGAAGAGGCTGAAATGCCAGAAACCGGTCCCCGGTAGCTTGTCTCCTTTCTGGTGAAGAATTGGCTTGGTAGTTTGGTCTGCCCTGTTCCCATGATGCACTGGGCCAGGGACAGACTAATTTGCATATAGCCAGGTTCTGAGCTGGGATGGGGCAGTGAGATAAATAACGGTGATGGATCAAGCCCTGATCTTTGGACTGGGTAAGAGTGGTCTGCTTAATTCAGACACTCTGTTCATCACCACCCCCTTTTCTGAATCGTTTTTGGCCACTATAGGTGTGGCAGGGTATACTCAGACATGAGTCCCTTTCTCACTGCTCCATCAGGATTCAAGCAAGCCGGGCCGAAGAGGCTGAAATGCCAGAAACCGGTCCCCGGTAGCTTGTCTCCTTTCTGGTGAAGAATTGGCTTGGTAGTTTGGTCTGCCCTGTTCCCATGATGCACTGGGCCAGGGACAGACTAATTTGCATATAGCCAGGTTCTGAGCTGGGATGGGGCAGTGAGATAAATAACGGTGATGGATCAAGCCCTGATCTTTGGACTGGGTAAGAGTGGTCTGCTTAATTCAGACACTCTGTTCATCACCACCCCCTTTTCTGAATCGTTTTTGGCCACTATAGGTGTGGCAGGGTATACTCAGACATGAGTCCCTTTCTCACTGCTCCATCAGGATTCAAGCAAGCCGGGCCGAAGAGGCTGAAATGCCAGAAACCGGTCCCCGGTAGCTTGTCTCCTTTCTGGTGAAGAATTGGCTTGGTAGTTTGGTCTGCCCTGTTCCCATGATGCACTGGGCCAGGGACAGACTAATTTGCATATAGCCAGGTTCTGAGCTGGGATGGGGCAGTGAGATAAATAACGGTGATGGATCAAGCCCTGATCTTTGGACTGGGTAAGAGTGGTCTGCTTAATTCAGACACTCTGTTCATCACCACCCCCTTTTCTGAATCGTTTTTGGCCACTATAGGTGTGGCAGGGTATACTCAGACATGAGTCCCTTTCTCACTGCTCCATCAGGATTCAAGCAAGCCGGGCCGAAGAGGCTGAAATGCCAGAAACCGGTCCCCGGTAGCTTGTCTCCTTTCTGGTGAAGAATTGGCTTGGTAGTTTGGTCTGCCCTGTTCCCATGATGCACTGGGCCAGGGACAGACTAATTTGCATATAGCCAGGTTCTGAGCTGGGATGGGGCAGTGAGATAAATAACGGTGATGGATCAAGCCCTGATCTTTGGACTGGGTAAGAGTGGTCTGCTTAATTCAGACACTCTGTTCATCACCACCCCCTTTTCTGAATCGTTTTTGGCCACTATAGGTGTGGCAGGGTATACTCAGACATGAGTCCCTTTCTCACTGCTCCATCAGGATTCAAGCAAGCCGGGCCGAAGAGGCTGAAATGCCAGAAACCGGTCCCCGGTAGCTTGTCTCCTTTCTGGTGAAGAATTGGCTTGGTAGTTTGGTCTGCCCTGTTCCCATGATGCACTGGGCCAGGGACAGACTAATTTGCATATAGCCAGGTTCTGAGCTGGGATGGGGCAGTGAGATAAATAACGGTGATGGATCAAGCCCTGATCTTTGGACTGGGTAAGAGTGGTCTGCTTAATTCAGACACTCTGTTCATCACCACCCCCTTTTCTGAATCGTTTTTGGCCACTATAGGTGTGGCAGGGTATACTCAGACATGAGTCCCTTTCCTCACTGCTCCATCAGGATTCAAGCAAGCCGGGCCGAAGAGGCTGAAATGCCAGAAACCGGTCCCCGGTAGCTTGTCTCCTTTCTGGTGAAGAATTGGCTTGGTAGTTTGGTCTGCCCTGTTCCCATGATGCACTGGGCCAGGGACAGACTAATTTGCATATAGCCAGGTTCTGAGCTGGGATGGGGCAGTGAGATAAATAACGGTGATGGATCAAGCCCTGATCTTTGGACTGGGTAAGAGTGGTCTGCTTAATTCAGACACTCTGTTCATCACCACCCCCTTTTCTGAATCGTTTTTGGCCACTATAGGTGTGGCAGGGTATACTCAGACATGAGTCCCTTTCTCACTGCTCCATCAGGATTCAAGCAAGCCGGGCCGAAGAGGCTGAAATGCCAGAAACCGGTCCCCGGTAGCTTGTCTCCTTTCTGGTGAAGAATTGGCTTGGTAGTTTGGTCTGCCCTGTTCCCATGATGCACTGGGCCAGGGACAGACTAATTTGCATATAGCCAGGTTCTGAGCTGGGATGGGGCAGTGAGATAAATAACGGTGATGGATCAAGCCCTGATCTTTGGACTGGGTAAGAGTGGTCTGCTTAATTCAGACACTCTGTTCATCACCACCCCCTTTTCTGAATCGTTTTTGGCCACTATAGGTGTGGCAGGGTATACTCAGACATGAGTCCCTTTCTCACTGCTCCATCAGGATTCAAGCAAGCCGGGCCGAAGAGGCTGAAATGCCAGAAACCGGTCCCCGGTAGCTTGTCTCCTTTCTGGTGAAGAATTGGCTTGGTAGGTTGGTCTGCCCTGTTCCCATGATGCACTGGGCCAGGGACAGACTAATTTGCATATAGCCAGGTTCTGAGCTGGGATGGGGCAGTGAGATAAATAACGGTGATGGATCAAGCCCTGATCTTTGGACTGGGTAAGAGTGGTCTGCTTAATTCAGACACTCTGTTCATCACCACCCCCTTTTCTGAATCGTTTTTGGCCACTATAGGTGTGGCAGGGTATACTCAGACATGAGTCCCTTTCTCACTGCTCCATCAGGATTCAAGCAAGCCGGGCCGAAGAGGCTGAAATGCCAGAAACCGGTCCCCGGTAGCTTGTCTCCTTTCTGGTGAAGAATTGGGTTGGTAGTTTGGTCTGCCCTGTTCCCATGATGCACTGGGCCAGGGACAGACTAATTTGCATATAGCCAGGTTCTGAGCTGGGATGGGGCAGTGAGATAAATAACGGTGATGGATCAAGCCCTGATCTTTGGACTGGGTAAGAGTGGTCTGCTTAATTCAGACACTCTGTTCATCACCACCCCCTTTTCTGAATCGTTTTTGGCCACTATAGGTGTGGCAGGGTATACTCAGACATGAGTCCCTTTCTCACTGCTCCATCAGGATTCAAGGAAGCCGGGCCGAAGAGGCTGAAATGCCAGAAACCGGTCCCCGGTAGCTTGTCTCCTTTCTGGTGAAGAATTGGCTTGGTAGTTTGGTCTGCCCTGTTCCCATGATGCACTGGGCCAGGGACAGACTAATTTGCATATAGCCAGGTTCTGAGCTGGGATGGGGCAGTGAGATAAATAACGGTGATGGATCAAGCCCTGATCTTTGGACTGGGTAAGAGTGGTCTGCTTAATTCAGACACTCTGTTCATCACCACCCCCTTTTCTGAATCGTTTTTGGCCACTATAGGTGTGGCAGGGTATACTCAGACATGAGTCCCTTTCTCACTGCTCCATCAGGATTCAAGCAAGCCGGGCCGAAGAGGCTGAAATGCCAGAAACCGGTCCCCGGTAGCTTGTCTCCTTTCTGGTGAAGAATTGGCTTGGTAGTTTGGTCTGCCCTGTTCCCATAATGCACTGGGCCAGGGACAGACTAATTTGCATATAGCCAGGTTCTGAGCTGGGATGGGGCAGTGAGATAAATAACGGTGATGGATCAAGCCCTGATCTTTGGACTGGGTACGAGTGGTCTGCTTAATTCAGACACTCTGTTCATCACCACCCCCTTTTCTGAATCGTTTTTGGCCACTATAGGTGTGGCAGGGTATACTCAGACATGAGTCCCTTTCTCACTGCTCCATCAGGATTCAAGCAAGCCGGGCCGAAGAGGCTGAAATGCCAGAAACCGGTCCCCGGTAGCTTGTCTCCTTTCTGGTGAAGAATTGGCTTGGTAGTTTGGTCTGCCCTGTTCCCATGATGCACTGGGCCAGGGACAGACTAATTTGCATATAGCCAGGTTCTGAGCTGGGATGGGGCAGTGAGATAAATAACGGTGATGGATCAAGCCCTGATCTTTGGACTGGGTAAGAGTGGTCTGCTTAATTCAGACACTCTGTTCATCACCACCCCCTTTTCTGAATCGTTTTTGGCCACTATAGGTGTGGCAGGGTATACTCAGACATGAGTCCCTTTCTCACTGCTCCATCAGGATTCAAGCAAGCCGGGCCGAAGAGGCTGAAATGCCAGAAACCGGTCCCCGGTAGCTTGTCTCCTTTCTGGTGAAGAATTGGCTTGGTAGTTTGGTCTGCCCTGTTCCCATGATGCACTGGGCCAGGGACAGACTAATTTGCATATAGCCAGGTTCTGAGCTGGGATGGGGCAGTGAGATAAATAACGGTGATGGATCAAGCCCTGATCTTTGGACTGGGTAAGAGTGGTCTGCTTAATTCAGACACTCTGTTCATCACCACCCCCTTTTCTGAATCGTTTTTGGCCACTATAGGTGTGGCAGGGTATACTCAGACATGAGTCCCTTTCTCACTGCTCCATCAGGATTCAAGCAAGCCGGGCCGAAGAGGCTGAAATGCCAGAAACCGGTCCCCGGTAGCTTGTCTCCTTTCTGGTGAAGAATTGGCTTGGTAGTTTGGTCTGCCCTGTTCCCATGATGCACTGGGCCAGGGACAGACTAATTTGCATATAGCCAGGTTCTGAGCTGGGATGGGGCAGTGAGATAAATAACGGTGATGGATCAAGCCCTGATCTTTGGACTGGGTAAGAGTGGTCTGCTTAATTCAGACACTCTGTTCATCACCACCCCCTTTTCTGAATCGTTTTTGGCCACTATAGGTGTGGCAGGGTATACTCAGACATGAGTCCCTTTCTCACTGCTCCATCAGGATTCAAGCAAGCCGGGCCGAAGAGGCTGAAATGCCAGAAACCGGTCCCCGGTAGCTTGTCTCCTTTCTGGTGAAGAATTGGCTTGGTAGTTTGGTCTGCCCTGTTCCCATGATGCACTGGGCCAGGGACAGACTAATTTGCATATAGCCAGGTTCTGAGCTGGGATGGGGCAGTGAGATAAATAACGGTGATGGATCAAGCCCTGATCTTTGGTTTGGGTAAGAGTGGTCTGCTTAATTCAGACACTCTGTTCATCACCACCCCCTTTTCTGAATCGTTTTTGGCCACTATAGGTGTGGCAGGGTGTACTCAGACATGAGTCCTTTTCTCACTGCTCCATCAGGATTCAAGCAAGCCGGGCCAAAGAGGCTGAAATGCCAGAAACCGGTCCCCGGTAGCTTGTCTCCTTTCTGGTGAAGAATTGGCTTGGTAGTTTGGTCTGCCCTGTTCCCATGATGCACTGGGCCAGGGACAGACTAATTTGCATATAGCCAGGTTCTGAGCTGGGATGGGGCAGTGAGATAAATAACGGTGATGGATCAAGCCCTGATCTTTGGACTGGGTAAGAGTGGTCTGCTTAATTCAGACACTCTGTTCATCACCACCCCCTTTTCTGAATCGTTTTTGGCCACTATAGGTGTGGCAGGGTATACTCAGACATGAGTCCCTTTCTCACTGCTCCATCAGGATTCAAGCAAGCCGGGCCGAAGAGGCTGAAATGCCAGAAACCGGTCCCCGGTAGCTTGTCTCCTTTCTGGTGAAGAATTGGCTTGGTAGGTTGGTCTGCCCTGTTCCCATGATGCACTGGGCCAGGGACAGACTAATTTGCATATAGCCAGGTTCTGAGCTGGGATGGGGCAGTGAGATAAATAACGGTGATGGATCAAGCCCTGATCTTTGGACTGGGTAAGAGTGGTCTGCTTAATTCAGACACTCTGTTCATCACCACCCCCTTTTCTGAATCGTTTTTGGCCACTATAGGTGTGGCAGGGTATACTCAGACATGAGTCCCTTTCTCACTGCTCCATCAGGATTCAAGCAAGCCGGGCCGAAGAGGCTGAAATGCCAGAAACCGGTCCCCGGTAGCTTGTCTCCTTTCTGGTGAAGAATTGGCTTGGTAGTTTGGTCTGCCCTGTTCCCATGATGCACTGGGCCAGGGACAGACTAATTTGCATATAGCCAGGTTCTGAGCTGGGATGGGGCAGTGAGATAAATAACGGTGATGGATCAAGCCCTGATCTTTGGACTGGGTAAGAGTGGTCTGCTTAATTCAGACACTCTGTTCATCACCACCCCCTTTTCTGAATCGTTTTTGGCCACTATAGGTGTGGCAGGGTATACTCAGACATGAGTCCCTTTCTCACTGCTCCATCAGGATTCAAGCAAGCCGGGCCGAAGAGGCTGAAATGCCAGAAACCGGTCCCCGGTAGCTTGTCTCCTTTCTGGTGAAGAATTGGCTTGGTAGTTTGGTCTGCCCTGTTCCCATGATGCACTGGGCCAGGGACAGACTAATTTGCATATAGCCAGGTTCTGAGCTGGGATGGGGCAGTGAGATAAATAACGGTGATGGATCAAGCCCTGATCTTTGGTTTGGGTAAGAGTGGTCTGCTTAATTCAGACACTCTGTTCATCACCACCCCCTTTTCTGAATCGTTTTTGGCCACTATAGGTGTGGCAGGGTATACTCAGACATGAGTCCTTTTCTCACTGCTCCATCAGGATTCAAGCAAGCCGGGCCAAAGAGGCTGAAATGCCAGAAACCGGTCCCCGGTAGCTTGTCTCCTTTCTGGTGAAGAATTGGCTTGGTAGTTTGGTCTGCCCTGTTCCCATGATGCACTGGGCCAGGGACAGACTAATTTGCATATAGCCAGGTTCTGAGCTGGGATGGGGCAGTGAGATAAATAACGGTGATGGATCAAGCCCTGATCTTTGGACTGGGTAAGAGTGGTCTGCTTAATTCAGACACTCTGTTCATCACCACCCCCTTTTCTGAATCGTTTTTGGCCACTATAGGTGTGGCAGGGTATACTCAGACATGAGTCCCTTTCTCACTGCTCCATCAGGATTCAAGCAAGCCGGGCCGAAGAGGCTGAAATGCCAGAAACCGGTCCCCGGTAGCTTGTCTCCTTTCTGGTGAAGAATTGGCTTGGTAGGTTGGTCTGCCCTGTTCCCATGATGCACTGGGCCAGGGACAGACTAATTTGCATATAGCCAGGTTCTGAGCTGGGATGGGGCAGTGAGATAAATGACGGTGATGGATCAGGCCCTGATCTTTGGACTGGGTAAGAGTGGTCTGCTTAATTCAGACACTCTGTTCATCACCACCCCCTTTTCTGAATCGTTTTTGGCCACTATAGGTGTGGCAGGGTATACTCAGACATGAGTCCCTTTCTCACTGCTCCATCAGGATTCAAGCAAGCCGGGCCGAAGAGGCTGAAATGCCAGAAACCGGTCCCCGGTAGCTTGTCTCCTTTCTGGTGAAGAATTGGCTTGGTAGTTTGGTCTGCCCTGTTCCCATGATGCACTGGGCCAGGGACAGACTAATTTGCATATAGCCAGGTTCTGAGCTGGGATGGGGCAGTGAGATAAATAACGGTGATGGATCAAGCCCTGATCTTTGGACTGGGTAAGAGTGGTCTGCTTAATTCAGACACTCTGTTCATCACCACCCCCTTTTCTGAATCGTTTTTGGCCACTATAGGTGTGGCAGGGTATACTCAGACATGAGTCCCTTTCTCACTGCTCCATCAGGATTCAAGCAAGCCGGGCCGAAGAGGCTGAAATGCCAGAAACCGGTCCCCGGTAGCTTGTCTCCTTTCTGGTGAAGAATTGGCTTGGTAGTTTGGTCTGCCCTGTTCCCATGATGCACTGGGCCAGGGACAGACTAATTTGCATATAGCCAGGTTCTGAGCTGGGATGGGGCAGTGAGATAAATAACGGTGATGGATCAAGCCCTGATCTTTGGACTGGGTAAGAGTGGTCTGCTTAATTCAGACACTCTGTTCATCACCACCCCCTTTTCTGAATCGTTTTTGGCCACTATAGGTGTGGCAGGGTATACTCAGACATGAGTCCCTTTCTCACTGCTCCATCAGGATTCAAGCAAGCCGGGCCGAAGAGGCTGAAATGCCAGAAACCGGTCCCCGGTAGCTTGTCTCCTTTCTGGTGAAGAATTGGCTTGGTAGTTTGGTCTGCCCTGTTCCCATGATGCACTGGGCCAGGGACAGACTAATTTGCATATAGCCAGGTTCTGAGCTGGGATGGGGCAGTGAGATAAATAACGGTGATGGATCAAGCCCTGATCTTTGGACTGGGTAAGAGTGGTCTGCTTAATTCAGACACTCTGTTCATCACCACCCCCTTTTCTGAATCGTTTTTGGCCACTATAGGTGTGGCAGGGTATACTCAGACATGAGTCCCTTTCTCACTGCTCCATCAGGATTCAAGCAAGCCGGGCCGAAGAGGCTGAAATGCCAGAAACCGGTCCCCGGTAGCTTGTCTCCTTTCTGGTGAAGAATTGGCTTGGTAGTTTGGTCTGCCCTGTTCCCATAATGCACTGGGCCAGGGACAGACTAATTTGCATATAGCCAGGTTCTGAGCTGGGATGGGGCAGTGAGATAAATAACGGTGATGGATCAAGCCCTGATCTTTGGACTGGGTACGAGTGGTCTGCTTAATTCAGACACTCTGTTCATCACCACCCCCTTTTCTGAATCGTTTTTGGCCACTATAGGTGTGGCAGGGTATACTCAGACATGAGTCCCTTTCTCACTGCTCCATCAGGATTCAAGCAAGCCGGGCCGAAGAGGCTGAAATGCCAGAAACCGGTCCCCGGTAGCTTGTCTCCTTTCTGGTGAAGAATTGGCTTGGTAGTTTGGTCTGCCCTGTTCCCATGATGCACTGGGCCAGGGACAGACTAATTTGCATATAGCCAGGTTCTGAGCTGGGATGGGGCAGTGAGATAAATAACGGTGATGGATCAAGCCCTGATCTTTGGACTGGGTAAGAGTGGTCTGCTTAATTCAGACACTCTGTTCATCACCACCCCCTTTTCTGAATCGTTTTTGGCCACTATAGGTGTGGCAGGGTATACTCAGACATGAGTCCCTTTCTCACTGCTCCATCAGGATTCAAGCAAGCCGGGCCGAAGAGGCTGAAATGCCAGAAACCGGTCCCCGGTAGCTTGTCTCCTTTCTGGTGAAGAATTGGCTTGGTAGTTTGGTCTGCCCTGTTCCCATGATGCACTGGGCCAGGGACAGACTAATTTGCATATAGCCAGGTTCTGAGCTGGGATGGGGCAGTGAGATAAATAACGGTGATGGATCAAGCCCTGATCTTTGGACTGGGTAAGAGTGGTCTGCTTAATTCAGACACTCTGTTCATCACCACCCCCTTTTCTGAATCGTTTTTGGCCACTATAGGTGTGGCAGGGTATACTCAGACATGAGTCCCTTTCTCACTGCTCCATCAGGATTCAAGCAAGCCGGGCCGAAGAGGCTGAAATGCCAGAAACCGGTCCCCGGTAGCTTGTCTCCTTTCTGGTGAAGAATTGGCTTGGTAGTTTGGTCTGCCCTGTTCCCATGATGCACTGGGCCAGGGACAGACTAATTTGCATATAGCCAGGTTCTGAGCTGGGATGGGGCAGTGAGATAAATAACGGTGATGGATCAAGCCCTGATCTTTGGTTTGGGTAAGAGTGGTCTGCTTAATTCAGACACTCTGTTCATCACCACCCCCTTTTCTGAATCGTTTTTGGCCACTATAGGTGTGGCAGGGTATACTCAGACATGAGTCCTTTTCTCACTGCTCCATCAGGATTCAAGCAAGCCGGGCCAAAGAGGCTGAAATGCCAGAAACCGGTCCCCGGTAGCTTGTCTCCTTTCTGGTGAAGAATTGGCTTGGTAGTTTGGTCTGCCCTGTTCCCATGATGCACTGGGCCAGGGACAGACTAATTTGCATATAGCCAGGTTCTGAGCTGGGATGGGGCAGTGAGATAAATAACGGTGATGGATCAAGCCCTGATCTTTGGACTGGGTAAGAGTGGTCTGCTTAATTCAGACACTCTGTTCATCACCACCCCCTTTTCTGAATCGTTTTTGGCCACTATAGGTGTGGCAGGGTATACTCAGACATGAGTCCCTTTCTCACTGCTCCATCAGGATTCAAGCAAGCCGGGCCGAAGAGGCTGAAATGCCAGAAACCGGTCCCCGGTAGCTTGTCTCCTTTCTGGTGAAGAATTGGCTTGGTAGGTTGGTCTGCCCTGTTCCCATGATGCACTGGGCCAGGGACAGACTAATTTGCATATAGCCAGGTTCTGAGCTGGGATGGGGCAGTGAGATAAATAACGGTGATGGATCAAGCCCTGATCTTTGGACTGGGTAAGAGTGGTCTGCTTAATTCAGACACTCTGTTCATCACCACCCCCTTTTCTGAATCGTTTTTGGCCACTATAGGTGTGGCAGGGTATACTCAGACATGAGTCCCTTTCTCACTGCTCCATCAGGATTCAAGCAAGCCGGGCCGAAGAGGCTGAAATGCCAGAAACCGGTCCCCGGTAGCTTGTCTCCTTTCTGGTGAAGAATTGGCTTGGTAGTTTGGTCTGCCCTGTTCCCATGATGCACTGGGCCAGGGACAGACTAATTTGCATATAGCCAGGTTCTGAGCTGGGATGGGGCAGTGAGATAAATAACGGTGATGGATCAAGCCCTGATCTTTGGACTGGGTAAGAGTGGTCTGCTTAATTCAGACACTCTGTTCATCACCACCCCCTTTTCTGAATCGTTTTTGGCCACTATAGGTGTGGCAGGGTATACCCAGACATGAGTCCCTTTCTCACTGCTCCATCAGGATTCAAGCAAGCCGGGCCGAAGAGGCTGAAATGCCAGAAACCGGTCCCCGGTAGCTTGTCTCCTTTCTGGTGAAGAATTGGCTTGGTAGTTTGGTCTGACCTGTTCCCATGATGCACTGGGCCAGGGACAGACTAATTTGCATATAGCCAGGTTCTGAGCTGGGATGGGGCAGTGAGATAAATAACGGTGATGGATCAAGCCCTGATCTTTGGTTTGGGTAAGAGTGGTCTGCTTAATTCAGACACTCTGTTCATCACCACCCCCTTTTCTGAATCGTTTTTGGCCACTATAGGTGTGGCAGGGTATACTCAGACATGAGTCCTTTTCTCACTGCTCCATCAGGATTCAAGCAAGCCGGGCCAAAGAGGCTGAAATGCCAGAAACCGGTCCCCGGTAGCTTGTCTCCTTTCTGGTGAAGAATTGGCTTGGTAGTTTGGTCTGCCCTGTTCCCATGATGCACTGGGCCAGGGACAGACTAATTTGCATATAGCCAGGTTCTGAGCTGGGATGGGGCAGTGAGATAAATAACGGTGATGGATCAAGCCCTGATCTTTGGACTGGGTAAGAGTGGTCTGCTTAATTCAGACACTCTGTTCATCACCACCCCCTTTTCTGAATCGTTTTTGGCCACTATAGGTGTGGCAGGGTATACTCAGACATGAGTCCCTTTCTCACTGCTCCATCAGGATTCAAGCAAGCCGGGCCGAAGAGGCTGAAATGCCAGAAACCGGTCCCCGGTAGCTTGTCTCCTTTCTGGTGAAGAATTGGCTTGGTAGGTTGGTCTGCCCTGTTCCCATGATGCACTGGGCCAGGGACAGACTAATTTGCATATAGCCAGGTTCTGAGCTGGGATGGGGCAGTGAGATAAATAACGGTGATGGATCAAGCCCTGATCTTTGGACTGGGTAAGAGTGGTCTGCTTAATTCAGACACTCTGTTCATCACCACCCCCTTTTCTGAATCGTTTTTGGCCACTATAGGTGTGGCAGGGTATACTCAGACATGAGTCCCTTTCTCACTGCTCCATCAGGATTCAAGCAAGCCGGGCCGAAGAGGCTGAAATGCCAGAAACCGGTCCCCGGTAGCTTGTCTCCTTTCTGGTGAAGAATTGGCTTGGTAGTTTGGTCTGCCCTGTTCCCATGATGCACTGGGCCAGGGACAGACTAATTTGCATATAGCCAGGTTCTGAGCTGGGATGGGGCAGTGAGATAAATAACGGTGATGGATCAAGCCCTGATCTTTGGACTGGGTAAGAGTGGTCTGCTTAATTCAGACACTCTGTTCATCACCACCCCCTTTTCTGAATCGTTTTTGGCCACTATAGGTGTGG
Organism: Lissotriton helveticus; assembly: GCF_964261635.1. Taxonomy (NCBI): domain Eukaryota; kingdom Metazoa; phylum Chordata; class Amphibia; order Caudata; family Salamandridae; genus Lissotriton; species Lissotriton helveticus. The sequence continues at coordinate 197,967,702 of NC_136060.1, forward strand.
CAGGGTATACTCAGACATGAGTCCCTTTCTCACTGCTCCATCAGGATTCAAGCAAGCCGGGCCGAAGAGGCTGAAATGCCAGAAACCGGTCCCCGGTAGCTTGTCTCCTTTCTGGTGAAGAATTGGCTTGGTAGTTTGGTCTGCCCTGTTCCCATGATGCACTGGGCCAGGGACAGACTAATTTGCATATAGCCAGGTTCTGAGCTGGGATGGGGCAGTGAGATAAATAACGGTGATGGATCAAGCCCTGATCTTTGGACTGGGTAAGAGTGGTCTGCTTAATTCAGACACTCTGTTCATCACCACCCCCTTTTCTGAATCGTTTTTGGCCACTATAGGTGTGGCAGGGTATACTCAGACATGAGTCCCTTTCTCACTGCTCCATCAGGATTCAAGCAAGCCGGGCCGAAGAGGCTGAAATGCCAGAAACCGGTCCCCGGTAGCTTGTCTCCTTTCTGGTGAAGAATTGGCTTGGTAGTTTGGTCTGCCCTGTTCCCATGATGCACTGGGCCAGGGACAGACTAATTTGCATATAGCCAGGTTCTGAGCTGGGATGGGGCAGTGAGATAAATAACGGTGATGGATCAAGCCCTGATCTTTGGACTGGGTAAGAGTGGTCTGCTTAATTCAGACACTCTGTTCATCACCACCCCCTTTTCTGAATCGTTTTTGGCCACTATAGGTGTGGCAGGGTATACTCAGACATGAGTCCCTTTCTCACTGCTCCATCAGGATTCAAGCAAGCCGGGCCGAAGAGGCTGAAATGCCAGAAACCGGTCCCCGGTAGCTTGTCTCCTTTCTGGTGAAGAATTGGCTTGGTAGTTTGGTCTGCCCTGTTCCCATAATGCACTGGGCCAGGGACAGACTAATTTGCATATAGCCAGGTTCTGAGCTGGGATGGGGCAGTGAGATAAATAACGGTGATGGATCAAGCCCTGATCTTTGGACTGGGTACGAGTGGTCTGCTTAATTCAGACACTCTGTTCATCACCACCCCCTTTTCTGAATCGTTTTTGGCCACTATAGGTGTGGCAGGGTATACTCAGACATGAGTCCCTTTCTCACTGCTCCATCAGGATTCAAGCAAGCCGGGCCGAAGAGGCTGAAATGCCAGAAACCGGTCCCCGGTAGCTTGTCTCCTTTCTGGTGAAGAATTGGCTTGGTAGTTTGGTCTGCCCTGTTCCCATGATGCACTGGGCCAGGGACAGACTAATTTGCATATAGCCAGGTTCTGAGCTGGGATGGGGCAGTGAGATAAATAACGGTGATGGATCAAGCCCTGATCTTTGGACTGGGTAAGAGTGGTCTGCTTAATTCAGACACTCTGTTCATCACCACCCCCTTTTCTGAATCGTTTTGGCCACTATAGGTGTGGCAGGGTATACTCAGACATGAGTCCCTTTCTCACTGCTCCATCAGGATTCAAGCAAGCCGGGCCGAAGAGGCTGAAATGCCAGAAACCGGTCCCCGGTAGCTTGTCTCCTTTCTGGTGAAGAATTGGCTTGGTAGTTTGGTCTGCCCTGTTCCCATGATGCACTGGGCCAGGGACAGACTAATTTGCATATAGCCAGGTTCTGAGCTGGGATGGGGCAGTGAGATAAATAACGGTGATGGATCAAGCCCTGATCTTTGGACTGGGTAAGAGTGGTCTGCTTAATTCAGACACTCTGTTCATCACCACCCCCTTTTCTGAATCGTTTTTGGCCACTATAGGTGTGGCAGGGTATACTCAGACATGAGTCCCTTTCTCACTGCTCCATCAGGATTCAAGCAAGCCGGGCCGAAGAGGCTGAAATGCCAGAAACCGGTCCCCGGTAGCTTGTCTCCTTTCTGGTGAAGAATTGGCTTGGTAGTTTGGTCTGCCCTGTTCCCATGATGCACTGGGCCAGGGACAGACTAATTTGCATATAGCCAGGTTCTGAGCTGGGATGGGGCAGTGAGATAAATAACGGTGATGGATCAAGCCCTGATCTTTGGTTTGGGTAAGAGTGGTCTGCTTAATTCAGACACTCTGTTCATCACCACCCCCTTTTCTGAATCGTTTTTGGCCACTATAGGTGTGGCAGGGTATACTCAGACATGAGTCCCTTTCTCACTGCTCCATCAGGATTCAAGCAAGCCGGGCCAAAGAGGCTGAAATGCCAGAAACCGGTCCCCGGTAGCTTGTCTCCTTTCTGGTGAAGAATTGGCTTGGTAGTTTGGTCTGCCCTGTTCCCATGATGCACTGGGCCAGGGACAGACTAATTTGCATATAGCCAGGTTCTGAGCTGGGATGGGGCAGTGAGATAAATAACGGTGATGGATCAAGCCCTGATCTTTGGACTGGGTAAGAGTGGTCTGCTTAATTCAGACACTCTGTTCATCACCACCCCCTTTTCTGAATCGTTTAATGTAAAGTAAGTTGCAATCGTGCCTTGTATGCAGATTAAGAAGGCGATGTGCAAAAACTGCTAACAGAAGTAGCTCTGTCAACCACCTGCAATGTCCTCCATTCATTTAATTTGAAGCCAGTTATATTGCGCGACGAGTAGTGGCTTCCAGTCCTAGTGCTGGTGACAGGAGGGGCTGTGTGGCTGCGGGGTATGCTGGGGGGCTATTGAATAAAGCGTCAGCGCACCACCTGCGCTCAATAGCGCCACTCATAGTAAAAGACTATAATCTGCAGGTTACAGGTTTAAAATCTGGCTTGGCAAACGCATTGTTTCTTTATACTTAGCAATAAGTATCATTAGAAATGTATTGGCAACGCTGCTCGATTTCTGTTCGATGTTGTGCGCTGCCTTTCCAATTGACAACGTTTTCACATGAATGTTGAACTTCAAGCAGTGGAGGGAGGCCTTTCTCATTTGGGCAACATTTTTCATTAGACGAGTTGTCAAGGGTGGGATCTTTATGGCTGCTTTTTGTCATTCCATGTAAATTAGGAAAGCCCACCTCTAAATTTTGCATCTCTTTGCTACTCATGTGGGGTTCCATGTGTGCATCCTCAGCATGCTCTGTAGGGTACCACAGTTTTACCTCGCCAGCACTGCCTGGAATGATCATCAGTAGTACAAGTGGGCATAATTACCTGGGTGACTTTACAGACTTTGTATAAACCCGCATTGCCATGTTCGTGCACCCAAGGATAGAAACAGCAGGGCAGAAGAATTCCCGTTAGCAACACATAACGTATGCTTTGGTGCAAGGTGAAGATGCTTAGTTACAGTGGAGTGGATAAAAGGGCAATATGCCCTAACGCGAGAAGAAAATATATCCTCCTACCCCCAGTTTTAGTAACCAGTTGGCATAACTGAAGTACAGTGGTTCGTCAACTCCCTGGGCCCCATTGTGACCCTACCTGCAGTGCTTATGATAGCTACGCCCCTAAGCATGTAATGTCCCCACTTTGATTGATGTTTTTCCCCTGCTCCTTTTCAAATGGTTTTCATGCCCAGCACTCTTGTTTTGGTGGCTCTTATGGTAAATGGTTCTCAAGGGGACACATTATTGGTGCGTTTGTGCATAATAAGCAACACTTCCCTCTCTCAGTGTGAGGGGAAAGGGTTCGGATAAACATGCATTTCAAATTTTTAAAAGTCAGTGCACGTCAGGACAATGAAAGGTACTGAAGAGTGCAGATGGGTCCGTACCTGTGACATCTGTTGCAGCTGTGACACTGGAGGCTGTCAGAAAAATTGCACTGTGTCCAGGTAGAAGCTGCGTGTCACCTCCGATCTATGTGGAGATAGGCAGCCACTAGGACAATGTGACCACTGTCACTTTAAATAACATATTCACAAAGGTAAACAGCCATTAGTACACAACTGTTTGTTCGTAATACCATTACAACGCATTTGTAACAACACATGCGCTGTAACAACGCATAGTCTTTACTACGCATGTTTTTACTTCGCATGCGCTGTATTGGACACTACAAGATGGCGGGGAGAGGCGCTGTTGAGGACCCGGCACCGGACAGTGGGGAGTGGAGAATTCTGGCGGAGAGTATTGGGAGGGAACAGCAAGATGGCGGGGAGATGGCTGCTCCCGGATTTTGAGGCTGGATTGGATGATTGCAGTGATGACGGGCGAGGAGGCAGCGATGACTGCAGTGAGGAGTGGAGAACAGAAGCCGAGGACAAGGGATGTGCACCGAGGATAGAGAGGTAAGAGGGGCTGTGATTTGTGTTTGCGGAGTAGTGTGGGTCATGCAGTGCAGTGTTTGTGTGTAGGGACAGGAGTGGGGGATGTGGGTGGGTCATGCAGGACTTAGTGTTTTAGGGTTTAGGGTAGTGTTGTAGTGTTAGTGTAGTGTAGGGTAGTGTTTTAGGGTTTAGGATAGTGTTGGGGGTTGTGCAGGGTAGTGTTTCAGTTTAGGGGACGGACTGGCGGTGAGGGTAGTGTTGTGTTGGGGTAGTGTTTCAGGGTTTAGGGTAGTGTTGTAGTGTTAGTGTTGTGTAGGGTAGTGTTTTAGGGTTTAGGGTAGTGTTGGGGGATTGTGCAGGGTAGTGTTTCAGTGTAGGGACAGGAGTGGAGATGGGGGAGGGTCGTGCTGGGTTAGTGTTTTGGGGTTTAGGGTAGTGTTGTAGTGTTTTTGTAGTGTAGGGTAGTGTTTTAGGGTTTAGGGGAGTGTCATGGAGTCGTGTAGGGTAGTGTTTCAGTGTAGGAGGCAGACTGGGGTGGGAATAGGGTCGTGCTTGGGGTAGTGTTTTAGGCTTTAGGGTAGTGTAGTGTTGTGTAGTGTAGGGTAGTGCTTTTGGGTGGTGTTGTGGAGTGTATGTTATGTAGGGTATTGTATATGGATGTAGAAATTAGAGGAGTGTTGGGGATTCTTTTATAAAAAAAAATGCATTGTAAATCTATGCAGGGAATTGGGATTTGTTAAAAAGACATTTATTATGCATTTTAAAGCTAATGGGAAGTAATGGTTTTCGTTGTAGAAAAATGCGAACTAAAAACAACGTTGTAAAAGAATGAGTTGTTTTAGTTTGCAAAGTACCATCATATATTATTTCACAAACACATTGTGCTCCACCTCTCTCAGTACAGATGGCATTTATGAAAACAGGCCCCAGGGTGACATGCTGTATGTATAGCACAACCCAATGATGCGTTTTTATTGATTTCATAGGTATGCAAGTCTGAGTCACCCTTGCTTGGATTTGAACTTGTCACATGATGACTTGGAATTAGGGCAGGTGCTTTGTCACACACACTCAGCTGTTTTATCAAACGACAGTCCCAGGAAGTAGAGGTTCCTTGCTGAAATTCATCTGACTTTTGGCAGTGCCAGTTGAGGATGTGGGTGGAGCTAATAGAGGAAGTGAATGGAGCCAGTGGATGAAGTGGGTGGAGCCATATAAAAGTAGGTGTGGCCTCCAACAAAGATTTGAGCACCTGCACTTCATATTTTACAAAGTAGGCACTGGTGGGATTTGTGCAAGTAGGAGTCTGGACAAGCAGTTATCAAAACGGTTTGTGAAAGCAGATGCGATTGTTGAGGTATGCTCTGCCGGTGTTATAATGTGCCTTGAAAGTGTGGGTGCGAAGTTTGGATTGTGCTCATTTGGTGTGCTGTGATGTGGATGTAGCAAGGGAGGTTGAGTGATAGCAGCATAGAGGGTGTTCCCGTAGTCTAGCTTGCTTTGTGACAAGGCATGAATGGCGGTTCTCAGGTGCTGATTGGAAGCCATTTGGGAGATGCTCTTTGATAATTTTCTCTAAGGCCTTGGTCGAGAATGGTAGCAGTGAGATTGGTCTGTAGTTGGTCCACTGAAGGAACCCCTAAAAGGGTTTTGCCTGTTTTAAATCGAGTCAGAGATTAGCAGCCTTTTTGTAGAGCTCTGCCTCAATAGTTCAGTCCTGAAACAATTATGACCTAGGTAACTTGCTATTGTCATCTAAGAACCTCACATTCAACATCATCCCTCAACCATGCCGTCAAACTCCCACGGCATTTATCCCTTCATAGGCCTTCTTCACCATGAGCTCCTGTGCAGCAGATCCGATGTCATTTAACCTGCTGCCCCCGGCCGGGTCATACTCCGACTGTGAAGGTCCCCTCCATGAAAAATGCGGCAAAGTCCCCTCACTCATTCACACATAAAGTTACTCCATGCTTGCCCATATTGTTCTATCTCTTTTACAGAGACTATGCATGAAGCAGGCACGTCAACGCAACTTTCGTAATCATTGTGAACTATTAGCAAGGAGTGGGAATTATAAGAAGGTATTTCCAAAGGTTGTGTCCCAAGCTCATATGCACTTTGAAGAGACGACCGTACAGTGTCATGTGCAGGTCACTGTGATTATAAACAACAAAGCCCTAGATTTGCATTAACGACTACTGGCTTCAGTTAATGTTATACTGGATGTATGCTGCTGACAGGTAATCATGGTAATGAGCAGGATATGAGCATCCATCCATCATTATTGAGTGCTCCTTGATCCCTCAAGACCTGAGAACCTTTCTCCGACAACTTGTATAACTGCTGGTTTGGGATTTCAGAAAACTACATTTTCCGAAAGATTTTGACGTGTCATCAACATTCATCAAAGGGATGTCAACTGGTAAACAATGTGATGTGCATAAATAATATAGAATATAATTTATGTACATCTCTAGCAAAGTCTTCCATTTAAACCAAAGAATTATAAACAAACATGAATACAAAACAAATTCACACTCTAGAGATGATTGTTATAAATGTATAAACAAAACTACGTCAAACACACAGCTAAACAAGCACTGCAAAGTCAACACACTTTGTTTTTCCAAAGTGGTGCAATGGTTCATTTGTTTATGTTTAGTGCAAGTTTAGGCAAACAAAAAAAAAAGAAAAGATAATGCCACCAAATTGTGGTGGCCGTATACGTGCAATAAAAAAATAAAATAAAAAACAATAAAATACCCATTGCATATATATTTATTGGGACAGCATGAAAGCTTCTTAGCAGGCAGGTGTACTTCGAACAAGAGTATATACTCGTTTTAGGTTTTATTCACCTTACTAAATAATGTGTTTTTTGGTGGCACAAGAAAGATACTACTTGTTTTGAAGAAGTGTAACCTTGAAACAGCTTAAACAAGGATGACCTTAAAAATAGAAAAAGGATAAAAAAATTAAAAGAAAAAAATTCTTGCAACGGGTAAAGTATTGGCGTAGAAACCCTGCCACTGACGTGAACTTCTCTTTATGCTGATGAGAATATCAGATCAGAAAAATGTTTTCACTCTTAGTGCTAATGACTCAAGTGGGCTAACCAATTTCATCATAGTGTATCCTGTTGGGAATGGAAGTAAAATATGAATGACAGCTGAACAGAACAGAACAGAGGATGAAGATGGGTGCACCAAAGCCGTTTTTTATATGTGTTTTATGTTTTTAATGAGTATATTCATTACATGAGGCCGCCCCATCTTCATCTGTTTCCAGGCCAGACCTAGAATTTCTAGACGACTCTGAACTGTCTGATTTAGAAAGGTGTGTACTGGATTAAAGCTTCCTGAGCCAGGTCATTGAAACCCTCCACAGCCGAACGCAGCTGTGTGTCTGCTTTGATTGAAATTGTGCTGCACTAACGTGAATAGTTTTGGAGTTAGCCAAAGGGATTTGGAGCACCCTGCTGACACGTCACAGCTGAATTACCTCATGCATCATGGTCGATGTGGTTCAGTGTTACTCGATTCACACACAGTTCTCACAGTTTGATGGCCAGTGCCAGTACCAGTGTTCTTTTCAAGTGTATCCCCAGACACGTGTTTCTAGATTCCTCTTACATCAGTGGGGAAAATGTTCATAGGTCGCTGGACGTGCTGCCGCAGTTTCCTCAGGGTTAGTGCCACTCTCAGCACGCAGGAGCTCACAGAGCTCGTCAGCTCAGGGCCCACGGGAGCCATCTTAAACAGTCAAAGGGATTTGGAGCACCCTGCTGACACATCACAGCTGAATTACCTCACGCATCATGGTCGATGTGGTTCAGTGTTACTCGCTTCACACACAGTTCTCACAGTTTGTTGGCCAGTACCAGTACAAGTATTCTTTTCAAGTGTATCCCCAGACACGTGTTTCTAGATTCCTCTTTCATCAGTGGGGAAAATGTTCATAGGTCGCTGGAAGTGCTGCCGCAGTTTCCTCACGGTTAGTGCCACTCTCAGCGCGCAGGTGCTCCCAGAGCTCGTCAGCTCACGGCCCACGGGAGCCATCTTAAACAGTCAAAGGGATTTGGAGCACCCTCCTGACACGTCACAGCTGAATTACCTCATGCATCATGGTCGATGTGCAGAAAGAGGCACGTGAGGTGCAGAAAAAAGCAAGAGCTGTGCAGAAAGAACCATCAGAGGTGCAAAAAGAGGCAAAAGGTGTACAGAAAAGGAAGGAGATTTGCGCAAAGAGGCAAGAGAGGTACAGAAAGAGGCAGGAGGGGTGCAGAAACAAAGAAGAGAAGTGCAGAAAGAAGCAACAGAGGTACAGAAAGAGGCGTGAGAAGTGCAGAAAGAGGCAAGAGGGGTGTAGAAAGAAGCAAGTGAGGTACAGAAATAGGCAAGAGAAGTGCATGAAAAAGGAACAGAGATGCAAAAAGGGGGAAGTGGGGTGGAGAAAGAGGCAAGAGAGATACAGAAAGAAGTATGAGAGGTACAGGAAGAAGGAACAGAGTTGCAGAAAGAGGCAGCAAGGGTGCAGAAAGAGGGAACAGGTGTGCAGAAAGAGGCAAGAGGGGTGCAGAAAGAAGGAAGAGGGGTGCAGAAAAAGCACGAGGGGTTCAAAAAGAAGCAACAGAGGTTTAGAATGAGGGAAGGGGGTAGAGAAAGAAACAAGAGCGGTGAGAATGAAGCAGCAGATGTACAGAAAGATGGAATAGAGATGGGGTGCAGAAATGAGCAAGAGAGGTACAGAAAGTAACAAAAGAAGTGCAGAAAGAAGGAACAGAGGATCAGAAAAGGGCAAGAGGAGAGCATACAGAGAAAAAGGGGTATAGAAAGAGGCACAAGGGGTGCAGAAAGAAGCGAGAGAGTTACAGAAAGACACAAGATAAGTGCAGAAAAAAGAAACATACATGCGCAAAGGGGAAAGAGGGGTAGAGAAAGAGGCAAGAGGGGTGCAGAAAGTAGAAGAGATGTGCAGGAAGAAGCAAAAGAAGTACACAAAAAGAAAGAAAGGTGCAGAAAGAAGCAATAAAAATTCAGAAAGAGGCAAGAGAGGCGTGGAAAAAAGCAAGAGTGGCTTGCACACCATTAGTACCAATTTAACACCAACATTTAGCAATGAGTAACAGGTGATCATAACAGCTTTGCAAAGGGCCTTCCACCATGCTGTAACACTTGTTGCTGCATTTTTGATAACGTTTGATCCATTTGAGCTAGAAACAAGGCTTTTTTTGTTCAAATCTGCAGATTAGGCAGAAGATGATGAATTATGTGGCTAAGGCAGAAAATGTATAACTGTGCGAAAGTTGGTGCAGCCGAACAGTCGCATAATTCCGGTGGCCATGCTCATACCTCTAACTAGGCCCAGAAGTGCTCCTCAGTGATTCCTTCTTTTTTTTTGTTTCCTTGAGTTCATAGTTTAGCTTCTATGGAAACGAGGAAGATTAAAGCTGAGGTTACCACTCCACAACACAGACTACCATACCACTTAATTACTATCCATAACACATAAACCCATTCTACATAATTCTTATAAAATAAATACCACATACTTTATATCCACATAATTTCACTGCACAACTTACCACATAATTCAACCACACACAAGGTACAGCCACTCCACTCCAAAAAAGATTATTAAAATACTTTTACATTTACATCACCAATAGCTCTAACTCTTGCAAATGCGAAACCCTTTGATTTTCCTTCAGCTCCAGCTCCTCTGGGGAAAAGTTCCTCCCTGAATGGTGCTAACAGCCCCTAAGGCTGGTCCTTCCACCGGCAAAGCCTGTCAACCAAATTCATTCCCTGGGTCATCTTCATCCACCTAAGCATCACCTGTCTCCTGAGCCTCTTTGGCTTCCCACCAGGATCTCAAAGCCGTTTGCACCTGTCCTCTTTCTTCGTGCTACTTTTTATGGAACATCCCAAAGCTCCGCAGAATTGCCTCAATTGATCAACTTTGTAAGTAAGCAATGCCTCAATGTTGAATTCCAATTCTGCAGCCTCACTGGCTACTTGACTCCTTTGAGACATGATGTGTGGCTTAAAGGTCGCTCAAAAAAAGAACCAAAAAATCAAACCCAATATGAGGTTGCGTTGTGGTCTGCACTAAAACTAGTGATGTACACCAGTCACTGTGAGTCAGTTGCAAATACACGTTTAAATCCCACTGCTGCCACTAATGTTAGAACTGGGGGTCTCTAGTTGCCTGAGGCTGGTACCCTAGTCCATAGTGACCCTTGCTTCAAGTCAGGGTAAGGAGGGACACACCCTTAGATAACCCCTGCACAGCCCCTGGTAGCTTGGCACGAGCAGCCAGGCTTATCTCCAAGGCAATGTGTAAAGTGTTTGCAACCACACTACCAGTAACACAGTGATAACACCCCAAATGGACACCACACTGGTTTCATAAAAAATAGCGATAGCTTTATAAAAAAGAATATGATGAGCCCACACAATAGAAATCCAACATATGGGTATTTGTAATATTTCACTTGGCCAGTTATTATGCCAGCAATCACTTGTAGGTTCTTGCGGTCTTAATGAGCAATTCACGATCTCTAATGCAATGCTGTGCAGTTTGTAATCCAGTTCGTAATGTGGTAATAAAACAGTCCCTAATGCAAGAATCAGGCCGTTCGTACTACAATAATAATGCGGTTTGTAATGCAAGAATCAGGCAGTTAGTAATGCAATAACAATGCAGTTCGCAATGCAAGAATCAGGCAGTTCGTAATGCAATAATAATGTGGTACGCAATGCAAGAATCAGGCAGTTCATAATGCAATAATAATGCGGTTCGTAATGCAATAATAATGCAGTTTGTAATCTTCTCGTTCAACTCGGGCCCCCACTAGGCCCCAATGCCAGAGACAATGGTCATAAGATCAAAGAGGCGGCCCGGTACTGCTGGGCAGATACAGGCCACTCTGGGACTCAGCGAGTCTAACGCGGTGCAATGGGAGAGAGCTCAGAGCACTCCTGTACTCCTCCTGCATTCCTCCCCAGGCCACACACGCTTGCAGCTCCTGACCGGAGTCCAAGCCATTACCTGGGGAGGTGCGCTGCCTCTCTCTCTCTCTCTCTCCACTCGTCGGACGATGCTGTGCGATCCCGATTACGTTGCAGCTCTGTTGCCGGGCGACACTGTAGCCAGACTGGTTACGGTGCTGCCTTCTCTGTTGACAATCTTGGACAGATTCCAAGATTGTGAACACGATCATGAACCCTTTCACCTTGCAGCTTTCTTTGCTTCAAGAAATCTTCTTGCACGTTGTCGCTCAGCCCAGCGGTGGTGATCCTCACTCACAACCTCAGTTACGATGACGGCTCGGGCCACAAACAACAATACACCAGCGTGGAGGATGTTTCATGCTGCGGTGGCAATGCAATCACGGGGCACCTTGTAAACAGTACCACGGACCACACAGCAGTCTTACAGAATCCTGTAGCACGTTGTGGCTCGGGCGGGCAGCAGTGATTCTCATTCACAGCCTCAGTTACTATGACGGCTCGGGCCACAAACAGCAACACATCAGTGTGGACGATGTTTCACGCTGCGGGGGAAATGCAATCACGGGACACCTCATGAACAGTACCACGGACCACACAGCAGTCTCATGCATGCAAACACACCACACTCCAAGGGTTGCTGAGACACAGTTAGAAAGTTTTGTGTTCCTGAGTTTCCACAACAGAGGACCAGCTCTCCTCGGGCCCTTGGAGACACGCTACTTCAGGACACAGCACACAGCAAAGTCCGCACAAGCAGGGGTGCACAGCACACAGCAAAGTCCCTTGTCCTCTCCTTAGTCAAAACTGCAGGCCAGTCCCAGAGCAAACAGCAAGGGCAGTCCTTCTCTTCATTCTCTTCAGTTGTTCTTCTTTGGCAGTGGTTGCTCCTGAACACAAAGTAGGTTCAATAATTTTTCAGTATGGATTTCAGCCTTGAGTTCAGGGGTTTCAGCTCTTACATTTGAAGGAATAAATGAATTTGTATTTGTATAGCGCATGGCTACCCTGAGGCCTCCCAGCTCTGAGGACAGCAACAGGTAGACAAGGCACAGGAGTAAAAGCGAGACTTTGAAGAGATAGGATTGCAGGAGTTTTCGGAACGCCAGCAGATTAGGCTCCTTTCGCAGATAGGAAGGAAGGGTGTTCCAGAGGTTAGTGGTGTTAAAGGTGAAAGAGTGCCTGTCCATCTAGCTCTTTGTATTTTCTTTGGGGTGGCTAGATAGGAGAAGCTGGAGCGAAGGTTTCTGGAAGGATTATAGGGGGTGATGAGGGAGTGGGTAATGACCAGGCCGTTATTTCGAAAGGCTCTGTGAGCCAGGCACATGGCCTTAAACTGTATCCTTGCCATGATAGGGAGCCGGTGAAGGCTCCTTAGTGCTAGTTTTGGAGATTGGCTGCGCGGAATCTGGAGAAGCTGGCGAGGCGCACAGTTCTGGATCATCTGGAGTTTGTGAATAGTGAATTGGGGAGCTCCCAGGTAAAAGGTGTTCCCATAGTCCAGGCGAGAAAGAATAAGAGCTTGGACCATGATCCTTCGCACCTGGAAGGGGAGGAGGGGGATGGTCTTACACAACATCCTCATCAGACCATTGCAGGTGGCTGAGAGCTTGGTGGCCTGGTGGTTGAAACTGAGAGAAAAATGATGCCACATACCAAGACTCCTGATCTGGGCTTTTGGATCTGGGGCACGGCCGAGGCCGTCCGACCAGAGGAGAGAAAGGTTGAAAGAGGGTGAGTTGCCAAGGAGCATGAGCTCGGTTTTGTCCCCATAGAGCGTAAGGCATGAGAGTTTCATCCACTCAGCCACCGCCTCAAGGCAAGGACGTATGGTGCTAGAAGACCTCTCGGGGATGGTTTAAAGCCAACACGAGCTGCATGTCATCTGCATAGGTGATGATCTTTATGCCGAATGGATGGACAATCTCCGCCTGGGGACTCATATAGATATTAAATTGCGTGGGTCTCAGGGAGGAACCCTAGGGGACCCCACAGCTAAGAGGCAACTGGTTGGACACAGCGTCTCCTTCAAAACCCTGGAAGAAACTGTCACTGAGGAAGGACTGGAGCCAAGTTAATGCCATGCCAGTCACTCCCAGATTCTTGACATTTATACTCCTAAATGCCTTTGAAGTCTTTGTGTTCAAGGGGCTCTGACCTCGTTCCAAACCAGACCTGGGTGTCTTCCTGCCAGTTCACACCTTCCTCCTTTGATAGTCAGTGTCTGGGGCCCGGATGCTCAGCAGGAGGTGGAGCCCTCCTCTGGTGGCAACAACACAGCCCTCATCACATCCAGGGGACTACTGCTCCCCATATCAGAGTAGGCCAGCCTGATGTTATCTCACCTATTCTTCCCTGGGGTCAGGACACTTCCCAGACCCTGTCACATCCGAACCCAGGCAGGCAATATACAACCAGGCAGAAGCACACATGATAGTTTAAGACAAGAAACAGCCACATTTATAATTGTGGTTTCTAAGCACACAATTTAAAATCCATCTTCTCAAAAAGATGCGTTATTAAATTCTGAGTTCAGGCATACTAAACTCTATCTCTCCATCCTATGCCTATGGGAAGATATGCTAGAAACATGGGACACAACATTCTTTCCTATGAGCAAGATGTCCTTGCAACAGTGAAAAATGAATTTAGCAGTATTTCACTGTTAGAACACACCTCAGTACTACTACTGTAGGGGTGTCTGATGTGCATAAAAAGGGAAGGTAAGGCCTGGCAAGTGAGTGCACTTGTCAGGACAACAGGGCAGTTAACAAAGTGTGCACAGGCACTGCAGTGGCAGGCCTGAGGTCTCTTCTTAGCGTTACTTGTGTGGGCGGCACAATTAGTGCTGCAGGCCCACTAGTAGCATGTGCATTACCAGCCATGGCACACATAGTGCACTTCGCTAGGTACTTTACTAGTAAGACAAACAGTTTGAGGAACTTTAGCCAAAAAGGGCCAAGTCCAACACCATTACATTGCAAGCACTTCTTTAACTAGTAGTTGCTTTTGGTGGAGAAAGGGGGCTAGGCCTCTGACATGCACTCAGAAATTCTGCTGCATAGGAATTACAGGAGGTAGCAGAAGGGATTTTTGGACCCCAAAGACTCTCAGGAGTAAATTGGACTTCATCCCACATCTCGTAGTCTGCCAGGAGGTGCGTTTGCAGAGTGGTGGAGAAAGGGGGTTGTGGTATCCAGCTCTCTTCTTTGTCTAGTCCTTTCTCTGTGTTCTGTACTCTGCTGCTCAGCCAGTGTAAGTGATGTCACAGAATGTTCCCTGTGTGTATGTTTGGGTGGAATTTTCAGTTGCTGTATGTGGGCTGATCAGCAGGGATAGGGGGCGTGTTTGCTGGGTGGTGCCAGGAGGGGCAGAAGTAATTGAAGGGGGCTGTGTGCCCCCCTTCTTTCAATATGTTGTGGGCCCTGGGGACCAGGGCCTGCACATTTAAAAAAAGAAATGGGAAGGGGCCGCGCGGCCCCCCTGCCGAGGCCAATTTCAGCCCATAGAACCCATCCCCCGGGGCATGGCCAAAAATACATTTATGTTATTTTTTAATGGAGGGGCGGTGTGTGGCCCCCTTCCTGAGGCATTTCTCTGACCCCAAGGACTCCATCCAACGGGCATGCCCAATTCTTTAATATATGTTTCAGAGGGAGGGGGGGCATTTGTGGCCTTGGGGACCCCATCCCCAGGGCATGGCCTCTCCTTGGGGACCGTGGGGGGAGCACCCATGCCCCCACTGTCCCTGCCGTCTCCCTGCATCCTGCTCCTGACATGCAGCTCCCCTTGCCCAAAAGCAATCTGATTTGCTTCATTGAAGCGAGAGCAGGTTTCCATGCATTTTATTAGAAGCCCCTGGCTGCTTGACCCCGCACATAATGAATGAAGCCCCGGGGAGCTGGCGGGTTCCAGGGTTGTGGGGGCCCCTGCGAGCCCCTGCTAATTAATTTTGCATTGCCCCACGACCTGGCCCACCTGGGGGCTTATATAAAACGAAGCGCGGGAGCTCAGGCTTCAGTTTTTTCTTGTTTTTCTCAGCCGGATTCATGCACCCAGCGCGAATTTGGCAGATTTAAAAAAAAAAGAAATGCTCTTTTTGGCCCTGGCCCCATGCCCCCACGGTCCCTGCCAGCTCCCTGTCTCCTGCAGGAGCCGGCATTGCTTTTGGGCAAGGGGAGATGCTGACATGCAGCTCCCCTTGCCCAAAGCAATCTGCTTTTCTTTGTTGAAGTGTGAGCAGGTTTCCTTCTCTTGTTTCAATGAAGCAAAGCAGAAGTTTGCTATGGCAGGGCGGGAACCGTGCTCCTACCTGCCATAGCAAACGGCAGTGTGCCGGGCTGGGCAAACCATGTCATTGCAGGAGCCGGCCCTGGGAGGTGGCGGTCCCAGGGCCATCGATGGCTTCAGGGGGGGCCGCGTGGCCCTCCTCCCAGCCTTTTAAATCCCAAGGGAGGTGGTGGTCCCCGGGGCCTGGGTGTCCACAACAGACCCCCATATTTAAATAATTAGTTCCCCGGGGAGGTGATGGTTCCCAGGGCAGTGTGGGGGTGCAGGTGCCCCCACACTTTTTTTCATTTAACCCCCGAGTAGGTGGCAATCTCCGGAGCTTGGGTGGCCCATGAGGCCCCACACCCATATTGATCAGTGCCCCGGGGAGGTGGTGGTCCCTGGGCCAGTGTGGTTGGGTAAGTGCTCCCCCACGCATTTTATTAGAAGCCCCAGGAGCTGGCAGTCCCCGGGGCTGTTGGGCGGCTGGTTGCCTCCCACAGATATTGAATGAAGCCCTGGGGAGGTGAGGGCCCCTGCAGACCCCCACTGATTAACTTTGCATTGCCCCTGGGACCTGGCCCATCCGGGGGCTTAGAAAAAACAAAGCACAAGAACCTGCGCTTCAGTTTTTTTTTTGCTTTTCTCGGCCGATTCATGCATTCACCTGATGTAAAAAAAAATGCTTTCTTTGGCCATGGGGGTCCTTGTGTGACCCCCTGAGCAGGCCTTGGGGATCAGAGTGTTTGGATCCTTCCCCCTTTTCTTATTTTGTTTTTCATCTCTTTTTTCTGATTTCTTGTGACTCCGTTACCGAGTCACAATGTGGCTGCCAACACTTCCTGGTTTGGAGTGTTGGTAGCCAATAAGAAGTCAGCTCATGCTCGGGAGGGATCGCAAATCCTCCTCGGTGCTCAGATATAGATATTTTTTCCCTCAGCAACTACTGAACAGATTTACACCATTTAAAAAAAAAAAGTCGCTATCTGAAAGCAAGAACTATCTTTTTGCTAAATTTGGCGTAATTCCGTTCCGCAGTTCCGGCTGTGGCCTAGTCTAAAGATTCTGATGGAAATTTACATAGGGAAACACATTTTGGGACACCCCTTTTTTCTTGGCTCCCACTTGACGAGTTACCCTGAAACTTTCAAGACAGGAGCTGACCAGAGCAGGCCATTAGTTTTCGTTAAACGGTGCTAAAGACATTGTCAAATCAAAAAACACTTTTCCTAAGGGAAATAGGTCTTAACTATAACTACCTACAGGTGACCGCCAGTAGGTAATGTGTATGAATATATATATATATTCACTGAAAAAAACATAGGTTTCACACACGTTATAGTTAGGAATTAGCATTTAAAAAACCTTGCAAATTAACTGAAAAAAACATAGGTTTCACACACGTTATAGTTAGGAATTAGCATTTAAAAAACCTTGCAAATTCACTGAAAAAACCATAGGTTTCACACAATTTACTCATACAAAACCATTGAAATTCCCACGTTATAGTTAGTTGTACTCACTATAACTGGCGCGCCCGCAATGCACTGCTGATGACGTCACATATTACATCACTCATGACATAGTCAGTGACATCACTCATGACATCACTGATGACATCTCAAATGACATCACTGATGACATCACTGATGATATCATCCAGTGAATGTGTGTCTTTCTGAAAAATAAATGTGTTTTTTATATGTGTACCTAAACGTCAATGGAAGAACAAATGGTTAAATAAGTGTCTAAATGGATGGTTTTTTTATTGATTGTATAACTGACTTA
This sequence comes from Lissotriton helveticus, assembly GCF_964261635.1. NCBI lineage: Eukaryota > Metazoa > Chordata > Amphibia > Caudata > Salamandridae > Lissotriton > Lissotriton helveticus. The sequence goes on from NC_136060.1 coordinate 197,984,902, forward strand.
TTACGTATATCTTACTAAATATATGCATTAGCAAATATTGTTTAAATTTGTAAATATCTGTATCACTGTCTCCCTTTATCTATAGGCGACTGCTCGGGTTGGTGAGTAGCTACATGAGTGTCTATATGGGTTATTAGTTAGTATTTTGAGTATTAGTATGAATGTCTGTATGGTTTGGTGGGGGGTATTACTTAGTGCATAGATGAATGAATGAGTGGCTCACTGTTTGTATATGTTTTGAAGACAGCATGTGTGCAGGACTGTATGGGTGGATGAGTGTGTGTATGGGTGTGTTAGTGAGTGAATGACTGTCTCGATCATATCTTTATGAGTAACTACATATGTTTTAAATTAGTTTATGTGAGAATTGAAGTATATAGGTAAGTATATGTGAGAGTGAGAGATTGTAACAGTTCCTGAATAAATAAGATTTTGTTCCTATAAGTGATTGTTTTAGAAAATAAGTATGTGTACGTTTCTGTAGAAGTAAGAGTAGTGGTGTGGGTATAGCTGTATAAGCAAGTGAATGGTTGGTTTATCATTTATTTGCATGTGTGAGTATGTGTGTGAGTAACTCTAAGGATGAGTGTCGGTGTGTAACAGGATGTATAAGTGTATGAGTATATATGATGATTGAGTACGTGTATGAGTAACTATATAGAAATGTTGGTTAATGAGTATGTAGATTTTGGAATTACTGAATAGGTTGTTGTAACTGGAATTAGTATCTACATTGTATTGAATTTTTTTGTTTCTATTTTTCAATGTGTGTATCAAAAGTTATATTACACTTAGAGGGTCTGCCACTCTTTCACAAGGATGATGTCATCAGTGATGTCATCAGTGATGTCATATGAGATGTCATCAGTGATGTCATGAGTGATGTCACTGATTATGTCATGAGTGATGTAATATGTGATGTCATCAGCAGTGCATTGCGGGTGCGCCAGTTATAGTGAGTACAACTAACTATAACGTGGGAATTTCAATGGTTTTATATGAGTAAATTGTCTGGCTAACTTTAACTGATGTGAAACCTATGGTTTTTTCAGTGAATTTGCAAGGTTTTTTAAATGCTAATTCCTAACTATAACGTGTGTGAAACCTATGGTTTTTTTCAGTGAATTTACAAGGTTTTTTAAATGCTAATTCCTAACTATAACGTGTGTGAAACCTATGGTTTTTTCATTGAATTTGCAAGGTTTTTTAAATGCTAATTCCTAACTATAACATGTGTGAAACCTATGTTTTTTTCAGTGAATTTGCAAGGTTTTTTAAATGCTAATTCCTAACTATAACGTGTGTGAAACCTATGTTTTTTTTAGTGAATTTTTAAGGTTTTTTAAATGCTAATCCCTAAATAAAATATGTGTGAAAATCTATGTTTTTTATCATGATTATAAATACAACATCTAAACACTCAAACTAGGTTTTTTTTGTATGTTTTTGGGCGTGCGTGCAGCGTGCCGCACCAAAATACACAAAATGGCGGCTGAAGGGTGCGAGCACCGTGCGCGCACCTCGCGTTGTTCCCCCCCCAAATTATTTTTTTTGCCCTTCGAGGTCCTTCAGGGACCCTCTGAGAAGGGCTAGGGGGTCAGGAAGTATATACCCTGCCCCCTTTTCCTGTTTTCCACTTTTGTTTTGAACTCTCTTCTGCCTCGGGGGGTGCGAGCACCGTACGCGCACATTGCAATTTTTTAAATAATATTTTTTTGGGGCCGTCGGGGTCTTTAAGGGACCCCCTGAGAAAACCTAGGGGGTCAGGGAGTCTGTTCCTTGCCTCCTTTGTGTGTTTTGAAACTTTTATAATGATCGAGTGATACGTCATTTTCGAGCGCCGTGCGCGCCTCGTGCGCGCACGTCAAATCATGTGACTCAAAAACAACACTTTTCATTGGTTAATACTAGTTTCTATTCTGGAATCTTCAAAAACCCCACCAACTTCCCTCACTATTTGCTTTATTCTCCTGGAAGAAGGACCCTTTTTGGAGCTTGCAGCAGAAAAATCAACAGGATTGCAGAAAGACAAGAAACAACATCTTCTTTATCTGACTCCCACCTGGAATATCACCTGCGAGCCAAGAAGGGGAAATCTTCTTTTATTTGGAAATTTTTTACTTTTCCCGAGGGACAGAAAAAAGTAAATGCCCCCAAAGTAAAGTGTACTCTTTATGGTACTGTTCTTTCAAGGGGAAACCCTCTGAAAAAATACTCCTTCTCGATACATACTATGATGAGGCATGTTAAAAATCTGCACCCTGTGCAATATGCTCAAGCAGCGACAAGAGCTGAGGCCCAGCAGATACCACCAGCTGTGGCCAGCACATCTACAGCTCCACCTGCATCGCCACCAACAGCTGAAATGGACATTAGGCCATATTTGAGGGAAGTGCACATGCGATGCAACAAGTGCTTTCATATCATCGTATATGGGGAGCAGAGCCTGAATCTTATTGAAAGCCGCATTAAGATCCATAAATGCTCTGAAAAGAGTTAATTTTTTTTATTTTTCATTTATTTTGTTCCTGTTGAACAGTTTCCATGTTGCAGTTCCCGAATATTCTTCAAAAAAACAAAAAAAACATAAAACTTTCAAAAACAGAAAAAAAATATATAACAACAAAAGAAAAAAAAAGTTATTTTCAGAACTCACTCACTTCTCCAAAAAGAGTTGTATTTCTAACACACAGTGTCGTTCATTTTTTTGAATGAAAGTGTAGTGTATAAATGAATGATTGAAATGACTTGGTGAAGGGGAGGAAGGGACTGAGGGAAAGAGTGAGAAAAGGGGAGTATGGTGAGTGACAAAAGGGGAGTCGAAGAGTGACTGAAAGAAGGGGACTAAGGGTACGGGAGTGAGTTAAGGGTAGTGAAAAAGTAAGGGAAGGGCAATAAGGAAAGGAGAATGAGGGAGAGGAGTGAGAGAAGTGGAGCAGGGGCAGAGACAGAGAAGGGGAGGAAGGGACTGAGGAAATGAGTGAGGAAAGGGGAGTATGGTGAGTAAGGAAAGGGGAGTCAAAGAGTGACTGAAAGGAAGGAAGGGGACTAAGGGTAGGGGTGTGAGGTAAGTGAAGAGAAAGAGTAAGGGAAGGGCAGTAAGGAAAGGAGAATAAGGGAGTAGGAGTGAGAGAACTGGAGCAGGGGCAGAGACAGAGAAGGGGAGGAAGGGACTGATGGAATGAGTGAGGAAAGGGGAGTATGGTGAGTGAGGAAAGGGAAGTCAAAGAGTAACTGAAAAAAGGGGACTAAGGGTAGGAGAGTGAGTTAAGGGAAGTGAAAAAGTAAGGAAAGGGCAGTAAGCAAAGGAGAATTTGGGAGGGGGAGTGAGAGAAGTGGAGCAGGGGCAGAGACAGGGAAGGGGAGGAAGGGACTGAGGGAATGCGTAAGGAAAGAGGAGTATGGTGAGTGAGGAAAGGGAGTCAAAGAGTGACTGAAAGAAGGTGGAATAAGAGTAGGGGAGTGAGTTAAGGGGAGTGAAAAGTAAGGGAAGGGCAGTAAGGAAAGTAGAATTTGGGAGGCGGAGTGAGAGAAATTGAGCAGGGGCAAAGACAGAGAAGGGGAGTAAGGGACGGAGAGGGGGAAATAGAGTAAGGTAAGGTGAGTGAAGGAAAGAGAAGTGGAGTGATGGTGAGGGAAGGGGTATGAGTATGATAAAAGGGAGGTAAGTGAAAGTAAGAAGTGGGGAGTGAGGGACACAGAAATTCAGTGAGGGAATGGAGGGACTTAGGAAAGCATAGTGAGGGAAGGGGACTGAGGATTTAAATAAGTGAAGGAGAGTGAGGGACAGTGCGAGAAAATAAGAGGAAAAGACAACAGGGATGAGATACAGGTAGGAGGAAATATAGTGAGGGAAAGGCGGTGACAGTAAGTGAAGGGCAGTGGCAGTTAGAGAAGGGGTATGAGGCTGAGGGAAGGAAAATGTGAGAGAAGGAAAGAGATTAAGAGAGAGGAAATACAACTGAGGGATAAAGTAGGAGTCAAAGAAACAGAAACAGAAAAACAGAAAGAGTGAGGGAGAGAGAAACACAAACATAAAGTGACAAAGAAAGAGAGGGAGAGTGCGTGACTGAGATGGAGTAAAGTGGTTACACTCAGTGAGACAGAAAAAGAGACGGAGAGAGAAATGGAGTGAAGGAGAATGGGGGAGTAAAGAAACTTTATCATCTGACTTAGATGTGGAGTTTATTGAAGAGCAGCCACATACTAAGAACACCAAGGTGTCCTTTATCTTGACGTTTTTCACCTTTTCAGAGGGGAACAAGAGAGTAAATGCACCAAAGTTCACCTGCAACATCTGTGATAGTGTCCTATCTACAGCACACCAAAAGAAACACTAAACTTTTAGTGTACACTCATTGATTACGCACGTAAAAAATGTAAAAATTTAAATTCTAACGATTATGCAAGGGCATTTACCCAAACCCTTGCAGTGAACCCTCCAGTTCCTGTTCCCAGCACTTCATCTACAGGAGCATCCCCTTCTTCGACTGCTGTGAATATGTGCCCACTTTTCGCCAATGTCCACCTCCAATGCAATTTGTGCGATGATATTCTTTGTTATCTGTAAAGTAAGAAGCAGTAAAGCAGTTACAGTGAGTAAGACAGAGGTAGACAGAGAGAAAAAAAGAATTTAAAAAAGTGAGTGAGACACTAAATGAAACTGAGTAAGTGAGATGGAGTAAGAGTGTAATGAAAGAGGAATAAAGGAAGGAAAGTGAGGGGAAAAAAATGGGGGAAATAATAAGTGAAGGGGAGTAAGTGACATGGAGTGAGGGAGTGAGAAAAAGGGAGTGAGGCAAGGTGTCTAAGAGAGAACTACTAAGTGAGTGAAAGGCAGTAACACTGAGGAAAGGGGTATGAGGGTGACGAAAGACAAAGAGAAAGAAAAAAACAAGATTAAGAGAGAAGAAACAGTACTGAGGGATAAAGTAGGAGTGAGAGAAACAGAAAGAGAAAGACAGGAAGGGTGAGGGAGAGAAAGAGAGAGAGAGAGTAACAGAGAAAGATACAGAGAGCAAGTGTCTGAGAGGGAGTAAGGCAGTTAGACTGAGTGAGATAGAGGGAGAGAGGAAAATCAAAAAGGAGTAAACAGTAGTGAAAAGAGAGGAAAACAGTAAAAGACACAAACAAAAGCATAATGACGGGGTGTGAAGGAGTAAATCAGTTACAATAACTAAGACAGAAAAACACATTTAGAAACAGATGTAGGAAAGGTAAGTGAGGAAAGGAATAAAAGAAGAGAATTGAGCAAAAGGGAGTGAGGGAGTAAAAGAAATGGAGTAAGTGTAGGTCAGTGAGGGTTAATGTTCTGGAAAGACGGTAAGGGGGAGTGAGAATAGACTAAATGACACAGTAACACAAAGGTAGTGATGTAGGAACATAGGGAAGAGAAATGAGAGACAGACAGGGTAAACAGGGAGTTGGACAAGGTGAGTAACAGAAAAGAGAGAGTACTGATAGTCACATAAACACTATAAAAGTGACTGAAGGGCAATAATGAGAATATGAAAAGGAGAGTAAGATGACTAGAGAAAGAAGAGTAAGAGAGAGATTAATGAATAGGAAAGACAGAAACACAAGTAAGATAGTGAAGAAAATTTATTTTCTGTTTGTCATACTTTCCTTATAAATAATGACAACTTAATACAATTCTTTTGCATAAATATAGTATCTGTGGAAGACAAGAAAAAAAAAAGTTACAATATATTATTCATAATACAAAACAAAGTACAAGTCAAAAAAACAGAAAGGGAAAGAAAGGAAGGGTGAGGGACAAACACAGAGGAAGAAAGGAACTAAGTAATGTACTAAAAGGAATGAGAAACTAAAGGAATGAGAGTTGCCAAAAGGGATTGAGGAAACAAGGTTAAGGGAAGGGAATTAACGGATGGAGTAAGTGAAAGAGTGTGAGGAAGAGTAAGGGAATAGGTGCAGGAGAAATGGAATGAGAGTGATGCAGAGAGAAGAGAACATGAAATGGAGGAACAAGACTCAGATTGAATGAAGGGCAAGGATAGTGAGGGAAGGGATATAACAGTGAGGGAAGGGGAGTGATGGAAAAAGAAGCATATTAAGAGAAAGGAAAAAGAAGTAAGTGAGAGAGAAGAATGTATGGAAAGAGACAGAAAACAAAAGGAAGACTAGAGGACAAAGAGGGAGACAGTAAAAGAGAGAAACAGAGGGAGAGTGATGGACTGTGAAGTAGTAAATCAGTTATACTGACTAACACAGAGGAACAGACTTAGACACGCTTGAGAAAAGGGCAGTGAACGAAAGGGAGAGAGGAACTGAAAGAAGTGGAGTAAATGAAGGTCACTCAGTGATCATATGAAGTAAAGAGAGTAAGGGGGCAGTGATAACAGACTGATCGATACAGCAAGACAAGGGTACTGATAGAGAAAAATAGGACAGAGAAGTGAGGAACAAACAGAGGAAAGAGGGAGATGGACAAAATGAGTGAGGGTGAAGGAAGAGTACTGATGGTGAAACAAGCACAGTAAACGCGAATGAAGGAGAGTAAGTAGAATGAGGGAACAGAAGTAACATGAGGAAAGGTAAAGAAGTAAAAGAGGCAGTAAAGAAAGGATAGAGAGAAATAGAAGTATGAAAGTAATGAAAAAGTATTTTTTGTTTGTTGTACTTACCTAAATATAATATCTGTGGAAGAGAAGAAACATTTGAGTTATAATATATTTTTCACAATACAAAATACAAAATAATTTGTACAATATGTTATATGTTTTATTTTGCTGTTCTCAGAATATATTAAATTTCACTAAAAACAGTGAGTTCAATACAACTCATTATATGACAGCGGGCAAAAAAAAACACAATCAAAAAGATTGTGTTTAAAAAACCCATTCAACATTTCCATTCGCAATATAACAATTAGAAAAAAACGGATGTATGACATTACAACGCATGCTTTTACCACGCATGCCTTTACAACGCGGTTTTTACAGCGCATGCCTTTACAACGCATAGCGCTTTGGGGTGCTGGATAGTGAATAGTTTAATTTACTATTCCAACTCCAGTCCCCGTGGACACTAGGGAAGGTGTTGGATAGTAAATTAAATCTATTCCCTATCCTAGAGCGCCCCCCAGTGCAATGCGTTGTAATGGTTTGCGTTGTAAAAGTTGCGTCGTAAAGGCACTGCGTGGTAAAAGTTGCGTTGTAAAGGATGTTTCCAGAAAAAACATATCTTAAATGTCTTTTTCAAACCGCAATTTCTTATATAAGTAAACAATCTCAACAACAATCACAAAGTAACTAAACATTACTACTTTTTTCTTATACACTCTAAATAAACTAATATCCAGACATAAGCGAACAAAATTTACCCGAAATACTCATTTGTATGTGATACTATTCCTCATGGCCAAATAGTATCAAAATCCTTACTTAGGTACTTACTTAATAGTACTCTTAAGCATGTATCTCCCGACCTTCTGAAACAAAAGCACCCACATCTTTTGGTCCATCTAACAATGGTTATACCTCCACCCGATAGTATTTATCATAAACATAGAACATTAAACAAATAGCATGCTATCAAAGCCTCAACATCATCTGATATGCTGATCACACTCTGCTCATCCTTTATTTCACCAAGGAGCTGTATACCTTTAAAAGAAATCACCCTGACTTACAAAGTAATTCTCAGCAGTAGATGAACCTTTTTTACAGCACTAATCTTCCTAGGCCAATTGTTTTCCCTAAAATTTGGGTTCCAAAAACATGAGGTAAGAATTTCGTAAGTCAAAAGGCAAACGTTGTTTAAAAGTCAATTGAGTGTCATTACAATGAGTCCAGCCTTTTGCACATTGTAAGTAAGCTGTATAATGTCCAGATGTTGTAGAAGAACCATCATGGAAAATAATAGCTACAGTTACAAAAGTTCTTCCTGAAATTGATAATTGAGAAGCCACAACATTTTTAATTAAAGTTGTCAATTTTGTTCCATCAGGTCTACATCGTTGGAGCATTAAAATTACATACTGTCCATATCTTTGTATAAATAATGTTGATAACATTTCTGAGTTGCATTGGGTACAGACCATACTTTGATTTGCTTCTCTAACCAGATTACTAAAACTCACTGATTTGCAGTCTGGGAATGTCAAATATATAAATCTTTCTGTGTCTATTTGAGTACTACTTGAAAATGAACAATTATCACAATCATGTAGCCATTTATAAGATACACCAAATATATTTTCAATATCTAAACCTTCATCTTGCAATAAAACAAGCATATACATAAGAAATTCCTGACAATCTTGCTGAATATTCTGTTAAAATTGATTTACTCCAGAACATATGTCTAAAACATTTCGAATATCAGAAACACTTTCTATTTTTGTTTTATCACTCCTACATTTTTCAAAGACAGAATTCAACAAACAACAAAATCTTTGATCCCGATTATCAACAATCTGTTGCCGTAAAGTTTGAAAAAAAACATTAACTACTACATTAGCATAGCAGTTGACACCAGAACTGTTTTCAAACTGAAAACCAACAAGCTCTTCAATACTATCCTTTCTCTTTTTCTTTGCAATTACTGGTTCATCAACATTTTTTCTTTTCTCTACAACCTCACAACAATTTTTCTCCAATCTTCTTTTTTGACCTACCACAACCTTTTCAAATAAAGGATATTGAGGTAAATTTGGAGCATATTCTCTTCTTAACCTATTATACTCTTTCACACAATTTAGATCTGCACTAATCTTTGTTTCATCAAAATCAATCAAATATAATCCAGATAAAGTTCTGACTCGAGATAAAGCAACATATGCCATACCTTCCTTGAACACAGTACTTCCAATATTCACCAAAGCACTATCTACACTTAAACCTTGAGATTTGTGAATAGTCACTGCTTATGCCAAACAAACAGGAAATTGTTTTGGCGTACATGTAAATCTTTTACAAGCAAAAATCGAGTAGAGCAACGACACAATTGTTGAACTTCTTCAATTTCATCAAATTTTATTTTCATAATTTCAATCTGATCTCTATTTGGGTAATTCACAAAATCAACAACATGACCCATTGCTCCATTTACGAAACCTCTTTCCACATCTAAATTACGTCGTAAAATTATCAAACAATTTAAACATACATATAGATTCTTTTCTAAACTTGCTGTTTTAGATATTGACTTGTCTAAAGAATCTAATTTTGACTTTAACTTTTCTGACAAAATAATAGTAGATCCTTCATGCTCTATTTTATCAATAGCTTCCAATTTTATAATTTCTTTATTTTCTAGCTTCAACATTTTTTCATTGAAGATTCCACATTCTTGCAGAGTTGGCATCAAGCATATTACTGATTGTTTTTCAGCAATTTTTCTATATATATTCTCTGCACCAACATTTTTCTTTGGAAACAAATTAGAAAGTAATCGTGTCAGTAGAGCTTCTTTGCCATGTTGACTTACTTTTCCAATCCTTATATCTTCAAGAATACTTTTATAATCAGCATCCTTTGCCTGTTGCATATTTTGAGTCAGTTCTGTTTATTTGAAATATAACCATATATTAACATTTCCAATGCCTCCCAGGCACTTTCTGGTATCTTCATGTGTAACAGTTTTAAATACTGGTTTTCCTTTCACAGGTGTTAGCTGTAGTAGATCTCCAAAAACAATGATGTGTTTGCCTCCAAATAACACAACATAGTCTGTTTTAAGAATTTGTTGCATTCTTAAATACACAAAGGCAAGCATTACATTTGATACCATGCTTACCTCATCAATAATAAGAAGTTTCATGTTTTTTATAACTCTAGAAACTTCACAACAAGCTTCTCCAGATAGCTTGTGGTATTCTAATTTATTTTCATGCTCTACTGGCAGCATCAGATAACGATGTAAAGTAATCCCTTTAATGTTATGCGCTGCCAACCCAGTTGGAGCGGTAACAACACAAGAGAGTGATGACTCTGTTCTTTTTTGAAGTTAAGATGCAATTCCTTTAATTAGAAAACTTTTTCCAGTTCCTGCTTGTCCACCCACATACAGTCAGACAGGTTGAAATGGCGTACATGAGCACTCTTTTTCCTCATGAAGTAAACTATGCTTAATCTGCTCAGTCACCTCATCATATATTTCTTTCTGTTGAACATTCAGTTGTTTTTCCAATTCTTCTAAGTTTATTACATCCTCCTGAGCTTGTTACATTGCTCTTTCCACCTCATCCATGGCAGTGGATGCTTAATTTTGGATAATTGGTCCTCCTAGTGGATTCTGACTCAACGAAGCAGAACTTGGACTGTCTTGAGAACTGTCTCTACCAATCTCTGCTGCAATTGTAGCTTCTTGCTGTATTTCCTCGTTCAACATTTCTAGATAATTAGTGAAAACAGGACATTCTATAGTATTTTTGGTTGCGTTGAATGAATCTTCATAACTGAGAAAATCTCCAAGTAGTTCCTCTTCTGTACGCCATAGTTTAAAGAGTTATGAAAGAGCTAAATAGTAAAATCTCCTTTTGTCAGGAGTTTCGCAACTCAGTTTTTGATGATTAATCAAATGTCCTTTTCTTTGTTTCACCAGACATCCTTCACATCCAATTACAGCATATACTCCTTTATTAATATCTTCTGAAATATTCCTCTTAAATATATAGCTTTGCAGTACTTCATAGAGACAAACGTTCTCAAGATGATTAATTCTATTTAGATAGTATGTATCCAACATATTTGTTTTCAAAATATCCGTATTGTTTGGTTCTTTCTCTGCTAAATACTCAATTTCTTGTACAGATTTCAAAACTCGGTTTCGTGTTCTTGCAAGTCCTAAACTCACCCAAATAATTGTTCTAGATTTGGCATATAGTTTTGCAGATGATAAGCGATCTGAACATTCATATGCTCCAATTTCTCGATGAGACAACATCTTCAAACTGTAGCTGTACAATTTCTTACTTAGGCTCTTTTCATGAGAAATTTCTTCCCACATTTCCTTTAGTTCTATCTTCTCAGATTTTGTAATGTAAGACGTAACATATCGAGCCACATCAATAGAGTTGTCTGCAACATACTGAATATCCATGTTAGCATTCCACATTGACAATATGACTGGGTTATAGTCATTTATGTATTTTGACTCTTCATTTCTCCTTAAGTTGTAGTTATTTTTCGGTGATTTTCTTGTCACAGTATGTCGTAAAGATGACATAAAATTGTTCACTCTTCCTTTCGATGTTACTGGACGTGGAAATGCAAAACGACATTTTGTGTAGAAGTTATCCTTAGATTTGTATTTTCGACGACAGTATTTTCCACAACGATGGGTTTGAAATCGTAACACTTGTGGTCTTAAATTCTTTTGTTCTGTACTTTTTGGTACAGCACATGTAGCATATTGTTCAATAAAACTCATCACAGTCTCATCTGAATCTGTTCCGAATTTGGGGGCATCTTTGATCCATAGCAGCATATGTATGTGAGGAGCTTGATACAGCTTTCTCCAAAATAAATCCAGAACCTCTCCCGAAGGAGGATTTTTTTTGTTTGTGATTAAAGACATCATAGCTTCAAATCTATGAATGAAATTCCTGCATAAATTAACTGGATCCAAAGAGCACAATTCTCCAGGTGTCTTGAATTCTATATTTTATATGTTTGCATTTGCCTCTCGAAGAAATTGAAGTCAATCTTACCAAGCATACTCAGCACAGCTTAGAGTAAGGAACCATGTGGGAGTTCCTAAGTTTCTTAACATACATTTCAATTCCCCATGACGACGGTACCAATACTCGTTAGTACCACACTGACATGCCATTAGATTAATTAGCTGAGATTCCAAAACAGTGTCATTCTGTTGGACTTTATTCGAAAAGTCCCTTGCCGAAACATTCTGCAGATGTACTCCACTTTTTAGTATGTGGTTCACTGCATAAGAAAGTCCAGACAAGTCACTCTCAAATAGAAGGTGAAACAAATATGGAATACATTGACGAAACCTTGGATCTTCTGCATATTATCTTGATGTCCGATATTCAGATGCTGGTATCTGCACAGGTCGGTCATCATATCGTCCACCTTGTCCTGTTGAAAATAACTGAGGAAAACAACGAGCTTCCAAGCTTTCTTCCCATAGACTAAAGGGACTTCCTTTTGCTTCTTTCATTTAGAATAAATCAATAGCATTCCCCATTACTTCTTTGGAATGCAGTGGATGAACACTGTAATGTTCGTAGATTTCTTCACTTCTGGACACATCCACTTTTTCAATTTGTCCAGCTGACAAATCACTCTCCTCCTCTACAGTTGTTTCCTCTTCTTCTACATATACATTTTTGTAGTATTGATTGTTTTTTACCAAATACAACATTGCCTTTTTGACTTTCCTAACATCCACTAATTCTTGACAGATTTTCTTACTCTTTGTAGGAACACCATTAACTAGAATAACTAGAGGTTCCTCTTCCACATTTTCTACACCAATTGTTTCAATATTTTTCTTTATATTTAGAGGTAAATATACAACTCTTCCCTTTAAACCTCTCATTAAATCTGAAGGAGGCAATTTCCCTGTCTTAGGCTCCATACGAACAATAGCCTGAAATGGATGCAGACATTGAATCAGAATACACTCATAAGTATTTAAATCCATCAGTTCACAAGGAATATTTACCAACTCAAGATTATTATGTACAGCTCTAGCTGGCATTTTGTTTTCATTTAATTTTTTATCTTAATATTTACAAATATGTTGATCAGAACCCAAATCAAAACAATCCTCTACTAACAAGTAAGTTGCAAATTCCTTCCACTCATTAATATTCTCCTTTTCACTTTTTAAATATAGATCAACTAACCTGGTCTGATTTTTATAATGAATTCTTCTACAACAAGTACAAGAGAAAGTGGGCCTTTCTCCTGAAGTGACATTAACACCTTAGCTGCGATGGAACGTCCAGCTCCAGTGCTGGACGTTCCATTGCGCAGGTGCAGTTGGAACGTTCAACGGCCGATGGCAGCACTACGGAGGTAGTGGTGCCGTCGGCCGTTAGTCATGCGCAGCACTTATGAGGTTAAACCTTGTAATTTCTTGGTCAAAATTCTATGTACCAAAATTTTGAACATTTTCATCCACATTTCCTTCTATTACTGTATCAGTTTCTGCACTGCCCTCTTTTTCAGAAAAAAAAACTAACCTCAATTTCTTCACAAATGTTCTTTACATCTAATACAGATCCATGCAAAAGAGCACTCTTTAACTGTTTCAGCTTAAGTGCTGGACTTTTTGCATAATACAACCTTCTCACTAATTTCCTCACTTCAGTATGATGCAGTGCTAACATCCTAAAATGGTGAAAAACACTCTGACATACTTTTTTAGAAAGACAAGCCAGTGAATGACCTTGCAAACCTGTTTTTTCTCTCACTAGGCAGGAGTCTAATTCTTGCAACATCTTAAACTTCTGTTTAATACTTTTCTTACTAGACGTATGTAAGAAATTGCGGAAAAAATCAATTGAATCCTGCCGTACACTACAAATACTACTACAATTCCAAGTGTACACTGGAGTCTTAGCACGTCTCCCTAAAACGTCATCATCTAACACCTCTTCTGCATTTCTTGGTACAATTTTCTCTTATTCAATCGGACAACCGTCCTTCACCTCATATGCTCGACCACTGGTGTCAACTGCATGCAACAAATCATTAATCATTTCGTTAAAAAATGGCTCAGAACTTGAACTATTCTTCCATTCTCCAGAAAAAACATTACAAAAATTAGTTCTATTAATTATTCTTTTCCACTTACTTTTCCCTTTCAAAACATTAATTGCCTTGTCTAGTGTACGAAGTCTATTGTTTGCTAAAATATATAATTTCTTTTTTATTTCTAACGCTTCATCCACAATACCTTCGATTATTTTTTTTTGCTTATAAAAAGCAGTTTTCCTTTTATAAATCTTTCCACTTTTCAATACATTTAGGATAATTCTGTTATAAATCATTTTCTTTCTTATTTCAACAAATTGACTCCTTCGTCTAATACTAAAGATGTTCTCATTGTCACAAACTTTTCCACCTTCTTTTCCCTGTAATATTTTTCTTTTCGTTGTTTTTGAAGATTTATTCATCTTTGAAACATTATTTGCATTTTTGGTCCTTACAGTTAATTTCCTTAGAAAATCCTTGGTTGTCCTACCCGGAGCATTCTTCTTTTTCTCTGTACAATGTTGTCTGGATGCATCTTGTAATTGTGTGGTCTTGGAAAAGTAAGCCTTTTTATATTTTCTTCTCTTCACCTCTTTAATAGGCATCTTGATTTTCTTTAGTCTTTTCTTTAAATCTATTGTGAGGTAAAAAAAAAAAACTACAGACCACTACTAACATACTACATAGCAATTACAACAACTACATGATATAAACAATGATTCACTTCATAATAAAGTTGAAGGTACAGCAACAGTGACTGACCATAGTAGCAAATCATACAGTCTCTTTATGCAGCCCTGCACCATCTATCCTGTGTGTGTACCACGTCTATGTGTGCTTGCACTATCTGTGTCTCTGCATGAACTATCTCATCCTCTCTCTGCAACATCTTTTCTGTGACTACAACATATGTTCCTCTACCTGCAGCCCTGCACCATCTATCCTCTGTGTGTACCATCTCTGTATCTGTTTCCACAATCTGTGTCTCTGCCTGTACCATCTATCCTCTGTGTGTACCATCTCTGTGTCTACTTCCACTATCAGTGTCTCTGCCTGTACCATCTCTCTTCTGTGTGTACCATTTCTGTGTCTGCTCTCACTATCTGTGTCTCTGCTTGCAACATCTATCCTCTATTTGTAACATCTCTGTGTCTGGTTCCACTATCTGTGTATCTGCCTTCACCATCTATTCTATGTGTGTACCTTCTCTATGTCTGCTTCAACTATCTCTCCCTCTGCCTGCACCATCTATCATCTGTGTGTACCATCTCTGTGCCTGCTTCCACTATCTATGTCTCTACCTACACCATCTCTCCTCTGTGTGTACCATGTCTGTGTCTGCTTCAACTATCTGTTCCTCTGCCTGAAACCCTATACCATCTATCCTCTGTGTGTACCATGTCTGTGTCTGCTTCCACTATCTCTCCCTCTGCCTGCAGCCCTATACCATCTGTTCTCTGTATGTAACATCTCTGTATCTGCTTGCACTATCTGTGTCTCTGCCTCCACCATCTATCCTCTGTGTGTAACATCTCTGTGTCTGCTTCCACTATCTATGTTACTGCCTGCACCAACTATCCTCTGTGTGTACCATCTCTGTGTCTACTTCCACTATCTGTGTCTCTGCCTGCACCATGTCTCTTCTGTGTGTTCCATCTCTGTGTCTGCTCCTACTATCTGTGTCTCTACCTGCACCATCTATCCTCTGTGTGTAACATCTCTGTGTCTGCTTCCACTATCTGTGCCTCTGCCTGCACCATCTATCCTCTGTGTGTACCATCTTTGTGTCTGCTTCCACTATCTGTGTCTCTGCCTGCACCATCTATTCTCTGTGTATACCATCTCTATATCTGCTTCCACTATCTGTGTCTCTGCCTGCACCATCTATCCTCTCTGTGTACCATCTCTGTGTCTGCTTGCACTATCTGTGTCTGTGCTTGCACCATCTATTCTCTGTATATACATCTATGTGTCTGCTTCCACTATCTTTGTCTCTGCCTGCACCATCTATCCTCTGTGTGTACCATCTCTGTGTCTGCTTCCACTATCTGTGTCTCTGCCTGCACCATCTATTCTCTGTGTGTACCATCTGTATGTCTGCTTCCACTATCTCTCCCTCTGCCTGCACCATCTATCCTCTGTGTGTACCATCTCACTGTCTGCTTCCACTATCTGTGTCTCTGCCTGCACCATCTATCCTCTGTGTGTACCATCACTGTGTCTGCTCCTACTATCTGTATATCTGCCTGCATCATCTATTCTCTGTGTGTACCATCTCTATGTCTGCTTCCTCTATCTGTGTCTCAGCCTGCACCATCTATTCTCTGTGTGTACCATCTCCGTGTCTGTTTCCACTATCTGTGCCACTGCCTGCACCATCTATTCTCTATATATACCATCTGTGTCTGCTTCCACTATCTATGTCTCTGCCTGCACCATCTCTCTTCCGTGTGACCCATCTCTTTGTCTGCTCCTACTATCTGTATCTCTGCCTGCACAATCTATTCTCTATGTGTAACATCTCTATGTCTGCTTCTATTATCTGTGTCTCTGTCTGCAGCATCTATTCTCGCTGTGTACCATCTCTATGTCTGCTTCCACTATATGTGTCTCTGCCTGCACCATCTATCCTCCATGTGTACCATCTCTATGAATGCTTCCACTATTTGTGTATATGCCTGCACCATCTATTCTATGTGTGTACAATCTCTATGTCTGCTTTCACTATCTCTCCCTCTGCCTGCACCATCTATCATCTGTGTGCACCATCTCTGTGTCTGCTTCCACTATCTATGTCTCTACCTACACCATCTCTCCTCTGTGTGTACCATGTCTGTGTCTGCTCCAACTATCTGTCCCTCTGCCTACAGTCCTATACCATCTATTCTCTGTGTGTACCATTTCTGTGTCTGATCCTACTATCTGTATCTCTGCCTGCACCATCTATTCTCTGTGTGTACCATCTTTATGTCTGATTCCACTATCTGTGTCTCTGCCTGCACCATCTATTCTCTGTGTGTCCCATCTCTGTGTCTGCTTCCACTATCTGTGCCTCTGCCTTCACCATCTATTCTCTGTATATACCATCTCTGTGTCTGCTTCCACTATCTATGTCTCTGCCTGCACCATCTCTCTTCCGTGTGTCCCATCTCTGTGTCTGCTCCTACTATCTGTATCTCTGCATGCACTATCTATTCTCTGTGTGTACCATCTCTGTGTCTGCTTCCACTATCTGTGCCTCTGCCTGCACCATCTATTCTCTGTGTGTACCATCTCTGTGTCTGCTTCTCTATATGTGCCTCTGCCTGCACCATCTATTCTCTGTGTATGCCATCTCTATGTCTGCTTCCACTATCTGTGTCTCTGCCTGCACCATCTATCCTCTATGTCTACCATCTCTATGTCTGCTTCCGCTATCTGTGTATCTGCCTGCACCATCTATTCTCTGTATATACCATCTCTGTGTCTGCTTCCACTATCTGTGTCTCTGCCTGCACCATCTCTCTTCCGTGTGTCCCATCTCTGTGTCTGCTCCTACTATCTGTCTCTCTGCCTGCACCATCTATTCTATGTGTGTGCCATCTCTGTGTCTGCTTCTATTATCTGTGTCTCTGCCTGCACCATCTATCCTCTGTGTGTACCATCTCTGTGTCTGCTTCCACTATCTGTGCCTCTGCCTGCACCTTCTCTCTTCCGTGTGTCCCATCTCTGTGTCTGCTCCTACTATCTGTCTCTCTGCCTGCACCATCTATTCTCTGTGTGTGCCATCTCTGTGTCTGCTTCTATTATCTCTGTCTCTGCCTGCACCATCTATCCTCTATGTGTAACATCTCTATGTCTGCTTCCACTATCTGTGTATCTGCCTTCACCATCTATTCTATGTGTGTACCATCTCTATGTCTACTTCCACTGTCTCTCCCTATGCCTGCACCATCTATCATCTGAGTGTACCATCTCTGTGTCTGCTTCCACTATCTGTGCCTCTGCATGCACCTTCTCTCTTCCGTGTGTCCCATCTCTGTGTCTGCTCCTACTATCTGTCTCTCTGCCTGCACCATCTATTCTCTGTGTGTGCCATCTCTGTGTCTGCTTCTATTATCTGTGTCTCTGCCTGCACCATCTATCCTCTGTGTGTACCATCTCTGTGTCTGCTTCCACTATCTGTGCCTCTGCCTGCACCTTCTCTCTTCCGTGTGTTCCATCTCTGTGTCTGCTCCTACTATCTGTATCTCTGCCTGCACCATCAATTCTCTGTGTGTACCATCTCTGTGTCTGCTTCTATTATCTGTGTCTCTGCCTGCACCATCTATCCTCTATGTGTAACATCTCTATGTCTGCTTCCACTATCTGTGTATCTGCCTTCACCATCTATTCTATGTGTGTACCATCTCTATGTCTGCTTCCACTGTCTCTCCCTATGCCTGCACCATCTATCATCTGAGTGTACCATCTCTGTGCCTGCTTCCACTATCTATGTCTCTACCTACACCATCTCTCCTCTGTGTGTACCATGTCTGTGTCTGCTTCAACTATCTGTTCCTCTGCCTGAAACCCTATACCATCTATCCTCTGTGTGTACCATGTCTGTGTCTGCTTCCACTATCTCTCCCTCTGCCTGCAGCCCTATACCATCTATTCTCTGTATGTAACATCTCTGTATCTGCTTGCACTATCTGTGTCTCTGCCTCCACCATCTATCCTCTGTGTGTAACATCTCTGTGTCTGCTTCCACTATCTATGTCTCTGCCTGCACCATCTATCCTCTGTGTGTACCATCTCTGTGTCTACTTCCACTATCTGTGTCTCTGCCTGCACCATGTCTCTTCTGTGTGTTCCATCTCTGTGTCTGCTCCTACTATCTGTATCTCTACCTGCACCATCTATCCTCTGTGTGTATCATCTCTGTGTCTGCTTCCACTATCTGTGTCTCTGCCTGCACCATCTATCCTCTGTATGTACCATATCTGTGGCTGCTTCCACGAACTGTGACTCTGCCTGCACCATCTATTCTCTGTGTGTACCATGTCTGTGTCTGCTTTCACTATCTGTCCAACTGCCTGCAGTCATATACCATCTATTCTCTGTGTGTACCATCTGTGTCTGCTTCCACTATCTGTGTCTCTGCCTGCACTATCTCTATTCTGTGTGTACCACCTCTGTGTCTGATCCTACTATCTGTGTCTCTGCCTGCACCATCTATCCTCTGTGTATACCATCTCTATGTCTGCCTCCACTATCTGTGTCTCTGCCTGCACCATTTATTCTCTGTGTGTACCATCTCTATGTCTGCTTCCACTATCTATCCCTTCGCCTGAAACCCTATACCATCTGTTCTCTGTGTGTAACATGTCTGTGTCTGCTTCCACTATCTCTCCCTCTACCTGCATCCCTATACCATCTATTCTCTGTGTGTACAATCTCTGTGTCTGCTTGCACTATCTGTATCTCTGCCTCCACCATCTATCATCTGTGTGTAACATCTCTGTGTCTGCTTCCACTATCTATCTCTCTGCCTGCACCATCTATCCACTGTGTGTACCATCTCTGTGTCTACTTCCACTATCTGTGTCTCTGCCTGCACCATGTCTCTTTTGTGTTCACCATCTCTGTGTCTGCTCCTACTATCTGTGTCTCTACCTGCACCATCTTTCCTCTGTGTGTAACATCTCTGTGTCTGCTTCCACTAGCTGTGTCTCTGCCTGCACCATCTATCCTCTGTGTGTACCATCTTTGTGTCTGCTTCCACTATCTGTTTCTCTGCCTGCACCATCTATTCTCTGTGTATACCATCTCTGTGTCTGCTTCCACTATCTGTCCCTCTCCAGCAGTCCTATACCATCTATTCTCTGTGTGTACCATCTCAGTGTCTGCTTCCACTATCTGCGTCTCTGCCTGCACCATCTCTATTCCGTGTGTACCATCTCTGTGTCTTCTCCTACTATCTGTGTCTCTACCTGCACCATCTATCCTCTGCGTATACCATCTCTATGTCTGCTTCCACTATCTGTGTCTCTGCCTGCACCATCTATCCTCTCTGTGTACCATCCCTGTGTCTGCTTCCACTATCTGTGTCTGTGATTGCACCATGTATCCTCTGTGTGTACCATCTCTGTGTCTGCTTCCACTATCTGTGTCTCTGCCTGCACCATCTATTCTCTGTGTGTACCATCTGTATGCCTGCTTCCACTATCTCTCCCTCTGCCTGCACCATGTATCCTCTGTGTGTACCATCTCACTGTCTGCTTCCACTATCTGTGCTTCTGCCTGCACCATCTAACCCTCTGTGTGTACCGTCTCTGTATCTGGTTCCACTATCTGTGTCTGTGCTTGCACCATCTATTCTCTGCATATACCATCTCTGTGTCTGCTTCCACTATCTGTGTCTCTGCCTGCACCATCTATCCTCTGTGTGTACAATCTCTGTGTCTGCTTCCACTATCTGTGTCTCTGCCTGCACCATCTCTTTTCTGTGTGTACCATCACCGTGTCTACTTTACACAGACACTCAGTGTGATCCAGGACAAAAAGTTTAATACCAAACTATTTTCCAAAACACATTTACCACATGAACAAGTTTAAGACACAGAACACAACCTAACTATTTCAGCAGTACAATACAGTGCAGAAACATGAGTCATTTTAAAAATACATTTTCAATTTGCAGCATTACTTTTTGCCACCATTACATCCAAACATAAGACACAATATTTTTATGAAAGACAACAGTATAACCAGAGAGCGGTAGAATATGAGAAGAGACAGTGGAGATTTTAGTAAAAGATGCAAATATAATTATTTAATTTACGCAGACACTCTGTGTGATCCTGGACAAAAACTTTAAAACCAAACTTTTTACCAAAACACATTTACCACACGAACAAGTTTAGGAGACAGAACACAGCCCATCTATTTCAGCAGTACAATACAGTGCAGAAACCTGAGTCATTTTGAAAATACATTCCCAATTTGCAGCATTATGTTTTGCCAGCATTACATCCAAACAAAAGACAAAATATTTTCATGAAATAAAACAGTATAATCAGAGAGAGGTAGACTGTGAGAAGAGACAAGGGAGATTATAGTAAAAGGTGCAAATATAATTCTTTAATTTACACAGACACTTTGTGTGATCCTGAACAAAAAGTTTAAAACCAAACTTTTTACCAAAACACATTTACCACACGAAAATGTTTAGGAGACAAAACACAGCCTATCTATTTCACCACTACAATACAATGCAGAAACCTGTGTCATTTTCAAAATATATTTCCAATTTGCAGCATTACTTTTTGCCAGCATTACATCCAAACATAAGACACAATATTTTCATGAAAGAAAACAGTATAACCAGAGGGAGACAGACTGTGAGAAGAGACAGGAGAGATTATAGTAAAAGGTGCAAATATAATTCTTTAATTTACACAGACACACAGTGTGATCCTGAAAAAAAAGTTTAAAACCAAACTTTTTACCAAAACACATTTACCACACTAAAACGATTAAGAGACAGAACACATCCTATCTATTTCAGCGCTACAATACAGTGCAGAAACCTGAGTCATTTTCAAAATACATTTCCAATTTGCAGCATTACTTTTTTGCCAGCATTACATCCAAACATGAGACTCACACTGTGACCTTAGACACATAACAAAAATCCTTGCAATTCAGTCAAATAATTACTACAGTGAAAGGGGGGGGGAGAGGATCTTCCTAGTAGGGTTCTATAAAGAGAGCAAAGGTGAGGAAGACAGAAAGAGAGAGACAATGAGAGCGAAAAAATAAACAAAATAAATCAGATGGTCAGAGAGAATTACAAAAACAGGAGTGAAGGAAAGGGATAATGACAGTGAAGAAAAAAAGGGTAAGCAAAGGAGAGTGAGAGAAAAAAATACATATTAAGAAAAAGGCGAAAGGTGTAAGTAACACAGAAGGATTTATAGAGAAACAGGAGAAGAAAATAGAACACTGTTGGGCAGAAAGGAAGACAGTGACAGACAGTAAAAGAGCGGGAGAATGAGTAACTTCCACATTGCAACTTGTTTTTATTATTAACTTAAAATACACAACATATATTCCCTCACAAATTAAGAACTCACCTTTAAAAATGCTTTTGAAGATTGAGAACAGTGCCAAAAACACACCAGATTTTCTTCAGCAGAATCTCTGAAATGTACCTCAGACACTGCAACCAAAAATGGCCCTGATTCCCTCTCATTAAATACACATATCTCTGTTCATACCCAATGAAATTTCTTCCCACACAAATTCAAAACCAAACTAACATTTTAATTGGTTGTACATTTCAACACTTTCAAACTCATATAATGTTCAACCTTCCCCCACAGCTCTCTCTGCCTGTTACCATGGCAACTCTCCATAGAACACCTATCTGAACTCAAAAGGCTAAAAGTTCATCTCTCGATGTTGCGATGACAGGAACAGACTAATTTGCATATAGCCAAGTTCTGAGCTGGGATGGTGCAGTGAGCTAAAAAACGGTGATGGATCAAGCCCTGATCTTTGGACTGGGTAAGAGTGGTCTGCTTAATTCAGGCACTCTGTTCATCACCACCCCCTTTTCTGAATCAGCAAACCAAAGCAGCAGGTATGTTTGACCTCTCAATATTCCAGCTTATCCAGTGCAATGTTCCTTTCAATGACTTTTTCTAAACCAATAGTATTATTACTTTAAAAAAAACAGTAGGATGCACCCTAGTTTTCAATCTTAAATTATCAGAAACCACCAATCATTTCTTCTTTTTCAAGTGCACTGAATCTCAACCACATTTTTTTCTAAACTCCTACTTTGAAACTGCAATTTCATTTCCACAACCAATCTGAGTACAACCACATCTGCCTTCAATATGCTGAAAGTCTGGATAGTAGGACATAGGTATATTTTCTGGAGTGAAAGGTATGTAGCAAATAGATGCTTTCACAACCTTGATTTACCAAAAGTGGATATTATGTGGATTGGCCAGAGAGGATTGAGATGTCACCAATTGATGCCATTGGGGTAAAATCCTTTATGCATCTACCACACCCTGACCTCATAATTGTGCACTGTGGTGGAAATGACCTGGGCACTTTGACTGGGGTAGGTCTGGAAATGCTTTTAAAGGACACCTTTGGGCAATTGATGTCACTTTTTCCAAAAACTGCCTTGGTATATTCTAAAATATGCCAAAGGCAAAAATGGAACTGGTCCAACCACTTTTGTCCACAGATTAAGAAAGCAATGAAACATGTGAATAAGTCTGTTTCTGCTTTCCTCAGTGACTATGATATGGGTTCTATATACCACAACAACTTGCGTTACAACATGCAAGGCATCTATAGGAGAGATGGTGTACATTTTACAGATGAGGGGAATAGAGTCTTTCTTTTAAACTTTAGACTCTGCATCGGAACTTACCTGTAGGTACAAAAAACACCCAATGAACACAACGGCTCTTTTTAGAGCCAACCAACATCTAAACACTCTAACTTGTTATTTAACTGATTTTCAGTTTTCTTTCTGACGTGCGCACACCTCGTGATTTTTTTTTAAAGTGTTTTTTGTCCTT
The DNA here is from genome assembly GCF_964261635.1 of Lissotriton helveticus. Taxonomy (NCBI): domain Eukaryota; kingdom Metazoa; phylum Chordata; class Amphibia; order Caudata; family Salamandridae; genus Lissotriton; species Lissotriton helveticus. The sequence goes on from NC_136060.1 coordinate 198,008,162, forward strand.
CGGGGTCCTTCAGGGACCCCCTCAGTAGGCCTAGGGAGTCAGGAACACCCTACCCTGCCTCCTTTTCACGTTCTCCACTTTTTTTTGTCACTCTGTTTTAAAACTACACAAAATGGCGACTATGGGGTGCCAGCATTGTGCGCGCACCTCGCAATTTTTTCGAAAAATAAAAAAAGTTTTCTTTGCCCTTCGAGGGCCTTCAGGGACCCCCTGAGAAAGCCTAGGGGGTCAGGTAGTCTCTACCTTGCCCCCTTTTCACGTTATGCACTTTTGTGTTTGGCTCTGTTTTGCTTCACAAACACAAAATGGCGACTAAGGGGTGCGAGCACCGTGTGCGCACCATGCGATATTCTTTTTAAAATAAAAATATTTTTTGGGACTGTCAGGGTCTTTAAGGGACCCCCTGAGAAAACCTAGGGGGTCAGGGAGTCTGTTCCTTGCTTCCATTTCATGTTTTACGAAATCGGGTTAAATGTCATTCATTTGCGATGCGTGCGCGCACATCAAGACATGTGACTTGAAAACAAAGTCATATGACTCTAAAACAACCCTTTTGATTGGTTATTAGTAGTTTCTTTTCAAGAATCCTCAAAAACCCCACCCACTTTCCTCACTATTTCTTTTATTTTCTTGGAAGAAGCACCTTTACTGCTGTGTTCCTCCTTTGGACTTTGTTTTTTGTTTCTGAATTGTAAAGGATAATAACAGTTAGGGAAGGGGTATAAAGATGAGGGAAGGAGAATAACAAAAAAGGTTAAAAATGAACACAGAGGGAAAGTGAGTGTTGGAGAGAGAAGGAGTGGTAGAAACAAAGACGTTAAGGAAATCAAGGGTAAATGACACAGAGGGAAAGAGATAGAGAGCAAGGAACACTGTGATCTTAGACATATGAAAGTATGCCTTGCAATTCAGGAAAATAATTATTGCAGTGAAAGAGAGTCTTGCTGTGAGTACTGTTTTAGATTTTAGGACAGAGCAGTGGTGTTCAGGGAGTTTTGGGGCTCAAGGTGGAAATGAGAATGTATAAATGAGAATTCACTCACATCATTACTACATGCTACAGAGACACTTGGTAAGCAATTTCTTCAGCTCTCTCAGGCCTGACTCAAACCATGACTACATGCTTTGCATTAATTGTAAACACATGAACGAAACAAATTATTCTACCACCATTTTGTGAAATAAAGTCTGACTCACACTGTAATCTTAGTTGAATAAAAACTGAAAAATGTTGCACACTATACTGTAAGACTCAGTTTTTACCACAATCACTTGGCTACTAGCTCAACGATTACAAATAAAAAAGAATAGTTTCTCAAATAATTTTTAATTTTTTAATATAAATTTATTTTTCAGAATTTCCAAAATCTAATAGCACTTCCAACATTATTTGGTCTGGAATTTCTTCGTCCAAAATCTCTTGACATGATTCCTCAAACTCATACATGTTCAACTCTTCAAAAAAATCATGGTCCATTGACTCGTCAAAAAAATCACTTATAGTATGTCCTCCAACGATTGCCTCTTCTTCAATGTTGCTGTCAGTAAAAGGATTATTCAAATCTTCAAGGAGACTCGCTGAAATTTCAAACGTTACTTCCAATGTCTCCTCAATTTGCTCCATTTCCTTTTTATATAAACGTGTTGCAATACCTTACAAATTTTTGTTACATTTCTTGTTTTAGTAATAGATAATATAAAACTAGCTTTTTCACCAATTTTATTCTTTCACATTATTATACAGAAACTTTTATCAAGTACTTTATATGATTATATCACTTAAATGTGTTTATAAGAATTTATACTTATAAAATGACATGACTGACTTTGTGAGTACATGTATTCCCATATTTTCAAACACATCAACCAAGCAAATTATTCTGTCAGAATTTTTCTGAAATGATTACTAAATGCTAGTGAAAGAGTTTCTATGGCACTTATAGTGAAGTGAGGGAAGAGATATGAAGGTGAAGAAAGGAGAGTGAGAAAAAAAGCATATTAAGAGAAAAGAAAAAGCAGTATGTGAAACAGAAAGATTTTTAAAAAAACAAGAGAGGAAGGAAAAAGAACAGTGGTGGAGAGAAAGGGAGACAGTGAGAGACAGAGATTGAGAGGAAGAGTGAGAAACGTACACATTAGAAAACATTTTTCTTATTAACTTAAATTATACAACATAGCTGCCCCTATAATTTAACTACTTACCTTTTAAAATGCTGCTGAAGATTTATTACAGTGTGAATCACACACCAGATATTGTAAACCAAAAATCTCTCAAATGTACCTCAGACACTGCAATCACAAAATGGCTGTGATTTCCTGTCATTTTTCACAAATAACTCCGTACATAACCAATCAAATTTCTTCCCACACAAATACTAAACCAAACTAACATTTTAATTGGTTGTACATATCAACACTTTCAAACTCACATAATGCTCAACCTATCCCCACTGATCTCTCTGCCTCTTACCATGGTAATTCTCCATAGAACACCTATCTAAACTAAAAAGGTTAAAAGTTCATCACTCAATGCTGCAAATCAATCAGCAAGTGTCTTTCACTACTCAATATACCAGCTTATCCTGTCCAATGTTCTTTTCAATGACTTTTTCTAAACCAATAGTATTATTCCTTTTTAAAAACAGTACTATGCACCCTAGTTTTCAATGTTCAATTATCAGAAACCACCAATCATTTTATTTTTTCCAGTGCACTGAATCTCATCCACATTTTTTTCTAAATTCCTATTTTTAAAATACAACTGTTCTTTTTAGAGACAACCAACATCTAAACAGTGAAACTTTTAATTTAACTGTTTTTTTCGTTTTGCTTCAGAAACACAAAATGGCGGCTAAGTGGTGCGAGCACCGTGCGCGCACCTCGTGATTTTTGTGAAAAATAGTTTTTTTATTTCCGGCCCTTCGGAGTCATTTAGGGACACCCTGAGAAGGCCTAGAGGGTCAGGGAGTCTCTACCTTGCCCCCTTTTCACACTATCCACTTTTGTTTTTGGATCTGTTTTGCTTCAGAAACACAAAATGGCAGATTACGGGTGCGAGCACTTTGCGCGCACCCCGCGATTTTTTCAAAACATAAAAAATGTTTTTGGGGACCCCCTGAGAAGGCCTACGGTGTCAGGGAGACTCCACCCTGGCCCCTTTTCATGTTTCCCACTTTTTTTTAGGCTCCCTTCTGCCTCGAAAACAAGATGGCGGCCAACACTTCCTGATTTCTAACGATTCGAATGTTGACAGACATCCAACAGCAAATCAAAATTCCGCTCGCGCACGGGAAGGTGCGCTAACCGGTGCGCGCACGTGCGTGCACGGTGCGCGCTTAAAGATACATACACTTTTTCAAATACAATTTTCTCGAAAACTACTGGAAGATTTTACACCATTTAAACAAAAGACCGTACTGCATACCAATCCCTACCATTTTGCCAAGTTTGGTGTAATTCCGTTCAGCCGTTCGGGCTGTAGCCGTGTCTAATCGTCCTATGGAAAATAACATGGGGAAAACACGTTTTGGGACCCCCTTTTTTCTCAGCCCCTGCTTGACAAATCCCCCCAAAACTTTGAAGGAAGGAGCGGAGCGGAGCGGGCCATCATCTTTGAGAAATGCGCGAAGATTCATCAACTGGTGCCAACGTTATTCCCAATAGAATGTTGCGGATTTCCTATGGAAGCTAGGTCCTAACTATAACTACCTACTGGCAACCGCCAGTAGGTAATATATATATATGTATATATATATATATATATATTGCGTTGAGTCCGGAACAACAGGGCACAGTATAGCCACACCACGCCCAGTAGTAAACGGATTTCGAATAAAGCCACAAACTCCGTGCTCTTCTGTCAGTGAGTTTTATTCATAAAGAATTAACAGCCCACCAGTCGCTGTTCGCTGTTCGCGTGCTACTCAAAGGTGGACACCTTCGAGCATTGATTTATACGCGGCCGTCCAGCCGCGGAGTATGCACCACCCCGGTACCCTGGGGGTCACTAAAGTAAAGCAGCAGTCGTACTTGGAATCGAGGACGGGCCCACTTGTGGAGTCCATACAGGACTTGATTGTGTGCTTCCCAGACCACACTTCCCAGAATGCACAGTCTCATTTGAGCCTCCCATCGGTGGGTGTGTTATATATAAAATGGGGAAGTGGGTCGGCGGTTGCGCACACCGCTTCCGTTAAAGCCCCTGAAGAGAAGCATATGGAGCTTCGAAACGCGTCGGGCAGATCCCGTATGGAGCGGCGTCTACGAGTGGATCCCCGTCCTCACCTATACATAAACCAAGCTGCTGTTCGCGTGCTACTCAAAGGTGGACACCTTCGAGCATTGATATATATATATATATATATATTCATCGAAAAAACCATAGGTTTTACACCAGTTATAGTTACCAGGAAATATTACTCGCAGAAAACCATTGAAATTCCCACGTTATAGTTAGTTGGACTCACTATAACTTGCGCATGCAATGCACTGCTGATGACGTCACATATTACATCACTCATGACGTGGTCAGTGACATCACTCATGACATCACTGATGACACCATCCAGTGAATGTGTGTCTTTCTGAAAAATAAATATTAGTGAGTAATGTTTAAATTTTTAAACATATGTATTAATGTTTCACTTTGTGTATAAGTGGCTGCATGGGTTGGTGAGTAGATACATGTGTAGGTATATGGGTTATTAGATGTTTTTTTTAATATCAATATGAGTGTCTATATGTTTGGTGGGGGTGTTACTTAGCACATAGATGCATGAATGACTGACTCTCTGTTTGTATGTGTTTTGAATACAGCATATGTGCAGGACTGTATGGGTGGATGAGTGTGTATATATGTATGTTAGTGAGTTAATCACTGTCTCACTAGTGTCTTTATCTGTAACTACATATGTTTTAATCTAGTATATGTGAATATTGATGTATATAAGTGAGTATATGTGAGAGTGAGGGATTGTAAGAGTTCCTGTTTAAATAAGTATGTGTTTCTATAAGTGATTGTTTAAGAGAATAAGTATGTGTAAGTTTCCTTAGAAGTAAAGTGGTAGTGTGTGTATAGCTGTATATGCAAATAAATGGATGTTTAATAGTTTATTTGCATGTGTGAGTATGTTTGAGAGTATCTTTTGGATGACTGTCGTTGTGTAACAGGATATATAGGTGTATCACTATATATGATGAGTGAGTATATGTATGAGTGACTACATAGAACTGTTGGTGAAAGAGTGGATGTGTATATAGATGGTGGATTTACTGAATTGGTTGTTGTAACTGGTATGGGTATCTCCATTTTTTTGAAAATTGTAGTTTCTATTTTTGAATATGGTTTTATGCGAGTAAAATTTCCTGGTAACTATAACTGGTGTAAAACCTATGGTTTTTTCGATGAATTTCATAGGTTTTTTAAATGCTACTTCCTAACTATAACGTATGTAAAACCTATGGTTTTTTCAGTGAATTTCATAGGTTTTTTAAATGCTACTTCCTAACTATAACGTGTGTAAAACCTATGTTTTTTTCAGTGAATTTCATAGGTTTTTTAAAGGCTACTCCTTAACTATAAACTGTTTATTAGTTATATTTTTTCATTATATTTCTTAGCTTTTATTAATTGCGAAATATAAAATATTTTTTAAATGTATTCTATAGTTTTATTATAGATTTTCAAGAAATGCTTTCATAGTATTATAAAGTTTTTTTCACTGTCAGAATTGCTTAGGAACTCCTTGCAAGTCTCAAAAGCTTTACAAAGTCTTTACCTTACGTTCATTTCACCGTTTACAGACTTGTCAGATGTTAAAAAACGTTCCGAGGTGCGCGACAGAGAGCGCGCACCCCGGTGATACTTTATCGGCATTGTTCTTGTGACCCCATATGAAGGTATTTAATATTTGAGAATGTATACCTTTCCTCATTTTCACATTTTAAAACTTCATTAAATTAAACTGATACTTCTAATTCACGTACGTGTCCGGATTCCGTCACCGCGTATATGTCCTAATACGCGCATGTCAAATCATGTGACTTGAAAAGAACACTTGCTATTGGTTCATAGTAGTTTCTGTTCCGCAATTTTCCAGAAACCACCAACTTCCCTCACTATCTATTTGGCGCTGAAGAGAGAACAACCTTTTTCATATTTCCAGACACTTTGCTGAAATGGCGGCCGCAGCCAATTCTTCTTCGGAATCTGAAGGAAATGGTTATCTTCCTTTAAAAAAAAGGAATCTTTTATTTGGCAATTTTTTACCTTTCCTGAGGGGCAAAAAAAAGTAAATGCTCCAAAAGTAACGTGCACAATTTGTGGCTCCGTACTTTCCAGAGGAAATCCAACCAAAAAATATTCTTTTTCAATTCATACTATGAAGAGGCATATGAACCAAGTCCACCCTGTTCAATATGCAAAAGCAGCGACAAGAGATCTGGCCACACAACTGCCACCATCTCAGGCCAGTACTTCATCGAGCAGACGACCTACATCTGCATCGCTTGAACAGATGGAGTTGAAACCATTTTTAAACGAAGTGCATATAAAATGCAACAAGTGCGAAGGATTAATTGTGTACGGAGAGCAAAGCGTCATTCTTATTGAAAGAAGATTTAATCAGCATAAAATGTTCGTATGCATCTAATTTTTTTACAACTTCAAATGTTCCTGTTTTACAGTTTAAAAATGTGGTTCCTGTTTCACAAATTTTAAAGAATGAAAAACTTTTTCAAAAAAAAAAAAATTATTGCCGCATTTTAGGAACAATAATTAAAGAATGTGGCAAAACTTTGGACATATTATGAAGACGTGATAATTTCACTTCGCTTTAATCGGCATAACGCTGTTAAACAAGCGCCGATAATTGCCTTCATAATATGAGCCATATTATCAAGGATGGACGATACAATATCGCCGCTTCTATCGACAGCAAACTGACGATAAACCGGCGATAATGGACTTGATAATATGCTGTATGAAATTCCTAGCGTAGCCCATATTACATGTTTTCGCATCTTACATGGGCTTTCATAGGATTTCCATAGAGCAAATTATGAAACCCATTATCGCCGCTTTATCGCCAATTTCCTGTTGATAAAAGCGGCTTAAATGTATCGACTGTCCATTATAATATGCCCCTATGTTAAAACGTATGTTATATGCCTTTATATCTAACATGACGTTCCACTGCAATTTATAAAGCATATTATGGACGCCGTTTTCACCTCTATATCGGCAACTTCCTGCCGTTCAAGGCAGCGTTAAACTCTTTTGAATCTTTGTAAATATTTGTCAACATCTTTATAAGAACGTGATAACACCGCCTGCGGTAAAAGCACTTTGCATTTGTGCCGCACAGACAGTTAATGACATGCATAGTAGGGGTATGTTAAACTATAAGCAAAACCTGTTTAAAGGCAAAAATACTATCTCGTACACGACTCCTGTTAGGAAAACAGTTTAAATAAACTTGTTTATCGTACGAGTGCCACGGGCAGCTGTGATGAAGCATTTGGCAGCGTTAACGTGGAGGTGTGGAAAATAAAACTAAATCAACCCCCTCTCGTATTTACAAAGCACACATTAGTGCATAAAAGCAACGCTTGTTTTCACGCGGCAATATTAAGTGCCGCAGACTGTTACAGGAGTACTATCACATATGTATTAAAATTACGTTAAGACTGCCTCTTTTGTAATTCTCTGCTAACATGCACTCTCATGATTAGAAGTGAAATCATAGTCCTTCTTCTATTTTCATTTTATGTGCCGTTTTTTGCCTTTAGCAATCTACTTACCGTATACAACTAGCAAAAATTATCGCTATGTTGGCTTACTTCCAATAATTTTTCGTAGACCAGCGGCGATCTTTAATGCTTAGGAGTGATACAATTATCAAACTTTAATTCTAAAACTAGTGATTCCCGAACTGTGCACCACGGCTCCCCAGTCCGCCTTAATGAGGTGCCAAAAACACGACGCACACTAGGATGCCTAACCGTCTGTAAATTGCACAGACGTCAGTACTCTGTTATGTGTAACTGTATCCATCTCAGAAAGCTGCGCGCTCCTCCCCTGTGATAACGCTGACAGTCCATCCTGAAACGGCCTTGAATTATACTGCAGCAGGAGCACCCGTCCCACGCATTGGAATTCTCAAAGGAGCTTTCTGCCTCAATAAACAGAAGACATTGTTTTAGATAAAAAAAGTTAAACTAGCATCAAGGCTTATTATGAAACAGTTTCTTTAAAAAAGTTTATAAAACAAAATTATTAAATCAGAATAACGTTCTTTGATTATCTTATAAATTTAAAACAGCAGTCTTTTTATTAACATATTCAACAATACCATGGTTACTGCTTGTGTACATAAAGGAAGTAGGACCTAATCTCAAAGGCAATAGTGTTTGCTTGTTATTTGTGTGAAGGTATTTCCTAAACTACATATCTGCATGCAGTAAGACAAACAACATACCTCCAGTCGAGCACCACACTATACTACACGCATATTTGTAGTTTAGATGCTTTAATCTGCCTACACAATAACATCCAACACCTCCTTTGAAAACACTCCTTCCTTTTTTAAAACAGTGCTAAAAGTCAGGGGCGGATTACCAAGGCGGACATTCGGAGATGGGCCAAAAGGCCAGTGCCTCAGTGCTCTCTGTGGGCCGTTTTTTTCTCCCCTGCCCCAGTCCACACAGAGTGCACTTGGAAAGGGGAGAAAAAAAAGCCGACCCACAGAGTACACGGAGACAGACAGGGAAAATAAAAGCAACCTCTCTGTGCGGCTGAACACCCCTGCCCTACCAAGCAATAAAGCTAAGGCTGTGCTGGGGAGGGATGATTGTTTTCAAGAACCGACCTCCCTAGGGGGTAGGTGTTTCTCAGGCCTTTGAGCCATTTTCACCTAAGCCCCCCTAGGGCCCATGCAGCCCATGCAGCAAGTATGTAAAGTAAACAAAAGTAAAAGGTAGCATACAGTGTGATACCTACAAAAACTGAAGTGTGCAAGTAACAAAAGAGTACCATACACAAGTACAAGGATAATACTACAGTAAATGGTAAAGACTTAATCTGACAGAACACACTGGGATGGTACTTCCCATGCACCAGCTTCACCTCAGCCTCCCTCTGCCTACCTGGCTGTGTTTTGTGGTCCCCTGCTAGGACATTTTCCCGAGGCCTGTAGGACTAATTAATTACCTAATTGCAGGGGCCTTAGCTCTCTTCAAGTGCTCCTAAGCTAAAGGCCTGGGAAGGACTAAGTAGGTTAGTAATACCAGCGGCTATTCTGCTTTTCAGGTGCTCCTGTGCTGAACGGCTAAAATAATTTTGTGACAGAAAGGGGCCTTCCTATTTTTTTTAGTTGCTCAGCATATTCCCATTAGCACGTTGGCCCTGTGTCCTATAGAAGAACAGTGTCCTCCCACTTTTATGCTTTGTATGTGCAAATGATGTTTCATGAAAGGGCGCGCCCCTTGAATATGGACCACACCCATTAAATATGGACCACGCCTCTTGAATGTGGACCACTTTTTTTGCTCAGGGGCAACTATTTGATTTTGATCATTTTCAAATATAGCACAAATATGTTCAAAAGTGAGTAAAAACAAATAGTAATGTTAGCAACTGTTTGCAGTCACTTACATCTTGCAATGTTAACTTTCTATGTCAATTATATTAAATTTCACAGACAAACAAAGCACATCCCAATATACTCATTATCTATCATTAGTTGTCACTAAATGCTGTTAGCATCAGCTACATACTAATAAGACAATTTTATCTGCACTATCTTGCCTTTTAAAATCAAAAATGCAGAATAAAATTCCTTTGATAATTTCCTGAAAAGTTCTGTAACACATATCATTTACCTGCAATATTTTCACACATCCGCATTAGTGAACTGACTGACTGAAATGTTGTTGATTTCTTAAATTAATTTTTTAGACACTCCTTGTGACTGTGCAGCCAATCCTCCATGGAAATGTTTATATAAAACACAACACTAATATGACCATGATACTCAAAGAAATAACACAGGGTGTAAAAAGTATTTTTATTATTTATACTTACCTAAGCAATAGTAACAAAGAAAATATTGAAAAATTTGAAAAACATGGTATCTGTGAAAGATAAGTAAAAATATGGTTATAGTGTTATTTCATTAAACAAAACAAAGTAGAAGTGATTGAAGCAGAAAGTGAAAGAAAAGAAAACAGAGGCACAGAAAGAGACCAAGACAGAATATTTTCAAAGAAATAAAAGCACTCAAACAATGACAGTCTAAAGGAAACTAAAGTGACAGGCAAAATAAGAGTATGATCAGTGATAATACACAAAACAAATAGTCTCTGAAATAAACAGACTAAGAGTACCTACATATCTTAAAGAGATAGATAAAATAAAGAACCAACACTAAGAGAAAAAGAGTCAAAAAGGTAGAGTAACAGAAGAGAAATAAAATACAAACAGACATGGAGTATAACAGAGACATATAAAAAAAAATAAAGTAGGATGACAAAACTAAACTATAGATTTTAGATTGGAAAGTGTTCATAATTAAAGAAAGCAGAGTAAGGGAACAAATTGTAAGGTATAGTAAGACAAACAAATTAAGATTCAGGAAACAATGCCAATAAAACATCAATGAAGCTAACTCTCTGTAAAGCAACGTAGGTAACAAACTGAAGACTAAGAAAGACTGAATAGAATACTAACAAAAACGATGTAAAAGTAAAAGGATGAGTTAAAGAAAATAACCATATCTAAACACCATATCAAAGGAAGAGGATAAAGAAAATTAGAGTAAGAGATAGGTACACGAAACTTTCAGATATGATTAATTGTTCTTACCTTAAAAATATAATATCTGTGGAAGACAATAAAGAAATCTGTTATAATACATACTTCCAAATCCAATATAACAAAATATCTTAAACAACATATTTACTGGTTTATTTTTGCTATCTTCAGATAAATTGATTTTCACTATAAACAGTGATTTCAATAGTAATCATCATGTAACAGCGGGAAAAAAAAAACACAATCAAAATGATTGTATTTAAAAAAACCATAAAAGATCTCTATATATACTACAAATACCTAGAAAAAAACATGTCTTAAATGTTTTTCTCTAATTTGCAATTTCTTGAGTAAGCACACCACATATTCCACAATTATAAACTAACTAAAGTATACCAGTTACTTTTAAATACCGCTCCACAAATAACCGTGCAACTATGTTCTTAAAACATTTATCTCAAAACAACATTTTTATATCTGATTTTTTTCCACATGGCCAAATACTATGAGATAATTCCTTATTTTTTTGAGTACCTCTCAACAAACTCGCGAGTAAGTATGTTCTAGAAACATTTATCTGTATTTCACATTTACATATCTCATACATTTCCGCAAGGCCAAATGGTATGAGTTAATTCGTTTTTTTTACTACCTCTCCACAAACTTCCAAGTAAGTGTACTCTAAAAACATTTATCGTAAGTCAACATTTCCATATCTGATTGTTTTCCGTGTTGCCAAATAGTATAAGTTAATTCCAACATATCCTGTACCAGAAACATTAAGGAAACCTTACCTGATGCTATCACTTTGGCACATAATAGTCTCATTTCCATATTTGAACACCCTTAATCACATCATTTTTCTAAAGAACACATTTTCATATCTTTACAGTATTACTCTGACTCGACCAAGTAATTTCACTGAAATTTTGGTTGCAAAAATATCAAATAAGAATTTCTTAACTCAGAAGGCAAACGTTTCTTAAAACTTAATTGACTATCATTGCACAGCGTCCAACCAGTTGGACTCTTCAAATAAGCTATGTAATGTCCTGATGATAATGAAAAATAATTGCTACAGTTACAAATGTTCTTCTAGAAATAGATATTTGAGAAGCCACATAATTTTTAATTAAAGTTGACAATTTACTTCCATCAGCTCTGCGTCGTTGAAGCATTAAAATAACATACTGTCCATATCTATGGATAAATAAGGTAGATAACATTTCTGAATTACATTGAGAACAGACCATGTTCTGATATGCATCTTTAACTAGTTTATTAAAGGATACGGTTTTACAATCTGGTAATGTTAAATATATAAATCTTTCTGTGTGTATGTCAGTAGTACTTGTAAAAGAGCAATTATCGCAAATATGTTCCCATTTATAAGAAAGGCCAAATAGACTATCAATACCTACACCTTCTTCTTCCAAAACTGTAAGCATATACATAATAAATTCCTGACAATCTTGCTGAATATTCTGAGAAAATTGATTTAGTTCTGCACATATATCTAAAACATTCCTTACTTCTGAAACACTTGCTACTTCACTATTACCACTAGTACATTTTTCAAACACAGAATTTAAAGAACAACAAAATGTTTGCTCCTGATTTTCTCTAATCGGTTCCTGTAACTTTTTTAGAAAAAAACCCACATTAACCACTACATTTGCATAGCAGTTGACACCAGACCTATTTTCAAATTTAAATCCAACAATCTCTGTAGAACTAACGTTTTTCTGACTCTTATCAATGACAGTCTCATCTTTTTTTCTTCGTTTCTCTAATACTTCACTACATTGTTTCTCATTTCTCCTTTTCTGACCAACTATACTCTTTTTAATTAAAGGATATTGAGGTAAATGTGGAGCGTATTCTCTTCTTAACCTATTATACTCCTGTACACATTTTAAATCTGCACTGATCTTTGTCTCATCAAAATCAATTAGATAAAGCCCAGATAAAGTTCTAACTCGTGATAAAGCAACATATCCCATACCCTCTTTGAATACACTTTTTCCAATATTTACCAAAGCACAATCTACACTTAAACCTTGCGATTTGTGAATAGTCACTGCATATGCCAAACAAATTGGAAATTGTTTCCGACGGACATACAAGTCTTTTACAAGTAAAAAACGACTTGAGCAGCGACTGATTAGTTGAACTTCCTCTATTTCATCAAATTTTATTCGTAAAAATTCAATCTCATCTCTATTTGGATAATTTACAAAACTAACAACATTACCCATTGCTCCATTCACCAGACCTCTTTCTACAAGTAAATTTCTCCGTAAAATAATCCGACAATTTAAACATACATACAGATTCTTCTCTAAACCAGCAGTTTTAGATATAGAAGTCTGTAGACTATCCAATTTTAACTTTAATTTATCAGACAAAACAATAGTACTTCCTTCATACTCTATTTTATCTTTTGCTTCCAGTTTCTTAATTTCTTCATTTTCCAACTTCAACATTTTCTCATTGAAAACTGAGCATTCTTTTAGAGTTGGCATCAAGCATATAACTGACTTATCTTTTACCTCTTTACTATATATTTTCTCAGGTACATTATCTTCATTGGGAAACAACCTACATATTAATCGAGTTTGTAGAGCTTCTTTTGCATCTTCAGTTAGTCTTCCAATCCTTATATCTTGAAGAATCTCTCCATATTTAGTATCCTTTGCCTGTCGCATATTTTGAATCAGTTCAGTATATTTGAAATGTGACCATATATTTACATTTCCAATACTGCCAAGGCACTTTCTCGTGCCTTCATGTGTCACAGTTTCAAATACAGATTGTTCTTTTACAGGAGTTAGTTGCAGTAGATCTCCAAAAACTATTACATGTTTCCCTCCAAATAAAACATCATAGTCAGTTTTAAGTATCTGCTGCATTCTTAAATGTACAAAAGCAAGCATTAAATTGGATACCATGCTTACCTCATCAATAATAAGAAGTTTCATTTCTTTAAGAACTCTTGAAACTTCATAACAAGCATCTCCAGATAGCTTGTGATATTGTAATTTGTTTTCATGTTCAACTGGCAGCATTAATAAACGATGTAAAGTAATACCTTTAATATTATGTGCTGCCAATCCAGTTGGAGGTGTCACAACACAAGACAATGGTGACTGAGTTTTTTGCTGTAGATATGCAGTAATTCCTTTTATATGAAAACTTTTCCCTGTACCAGCTTCTCCACTTACATATAGTCTTATAGGTTGAAATGACATACATGAGCATTCTTTTTTCTCATGACGAAAACCATGCTCAATGTGCTCTGTCACTTCCACATATATTTGTCTTTGCTCAAGATTAAATTCCTTCTCCAATTCTTCTAAGTTTATTATATCCTCTTGAGCTTGCTCCATTACTGTTTGTACCTCATCCATGGCAGTGGCTGCTTCATTTCGGATAATTGGTTCTCCCAGTGGATCCTGACTCAACGATGCAGAACTTTGTGTATCTTGTGAACTTTCTCTTGCAATCTCTGCTGCAATTGTTGCTTCTTGCTCTATTTTGTCGTTCAACATTTTCAGATAATTACTAAAAGCAGGACATTCTATACTACTTTTAGATGCGTTAAAAGAATCTTCATAACTTATAAACTCTCCAAGTAGTTCCTCTTCGGTACGCCATGGCTTAAAGAGTTGCAAAAGAGCTAAATAGTAAAATTCTCTTTTGTCTGGATTTTCGCAACTCAGTTTTCGGTGATTAATCAAATGTACTTTTGTTTGTTTCACCAGACATCCTTCCTGTCCAATTACAGCGTACATACCTTTTTCAACATTCTCTCTAACATTCCTTTTAAAAGTGTATTTTTCAAGAACTTCATACAGACAAATATTTTCTAGCAGAGTACTTCTATTTGGATAGTATGTATCCAATATATTTGTTTTCAAAATGTCTGTACTGTTTGGTTCTTTCTGTGCTAAATATTCAATTTCTTGCACAGTTTTCAAAACACGGTTTCGTGTTTCTGCTAGACCTAAACTCACCCACAGGATACTTCGAGATTTCGCATAAAGACTTGCTGATGATAATCGATCACAGCATTCATATGCTCCAATTTCTCGATGTGATAACAGCTTCAAACTGTATGTATACAATTTCTTGCTTAGGCTCTTTTCATGAGAAATATCTTCCCACATCTCCTTCAGTTCCGTCTTTTCAGATTTTGTGATGTAAGACGTTACATATCGAGCCACAGCAATAGAGTTATCCGCAACATATTGTATATCCATGTTAGCATTCCACATGGACAAAATGACAGGGTTGTAGTCATTTATATATTTGGACTCTTCTCCTCTTCTTAAATTATAAGTATTTTTGGGTGATCTTCTACTGATGTTATGTCGCAAAGATGACATCAAATTATTCACTCTTCCTTTTGAAAGCACTGGTCATGCAAATCCAAAACGACATTTTGTATAGAACTTATCCTTTGTTTTGAATTTTCGCAGACAATATTTCCCACAACGATGTCTTTGAAACCGTAACACTTTTCCTCTTAAGTCTTTATCACTTGTACTGTTAGGTATGTCACAAGTGGCATATTCCTCAATAAAAGACAGTACAGTTTCATCACAGTCTTTTCCAAATTTGGGAGCATCCTTAATCCATAGTAACATATGAATATGTGGAGCACCTCTAGCTTGATACTCTTTTCTCCAGAAGAAATCCAAAACTTCACCAAGTGGTGGATTCTTCTTGTTTGTAAGAAACAACATCATTGCTTCAAATCGATGATTAAAATATCGGCAAACATTAACCGGATCCAACGAACACAATTCTCCTGGTGTCTTGTAGTTTATATTTTTAATATTTACATTCGCCTCTCAAAGATATTCAAGTAAATCTTCCCAGGCGTACTCTGCACAGCTTAGAGTTACAAACCATGTTGGTGCTCCCAAGTTTCGTAGCATGCATTTTAAATCTCCATGACGACGGTACCAATATTCATTAGTACCACGCTGACATGCCATTAAATTAATTTGATGAGAATCCAAAACACTATCTTTCTGTTGCACTTTATCCATGAAATCCTTTGCAGAAACATTATGCAGATGCACTCCACTTTTTAAGACATGGTTTACTGCATAAGAAAGACCAGATAAGTCACTCTCAAAGAGAAGATGAAACAAATATGGAATACATTGACGAACTCTGGGATCTTCTGCATATAACCTTGTAGTCCGGTACTCAGAAGCAGGAATCTGCATAGGTCGATCATCATATCGCGCACCTTCACCTGTTGGGAATAAGTGTGGGAAACAACGACCTTCCAAACTTTTTTCCCACACACTAATAGGACTTCCTTCTGCTTTTTTCATCTGAAATAACTCAATTGCATTCCCCATTGCTTCTTTGGAATGCAGTGGATGAACACTATAATGTTGATAAATTTCTTCACTTCTGGACATGTCAACTTTTTCAATTTGTCCAATAGACAAATCATTATTCTCTTCATCACTTACATCTTCTTGTTCTACATACACATTTTTATAGTATTTATTATTTTTAACTAAATACAACGTTGCCTTCTTCACTTTCCTAACATCCACTAAATCTTGCCAGATTTTCTTACTCTTTGTAGGTACACCAATAACTAGAATAACAAGAGGTTCCTCTTCTACATTTTCAATACCAATTGTCTCCATATTTTTTTTTAAATCAAGTGGCAAATATACAACTCTACCCTTTAATCCTCTTTGTAAATCTGTAGGATTTAATTTCCCAGTCTTAGGCTCCATACGAACAATAGCCTGGAAAGGATGTACACACTGAATCAAAATAGTCTCATAAGTATTTAAATCCTTCAGTTCCGATGGAATATTTATCAACTCAAGATTATTATGAACTGCTCTAGCAGGCATTTTATTTTCATTCAATTTATTATAACAATATTTACAAATACGTTGTTCAAAACCCAAATCGAAATAGTTTTCTACCAGCAAATAAGTCGCAAACTCTCTCCACTGAGTATTAACTTCATCTTCACTTTTTAAATATAAATCAACTAACCTAGTTTGACTTTTGTAATGAATGCGTCGACAACACACACAAGTTAAATTTGGTTTTTCACCTGCAATGACCTTAAATTTTGTTATTTCCTGTTCAAATTCTTCAGTATTAAAGTGTCCAACATTTTCTAACACATTTCCTTCTCTAACTATATCAGTTTCTACATTCTCTTCATCTCGACCAAAATAACTTACCTCAATTTCTGCACAAATACTCTTCACATCTAATACAGACCCATGCAAAAGAGCAATATTTAACTCTTTAAGTTTAAGTGCTGGACTTTTTGCATAATACATATTTCTGACTAATTTTTCTCATTTTGGTATGATGCACTGCTAACATCCTAATGTGATGAAAAACACTCTGGCATATTTTTTTTGAAAGACAAGCCAAAGAATGTCCTTCCAAACCCGTTTTTTCTCTCACTCTGCAACGATCTAATTCTTGCAACAGTACAATTTTTTTTTTAAACTTTCCTTAGTGTACTTACGTAAGAAATTGCGAAAGAAATCAATTGAATCCTGTCGCACACTGCAAATACTGCTACAATTCCAAATATAAACAGGAGCATGAACACGTCCCTGTAAAACTTGTCCACCTATTTCTCCTTCTGTATTTCTCACCTCAATTTTCTCTTTCTCAATAGGACAGCCATCCTTCACTTCATACGCTCGCCCACTGGTGTCAACTGCATGCAACAAATCGTTACTTTGAAAGTAACTCTCTTCATTAAAAAATGGCTCAGAATTTGAAGTATGCATCCATTTACCAGAAAAGATTTTACAAAAATTAGTTCTATTTATGTGTCTCTTCCATTTACTCTTAGCTTTTAAAACTCTGATTGCCTTATTTAGTGTATTTATTCTTTTAAGCACTAAAATAAACAATTTTTTTTTCGTCTCGAACGCATCATCCACAACTTCCTCTATATACTTTTTTGTCTTATAAAAAGCAGATTTCCTTTTTGAAACTTTTTCCTTTTGTAATAAATTCATAACAACTCTCTTATGAAACATACGTTTCCTTATTTCCGCAAACTGATTTGTACGTCTTTTACTGTACATATTTTCCTCACCACTCTTTTTCAACACAGTTTTCTTTTTTCGTCCATTTCTCCTTGTAGATCCTGAAAACTGTTTTTCCTTTGCAACATTATCCAATTGACTTTTCCTCTGACACAATTTTTTTAAAAATTCCTTACTGCTCTTACCAGGAGCACTCTTGTTTTTGTCCGTCCTTTGTTGATTACGTAAATCTTGTCCCTCTTTCCTCTTCAAATGGTATGTCTTTTTATACAGCTTTCTTTTTTCATTTCTCGTCGGCATACTGATTGATGTTTCTGATATTAATGATAACCTGTTTGGAAAAAAGTTAAAAAATATTATAGACCCCTACTACCATATACCATACAAATTATAACCAAGGCTTGATTTTATAAATTGAATAAAAACAAAGAAACAGTCTCTGGTCAGAGTAGGAAATCCTATAGTGAATATTGTTTCTAAATTTGTGACACTCCATATCTATGTTATCCTTACGCATGTATTGGGTGAATGTAATTTTTGAGAGATATAAGTACTATTCTAACTTTCAAGCATTATCGATGTTCCTAATGCTTTTTATTTTTATAACTTTAATCTTTTATCCACCTTATCACAACTTTTACTGTCATTCTTAAAAAAGAGAATACTGATTAAAGGTACAACAATAATATATATATATTTTTTTATTTAATCAAAAATAATTTTATTCATTTAATAATTCATATTCCAGAATCACATTTAGCATAATTTCATCTGATATTTCATTAGTATTTTGCTCTTCCAAATTCTCTTCTTCCACCATCTCTAAGTATGCACTATCAAAAGTACTGTCCAAAAAGTCCTCATTTTCAGTTGGAATTTCATCGTCAAATACTCCTTCAATTAATTCTTCTAGGACTTCTTTTGCCATTTCAAAATTAATAAACTCATTTTCACAGTAATCTTCCATCTTTTTATTAGTTTTCTATCTTCTTTCTCCTTTTAAAAAAATATAAAGACTAATTTAAATATTTTGTATTATTAGTTAACCAATGATTACCTTGAGTAATCTTTTAACTACATACACTTTCATACTTTTAAAGACATTAACTACATTGATTATTATAAGACCTTCTACTTTCATCCTAGACATTAACAGTTTCCTATTTAATTTTTTAAATTAAAATTGTGCTATAAAAACACATTTCACTGTGAAATTTGCTTTCTGCATTTCGTGCTGTAGAACTATTTATACACTTTCTAATTTTATTGTAGAGATCTATTTTCTAACTTCACCACTATAAACTGTGATTCAAACTGTATGCAAACTGAAGGAATAACTCACAATATACCAATTAAACATTCACTAAACCGATTGCTACTTCCCACAGAGACAGTTGCTTTTACCTTTAACAGCATACTCATCATGTAAATTTAATCTAATGTAAAACATTTCATCATAGTCATATAAAACCACAATGAGCCGCAACTCGTGGAGGTAATTATGGTGCGACAGGGAGACAAGGAGGGAAGATCTTTGCTGGAGGGACCTAAAAAGCAGTATACAGATAATTTGTAGTAAATACATAATTTAATTATTTAAATGAATTTTACAGTGTGCACTACATTCCAAAATGCGATGCTGTATACACTGTAAAAAAAATGTATTAATTAAAATATATACTTTCCTACATTTATCTATATACCATATTTTAGATCTCTCTACCCTACACCTCCCCCTCCCTCCCTCCCTGCCCTACCATTACTCCCTCGATGGCGTCCAACTGACCTCATCATAATACACCTGTGCAAATGCATATAATAGAATGCAAATACATAGTACTGTCACAAAAAAGCATCTGAAATGTCCATCACGCCAACAGCCATGTCATAATATACCTCTATAATTTCTCAAAAATTACTGTACACCAATGATACAGCATAAAGTTGAAAGATAATGATGACTTAGCACAAATTAACCAAGGTAAACAGCAAACTCTTACAGTCAAAGAATAGATGAACCCAAACTGTATACAAAATAACACATGAACCCGGCCCATCAAAAGATTGTACCAATTAACAATAAAACCGTATTTCAAAATACATATATACTACAAGCATGTTCAGACATGTTGAAAGTACAAATTAAAACCCTCATGTATAAGAGAAGCAGTGTTAATATTTTTTAAATAAACATGCATATTATGATAATCTTTTCCAAAATAAGTTATCATTTTAAATTTATCAACTCACCTGTAAAAAAGGATTTTCTGGTTCTATACTCTCACGTTCAACCTCTGGTTGTTGCTTTTCAGCACCAAACACTCTTTAAAAAAAAAACAGAACAGAATTTTAGTTATCATAATACACATATATGTATTATACAACATACACCCATTTTACCAAATATCATGCCTACCATATACATTCCCTAATTTTCTATCCAATATATATCGTAAAGCCTAAATTTAAGGGACCTTATTTATGAAATCCTTGCACCACCGGTGCGTCACTTTTTCCCATATTAAAAGTAACGCACCAGCGACACAAGACCTTCATAAATGGGACCCAAGATGTCTTTGTGAACCACATTTATTTATCAAATTTTTCCCCCTACCATTTTTTTTAAATCAATCATTATATACAATATAATCTACCATACATTACCAGGATACTACATGCAATATTTTTGATATACACTACTACACAACCTTACTTTCTATATTTTTTATGTAAATACATATACATTATTTGCAGGGAGTTTTTTAACATAATGGCGCTCAACACTTTCTGAATTCCCCCAAATTGGGCATATTATCAAGGGAGTTTATCTCCACTTTTTTGCCTTCAAGTGCCAACAAAGCGAAGATAAAATTATTTCCCTATTACGTAGCTGTCGCTAACACCAGTTAGCGACACCTAGTAGCAGATAGCAACCATCTAGTGCGCCACTTTGCATGTCAGTAATAATTATCACTAATGATATCCTAAAGTGAGCGTTGTAAGATGAGAGCAACTGGAAACAGTCACTAACATCACTATCGCCTATTACCAATTTGGAAGATATTCGCGCTAAGCGTGAATATCTCCAAAAGTTAACATCTGCCCTGAGCAGTTTTTAGTCATGTTATCCAATGGAACCTAGATAACATAGCTAAGAGCATTAGCTCGGTATAGCATGAATATCGCTAACTTTTTAACAATATGCATGCATTGCAGCCGTTTTTTATACCATTTATTATAATTAGCTGCTGAACGTCTCTCAACATTCCATTCGGAGGAAATAAGGAAGTGTTGCCGCTATTTTGTTAATACGACTGCATATATTCTACCGAACAAACGGTAACTTCTTGGAAAGAGAAAAAGGCACAGATTATCTAACCGAATACTTTTTCTCAGGGAGTGCACTATAGACCCTGAACGCCAGAACAACATATTTTTTTCTAAAAAAAGTTACGGGGTGCGCGCACTCGATCGCGCAACCCTATTTACAAGACTGTGATTCACATGCTTTATAAGTAAAATGTAATGCTGGAAATACAGACGACACTTGAAGATCGTTTCAGATCTTTAAGTTTACTTATTTTGCCTATTATTTAAAATTACAAAAATATACAGTTTATGGAATTCTCATTTGCTGTTTAACATCTGTTAACATTAGAATCAGTGCAAATCAGAAAGTATTGGCCGCCATTTTGTAACTGCGAGTGAATATATTGTACTGATCAAAGGGTTAGAACATGAAAAGGACAAAAGTTACAGATTATGTAACCCAGTACGTTTTCTCAGGAAGTACAGTATAGACCCTGAACGTGAATGAAACTTTTTTTTTCAATGTAAACAGTTACGTGGTGCGCGCATTGGATCGCTGAATATCGCTAACTTTTTAACAATATGCATGCATTGTAGCCGTTTTTTATACCATTTGTTATAAATAGCTGCTGAACGTCTCTCAACATTCCATTCGGAGGAAATAAGGAAGTGTTGCCGCCATTTTGTTAATACGACTCCATATATTCTACCGAACAAACGGTGAGAACATGGAAATAGAAAAAGGTATAGATTATCTAAGCGAGTACGTTTTCTCAGGGAGTGCACTATAGACCCTGAACGCCAGAACAACATATTTTTTTTCTGAAAAAAGTTACGGGTTGCGCGCACTCGATCGCGCAACCCTATTTACAAGACTGTGATTCACATGCTTTATAAGTAAAATTTAATGCTGCAAATGCAGACGACACTTGAAGATCATTTCAGATCTTTAAGTTTACTTATTTTGCCTATTATGTAAAATTACAAAAATATACAGTTTATAGAATTCTCATTTGCTGTTTAACATCTGTTAACATTAGAATCAGTGCAAATCAGAAAGTATTGGCCGTCATTTTGTAACTGCGAGTGAATATATTGTACTGATCAAAAAGTTAGAACATGAAAAGGACAAAAGGTACAGATTATGTAACCCAGTACGTTTTCTCAGGAAGTCCAGTATAGACCCTGAACGTGAATGAAATTTTTTTTTTCTCCGTAAAAAATTACGTAATGGGCGCATTGGATCGCGCACCCCTATTTACAAGACTGTGCACTATTACCTTTTCTCACAGATTATTAGCTGCACATATTAAATACACCATAATTTACTTATTTCACTAATCTTTATCAAACTTTAAGTAACAGTTCCGCTAACACTGTAACAATATTCTCATACGTTAGTTTGTGAAAAAAATAAAAACTATTCCATACTAAATGTAACTCTCTTTAAAAGTTTTCCGTTCCGTAACTACACTACACTCACCTAACATCATTTCATTGCGTCACTTCTCCACTAGTCATAAGTACACAGAGCCTTATTTATGAAGCCCTTGCGCCGCCGGTGTGTCACTTTTAACATATGAAAAAGTAACGCATCTATGGTGCAAAATTTTCATAAATGAGGCCCACAGTGTCAAAAATATCAATGCCGCACATAATCATTCACATCCAGGCACTACCAATTGCATAACTTGTTTAACATGAAGAGCTGTAATGTTGCATGTGTCTTCAATGATACACCGGTATCTCCTATTATGCCTAATTTTACCATAACACTCAGCAGTAATTATTTATTTTCAAGCAATGTTAATTACTATGACTTTTTAATAAACGACAAACTTTAATCTGAAATAGTCACTCTGCAAATGTTTCTCTGTAAAAATGAACTTCACCCACCCACACATGGGAACCTTGATGTTTGCATCTGGCCGCGAAATACGGCCTTCAACTCAAAGTTCCATCCCAAGACTTGAACAACAGCCTTATTGTCCCAAAATCAAGCTACCCGAGCATCTGTTCACAAACATATCTCAGTCACTTAGCTAACAGTCGCAGAAAACTGCATATCTTATTAAATAGTGACCTTCCTTTACAATTTTCTAACGTGACTCTCATAATCTTTAAGGCTCCTCCACTTTCCAGCTGCACTATTTTTTTTACAACTACTAACCAATGCTTTGGTGCTTTTTTTGCACCAAATCATTTAAAGGCATTCTGCTACTCTCACTCCATACTGTCTGATCTATGTTTCTGGACATCCTCATCTATTACCAGCAGCTGCAACCTTTGTATTCCTATTTTCGTTATTACAAAATGGATGTCCGTCCCGCCTTTGGAAACGAGCTGGAACACTTACAACTATTTCGCCACAGAATGCTTGACGAGTATGGCATTCTGCCACTCGCGACTTTGAGTGCATCATATGGATTATCGTTTCGATTTACCTATTTCACCTGTGTGCAGCCTGTATTTCATTGCCTGAGCTGTGATTTCATGTGGGCCCTGGACTTATGTCTCTGCAACTCAGTACCTCCTGAAGTGAATTACAATCATCTCATGAATCCGTTACTTGATCATGAACAGCTTTGTTCCGACGGAGTGATTATGGCCTTTGCAGCGATACATGGAGTTCTGGGTCATTGGAATATTTTCGCAGCGGCGCGAGATTTCTTGGCACACAGCTACATTGAAAATTCACCAAGTTCTCCTCTGATGCTACTAGAGGCTCCGGTGATTAATGACCATGTATGTTCATTTCCTCTTCTCAATTGGATGGCTGACTTGTTTTCGGATGATAACAATGACTGTCTTTTAGAAGCAGTTGCCACTTACTTTGCCTATTCAATGGAAGAATAGCTGTTCTGCAAACCATTGACATCTTGACTGTTTTTTCCCTTCCTAATTTTTCTAATTTTTTTTTCTTATTATATTTTATATAAACTGACCTATTGGCTTTACTAACATTGGACATTGTAATTTCCTACTGGTGTGAATTTTTTAAGTTAAGTGGAGTTAATTTTTTTTCCACACCTCCTCCATTTTGTTCAAAACATTTCATGATGCTCTAATTTCAACAAATCACTACCTTATGTTATCTTATCTGATTTAAAATATTCTCGAACCAAGGCTGCGTAAAATATGATTAAATGTGCCCTGAGAAATGTGTAAAGTTACAATGACTTTTTATATGATTTTATATGGTTTATCACCATTCTCCCTTTCTACTCCTTATTTCCGCCTCACACACATGTGCTGCTTTTAATTTATGCCTATTGAAAGATTTTTGATTCATAACTAAAAAGTTTATGATTACCCTGATATTACCATTGCTTATCAACCTGTATGAGACATTGTGTACTGAAACCTTTCAAAAAATTATATCAATACAATAGTTGTTCTGAGTACTGATTTTCGAATGTCCCTGCACATAACATACATGCACCTCGAGCCAAATTCTCCCTTTTGGTGCGTTTTTCATTTCCTTTCACAATACCATACAACAAGCTTGTTACTGCTTCGTATGCTGTAAACTAACTGTAAATGAAGTGATCTTTAACATTACTATTTTCATATATGATTACTGAACTTAAAATCAAAACACACCTTCTTGCATGCAATATAATTAAATATATTTGATTGCGGGGCTGTACAATGTTTTTTAAACGATATTCATTTTGCTTCATAATACATTTCCATCATTTGTGTTCTATGAACTAGTAACTATACCCACTATTTTCTTTAGATTATGTTTACTTGTATTAAATAAAAAACTTTCTCTCAAAACACTGCATCATTGAATAAAAATTTGAAATGTATACGTTCCCTCTTTTAACCCATATTCACAACTGAAATAATTTATACTAAAACTGTATTCATGTGTTTTACATAATCTCAGCTGCACTCAATTCATGTTTTCTTATGTCAACCTGAATTTTTCATACTTCAACCCGCTGGCCTGTGACGGTCAGTCAACCGTTTCTTTACGAGTTGTGAACCATAGCATCAATCGTACCTCTGGCAAAAAAATTATTTATTACGGTAACAAAACTCCGCCTCAGTTGTGCTTCACTCAGAGTATTAATCACTGCTCCCTCGCTTCCACAGAGCACACGCTATATCCTATTTCAGTACTTATCACCCTTTCATCTCCACTATAACAACTGTGTCTGCCTGCAGAACAAACTTCCTTAGCTCAGACTGAACGCACACATACACACATACACACACTAACATAACACAAAGCAACTAATATAGAAAGCAGGAGTGAGATGAAAATGGAGTCACACTCTGGTACACAGAATCCTCTATATATATTTGCTCTTCTACATCAATTTATAAAAGGCATATACTCCACGAACCTGTCTACAACCTCATTGTCACAATTTTTCATTTAATTGTACTGGGACACCTCTCCTTCTCACCCCACCCCCACCACTGCATTCCTCGGCCGCAAACCGCACTGTAATTTTTTCCTCAAACTTAAAGTTTAAAATACCGAAACCATTACCACTTTTTTCGACAATATCACATTTAATCAACTATTTTTCTCTCTACCTGCATTATCTGTACTCTACCAATTCCTTTTTTTTTAATCTGTAACCAACTTTACAAATTATGTGCAAACGCTCCCAAACGTTTATTAACTTCTGTCTATTTCATTACATTTTATTTTCTATTGATTCAGTTTTCCACAAATACATTCAAAACTATAATTCAGACTTGAAAGAAAGTGAAGAAACGGCGCACAACCCCCATTAACTTCACAGAACTTCAGCCCCTCCCCCCCTCTCACGTCTGCTGTGGAAGCCCAAGATAACACACATCCCAGATACACACAGAGCCGCACCTGAACATTTCACATCTCTATAAAGAACCATTTCAATATTAATTAGGCCTCACACTTGTTATACCCATTCTAAGAGCCCCTCCACCTTAACTCTACCTACTGATTACACGTTCATGTCCCCCTACAAAAAATCATTTTGTATCGTCCTTCCCCCCCCCAAATTTCGTTGCAGATCCGTCTCTAAGTAACATTTAATTCATAGACCTAACAGTAGCTCATAACTTCAAAACATGACTGAACTCCACTATCCTTAATCACATTAATTAATCGTAATTTTAAACTAATAATTACAAAGAAACAATGTTCCAAAACATTGATGTAATAAAATGGAACATTAGTTGAAAACATATCAAACTGTATCAAAGTCAAAAATGTGCTTCCTTAGACACAGAAACTCACATAATCAAATATATTGATCAAACCACATTTAACGGTACATCATAAAACAAACAGTTATACACTCACCTTTACCAATGCTTTATCAGATGTAGAACAATGATAGTTGTACAACGATAGCCGTTTGACGGAGCTCTCAATAATACTTCTATCACTGCAACCAAAGAATAATGGCATAGATTTTCTGTCAATACACACTCATATATGTCTCTTCAACCAATCATATTTGTTCCCGCACAATTTCATATTCAAATTAACATTTCAGTTGGTTATCCTTTCAATATTTTCAAAGTCACATAACGGTCACCCTTCACCCTCTGCCTTCTCTGGCTGTTACCATGGTAACAGCTCAATCTGCACCTGCCTGAAGGCACAGGTCAAAAGTTCATATCTCAACGTTCTAAATCCAAGCAAAAAGGATAATTTCCCTCCAAACACACCTGCCTATCCACTCTTGTTTTACATTTCTTTTTTTTCCACGACCAATAGAAGATTTGTTTGTAATAAAACTATAACATACAGCGTAGTCTTCAATCTTGAAGTATATCAATTAACCAATCATGTTCAGTTTTTCTTTAACACCAAACCTCACACACTTTTTTTATCGTGACTTTCACCATCTACTTGCCATTCCACTTCAAGAACCCATCGGAGTACTACTGCATCTACCTTGAAAATGAAGGTTTGGCTTGTAGGACACAGTTATATTCACTGGAGTGAAAAATATGCTGCAAACAGACGAATTTCTAACCTTGATTTATTAAATGTGCAGATTACGTGGATTGGCCAAAGAGGATTAAGATGTCACCAATTGATACCATTGGTGAAAACTTTTACGCATCTCCCTGAACCTAACCTGATAATTGTGCACTGTGGTGGGAATGATCTAGGCACATTAACAAGTGTAGGTCTAGAAATGCTTCTAAAAGACACCTTTCGTCAATTGATGTCACTTTTTCCTCGAACTGTCTTGGTGTATTCAAATATATGCCAAAGACAAAAATGGAATTGGTCCAATGAACGTTGTCCACAGATTGAGAAAGCAAGGAAACATGTAAATAAATCTGTTTCTGCTTTCCTCAGAGAATATAACAAGGGTTCTATATACAACAATAACCTACGTTTCAACATGGAAGGCATCTATCGGAGAGATGGTGTTCATTTCACGGATGAGGGAAATAGAATTTTCCTCTGTAACATGAGACTCTGCATTGGAACTTACTTATAAGTTCAGCAAAAACTCAATTAACACAAGGGCTCTTTTAAGAGCCACCTTAGATCTAAACACTCAAACTTGCAATTTATCTCCATCTTTCTTTATGTTTTTTGATCGCCGTGCGCGACCGAGTGCGCGCACCTAGTAACTTATTTGCGAAAAAAAGCTACTTTTAGACTTTCGTCATCCTTAATAAACCCCTCAAGAAACCTACGAAATCAAACACTCTCCACCCTGCTCCCTTTCCATTCTCACCACTATAGTTTTTCACAGTCTTGTAAATAGGGGTGCGCAACCGAATGCATGCACCCCGCAAATGTTTTCTCCCAAACAAAAATGGTATTTTCGCGTTCAGGGTCCATACTGTACCCCCTTAGAAAACCTACCCAGCCAGACAATCTCTACCTTCTCCCCTTTCCATGTACTAACCCTTTGTTCTGTATTATATATTCACTCGCACTAACAAAATGGCGGACAACACTTCCTGATTTCCTCCGAATCGAATGTTGACAGACGTTAAACAGCAAATCACAATGCCGCTCGCGCACACCCGCATAGGTGCGCGCACCCGTGCTCGCTTATAGATATATAACTGATTTCAACTTTAATTTTCTCAGCAACTACTGAACGGATTTACACCATTTAAACAAAAGCGTGATCTGCGACCCACACTCTACCTTTCTAGCAAATTTCTTATAAATCCATTCAGCCGTTCGAGCTGTAGCCGTGTCTAAACGTCCTATGGAAAATAACATGGGAAAAACACGTCTTTTATCTCAGCCCCCACTTCACCAATCCCCCCAAAACTTTCACAGAATGAGCACAGCGGACCTAGCCATCTTCTTTGAGAAATTCGCAAACATTCGTCCACCAGGGCCAAAGTTATTCCCAATAGAATGTTGCGGATTTCCTATGGAAACTAGGTCCTAACTATAACTACCTACTGGCGACCGGCAGTAGGTAATATATATGTATATAAATATACATATACATGGGCAATATTACCGTCACGGTTTGCATCCATGAAATGTATTACGTTCATTTGCATGTTTTGCACAAACGCCCCTGTTGCTAATCATAGCATACGGTGGGCTTTATTAGGCACTACCTTTCACTGTGAAAATCTTGTATTTATCATGATATTAGCACAGATTAGGAATATTTATACGTTTTAAAACATTTTAACTATTTATGTTTTATCGTGTTTATTCTATATTGCTGATACTGATTTTATCCTCACTTGTGCAATGTATTTATTTGATTTTAGCGTAACGGTCTGTTATTGATGTATTTATACATTTTAATAATGAACAGCCAAATAACAATGCATTAATATTAATGTATTACGCTTAATGCATTTATGCAATGATTTACATAGTGTTTTCACTATGTCTATCGCGCAACAGGCACTCTTGCACTTTAAAAATGGGTGGCCAGCCCCCATGACGGTGTCATGTGATCAAGGCTTTTGGTAGCCGAAACGCGTCATGGCTGACTGGTGTTGGGCAAATAAATAATCTACACCAAACAACCGGGTCTCGCTTCATCCTTCTGTTCGGCTGAGTATGCTGAGTTTTGGACGACAACATACCGAAAATATCTCTGGGACTGCTTCCCTGGACTCAGCGAGACCCCTCCAAAATTGGGCAAGTACGGCTTGAAGCAACGGTCCTAGTTTCGGGGACACATTTTTTTCAAGACTCCAGGAAGGAGAGGCCGTCAGCGCCCCAGGAGAGGCGGAGATTCCGACAGCAACGCGGGGAAGCACGGGAGTGGTTCCGGGTCAGAGGTCGGCGTTCGCTGATCGAAAGCTGGAGCTGCACCGAGAGTACCTGTGACGCCATTGGAGCCCCGCAGCAAATCCTGTGTGGAGTGTACAAGGAACAGACTCCTCAGCATTGTCGGGTAGGAGTGCTGGTTTACCTTGCCAAAGTTTGTGCCCATATCTAACACCATGTCGGCAGACACTGTATGGGGCCGTGTGGAGGCATCTAAGGGCATGTTCTCAAATTCCCCGGCCGGGGAGTCCCCACCCAATACAGCTTCGAGCTCGGTACCTGAACCGAGTAACAACATCAAAGATTTATTCAAGGCTTTGGAGAAATGCTGTAAGAGAGAGCAGGCTAAGTGGTGGGAGCATAGCTCCCTGTCCGGATACTTAGAGGTGGGGAGGGTGCCACGTGGTCTCAGAATAATGCTGGCACCCTCCTTCGAGGATCCGGACCCCAAAATGCCCTCTGATTGGGCACAGTGCAACTTAGACTCTTCAAGACGCTTAATAGAAATCCTGTTTCAATATGCAGAAAGCGACAGGACAAAGTTACTGGTGGAAATAGAAAGGATTGAAGCTGAAATTGACAAGATCCCTAGTTCCCCGGTAACTATCAAATATCGTGAGGAAATGAATGCACGACTTAAGCGTGAAGAGGAAACAATCAAAAGACGCAAAGCCTACACATTTCAACGTGATCGTTTAGATTATGAACACGGGCAGATCTTCACTTTCTCCAAAAAGTACGATAACCTCAAACAGATTCAACAGAAAAATGATACTGTCACTGTCAATTCATCAGGGCCATCTACCAGCATGAATCTTGCAGAGACCCCATCCATCTCAGGGCACAGCTCGCAGGTGGACAGTGAGTCAGACACGGAGGGCAAACGCAATAAAAGGTCGGGGTTTCGCAAATTTACCCCGGCTCAAGAGCTGGCAGTGGTCCAGCAGGACCGAAAATTAACCCTCCGCTCTGTCACGCAGGGAGCCGCCGCCAACAAGAGAACAGAAAGCGCTCAGAAAGGAGAAAGTGCAACAAGAGGCGGAAATGTGGGGGGGATGCAAAAGAATCAGAAGTAGAAATTATTTGTAGAGCGCTCTGTGACCAAGCGGTTTCCTGGCGCTGGGGGGATGAAAGTGTCAGATGTAAGAGGCGGCCAGGGAATTACAAACTTGTGAATGCTTGGGAAAACAGATGAGTTTTGAGCGCCTTGCGGAATTGCGAGAAGACAGTGCTGGATCTAATTGTGAGGAGAAGACTGTTCCAGAGGCGGGGGGGAAGAGTGGAAAATCTGGTGCCGCCGGTTCTGGATTTACGGAAGCGGGGGACGCAGAGGAGGGCCTGACTGGAGGAGCGGAGATTACGGCCAGGGTGGTAATGGTTGATCATAGAGTTGATGAACGCAGGGGCAGTGCAGTCACAAGCCATGAAGGCTAAGCATCCCAGCTTGAAAAGAGATCTCTGAAGGATAGGGAGCCAGTGGAGGGATTTAAGAAGAGGGGTGGTATGGTGAGACTTGGGAAGCCGATGGATACGGGGGGGCGGCCTGGTTCTGGATGGTCTGCAGGCGCCGAAGCTCGTAGGCAGGAATGCCCACGTAAAGGCCATTCCCATAGTCCAACCGTGTGAGAATCATGGCTAAAACAATAATTTTAAGGGCCTCAGTAGAGAAGAAGCGGGAGATCTTACGAATAATCCTAAGGGAAAGAAAGCAGGATGAAACAACAGAGCTAATCTGGGGACGCATGGAGAGGTCCTGACTGATTTTGATGCCAAGGGTTTTAACTATCCCTGAGGGAACCGGAGGGGGGCCAAAGGTGGAAGGCCAAAAGGCGGATGTCCAGGGATTGGTGGCACCACCCGTCAGGACCAACTCCGTTTTTTACAGATTAAGCTTAAGGGAATTTTGGTTCATCCAATCTGAGATAAAAATAAGGACAGATTGGAATTTGAGAAG
Organism: Lissotriton helveticus; assembly: GCF_964261635.1. Lineage (NCBI taxonomy): Eukaryota > Metazoa > Chordata > Amphibia > Caudata > Salamandridae > Lissotriton > Lissotriton helveticus. The sequence goes on from NC_136060.1 coordinate 198,039,538, forward strand.
AGAATCAGGAGCAGGGGAAGGATCGAAAATAAACTGAAGGTCATCTGCGTAGTTATACACAGAGACCTCCATATTGAGCAAAGAAATAATAAGAGGATAGATATAGAGATTGAAAAGAAGAGGGGAGAGAGAAGATCCCTGGGGAACCCCACAAGGCACAGGCCTAGGAGGAGCAGAGAAGCCGGAAAGACGGACGGCCTGTGTTCTGCCCTGAAGGAACGAGGAGAGCCAAGGTAGGGTGGTGCCCTGGATGCCCGCTGCCCTGACACGGTTGAGAATGGTCGAGCGTGTCAAAAGCAGCGGACAGATCGAGGAGCACTAGCGCCTGGGGAGAGTTCGTATCCACCTTGCTCTTCAACTCGTCAAGCACAGAAATGACCACCGATTCGGTCAAGTGGACTGGGCAAAAGCCCGCTTGATGGGAGGCTAACAGATGATTTTCCTCTATATAGGTCGACAAGCATGAAGTAATGTGGCTCTCGAGGATCTTACTTAAGTAGGGGAGCAAGGAAATGGGTCTGAAATTAGCCGGGAGGGTGGGGTCAGAGCCTGTTTTTTTTAGAATGGGGATGACTACGGCTGCTTTGAACTGTGAGGGAACTGTACCTAGGGAAATAGATGAATTAAGGAGGGATAGAGGGGGGTCAGGGCAGACAGAGAACAACTCCCTTAGAATGCGAGCTGGAGCACAGTCAGCCGGAGAGCCTGATTTTACCTTCCTGAGAAAGGTGAGGAAGGATTCTTGCGAGATAAGAGGAAAATGATCAAAGTAAGAGAGCAGAGAGGGAAGGGGGGCAGTGGGAAGGAGGGAGGAGGGGGGATATTCAGTTTAATAGTAGAGATTTTCTCAAGAAAGAAGTCGTTCAGAGAGAGGCAAAGAGATTGGGAAGGGATGGGATTGGAGTTAACTCTATCAGATGCGCTCAGGTTGTGAACAATGGAGAAAATCTCCTTAGATTTGTTGGCTGCTGTCAGGATCTTACCCGAAAAATATTCTAGTTTAGTTGAGAGAATAGCTCTCTTGTAGTTTTTGAGAAGAGATCTGTAGCGGTCCCTCAGGAGGGGACAGTAGTTGCGCCTCCACTGGCGCTCTGACTGGCGGAGAGACAGTTTGAGTGCTTTAAGGTCACTGGAGAACCATTTGTTGGCTTCGTGGATGCGGCAAGCCTTGACCCTTCTGAGGGGGGCGACCAGGTCGCAGGCGGAGGACAGCCATGAATTAAGGGCATTGACTTGGGCGTCTAGGGGAAGGTCCGATAGCTCGGGAAGAGAGGTTGCCAGAGAGGAGTGGAGGGTGTTAAAATCCACTCGGTTCCAATTCCGTACTAAAATGTTCTTGGGTAGGGGGGGCCTATCAATGACTGAAAGGTCAATAGAGAAGGAAATGATCGAATGATTCGACCAAGTACAGGGAAGAATAAGAGTGGAAGATATGGTTCGGCCAACCGACCATATCTGATCGAGAGTATGGCCGTGGACGTGGGTCGGGGCATAAATGTGGGAAGTGAAGTTAAAGCATCGGAGTGTGTCGGAGAAATCTCTAGAGGTCTGATCTTCCTTAGGGTCACCAGGCCAATAGTTGAAGTCGCCCAGTAGGAGAACAGACGAATTATTAATAGCAAGAGTGGCCAACAGATCTTGTAGGGCGAGCACGAAGTGAGGCATGGTGTGGGGGGTCGGTATACAAGGACAATAGTAAGGGGAGCTAAAAGGTTAGTTGAGCAGGCAACTAGAATGTCCACATTGGGTATTGGAGGGTGAGCCAGAGGTTGAAAATGAATATGGGACCGAATGATCATGGCCACACCTCCGCCAGTTTTCCCATCCGGGCGGTCTGCCCGAAGGGCATAGTAGGAAGCAGGTAGTGCAGATAGAACATCTGGCGCAGAAACAGCAGAGAACCACGTCTCCGTCAGGAAGAGAAAATCAGGGGATTCAGTGTCGAGAAGATTAAACAATTCCAAATGGTGTTTACCGGCTGAACGAGTGTTAAGGAGGTAGGCAGGGGCCTAAGATGGCGGGGAAGAGGGGGGATTAGAAAAACATGCCGGAAGAGAGAGAGCCTTGGGCTTAGATGGTGAGACCGTGATAGGGGCAGAGGAAAGAGTAAGAATACCAAGGGCAGCTATACGTTCCCCTGGTCCCGGTCGGTCGCGGACGGGCGCAGACGGGCCCGCCGTTGGCGCGCCTCCGGCGCGCCCGCTGCGCTTCCGGGGAGGGGGTGCCGTTTTATAGTAAACAGGGCGGGAGGGCCAAGCAAGTAGTCTGCTCGCCCTCACACTCACCCAAGATGGCGGCGATGTAACTCGGAGCAGCGTCGAGTCGGCTGCTGTGGCCCCCGCTGCAAGCGGGTCTGACCTGGAGGTGAGGGTGCTCAAGAGGTAGTTGCCGGTAAAGTGACACAGCAAGAATACAATTTATACAATTTTTAAAACTTTCCTTTTCCCATTTAAAAACAGGCACTGTTCCCGGCTCACGCCTCAGGAACCATACAGTCAAGCTATAAAAGAGGCAGCGGGCAAAGTGGCAGCACAATCAAACACAAAAGCAGTAGATGCTAAAACTGTGGTTAACTTAACGGACATAGTGCTCACCCCTGGCGAAACAGCCATCCTGTCGCTGGGTCTTTCTTACAGTGCACGAGGACACTTTGACTATACTAGCACGAAAATCGATTTATTTAAGTATGTCCGAAAATTAAAGTTACAAAAACACCACAGCCTACAGAAAACCACTGATTCCATTCCTGCCCACGTTCCCTTACTGACACCGAGCAGTCCCCCGATCATGAGACTAGCACTCACCCAGGAGTTCATGGATTTGCAGGAAGAGGAAGGGGCATCAACACAGCCGGTCCCAGGCGGGGAGCCGGCACAAGCCCTTTGCAAAACGCCCTTCAAACCTAAATCTAAATTTTGTCCCCTGATGCTGAAGGACAATTTAGATATATTCCATGATCGAGTGTCATCTGAGCTCAAGGACCTACAAGTAAATAAGGCTAATGCCAAAAAACGACGAAATTACAGAGACATACAATATCACAACCTGGTGAAAAAACTGAGAAGCAATAAACACCTGGTGATCAGACAATCAGACAAAGGCGGCAACGTCGTACTATGGCCACGCAAAATGTATATGGACGAGGCATTAAAGCAGATGAATGACAGAGACTGCTACAGGAGAACTAATATCCAGGAGGTACAAAAAGCCAGAAATGAGATCTACTCCAAATTAATGGCCTTGAGAAGAAAAGGTTTGCTAACATTTGAGGAATTCAAATATTTGAAAAATGACTATCCTGTGACCCCCGTGATATATTTTATCCCCAAAATTCATAAGAACTGCCAACAGCCGCCTGTACGGCCAATTATTTCGGCCCGCAACAGCATCTTGGAAAATGCAAGCAGGTATATTGACTTTTTCCTGCAGGAGCAGGTCAGAAACCTGCCGTCATTTATCCTTGACACAGGGGACCTATTGAAAAACTTTCTGACTTCAAGTGGGAACCAGGTTTTCTCCTAGTGTCATTGGATGTAACCGCCCTATAAACGAGCATCCACCATAGGGACGGTATCAGGGCCACCCAACATTTTCTCAACAAGAGACCTGTTAAATACCGTGAACATTCCAAGATGATTATTGCCATGATCTCCATGTGTTTAGACAACAATGTGTTTTTATTCTCAAACCAGTTGTTCTTGCAGACTAGAGGGGTGGCTATGGGGGCCTGCTTTTCTCCCAGTTTTGCCTGTCTCCACATGGGATACTGGGAGGAGCAGGTCCTCAGGCCTAACCACACCGCCATTATGAACACACAGGTAAAATGCTGGCTGAGGTGTATTGATGACCTCTTTTTTATATGGGATGGCTCTGCAAGTGAAGTGGCTACTTTTATTGAACAACTGAACATCAATGATCTAAACCTTCAATTTACAAGTACTATCAGTGCCCAATCTGTTGTGTTTCTGGATGTTGAAATGTTTATTGATAATGGCAAGCTGCAGACCAGGCTATATAGAAAGCCCACGGCCGGTAACACGGTGTTGCATGCCACCAGCCATCACCCAGTGCACCTGATTAAGAGCATTCCCTATGGGGAAATGCTCCGCATCAGGAGAATCTGCAGTGACGACACAGAGTGCCTAACCGCCCAAAATGATAGTAAGATCAGATTTTTAGCCAGAGGTTACAACAGGGTAACTATTGACGATGCCATCACTAGAGCCAATAGACAGGAAAGAAAGCAGCTCCTGAGTCCATCGGATGATTGTGTTAGAATTTCCAAAACCACTACTGCCAATGAAACACGCTTAATAATTGGCTACAGCAACCAACACAAATCAATCCGCAAGATAGTCAAAGACAACTGGTCCCTAATTACTAGTGACCCTGTAGTGGGCAAGATGGCAACCAAATCACCGAGCATAACGTACAGGAAAGCCAAATCGATGCAGGACAGTTTGGTCTCAAGTAGCCCCGAAGTAGTCACGGGCTCATGGCTAGGTGGAAGTAGGGGCTTTTTGAGATGTGCATCATGTAAAGCCTGTAAGAACGGTGTAAGTAGAACTGAATACAGGACACCACTTTCCCCCAATCCCATTAAAGTCAGAGAAAAGCTGAATTGCAGGTCAGAATACGCGGTCTACGTTTTAGAATGCCCCTGCGGCCTTAGGTATGTAGGGAGCACAAGACCACAAGTGCATAAAAGGATACTGCAACACTTAAGAGCAATCAGCAATGCAGACCCTACATACCCTGTAGCCAGGCACTTTGAAAAAGTACACAGGAAACATTCAACTGGACTAGTTTACTTTGTAATAGACTGTGTGCCGCCCCAGAGAAGAGGTGGCGACAGAGAATCCTTACTACGTAAACTAGAAACTAGGTATATCATTATACTCGATACCAAGATGCCAAATGGGCTCAATACTAGTGAGGACTGTCACACTTACCTGTAAATTAATAGAATTGTCATCATTATTGTACTTAGCCTATCAACCTGAAGCTGTATTGTCTTATATAATCATAGAACTACCCATGTCCCCCACACTATATATATACATTTTGAATTATGAGATATTTTATCTATTTTTATATTCACACACACATTTTTACTTTATTGGTAGCACATTGATTTTACTGTTGCGTATTGTGCACATCTAGCAAATTTGCACATCAACCTTTGATATTTTGCACAAGAAGTAGGACCAGCCCACATGGGCAATATTACCGTCACGGTTTGCATCCATGAAATGTATTACGTTCATTTGCATGTTTTGCACAAACGCCCCTGTTGCTAATCATAGCATACGGTGGGCTTTATTAGGCACTACCTTTCACCGTGAAAATCTTGTATTTATCATGATATTAGCACAGATTAGGAGTATTTATACGTTTTAAAATATTTTAACTATTTATGTTTTATCGTGTTTATTCTGTATTGCTGATACTGATTTTATCCTCACTTGTGCAATGTATTTATTTGATTTTAGCGTAACGGTCTGTTATTGATGTATTTATACATTTTAATAATGAACAGCCAAATAACAATGCATTATTATTAATGTATTACGCTTAATGCATTTATGCAATGATTTACATAGTGTTTTCACTATGTCTATCGCGCAACTGGCACTCTTGCACTTTAAAAATGGATGGCCAGCCCCCATGACGGTGTCATGTGATCAAGGCTTTTGGTAGCCGAAACGCGTCATGGCTGACTGGTGTTGGGCAAATAAATAATCTACACCAAACAACCGGGTCTCGCTTCATCCTTCTGTTCGGCTGAATATGCTGAGTTTTGGACGACAACATACCGAATATATATATATATATATATATATAGAAACCAAGTCTTCAAACACTGCAAAACACTCCTGCAATAGAAGACACGGACCCCAGGCTGCAGTAAGGTAGATTTTATTCTCCTCTCAGGCGACGCGTTTCGAGCAACACGTGCTCTTGATCACACACCATACACCTGGTCAGCACACATTTAAATACATTTTTTTCTCTGCAGTGCTCCACCTCCAAAGTGAGTCACATGGTGCATGAACATAAATAAAATACTTCACCGCACCCACCATCCACCAACTTAATGACAGGGGAAAGGGAATGAAAAAATATATAACTGCATGAATGCAATATATTACACTGTTCTCATAAATCACTCCTTGTAAAATCCATCATACAAGGCTTAAAATTACACCTCCTTTACAACCTAATCCGAAAACACTACCCCAGATTCACAAACATTATCACGTACGTATAAAAATAAATATATATATATATATATAAATATACACTATACATATACAAATAGCAACATATATTAGATTCCTACATAACCATATACACTATCTATATATATATATTACCTACTGGCGATAGCCAGTAGGTATATATAGTTAGGATTGTTTTCCATAGGGAAATCGCAACATTCTATTGGGAATAACTTTGGCGCCGGTTGAGGAATCTTCCTGAAATATTCCATAACTTTGCCTCGCGGCACTCCGCTCCTTCCCAGAAAGTTTGGGGGGGATTCGTCAAGCGGGGGCCGAGATAAAAGGGAGGTCCCAAAACGTGTTTGCCCCATGTTAATTTCCATAGGGAGGTTGGACTCACTTTTAGCCTGAACGGCTGAATGGTTTGCCACCAAACTTGGCAAAATTGTAGGGACTGGTAGCCCGATGTGCCTTTGCTATGTCTCAAGATAGATCACAAATGTAGCCCAATGTAGCCCAATGTAGCCCAATGTAGCCCAAAGATGGCCACCAGAGACAAAAAAAAACAAATGTAGCCCAAATATCAGATTAGTGCTGAAGAAAGAAAAATTAGGGCACATTTTGAGTGACTTCTCAAATCCTCTTATAATTCATTAAAAAAATTCTGATATGCAGTCTCCCAAGATGGCCACCAGAGACAAAAGAGCCAAAATGTAGCCCAAATATTACCCAGATGTAGCCCAGCTATAGCCCAATGACAGAATGTCCCAGAGTGTTCTAAAGAACAACTAGAACGCTAACAGTCTTACTTATGACAAAAGTATGGCACACCTGATGTCATCTTGATTGGAATAAAGTGGTAACACTTAAAACATTTAATTTGCAAAGGAACAAAATGAGGGGGTTCATTTTGCCATAGAAATTATGATTAGTGCTGAAGAAAGAAAAATTAGGGCACATTTTGAGTGACTTTTCAAATCCTCTTATATTTCATTAAAAAAATTCTGATATGCAGTCTCCCAAGATGGCCACCAGAGACAAAAGAGCCCAAATGTAGCCCAAATATCAGCCAGATGTAGCCCAACTATAGCCCAGTGACAGAATGTCCCAGAGTGTTCTAAAGAACAACTAGAACGCTAACAGTCTTACTTATGACAAAAGTATGGCACACCTGAAGTCATCTTGATTGGAATAAAGTGGTACATTTAATTTGAAAAGGAACAAAATGAGGGGTTTCATTTTGCCATAGAAATGTATTACCTACTGGCGATAGCCAGTAGGTATATATAGTTAGGATTGTTTTCCATAGGGAAATCGCAACATTCTATTGGGAATAACTTTGGCGCCGGTTGAGGAATCTTCCTGAAATTTTCATTAACTTTGCCTCCCGGCGCTCCGCTCCTTCCCTGAAAGTTTGGGGGGGATTCGTCAAGCGGGGGTCGAGATAAAAGGGGGTCCCAAAATGTTTTTTCCCCATGTTAATTTCTATAGGGTGGTTGGACTCACTTTTAGCCCGAATGGCTGAATGGTTTTCCACCAAACTTGGCAAAATTGTAGGTACTGGTAGCCCGATGTGCCTTTGCTATGTCTCAAGATATGTGCTCCAGTGGCTTTTACGAAAATTAACTTTGAAAAAATATATATTGGGCTACATTGGGCTATATATATGTTAGAGCCCAAATGTAGCCCAATGTAGCCCAATGTAGCCCAAAGATGGCCACCAGAGACAAAAAAAAACAAATGTAGCCCAAATATCAGCCAGATGTAGCCCAGCTATAGCCCAATGACAGAATGTCCCAGAGTGTTCTAAAGAACAACTAGAGCGCTAACAGTCACACTTATGACAAAACTATGGCACAACTGAAGTCATCTTGATTGGAATAAAGTGTTAACACTTAAAACATTTAATTTGCAAAGGAACAAAATGAGGGGGTTCATTTTGCCTTAGAAATTATGATTAGTGCTGAAGAAAGAAAAATTAGGGCACATTTTGAGTGACTTTTCAAATCCTCTTATATTTCATAAAAAAATTCTGATATGCAGTCTCCCAAGATGGCCACCAGAGACAAAAGAGCCCAAATGTAGCCCAAATATCAGCCAGATGTAGCCCAACTATAGCCCAATGACAGAATGTCCCAGAGTGTTCTAAAGAACAACTAGAACGCTAACAGTCTTACTTATGACAAAAGTATGGCACACCTGAAGTCATCTTGATTGGAATAAAGTGGTAACACTTAATACATTTAATTTGAAAAGGAACAAAATGAGGGGTTTCATTTTGCCATAGAAATTTTATATATATATATATATATTCACCGAAAAAACCATCGGTTACACACCAGTAATAGTTAGGAATAAGCATTTAAAAAACCTTTGAAATTCACTGAAAAAACCATAGGTTTCAGGCCTTATATAGTTAGGAATCAGCATTTAAAAAACCTTTGAAATTCACTGAAAAAACCATAGGTTTCAGGCCTTATATAGTTAGGAATTAGCATTTAAAAAAACCTTTGAAATTCACTGAAAAAATCATAGGTTTCAGGAGTTATATAGTTAGGAATTAGTTTTTAAAAAACCTTTGAAATGTACTCGAAAAACTATACGTTTTAGTGGTGTTATAGTTAGCTGGACATTTTACTCATACAAAACCAATGAAATTGCTCCTATTTATTCCGCGCACCTGCAATCCACTGCTGATGATGTCACATATTAGATCATTCATGACATGGTCAGTGACATCACTGATGACATCTCAAATGACATCACTGATATAGTTAGGACCTAGTTTCCATAGGAAATCCGCAACATTCTATTTGGAATAACTTTGGCGCCCAAAATTCTCCAAGAAGATGGCCTGCTCCGCTCCGCCCCTTCTCTTTCACCATGCAATTTTCCATAGGACCTTTAGCCGGGGCTACAGCCCGAACGGCTGAACGGAATTACACCAAAATTGGCAAAAAGGTAGAGTTGGTTCGCAGATCACCCTTTTTGTTAAATGGTGTAAATCCATTCTGTAGTTCCTGAGAAAATCAAAAGTAAAATCACAAGTATATCTTGAGGAGTTTACCGTAAGCTTACAGTATGAGTTCCCTCCCAAGCACGAGCTGAATGCTAATTGGCTGTCAACACTCCAAAACCAGGAAGTGTTGGCAGCCATCTTGTGCCTCTGTAGGACTGAGGCACAGAAAATCAGAAAAACAAACGTGCAGAACGCAAAAACCAGCCCGGGTAGAAACACCCTGACCCCCTAGGCCTGCTCAGGGGGTCCCACAAGGACCCCCAAGGCCCCCAATTAGTTTTTTTTAAAATCACGGGGCACGCGTAGGTAAGCGTACCCCGCAAAAAAAAAACCCCGGTCTGCTTTTTTCAAATTAGCCCCAGGGGGACCAAATCCCGGGGGCATAATTAAAAAATGTGTGTGGGGGGCCCAATCCCCCCCACACTGCCCCGGGGACCGCCACCCCCTGGGGCAAAGTAATTATTATAGCGGGGGCACACGGCCCCCCTGCAACCCTGGGGACCACCACCCCCGGGGGCTTTGATATTAATGATGGGGGGCCTTAGGACCCCCAAGCCCCGGGGACCGCCACCCCCCCGGGGATTTCTTACTAAGTATGCGGGGTGCTCAGGGACTCCCTACAGCCCCGGGGACCACCACCCCCTGGGCCTTTGCATAAAATTAAAAACAAAAACCTGTGTGGGAGGTTCAAGCAACCCCACACGCCCCAGGGACCGCTACCTCCCCGGGGCACTAATATTTAAAACAGGGGGGTCTGTGATGGACCCCACAGCCCCGGGGACCACCACCCCCGGGGCTTTTTTAATTGTTGGGAGGGGGACCGTGCGGTCCCCCTCCTGGAGCCCTTGATGGCCCTGGGGATCGCCACCCCCCAGGGCGGGCTCCTGCAGTGTCCTGGGGTACCCACCCTGGGACACTGCTGTTTGCTATGGTAGGGCGGGAGCCACGCTCTCCCTTCCAAAAACCAAAGACTATTGCTTTTCTGCACCGGGAGCAGCACTTTAGCTGCTCCCCATGCAGAAAAGCAATGCTGGCTTCCGCAGGATGCGGGAAGCCGGCAGGGACCATGGGGGGCTTGGGGACCCCTCCACAGCCCCCAACGAGGAGGGCTAGGCCCCGGGGGATGGGGTCCCCAGGGCCAGAAGTTGCCCGGGAGGGGGGCCACGCAGCCGCCCTCCCCCCCCAAAAAAACATTTTTTTTAAAAAAGTCAGGCCCAGGGGGATGGGGTCCCTGGGGCCTTAAGCGTGAATAGGAGGGGGCAACGCAGCCCCCCTCCACTATAAAAAAAATTTGAGATGTCATCAGTGATGTCATGAGTGATGTCACTGAACATGTCATGAGTGATGTAATATGTGACGTCATCAGCAGTGCATTGTGGCACGCAAGTTATAGTTAGCTGAACTAACTATAACAGGGGAATTTCAAATGTTTAGTATGAGAGAAATGTCCATCTAACTATAACGTGTGAAACCTATGGTTTTTTCAATAAATTTGCAAGGTTTTTTAAATGCTAATTCCTAATTATAACGTGTGTGAGACCTATGGTTTTTTCAGTGAATATATATATATATATATATATATATATATACATTTTTTTCTTTCCAATGGCTCTGCAGCGAAAGGATCACTCGGGAGCAGGTTGGTTACAAACCATCTTTTATTGCATGCGCAGGAAGAGTCAGGTCCCGTCATTGATTCTTGCAATCCGACGCGTTTCAGTGCTGTCCGCACTTTCTTCTGGGGAAAAAATGTACATGCGGCATTTGAGGGCAGTTTCCGCTTCCTTTGTAGTAAAGCTTCGTTGTTGCTTTGTAGCACGTGATCCCTCCTTCTGGTTTCTGGGATTTGAAGTTTTGTCTGCCATCAATTATCTCCCAACAGTGGGTCCGGCATATGCATATTATTAAACAAGTTCGTAGTGGCTGTAGTGACTCCACCACGTTATTAAGGCACGTCAGTAAGGGGCCGTCTCGCTGTGACCTTCACTGCTGAGTAATGGCAGGAGCAGGCTGCAGCATTAATGAGGGAAGCATCAGAGAACGGGGCACACTGACGTGCCTTAATAACGTATATATATATGCTGACATGCAGCTCCCCTTGCCCAAAAGCAATCTGCTTTTCTTTGTTGAAGCGTGAGCACGTTACCTGCTCTCGTTTCAACGAAACAAAGCAGGAGTTTGCTATGACAGGGCAGGAGCCGTTCTCCTCCCTGCAATTGTAAACGGTAGTGTGCCGGGGCTTGGCACCCCATGTCATTGCAGGAGCCGGCCCTGGGAGGTGGCGAACCCCAGGGCCATTGAAGGCCCCAGAATTTCAAAACCCCAGGGTGAGTGCCTCGGGGTTGTGGTGGTTCCCGGGGCAGTGTGGGGGTGCAGGTGCCCCCACCCTTTTTTTATTTAACCCCCGAGGAGGTGGCGGTCTCCGGAGCTTGGGGGGCCCACGCGGTCCCCCACCCATATTGATGACGAGGTAGTTATAGTTAGGACCTATTTTCCATAGGAAATCCGCAATATTCTATTTGGAATAACTTTGGCGCCGGTTGACGAACCTTGCGAAATTTTCTAAACTAATGGCCAGCCCCAGTCGTCTTCTATCCTTAAAGTATCGGGGCGATTCGTGAAGCAGGGGCCTAGAAAAAAGGGGGGTCCCAAAACATGTTTTCCCCATGCAATTTTCCATAGGAACTGTTCATCGCGGCTACAGCTCAAACTGCTGAATGGAATTACACCAAATTTGGCAAAGAGGTAGTCTTTAGTTCAGACTCATACCTTTTTGCTTAAATGGATGTTAATCCGTCCAGTAGTTCCTTAGGAAATCACAATTAAAAGTGCATATATATCAATGGCTGCGGTGGATCCGCGCATCCTGAGCGCACCCTGCCGTGCACAAGCTGGCAGCCATCTTGTGCCTTGGTAGAACCAAGGCACAAGAAACCTAAAAAAACCCACACAAAACGCGAAAAGGGGGCAGGGTAGAAACACCATGACCCAATAGGCCTGGGTCATGGTCCCACAAGGACCCCCAAGGCCCAATTTTTTTTTTAAATTGGCAAAATTCGCATGGTGCACGGATCCTGCCAATCAAAAAAAAAAGAAATTCCGGGGTTTTGGTAAAAATGAATTGTAGGGGGGCCAATCCCTCCCACACTGCACTGGGGACTGCCACCCCTGGGTCAAAGTAAGATTAATTGAGGGGGGCACACTCCCCTCCACAGCCCAGGGACCGCCACCCCCTGAGGCTTAATAGTTTAATGTGGGGGCCTCTAAGCCACTTGAGCCCCGGGGACCGCCACCCCCGGGGCTCGACTTTATTAAAATTGCAGGGGGCACAAAGCCCCCCTCCGCAGCCCCGGGGACCGCCACCCCCAGAGTATTAAAAAAAATAACCTGTCGGGGGGTTTCAAGCCCTCCACATGCCCCGGGGACCGCCACCTCCCCGGGGCACTAAAGATTCTAATTGGGGGGGTCCATGACGGAACCCCCAGCCGCGGGGACCACCACCCTGGGTCTTTGTAAAACATGGGAGGGGGGCTGCGCAGACCTCATTCTGGAGCCTTGTTATGGCCCTGGGGACCGCCACTCCCTAGGGCCGGCTCCTGCAGTGTCCCGGGGTGCCCACCCCCTGTAGTTTGGGACCCACCGGATTGAGGAGGAATTATTTCTCTAACTTAAAACGCGCCCTGTGGTGCGTTTTAAGTTGGGGAATTAATTATCTTTCAATACTGAGGGCCAAATAGCCCAACAGGTATTTCCAGTATGCGTCAAGGAGCAGCATTGCAGACAGCTGTTCAGAGTGTAGAAAAACAAAGTGGTCCTAGACACAATTTATCTAGTACATTTCAATGCAATATTCATTTTTGCATCTAAGTAATCTTTGTAGGATTCAACCCTGAAAGACAAAAGACCAACATGCCAAATATGTATGCAGTCGTAGCAAAAAATATATATATACCCAGAACAGATATTACAACACTGAGTTTTGCATGGCAATATAAATTCGCATTTTATTTCATATTAGTATATACATATTTATAAAAAAATAGGAATAGGGGAGTTCTGCCAGTGCAGTAAAAAGTGCAAAAAGGTGTGCTCAAGTGAGCCAAAGGAGAATGAGAAAAAGAACATTCAAACAGTTAAAACAAAGGCTAAGGTTCTATTCCCTTAGTGTTGAGCCTGCCCCACGTATATTACTCATACGATTTCGTTATAGTATTTCAAAAGGCGGGGGAAAGGGTGCAGGAATTAGAAAAAGTGGGGATCGTCAAAAGCTGTTCAGAGGCAAGGCTCCTTTTTACACCTCTCTGCAGCACAGCTTTGTGGCGCTTATTGGAGGTACCTGGTTGGCTAGTTTGACCTTAGGGACCCTTAGGATTGAAGGGGACTTAATCACTCAACTTTGAACGGCCACAGGGCGTGTTTACACATTGGTGAAGGGAGGGGACGGGGCCTGAGGTGATGTGTGCAAACACGTCCTGTGGCGTGTTTTAAGTTGGGGAAAAAATTCCACTTCAATCCTAAGGGACCATGGGGGCCAAGTAGCCCACCAGGTGCTTCCAGGAAACACCACTGCGATGCGTTGCAGAGAGCTGGTGCAGGCCGTGCCCCTTTTTACATCTCTCTGCTACGCAGTTCTGTGGCGCTTACTGGATGTACCTAGTGGGCTAGTTGGACTGTAGGGACCCTCAGGATTGAAGGGGAATTATGTCCCCAACTTAAAATGCGCTAGAGGGCGTGTTTGCACAGTGGTGAAGGGAGGGGATGGTGTAGGAAAGAGTGGCTCTACATATGCTGGACCAAAGTGAAATCAGCCGAACTATGAATTCCAATTTACTCACATGTTATCAGGAGAGACCTCAATGCTGCATCTTTGAGCCCAGAACTGATCCTGAAAAGTAATTGTAACCGTACTCACCAGTAACTAGAATTTCCTTCCATAGGATATCATTGCCTTCTTTTTACTAAAAAAGTTTCTAAGTGTTGATTTAAAAAACTTTTATAATATTCCTCTAAAATCAGCCGAACTACGAATTCCAATTTACTCACCTGTTACCAAGAGAGACCTCAGTGCTGCATCTTTGAGCCCAGCACTGATCCTGAAATTCTAACCATACTTACCAGTAACTTGAATTTCCTATCAAAGGCTAACACCATTGACTGGTTTCACTTGGAAATTCTTCTAGGTGTGGAGTTTTGAAACTTTAAATTATTCAACTAAAATCATCCGAACAACAAATTCCAATTTACTCACCTTTTATCAGGAGAGAACCCAGTGCTACATCTTTTAGCCCAGCACTGACCCTGAAAAGTAATTCTAACCATACTTACCAGTAACTTGCATTTCCTTCCAAAGGAATCCATTGTCTGGTTTTCACCAGAAAAGTTTCTAAGCGTCTATTTTCCAAAACTACAAATATTCCTCAAAAATCACCTGTATGACTTAAACGCATTCTTTCAACTGTTTACAGGAGATGCACCAGTGCTGGATCCAGGATCCACCACTGAGTAAGAAAAATAAACAATACCACTACTCACCTGCTAAGTGAATTTACTTCCCTAGGATAACATTGGTGAGTCTATGTGAAAACATTTTTGTGTCAACTTTTAAAATACAATAATATTCCTTAAAAATCACTACTGTAAACAAAATACTTTTACTCAACTGTTTACAGGAGATGTCCCAGGACTGAATCTAGGATCCAGTCCTGTGGTTAGAAAAGTAATCCATAAAGTAATTAATTGCATTTTACTAGAAATTCACATTGAGCTCAATGTTGCACTGTGTTTGAAATTGTGTTGCCCATTGCAACAACTGTAACTACTGTACTTAAAAGTAATTCATTCTGAGAAAGTATATTTTATAATGTAATGTATAATGTAATTATAATGTAATTTAAAAAATAAAATATCTAAAAATAAATAGTTTAAAAAAAATTTGTAAATCAGTATCAAAAAAATAAATATAACAATTTATACATTTCAAAATTGTAATTTACAAAACCTTTGAAATTCACTGAAAAAACCATAGGTTTCAGACATGTTATAGTTAGGAATTAGCGTTTAAACGACCTTTGAAATTCATTGAAAAAAACAGAGGTTTCAGACATGTTATAGTTAGCTGGACATTTCACTTGTGCAAAAATATTGAAATTCCTCCCGTTATAGTTAGTTCTACTAACTATAACTCGCGCGCCTGCAATCCACTGCTGTGAATGTTACATATTACATGATTCATGACATGGTCAGTGACATCACTGATGACATCACTGATGACATCTCCAAATGACATCACTGATTTCTATAACGGAGGAATTCAATGGTTATGTAGGAGTGAAATGTCCAGCTAACTATAACACCCCTGAAACCTATGTTTTTTTTCAGTGAATATATATATATTTTCACTGAAAAAAAACAAAGGTTACAGAAATGTTATAGTTAGGCTCAGATTTCACTCGTACAAAATGATTGAAATTTAGCAGTTATTGTTGAATTTCAATGGTTTTGTGCAAGTGAAATCTGAGCCTAACTATAACATCCCCTTAACCTCTATTTTTTTCTGTGAATTTTCAAGTTTTTAACAAATCTATTTCCTAACTATAACGTCCCTGTAACCTTTGGTTTTTTTAAGTGAATTTAAAAGGTTTTTTAAATTCTATTTCCTAACAAAAACGTACCTGTAAGCTTTGCAGAGTGGTGGAGAAAGGGGACAGGGCGTCTAACTACCTCTCAGCAATCCCGCAGTGTCTGTAACTTACAACTGGTAATATGAGGGCTTATTGGCCCCCAAGGTCCCTCAGCATCCAAAGGGACTTCATCCCCCAACGAATAGTGTGCCAGTAGGTGTGTTTGTAGAGTGGTGGAGAAAGGGTCAGGCTTTTGATGATCTTTCAGTTATCTCCATGTGTTTGGAGACTTTCTGGAGGTAACAGGAGGGGTTGTTCGCCCCCAAGGACCTTCAGCAGCCAAGGGGTTTTCAACCCCAACCAGTAGTGGGCCAGGTGGTGCATTTACAGAATGGTGGAGAAAGGGAACAGGCCTCCAATGAGCTTCCAGCAATCCCACGTTGTGGGACTTACTGGCAATACCAGGAGGGGTGGTAGGCCCCCACTTAACCTCAGCATCTAAGGGGACTTCATCCCCAACCAGGAGTGTGCCAGGAGGCACATTTGCAGAATGGTGGAGGAAGGGGCAGGCCTTCCACAAACCCTCAGAAATCTCACTGTGTGGGACAAACAGAAGGTAACAGAAGGGGTTGTTGGCCCCCAAGAACCACCACCAGCCAAGGGGACTTCATCCCCCAACAGGTGTTGGGCCAGGAAGCCCTTATGCTGGGTGGTGGAGAAAGGAGATGCAGCCTCCAGTGACTTCGCCTTTATTTTTATTACGGGAGGGAGGCCATGGGGCCCCTTCCTGGGCCAATTTTGGTTCGAGGGGCCTCATCCCTCCATTCCCAGCCATTTACAAATGGGGAAGGGGGCTGCACAAACCCCTCCCTGGGCCAATTTTGGAGGTGGGGACCCAATGCCCATCCGGACCCGGCCTTTTTGGAATGAGGGGGCACGCAGCCTCCCTGCCCTGGACAATTTCAGTCCCGAAGACCCCATTTCCCGGGCATTTATAATAGGGGAAGGGGGATTAGGCTGACCTAAAATCACTACAGAACTGAAAAAGAAAAAAGATATTTGAAAAGGTGAATGTGGCATGTATAGCCAGTTCTCTGTGATAACAATGCTTTTCGATGAGGACAGCAAGGATCACATAGATGTTCAAAGCAGAAATATTAGCCTCAATACAGTCAAATTTTCAATCAAGTATTTACTGGCTTCATTTTTGAAAGGCATGCTTAATGCTAAAGGATAAGACTTAAGAAAGATATTTAAAAGAGGACATTTGACATGTGTAGCTGGCCTTATTCCAAGCCGTAATGTTTTATAAAAGAGAGCAAAGATCACTTAAATATTCAAAGCAACATTATTAGCTTTAATAGAGTGCTTATTTTCAATCAAGTATTCACAGGATTAATTTTTCTAAAAAACATTCATAATGTCAAGGGACAATATTTCCATAGCCTCATCCTTGCATATTCCGCGCCATCTTGTAATGTGCTTTTTTTGTAATATCCATGTAGTTTTTGCTGGCCTTATATAAAAGCATGTTTTATCATGATGCCCACCATGCATGTCACATGACTGTTTATATATACTTACCTTTCCGTCGTCTTATTTAATGCCTGTGTTTCAGCATCAAAGGACATTTCATGATGGCCCTGAATATACACACCACATGTATGTTGCAGAGGATGCTTTGTGCCCATTTCTTTTTTACCTATTTGGTCTTAAAATTAAAACATTCCCAATCCATATTACAAAAAGCACAATACAAGATGGTGCTGAATATACAGAAATAAGGTTATGGACATAACGTCCCTTGACATTATAAATGTTTTTTACGAAAAACGAAGCCTTAATTGATCATATGCACTGAATTGAAGCTAATAATTTTGCTATGAATATTTATGTGATCTTTTCTGGCACTATACAAAATTAGGTTTAGAATAACGTTGGCTACACATCGCTCCTTTAAATATCTTTCTTATGTTTCCTCCTTTTGTATTATGAATACCTTTCAGAAATGAAGCCTGTGAATAATTGATTGAAAATGTGTACTGTATTGAAGTTAATACTTTTTGTTTGAACATATATGTGATCCTTGCTGGCCATAAATAAAAGCATTGTTTAGAATAAAGAGGGCTATACATGTGACATGCATTCTTTCAAATATCTTTTTTCTGTTTTAGTTATTTAGCGATTTTGAGTCAACATAATCATATAAGTACATATATATCCACGAGCTTGCTATACCAGAAAACGACAGAGCAGTCCGAAGCTTCTGTTAATTCATTTAATTCAAATCCAGACTATGACACATTTCGTCAGGGTACCCTGACTTGATCACATACTGAGCCAAAGCACAATTTGAGTTTTAAACACACTGTTATCATCACATGATAACAAGGAAATATTTAACATACTGCACAATCATGTTGCTTGGCATTCAGTGCGTCTCAATTCGAGGATGAACTTCTTTTCTTACATATATGTATATAGCGTAGTGAACAACAAATCCAAACAGTACTGGGTGACAGCGGCGTCGCGGGCCAGCTACGGTGTCGGGAAGACCCACAAAACAGTACCTTTAGAGATGCAGGGTGTCGGCGACCTCTCGATGAGCCCCGAAAGGCCGGAGTCCGCTGGTGTCGCCTACGGAGGTAGGTGCAGGAGTCTTCGGGCCCTTGATGTCACATGCTTTGCTGATAGAACTCCTCGCAGTTGTAGTCAGGAGCGCCGGCGGTGGCAGGCGTTGGGGTTGCGGTGCGAAGTGCAGTGGTGCGGCGTGCGGTGTCCTCAGGTCACAGTGCAGGCAGTGGCTCAATAACGGTCATCCAGTCGTGTCGATGAGACAAGGGCTATGGTAGGAAGTGATGCGGTGCTCGTTGCAGTGCTGGCAGGCCATGGTGAAAGCAGCGTCGTTGTCTTGCTGAAGCACTGTCATTGGCTGACGAACTGGAGTCAATGGTGCCAGTGTCGGTAGGCCAAGGTTGCGGTGTGGGATAAGGACAGTGCGTTTTGTAACTTACAAGCGGTCATCTCGAACCACAGTGCAAGCAGCTGCGTGGATGTCGGTGTGGAACGGCATCGTCGGGGATAACAAGGTGAAGGTGTGAAGCAAGGCAGTGCGGAGTGCGGAGCCCACAGGTCACGGTGCAAACAGTGGCTCGGTGGTGGCGTCAGGTGGCGTTGTCAGTGAGACAAGAGTTGCGATGCGGCATTGCAGAGGTGCGCTCTGCGGTGCCTTCAGGACATGAAGTCAGCAGCTGCGTTGTAGACGGCGTTGGGTTGCGTTTTCCTCTGCTGCAGCCGAAACACACAGTCCCCAGTGCTGATGGCAGAAGAACTTGAAGTCTTTGCTGATCCTGATGCTTCTTGAACAGGGGGCAAGCTCTACTTCAAGCCCTTGAAGAAACTCACAAAAACTTGCAGAAAGTCCTATCCTTTCACTGCCCAAGACAGAAGCAGCCGCTGCAGGCCAACACAGCAAAGCACACAGCAAAGTGGTAGTCTCTCCTCACAGCTACTCCAGCTCTTCTTCTTGCCAGTCTTCTTGATCCAAAAGAGTTCTAAAGTTCAGGGGTCTGGGCCACAGTATTTGTCTCCAAAAATCCTTTGATCCTCTAGGCAAAGGGTATCTGTGCCCAGCCAGAACCAGTTCTGCCTTCTCCGGTTTGATTTCCCGGTAGGGAGTGGAGAAGGCATTGTCAGAGGCAGACCAAGCCCTTTGAGGTGCAAAAAAAAATCTCCTCCCTCTTCCTCCAGTGCAGCCCAGGTCTATTCAGCCCTTTCCTGACCTACCTAGACTATTAGGAGCCACCCTTGCTTCCTAGCAATCTGTCTTCCAAAACCCAGACGGTCAATCCACATTCCAGCAGAGGCACACGGGATGACTGAGCAAGAAAATACCTAATTCCTAAAAGTGATATTTTCAAACACAGAATGTAAAAATCACCTTTACAAAAAGATGCATCGTTAATTTCTTAGTTCAGGCATACTAACTTTTATTTTCCCACCTAGTAATTAGGGCTAGTTAGGTTTATAAGATGTTATAAACAAACTTCCCATTATGTCCTACGGGGAACAGGTAGCCTTGCAATAGTGAAAATCAAAATGGGCTGTAATTCACTATCAGGACATGCTACACACACCAGGGTATGTCCTACCTTTCACATACACTGCACCTTGGGTACTTTGGGTCTACTTTAGGGGTGCCTGACATGTAAGAAAAGGGAAGGTTAGGGACTGGCCGGTGTGTGCACTGGCCAAGTTGACATGACCGTTACAAACTGTGCACAGACTTTGCAATGGCAGGTCTGAGGTACCTTTTCCAGGCTACTCACTTGGGTGGCACAATCCGTGCTGCAGGCCGACGCGTAGCATTTGATTCCCAGGCCCTGGCACACTCAGTGCACTTTACTAGGGGCTGACACAAAAAGCAAACAGCCAATCATGGAAACACCAATCCATAACATACTTTACCACAGGAGCACTTGCACTTTACCACTGATCAGCAGTGTGAAAAGTACGCAGAAACACTACACCAGCAAAAACAGAGTAAAAACCGGGAGGGCAGAAAGCAAAAACTCAGGGGAAACACGCCAATAGATGCCAAGTCTCTCTCAGAAGTACTGCGGTGCTGCTCTACGACTCTGCTGAAAGAGAGCTGGACTCTGCCTTCTTCCGAGTGATCTCAAAGGGCTTGTTGTGCTTTGCTGTGATGGCCTACAGTGGCTGCTTCTGTCTTGGGCAGTGAAAGGACTGGACTGATTTTTTCTCCAAGGGCTCGAGGTAGAGTTTGCCCCCTGTACAAGAAGTCTCAGGAACAGTAAAGACTTCAAGCTCTTCTGCCCACAGCAGTTGGGACTGTATGTTTTGTGCTGCGACAGAAGAAAAGCAACTCGACGATGTCTACGATGCCGCTACCGATTCCATGTCTCCCTCCCCACATTTCCTTTCCCAACATCCTTTCCCTCACCTGGCCCCATCAATAATCTGCAGTATAGCGGCATTCAGAATTGATGTTTTCTGAAGGTGGAACATTCTGGCAATGAGCAAGTTCCAAGGATTTGCAAATTGACAACCAGGATATTTGAAACATAAAAGTACATGTCCTACCTTTTACCTAATTAGCACTTTGGGTTACCAAGGTCCTTATTTTGGGGTGACTTATATGTAATAAAGAGGGAGTTTAAGACTTGGCAAGTAGTTTTAAATGCCAAGTCGAAGTGGCAGTAACCTGCACACACAGGCCCTGCAATGGCAGGCCAGAGACAGGTTTGAGAGGTTTCTTGTATGGGTGGCACAATCTGTACTACAGGCCCACTAGTAGCATTTAATTTATAGGCCCTGGGCATAAGGTGTACCACTTTACAAGTTCTTACAGGTAAATTAAATGTACCAAACAGGTGAATGTCATTCATAACATGTTTAAGGGAAAGAGCTAATGCACTTTAGCACTGGTTAGCAGTGGCAAAGTGTGCAGAGTCCTAAAACCAGCATAAACGAGTACAGAAAAATGGAGGGAAGCAGGCAAAAAAGTTGATGGAAGACCACCCTAAGGCTGCCAGGTCTAGCAAAAGCCATCTAGGGCAGCCCATCACCCATTGCCTAAAACATGGGGTGTACCTTGCCAGATTTAGAGAAGTCACGCTATGAACTTGATGAGTATCCTCAAAGCCCAAGTCCATACCCATTAGGAGGCTGATTCGTTACTTTTGAGAAGCACACAGGGGAAATGGGACACGTGAAGTAAGAAAGAGAGAAAACTGGGTTGTAATGATATGGTCTCAGATGTCTCTCTCTTACACAGCTTTACTGCACTTCATTTGAGTAATATACCTTATAACCAGCGAGACACAGGCATTCTCACTGAATAAGATACAATAGCTTAATATGGTACTAGAGTTTTGAACAAAAGAAACGAATAAAGAAATTGACCTAGACTGTACCAGTCCCCTAATAAAATGGACAGTGAATGAAGGCCAAAATTATCAGGAGCCATTCCAGCATTTGCACATCTGCAGGAAACTGGCATCGTCTGCAAGAGGAAATGTACAGCAACAAGGACAAAGGCTCCCAACATGAAACAGGTGAGGTAGGTAAGTATGAAAGAAAGAGGGACTATTAAAAAATACAGAGGTGCGGGACCTGGAAGACCGGGTGCAAACGGTAGTGAGAGTAGAACACCAATAAAACTATAGAACACATTGTTAGGTAAAGAGCGGCAGCTGCCAAAGGTACCCTTGAAGTGAACAGCTCAATCCGCTAGTGGATTCTCTCCATGTAGAGGTTAGCATCTAGTTTTGTTGCCTTCAATTTTCCTGTTTTCCAGAGCTTCCTGTATAATCCTACTCTCCCTTTATGGGAAATTTGACATCTGCGTAAGAAGGTCCAAATCCCTACACTTCTCTCATTTAATTTCAGAAATGCCTTACTCTATAGTGTCATTGTACCTTGGTCCTTCAAAATGGGCCATGTAAGACAACTCTTGTAGAAAGATGTTATAGACCCCACTGCCACAGGCAACTTTTGACTTAAGTCTTCCACATCTGGCTAAATGACTTGCAAAACCTCTGACCCTCAACCCTATGACCTCATCAATAACAAAGACTTCCTAGGACATCTTCAGTCAGATTCATAATGCTACTTTCCCTATCTTCAGTGTTTGATACATTTGACAAGTCTGTAAGAAAATAGGTTATTAGTTGAGGAGTCATTCAAGCTCAAAAAAGAAACCTGGGCTCAACTGAGCCTGGGGCTGTGCCACAAAGCAGACTGGCTTAATGTAAGGAAATGAGTGTGAAGTATTTAGCAGTATCAACACAGATAAAAAGCAAAAGCCGCACACAATAAAAGTCACACAACAAATTTCTTAAAATAGGGAATCATTTAATTCGAAAAATGACATGCAAAAGATCAAAATATATATTTTTTTGGGCAGGACAATTAAAATGTAATGTCCACCAAACTATTGTCATAGGGCAAATACTTTTAGCACCATCACCAGATGAAAGTGTCTTTCTTAGTACTGTGTGCGTAATTTAGAGTTTTTGGGATGAGTACCTCATCACAAACGTGATGAGTGTCCCGTTCATCTTTCTGCAAGTGCATTTGGATATGAAGCACTTCTAATAAGAGGGCCAGGATATCTATCAGGATAGTAATGGCAGCGTCGGCCACCACAGGTAAGAGCGGTGGGCTGTGGGGCAGGGCGGACTGGGGTTCGGGGAACTCGACACATGAGTTTAGTTGATGTAAAATCAAAAAGAAATAAAACCTGGGGCCATGTTATCAAGAAAGGGCGATACATTATCGCCGCTTTTATCGGCAGGAAACTGCTGCTAGAGTGGCGATAATGGGCTTGATAATATGCCCTTGTGAACTCCTATAGAAGCCCAGGTTAACACCAGACCTGTGCTTCCACGGGAATTCACAAGGGCATATTATCAAGCCCTGCCGATAAAAGCAGCGAAAGTGTATCACCCCTTACCTTGCGCTTTCAGCATCACTGAGTTGGCTCAGTACCTCTTCTCTCCGGGTCTGTGATGCTGACATCTACAGCCCTTTTGGTACAGGGGCCCCCCTGCCTTTAGTAGCCTCCTAACCCTTGAGGTGGCCCCCTCCGTTCCCATGGCCAATGAATGTCTGTGAAATATGGGAGACTCAGTGGCCCCTCTTCCCATTTTGCAGCGGGCCCATCATTTTACATTATGCCACTGTTCCTCTAAGATACCCCCTCTGCTGAAGACAATTACATACATCCTGCTACCACACCTGACCATGGCAGAACTATAATAGAAGAAGACGAACTAATTTCCTGTCATGACTACATCCGCCAGAATTCAACCCTCTGTCATCACAATGAACTACACTTTACAATATGCTCTGGAGGCATGATCACAGTGAACATCAATCAGGGATGTACACCATGTTATATTTGTGTTGGTATTCCTTTCAGGTTCTGTCTGTCGTAATAAATGTCAGGCTTTGGAGGTAGAGCATTGAATTTGATGTTATCAGGCGTTCTATTCTCGTCGATGCAGATGTGTGTCCCCACATGCGCACCATTTTGCTGTTTTCTGTACATTGATGGTGATGGGGATGGTGCCTTCAATTAAAGTTGCAGCCCCCATTTGCATTAGGCTCTGCCTTGTTCCTTGTGTGTATCTCCTCTATTTTGTCTCTTACTGTGCTCATTATGTTCCTGAGTTTTTATTGTGTAAATTTCTCATTAAATCACATTTAATTTCTTTTTTTTTTAAATTTCAACAAGTTTTTATTGTTTTTACATACCTTTCAGGTTTTTTTGGGTTTGGTAGGTGATGGTGCTACGTGTGTTTTGGGAACTTAAATGCATTTTGTTGTATTTTTCATTGCACAATGGCAGCGTTCACATTGACGGGTGGGCGTTGCCATGCAAAAGTAATGTTAAATACAGAACCAGGGGCCAGATGTAGGTAAATATATTTTACCGACTCATAAATACCGAATTTTACCGATTCGGTATTTATGAATTGGTAAAATATTATTTATTTTATTTTATTTATTTAACGATTTGTAGAGCGCCTGGTGACCCGGAGGCATCCCCGCGCTGTAAGGTCTTGTGATGACCAAGGGGGAGAGGAGGTCCTATTTGGGAAAAAGGAGAGTTTTCAATTTTTTGCGGAAACGAAGGTGGCAGGGTTCCAACCGCAAGCAGCGTGGGAGCGAGTTCCAACTTGAGGACGCTTTTACTGCGAAGCGTCGACCGCCAGTGCGCACCTTCCTGAATCTTGGGACGTTGGCCAGATGCTCATTGTCCGAGCGCAGGAGTCTGGGTGCCTTATACTGAGTGACCATGTCTCTCAAGATCGAAGGGCCTAGGCCGTTGAGGAGTTTGTGGGCGATACACATAGCCTTAAATTCTATCCTCTGTCGCACTGGGAGCCAGTGTAGGGCCTTGAGCGCTGGTCTGGCAGAGGCTCTGTTGGGAAGACTCATTAGGAGCCGGGCAGCCGCATTTTGAGTGCGCTGAAGTTTTGCCAGAGTAGATTCGGTGGCTCCTAGATAGACGGCGTTACTGTAGTCCAGACGAGCAAGGATCAAGCCTTGGGCCATATAGGCGTTAAACAAAGTGGGACTTAGCGAAGACCCTTGGGGGACTCCGCTAGAACGAGGGAGTGAGGTTGAGCGGGAATTAGGAGGGAGATGTAGGTAAATCCAGATGTGGATTTACCGAATCTGTAAAAGTCGGTATTTACCGATTCGGTAAATACCGACCGGTAATGCCCATTCATTCCTATGGGCTTTGAAGCCCATAGGAATAAATGGGCATTACCGATTCGGTATTTACCGAATCGGTAAATACCGAATTTCACAAGGGTGCAGGGGGTGTCACTTTGACACCCTCTAGAACCCCCAAAACAGGTTTGGGTGCCATGTGGCAGGCATACCTGCCCTAAGGGCAGGTCTGCCTGTCATATGGCACAGGTGCTACTATCAAAAAATGAGGGAAGAGGATATACTGTCCATTCAGTTCCCCTGGTGAGATCCGGAGGTAATCAAAAATAGGGAATGGACACTAGTATCTACTGAACCATTGGTCCAAAATTGACAACCCTCATAGGCAGCCTGATTGGTGCGATGCGGTATATCTTTTATCCGCCCCCTCAGGTGTCATGGCATATTCATAGGGAAGTCAAAAGGGTTTTTGTATGCCTGCCTCACCCGAGGCTACCTCTGATTCTGGTAGAAGTGTCCAGAAATGATAGGGAGGGTGAAAAATAATAAAAGCAGTGTATCTCCAAGAAAAATTTAATAGAAAAGGGGATACCACTGTCGATTAAAAATGGTTGATATATATGTAATCGAGTAACTAGATTACCATATAGCTATGTATATATGGGCGCGTCAACATGTTTCAGCTCTTTGGGCCCAGCCGGGTCTATAGAGCTTTCGTCAGGACATAGGACAAACACAAACACATACATGAGGTACTCACACCATTAGTGTAGTTTCCTTTCGCTATATGTAGCGTTTCTTATTTTTGTCACCTGAAATATAGGAGCACAAACACATACAATCCAAGGCAATGTGGCATTGTAGTTACGGTGATTAGACATACAAATGTTTTCAACAAAACACATATGCTAGTATTACTAGTCGCTTTTTATGCAGCTAATTCTTAGTCACATAAAGTTTCTGTAGCATAGGAAAGTAGCAGGGGAACAGGTGGTGACATAGTTTGCACAGAGCGTACAGTGAATGCATAAGATCAATGAAGCGCATTCTTGGAGAAATAACATATAGGCACATTAGTGAGTCAATACATTAATGGGTTTTGTTTCTAAGTAAGAAAAAATGAAAGCGCAATTACTAGTGGCAGGTGTGCCAAAGCGGGTTCATTTCAACATTGGTATATTCTGAGGGAAAATGTTACCAACGTTTTGTTTTCAAAAAGCGAAAACATGTTTTTAAAATGCATGATAGCGATAGAGCGCGTCTAGCATAGGTCACGAGGAAATGCATAAGCGCGTTCTGGGAGGTGATTACTAGTACCTTAATAGGTTCTTTTCTGTACTTCAGCAGGGGTGGCAGGGTCGCTTAGCGTGGTCGCTGCTAAGGAGATACAGTGAGAAATTAGGGGGTTATCAAGGTTAACAGTCTTACCCGTATCACTGCGTTTCTTGCCACTGATTCTTAACGCGTAGACCGCGTTCTGGGTCCTGTGCTGACACTGCCCCTGGTTACGGGCGGAGCTCTGTTCATGGCCTTTTCTTAGTTAGATCAAGGAAACTAAAAGCGGACTATAGTAAATCCTCTCAAGATGGAACTCGCCTTCAAGTGTAAAACTTAACATGTAGGGTATTGAACATATTGTGAAATGGTTGGAAATGTAAACAAAGGAATACGTTTTTTATTTTTGTTTAAAGGTGGAGCTTTCCTTTGGGTGTGGTACTTGTGATGTCCGTTGTTACACCTATTTCACATTTATAATCAGGAGTTCATTTTTGAAAGAGCACTGTCCATCTGTATAGGTTTGAGGTTGGTCTTGATTAGTTATTAACCTCATCTCGAGTTCATATAAGAAAGAAGCAGGGAAGTGCATTTTTTTTTTTCTGGTGTATCTGCATGTAGAGTTGGATTATCATTCATGCTTGGAAAATGTGGTTGGTTCTGTGCTATGTTATGCACAACGTCGTTTTTAAATAAATTGACTCCATGGAATATTGTCGTTCATTCCGGAAATGTGGGTACCCAAACGGTCCACCCACCTTTGCTCCTTCTCAAAGAGGACTCGTTCCGCATTATTGTTTTTGTCATACAAGGTCTCCAGAACCGTCCAAATCAGGTCGTCACAAGTGTGTCCAGCTTCCACAAAATGTGTGCAGAGTTTCGTGTTATTCTTCTTCATTCTCACATTACTCCTGTGTTCCCCGATTCTAAGTTTCACTTTTCTACATGTCATGCCTATGTATTGGCGTTTGCAGGGACACGTGATCATGTAGATGAGATGGGACGAATTACAATTTGTATGGTGTTTTTGGGTCCATTTGAACGTGTCTGTGAGTTGTAAGGTTTTGGTTGGTCTTGTGAACTTACACACACCGCAGGTACCACACGGTTAATGTCCCGTAACAGGTTGCATCCTGACATCTCTTATGGTTACAGGTGTTATTTTTGTCCTTTCCTATGCTACAGAAACTTTATGTGACTAAGAATTAGCTGCATAAAAAGCGACTAGTAATACTAGCATATGTGTTTTGTTGAAAACATTTGTATGTCTAATCACCGTAACTACAATGCCACATTGCCTTGGATTGTATGTGTTTGTGCTCCTATATTTCAGGTGACAAAAATAAGAAACGCTACATATAGCGAAAGGAAACTACACTAATGGTGTGAGTACCTCATGTATGTGTTTGTGTTTGTCCTATGTCCTGACGAAAGCTCTATAGACCCGGCTGGGCCCAAAGAGCTGAAACATGTTGACGCGCCCATATATACATAGCTATATGGTAATCTAGTTACTCGATTACATATATATCGACCATTTTTAATCGACAGTGGTATCCCCTTTTCTATTAAATTTTTCTTGGAGATACACTGCTTTTATTATTTTTCACCCTCCCTATCATTTCTGGACACTTCTACCAGAATCAGAGGTAGCCTCGGGTGAGGCAGGCATACAAAAACCCTTTTGACTTCCCTATGAATATGCCATGACACCTGCGGGGGCGGATAAAAGATATACCGCATCGCACCAATCAGGCTGCCTATGAGGGTTGTCAATTTTGGACCAATGGTTCAGTAGATACTAGTGTCCATTCCCTATTTTTGATTACCTCCATATGGCACAGGTGTGCAAGCACACATGTGCATGCACACCGGAATCGGTATTTTACCATCAAATTGAATTTGATGGTAAAATACTGATTCGGAAAGGCTTGTGGGACTCAGAAGAGTCCCACCTACATCTCAAAATTACCGAATCGGTAAAAATATCGATTCGGTAATTTACAGAATCGGTAAATTTACCGATCGGTAAATTTACCGATTCTGCCCCCTACATCTCAAAATCCATTTACCGGTCGGTAACGGCCGAAATCGGCCGTTACCGACCGGTAAAAGCCTACCTACATCTGGCCCTTGGACTCCTCTTATATTTGGAAACCATGGTGTAATCGACTCTTTGTACATTTATTTCACTTTCCATTTTGAAAGACAGCAATTTGTGCCTCCGCGTCCATCTTTTCTATTGTTAGGAATGCAGGCGTCATACCAGGTGCACTGGAATTTGAGGCCACCAACAAGTAATTGTCGATACTGCAAGGTGCATGATGAATTTTGCAGATTCGATTGTGGGATATTATTGTACCACAGGTTTTATCCTGGTCGGAGCCGGCAAACTTGTACACCATTTTGTTTTTTGTTCCACGTACAGATTTCATCTGGCGTTACCTGGATTCGAATTTCCTGAACCCTTACTCAGGCTTCAAGTGACCAAGAGGCAATGCAATTAATGCACATTTTAACATTCATGACACCAAACGAACTGACTTGCATTTTATTAATTAGGGTAGCTTATGCAACGGGAGCTTAAAAGCAAACTCACTTTAGAATTGTAAAAGCATAATCATTTTTGAAACAATGCCAATCGGTCTTCTCTTGTACAAATTGTACACGTGATTTATGAGAGCAACTGCTAGCCCATAGGTGTTTTATCATTTTTTATCACCTGCACCAAGTACTTGGAAATCTTAAATCTATCTCAGCACGTGTGTTATTATCTCTTCACACTAAATTGTTGAGTTTAAATCATTACTTTTCTTTTAGCTGCTGACTCTACAGATACCAACCTTTTGACCTTTATCAAATGTCACAGAACATTAGCAGATAGCCTTTCCACCTTGCTATCAACTGCAAAACTTTCACAAACAAAATACCTTTTTCTGGAAGAAGCAGAGCATGAAAGTTGCAGCCAATTAATGATGTCCCCCTGCTACGTTTAGAGACAGATGTGCACAGAGTGTGGTTGGCCTGTGCACCTTTTTTTATTCTTCCCTCTATAGGCTTCGCTGTATGTGGTATAATGAGAGAGTCGCCCAGGAAACAATTCAAAGAATAGGGAGTTATGAAATATTTATATGAGACTCACTTTGATTTTTTTTAGCCGAATTTCCAGCTAAACACCCCTGTGAAGTAAGTTCTAAAGCTCAGCACCTCTGACTTTGTGCAAAAATTAACCGCTGAGACCCTATTTAGCATCTCAGCAGGTAGCTCTATTCAGCATCTCATAAAACTTTAAGGCCAGAGGAAACAGAGTACAGTGCGGACTGGAAATCAATGGCCCTGTGTGTGACCTCTGAAAGCTGCGGCATGTTAGTAAAAGCTAGAAAATATCATTTAAATGGCTAAAGAATCGGAGTTTTCGTGGCTTCTAGATTATGATTCTTTTTTGCTGACGTGTTTACCGCATATACTCTGATCATGTGTGTTTTAAATAATCACAATCAGACCCCCTTCATTCCTTCTGCAAAATATCATAGAAGAAATCTAAAAAAAAATGCAAAGATGACATGCTTTCATTGTTTCATACAGAGTATGTGTTCATCAAGAGCATCGCCTGCTGTCTGCGTACATCATGTGCTGAGGAGATCTGGTAACCAGAACATGTCTGGCATATCTTTAAAAGCCAGACCAGAACCATGCGCAGACTGGTGGTGTCCTAGACTGGATAGCCAAATAAATAGCAAGGCCTAGTAGACATGCGAACTCAATCATGTCATTCCATGAGTATGTGTCTGGCCTTCACATCACTTGAACCTGAGTGCTCCTACAAAGGTGGGAAAAGTCCCAGACTATCTGGGTCTGCATTCTAAACCTCGATATCCCTCGCCGCAGCCACACCACACCCCACCTGAGAGACCTGCACTGGCTCCAGGTCAAGCTCCTCACCCACGCACACAAGGCACTCCACAACACTGGACCAATGTACCTCAACGGACGACTCAGCTTCTACACCCCTACCCGCCAGCTCTGCTCTGCCGACCTCGCCCTCGCCACAGTCCCCAGCTTCCAAAAGAGCAACCTTCGGCGGCAGATCGTTCTCCCACCTCGCCGCCAAGACCTGGAACACCCTCCCCATCCACCTACGACAGACCAAAGACCTGCTGACCTTCAGAAAACTCCTCAAGACCTGGCTTTTCAAGCAGTAGCAGCATTCCCCACCCCAGCGCCTTGAGACCCTCATGGTTGAGTAGTGCGCTTTACAAAGTATATGATTGATTGATTGATTAACCCATGTGGGTGTCCATAGGCCCTCCTAGCATGGTGGGTAGTAGGAAATGCATCCAGTTACACCGCTGAACTGACTCCGATGCAGAGAGAGGATTTTACATATGGATCCATGGCTACCCTTTGAAAGAGAGCCAGGCCTTCCATTGGTGGGAGATGTACCTTTTGTCGTGTGCCAGATCATTCATTTGGGTTGTGGATACCCCCAACTAACTTATTAAACTCAATCTGGTTAGGTCACAACATAGCCTAATAAAATCCCTGCTAGATTGAAGAACAACAATCATAAACCTATTAAGAAATATTAAGAGCATTTTAATAGACAATAGGATACAAAAACAATTAAGCACAGATCAGGGGAGCCAAAGATAAGTTTCGTTAAACATTTAAAATAAAAAGTGGCAAGTTACAACAAAGCACCAATCAAAATCAATGCCAACAGAAGGCTCAGGCTGAGGCATGATTTCTGGCTGACAACGGTGGAGCACATTTGAGCAATTCTAGCCAGTTACACAGATCAAAGATTTTACCTTCAGATTTCATAACTTCACTGCTTCTCAAAATCCTTCATCAGGGCAAGACAGGATACTGAAGCTGGCGAGGATCCTTTGATGTCAGATACATCAACAACTAGCTCCTACTGAATCCTTCAGTTTTGGTGTTTAAACCCATAGGCTTTACAAAGTCTGATTTTGTAGCCGCCAGATCACTTTGATGCTGGCATGGATTCATCACGTCTCTGATCACAAGTCGTACATTTGGGATTTTTAGATTTTGTATTCCTTCTGTGGGGCATGCAGGAAGATGTAACCGCTGAGAGCTGCCCAGAGTCCGATTTTCTTCTGCAATAGTAACACAGTAGCCTTGAATGCTGGGACAAAAAGCTCTCAGCTAGGCAAACCTGCAATGTGTAGCCAGCTGGCGCATGCATTTTCCTGGAGTTATGGTGCCTTTTGTTGGTCCTCCCTAAGAAATAAAATTGAATGAGTCAAAATATTTATCAATAGTCTCTTCTATAGGTCCTGGGTCTCTTCTACAGCTCTCATGTTATTGGAACAGTATCTCAGTTACTATGGGGAAAATGTTTTAAGACTCATGCAACGCAGCAAGGCAGGTTGCTGTGCTGTGTTGCATGACTATGACAGGGCAGAAAAGCCATCCCAGTGTCGGCGGCAGGGTAGGTCTTAACGCAAGGAGCGTTAATTCGCCGGACCAAATTGGTGTCCTTTTTATACCGCCGACTCACTGTTGCAAGTAAATATTACTTACAGATCAGGTCAACCACCTGTGTTTTTGGTATGTAGAATCTTACTTACCTCTGTAGTGTGGATAGCATTTTATTCGATCCTGAGGAAGTGCCCTGATCTATAGGACTACAATGGCACGAAACATGTCGATCACTTGAGAGCTGGGCATTCCCCACTAGATGCATCATTACTAGTCCTGTGCCCTTCTCACTCTTTTACACTAGGCAGTTTACCTTCCCAATAAAGGTTTTTCGGACTAACTGACCTATTTTACATTCGCAACACCTCATATCTATACACTAGGACCCTCACCCCCACTACACCCACCGGCAGGAACAAAAGATCCCCGATAAAGAGCCCCGGTTTGGGTGCCCGTCAGGTATTGCAGCGCCGACCTGATGAGGGGCAGGCTCATATGATAAAGCATGACACCTAGCTTGCTTGGTGTGTGAGAGCGCTAGTTCTGACAAGGGGATTCCCCCCTTTATTGCATACACTTAAAGGTCTCCACTGACACATTACACTCTGTCCTCCACCCGGTATCCATCCTTTTTAACCTTTGTACCCGTTTTGCTTAGTAGGGCAGAAAAGCACCATATCTACTAAGATATGGCACTCTTCAGCTCTCTCCATAAGCTGGCGCACTTGCGACTTCCTAACATCAATGCAGGCACCCTTGCACCATGGTGTAAGGGTGCTTGCTTTATCGGCAGGATTGGTTTTGGGCAATAAAGGATACCTTCCTGCACAAAAACAATCAAAAGAGGCATTTTCCTCTTTCTATGCATTATGCGGAAGGTATCATTTATAGAGAGAGAAAATAACGAGGAGAAAAAAAGATTTTCCACCTCTTTACGCTTCTCTGTGGATGGCATACCAACTTCAAATAAAACAAGCTTTTAAAACCTTAGTACATATAGAATTTCATGAAATCCACAGGTGGATGCATGGAAATACAGCTTGTGCTGCATTGAGTTAGATTTCTTTACAAAGCCATGCAAGACCACGCAAAGCAAGCCTTGAGTGACTTTATACATTTCAAATAAGCCTTTCCATTGACTTGCGTGGTGCAAGGGAGACTCTAAGGCTTTTGTCTCTTTCCATCCAGGTTTCCCACAGGATCCAGTGCTGTCCATCAAGAACTGGAATGATGCATCTTTTTTTACTGGATGGAGCCCAGTTCTATTTTTCATGACCCTGTGACAGTGAACAGGGGGCAGGATATACTACATCTTGAGAGCAGTACCACTTCATATGTTGAAGTAGAGATTAGGCATTGTTCAGGGTTTTTTTGTCCCAGTAAATCAGCCAAGGATCCTTCTTTCCTCTGATGTTTTCCCAGCTCCAGTAATGTTCTGAGTAGTTGGTCATGACTTTTTCCCTTGCACTGGCTAATGACTGAAGAAATCAATATGCCGAATCTTGGCAGAATTCTCTTTTTCAGCAAATCTTTCTTCAACTCACTGCAAGCCTTCTCTGATATCCTCATTCAAAATACTTTCCTCTATGGGGCTTTAAGTCCCCCCTCCCAGACCTCCCCCTCTGGCAATTAGGAAGCCTCTGTCTCCCTGATCTGATGTGGGCAGAGATGAATGTCTGAAGGACTGCATTAGATGAAAAGATTTCTGTCACTTGAGTCCATGTCTGTACTCTTCATGCGAACAAGGAAAGTTGCCACTGAAATATTTTATGAACCTTCTCTTTCTCCCATATGGCTTATTTCAGCTAAATGGGTAGTGTTTGCATTACACTGCATTCCTGGCTTTCGACATGACTATATTATCTTCTAGAAGGCCAACACTTCATGCCTAATGCTAATAGCAGACACTGGGAGAATGGATGCCAGTTTAACAGGTTTACATTTGTTTGGATATCATATAAAAGCAAATGATATTTTTTTAAAGTTAATTTGTCAAAAGTTATAAAACAAAACAACTTTTACAGTAGAATTAGATTTTTAATAGAAAGGGGAAAATAACTTTCAAACAAGTTTCTAAAATGTATCCATTCTGAAATATGAAGCATTAGTTGTATTCACAATTCGGCCTCCAAAGGAGTAAATGTACATTTTTCCTACATAGTAACATTGAGCTTTTGGCATCTTTTAATTGTGCAGGGATACCTTTCAGTACTATTTAGGATGCCCCACTGTTATACAGTATGCACACATATCTGAGGGATTACAGCGAATATTTAGTGGTTACTTATCAAATATATAAAATAGGGTAGACATCCTACATGACAGAGCAATTTACTCTTCCATATTTGGAATTTGTTTTCTAAATGTTGACACAATGGGGTTTTCTGATGCCAGACATTTTAGTCCTACATGTATAGTATAAATATACACTGCATTGAAGATGAGACATTTCACTTTCACCCCACCGTCGCTTTGCTTGCACCGACTTACCATGGTGTAAAGATCCAGGTACAAAACTTTATATAAAAATAGGATCTATTGTGAAGAGCACAGTACAGCAGGTATCCACATCCTAGGTATCCCAAAAGTGCTGTTAGAATGGAACATAGAATGCATATTCCATGGTAACAGAATACAAGTTATCCTTTGAGAAGAAACCTGTACAGATCATTAGATTAAAGTGACAGAAACAATTTTTGGAAGAATAAAGAACTCAACTAAATATACTACGCAACACATCTCATCCCCTAAAGAAAAACAAAAAAAATAAAACTAAATATAATCTCTGAATCTGACAGGAGAATTAATAATCCTATCACTGACTTTCACCCTCGATGCTACAGACATATTGTCATCAGTAACATTTTGCTCAGGAACAATATCAGAGACATTAGAATCGTTTCTAAACAGTGGTCTTTGCTTGTAGCTTGAGGATTCAGAAGAAAACATATCATCATGACATTTAACCACTCGTCTAACATTCCAAACCTTCCCATAATTGGTGACAACACTATTCAAATTAACTTTCACCACTTTTCTAATGGGACCATATTTTGAGAAGCCCTTCGGAACAAAACCAGGTTTCTGTATCCTAACAGAATCACCCACAACAAAATTAGGAACCTTAACCTTGTGTGCTATATCATAATACATCTTCATTTTGTCTTGATGATGTTTAACTCTCATTGAAGTACTGTAGCTATCAGCAGGAATGGACCCACAAATTTTCTCATTAATCCACCAAGGGCAAAGCTTAGAAACAGGTTCTCTGCCTCTCAAAAGACGAAACGGACTAAGTTCTGTAACCGAATGAGGAGTAATCCTGCACATCCATAACTTCTCACGTAATACACGCTTCCACTCACTTCCACTCTTTCTTGCCCACTCCACACACCATTTCAGAACCCGATTGAACCTCTCAACCTGACCATTTCCTTGCAGTTCGTATACATGTCTAATACCACAAGAACGGAAAAACTCTTTTATTTCATAAGACTTTAATTGCACTCCAATGTCTGTGATTAAAGTTTCAGGACATCCCTCTCAAACCAAAACTTCTCTTAAAAACTCCACAATAACACTAGAAGTGGCATGGGCAACAAATCTAACTTCCGGCCATTTCGAATGATAATTGATCAAAACAAGAGCAAAATGGGCATCCTGTGGTAAACAATGAAATGGACCAGATATATCAAAAGCTAATTAACGCCAAGGATTTTCTGGCGAAGATACAGGTACAAGAGGTGCAGGATGAGCCTTCAACATTTTGTCACTATTCACACAAAGAGAACAATCTCTCACAACTCTGTCAATCATTTTATCCATACTAGGCCACCACAACTGGTACGTACTAATCTTTTCATTGAAGACATCCCAATATGACTCTCATGGGCGAGTTTGAGAATGACATCCTGCATGTGATCAGGGGGAACACACTTACCACACTTAAAAATAATTCCATTGTCAGGTTCCAACTCATTGGAAACTTGCTGAAAAGATTTCAACTCAGAGGGTATAAGATTCAGTTTCGGCCACCCCTTTTGAATAAATTCCTTTAGTTTCTTCAAATTATCATCAGTATCAGTACTACATCTCCACTCGTCTTCTGAGATAGCAGCAAATTCCCTTGCTACAAAGTCTCCTAAAGAAGCAACAACTTCTACATCATCTCCCTCATACTCCTCATTTTTCAAATCACATGGCAACCTTGACAGACAATCAGCTGTCACATTTCTCTTTCCAGGAACATATTCTACAGAAAAATTGCACTCCTGTAATTTAGACATCAAACTTCCAATGCGGCATTTCGTCCACCACCTGGAGAGAGTATGGCAACCAAAGGTTTTTGATCTGTCCTTAACAGAAATCGGCTACCCCACAGGAAATTTCTAAAATGTTCTATACCCCAAACATAGCCCAAAAGCTCTTTCTCTATGACAGAATATCTCCTTTCTGTTTCATTCAGGGTGCGAGCACCAAACGCAACACACCACTCATCATTTCCACTCCTTTGTGATAGAACTCCACCAAGATCATACTCACTGGCATCCACAGTAACAATGCACAATTTATTAACACAAAAGTTTTTCAAAGTAGGAGCATTGGCAATTTCATTCTTTATCAGTTGAAAAGCAGATTCTTGCTTACCACTCCATTTGAATTCTACTTTTTGTCTGGTCAATTCCCTTAAGGGCTCCATCTTAGTGGCAAATCCCTTAATAAACTTGCTGTAGTAGTCACATAGACCTGTAAAGGACAACAGTTTGTCCTTATTGTCTGTTGGTGGAGCCTTAACTATGGCATCTACAAGAGATTTCTTTGGAATGACACCATCTCCTGAAAGGGTGTGTCCTAAGTAATCAACCTTGTCACAAAACATCTTGCATTTATTTTCCTTAAGAGTAAGACCATTCCACTCCAAACTTCTACAAACCTCACTCACATGCTCTTTATGACACACATTATTTGATGAAAAAACAAGAATGTCATCTTGAAAACACTTTACATAACTCTCCAGATCTTTAAATAAGTGATGTATGGCACGCTAAAAAACTGACGCCGCGGAGGCTAGGCAAACGGCATTCTTTTATACTGAAACAAACCTTCCAGCGTAAGAAAAGCAGTGAGATGCTTAGAATCTTCAGTTAGCTTAATTTGATGGTACGCCGACCGCAAATCAAAAGTTGAGAAAACCTTCGCTCCCTCAAGCATACTCAAAACTTCATTGATTTTAGGTAGAGGATGACAGTCTACAATCAAATTAGCATTCAACACCCTCAAATCCATACATAATCTTAAACTTTGATCTGATTTCCGAGCCAAAACAATGGGCGAAACCCATTCAGAGGATTCAATCTCCTCAATTATGTTTCCTTCTACAAGGTTTTGCAATAAACTTTTCAGATCATTCCTAACATTGATAGGTACATTTCTTAATTTTTGTTTGACTGGGATAGATCCTTCCTTTAATCTTATTTGATGTTGGAAATTATTGAGCATGCCAAGATCTTTAGAAAAAACTTTGGGAAAAGCCCCAACAATTTCTTGGGACATCACAGAAGCATCAATCACACTTCCCATAACATCAGATTTCTGACATTTTTCCGAAGTAACCATAACAGGGTCCGGATTCCTAGGATTCAACATTATACCAAGACTCCACTGATCTCTCCATCCCAGGACATTCACACCTTTAACAGCAATGTACAATTTCACAAAGGCAACATGAGCTTTAAAATGCATGTCTACACCAATATAACCTACCATATCAATAACAGACCCATCAAAGGCTTTCGCAATTATATCAGATTCATTGAGATCATGCAAATTAACAATGTCTTTAAATACTTCTGAAAAATATTCTTTGGTAATAATGGTCCAAGGTGACCCTGAATCAGCCATCAGTTTAAGAGACACTCCCAAAACTTGCACTCAACAATCAGGTTGTTTGAGGTCATTGGAAATACTATTCCGCTCACAACAGTCAGTAATAGATACTACAATCCCTCTTTCAAATTCTTGGAAGTCAGCAGAATCAACGTCATTCAAACATGAAACTCTTCCTTTACCATTAGTATTATTGGAATTTGTGTTACTAGTGAAAACATTCTTACACATACTTACAAAATATCCACGTTTACCACACTTTTTGCATTCCCTTCCTAAAGCAGGACATCTTGAAAAAGAAGCAGCATGACTGGTATTGCCACATCTAAAACAATTAAACTCCTTGTTAGATTTCTTGAAGTTTCGCTGATAATTAAAAGTATTTTTATTTGAAGTAGAAGCATTTGTATGTCTGATATTAGAGTCAGATTTCACAGCACATACTTCATCAGATTTTTCCTTAGATTTATTATCAAGCGTTTTCATCCATTTATCTAATTGCTCCAATGCTTTAGCATTGATGATTACATCTTTGAGATCTGGATCTCCCTTAATCCATAACTGTTCTTGAATTTTCTTGCTTTTAGTGTGAGCTATTATTTGATCTCTAATCATTTCATCGGTCATTGGACCAAAATTACAATTAGTAGAAAGATATCGTAACGCTGTAAGAAAATCATCAAACATTTCTGACTCCTCTTGAGCTCTAGTATAGAATTTGTATCTGTTAAGAGCTATACTAGATGTTGGTTTGAATCTAGCTTCTAGTCGTGACATGGCATCATCAAATACATTTCTATCCCCTCCACCATCATGTTGCGGAAGAGTTCTAAAAATGATTTGTCTTTCAGATCCTAGAGAATGTAGTAAAATGTTTTTTCCTTTCCGCAGAATATCTGTCCCCATCAATTGCTTTCAAAAATGTTAAAAATTCATCTTTCCATTTATTCCATGGTATGGGAGGGTCACCTTTAACTTGGAGAAATTTGGAAGGTGGGTCAAACTGCATTTTCTAGTATTTAAAATTGGTATGGCAAGTAATAAAATTGTAATAAAAGTGCTTTAAAACACAAAATAATCATTACCACAAATGAACAATACTTTTAAAAAAAATAGTTCTAGAGAATAATAATAAATTGTGTAAATATCGTACAAAATATGATTCCACCAACCTATGGTCGAGTTAATAGAAGATATGAAATTTTGCCGAAGTTGTGCGTTTCTTCGATCTTCAGCCCGACAATCTTGAGAGGAGAAACAGTGCTGCAGGGTTTAAAATGTTTGATTACATCACACAAAATGGCCGCCACGTATACACGATGACAAAAGGGTAACCGTAGTCACCGTGAAACAAACAAGTTGCAGGAAAGATTGTCAGAAGAGGCTTGAGCGCGAGAAGGAAACGTTGCAGGATAGCGCTCGTGAAGACACGCTCCAAGTTTAAAGGTAAACAGAGCTAGTGAAAACACTTGGCGCTTCCGAAAACAAAAAGGAAATGTAAATAATTAAAACGCATTTACCTCAAGTTAGAAATTCAGCAAAACATAGTGGATGAAAGATGAGCAGGCAAATATGTAAAATGCAGCAATCAGAGAAAAAAAAATCGTAATGTCAAATGTGGTAATAAAATGAAGAAAAAAGATGAAAAATAGAACGTCTTCAGAGAGATGATATTATGAAATAGTAGCAAAGTCTTTGAACGTAGGATATTCCAACAAATAAAGTATATATTTAAAGTCCGAGTAAGGTTAAAGTTCCTTGCGTAGATTCTGTAGAAAATTATCGCTCCTGTGCTCACAGTGTAGAGTAGCAGACCAGGTACCTCGTCGCCAAATTTGTAAAGATCCAGGTACAACATTTTATATAAAAATAGGATTTATTGTGAAGAGCACAGTACAGCAGGTATCCACATCCTAGGTATCCCAAAAGTGCTGTTAGAATGGAACATAGAATGCATATTCCATGTTAACAGAATACAAGTTATCCTGTGAGAAGAAACATGTACAGGGCATTAGATTAAAGTGACAGAAACAATTTTTGTAAGAATAAAGAACTCAACTAAATATAATATGCAACACATGGCCTTCTTGGAAAGCTAAATTATTACATTTTTTTGTAACCAATTTGACTTTACTTGTGTAAGGAAAAAGGCACACATGCAGTGTCACTGAATGGCAGATATTTAGTGTACGCAGTACCAGTACCAGAAAAACAACTGTTTGGAAAAGCGGAAGTGTGGTCACTACAAAGCAATGTAATTCTTTACAAGAGAACATGATTAATGCTTACCAACTCATGAGTGGTGGGCCTATTATACATGACTCTACGATTTGTGTACTTTAAAGTTAATTGTCTCATTATTGTGAAAAAGGCATTCTATGCAAATGAATGAACCCTACACACATTTTAAACAAAACAGCACAGTTGCACCACAAAAAAAGCTTAAACATATAATTTTATAAAATCCATATCCACAAGTATTCTTTCAAAATTCTTCTTTTATTTCAATGAAGTATTTAAAACATGATCAGGATGATCGAGACACAGTCGATGCGTTTTGTCCTTTTCAAAAGGACTTCTTCAGGGCTGTTGGTTCGAAAGAAATCTTTTATAATGTTTAGAAAGTAAACCACATGGTAAGCCGAGTGTGGAGTAAAACATTGCTTTCTTCCTCAAATATATTATGTTTAAAATTAAGTTAGCGCCTCTATTTAAAAGGAAGGACGAGTATATGACAACTCTCAGTCTAAGCAATCCAAGGTCCCAGGTCGGGGAATTTGGGGATATACGAGAATAATAGCACAATTGCAACAGCCGTCCAGAATCAGTCGCAGTCATCCCCATCAGTAGAAGACCAAACAGCTCATGTTCTGGAATGACACCTGTGCATTCCACATCGTTCATGCTCAGGTGCACATAGTCTTCTGTGATAAAACTGTTCAGAAGAGTGGTTGGGGTATTTTTCTCTGTTAAGGTTGGGGGGACCGGGGGTAGTTTGTGGGCTGGGGTGGTCAGGGTAGTTTTGCGGGCTGGGGGTGGGTCAGGGTAGTTTTCTGGACTTTGATTTTATGGTGGGGGCCTGGGGCTCAGGGTTAGTTTTGTGGGATGGGTGTTGGTAGGGGGTAGTTTAGGGCTCAAGGTGGGGGGCTAGGATTTTTTTAAATATGGGCTCAATGTTTTAGGGTTTAGGGCAGGGGAGAAGTTGTCTGGGCTGGGGGTGAGTCGGGGGTCGTTTTACAAGCTTTGTTTTAGGGTGGGGGTTGGGGTGATTGGGGGTAGTTTTGTGGGCTTGAGGTGGGTCAGGGGTAGTTATCTACGCTTTGGTTATAATATGGTTCGGGTCTGGCGGGGTTGAGGTAGTTTTGTGGGCTGGGCGGTGGGTCAGAGGTAGTTTTGTGGACTGGTGGGTGACTCAGGGGTAGTTTATGGCTCAAGATGGGGGCTGGGATGTTTTTTAAATATGATGTCAAGGTTTTAGTGTTTAGGGCTTGGGTGTTTTTTAGGTCTGGGTGAAGCATTTAGGGCTCAGGCAGGGGTGGTTTAGGACTCAGGGTGGGGTTTTAGGGCTTAGGGGACAGGGGTTGGGGTGTTTTTAGGGCTGGGGTGGGATTTGCTTTTAGGGCTTGGTCCTCTTTTGGAGTTAGAGCAGGAGCTTTGGCTATTTTTAGGGCTGAGGTCGGAAAAGAACTCGGGGAAGGTGACTGGGTTTTAGGACTCAGGGTGGGTGCTAGGGTATAAACGTAACCATGCATATGATTTTACCAAATATACCATCACAATTACATTTGATGTAAAGGCATGCGTGGTTATGACGCGGTCATTATTAAGACCGCATTAATAAGCCATACGTGGTTAGGGAATTCGTGGTTATGAAATACAACCCAGACATCTGCCTACAGTGATTAATAAGCCAGGGATGATCTGCCTTGTATCATTTCAGACCAAAACTGAATTAGCTACGATTGGATTGAATCCACAAGCTTAATTTAGCTTGGATTTGTCATTGCGTATTTGCACAAACAGGCTATTAGTTACACAGATACGTTAGTCTAAGTTTATATATATATATATATATTCACTGAAAAAACCAAACCATAGGTTTT
Source organism: Lissotriton helveticus (assembly GCF_964261635.1). Classification (NCBI taxonomy): domain Eukaryota; kingdom Metazoa; phylum Chordata; class Amphibia; order Caudata; family Salamandridae; genus Lissotriton; species Lissotriton helveticus. The sequence continues at coordinate 198,081,320 of NC_136060.1, forward strand.
AGACATGTTATAGTTAGGAATTAGCATTTAAAAAACCTCAGAAATTCACTGAAAAAACCACAGGTTTCAGGGGTGTTACAGTTAGTTGGACATTTCACTCGTACAAAACCATTGAAATTCCCCCTTTATAGTTAGTTGTACTAACTATAACTCACATGCCCGCAATCCACTGCTGATTATGTCACATATTACATCATTCATGACGTGGTCAGTGACATCACTGATAACATCACTGATGACATCTCAAATGACATCACTGATTACATCACTGATGACATCATCCAGTGAATGTGGTTTGCTTCAATATTTAAATAAGTATTATATATATATATAGGAATCTGCCTTGAACACTAAGTGGATGTATAAGTGTCTGAATGTAGCAATGTGATTGAGTGTCTAAGTGACAAATATAAAGTGTCTCACTAAATATATGGGATAGTGATTACACTTTCTGAATACATGCATTACTCTATCTCTTGGTGTGTAAACTACTACAAAAGCTGGTTACTAGGTATGTGAAAGTCTACATTAGTTATTAATTAGTTAAGTGAGTATTTGTATGGGATAGTGAATGAAAGTGTGTGTGGTTGGGTGGGACGTGTTTGACTGTCGAAAGATGTGTAAATAGTTGATTTAGTAGGTATATGAGGTTAAGACTGGAAACAGTTGTTTGGGTGAGTGAATCTCTTTATGGATGTGGGGATGAGTAAATATATTTCTCAATGATATATGTACAACAAACTAAAAATATAAAAGGCAGTGTCTGTGACAATTGTTGTATATAAACAAGTATACATAAGACTCAGTGATTGTATGAGTGAGATATGCATAACTGTATAGTTGTAATAGTGATTTTATAACACACTAAGTATGAGTTACTATCTATATGAATAATTAAAGTGGTGTTTGTGTAAGTGTGTAGCTTAGTAAATATTATTATTATTATTATTATAATCATTATTATTATCATAATTAAGTTTATAAAGCGCTCAGCTACCCGTAGGTTTCCCGGCGCTAAAACCAAAAGGATGAGAGGGGAGAGTCAGAAGAACTGTTAGATGTTACGTCTCCTTCAATAAACAACGACAAAACCCTGAACAAAAAGATTTAGAAATGTATTTGATGTTGTATGAATTGAATTGTGAAAACACTTGTATTTAACAACCATTTACAATACTAAACGTGTGCTAGGGAGTAACAAATAATTTGCAGAGTAGTCGTGCAGCCATGTTCTGGACTGTCTGCAATTTACGCGTCACCTCTTTACAGGCTCCCAGGAGAAGAATGTTCCCGTAGTCCAGTCTAGAGGTGATAAGAGCCTGGACCACGGTTTTCTGAGTGTCCAGGGGAAGCATCCATATGATCTTACGCAACCACTTAATGATAGTGATGCTAGTGCATGAAGTTTTGACCACATGGTTCTTCATGGATAGTTGGTCGTCAACAATGACACCGAGGTTGCGAGCTGTTTTAGACGGGGTGGGTACAGGGCCCATTTGAGAAGGCCAGTGCTGGGGTCCCCATAGGGTGGTGTTGTGACCAAACAGAAGAAGTTCTGTTTTACCCCAGTTCAGTTGCAGTTTGTTGTCCAACATCCAGGCTGAGATGTTACTCAGTCCTGTACGGAGGGAAGAGGAAGAGGAGTGAGAGTCAGAGGAAAGGGAGTAGATAACCTGGGTATCATCGGCGTACGAGTAAATAGTGAGCCCAGCTTGCTCCGCAATAGCAGCCAAAGGTCTGACATACAAATTGAAGAGCAATGGGCTCAAGATGGAACCCTGCGGGACACCGTACGCCGATGTGAAGGTTTGAGAAGCAGAAGAAGAAGAGAAAACCTGAAAGGTGCGATCTGAAAGAAAGCTGACAAACCAGTTGAGAGCTGTGCCGATGATGCCGGATGATCTAAGAGCATTGATAAGAATGTGGTGGGAAACCGTATCAAATGCGGCACTCAAATCAAGCAAAATGAGTGCCACGGTTTCCCCCCTATCAACTCGGCACCGGATGTTTTCGGAGACCCCCAGCAGAGTGGATTCTGTTGAGAAGCCCCGTCTAAAACCGGATTGAGATGGATGTAAAATTCCACTTACTTCAACATGGGTTGACAGTTGGGAATTGATGTGCTTTTCCGTGATTTTTGAAAAAAACGGAAGAAGTGAGATTGGGCGGAAATTAGATGGGATACTAGGGTCCGCATTAGCCTTTTTTAACAGAGGCACTATCATTGCATGTTTCCATGCAGAGGGTACTGTAGCTTCTTTAAGGGAGGCATTGAGAAGATCCATAATGAGTGCAAGGGAAGAATTGTCCAACCTTTTTAGAATTTGGGGAGGAAGGTGGTCCAGTGGGGAACCAGATTTAATTTTGCTGATAATATCAGAAAGAGTCGTGATGTTAATTGGATCCCAAGTATCAATTAACTGTGAGGCAGGAGAACAGGTTTCCCGAGGAATCCCGGAAACACAGGAGAACGTAGGTTCCGAAGGAGTGGGGGGGGGCAATTGACCAGGAGTAAGGAACTTGTCCTCTGGAGTCAGATGATCAGAAGATAGGATAGGGGCGGGTAGGTATGGCAGCGAGGGGGGGGGCAAGTTTCTCGAAATTGGAGTAGATGGTATCGATTTTGGCGATAAAAAATTCAGCCAATGAATTGCATTGTGTAGTATCTAAGCATGGTGGTTTGGGTTGGCACAGTGCGCTCGACAGCCTCTGTACTACCTTAAAAAGTGCTTTAGGGCGGTTTTGTGTTTCAAGGATAGTTGTGTTGACATGTTCAACTTTGGCAATTTTACACAAAGAATGGTACTTAGTTAAAGCAGCTTTGTAAATTTGCTTGGAGCAAGGATCATATTTTATGCGCCATTTGCGCTCAAGATTTTTACAGAAGGTTTTTTCTATTTTTAAGGCAGCTGTAAACCAGGGTGCGGGCGGATGGTGAAGTTTGTGCTTTTGCATGCGTTGGGGTAGGCATGCATCTGCAGCCTTTGCTAGCCAGGCATTTATAGCCTCAGTAGCTTCAATACTAGTAACTTCCGTAAGAGGTCTAGTGTTCTGAAGAGGGAAGTTGAATTTCTTCATATCTAGTTTGTTCCAATTTCTAGATAGTCTGGATTCGGTAGGTTTAGAAGGTATGTTGGGTTGACGACCAATGATAATAGTGAAGGTTACTATAAAGTGGTCAGACCATATGATAGGTAAGGAAGTCTCACAATCGATGGTTTCTAAATTGAAGAAAATGGGGTCCAGAAGGTGCCCTGCTATATGCGTAGGACCAGAGTTATGTAGGGTGATGTTTAAAGCAGCCAGGTCCTGTAAAAGGTTTCTGCTAATGGGGCAACAGGGATCATTTAGGTGTAGGTTGAGATCGCCAAGAATTGAAAAGTTAGTGGAATTCTGGATGAGAGGTGCAATGTACTCAGGAACGATTGGTGGCCCACACGCTCGCTGGGCCGGGGGGGCGATAAATGAGCAATCCGGAAAGAGTGAAATTGGGAGACAGAGCAAGCCTAAAGAGACCTACCTCGCAGTTGGGAAGTATAAGGTCTTCCCATTTGCAAGAGTACCGTCTGTTATAAATTATAGCTATCCCTCCACCATCCTTCAGGACTCTGTTTTTTCCAACATAGGTGTAATTGTCAGGGAGAGCAGCAGCAATATATGGGCCAGAATGATCTTTTAGCCATGTCTCAGTGAGGAATAGAGCTGCTGGTTCCTCAGAGACAAGAAGGTCAAAGATTTCCCTCTTATGTTTCACTAGAGATCTGCAATTTAAGCTAATCAGCGTCCGAGTCGGGGAGAAATCTGTAGCTGTGGGTTTGGGGCATGCGAGAGGAAAGTCAGATGAAGCTGTGTTAGTTATGGAGGGGAGTGAAGTAAGGGGGAGATAACAAGCTGGGCAAATGAGAGGGACGTGGTGAGGATTCAATATAGTGCAATGTGCACAATGTGGTAACTGAACTTGAGGAGAGCTTCCCTAGAGTAGGTGTACAACGGACCAGAGGGTGACGGGCCAGGGGTCGCGGACGGGCGCAGACGGGCTTGCCTTAGGCGCGCCCGCTGCGCTCGTCCGCTGCGCTTCCTAAAGTTACACATTAATTTATGTGCCTGGGGGGTGGTTGGGGGCGTGGCCTCAAAGTGGGCGTGGCCAGTGGCCTCGCCGGTGGTGGTGGCGGGAGATCAGGGTGAGTGTGGGTCACGTGACAGCGCTAGCTACGCTGCACGGCGCCCGAGCACAAGCAATCAAGTGAGTTTTAAAAATACAAACAAAGGTAAAATACAAGAGATTTGGTCTTTAGCGTGCGCTTGTAATCAGCGCTTTTAAGTCCCAGGGGGCGGGGCCTCAAAGTGGGCGTGGCCAGCGGCCTCGCCGGTGGTGGTGGCGGGAGATCAGGGTGAGTGTGGGTCACGTGACAGCGCTAGCTACGCTGCACGGCGCCCGAGCACAAGCAATCAAGTGAGTTTTAAAAATACAAACAAAGGTAAAATACAATTCGCAGTTGCGCCTTCTCCCGGCTTTCCGCCTCAGGAGATTTGGTCTTTAACGAGCGCTTCTAATCAGCGCTTTTAAGTCCCAGGGGGCGGGGGCGTGGCCTCAAAGTGGGCGTGGCCAGCGGCTTTGCCGGTGGTGGTGGCGGGAGATCAGGGTGAGTGTGGGTCACGTGACAGCGCTAGCTACGCTGCACGGCGCCCGAGCACAAGCAATCAAGTGAGTTTTAAAAATACAAACAAAGGTAAAATACAATTCGCAGTTGTGCCTTCTCCCGGCTTTCCGCCTCAGGAGATTTGGTCTTTAGCGAGCGCTTGTAATCAGCGCTTTTAAGTCCCAGGGGGCGGGGGGCATGGCCTCAAAGTGGGCGTGGCCAGCGGCCTCGCCGGTGGTGGTGGCGGGAGATAAATAGAAGTATGATCAATTATTTGCATAAGTGAGTGGTATGTCTCCACAAATGAATAGGATATGTGCTGGTGTGTAATACTGATGTAAGTGTTAATAACCTTAAACTTTATTTGTCCCCTGTTCTATCTCATTATGCAGATATCTCAACCATGGGACGTCAAAGTCGCCACCAGCTGTTTTTTCCTGCCCATGCACCATACCAGATGGTGGTCAACCACTCGACATACCAGATCCACTGACTGCTCTCCATATGCTATCATCCGAAAATTGCAATGGACCTAATGGAGTTATCAGTTTTGACTTTAACATTTCATGATTTAAAAGCATTCTGAGCATTTGTGTATTTCTTGTGTTTGCAGACAGATAACTGTGGTTTTAAAAGGGTTCTATCAGATCAAGACCTGGAGTTTGTAATGAAGTGAGTGACCAATCTCGCCCCAACATTTGTATAAAGCAATGCTATTTCATATTTTGCTTGCCAAATATAACCTCTGATGATTGCTTTTTATCCCCAATCCTATTGAGAACAAGTATTTTTTCAGTTTACAGAATGTTACATAAATCAGTAGCAAATTGCCGACGTTGAAGAAAAGTATATCCTCCTGTTCCAGCTGATTACACCGATGTCTCAAATATGGCATGAACTAGTTGTCTGAAGCCATGCAGATTCACAAATTTTTAACGGACAACGTTAAGGTAAATACTCTCAACATGATTAGTCGACGAAGTTAAAAAGTAACAGATATAAGTATTTCAGGGGTTTTTGGTGTCAGATAATGTCCAATTCACACTTGTATGGATGAGTCTTATACAGGGTGGATCTCTGTATAACTAATGGATGATTAGGTATTAGGTTGGCATACAAAGCTCCCAACCTTCTTACTTTTTCTCTTAAAGGTTTCCAAATTGGGGACAAATATTAGGCTGTGCAGTAGCAGTTGACGGTGTTGCTCCACTGGTACTTGGGCCTTCTCATGAAACAGAAGGAGCCTCTCTCAATATCCTTATCTCTTTCCTTCCAAAGTTGACCGGATTCTTAGTCTGCAAGTCCTTCCACATAGTTGCAGTTGCACACCAGTACTCTTTATTGGGCTCTCCTCTTGAAAGCATTCTTGCATATCCGGCAAGTACCCAACCAAAGCGGAGTTTAAGTTGTGAACTCTGTTGGCCACAGTGTTTACACACGGTAAGCAGAGCAGTCTAGATATACAATACCTCCAAATAAATACATTAGAAATAAAAGAGCTTATTTACAAACCCCTTGCCCCACTTTTGCGTCACTTTCAACATGAGAAAAGTAACACAAAAGTGGCACAAAAGTTTTGTAAATAAGCCCTAAAAAATACTGTCCTGCATAATGACTTCATCTCTCACCAAATTCTGTCTCATATGTGAATCATTTTAAAGACCTGGTCATTTGTAATTTAAATGTGACGCAGGAGGCACTTCTATACAGACACAGTTTGAATGCAAGCCTATAACATAAGTGAAATCTATCAGGTACACTGCACACATTAAAAAAATAGACAATATCATCCTGTTACTTTGACTAGTAATGTATGACCCCATTTAGTCACATCGATCTAATTTTAAACACTAATTTTCATTTTTGGTTTGCAGATTAACTACAGTACTTCTATTGGACTCTATATTATATGTTGTTTGTTATATTGTGTTGTTAAAGTCATGGTTCTAGTTATTTATTGCATTGTTATCATTTAGTTATATTTCCAGTTATCTATTGTTTTAATAAAAGTTAATAAAAAACAAAAGTATTTTTTTTGGGGGGTAGCATTCCACAATAGAAATGTCATTTATAATTTGAAGTATAATTCTGAGGCTAGCTCTTCACCAGATCTTTACCAGAGTGTATAGCTACAACTTACGGTTCCAATTCAAAAGAATAAAGAGTACGCCATTAGCAACATAGTGTGGTGAACTTCTAACCTCTGTGCTCACGTAAGTGTTCCATGAACTGTTACTATAGTAACAGGCAAAAAACCGTTTGGGGGTAGGGTTAAAAGTTACTCGCTGTACAGAAACCGTTATATTTACCCTCGATCCTCCACATGACAGAAAGGATAGCAAAGTAAAACAAAACACTGTGTACCAGATTTACAACCCCCATGCACCACTTTCGCATCCAACCCCCCCTACAAAATTACAAGTATGTGGGCCTCAATGACCCCCCTCAAGCTCCGGGAATCACCACCCCCGGGAATTTGTATATTACGGGAGGCAGACTGTGTGGCCCTCCGCCTGGTGCCCTCGAGGGCCCTGGAAACTACTACGACCGGCTTCTGCAGTGTCCCGGGCTGTAGTGTGGCTAAAGGTCCTAAGGGAAATTGCATGGGGAAAACACGTTTTGGGACCCCCCTTTTTTCTCGCCCGTGCTTCGTTTTTTAAAATTTTTCTGTGGCAAAATGCGCAGATCCTACACGCACCCCACGATTTATTATTTTTTTCAAATCATTTTCTTGCCCTAGAGGTCCTTCTGCGACCCCCTGAGCAGACCTAGGGGGTCAGGGTGTGTCTACCCTGGCCCCCTTACACACGTTCCACACATATTTCAATGACTTCCTCAGCCTCGCTTCTACCGAAGCACAAAATGGCTGCCAACAGTTCCTGATTTCGAATGTTTACAACCTCTTGACAGGCAATTAGAATTGAGCGTGTGATCGGGACGGTGCGCTTATCCTACAAGGCCAATCCTCGCACAATCCGCGGATCCTCCATGCCCATAGATATATAAATTACTTTAACCGTAATTTTCAAAGAAACAACTGAACAGATTGACACCAGATATGCCAAAGGCACAAGTCAGAACTGAGGACTACCTCTCTGGTAAATTTGGTGTAATTCCGTTCAGCCGTTTGAGCTGTAGCCGTGGCTAAAGGTCCTATGGGAAATTGCATGGGGAAAACACATTTTGGGACCCCCTTTTCTATAAGCCCCCGCTTCACAAATCACCCCCAAACTTTCAGGGAAGTAGCGGAACTGAGCTGGCCAAAAGTTTGGAAAATTTCAAGAAGATTCATCAATTGACACCAAAAATATTGGCAATAGAATGCTGCAGTTTTCCTATGGATAATAGGTCCTAACTATAACTACCTACTGGCGACTGCCAGTAGGTAGAATATATATATATATATATATATATATATATATATATATATATATATATATATATATATATATATATATATATATATATATATATATATATATATATATATATATATATATATATATATATATATATATAGAGAGAGAGAGAGAGAGAGAGAGAGAGATAGAGAGAGATAGATAGATAGATATATATCCTTCCCAACTTTGCTACTTTGCTCCGAAAGGCTGCAGATGGCCCCGTGGGAGGTGGCGAGTACTCCGGCCGAGCACGCCGGTACTACAATCAGCAAACAGATACCAATATCCACGCTCTCAAAAAAACACCACTCCACGCCAGCAAGTAACTCCAAGGGTGTTTAATCACACCTACAATATATATATATATATTCACTGAAAAAAACCATAGGTTTCAGGGGTGTAATAGTTAGCTGGACTTTTCACTCATACAAAACCATTGAAATTCTTCCGTTATAGTTAGTTGTACTAACTGTAACTTGTGCGCCCGCAATCCACTGCTGATGATGTCACAAAATATGTCATTCCTGACATGGTCATTGACATCACTGATGACATCTCAAATGACATCACTGATGACATCATCCAGTGAACGTGGTTTGCTTCCTTAATTAAATAGGTATTATATATATAGGAATCTGCATTGAAGACTAAGTGAATGTATAAGTGACTGGATGGAGAATATAGTAGCACTTTAATTGACTGTTTAAGTCCCTAATTTAAAGTATCTCTCTAAATATAGGGAATAGTGATATATGTATCACTCTGTCTCTTGTTGTGTAAACTAATGCATAAGTTGATTACTAGCTATGTGAAACTTTAAATTAGTTATTAATTAGTTAAGTGAGTATTTGTATGGAATAGTAAATGTGTGTGTGGTTGGGTGGGAGCTGTGTGTGACTGTTCAAAGATGTGTAAATAGTTGATTTAGTAGATATATGAGGTTAAGACTGTATGTGGAAACAGTTGTTTGGGTGAGTGAGTCTCTTTATGGGTGTGTTGATGATTAAATAAATTTCTCAATGATACATGTCCAAGAGAGTGGAAATATATACGGAGTGTATGTGACAGTTGTTCTACATAAATAAGTATACATAACAGTCAGACATTGTCTGACGACTGTATGGAAAACTGTGGACTTGTAATACTGATTTTATAACACACTAAGTATGAGTAAGTATCTATGTGAATAAATAAAGTAGTGTTTGTAAGAGTGTGTAGCTGAGTAAATGTAAGTATAATGTATTATTTGCATAAGTGAGTAGGATGACTATATAAATCAATAAAATGTGTGCTGGTGGGTAATGTCAATATAAGTCTATAAGTACATTTAATAGTGTTACATTGATTGTTGTCAGCATGTATGAGTAAATGTATACGTAAGTGTTTAGATTTGTTTGTAGATCTACAAAGCAGTGAGTGGGTTTTTAGAAAGTTATGTTGGTGTGTCATTCCCTTAAAAATGGTACTCTATATTTTTTAGTGAGTGATGAAAAGTTACACTAGCGTATGATCAGTTGTAGCAGATTGTCACATGGATGATGTCATTTGAGATGTCATCAGTGATGTCACTGACCATGTCATGAATGATGCAATATGTGACATCATCAGCAGTGGATTGAGGGCGCGCGAGTAACAGTTAGTACAACAAACTAAAACGGAGGAATTTCAATGGTTTTGTATGAGTGAAAAGTCAAGCTAAATATAACACCCCTGAAACCTATGTTTTTTCAGTGAATTTCTAAGGTTTTTTAAATGCTAATTCCTAACTATAACATACCTGAAACCTATGGGTTTTTCAGTGAATTTCAAAGCTTTTTTAAATGCTAATTTCTTATTATAATGTTCATTAAACATATCTGTTTTTTTCTATCTTTTTTAATTATCATCCCATTCTCAACCTAGTAAAAACTGCAAATATCAACACCCTACAGTTGATTCCTTCCGCCAACAAAATTGCCACAAGCAGAGCCACATCTAACGTTAATGATATACAAACTAGGTGTTCACGTAGAAAAAAACACAAAAACACCACATCGCCATATTTTCAACAACCAGCCAAATCTGCAATGCTACCTAAAAAAACAGGCGATAGCTCCACTTACCACTAACAAATTAGCATTAACATTTAACTGGTGTAAGGAGGTCGACTATATACTGCGTGAATTACACCCAACTCACTCCCATATTTAAAGACAAATATGTGATAGAGGTACTAACTAAGCACCTCCAAAAACCAACAAAATTACATCACCCAGCGCCGCCACCACTACAAACATCCATCCTGACCCCTCCGCCCCTACTACCTCAGAGGTTGCCCAAAACAGGACAACAAACCTTCCCAAAATAATATACCCCCTCAACAGCACACTAGCTGAATGTACAGAAATGTGGCAACCAACTATGTATAAGGGAGGGAACTCGCACATCAATAATAATTTACACAATCCCAAGACTACCGTTGATATGCTATACACAACTCACAATACAAACCAAAAACTTTTCCGTGTGTAGATATAGTATTGATACGTGTAGTGTACTGCACAGTGGACTCAACCATATTATCTCAGACACTGGGGAATATCTCGGTCATGTAGCTCTGTTTCCCCCCCCCTTGAAGCAGAAGCGGAGTGGGCTGGTCTAACGTATGCAACTCCAGCGTAAGAGTATAAATACATAGACTGCACCTTCGGCATGGTTCACTTGTGCGAAGACAAAAGACTGCCACTGCGAAGGTCCTCACCCTGCCACGTGGCTGCCGCCATGAGCACGTGCCTCCTCGATACAGGCCCATTGCGAACTCAGCACCACAGCACCGCAGACTTATGTCTGTATCGACTACTGCCTTCAATCTACACTACTCGAATTCAGATTTGGATCAACACTACGGCCAACATTGAATTCAGCCTTGCTTTATTTAATGCAGAGACAATTGTACTATATGCCCTCAGATTTTGTTAAAGAATGTGACAAAAAGTATTCTTTGATGTCTCTGCTGACTATTGCCTTTGATTTACACTGCGGACAGCAGGGTTCACAACTTGAATTCAGCTTTGAATCTACACTACGGACAACATTGAATTCAGCCTTGCTTTATTTAATGCAGAGACAATTGTACTCTATGTTCTCAGATTTTGTTAAAGAATGTGACAAAAAACATTCCTTGATGTCTGTGCTAACTACTACCTTCGATATACACTGTGGACAGCAGGGTTCACAACTTGAATTCAGATTTTGTTCGACACTGTGGACAACATTGAATTCAGCCTTGCTTTACTTAATGCAGAGACAATTGTACTCTATGTCCTCAGATTTTGTTAAAGGATGTGACAAAAAGTATTCTTCGATGTCTCTGCTGACTAATGCCTTCGATCTACACTGCAGACTGCAGGGTTCACAACTTGAATTCAGCTTTGGATATACACTACGGACATCATTAAATTAAGCCTTGCTTTATTTAATGCAAAGACAATTGTACTATATGTCCTCAGATTTCGTTAAAGGATGTGACAAAAATCATTCCTCGATGTCTGTGCTGACTACTGTCTTCGATCTACACTGCAGACAGCAGGGTTCACAACTTGAATTCAGATTTGGATGTAGACTACGGACAGCATTGAATTTAGCCTTGATGTATTTAATGCAGAGACAATCATACTCTATGTACTCGGATTTTGTTAAAGAATGTGACAAAAAACATTCCTCGATGTCTGTGCTAACTACTGCCTTCGATCTACACCGCGGACAGCAGGGTTCACAACTTGAATTCAGATTTGGATCTACATTAAGGACAACATTGAATTCAGCCTTGCTTTATTTAATGCAGAGACAATTGTACTCTATGTCCTTAGATTTTGTTAAAGGATGTGACAAAAAGTATTCTTCAATGTCTGTGCTGACTACTGCCTTCGATCTACACTGCGGACAGCAGGGGTTCACAACATGCATTCAGCTTTGGATCTACACTATAGACAGCATTGAATTTAGCCTTTCTTTATTTAATGCAGAGACAATTGTACTATATGTCCTCAGATTTTGTTAAAGGATGTGACAAAAAGCATTCCTCGATGTCTGTGCTGACTTCTGCCTTCGATCTTTACTGCGGACAGCAGGGTTCACAACTTGAATTCAGATTTGGATGTACACTACGGACAAAATTGAAATCAGCCTTGATTTATTTGATGCAGAGACAATTGTACGCTATGTCCTTAAATTTTTTTAAAGGATGTAACAAAAAGCATTCCTCGATGTCTATGCAGTATTGTAGCCAAGACACATTGGACCAGTGCGGCCCGCCTGGACCACGCATCATCGCAGGGTGCGCACACACTGAGTTGTTCAGGTACCACTAGCTCACTGCGCCACAAGTCATCAACACGTGGCCTTATTAAGGCACAATTCTCTAGACAGAAGACATTGCTTCCAGTGTGGCCCACCCGGACCACGCATCATCGCAGGGTGCGCACACGCTGAGCGCCAGAGGTACCACTAACTCAGTGCACCATAAATCATCTCAAAGAACAGTAACCAGTTTTATGTCAGCAAAGAGGAATACTACCACTCGAAAATCGAATTGATACAGAATTCAATAGACAAAAGACATTTATCCGATTAAGGCCCCCCCGGACCACAAATCATCGCAGGGTACGTACACGTTAAGCGCCAAAGGTACTACTGACTCAGTGCACCATAAATCATCGTCACGTGGCCTAATTAAGGCAGAATTCACAAGGCAAAAAACATTTCTACCAGTGCTGAATGCCTGGACCACGCATCATTGCCGGCTCCACAGAACCTTGCTTCAAATACCACTAACTCAGTATTACCATCGCTGGCTGCACACACGCTAAATTACTAATACTGTGTAGCTCTCCTGGACACCACCTGGTCGTGGGCCCTTGCTAACCGCTGCCTCCTGCCTACACTGTGGTCATCGGAGCTCACAATTAAATTGACTCTTCATTCATTATTTGCAGAGTGTAGTACCAAACTAAGTATAACGTCCCTCGAACCTACACAATATCCCTTTAGTATCCTTCTTTCAAGAACTTCTTTTATATCAGTTATAGGTTTACTACAATAAACAATGTCATCCGGCAAGTCCAAAGAAACACTGACTGGCAGTCTACACTGCGGACAGCACAGCTCACAATTTGAACGATAATATCCCTGAAACCTACATATTTCGACAATGTATTCCATACATGTTTTATGTTTTATTTGAATCGCGATTATAGATGATGCAGTCCAGTAGGCAACAAACAATGCTTCCAGTACAGCCCGCTTGGACCACTCATCGTCGCATGTTGCATGCACGCTGAGCATCATATGTACCACTAACTCAGTGCACCATAAATAATTGCCACATGGCCTTATTAAGGCAAAATTCAGTAGGCAAAAGACATTGCTACCAGTGCAGCCTGCCCGGACCATGCATCATCGCAACCTCCACACAAGCCGCCCTACCTCAGCACATCACAAGTCGTGAACTCTTTACGATAGAATCTGTTGTGTATTATTTCACATGTAGTGCTCCTACCTTTATGCAGCACAAGTCATAAACCGTTTACGATGGAATATCTGTGTATGGTATGATGATTACTATTGTACTTGTAACCAACAGCAACGATTTTCAGAGGGCTGGCTTACACTTACCCACATTCACCCACCACAGTTGAGCGCATGTGCCCGTACCCACTTGAACTATCTATCTGTGTCTGTGTATTCATTATGCCTGTAAAATGCTGCCCCTGGGCCCTACCACATTACATTGTGCTGTAAACAGCGTACGCAACCATCTTACCTATGGCAGTAGGAAAAACTTCGGTTATTTAACTTCCTCTCGCTCATTCTACAAATACGGACGTAGAAACTGGATCATTAGAGTACTGCAAGCAAAGTGTATAGTAAATTTATAAGTGTCTGCAATTGCTGCAGGTTTTTTTTGTAGCATATTTATATAACGCGAAGTCGACCCAAAACTATTTCAGCAGTTTACATGACCACCGTATTTACAGTACATTTTCAGGCACGTGGAGATTACATGATTTATCTACAATAACAGGGTTGTTAATATAACAAGTTGCTCTTGCCCCTTTAAGAGCAACTTGTTATTCACGCGCACTTGCTTGTCTATTACGAGCGCTCTCCTCGGGCTGTGTTATTGTTCAATGTGCCCCTTTCATTCTGCCGTTCTCGTCGAGGCTGCCTGCAACTGCTCATTCAGGCAGTTACGACGAGAGCATTGGAGTAACCGGTTGTGGGTTGTATGTCTCCACATATGTTCCTGAATAAAACACTTATATCTTAAGTGCAACGTTTCTGTGGTATTATTTCCACTACTACAAGGATGTCCCCGTGACTCCGAGGCTGGAACATTGATTTCCAGCACTAAGTTCGACAATATACCTGAATGACCACGTAAGTATATATATATTAGCTGCCCTTCACGTGCCAAAAACTGCAACCTAAAGCTTTCATAGATTTGTATTGCTACAGCTACAACACTCCAATTAATGTACAACAAACATTCATATTCACAGAAATGCGTCATGTCCACCATCTGCTATGTATGAAACTATGGATGAATATAGGGTCAGTGATACCCCGTACCTTCCATGTTGTGGGACTTCACAGACATAGCGACACATTTGCGTTTAAGATCCGGATGACAGCATAACTACAACACAAACACCTGAATTTCTCAAATAGCTCACAACAGAGTCATGCCCATAGCTCCAGAGTCATTGTTCACAACCTCGCACAGCACTGGCATACGTCAGGTCAGCCCACTCCCGTTACGCTTACAGGAAATCACAACAACGCTATATGGCCCACATTTTCAGTCTAGTGATCTGCTAGTTACAGGTCTAGTTCTCAGAACAGCACACACTCTCCGTAATGGCTGGTATAGGCCCACACAACACCCATCCAGCACAGGTGTCACAATACATGTGACCCTACCAATAAAAAAATGTGAGCTGAGAATATTCTTTTCAGAGTCACTCTCTCACTATCTCTCTTCCTCTCTCCTTTGATGAAGAAATGATGCACAATCGTATCTAACAGGTTGTATTTCACAAATTGGCATCCCCCTCAACCCCTTTCCAAAGCTCAACATTGGAGGAATCTGCGATTATGCGTGGCCATCCTAACAACGCCTGAGAAGGTTGCTTTGACACAAGGATCCTCTTTGAAACACGCCAGTGGCACAAGGTGAGCAGTGAAGCTTCTTTCCAAAGCAACGAGAAGTCACCTCTGGGCAGGGAGAGTGGATAGTGTACAGCAACTTGAGTACGTAGTGATGTACAATCACCTCCAGGCAGTGGGAGTGCATAGGTTGCAACTGTATGGGTGCGCAGGAACGGGCACTCACCTCCGGACACTGAGAGTGGATGGGGTGCAGCAGTCTGGGTGCGAGATAATGAGAACTCACCGCTATGCAGTAGGAGTACATGGGGTATAGCACCCTGGGAGGAAAAGAGCGCACAGACATCTCTTTGCAGTGGGAGTTGATGTAATACAGCAGCCTGGGTGTGCAAAGGCGTAAGGCAGAAATATACGTGTGCAGTTGTATGTACTTTGCAAATACTAATTGTGGTTGGACACACACCGGTGGCAAAAAGGTGAGCTGCAAAGATTTTCTCCAGTATTAACACTACCTCTCCTCCTCCATCTATTCCTTTCTCTCTCTCACGCTTTCAATGTCTTTCTTTCTCTCGTCCTCTCTCTCTCTCATTTTTTCTTTTCTGTCTCTCTCACACTATTTCGCTTTCTCTTTTCAAGTTATGAACCCAGATGTCCGCAGTCCAGATTAATAAATCAAGGCTGAATGTAACACTGTCTGCAGCATAGATCCAAAAAAGAATTCAAGTTGTGAGCTCTGCTAAATGCAGTGTTTGCAAAAGGTAAGCAGAGCGGCCTAGGTGCACAAGGCCTCCAATTAAACACGGTGCGAATAAACGATATTGTCCTGCATAATGACGTGATCTCTCATCTCATTCTGTCCCATCTCTGAATCACTTTAAAGGCCTGCTGGACGATACTGTAGATCTGAGACAGCGGGCATTTCCCTACAGACACCTCTTCAGCTCGGGCCCACGAGTGGGGTGGGATGCATCAGGCACACTGCACACGTGCGAATAAGCAATACTGCCAGGTTTTATGTTAACTTGTGATCTTTGACCTCATTCAGTCACATCTCTGTCTCATTTTAAGTACCATCTGTACCTTAAGGTAGGCCTAAGCCTACGGGCAGCGCTGCCCTACAGAGTCCTGTTAAGTGTGATTCTGCGGGAGGGGTGGGGTGCACTACCTTGAGTGTGCATGTGAGAAAAAGCGATCTTGCCTTCCGTAATGATGTAATCCCTCACCTCATTCAATCACATCGATCAAATTTTAAGGACCTACTGGACCGTACTATAGACCTCAGCCAGCAACAAGAACTGCTCTGCAGACACGTGACGTTAGCTTTTAGGACACTTTAGTTACTTGCTTACTGAGTGTACATCCACACAGGCTCCTGCCACTGCATTACACACGAACATTAAGCTTCTAGCATATGCTCTATTCCTATGTATATAAACATTAGCATGATATATTATTATTTAACCTTGTGTTTTCTCGTGCATTCCAACTCCTCTTTGAACCACGATTATCACTAACGATTGATCGTAATTCAAAAATGAAGGACGCACTCAACTCCTATTATCTAGCAAGCTTAAAATAAACATTAATTTACCTGCAAATGTTTCCACCATTAAATTACTTTTCTCTTTACAGAAATTAATTGAGTGGCTGAAAGAGGCTGAGCGGGAACTCTCTCCTGCAATGATGCCCTGAGCATTCTAGCACCTTCCATGGCAGTTTCAAGACACCGTTCCATTGTGGAGACCTGCTCTTCCATACAAATGTATCCCAGATTCGGAGCTTGCACCACACATCGTGGGACACACCAGTGGTGACAGGTGAGCTGTAAAGCCACAGTGTGCAAGGCCTACAATTGAGCACATTGCGGGGTAGGGACTGGGGTGCAGCACTCTGGGTGCACAGGTGCATACAAGCGATTTTCCAGTAAGTAATAATGTAGGACTATATTATCAAACAACGGCGATCTCTGGCTTTATGTATTTAATTTTAAGGACTTCTTAAACCACACTCTATCTCGCAGATCCCTGCGCCCTAGACAAATGAGTGAGGAACAGTAAATACTAAAGACTGAGTGCAATAAGCCGACGCTCTTTCTCCACCTGCCTCTCTACTTTTAACTCTCCCTGCCCTTCTCACTTCCACCCACCACCCTCTCTTCCATTTTCACTATGATCCTTTAATTCGAACTATCTTTTTTCACCTTTTCGACATAGCACACATACTTATGTTTCATTTTTGTTTTGCAGGTTACCTACGCTGCTACCATTGGAGTCCATCCCATGTTTTGTTTATTATACTGTTCTGTTAAAGTTACATTTCTATTTATTTATTTCTATTTTAATAAAGGATAATTAAAAAAAATAATAAATAACTGAGTGTATAGGTCTTCTTTTTATGACAACATTTGACTATTATTTAGTGTGATATTCATCTGCTATAGAAGATTTTAAAGTCAATTCTATTTAACATCACAGTGCACCTACAAAAAATAATGTCAGTAACTCTTAGGCACATAAATCCTGAGTAATTATACAAGCACCCGAGTTCTATGAGTGTATCACTTTATAACACCTTAAGTACTGCCCGTGTGATTACAAAACAAATAAGGCACTGCCTAGCACCACCGAGGCTTCGGAGACTGCAGAGGCACATTAAAATAAAGATCCTGAGTATAACAATCCCCTGACTTAAGTTTCCTTGAACTTATCGAACAATTAGTAAATAATTCTCGTGAAGGTGGCCGTCTCATAGACTACAAAACATCTCTTTACCCTTCCACGCCAAATTCACAAGTGACATTACCACAGTACTTGGGGGCATATTTACAAGGAAGCCACTAAAACTATACCCCTTCATTTGTAAAAGAATAACTGACGGGGCTCAAAGTTTTACTAGGAAAATAATGGTGTTTATAACTAGAAGTATAATACGTGGGCTAACTCTTTACTAGCTCTTCTACCTTTTCAATAAGAGGCTGTACTCGATTACCGGTTCCTATGGAAAAATTTGAAAAGTCAAGCACACTTGCGGTTTGGATTAGCAACATTGTGTGCTGAACCTGTGACCTGTGTGCTCAATTGAGTGTTCCATGAACTGTTACTATGATAACAGGCGGTAAGCAGTTTGGGCCCCAGACAGTTTTCGTCTCTATGTTGTCTTTCCAAAAGTCGAAACCTAGTTTAGACAGTTGGGCATAAAAGGGACAGTTGGGCATAAAAGGCTGCAGAATAAATCTGTTTGGTATTTGTCAACATACTTTTCATGCCTGTTTTCTTTACATTTATAAAGTCAAATGATTCAGTATTGGATAAATTGAACCCTGAAAAGTACGGCAATGTTCTAGTAAATGTTTTTGAGCTACCCTTTGGTGGCATATGACAATGTTCCCATTGGTTATACATTAATACATTTCTATGATTTGCAGATTTGTGCAAGAAATGATGACCGTAATGATTATAACAATACATTTGTTCATAGTCTGATGCACCTTCTAAATAATCATGCTTAGTAAATACTGCAGACATTTCTAAGTCTGACATCATATTATTAACAGTCTCGAAGTCCCAATCATCAGAAAAGGTACTAGATGAAACAAAGTCATTCAAGGAAATCTTGAACTGGTGTGGCTTCTTCAACAGCTCCCACAGGCCAAAAATGTCATAGTTAGTTCTGTCCCAAGCTGTACCCCCAGGTATAGGAACAGCTGTGATGTTCACTGTTGACAAGTCTCTTTGTTTGTGTGGCCTGAAGAGTAAGTTGATGTTCTTACTTGCTGTGTCCATTTTGACATATCTTCCATTTATCAGCATTCCCAAAGTTATTACCAGAGTCAACCAAAGTAGAAGAAACAGCACACTCAACACAATCCAAAGTTCAATCCATGGTGAAACCAGATAAGTCTTTTCCAGGAGTTGAAAAAGGTCTTTTGCTTGTTCTCTGAAAGTTCTTTTTGCTGGCGTTGTTTCAGGTTCGCTGGGATCCTCAGAAAACGTATCAAAGTTAATGAAATAGCCAGAGGCAGTTCTGTCAATGGTTGGATTTACATCCGGATTTGTTGAAATCGCTGGAACCACTTGATCACTTGTTACTTCATTGTAGACAGGTGTTTCTTGACGAACTGTTATTTGGGTCTCAAGTGGTACAAGTTCCATAGCTTTGTTGCATAGTCCTTCATTTTGCACTGCAGATTCTTCAAAGGTGATGAGTCTCTCAGCTTGAACCTCTTTGTTAGTAGCTAGATTAGGGCGTCTGCTACATTGGCGGAGTCCACTTGGCCTACTGCTTATGATCGGCCACATGATGTGGTTTGGCCAGGTTGATTGACACAAACCTCTTTTTTACCAGCAAGGGGCAGCAGTAATACTATTCTTGATCCGTGGATTTCTAGGACATGTACTGGTTGTCTGTAAGAAGGCCCAAATTCCTTCTTGTCTTGTTGATCTTCTCTCTGACTAGATCTCCAAGCTTAGGAATCCAGACAGGCCTTGCTGGGATGGTCGGTTTTTCTTCAGTGGTGGGTGACTTCAGGAACACTTTACTTTGCTTCGTTCTTATTTCATTTAAGTCCTGTAAAACAGCCAAACGTTCTTTGATATCAAATGGTTTTTGGTCTACCACTGAAGTCTGACAATCTAGGTCCGCTACTAACATTCTGGTCCCAAAAAGGACTTAATTTGGAGTGATACCCGCTAGAGAACTTCTTGGCAAATTGTTAAGACTACGTTGGACACTTATTAGATGTTTGACCCACCCGTCACCCGAGCCTAATACCCTGGCTGTTATAGATTGCTTTATGTCCTGGTTTTTTCTCTCCACAACCAAATTTCCCTCAGAATGGAATGGACTTGAGTACCGCAATGCAACGCCCAATTTGGCCATGGCCTCCTTGTAAGCTTGAGAGCTGAACGCAGGACCCTGGTCAGAATGTAGCGTGCCGACTGCGTATGTGCCGATAAAGACTCGCAAATCTTTTATTACAGTTCGAGAGTCAGCCGAGCGCTGAGGCCACATCCAAATGAACCTTGTCTTAATATTTGTGGGACCACATTTGTCA
Source organism: Lissotriton helveticus (assembly GCF_964261635.1). Classification (NCBI taxonomy): domain Eukaryota; kingdom Metazoa; phylum Chordata; class Amphibia; order Caudata; family Salamandridae; genus Lissotriton; species Lissotriton helveticus. Next base: position 198,101,560 of record NC_136060.1, read on the forward strand.
ATAGGGACATCTGCGTATAGAAAGTCTTATGCTGTCTAACAATGGTCTCTGTACTAGGCTGGCTGAGCTGCAGTCAGGAATCTGGCGGCATTCTGTGCTGCGATCTCTGTTGCAGTCTATGCAGTTAATTTCAAATGTGTGAATGTGTTCATTCATTCCTGGCCACCAGTACATCTCTTTTAATTCTAGTATAGTCTTAGAGATCCCGTGATGTATCAGACCCTCTCCCAAATGTGCTTCATACATCAAAGCTACTCTACGTCTCCTGTTTGGAATTACCCTATCCCCCACTCCAAGAATTCGAGCAAAAGGAACGGAGTTTGCATCAATTATATATGAGTATTTGAGTGGAAACTTATTAGGTAACGCTGCACCACTGCCTTTGCTTGTGGAATTGACAGCTAGCATTATTTCACTGTCTATTTTCGTTTTTGAACGAATGATTGCAGTCACAGAAGCCGTTTGCACAGCTGCCTTTGCGGCTTCATCAGCCAATGAATTCCCTGCAATGTAATGAGCGTTTTGTAGTCTTTGTCGTAACTGAACTGCTTGTTCCCAAAGCATTTTATGCTTGATTGTGCCACCCTTTGCATCTTTGAAACCGATATGAATCCAGTTTTGCAAGTATTCATTTTAAGATTGAACACAATAATACGAATCGCACACTATGAGTGTGTGGAATTCGCGATCTGTATTTTTAAGTGCCATCTTGAATGCTTGTAGTTCAGCTTGCTGAGCTGCACAATCTCCTAGAGATTGAGTTTTAGTGACTGTTGGTTGGAATTTGCCATCGCGCCAGCCATCTTTAACGATCACGCACGCAGCACTATATGCTTGTTTGCCCCCCACCCGGAGCGGGTTGTGCTGATTCGTCAGTATAAATTATGCATTCATACTGGTCTAGAGGCAGAATTTCAGTAGGCAGAGGACATTCTTGTGCATATTGTAGAAATGCTTGTGTTTTTAAATAATGATGAAAAAGGTATTCAATGTCTGTTGCAGCAAGAGAATTAACCCATTGTATCCATCTTGTATGTAAAGCTTTAGCATTTGGAATGCTCACCTTTGTCACTGCCTCTAAGGCAGGTAAAGGTATTCCGACCATAATGCACTTACCCTGTGCAAGGGCTCTCTCTTTTGCTACTGCAGTTTGAACCACTGTCAGATTTTTTCTGTTGAAGTGAATTTCATTTCTGCTTGTGTGTACAAGTGTGATTTGTAAGCTATTGGTACTTTTTCACCTTCGTTAAAAGTTAAGTACGTGAATCCGCATTGTCCTGGAATGATTCGGATCACTAAGTTGCATATGTTTATGCGTGTTTGTAAATGTATACTTGCTAACATGTCTGTTTGGAGTGAACGCAAACTTTCTATGTGCTTTTGTGTCCAATTTACTGTTTTAAAATGAGGTTTGATTAGAGAGGTTTTATCCTTTCTGTGTAATTTAGAATGTAAGTTCTTCCAAAATTTAGGATACCTAGAATCGACTGTAAGTTTTTCAGCATTTTGTAAGATTGGAGCAGCTCACATTTCCCTTGAAAGTCTGCTGCCAGGCTATTGCCTTCACTTGATATGCTAGGAAAAGGACATTGAGGTTGGCAATTCTTGATTCTTAAAATTGAATTTGTACCCTTCAGAGGCGAAGCCCTGTATAATAGTGTTCACCCTGTTCAAGTGTCTATCCAAGTCATCAAGTCAGATAGATGTCGTCGACATATGATAATGCTTCATCAGCATAAGTTTGTAGTAACTCTGTTACCCTCGCTGAGAATAACCCAGGACTGTTCTTGAATCCCTGTGGGAGATGACAGAAGTGACGCTGTCTCCCCATTATAGAGAAAGCATTCAAATACCTACTTTCTGGTGTTCTGTTTTGACAGAAGAAACTGTTAGAAATATCTAATGTGGTTTTATATTTTTGACGCACAATGTTGTTCTTTAATGCTACACTATGTGCATTTTGTACTGCAAATGTTTTGCAACAAGAATTTAGATGTCTATAATCCAAAACTAGACGATACGTATTGTTCATTGACGAGGTGCATGTTGCAATCACCCCTTGGTATTCAAGTGGATCTAATATCTCCCTGACCTGTTTTTTAGCTTATTGCTTAACCGGGTACTGCCTTTGTGCAGTTGGTTGATATTTTAACTGGATCTTATGGTGAGGAGAATCCTCATCCCATTCTACATGAATTTTATATAATGCTGGAGCTTGGGCAACTGTCCATTTCCTGACATAAGTGTATTTTAAATGAATTGGAATGTGGTTGGAGAAGGCTGGCATAATGATGTCTTCACCATGTGGGCACTACCTGACAAATTCAGGTGGCCAGTCTTGTTCAGCCAGAAGAATGTCATAACCCTTAGAAAGTCTCTCCCAAAAGAGTGCTCTTGTTTTTCTTGGTATGTCTCCATCCATCCAGAGTGTTACTTCATATAACTTATGTGGAGAACTAATCCTGGCATCTGCAGTTTCAACTTGGATGAAGTCATTCAAGTACACTGTCTCCAGATGATCCTTCAAGTTCTTGTGAGCTAAGGTGACTTCTGCTGCGCTGTCCAACATTGTCAGAGCCCATTCTCAGTTCTTGATTTGTTATGTTATGTTATGTTATAGGTATTTATTTTGCACACAGCTGCTCCAGCAAAGGAGCGTCCTGGCGCCACCAAAAAGGCGAAGCACAACACAACAAGCAGCCAGAAACAGAGAACAGCTAAACGGGAATACTAGAACAGAAATGTTTTAATAGCTTTCCGAAAAAGCATGAGATCCTCCAACAGACGAATTTCCACCGGGAGGGAGTTCCAAATAGTTGCGGCTTTGACACAGAAAGAGCGTCCACCAGCACGACAGAGCCTGAAACGTGGGACCCCAGCAAAGGCCTGGCCAGCGGAACGCAGAGCGTGAGTTGGAACATAGAGGGACAAAAAGTTAGACAAGATCTGAGGCCCTATGCCCTTCAGAATTTTAAAAGTCAAACAGAGGACCTTAAAATCAATTCTCTTCCTCACAGGTAGCCAATGCAAGGAACGAAGGACATTGGAGACAGGACAAAATCTAGGCAGACCGACTATCGCTCTTGCTGCGGCGTTTTGTACCCGCTGCAAGTGGGAAATCTCTGCCTGATTGGCTCCCACCAGGAGAGAGCTGGCATAATCCAGGCAAGAAATAACCGTAGCCTGAATCACCAGCTGCCTAGTTGGGGCATCAAAAAATCCAAGCACGGGTCTCAAGCCTCGAGGAACGCCAAAACAACAAGCTGCTGTTTTCTTAGTATGGCCGACAAAAGTAAGGCCAGCATCCAGCCAGACTCCCAGGTTTCTTAGTTCCGGAACCGGAGTCGGAACTGGACCCAATTCTGAGGGCCACCACCTGTCGCCCCAAAGCTCCACTCTCTTCCCGACAATCATGATCTCTGTCTTAGTGGCATTAAGCTGAAGGCAATTCGCCGTCAGCCAGTTGGCCACCGCCTTCAGTCCTTTCTGAAACCTGGGGGCATCTTGCTCCGCATCCCCGCTGAGAGTAACCGCCAGCTGAGTGTCATCGGCATATGAGACCAGAGTCAGGCCCCACTGCCTGGCGACCTCAGCCAGCGGTCTCACGTACAGGTTGAATAACGTGGGGCTCAGCGAGGATCCCTGCGGAACCCCCATGGCCAGAGGATGAAATTTGGACTTGAAGGGAGGGATAGCCACACAGAATGAGCGATTGTCAAGGAAGGAGTGGAACCACCGTAAGGCCTGTACCCCAACACCAATCTCCTTTAGCCGATGTAACAGGATGCTATGGGAGACAGTGTCGAAGGCGGCGCTGAGATCTAATAGTATCAGCGCCGCCGTCTGACCAGCATCCAGCACCATTCTTAGGTGCTCTATCATGGCAAGAAGGGCCGTTTCCGTGCTGTGCCCAGCACGAAAGCCGTTCTGCGTAGGATCTAAGGCTTTAGTCCGGGCCAGATGTTCTGACAGGGCCAGGTTAACATGGGCCTCCACAATCTTTGCCGGCCAGGGTAAGAGTGATACGGGGCGATAGCTTTCAGGTTTCGAAGGGTCCAGTGTAGGCTTCTTGATGATTGGGGAAACCACCGCCTGCTTCCATCTGGTTGAAACCACCCCTGAGTCCAATGAAAGATTAACTAGGGTACAGACTGCAGAGTGCCCCAGAAAAGACTGTTCTCTGAAAAGAGCAGATCTAACTGGATCCGACGGAGAGCCCGATTTAATCTGCGAGGCAAGTTTATTAAACCCCTCCAGAAGTAATGGGGGGAAGGAGTGCAGGATAGAAAGGCTTTGAACCCCTTCTCGAACTTCCAGGACGGGCCCCGAACTGGGGAAGGCCCGGTAAATAGCCTGGACCTTCTCCAGAAAAAAGGCAGCCAAGGCCTCGCAGCGGGGAATGGACCCCACTGCCACAGAGGAAGTCCTTTTCGCCAAAAGATCTTTGACGGCCCTGAAAATGGTCTTGGAAGGGTTCGAGCTATTGCGGAACTCCGAGGCATAAAATGCTGCACGATCTCTACAAATAGCACGATGGTAAGTCCTGACGGAGGCAACATAAGCAGCTTTCAAGTCAGCTCCATACGTCTTCTGCCACGCCCTCTCCGCCCGTCTACAAGCACCCTTGTACCAGGGGCTCGACTCTCGAACACTCACTTTACTAGACACAATGGGAATGGGAATTGTGTCCTCAAGATCCTCGGCATGTCTGATTTTTAGACCTGCTACCTTCTTGTTGGAGAATTGCGGTTTATTTTTTATTTTTTTTATTTTTTTTGTTCAAATAAACAAATTAACAAAAATCACAAGGCAAGAATACAATGAAGCATGATCATGAGTCCATGTAGGCCAAGCTCCAGCGTACAGTACATATAGTGCAATCAATATTCGTGGGGGGGGAGGGGGAGCAGCGAGGAAACAAGCAATAATACAGTAACTGATAGAAATCGAAATGCCCTTTAGGGGTACAAGGAGGCATCGGGAGATGAATCATGGGGGGGAGTACATACATTTCCACGATATGCGTTCCATTGTGACCAGATCCTACCCCATTTCTTGGGCCTGCCCCGTGACAAATACACAGTTTTCTCCCGAAACATGCACCAATCCATGTTCTCCTTCCATTTTGATACAGTGGGTGGCCTGTGGGAGCCTCAGAGCTGAGCGATATCTCTCTTCGCAACCATATTACCAAGGGTCGCCCAATTAATCTGCGCCGTGTAGTAATCGTTAGGTTCCCAGACATTCAGTAGACAACGCCTGGCTTCGGGCAGCAGCGACACACCAGTAACCCTTTCCATCACCACATGTATTCGGGACCAAAAATCAACCACCTCCGGACAATCCCATAGAATGTGGAGGAAGGTGCCAGTCATACCGCAACCACGCTTACACAACACGTCTAAAGAATAACCCATACGAACCAGACTCGGACCAGTAACATACACACGATGGAGGATCTTAAGCTGGACAAACCTAAGGCAAGCAGGTATGGCAACTTCCTTAGGCAAGGACAGAGCAGATTGCCAGTCTTCGTCATCCAGTTCTAGTCCGTCAGCACTCCACAAAGCCCTGAGGCGCACAAGCAAATCAGCTCTATTATTGATCAGTTTCTTATAGATCAGAGAAATTGTGCTGTCGGGCAAATGGCCATCTAGGATGCGGTCCTCAAGGGGGGAGGACTCAGGAATATCATCACCCACAGCAAAAACTGACAATAGAGCATGACGGACCTGGGCATACCTAAAGAATTCCGTGTCACCGAGCTCATACTCCGCCTTCAGCACATAGAAGGACTTAACGTTACCCTTAGACCATAGATCACCTACTTTGCTTATACCAATCATATCCCATTTATCAAAGCCTTTCGTTCTCCACAAATGTCCCAAACCTTCAGAATCATACAAAGGGGTCGCGCGGGTAAATCTACCACACCAGCCCAATGCCGCATTCGCGTCCTGCCACACCCGTACAGCAATTTTAGTGGGACCGGTCAGTGTTCTATAGAGCCCCTTGGAAACCAGCGCCCTGTTAAAATTCCCTCCTGGCAGAAGATATTTATCCATAGCGAAAACCGGGGCAGGGCCGGGAGCGTAAGCCGCGTGGTTGACCGCACTCAACTGAGAAGCCCAATAATAACGCTTGATGTCTGGGAGGGCAATGCCACCGTCATTCCACGGAAGCGTGAGTTAGGAAAGAGCAATGCGCGCGCGCCCGTCCCAGACCAGTCGTCTCTGTAGGCTCTCCACTTCACGAAAATAACCCGAAGGAACTGGGTCAAATGAATTCTGAAGTGCATACAAAAATTGAGGCAGCGACATCATCTTGAAAAGAGCCGCACGACCGAGTGGTGACAGTGGCAACTTACGCCAGCGTGCAACATCAAGCCTGAGCCGCTGAAGGGGGGGTAACAAATTACGCTCGTAGCGCACAGAGGGGTCCAAGGAGACATAAATCCCTAACTACTTAAAGCCGGTCTCAATTACTTGAATTGGAAATCTACGAGGCAATGGAGGGAGATCTCCTGTCAAAATGTAGACGCAGGATTTAGCCCAATTAATAATGAGACCCGAGTTCTTCCCAAAAGAGGTCAAAACATCAAAAAGTACATTCAAGGACTTCCGAGGGGAGGTGAGGTAAAGAAGGATGTCATCCGCGTATAGCGAAATACGATCCTCAAAATCGGGAGTCCACCGAATGCCCCGCATTGAAGGCTCCCAACGGAGCCATTCCGCCAAAGGTTCTAAAGCGAGGGCAAAAAGCAGCGGAGACAGCGAGCAGCCCTGCCGAGTACCACGCCCAAGTGTAAAAACACCGGACACCTTCCCGTTAACTACCACCTGAGCCAAAGGCCTCTCGTAAAGAAGTTTCACCCAGGCGATAAACACCGGGCCAAATCCAAACTTCGAGAGGGCCGCCCAAAGGTAGGGCCACTCGATGGTATCAAAGGCCATGGTAGCGTCAAGGGAAGCCAAAATGGCCGATTCAGTGAGTGTGCCAGCCCTCGCGAGAACTCCATGGAGTCTCCGAAGATTAAGGGCGGTGTTGCGATGTGGGATGAAACCGGACTGATCCGAATGGATCAAGTCTCCGATCACCTTAATCAAGCGATTAGCCAACAATTTAGCTAGAATTTTAGGCTCGGCATTAAGTAAAGAAATAGGTCTGTACGAAGTACAACGATCCCGCGGCTTACCCTCCTTACGGATAACTACATTGGTAGCAAGTCGTTGATCAGCAGGAAGGGAACCTGACTCCAAAGCCTCAAGGAACATTCCCCCTTAAGTAGGGCGCCATTTTGTCGGGTCGCAGCTTGTACAGTTCAATGGGTAAACCATTGGGGCCCATTGCCTTGCCAGAACGAAGGGAACGTATGGCCACCGCGACTTCATCCACCGTAAGAGGTGCCTCCATGAGGTCTCTATTGGAGTCAGAAAGGCAGGGCAATGCAATGTCCCGCAGCTGCAAGCGAGAGTCTTCCTCATTACTATCACAAACCGAGGCATACACAGTCTTGAAGTGGTCTACAAAACACTGAACGATCCCGACTGGGTCCGTAACACACTCACCATCAAGCCTCTCAATCACCGGAACAACACGATTCACTCTCTCTTTCTTGTCCAACCACGCAAGCAATTTACCAGCCTTGTCTCCCACATCATACAACCTGCCCTGTTGCTCTCTATATATCACTTTTGCCGCATCAGTTACGAGAGCTCTATAATCGGCTTGTTTCAAACTGAGGGAGTGCAGCTTTGCGCGAGATACTCCTGATTTGAGATCATCCTCAAGTGCAGTTATTTCGGTTTCCAAGCGTACAAGTTCCACATTGTTAGTCTTCTTGGCGACGGCAATCAGTGACAGGGATTGCCCACGAATAACCGTCTTAAAGGCTTCCCACAATGAAACAGAAGAAGAAACAGAACCCACATTTTCATTAAAGTAATGGTCAATAGCTTTCACAAGTTCAGAGCGGGTTTTGGGATTGCGGAAGTACCAGGGATTGATAGGGGCAACTCTACCCTCACTGCCCACCCCGACCTCAAAACAAAGCCACAGAGGGGAATGGTCAGAAATACCCCTGGGAAGCTGGCGAACTTCTCTAATGGAGGAGGATTGGACCGATGGCATTAAAAAGTAATCCAGCCTGGAGAGACTGCCATGGGCCCCCGAATGGAAGGTGTATTGTAACTGCGTAGGGTGCATCAACCTCCAGCTGTCTATCAGCCCAAAGGTTTCGAGCAAGTCACTAAGCCACACTTGGGACCTAGCCAAATCCCTAGGGGGACAACGATCAGAAGTGCCAGAAACCACAGAATTAAAATCCCCACCAAGGATCAGGAGGCCCTCAGGAAGCCCTAATATAACCCTGCCGAGATCAGCGTAAGTTGAGGCCTGTAGGCCCGGAGGGATATACACCGAAAGTATGGACAGTGTCTTCCCCTCCCATCTACCAGAGAGCGCCGCGTAGCGCCCCCTGTCATCAAGCGTCACTTCATCGATTTCAAAAGGGAGAGAAGACCGGATAAGAATGCCCGCCCCCCTGGAACCAGAAGTAAACCCAGAGTGAGCCACCAGCCGATATCGACGTCTATTCATGGCCTGACATGCATTACCTATTAGATGCATTTCCTGCAAAAGGACAATGTCGGGGGACTGGCGTCTAAGGAACTGTAACACAACCCCTCGCTTTATCCTGTCTCCCAACCCATTGACATTCCAGGATAGTAGTCTCAACTCGCCATCCCCCATCGCCAAGAAGAAGGCAGAGCAGCACCCACACAAGACCCAATGACCAGAGCAGATGAAAAAAACAATACGATGCCTCGTGAATAGAAAGAATCACACACACACACACCCCCACCACCCCCCAACTTAAGCCCGTTACAACACCCCCCACCCTGCACTCCTGCCTACGACTCATATGACAGTCCGACTTGCAATGTGCCTGTCGCCCGTCATAAAACTAATCGACTCAAAGAACCCAGGAGGAGGAAGAGTCCCCATTCACCCCCTGCCACCCTCGGGCCGATCTAAAATAAGAACAAGAGAACCAATGTCCAGACTCAGCTGAAATAGTAGAAAAGTTCAGATGCCAGGATCCACAGTGTCACTCTCACTCTGGCACGCCACCGCCAGCGCCACCGGGGTGCCCGGATCAATCGTCTCTTTTGGGCAAAGAGTCGAGCCAGTCACTAACATTGTCCGGGGGATCAAAGAAAAACGTACGTTCCTCATATTCGATCCGAAGTCTGGTCGGGAACAACATAGCGTACTTAAGGCCTAAGTCCTGCAGCCGTCTCTTTACTCCCTGAAATCCCAGCCTCTGCCTCTGAACGAGCGGTGTAAAATCGGGATAGAAGGTCACGGAGGCATTTTCGAATTTCACAGGGCCTTTGTCCCGCGAGGCTTGAAGGATAGCGTCTCTATCCCTAAAGGGGAATAGTCTTGCAATAATGGGTCTCGGGGGGCACCCGGCTTCGCCTTTCCGCCTGGGACTCGATGGGCCTGTTCAACAACAAAGAATTTGCTAAGTCCGGCAGGAGCAAGATAATTTGTGACCAGATCTTCCACGAGAAGGTCGGTTGCAGGAGTCTCGGGACTCGCAGGGACACCGATAAGGCGTACATTGTTACGACGGGCCCTATTTTCATAATCCTCGAGGCGACGAGCCATCATGTCGTGAGAGGAACGCAAGTTACCATCTCAGTCTGAGCATCCGTGACATCCGTAATCAGACTGGAAGTCTTCAAATCCAACGACTTGACCCTCTCGTTAGTCTTCGCCAAGTCCGCTCTAATCAGCGTGATGTCGACGGCCACCGTGTCGATCTTAGAGGCAAGGGCCTCATACTGCTGTGCCATGGAGGCCTTCATGCTGGTGATAGCACTCATGACGTCTTGCAACGATACCTCTGATGTCGCAGCAGAATCGGCCTTAGGATCATCAGAAGTGCGGCCAGCACCGCTGGGGGACCCCTTTAAATGGGAGTAATGGTCCATAATGTTCGTCTGGGTCTGTCCCCCACAGAAAGGCGTCTTGATCTTGCGTTTCTCAGTATCAGGTCTAGTGGCCATATTGGAGAAGGGACCCCGGAGGGGCCAGCGCGACCTGGTGAAAATGGCCGGGTGTAGAGTGGCCAAGAGGACAACGAAACTGGATCAGAATAGCGTAGACGCCAAGAAAGCTGGAAATGAGGCACTCAGCAGGGACAGCACACAGCAGTGTAGAAACACCAGGCCAGCCAAGGGTCGATCCGGGCAGCGCTTCAATCAATCTGAGCCGGGAGTAGAAAACGAAACTGAAAGTTAAACTGGGGTTGATCGAGAGGAGACCCCTTCAGCCATTGTTGTTAAACTACTACTCGGCCTGGCCAGCAACCGAGCCCCCGGTCTGTCTCGGGGCGGGCCGCAAAAGTTTGAGGCGGTGTAAAAGTGGATCCCAACGTCCAAATTCAATTCTTCAAAGAATATTGAAATCAGCAAGAGTTTGCGAACAAAAGCCCGTCTTCAAAATCAGGATATAGTCAGGATATTTGCGAAGGGCGGCACGGGTCCGGGGAGCTGTGTGCTTACGCGACCATCTTGGATGCCCGCGAAGCTCCTCCTCTGAGAATTGCGGTTTCTTGTTTTTCTGAACATGTTGATCGTCTTTAGATTTCATGAGTTCTTCCTTGTTTTCTGAACGTCCTCTTCTTTTGGATTTCTGTGATGAAGTCTGAAAGGTACGAGAGGAACTTGTATCAGTATCATGATATCTATCAGGTTTTCTCAAATTATACCTATTCCTGAGGTTATACCTCCTTTCAGAGGGCTCCATTTGAGGAGACCTACCTCTGGAAGGAGAACGCTTCTCTTTAGAAGTTTACTTACTATTTTCCCACTTCTTTTTAGAAGGAGTAGGAGTATTTTAATAAAGACCTTTTCAGGACTTTCAGACAGTTGGGGTTTAACTGTATAATTCTACTAATCTTTGTATATTTCTAAGTAATTCTTCATCCAACATTGCTTCAATGTCAGGGTCAGGTGTGAAGTCGGCTATTGCCGACCATGTTGCTCCTGGTCTACCTACCTAATGTTTTAGGGCGCCTTTAAACCAGACCGCATGCTCTTGGTATTTGAGTGGAATTTCTATATCCTCAAAAGGAATATACTCATCCAGTGGTTCAGCTTCTTTGTAGAAGTGAAACATCTGTGTTACTGGATTTGCTTCGGGGAAGAATATCCATTAATTGAATACTTCTAACTGGTGATATTCATGTGCCACTATCACAGAAACTATCCTACCACCTCTCGATGTTAGGCCATTTTTTATAAGTTTTATAGTGATGGCTCTCCTTAAATTTAGAGGTATACTTATAGCATCCTCGTCGGCTTCATAAAAACCTGTTATGTGAAAAGCTGCTGGATCAGCTGCAGCTCTACCACTCTCGATGGTGTTGCTGTTATTCGACATTGTTTAACGAAACTTGCAGAGCAAGTTTCAAGGAAACAAATATAAGGTGCACAATATTTTAGAGCAGCTAATACATAGAATTTTTCGTCCTACTCAGCTATGGCGGATATTATCCCTTTACCCACTCTAGATATCTATTGGAGTATGTATGGGAAAAGGGGTCTAAAAAAAGCACACCTGAGTTACTTCAGTATCTAGCGTTAAATTAGTGCCTTCTGCTTAAGAGTCTGGTTTCCCAAGAAGTCGTTGTGACGTTGATGAACGGATGGAAGTAGCTATGCCTGTATCTTGGTAGCATGGGCTATGCCTAAATAAGGTCTTGATTTATATGCCTATATAAAGGCAACGTGGGTTGTACCTATATAAGGACATGAACCTGGAAAATTCATTCGGAAACTAAAACGCCATACAACACTAGGATGCTTGTTTTCAGTCCAGGGAGGACCTGGCTTGGCAGTTGGGGCTGGACTGTTCCTATGAGGCACAGGGTCAAGACTGATTTGCATCTGGCTGGGTTGAAACTTGAACAGTATGGTGAGCAAAAAATCGATGGATTCAGGCCCAGATCTCTGCACTGGGGTGAATGTATGACAATGTTCTACATTCTGTCCATCAACTGTTGTTTTTGCATTTGCCACCCCGAGAGGAAAGGGTATGCCCAGACGTGGGTCCCGTGCTCTCCATGCCACTGGAATCAAGCTATCCTGGCTGAAGAGGAGTGAAACCCCGAAGCTGGTCCTAGGATGCTTGTTTCTAGTCCAGGGAGGACCTGGATTTGCAGTTTGGGGTTGGACTGTTCCCATGAGGCACAGGGTCAAAACTGATTTGCATATGGCTGGGTACAAACTGGAACAGCATGGTGAGCAAAAAAACAATGGATTTATGCCCAGATCTCTGTACTGGGGTGAATGTATAACATTGTTCTGCATTCTGTCCATCAACTGTTGTTTTTGCGTTTGCCACCCCGAGTGGGAAGGGTATGCCCAGACGTGGGTCTCGTGCTCTCCATGCCAGTGGAATCAAGCGTTCCTGGCTGAAGAGGGGTGAAACCCCGAAACTGGTCCTAGGATGCTTGTTTCCAGTCCTGGCTTGGCAGTTTGGGCTGGACTGTTCCAATGAGGCACAGGGTTCAAGACTGATTTGCAGATGTCTGGGTTCAAACTGGTGAGCAAAAAAAGATGGATTGAGGCCCAGATCGCTGTACTAGGGTGAATGTATGACATTGTTCTGCATTCTGTCCATAAACTGTTGTTTTTGCATTTATATGGATCAACCATTGACGAATCCTTCTTACTTCGATTTTTTGAGTCCTACTGCTGAGTCACATCCTCCTGTTTTACAGCTCAGTACCTCTCGGTACTATATGGATCAAGATGAGTTTTCTTCAGACAGTTCTTCTGTTTTGCATCTGCATCCAGCACTTATTTGTGTTTTTATTTCATGGTTAACAACGCACTTATCTAGTGCCGCCTTGGATGTATGTCTGGATCATCCTCTCCTTGTTTTTTTTTTGTTCATGTGGATTGGGTTTGTGACAATTTTTTTAATGTTAATCAATGTACATTATCTCCTGGAATGTTCTGCTAGGGAACTTGTTGATGGGGTGTTGGCCACCCATTCTTCATCCCATAAACTGAAAAGAGACTTGTCCCTCAACAACATTTCAGCCATTCTAGTTACTGATGGAATTCTTTGGGATAACGTTCCTGTTGACATATTTGACCCTTTTCAGATCCTGCAGACACCATATGTATTTAAAGTGTCTATGGGTGATGTAATACTCCATGGGTTAAGTTTGGATGATTGGGATATTGATTCGGCCTCAGCGGAGTTCACGGAGTTCTGCATGGTGAACTCAGCGAAGTCACAAAAACTCTGGCGTGCTATAAGGAGTTCCGTGAGCAGCGGAGTGCGTCAGGTCACACCATTTGTGCTGATTTTAGAGGCAGGTGTTTGTCCCACGCTGGAAACTTAGCACAGACTGTACCATGCACAGTGCAAGAGGGTGCTGATTCTTTCCGCTGCTCGAGTAGATGTTCTACTGGAGCGGCAACTTCCTCAACTTGAATGGGAGTTTCCTTAATGCAAGCGCTATCGGCCATCCGTGACAGTTTGCGTTGAGAAATCTCACCGGGAAGTGGTCTGGAGTAAGATTTTCCTCACGCACACTTGCCAACTTAGAGGCCGATTATGATTGCGGTTTTTCCGCATCCTCCAGGCCGGCAGAAGCCACCGCCGGCCCGGAGGATGCGGATAAACCGCTGCAGAGGCTCCAAAGACCCACCGCCATATTAGGATGGCTGGTGGGTCTGGAATTCCGTCCGCAGCTTTTCCGCCGCGGTCGCCTTCCGACCACGGCGGAAAAGCTCTAACATGGCTGGCGGTGTCTATCAGACACCGCCAGCCATATTAGGATTGTGTGAAAGACATGCTTTTCCGCGGCGACTTTTCCGACGTGGAAATGTATACGGACTTTCACTTTGGGGGCCCGTTGCGGGCCCCCTGGGTGAAGGTGGGGTGGGGGGTGCACATGGGGGGTACCTATGGTACCCCCCTGCATTTGCGTGCACAAAGCAGCAGGCACCGCGGTGCCTGACGCTTTGTGCATGCAAATGTGATGCATGCATTTTTAACCTTACGGCGAATGCAGCTTGAAGCTGCACCCGCCGCAATGTTAAAGATAGAGGATGCGACCGCCACCCTGGCGGTCACATCCTAATCTGCTCGGAGGGAACGCCGCAGCCCTTGCGGACGTTCCCTCCTCCTCAGGGGTCGCGGACGGACTCAAGTCCGTCCGCGATCATAATCGGCCCCTTAATGTTGATGAGCACAGTCAAGGAAAAACTGCATTCCACTATGAGGAGCAGAGTTTTTCAGAACTCCGCAAGCAATGTGGAGCACAGAGTGGGAAAAACTCTGCAAACTCAGTAAGCGGAGCGGAATTTCATGCCCAGGTCAAATATTGATACTGTAACCTATATCTCAATTCTGCTAATCATGCGATATATTTTGTTATCATCATAGGGACATCCGTTTGTTCACAGAGCCAGTGTTCAGCCTCCACATTTTAATTATACACAATGGGAACATTGTCCAACTCGCCTACAAGGGAGTTCCAAAATGCAAAAAGACAAGGTCGTGTATTTTACAGGATAAGACACTTCATATTATTTCAAATTAGCTCCTATCCTAGCCACAAATATAAGCTTACGCAAAGTAAGCTCATAATTACAGCTTAGTTTGTCAACCAGTTGACCCTTTAAGGCTGTTATTACTGAAAGCACACCATTGATTTGAAGTCATTTTGCGGAACAAATTCTTACCAGGTTCAGGAAGCAGAAACCTTAATTAGAGCTTGTTTCCCATACAAATCATTTTCTTGACTGAAACGATCAAGGAGACTACCTGTATGGGATTGGCAAAAATTTATAAAATGAACACTCCTGCAATTCCTTCTATTTCCCTCATTGATATTTGGCAAAGTTTGACAAATTATACTGAAGAACAATTAAATAGCATGGTGCAGAATGATACATTTAATTCCTCATTTTCAAATCCTGGTGGGTGGTTGTTGTGGCCATTAGACACTAATGGTTGTCATGCTTGTTTTTTTAATTCTGCGTCTGGGTTTAAATCAAACAGACATGATCCCCAATAGTCTTAGTCAACACATTCTGGTTTTATTGCCACCTTTTTAGTGGAAAAATTATGACAACAATGGTTGGGGCATTCCACAATGTCTGCAGTGAAACAACATCTTTCTCTCCTGTCTGAAGACACAAATTTATCAGATTTTCTTTTAGGTACCAAATCTCCTTGTTCAAAAAGATTTCTATATGCTCCATATAATGACATTTGGAAATGGTCGCAGATGGAAGCTGCTGCACCTTTAAGACGAATTGACCACGATATTTTTGTTAAAGTACTTGCTGTTGTTGACAATAGTATTAATGCATTGTCATCTCGTATTTACAATTTAAACAACATTTTGTCATCTGTTATTGATATTGTGCAGAGTGACATGCTGTGTCATGGGCAAAGTCAACTTAGATCTATTACGCAGTTTAGCTGGATGCTAAACACTCAAAAATGGGCGGGTTCTATGCCAATACTTCAATTGCACCAATGCATTTCTTCCTTTGAATTTAACACGCAACAACAACTGATGGCCATGAAAGATGCAACCTACACAATGCTGCATTTAGAAAAATTTGAACGCCTGCCATTCACTATAGCTGAAGCACCTTCAACTGTGTGGTTAATATACAGTGTTATTTCACTGCCTATCTAAATATTTCAATTAACAGCTTGCAAGAAACATTTGCATGTAGATAGATATGAACCCATGTGAGCAGCTTCATCCATGAACTGTAATCACTACTCTTTACATATTGTTGTTAACTTACCAAAAAGGATGTTTATATTACTGGGGACGAATGCAACTCGACAGTTGGGCATTCACTCATTTCTAAAACTGTTAAAATCCACTCTGCATGTAAAATTTCAGCATCCAATCGGCCTGTTATTTAAGAGGAATTACAGTTCCAACAATTCTTCCCTTTATTAGGGTATTTTCTAACAGTAATTTAATTAATAGTGATCAGGATTGTTGTGGAGTGTGAGCTGGAGTTCTGTATATTTTATCTGTTTCCCAGTTAGTCATTTGTTGCAACAAATACAGTCATTGTTCGGAAAAATAGTGCACCACATTTTTAATGCCTCTAGTATGCCGACATCACCCACTTTTTTAAGGTTATAGACTCCGCCTTGTTAATATATTCCAAACTGTTTTTGGAGTAATCCCACGTTTATCTAAGGATATTCGGTGCAGGTATTCCTCATTTGCGGCATTCTCATCCTGTTCCTGCTTCTCCGCAATGAAGGTTCCTTTTGTGAGCCCTGTGGAACTGGTTGTATTCAAAATAGAGGGATAGTGTGGCTTTTTCCACTTACAATGAAGTGGGAGGTCCAGCATAAACAGGAGCCCCTGTTGAAATATCAAAGAAGTGATGTTATGCTGTTTCTCTAAGAGGGGGAGAGAAGAAAAGAATTGATGGAGTCAAACAAAAGGCTGGGACCCACTTGAACCTTGTGCGTTCTACAGTTGGGAATCCATTTGTTGGATTTTAATGCCCTCACACACCCTCTCAGGTGTCATGCTTCATCATATGGGCTGCTCCTCGTTGGGTAGGCGGTACAATACCCAACGGGCTCACCTAGAAGTGTGTAGATGTGTAAGTGAGTTAAGACAGGGCTGGGTGTACTTAGCATCGTTTATTTTATACTGGGGGTCTCCTGTCTTAATTAAAAACAGTGAACACGGCACTCATCAAGATGTAATGTCTCCTATTAGTGTGTCCGTTACTAAGAAGTGAAGGTTAAAATGTTTCTCGCGTTGTGTTAATTTACTCAAGATTCTTCAGGACCGGGAAAAACAGAAACTATCTACACTTAAAAACTATTGGCCATCCATTAAGGCCAAAGAAGGATACATCTCTAGTCTGTGGATGTACCTGCGATAATCTGGATCTGCCTAAACGTATCAAATATCCAGGCTTCAACAGTACCTGGTGGTTGTCACATAGAGTTTGGCTCCTATGTGTACTTGGGAGTTTAGCTGCCCTCTGCGCTGCCTCATGACCTACCCTCTCCACCGGGTTCCCTCTGGAACTGGAACCGCTCCAACACTACCATGAGCATATGTTTCAGATGTTTGGAATATTTCTACTGCAGGGGAAGAGTCTTGATTGGGCTTTAATATTCCATCCAGCCTGGTTAACCTGCCTTCAACCCGTGTCCCACTGTCTCTGGTGCACCTTTGAATGGGCAGTGGATATTTGCCTGGCTTTGCAGATGGCCGCTGCCTTGGACATTGAACTGATGATGAGTCCTTTAGCAATCTATTTTCAGGACTGTCTTTTAGGCTTGCGACTTCTCCACAATGGGAAGTCTGAGCCACAGCCCTTCAAGGAAAAGTGCATTGGCACATGAATTCCAGGATACAGGCTCTGCTAACATAGTTGCAGGTTGCCTGGTGACTGTCTCTGCATCAGCTGAGACTGGACATCATGTTTGTTCTTAGAAGCTCGTGACTTGGGCTGATGAACAGTCATCATATGCCGAGTCGGACTCCTTTATGGATTACTTAGCCTATGAATTGGTGAGTGACACAATGGATTCCTTCGAAACACCATGATTTTATTATTTTTCCAAATTTACAATTCCTGTATTAATTTTCAGTACAACCTATTTTAAAGCTGTACTTTGAGTTTGTTTACCTTCTGATTACATTTATATCATATAGTATCATGATATTATTTTCACCAAAGGGAGGTTGCTGTGTGTTTCCTGCATGCCTTATTGTCATTTTAACTATATTAGCCTAATTTTGCATGTTGTAGGCCGTATTTTCTTTTGCAGATGTTGCTATATAAAAAAACGTGTTTTTGTTCAATATTCTAATTTAACACATAACCTGCATATGTTTTTCTGCCCTATTCTTTTCCTGGTATTTAGTCTGAACATCATAGATATGGTCAAACGACAATGCCCCCCATGTTATTCTCTCTGGTCAGTCACTAACACCTAGACATAACACGAGAATGTCAGGGGTTCTAAAAACACACATTGAGAGAAGGGCCTAAGGCAAGGTTACTATGTCAGCTGAGTTGTAGAATGTCCGTCTGCGTATGCAAAGGTACATGGTCCACCACTAATCCCATACATCTTTGATATATAATCATTTAGCTTCAGTAGAAAGAGTGTTTGGGGTAATCTGTCTTATAACATGACAGGGCTGTTTATTGTATGTTTGTTAATTATGCTAATGGTATTTTTGGTATAGATTTGTTTTCTAATTGTGGCACAAACACTACATCTTAGAGCACAATAGTTTAAATAAATATTCTAAACTTCATTCATGTCTCTAGTTTATCTCATTGTGGATGAGGTCGGGTGCGAGAGTGAAAGGGTGTGTCCTGTTACCGCAATCCCTGAGAGGGTCGAGAGTGTTGTGTTCTGGGGTGTCAATTCACTTGTTTCTCTGGAAAGGCTAGGAGGACTAGTGAGGCACTATAGCTAGTCGGACTGTGGCTCATAGATACTGAGATGGAATAGTGATTCAGTCCCTACAGGATGATGTTCTGTGGTCCCAAGCATAGTTCTGCTCCTGAGCAGGATCACTGCAACAGGTCCTGCCACATCCTGTAAGGTCCTTTACAACTGGTCTGCTAAGTCACACACAAGAGGTTTATGGGAAGACAAAGGAAGCCAGACTCAAACTAGCCAGATGTTTTTTTGATGTATTTACCAGTTCTGATACGGCTATATTATTTTGCTCAGATTTTTTGCCTTTTTCAGGGCACTATTTTTGCCTGCTTTAGGAGTCTCTGCATTTTACCACTGCTAAACAGTAGTACAAGTATGTGCTTCCTCTCAAAATCATGTGCTAAACTCTCAATATAGCCTATTTAACTTTCCTATATGTCCATTGTAAACCTTGCATAAAGAGCACCTGTGGCATTTAAAATCGTAAGTTCCCTTGCCGCATTGCAATGTGTAAAGGTAGTAAATCCAGTTCAATGGCACAGTCATTGAACACAATACCACTGACACGCCTGGTGTATCTGACCGTTGCTTCATTGTAGTAGGCCTGCAATCATGCCGAGGTCCAGATCAGCCTCACTTGTGACTTCTGATTTGCACTTCAGCTGTACTTCACATCTCTGGCACCCCCTAACTTATTTTGATGATTTAAGTGTCGTTTCTGGTCATGAATGAATGAATGAATCAGATCTTATCGCGCACAAACTTAGCCCCAATGGGCGTCAAGGCGCCTAAATCAAATATAGCAGCAGTGTCCCACCTTCTACAGCCTTCTCTCATTGGTATGCCCTCTTGAAAAGGCAGGTTTTAAGAGCCTTTTTAAAGGTTTGAATTGAGGGAAGGGTTTTTATTTGGATAGGGATAGAATTCCAAAGCTTCGGAGCGACCACAGAGAAAGCTCTTTCTCCCCATCTGACTGATTTAGCCCGAGGAACGTCCAGCTGGCACAGTCCCGAAGAACGAAGATCTCGTGTAGGGACATAACATGTAAGCAGGGAACCAATGGCGCTCGAGGGGCCTTCTACCAAAGCTCTATAGGCCAGGCACAGAATTTTAAAAGAAATGGGCCTCTATTTCACCTAAGTTGGTTTGGACATTTATTGCATTATGTTCTTTACTTTAGAATTGCTTGTAATGTTTGAACTTAGCATGCACTTGTTTGAGGATTACCTGCTTCTTTTGCCAAAGCTACAAGGGGTTGAACAGAGATTCTCTCAGAACTGTGTGTTGATCTAATCAGAGTTGTTAAGGGTACCCACTGCATATATGACAGTGAAATGTATTCTATGCTTCTGTTAATCTACTAAAATATTCTGGACTGCTGCTGCCTCCAACAGCTATGTGATCTACTTTTAATGTACATTCCAACAACATTGTTCCTTATCTTGTTAACAAAGCTGTCAATCTACATCTTTGTGCAAAAAAGGGTCAGGCACTTATTGCAAACTTATGCGGTGGGTGCGCTGATCCCTTATACAAATATCAGTCAAAAATACTAATTTAGAACAAAGTAATATATTTTTTTTCACAAAGAGGTTTATTACTGATGCAAAAAATAGTAACAAAACAGTTATAAATTTGTTTTGAAATGTTTTTCACAGATTTTCGATGACACAATGGTAATGCGCACTGGTTGCGGATGACACGTTCGGTGTGCGACTCCGTTACACAAATTGAAATCTAAAATACGTACTTACACTGAAATAATATATTTTTAAACAAAGAGGTTTATTATTGAATCTCAAAAATTATTATTAGTGTAGTTGTAAAATAATTTTAAGATGTTTAAAACACATTTTTTTGTATGCAGCACCATTGCGCTTCAATCGCTAAGAGTCGCGTCCCCTGCTGGCATGTGTTTCTGGGATTGCATAGGGATCCCGACTCCGGCATAATTTTAAGAAGTATGAAAAATCAATGTTGCAAGTTTAAATATCTGTTGTGCTTAAAGACTTTCCATTAAATTGTTTCAAACACAATATCCTAATAGGAATTCATACTTTTATTTTAAATTGACTACATTTTACTGGTGGGCGATGTATACACGATAGGTTTGCAACCCCTACGTGACTCCACATGACATTGAAAGAAAGCTTTTGATTGGTTAAAAAGGGTTTTTATACTGTTAGAAGGAGGATCTACCACCTGCTGCTTTCTTCTTGTTTTGGGTATGTCTGCCTGTCAGGACATCTTTTCTGCAGGCTCTTACAACTTAATATTATTTTTTGGGGTATTTTGACTTTCTGAATCTTTGAAATGGCATCTTCTCATCCAGAGGAAGAACAGCTGGAGGATCCTGAACAATTTGAGGAGCCCATTAAGAAGAGGAAAGAAAGTATAGTTTGGTCTTTTTTCACCATTCCAGAATGGTGAGAAGAAAGCTAATGCACAGACAATTACATGCTCTCTCGGCCACAAAGTTCTATCTAGGGTGTCAGACAAAAAATATTCTTATGGAACTTCATCCATGAAGAAGCACCTGGAAACGGCTCATCCTACTCGACTGGCAAGAGAAGTCATGGCTCAGGAAAAGAGGGAGCAAGCTGCCTAGGCTGACCGTAATCTGCCATCAACATCGGCTGCAAAACTTCCGACCACATCTCAGCCCCAAATGTACCCTGCAATAGCAGATGCTAGCATAAACTGCAGAAAATGCCAAACTCTCCTCTGTGTTGGAGAGCAATCCATCGATGCAATAATTAATCCACTAAAAACACACAAGTGTTCAATTTTAGGGGGATTTTAAAGTCTTGTGTTTCTTTGTTTTTTAGAAACATTGATGTTGGAGTCTGCAAGTTGTTTTTTCTTCTAAAAAATCAAAAATACCCCCCCCCCAAGAAATTTGTTAGAAAATAAAAATTATATAGGTTTCACACAGGTTATAGTTAGGAATTAGCATTTAAAAAACCTTTGAACTTCACTGAAAAAAACATAGGTTTCATACCAGTTATAGTTAGCTGGACATTTTACTCATACAAAACCATTGAAATTCCCCTGCCCGGCCTGAACTGTGATTGTGGCTTGGGTGTTGGGGGTCTGAGGAAATCTTTCACACGCAACATACGGACGGCACCCGCCACTACATGGCCCCCCCTTACAAGGCATTTCAAGCGCGCATTTGAAGCGCATCACTCACCCTGTTACGTTGACATTTTCCTGCTGCATGCTGGTAACTGTGCTCCCATACTGGAGCACAGCTGCCATGAGTTAACAGGGTCAGCTGCTCCCTTACTTATGGGAGGGCCTACGAACTGCTTGAGGAGGGAGAAGGTACAATCCGGTGGCGTAAGGCGTCTGAGGAAGGCTAATGTAGCTGAAATGCATCACGCAGCGCCACAGAGTGAGAATTAAAGATTTCTGACAGATTCCCCTAGTGTCCTTGGTCTACTTTCATCAAAGTGGTCTTTCTTCGCATTTTTACGTGCCTGCCAGGAGCACGTTTCAAGGACCCGTCCAGCAAAGAGTCTCGGGTTTCAGCTGGCAACGAACTCTGTTTTTATCAAGGAATTGATTACCCCGAGACCGCCATGAGAACAGGCCATGCAAGCGGCTGCTGTCAGGAGGCAGCCTGTGACTTCACGGGGGGGGGGGGTAGCGCTCACTGCAGTTGCTCTCCACGGCCCGGCCTGAACTGTGATTGTGGCTTGGGCGTTGGGGGTCTGAGGAAATCTTTCACACGCAACATACGGACAGCACCCGCCACTACATGGCCCCCCCTCACAAGGCATTTCAAGCGCGCATTTGAAGCGCATCACTCACCCTGTTACGTTGACATTTTCCTGCTGCATGCTGGTAACTGTGGTCCCATACTGGCGCACAGCCATGAGTTAACAGGGTCAGCTGTTTCCTTACTTATGGGAGGGCCTACGAACTGCTTGAGGAGGGAGAAGGTACAATCCGGTGGCATAAGGCGTATGAGGAAGACTAATGTAGCTGAAATGCATCACGCAGCGCCACAGAGTGAGAATGAAAGATTTCTGACGGATTCCCCTAGTGTCCTTGGTCTACTTTCATCAAAGTGGTCTTTCTTCGCATATATATATATATATATATATATATATATATATATATATATATATATTCACTGAAAAAACCATAGGTTATAGACCATATATAGTTAGGAATTAGCATTTAAAAAACCTTATTTTACTCACGCAAAACCATTGAAATTCCATATATAGTTAGTTGCACTAACTATATATCGCGCACCCGCAATCCACTGCTGATCATGTCACATATTACATCATTCATGACATGGTCAGTGACATCACTGATGACATCACTGATGACATCTCAAATGACATCACTGATGACATCACTGATGACAACATCCAGTGACTGTATGTTTCTGTAAAGTTAAAATATGTCTTACATATTGAAGAATGAGTGGATGTATAAGTGTCTGGATGAAGGATTTAGTAGGTGCGTGACTGACTGTATGAGTGAGTGATTAAATGTGTCTCACTGAATGCATGGGTTAGTGACTAAACTGTCTTAATGTGTGCATCATTATGTCTGTTGTGATGTAAACTGCTGCATGTGTTGATCATTAGCTATACGAGAGGCTATATGTGTTATTAATTGGTTGCCCAAGTATTTCTATGGGAGATTGAGTTTGTGTGGGGGTGGCTGGAAGGTGTGTGACTCTATGCATAGATGTGTGAGCAGTTTATTCACTAGGTGTATGAGTTCAAGAGTGCATGTGGAAACAGCTACATGGGCAGTTGACTGTGTGCATGAGTGTATTGATGAGTGAATGGATATCTCAATGCTACATGTCATAGTAAGTACATATGTAAAACACAGTACATGTGAGAGTTGGCATATATAAATAACTGTGCATGAGAGCCACTGAATGAGTGAGTGGTTGTATCGATCATTGTGAACTTGTATCAGGGATTGTATAAGAGAGTAAATATGTGTTAGTATATGTTTCAATAAGTAAGGTGTGTTTAACTGTATAGTTGAAGAAATGGAGGTGAGATTGTTTCTTTGCATGACTGACTGGGTGTCTGAGTAACTCCATGGATGAGTGGCAGTGTGTGAGTGTCTGTATACACTGAGTGTATCTAAGGTTATATTAGAGTCTGAAGAGGTTTATCGTATTAGCACAAGAATGATGTCAAATGAGATGTCATCAGTGATGTCATCAGTGATGTCATTTGAGATGTCATCAGTGATGTCACTGACCATGTCATGAATGATGTAATATGTGACATGATCAGCAGTGGATTGCGGGTGCGCGATATATAGTTAGTGCAACTAACTATATATGGAATTTCAATGGTTTTGTGTGAGTAAAATAAGGTTTTTTAAATGCTAATTCCTAACTATATATGGTCTAAAACCTATGGTTTTTTCAGTGAATTTCAATGGTTTTTTAATAGCAAATATCATAAGCTGTCGAATGTCAAGTACGTGGTAAGTAAAAACATTTTTGTGTTTATGCACACTGATCTGCTTTGAATGCTGCCCCCCACCCCTCATTTCTATTAGGAGTACTCTCTCTTTGCAGATAGTGAAGGGTAGTTAACGCAGGCCTTTGCCCCCGTTGTAATCCGTCGTGCCTGCTTCTCTCTCCATTTGATTGATTGTTCTCTTTGGTTCATTCTCTATTTACAAACAAGCACAGAGTCGCAATACTCTGTTTAGTCTTTGCAGATAGCGAAAAATCGTGTAAAAAAACAAAAGGAATCGAGCAAAATCAGTAGGCCCCTAATGGGATCTCTTTTTGACCTCCCTAAAATAGAAACATTAGGAACAACCTGTTGATAATACCAATGTGTATGTACATAAGCGGCGTTCATTTGTGTTCACAGTACCCCTTGTTGATTGTTTGAATCGAGCATTGAATTGTTCGAAGTTGGTTCTCTTAAGAATCTTCTCTGCCTGCAAACGAGGAAGAATAGGAATATTCTCTCTCCCTTTGCAGATAGTGAAGGGTAGGTAACGCAAACCTTTAACACGTCGTGCCTATTTCGTTCCTCATTGATTGATTGTTTCCCCAAACATTGACTGTTTGGGAATTGGTTCTTTTTGGAGGTATTCCCTGTTTGCAAATATACGTAGGAAAATCTTTGCAAATAGTGAAAGGGTACGTAATGCGGACCTTTCTCCCCCGTTGTAATCTGTCATGCCTATCTACTCCCCACTGATTGATGCACCTGTTTCACCCGGACCATTTACTAGAGATACGTCATCTGGCCCGACCAGAGAGCACCCCTAGTGAAAAGGACATATGCAATAATAACGAAGTGATCACTGTATCCTGTTAACAGAAACTTTAGCATGAAACAACCTGGAAAGAAAAGAATAGGAAAACGAAAATCAGTAGGCCACTGATGAACATGAACTTTTATTAAACAATGAACAAAGAAACGATAACATAACGTAATGATAAAACCTATTAATGTCCTAGAAACAAGAAAACGTTAAAATATGCCAGTGGTGAGAGACCAGAAAAACAGTAAGAGAAACCAAATCACCCCTCGCTGTCCCACCGCCTGCCACGCCAAAAAAATCGATAGACTAGGGAAAATGCAAGTCAGTAGAACATCCGCCCCCACTCTGGAAACTTCCAAGGTGGGGCAGGGTTGCGGCTACGCCCAGCCGGGAGCAGCCCATATAAGGCGGGTCCTGCTGCCACGCCTCGGCCAGGAGATCCTAACGTAGGGTGTAGCCGGAGGAGAGGCCGAGGCCAGCGGGACCCGGCCAGGGGATTGCCTTTACAACGCTGAAGAGTTGCAGGGGGGGGAATATCTCCTCGACCCTCCCCTCTCTCTCCCAGTCCGGCCGCGGTGGCCCTTGACAGTTTCAGGTAGTCCCGCCACATGCTCTTCCGGTCCGGCCACCAACGGTCGGGGGGCCGAGGCCGACGGGATCCGGCTGCAGCCGATAAACCAAGGAACCCGTTCATGGGGCCAGAGCCAGGGGCGTCCGGCCGACATCCACCGGAAGCCCAGTCCGAAGACGGACGGGACACTTCTTCTTTCTTGAATAATGGCTGCGACAACACTGGGGGGGGATGTCTTGCACATGCCTCCGACCCCCCACCCCCCCCCCCTCGTCCTCATCGCCTGGTCCGGCCATAACAAATCTCAAGCGAGACGCCGTGGGGTGCACTGGGAGGGAGAGACGGTGCGAACAGGCCTCTCCCGCCTCCCCAGGTGGAGGCTTCCCAGCTGCACCCTCAGCGCTCCAGGCGCCCGGAAAAGGGTTCTTCCACTGTGGCCATGCTGCAACGTCTCGCCCGGCAGGGTGGAGCCCGTCCGCTCATTTGACCCCGCGATCGCCAGTAGCTACCGAACTCTCAAAATGGCGGTCGACCTGGCAAGAGCGGGCCCAGCATAAAGAAATGGCCCGGTCACTGGTTGACTCCACCACCGTAGTCCTCCACGACCTTGAAGATTCTAGAGGAGCCGCGGGAGTCTCCGACCCCCGATGGGGAATGACTGCCATGATCGCCCGTGGAGTGACGAAACTGTATCCGCGGGACGTCGGCGCTCCCATGCTGGCGCCAGCCTCACTTTGAATTACTAGAATCCTGCAGACCTCAGTTCCGGTGAAAGCACAGTGTGACCCGGTAGAAAAAATTGTTGCACCCCCTCCCCTTTTTGACTGATAGTTCAAACCACCGATCCTTTCCTTTGCCCTTTTAACGGAACTTTGGACTGCCTCCCCCTCTTTTACATTTTCTAGAGAAAACAAAACATTAACCACTACATTAGCATAGCAGTTGACACCAGAACTGTTTTCAAATTGAAAACCAACAACATCTTCAACAGAATCCTTTTTGTTTCTGCTGTGACCCTGCTACAGCACAGGCATTGTCCCCAGCAGTAATTCTGCAATGCCGGTAAGAATAGCTGTGGTGCCTACTGGACTCACTCACCCCCGCGGCGCCCCACGCCGGTTTTTGCTGGGCGGCAACTTACAAAGCCATCACTTTCGTGCCATCTAGTTTTCAGCGCGTTCTGCTGCCTTGGAACTATTCGCACAACGACTGCTACTGACGACCCACCCCCAGGCAACATCTTCTGAATTTTCATAATTTGAAAGAACTAGTAACATGTCCTCATCAGGAATTCAAAAGAAATTGCCACGGTCTCTTCGTTGTTTAAATGTTTTTACTGTTTTTGTTTTGTTGTATATATTTATATGTTATTAAAGTTTTATATTCCTACTACTTTGTTGGAGTGCTATATATTTTTAATGTGACACATAATTGTAAAAACTTTGATGTACAAAGAGTCATTCCTGGAATCTTCCGCTTCAGGCTCGGTCCCCTCCCCAATCACAATACAGGATGGTTTTCAGATAGTAGGAACACGTGTGGTGTGACGGATCTCATCGGGTGTGGGCCTTGATCTACTATAACTCCTTTGAAGAGGGGTGATTCTTTACAGCTGGAGCCATAAACTACATCTGCAGGGCTAGCTGATAGCCTGGACAATCGGACACAGAGGAAGAGGAGTGTCAGAGGGTGCGGTAGTGAATAGGGCGAAAGGGAGGTGTCGGGCGGGCACAGAGTGTGATTCTCAGGGAAGAGCAGCGCAGATGGGGGGAGGTTTATTGCCCATGCATAAGACAGAGAGCGGGGGTGACCAGTGCCTGGGGAAGATCCTTGCGAGGGTGGGGAGCCATGCTACGAATCAACAGCGTGCAGAGAGTGGGTCTGGTCAAGGCATCTAAAATGGCTGCCGTGCACGACAAAAGTGTGGCATTTCAAAAAAGGCAAGATGGCGCAAACAATGTTTTTCAACACTTCCTCATTTCCTTCGAATCGAACGTTAACAGACGTTGGTGCATATTACCAAAGTTAACCGATATTTATCGCTAACAATGCTTACCAACGAATATTTTGTACCGCTAAGCATCGTCAGAAATTATCGAAGATAAACCTTGCTATTATCAAGGTTTATCGCAAATGCCATAATAAACGGCCGCAATGCATGAATATCGCTAAAAAGTCAGCGATATTCATGCATTACCGAGCTAATGCTCTTAGCCATGTTATCCACCTCCCATTGGATAACATGGCTAAGAACAGCGATAAGATGCATCGGAGACACACAGTGAGAGAAAGGAGGCCGGAGATGAAGAAGAGATGTCAAATACACATTGGAGATAATATAGTGGCAGAAGGGAAGTAAATATGAGTAAACTTACCATGTAACATAACAATGTTGCACTCTATACTATAAGTCTCATTTTATACTACAATCACTTCGCTACAACCTCATGAATTAAAAATAAAAATGAATAATGTCTCAAACAATTTTTGATTTCTAAATATAAATTTATTCTTCAGAATTTTCTAATTTGAAAGAACTAGTAACATGTCCTCATCAGCAATTTCCTCATGAAAAGTCTGCAATGATGATTCTTGTAACTCTATGGTCTCCAAACATTCGACAAATTCGCCATCAACAGATTGATCAAAAAAATCATCCAAGTCATCTCCTCCTTGTGACCATATTTCATTATTGGTGCTGTCAATTTCAATCAATGTAGTGGAATCATTCAAGTCATCTCCTCCTTGTGACAATATTTCATTATTGGTGCTGTCAATTTCAATCAATGTAGTGGAATCATTCAAGTCATCTCCTCGTGACAATATTTCATTATTGGTGCTCTCAATTTCAATCAATGTAGTGGAATCATTCAAGTCATCTCCTCCTTGTGACAATATTTCATTATTGGTGCTGTCCATTTCAATCAATCTAATGGAATCATACAAGTCATCTCCTCCTTGTGACAATATTTCATTATTGGTGCTCTCAATTTCAATCAATGTAGTGGAATCATTCAAGTCATCTCCTCCTTGTGACAATATTTCATTATTGGTGCTGTCCATTTCAATCAATCTAATGGAATCATACAAGTCATCTCCTCCTTGTGACAATATTTCATTATTGGTGCTCTCAATTTCAATCAATGTAGTGGACAATTCAAAAGAAATTGCCACGGTCTCTTCATTGTGAGCCATTTTATTTTGAAATTGCTTGCTGTAAATTGCAGAAAAAAATAATCACTTTCATTTATCGTTTTTAGTAATACATAATATAAAACTAACTTTATCAAGTATTTAGTATAACAGAAGGACTGCAAATAAATAACAGAAAACATTTTTCAAATTATCTTCAAGTGTACAACATAGTTCCCCTTACAAATTAACAACTCACCTTTTTAAAAGTAGGAGAAGTGTTAGTACTGTGTAAATCAAACACCAGAAATTCACCACCAAAAATTCCTCACAAATGTACCTCAGACAGTAGT
The DNA here is from genome assembly GCF_964261635.1 of Lissotriton helveticus. Lineage (NCBI taxonomy): Eukaryota > Metazoa > Chordata > Amphibia > Caudata > Salamandridae > Lissotriton > Lissotriton helveticus. The sequence goes on from NC_136060.1 coordinate 198,130,396, forward strand.
ATCACAAAATGGCTGTGGTTTCCTCTCATTTGACATATATACATAACCAATTAACTTTCATCACACACAAATACAAAACCAAAGTAACATTTTAATTGGTTCTAAATTTCAACACTTTCAAATGTGTTTTCCCCATGCAATTTTCCATAGGACATTTACATACGTCTACAGCCTGAATGGCTGAACGGAATTACACCAAACTTGGCAAAATGGTACATCAAACCTAAGAGGTCAGGAAGGATCTACTATGCCCCCTTATGGTCATTTCCCCCTTCGCTTTGGCCTCCTCTTGTCTCTCGATCCTACCGAGAGACAAGATGGCGGCCGCTACGGACTGTTTGGAATGTTGACAGACGCCGGAGAACCAATCAGCTTCGCAAAGCTCCGTAACGTGAAAACTACGCGAAGCGGAGCGCTGTTACAGATATATATCTTTTTTTGAACGTTAATTTCTCAAAATCCACTGGAGCACATATATTGAGACCTAGCAAAGGCACATCGGGCTACCAGTCCCTAATATTTTGCCAAGTTTCGTGCAAATCCATTCAGCCGTTCGATTATTGACATTTAGATACGTCTACAGCCTGAATGGCTGAACGGAATTACACCAAACTTGGCAAAATGGTACATCAAACCTAAGAGGTCAGGGAGGATCTACTATGCTCCCTTATCGTCATTTGCCCCTTCCCTTTCGCCTCCTCTTGTCTCTCGATCCTACCGAGAGACAAGATGGCGGCCGCTACGGACTGTTTGGAATGTTGACAGACGCCGGAGAACCAATCAGCTTCGCTTCACAAAGCTCCGTTGCGCGAAAAGTACGCGAACTGGAGCGCTGCCCGGTCCGCTGTTACAGATATATATCTTTTTTTAAACGTTAATTTCTCAAAATCCACTGGAGCACATATATTGAGACCTACAAAAGGCACATCGGGCTACCAGTCCCTACAATTTTGCCAAGTTTCGTGCAAATCCATTCAGCCGTTCGGGCTAAAAGTGAGGCCAACCGCCCTATGGAAAACTCAATGTTAAAAACACGTTTTGGGACCCCCCTTTTTTCTCGACCCCCCCTGGACGAACCCCCCCCCCAATTTTCAGGGGCTGCTCAGAAACAAAATGTGCCATTTTCCTGAAAATTTCAGCCAATTCTGTCCACAAACGCCAAAGTTATTAGACATAGAATTTTCAAAAAACCCATAGAGAAAAAATCCTAACTATATATACCTACTGGCGACCGCCAGTAGGTAATATATATATATATATATATATATATATATATATATATATATATATATATATATATATATATATATATATATATATATATATTTATATATATATATATATATATATATATATATATATATATATATATATATATATATATTCACTGATAAAAACAATGAGTTTCACACACGTTATAGTTAGGAATTAGCATTTAAACAACCTTTGAACTTCACTGAAAAAAACATAGGTTTCACACCAGTTATAGTTAGCTGGACATTTTACTCATACAAAACCATTGAAATTCCCCCGTTATAGTTAGTTGTACTCACTATAACTCGCGCGCCCGCAATTTTTCAGGGAATTTGCAAGGTTTTTTAAATGCTAATTCCTAACTATAACGTGTGTGAAACCCATTAATTTTTCAGTGAATTTGCAAGGTTTTTTAAATGCGAATTCCTAACTATAACGTCTGTGAAACCTATTGTTTTTAAGTGAATTTCAAAGGTTTTGTAAATGATAACTATTAAATGTATTAATTGTTATATTTTTTAAATTACATTACATATTTTTAATATAAATTGAAAAAAATGTTTTAAAAAATATTTAAATTGTAATATATTTTTTTAATTTAATATGTTTTTTAATTTATATATATTTTATATAGCAAGCAATGGTATTCTATGGAAGGAAATTCAAGTTACTGGCAAGTACAGTTAAATTTACTTTTCAGGAATAGTAGTGAGCTACATTGGAGAATTAATTCCTCTCCAATCCTGAGGTCCCCTGTGAGCCAACTATCCCACCAGGTACTTCCAGTATGCGCCAGGCAGCTGTGTTGTAAAGAGGTGTTCAAAGGGCACGCCCCCTTTTTACAACACTCTGCAACACAGCTCCGTGGCGCCTACTGGAGATACCTGTTGGACTAGTTGCCCCCTAGGGGACCTCTGGATTGAACAGGAATTAATTCCCCAATTTAAAACGCGCCTCAGGGCATGTTTGCACTCACATCACCTCAAGCCCCGCCCCCTACCTTCACCACTGTGCTAACACGCCCTGTAGAGTGTTCTAAGTTGGGGATTAAGTCCCCTTGCATACTGGAGGTCCCTGGGGGCCAACTAGCCCACTGGGAACCTCCAGTATACGCCAGGAGGCTATGTTGCAGAGAGGTGTAATGAGGCCATGCCCCTTTTTACACCTCTCTGCAACGCAGCCCCCGGGCGCATTTGCAGAGGGGGAACTAATTCCCCTTGCATACGGGGGGTCCCTGGGGGCCAACTAGCCCACCAGGAATCTCCAGTATGCACCAAGGGGCTGCATTGCAGAGAGGTGTAATGAGGTCACGCCCCTTTTTACACCTCTCTGCAACGCAGCCCCCGGGCGCGTTTGCAGAGGGGTAACTAATTCCCCTTGTATACTGGGGATCCATGGGGGCCAACTAGCCCACTAGGCACCTCCAGTATGCGCCAGGGGACTGCATTGCAGAGAGGTGTAAAGAGGCCACGCCCCTTTTTACACCTCTCTGCAAAGCAGCCCCCTGGCGCGTTTGCAGAGGGGGAACCAATTCCCCTTGGAACCTCCAGTATGCGCCAGGGGGCTGTGTTGCTTTGCCCTGGGGGGTGGCGGTCCCCGGGGCAATGTGGGGAGGGGTTGGGGCCCCCCCACACTTCTTTTTCACTATGCCCCGGGATTTGGTCCCCCAGGGGGGTCATTTGAAAAAAAGCAGACCGGGTTTTTTGAAAAAACATTTGGGGCCTTGGGGGTCCGTGTGGGACCCCCTGAGCAGGCTTAAGGGGTCAGGGTGTTTCTACCCTGCTTCCTTTTTGCGTTCTACACGTTTGTTTTTCTGCTTTCTTGTGCCTTGGCCTACCGAGCACAAAATGGCTGCCAACACTTCCTGGTTTGGAGTGTTGAAAGCCAATGAGCATGCAGCTCGTGCTCGGGAGGGTACGCGTATGGTTCGCGTGACTAGATATATATATTTTTTTTTCTCAGGAACTACTGGTGGAAACTTTGATTGCTTTGTGAACTTTCTCTAGCTATTTCAGCTGCAATAGTACTTTCTTGTTCAACCTCATCATTTAACATTTGTAGATGAGTTGGGAAAATTGTGCACTGAATACTATGTTTAGTTGCATTAAATTAATCTTCATAGCAGTTAAAATCTCCAAGGAGTTCCGTTTCACTACGCCAAGGCTTGAACAGTTGCAGAAATGCTAAATAGAAAAATTATTTCTTATCTAGACTTTCGCAAAAGAGTTTTCTATTATTAATAAGATTTCCTCTGGCATGATTTACAAAACATCCATCACATCCAAGTACTGCACATTTCTTTTCTTTTATATTTTCTGTAACTTTTCTTTTAAAGCTGTAATGTTGAAGTATTTCATAGAGACATAGGTTTTCGAGATGTCGACTTCTTTTGGGATAGTATGTATCTAACCTATTAGTTTTAACAATATCTGTACTCTCTGGTTCATTCTGAGCTAAGTATTTGATTTCTTGTAAAGATGTCAATATACTATTTTATATGGAGGCAAGACCTAGACTTACCAAAATAATTCCTCTTGACTTTGAATATAAACTGCCAGAGCGTAATTGATCCGAACAATCATAGGATCCGAACTCTCAATGGGAAAGCATTTTCAAGCTAAAGCTGTACAATTTCTTACTAAGACTCTTCTTTTGTGAGATTTCTGTCATCTCTGCCTTTTTCAGATTTGGTTGTATATATATGTAACATAGCAAGCAACAGCAATTGAATTATCTGCAACACATTGAATATCCATGTTTTCATTCACATTTTCAAAATACCTGTATTGTAGTCATTAATGTACTTTGAAGCTTCTGTTCTTTTTAAATTGTATGTATTCATCAGGGATTTCCAAGTTATTGTAGGAGCGGCCTGAGCGGCCCCCTTTACCTGGGCCATTTTGGGCTCTGGGGAGCCCATCCCCTGGGACTTGGCCTCTGGTTGGGGACCATGGGGGAGCCCCTATGCCCACACAGTTCCAGCCGGCTCCCCCCCTCTTGTGGGAACCAGCTTTGCTTTTGGACAAAAGCAATTCTGCTTCTCTTCATGGAAGTGAGAGCTGTTTTCCTGCTCTCGCTTCCTCAAAGCAAAGCAGAGTTTGCTGTGGCATGGAGAGAGCAGTGCTCCTGCATACCATAGCAAACTGCAATGTCCCGGGGATAGCCACCCCGGGACATTGCTGGAGCCGGCCTTGGGGGGTGGCAGTCTCTAGAACCATGGAAGGATATATGAGAGGGGCTACACAGACCCCCTCCAACATGTGTATAGCCCCAGGGAGGTGGTGGTCACTGGGGCGGGTGGCCATAGCGGACCCCCACATTTAAATAATGACTGCCCCAGGGAGGTGGTGGTCCCCGGGGCTTTGTGGGGGGCTCGAGCCCCCCACACTAAATTTTTAAAACAAGCCCTGGGGAAATGGTGTCCCCCTTTCTCCACCACTCTTCAAATGCAACTTCTCATTAATAAACCATGTAAATTCACTTAAAAAATCCAATTTCACAGGGGACATTATCATTAGAAAATATATATATTTTTTAAAACCTTCAAAAATGCACTTAAAAAACCAAAGGTTACAGAGACAATATAGTTAGGAAACAGAATACAAAAAACGTTGACATTTACTGAAAAAACAAAGGTTACAGGGACGTTATAGTTAGGCTGATATTTCACTCACACAAAACCAGAGAAATTCAGCAGTTATAGCTAACTATAACTTACACTCCCCCTCATTGCACTGCTTATGACCTCACATATTACATTACTCATGACATGGTCAGTGACATCACTCACTCATGACATCTCAAATGGCATCACTGATGACATCATCAAGTGATTGTATTTTCTAAAAGTTACTTAGTGCTAAACATATATACTAAGGTAGGTGACAATGAAAGTGCCTGTATGGGTGAGTGAGTGGGTGTGTAAATGGTGCATAGAAGAGTCATTAGGCATATGAGAGACTGTTTACATGAGTGACAAATTAAAAAAAAGGAATGATGTGGTTATACGTCAGTCAGACGGAGGAAGAAATATAGTTCTGTGGCCCTTAGAAATATATAAGGTGTAAACACAACGGCAGTTGAATGATGAAAATCGTTATTGCAAAGTTCCCAAATCCAGTATCGAGGAAGTGAAAGAGGCATACAAATGTGAGTTGTCAAGGTGGAGATGGTTTTGTCTAATTTTTTCAGAAGAAGATCAATTCATGAGGGTTGATTCCCCAGTAACACTGATATTATATCTTATCCAGAAAGTGCATTAAAGCTTATGCAATTTCTCGGGGAGGCCAATAATTTCTGCCATTGGGGGCTTGTCTGAAAACACCTCAAGGTTTATAGATCATTTCTTCCAGGAACATGTTTATAATCTACATTTCTATGTACAAGACACATCGGGTTTTATTCATGAGCATTTACGACACGACCTGGAAAGACCCCTTTGTCCTTATGACTATAGACATAGCTCCTCTATATACAAGTATTGCCTACGAGAATGGTGTAAGGGCAATAAAGCACTTCCTTGGTACAAGACCAATCCATCTGCACCAGCATACAGAGATGCTATTAGAAATGATACATTAGTGTCTGAAAAATGACTTTTTTTATTTGGCAAAGAGGTCTACAGGCAGATAAGAAGCAATGCTATGGGCACTTGAGTCGCCCCCAATTATGCTAATTTGCATATTGGCTGGTGGGTGAGGCAGGTACTCGCCAGAGACTAGGCCGCTGGATGGTCTGAGAATGTTGTCCATTTGACACGTTTTATTTGTGCCCTCTTTGTCCATTGGAAGGGCACTCCCAACTCCGCCAGAGCATTCTCAGAGAAGTTGAATTACAATAATCTGAACCTGAGGTTTACGATTGACATCAGTACCACAGAAACAGTCCAGTACATATGAAAAGTGACGCCGCTGGGGGCTTCTAAAGAAAGACTGTTATTGGTAAAATGGTCCGCTATATCTCAAAAGACTGCCTCTTCATAAATTACTTCTGCTAAAATGTGCATTTTCTCTGTATTTATGCCAGCACAGGGCAAAGCCTCATTGAGCTGCACAACACCATTACTTGTGAATTGCACTCCCACAGACAACTATTGGCCTTATTTACAAGGCCCTTGTGCCGCCAGTGCATCACTTTTGATAAGGAAAAAAATGACATCCCGGTGGCTCAAGGGGCTTGTAAATAATCCCCCTTATCTCGAGTCAAGTCAAATGATCTTTATTCGGAATTAAAACATCCATAAAAGTACACACAGGTTAGAATACGTTAAAAACTAATAAAAACATGCCTTTAAAATACTATTGTATAAAACAATCTTTTCCAGAGTAATTAAAGCAGCGTGTTTGTCCAAAGAGTGCAAAAATACATAGTGCAAAATTTTCCATTATAGTAATCATTGCATCCAGCCATACATTGTAGAAAAAGACTATGTACAAATTGTATCATAATAGCAGAGTGCAAATGTGCATCAAGTAACACAGTACTAGAGTTCGTCAGGCATATTCCATACTCGCCCTGGATCTTACACTGGCTTTAGGAAAACAGCTCACAGTACATATCGTCTCCTCTGTAGACAGCATTTGTAAAGTTTTCATTGCCTGAACGAAGTCCCGTTGGTCATATTTGCGGAAATACGGCATTAAGTATTAGCGGGTATATAGTTTGTAATAGCCACAAAAGAAGAAATAATGTAGCAAACTTTGTTTCCCACCCTCAGAACAGGGACAATCCAACTGTACTAGGTTTTTATTGTAGCCGAGAGGGAAGCTTAATAAATTTACAATGCTTCCATCTCGGAATCGGAACAAAAGGCTCCGGTTCCATCTTCCTATTGTTAATGACAGGTATCTGCGGGGTGTATTTGGGTTATCATTACCAGATTCAGCATAGGACAGGTATTTAGTAACTGCAGATTTAGGGAATTCAGATCTTATCCGTTCCTCCTTATATAAATCCAGCAATGCATGTTTGACAATGTTCTTGTGGGCATGAGCAACAGTGTTAGGGGAGCTAAACAGAGAACCTTGGCCCACGCTCAACAGGCTGTTCTCAACGGCTTTTAACCAGGGTACAAGGTGGGATCTTCCACTTTGTAAGCAGTCAGATATTATACTGCGGGTTAAAGATGCTGCCGGGTTTAGCCATATTTTTAGCCAAAAGAGAGCGGGCCTGGATCGTATAAAGTCTTCAATATACAGTAGCTTAAGCTCATTATGACAAATAAATGTTGGGGCGCAGGGGACACCCCCAAAAACCTTCCTGCAGAATCTATTTTCCTCTAATTGAACAGGCGTACTATTAGAATAGCCCCACACTTCTGCTCCATAAGTCCCCGTTGGTTGGCATTGAGTGCGATAGATGTTTAGCAGAGGGGTAGTGACATCAGCCTGTTTAGGTTGCCGGAGAGATAAGATTGAATTGATGGATTTGCCGATTTTATTTCTCGCATAAGCCACGTGTGGCTGCCACGAGCCAGTATTAGAGAATAACAGCCCTAAGTAGGGAAAAGTGCTAGTGCATTTCAGAGTGTGTTCACCTGACTTAATTGAGGTAATATTGTATTTGTTGGGTCCGCAGTTCATAATGAATGATTTTTTTAAATTAGTGCTTAGAACCAGATCAGACATAAAAACAACAAACCCAGAGATTAAGGTTCGCAAAGCGTTTGGTGTACGCCCCATTAATACTGCGTCATCCGCATAAAGCAGGGCAGTAATAGGGGAGCCATTTATAATTGGTACATCCTTAGTGGTCTTACTCAGGCTGCTGCTCAACCCATTAATATATAAGATAAAAAGCAATGGGGCGAGTACGCAGCCCTGTCTAACTCCCCTGCTAATTAAAATATCATTTGAGACTTCGCCCTCGTTATTAATACGTACTCTGGCCTTTAAATCCCTGTGTAAATAAGAAAGAAAATACACCAAAGAATCATCCAAACCATAATTGAGCAAAAGTGACCACAAACTAGAACGGTTAACAAAATCAAATGCAGAACTTAAATCCATGAATCCTAGGTACAATGCTGATTTTTTTTTATAGTAATATATTTGGCCATGATCAGATTCAAATTAAGACATTGTTCAATGGTGCCCACATGACTTCTAGAACCTAATTGACTACAGTGTAAAACATTATTATCCTCTGCCCAGTTCCTGATTCTATTCAAAATTACCCTTCCAAGGACCTTTAGTGTGTTGTCAATCAGTGAAATCGGGCGATAGCAGGCAGGGTCCATCCTATCGCCTTTTTTAAATATAGGTACGATAACACTATTTGACCATGATTCAGGAAGTGAGCTATCAGATAAATTATTAAAAAGATTACATAGTAAAGGGGCCCAAAAATTAATTTCGGATTTAATTTGATCTATCGAGAGACCATCCGGGCCGGGAGCTTTATTACTAGCACTTTCAACTATTGCATCCTCGACCTCGGATAGTAAGATATTCAATGGCCCGGCAGTCTTGGGTGGGGGGACAATGTCTGGGGGAAGCCCAGATGTAGCATAAATTTTAGAAAAATGCTCCACCCATGCCTCTCCTGTTATATTGCAGTTAATTGGTTTGATGTTTGAACCAAAAGATCTAAGAGACTTCACCTCTCTCCAAAAACCCGTAGTATCTTTTAATGTGGCAGTACGGGCAAGGGATTCCCAATGATCTATCACTAGAGCCTCGGATTGAGTACGTAGCGTAGTTTATACTTTGATCTTCGGTCTCTTACAAGTAGGGGGTCCCTTGGATTAGTTTTTAGAGCCTCCCTCAGTTCTCTGTTCGCCCTAGAGCATGACGAATCAAACCAGCGGGGGCCATGATCTTTATTAGGCCGTGCTGGTTTCGAAGATTCTCTCTTAATAGCCAAACAGAGATTACTAAAGGAAGCAACCACATCATGACCTGATCTATCATGGGACAGGCAAATCTCGATTAGCATTGGATGTTTATTGATGACTCTTGCTAAAATGTCTTTATTGTCTACCCCTTTCCATATCAATCTTAATCTATCAGTGGATATTGCCAGATTTTGTACTACGGTTTCTAATCTCGACACATCCTTAGTATTCTGCACATTTTTTAAATATATTCTAAGTGGATAGTGGTCACTATATGCAGAGCAGATGACCTCCGCTTTTAAAATTATGTCACTTAGTGACGGAGAGATAAGCATATAGTCTATTGTAGAAGCACAACCCTGGCCAATATATGTGGGTGCCAGCATATCATTTTCTCTGGTGCCCGCTATTTCCATGGCATTCATTAAATCACGGGAGGCTAAATAGTCTCTCAATTCCTCACCATTTCTACATGGGGGATTGTTACGGTACATGTGAGCGTTTAAATCACCTCCAATACAGATGCCATCAAAGGTCCCATACTTCTGCCCCTCAATAATTTCATCAATAACATTAAATAAAATCAAAAAAGTATTATTAGGACGGGTAACAAAATAATTGTTATAGAAATTAATTAAACATAATTTCATCCTATTAATATATTTTATGGCCGTAAAACATTTACCCTGAGTAGGGATCAGATTAGTTTGTACCCCGCTTTTTATTTTCGCCCAAATAGATAGGCCGCCACTAGGGCGACCCATGGATGAGGAGGATGCCTTTAAGTTGTAGCAACTAAAGCCCTCCAATGTGGGCATGGTCGTGCACCAAGTTTCTTGTAACATCAATATATCACAGTTTACATTGACCCAATCTGTCCACTCTATAATTTTCAATTTTGAGTTAAGACCCGCTATGTTCCAGCTTACAAGAGATAGGTCAGAGCCCTGGACAATAGTTCTTAGATCTGAAGATTTTTGGCTGACAACGGTTTGCAAGGAAAGTGGTACAACATCAGATAAGTCAAGATTGGGTACCAGAAAGGGTTCGTCCAGACTGATTGCAGATGGTCAATCTAGCATATCCAAATCCGATAAAGGTGCAAATCTGTTAAATATCTTAAATGGAAAGGGCGCTGGCTGAAATTGTATTGGAGGTGGTCTGTAGAAAAAACTTAGTGGTAGCAAAGTTACAACAGTGGAAATACCAGAACAGTTGTTATTTCTATTAAGTAAGAATCTTACAATTCCCGGATTTTTAAAGTTAAGAACAATACAATCACCTTCTTTATCTTTGAATAAAGGCCCAACCCAGGACACCCTACGGGCCGATAAAATCTCTCCAGAAATATCATGTCTGACCCCTTTGTGCTTGGTTAACCAATCAATACACTTATTGTGTAGTTGGACCCACGATTCCCCCTGTTCCTCCCTTAATGGTGGAACTCCTGCAAGGACCAGGACAAAAGGGCAGGCATCAGGTGGTAGATGCAGGGCAGGCCCTTGATGTTTAAAAGGCCTGCCATTCCCAGATTGCCCAGATTGCCCCGTGCCTTTATTGTTAACAGAGGTAAACCTCTCTGCTGTAGTTGGCTGGATAGAACTTTTGTTCTGATTAGTAATTTTTAAGTTAACAGTAGCAGGAGGAGCTACTTTTGGGGGTACGGGCGGGGATACAGATTTAGAAGGTAGAGTGGATTTCGCCAAGTTTTTTTCGCCATCGGTGTCTCTGGGTCGGGAGGTAGATGGTACAATAAGTGGTAATAGTCCGGAGTTGCTAGGACCCCCACCCACTAAGGGGGAGGTTTCCGGCTTTCCCTGCAATAGAGTGTTGCTGACAGACTTGAGTTCTTTTATCAAACGATCTGCTCTAATTTGATCCAAAGTGACAGTCCCTTTTCTTTTAGCCTCTTCATTTTTTACCAGGTTATCTAATCTATCGTGTCTTTTAAAAACATTATTAAACTGTTTGATCATTTGCTTCTCTAACCGATTAAAAATGGTATCAGCTATAGTTTCTATCAAGTTTCCATTGTGTTTAGATAAGGTGTAATTATCTCCCATTAATGTAGTTTGTGTCCATATCGTATTAGAGTTTCCCATTAATTCACTAGTGGTTGCGGTGGGAATTTCATCCGCATTCGCTACATTTTTATCGTCGATATCGTCGATATGAATTGTTTGTGCCCTCGAAGTTTGTTGTTTGTTCCACAGACTCTGTGGCGTGGGCTGACTCTTGTTATTCAATGGTTGTTTCCTTTTGTTTGCACTTGGCTTAGCTGTATCTCTTTTACGCTTTTCCCCTCCCGGTTTGATATTTGATTCCAAAGTTCCACTAACATTTACATCTTCCTGAGAAGCAATTGTTATGGTGGGAGCTGCCTCTACCAATGCAGGCTGGGGGGATGGGGTTGGTAATACCAGTTTTTTAATTACAACAGCTGGTGATAAAGGAAGTCTTGGGCTAGTTGGCAAAAATATTGGCTGTGTAGTGATGTTGGTACAGCTTAAGGACATTCTTTTTTCGGTATCGGCGATTTCATTAGTGACCAAATGAAGAGCATTTTCGAGTAGCAACTCAAATGTAGGAGGGGGGAATGGAAAGTCATCCAGGGCAATATCACTATTTGCTAAATCCATAATGGCGGGTAATAAACTCACCACAGTCGCGATAATGTTGTTAAGGGGGTGGCCCGCCCGACCACTGCAGACCACGGACGGCCACAGACGGCCCGCCCTCTGCCCGGGCTCAGCCCGGCGATGCCCGCGCGCGTCCCGCGACGCGGAGGCTCTAGGTGTGTTTTATCTCGCCTCCTGGCGCGAGATTGGCGGCAGCTGACACAACCGCTAAGGAGTCTGGGGGGTGTAGTTCCTTCGGCCCCTCCGCTCGGCGGATGCTCCGGTGGTGTGGCGACGGCGGGAGGGGGAACCGGTCGGTCTCTGCAGGATTTCCCAGGCAAGCAGGTAGGGGCAACAGCAATCCCCAAGCAACGTTTGGAAGCCTCCGCTCCACCGAGGCTCTAGGTGTGTTTTATCTCGCCTCCTGGCGCGAGATTGGCGGCAGCTGACACAACCGCTAAGGAGTCTGGGGGGTGTAGTTCCTTCGGCCCCTCCGCTCGGCGGCCGCTCCGGTGGTGTGGCGGCGGCGGGAGGGGGAACTGGTCGGTCTCTGCAGGATTTCCCAGGCAAGAAGGTAGGGGCAACAGCAATCCCCAAGCAACGTTTGGAAGCCTCCGCTCCACCGAGGCTCTAGGTGTGTTTTATCTCGCCTCCTGGCGCGAGATTGGCGGCAGCTGACACAACCGCTAAGGAGTCTGGGGGGGTGTAGTTCCTTCGGCCCCTCCGCTCGGCGGCCGCTCCGGTGGTGTGGCGGCGGCGGGAGGGGGAACCGTTCGGTCTCTGCAGGATTTCCCAGGCAAGAAGGTAGGGGCAACAGCAATCCCCAAGCAACGTTTGGAAGCCTCCCCCTTATCTGTAACGTATGTTCTGTAATGGCCCATCACAGCTGTAACTGACAAATGCTTGTGGTGAAAGTAGCACCTCTGGATCTGATCTGCACTACCTGGTATGTCATTATTGAGTTGTCTGGATGGGCTACGGGCATGTGCATAGGTTCAATGCTACCCTGGGACTTATTTGTATCACCTAAAAAGTTTCACAGATAGCACTGGTGCACAGATCGCACCACCACAATTGCCACTGCATTTTCCTCATTTGCATGGAGGCATGGCTATTTTGAGCAAAAAGTGATGTGAGCCATACTTAATGTTATCACTATTCATCAATGGGTAATTGAGACACATATGAAAACCCACATATCATGTGTACTTATTAAGTTCTACACCAGCTTGAATGCCTACGCAGTCAAGGTGGTCAGACTCTCAGCCAACCACATCCGCCCAGCAAAGTTTGAGCTGATGGACTGTCCGGTTGACTCCAAATAGCCTCAGCATCAGCCTCAGCATCTGTTGGCACACCCTCTCCAAACATTGCCTCTGCACCTTCACGGGGTAGCCTTGGAGCACATCACATGTCCCCCACTGGCTACCATGTTGTGCAGGTAAAGGGTCACTAGCCACAGAAAGATCCCAAACTCCTCTTAGCTCATGGGGCAAGCCCTAACATTCCCAGCCCTGATTCCACTCAAACAAGGAAAACGCCCAAACAAAACAGAAGGCCTGACAATGCACCATGTGGTCATTCAAATGAGTCGGCTGGTAAGCGTAATTTCCAGCTGATGCAGTGGCTGGGAAATTCACATTTTAGGCCCATGCATCATTTTATTTTGATGCAATAGTGCAAAACTGTGTCTTTTGGTGTATTGTGATGTGCAATGCATGTTACCATTTACAGGGTTTGCTGTGTTGATTGTGAATAGTGGAGTTCATCTGCTTACTGTTTTTGCATGTCTTTACTATGTGTGTTGACAGTGTACATTTATGTGAGTCCATGCTTTTCAGGGATCATACTACGTATGGAGCCCAATCCCTCAGCATAGGATCAGTGCATCCACATCTACAACAGCGCAACCTTCTGCCAATCTGAGCCATACACCACAGTGCAGGCAGCAGGCTTTGAGGAAAGTTGGGAGGGTTACATTTTTGCTTGCAGGCAAGTGATACAATTGGCTGTAACCACCTGGAAAGAGATGTTGGATGGCGCCATATGATTGGTTGCGTATAAGCCATTCATATTCAGTCAGTCAGTCAAATTTGCTTTATTCGAGGTAAAAACTCATAAAAGCACAATAAAACATTTTGGTTCCATACTAAAACAAGTTTTACAAAAAAAACAATAAAGTTCCCTTATTGACAATATATTTACAAATTTTAAAAAGAGCAATGTTTTCTAAAATTAGACAGAAAGCATTTTGACTGACTATTTAAAAACATCAGAAAAATCAGTAAAATCACAGTTCAGGGTACAAATTTCCTTCTGATTGTCCATGCCCACCCCAAAACTTTTGCGGCCGCTACTGAAATAACCGACAAGGAACTAGTGCAGATTAGTCTAAGTGCAACCTTGCTATCCCTTGTGCCTAGCCTTTTACACATTGCTATTAGCCAAACACGTCGGGGGTTTGAATAAGCCCTACAGACAAAGAGAAGATGGGCAATGGTTTCAACACCATTTTTACAAGCCGGGCAAACACTGGAATTGGCTTCAGCCCATCTACCCGTCAACGATCTTACTGGGAGGGACCCTACTCTGAGCTGGAAGTAAAGTTTCCGATCCCCAGACTTTGTAATCTCGTCCCAATAGGGTTCCAACCTGGGAAGGAGTTTCACTTCCAAATATCTACCCTCCATAGATGAAGGAGCAGCGCCATTCCATTTCTGGTAGGCAACCATTTCCCGGTGTCTAGCTTTTAGATCTTCTTTCGAAGGGAACTGGGCTAGCTCTGGGTTCTCCCATAAACCTTTCAAGCCCATTTTGGATAAAACTTTGGACAGTTCTTTTAGCCAGCTTATCTTGTGAAATGTATCTGTTTTGATTACATCCAAGAAACCCTGGGCGTAATGCGCAAGCTCTGGCGTGACCCAGATACGATGCCAATATAATATTGGTCTCAATCTGGCCATGTCCGAAACTGCTTTCCTGCCCAATTCATAACACAGCGGCCTCATGGGTGTACTTTTGGGGACGCCAATAAGATTACGCAAGAATTTATTTTCAACAAGTGTCAGTGGCCCTTGATTATCAAAGCCCCATATTTCAGCACCATCAAGAGCTGAACTGATGGCTTTTGCCTCATACACTTGGAGTGCTGGCTGAATCGGTTTTGTCAAGGATTTTCTATGCTCCACAGTTATGGCTCCGGCATTTTGGCAAAATTTAAGAGCCGCCATTTCTATGTGCTTCCCCCAGTTAGCTACCTTTGCTATGTGGATGCCCAGGTAGACAAAATCCGATACCTTTTCCACTTTTTCGCCATCCATTCATATTCAAGTATCATACCCCCTAGAAAGTAACAGTGTCAGCATTTGTGGGCAATATGATTTTCACTCATGCTGATGGGGCTATGTTACCTCACCATGCATGCCTTTTCGTAACCTTCCTCATATTGCTGACAGTAAGGCTGTGTAAATCACACCATAACTACACCCTGCATTAAGGCTGTGTTGCTTGTGCATAGCAGTTGGCATTCACATGCAACATTCGTAGTTTGACACTGAGATGGGTGATGAGACTCATGTGGAGCTGGCACAGTCTGAAACTTTACAGACATCCCCAGTAGAGGCAGAACATGGACGTATCAATTGATGTAATGTTGGTTCATCTGTTTCCATGTGTACTGCATGTTGTTGCTCACTTTGGCCATGTAGAATTATTCCAGGAATGGTTTAAGTGAGGGAAGTGTTAAGAGAAGCCATCACATCATGACACATATCAGACACAAGGTGGTATGGCCTTGTGTGTAGAAGGATATGATTGGGCTATGCACATTGCAATAGCACATACTCTTTCCCACCAAGCATAGCTTATGATTTGTGGATCATGAGGCCAGCTTGTCTAGCCCCAACTAGTCAGGTGTAGTGCAATCATTAATATGTTTGCTATTGAGACCGATCACAATATGCTTCTAGGTTGTGTGGCAACTAGAAGTTTGGTGATGGCTATGCATTCAGACACAAAGTTCCCCTGCATGTGTCTTGCTACATTGGAACACCATATCTTAGGATGCATCGGTGCTTGGCACCTTGGTTATATTCATCTTTCTTTATGTGATTTATGATGCTCAGTTGTTTCCTATTCTGAATCTGCATTTTGTGTCTTCACATTTGTACTAAGACTGTACTTATAGTATTGATATCATTGTTTGTATCTGAGAGCAATACACCAATATGGTAAGCTATATCACTGCTTGTCCCATTGGCATCTTAGCCTAGTGGGGCATATGGGGCTACATTCTCACTAGGTAGGCACTGTTGCACTGGCAAAGTATAGTATGTAGAGTTTGTTTGTGTGACATGAGATCTCCTAATGGATTTCATATATGGATACCGTTTTGGATGCTACATATGTAAACTGTAGATTTGGGACTGGTTTCCCATGCACATACAATGTGGATCACTTCACAGTCATCATACTATGAGTGGACTCTACCATGGTCCACAAGTATGAGGCAGTAAAATGGCTAGCTGTGGGAGAGACACACACACAGTCATGGCACATTATCTACTTTACCACGCAATGGTAAAGGTGGCTACCAATGGAGGACTATTTTCTACAGGTAGTTAGCATGCACACTATTTTCTTTGTACTAGATACTGTTCAATGCTGTTTGTTACACATACCTACATACATTTTCTGTGTGGCAATTAGTAGCAGGTATCATGTGAATGTTTTGATGTTTACAGTGACCATTAAATCCAAATGCATACAGAGTGGTAGTGCTCATATATTTATTTAATAGATATGTACACAGTTACATGCGTTATCATTTTATGACAACACAAAAATCACTCATGCATCAGTGAAAATATTGTTAATAATATGGTCCCTCTACAATGTTATGGCTACTGATGGAACTGTTAGATGTGGCTCCTCGTTTTGCTCATTCTCATTGTATTTCAGTTCGTGCTCCTCATTACCATCAGCCCATGGTACATTTGTCCTTACAAAAATATTGTGCAATATGCCGCAAACACAAATAATTTTGCACACCATTGGTGGTGAGTACAGCAATCGGCACCCAGATATATACCGGCTCCAGAAGTGAGATTTCAGTGGGCAAATGTCTGCTTGTCTATTGACGGGGACGGCAGAGCATATCCCTGGGCAGCTGCAAAGGGAAAATTAGGTGAGAGTCATGACAGGGGATGGCCGAGCATTCATGTCCATTTTGTTATGTGTTCGTAATGACTCATGCACCTTGCCTACTGTAAGAGACGTTCTATAACACTGTGTGGCATACACACAAGTAGGAATTGGATATGAGTGACTCTATGCTACACATACAAGTGTGCTATACTTTGTGATTCACTTACTATTTGTCATACATTTGAGTACCAAGCCCATGAAGGTGATGATTTTTCAGATGTAAGTCAGAGTTTGAGTAGACACATTTCTCACGATCATCTTATGTGTCTGTTTTGGATACTATTGCCATTCTTGAACTGATACAAGTCTGGTTTTACAACATATAGCTGGAGCAGGAGATGTGGCAAACTTCAGTCACACATATTTGGCAGTGAGAGTTGGTGTCAATGTGGTTCAATGTGTATTGCCATAGGAAGGATGGTGAGTGGATTTTCAATGTCGGACATGATAGTGTACACCTGGCACTGCAAAGGGTCCACTATGAGGACAGTATACAAGGAGTTTGAGATATGCGGGAGTCTTGGCCTGTACAATCCAACTGGTAGACAAACTACAGTACACTGCCACACTGCTTAGGGACAGCGTAGGACATGTTTTCCACATGACTGTGCCTGCGCTGGCAGAAAATGTGGATCATAATTCCAAGACAGGTATATTAGTTACAAGATGACTGTGCTGTTGCCTGTCATGGGAGATATAGTTAGTGATTGAGGCTACACCTTGCTGCACAGCCTGGAACCTTGGAAGACTGATACAGTGGTTTGTGCGCTGTTAACTGTGTGCACATAGAATGTGATGTGTGCATATGATGAGTGCTGTAAAATAGCATGCTAGACATTATCTTGCAAGGTGAAAATATGACAATATTTCTCAGGTTTGGGATACATCACATGCCTCATGACCATGGGATTTACCTGTGAACACACAGAGTAGAGACAGAGAATCCATTACTTCAACACAGTGTTTGGATGCAGCATTTCACATGATATTGCATTAGTGAGGCTCTTTCATGCTATTGAATGCACACACAGGGCTTCAATTAGAAGTTGTTGCCACTGGTTAGCACTGGATGTCATCTGGCTGTGCTGACTAGCACCCAAAGTGAAGGGGTGAAATGTGCCATTTTCCGAACATACAGCACATCCATGGTTCGTCCACATATGTACCATCACATGGTAGTGACTAGTGCAAATACAACCCCCCTTGCACCGTGGTGCATGTGTGTCAGCGTAGTTGCCTCAAATACCTAATGCTTTAAGGGATACCTTCCTGCGCCAAAAGCAAAACATCTATTCTATTTCTTCCTTCTATACGTCCTATGGAATGCAGGACACATAGTATTTGGACATGACAAAGAGACATCTAATTAGGTGTGCTCATTTCACCTATACTTGGGAAGTACACTATTTGCAAATAGTCATAGGGTTCATGAACCTTGGAAATGTGGAAATGTGTGAGATCTTCATTGGTGTTGCATCGGAAAAGACACTGCAAGGCCATGGAACATATAGTCAATGTAGGGTGAAGGAATGCTGTACTTTTTTCTTGCTTACCTTACTGCATATCTATGACACCATCCAAGGACACGCAGGCTGACTTTGCATTGCCTTATTGATATGAGTTGGAGACCTGCTCCACTAGACCATCATCATGAACAATGATGCTCCAGAGGCACAGTTCACCTCTGCATGTGACCAACAGTTCCGTAGGTGGTATCAACATGTGTGACTGGTAGGATTGTGTTGCGCATATGCCATGTTGTATGGCACAAGTATGTAGGCCCACACCTACTACGTCTGCACTGTCTTATCCAGCCCAACAATAATATCACAATGTATTTCAAAATATTTTACTGTCATGTGGTCTGTCATGTGCTTGAGAAGTACTTACCAACCAGAAGGCCATTCCCATATGTCCCATTCTGGAAGCGCTCATTGATAGTGGAATTCCAAAAGATGAAGGAATCATGAGCACTGCCTAGATACTTTGCGAGGACATTCCTGAAGAGTCCCAGATGGTCCACGATTGTCTGCATGCTCATGGAATGCGTGTGCGGGAAATGTGTACTGTAGCTGCTGGAGGCACAAGTTGCACATGGGTGCAGTCCATTGCTCCCAACACATGGGGAAATCTGCAATGGCATAAAAGCCTTGCTTGTTTTCCTGTTGGTTCTGTGTTGTGTTGGGGAAGAAGAGGTACTAGGGTGTGAGGCGTATGCTGACATCCACGATGGAGGGGAGGAACTTAGAGAAGGATGCCTGGTATACCTTTCCCACTCTGTGGTGTTTGTTGGAAAGTTCAAGATGCCATCATGCATGAGGCAGCCAGTAGCTTGGCCTGCAGAGGGATGTTGGAGCACCACTGTGATGTGGGATGCAGCCTTGGTTCAATCTGGTGCAGGAAGCGAACAATGGACTCTCTCCTGAGCCTGTAATGGGCAATGACCCCATCCTTCCAGAGATCAATGAGGTTGATCCTCTGTCGGAATGTTCGCTCCCTTCTCCTGTGCTGCCTCCATGCTGATGGTGGTGGTGGAGATTGTGGTATTCTTGGTGCTCTGAGGTGCAATAGGAGTAGGTCCACGGTGCCGTTGAGGTTGACAGAGTGATTTGGACATATTCTGATTTCATACCAGTAGACGTTCATCTTGTTTAGGCCTGGTTTTTTGTAGCAGTAAAATTCTGGGGCTATTGAGCCTCTGCGCTTCTCTGCGCGTCTCGTACTAAAGTAGCATCATTTTCCAAAATTGTAACTATGGATGCGTCAGTTTTGTGTGGCGTTCATGGAGAACCAATTGTAATAACAATTTACACAGGGAGCATGTGCACTTTAGCACTGATTAGCAGTGGTAAAGTGCCCTTAGTCCTAAAGTCAACAACAACGGGTCAGGAAAAAATAGGAGGAAGAAGCAAAAGGTTTGGGGATAATCCTGCAAAAAAGGGCCAAGTCCAACAAAACCAAATACCAATTGATCTCAACATTACCTTGTCTCATTTTTTGTAAACAAAGACATTAGAGACATAATGTTGTTGCATTGCAGGATTTCAATTCTAACCTATATTCCAAATTGTTCGGCTAAATTCAAGTTTTCACTTTTCATTTGTGATGCATACATGATCTCAGCATAATGCATGTCTTGAATATCTGACCTCTTTATTCTGCTGCTTGTGTAACTCAAAGCTTTTTACACAGAACACATCTTGCACCACTATATCTCTATAGAAGATGTGTAGTTGTGGCTCATTAACTTGTAGGAGGACTAGATAAGGTGCATGGCGTAGGGTGTGTCCACATCTCTGTTATTCATATTCCTATTAAGCAAAGTGTCAAAAGAAAGAAGGCCAAACAAACGCTGTTGTACTCCAATTACTCTTATGCACAAAGGAAGTAATGGTACGAAAAGTTACTTTAGGTTATGGTGGGGGTACCATGTCTCAATTATGTAAATTGGCTAATAGAGAGAGTGTTGTAGAAATGATTGTATATGTAAACTAGTAAATTTCTTGGACCATTTTTTCCATGTTCATGCATATTATCACAATCTATGAACATTTTAGTTATGTGTGCAATCTTGCTTATTATCGTTATTTCAAAGGAATCATAAATGCTTGCTTGTTGGTGAGCCATATTCTCTTATTCACAAACTGCAATATATTCTTGCTTGTGCTCTGACAGTACTTTTCAGATATTTATCCCCTAGTTCTCTGTGCAGCCAACACATGTTTTGACTCCCATGGCCGAAAGAACTGAGGCTTTTTCAAGGCAGAAAAACAGAGGATATTTTCAACTAAGATTATGAATAGAGTAATTTCATATGGTGATCTGCCCTCTTTGGTCCTGATTCACAAACTGCACTTTGTCATGTATTTTGTAGTACTTTAAAGTGCAATTCACCAATTACGTGTGAAGTAGCATGACTTTGTAGTTCCTATACTTTTGTGAGTGGACTTCTCTACCCTGATTGCAATTAAAAGCGTCTGGACCCAGAAAATTCCACACACATAAGTATAGGGAGCCTGGTGCTCCTGCTTCTACCATCTCGCTGCATGCCACAAATTAATGGGAATGGTCCCTCTATTCTATGTCTACCCATTGTTATCATTTGTGGGGAAAGACCCCTCTAGCTCTGTGATCCTAGTATTTTAGCATCCTGTACTATTCATGTGGCCCTGGACTCTATATGGAGAATTACATTGTATTGTGGAGGGAACCACCTCGTATTGGTGAGAACAGGGTTGATTTGATAGTATTTGAAACAGGGTTAAGCTACTGAAGTCCTATCCCCACAGTGGGGTTCTACAAGCCTTCAATAAAAAAGCAGCCATAGCTAATTGTACTGGGAGGTCCAGTCTCAGTTGTTTTGGGAATCTCTGTGGTCCTTCAAATCTCATTCGTTTTCTAAGATACAGTGAAAGACTCTCCATTTTGTTTGGCCCTAGCCCAGCCCTGAATTGGCTTAATTGCTAAAAAGTGTGTTGAACAGAGGGGACAGCCTTCTTGTAATAGAAAAAAAGGGTTATTAATGTAAATTGGGATACATGTTCACGCATATGCTTGAAGGGAAGCATAGTACATTTAGGGCCAGATGTAGTAGGCATTTACCGGTCGGTAACGGCCGAATTCGGCCGTTACCGACCGGTAAATGGAATTTGAGATGTAGGGGGCATATTTTTACAGAATCGGTAAATTTACCGATCAGTAAATTTACCGATTCTGTAAAATACCGAATCGGTATTTTTACCGATTTGGTAAATTTGATATGTAGGTGGGACTCTTCTGAGTCCCACAAGCCTTACCGAATCGGTATTTTACCTTCAAATTCAATTTGATGGTAAAATACCGATTCCGGTGTGCATGCACATGTGTGCATGCACACCTGTGCCATATGACAGGCAGACCTGCCCTTAGGGCATGTATGCCTGCCACATGGCACCCAAACCTGTTTTGGGGGTGCTAGAGGGTGTCAAAGTGACACCCCCTGCACCCTTGTGAAATTCGGTATTTACCGATTCGGTAAATACCAAATCGGTAATGCCCATTCATTCCTATGGGCTTCAAAGCCCATAGGAATGAATGGGCATTACCGGTCGGTATTTACTGAATCGGTAAATACCGACTTTTACAGATTCGGTAAATCCACATCTGGATTTACCTACATCTCCCTCCTTATATTTTACCGATTCATAAATACCGAATCGATAAAATTCGGTATTTATGAGTCGGTAAAATATATTTACCTACATCTGGCCCTTAATTTCTTATGTGATAGTTTGGCGTTTAAATCCTGAGGGAACGTTACAACAGTAGAAGTGGATCTGAAAATATTTGCATGGTTTAAATGGTGCCCGTCAATTGCTTATATAGAAGATGATGAGCCCTTGATACACTGCACACGAAAAATACTGGATGCGATAATGACTCAATAGATTAAATATGGGTGTTTTCATTCACTTCCAGCCTTATTTTGGTCTTATTAGGTTGTGAGTACCTGTTGCCTTCTACGGATAGTGTGGCTTGATCTTCTGTGTCTAAGCACATTACAAATACCTGTGCTGTGCCCTAAGTCTGTCTAATGGTGGGCAGTAAGAGTTACAGACTACAGCCTTTTGGCTCAAGATAATTTACCCTTTTTTTCTGGACTTACCTGCTAATCATTCAACCTACAAAGGTTCCGGCACTCAAACTTTGGGCCATATGCATCATTCCAATTTGCCATTGAAAACGCCAAGAATTTCGGCGTTTGAGATCGCAATTGGTCTCAGTGGTATGTATGAAAGAAAAACTGCCTTGCAAAATAAGGAACAAGCAAGCAATGGTTCTGTCGGAATTCAAAACAATTCCTTAGTTCAGTTAAATTATACTTAATGCTTTTTGTGTATTTCACATTATTAATCATGGAAATACTTCATATGAAGAACACACACCAAAATATGTAGTTTTTTCAAGGTTATTATTATTTTGTCACCTTGCATGAATTAATTCAAATATAAAATCTCGGCTGTCCAAAAGCAACTGAGATTACAATTAGGGTGAAGTGCTGAGGTGAGTGAAAGTGATCAGTGATTAGGTGACTGTTCAGTGACACAATAACATGTAAACACATAGGATGACATCGGTCCAAAGTTTTACATTAGTAATCTACAACAGCACGATTATTCATTTTTTCTGTTGAGACATGGTATGGACCAATTGATAATGTAATGTCGACGTTTCGACCCAGGGACATGGTGGAGACTTATTAGCAACCGTATCGGGTCTTCATCAGGACAGAAGGAAGGGACAACCTTATATTTTGTAGGATTGGAGGCTTGTTCGTGTAGCCTCTGGGGCCGGGGTGTCCACCCTCACCTTTGTATATGTTCCTCAAGCGGGGTATCTTGATATTCTATGGAGATTTCTTCACCATCCGGTGGAAAAATCGGGATTAAAGTGCCGCAAAAGCGATCACTTTGGGAGCGTAACAGCAGGCGTCTGTGTCAGTCTCCGGAGACCGGCAAATTGTGGTGTGTGTTCTTCATATGAAGAATTTCCATGATTAATAATGTGAAATACACAAGAAGCATTAAGTATAATTTAACTGAACTAAGACATTTTTTGAATTCCGACAGAACCTTTGTTTGCTTGAAGCTTATTACCCAGGTTCTAAGGGTCACCCCATTATAATTAATGGTTGCAAAATAAGGAATCTCAACATTTGTGATTCCCTATTTTGTGATTGCATTTAAGGAATCGCAAATTGCTATTCCTTAAATGCAATGTAAGAAGCACAGAAAAAGTGCAATTTGGCCATAACGAATCGCAAATTACCACCAACTTCAAGTTGGTGGTAATTTGCAATTTCACTGAAAAATGCACTTTTTTTTCATTTTGTGCCACATGTGCACACATGCGCATTTCAGGGGTGCAACAGGGTGTCCTTTTGACAACTTGGCACCCTTGAAATTGCATTCTCAATTTGCGATTCTCTAATTGAGAATCGCAAATTGAGAATGTCTTCCCATTCATTCCTATGGGCCTCTAGAACAAACAGTTTTGCATGAAAATGGGGAGCGGAGTATGAGGAGGTTAAGCTGCTGGCTGCGGCTTCATTAAGTTACTTAGTTATAATTTATTAATGAGCTTGGCAGGGACACGGGGTGGACGGATTTGAAGGGGTAAAAAACAGTGATTAGAGTGGGAGAAACAAATGTCAAATGAAGTTTGAATTTTGCATGTGTTTATCTTGGAGGTATTGTTTGTAGCTGAGGGTGGAGGGGGTTGAACAATTGGAGGGAAAGGTATTTGTTTTTAGTTTTTTTGGGCGCACATGGGTTTCTCTAGGGGAGAGTGGTGGGGAGATGAGGGTGGTAATTATGGGTGGTACAAGATCACGTTGGAGTGGTGTGGCTCACTGGTTAGAGGCGGCAGACCTGTAAGCAGAGAATGGCCGGGACCAGAGTTCAATTCCTGACGCGGCAGGGTCGTGGACCAGGGTCAAAATGGATTCAAAAATTCTCGCCTCGTGCCTACTCTAACCAGGGAACACACTCGGCAACTCTGGGCATTAAGCTTGCCTCATCTCTACAACGGCCCCCCACAGACGCCGGGGATGCCTGGTTTCACCTTGGAGATACCCAGAAAGGGACCATCTCACAGGGAAAACCAGGACGGGTTCCCCAGCGGTCTTCAGCGGCAGGATACTCCATGGAGTCGCAGTGCGCTTTACAAGTACACCCACATTTACATTTACCTTTACGTTGTATTGTTAAGGCAACCAATAGGTAGTCAGTTGAGCTGCCTCTTTTATTTGTTTCAGAGTCCCCTGATGAAGAGCCTGTTCTGCTTGAAATGCATTGGGCATATTGTAGTGAACCTATATTGATGTACGTTTTCCATATTCGTGTCGCTGTGAAAAAGCCTGGATTGGCATGCAGAAGACATAAGAAAATTTTAAATAAAGCAATAAGTTGGAACCACGCTGTCTCTTCAGTGCTTCACTTCGTTTGGAAAAGTATGGATTAAGGAATATTAACATTGGCATCAAGCGATGAAATTGGATGATTAAGATTAAATGAATTAAAAGAGAGGGATGTTTTCCTACACTGCAGTGCGACGGATGTGTGCGCGGGAGATGTGCCCTATCAATGTTTACTTAGGGATGAGCTGTGATTAGTGGCCTTTCACAGAGTCTGATCGCACGGATTAACAGATGACTCCGAACAATGAATCTACATAAAGGGAATGAGTGCATTCTGATAATATTTTCTTGATTTGCAATTTAAAATGCCGCAACGGAGTTTGCACCCCATGGATGAAGCAGAATGGAAAAACATTTCAAAAACCATTGAAAAGTATTTCTCATCACTGTGGAGACAGTGAAAAGTTGGGGCGGACTTCATAAGTCACGATCAAACTGAAGCTGATTTAAGGGACAGTTGAACTTTGACATCTTGACTGGTTTCTTTTACAAGCTTTGCTTTTGGTAACAGCGGTTTCACTAACGGACTTCACTGATTCACAGCTATTACATTTATGTTTTTCAGAGATTATTGTGGTTATTTGGAGGGTGGGAAGTAGAGTGCAAAAGAGTGTTTGTCTTCAGGAATTGTGTTTATTTAGTTCAATCATTACGTACGATGGAAAGTGCTTTGTGGGATTTGTGGTTTTCTTTTTTTTGGAGTAAAAAAAGTATAATCTCAGGGAGATTTAGGTCATGGGGTTGGTGTTAATTGGTTACACATGGCGGAGCACTGTTTAAATAGTGGTTTGACCGGCAGGGAGAACAAACAGTTTTGCATGAAAACGGAGAGAGGAGTACGAGGAGGTTAAGCTGCTGGCTGTGGCTTCCGTAAGGTACTTTGTTATGATTTATTAATGAGCTTGACAGGACACGAGGTGGACGGATTTGACGAGGTAAAAACAGTGATTAGATTGGATAGGATATGCTCTTTGTTGTATCCTCGTGTTGTCTTCTCGCGCTCGCCGCATGCACTAGAACCTAGAATCCAAGGTGTTAGCATTCCATGGATATCTGTGCAGCGGTTGGCGTGGGCTCCTGTTATTCCCAACTCGGCTTATGAAATAAAACTACTTTTTCAATCAACGACGTATTACCTTCACCTTCTTTACCCGATTACTTCACTGGCGACGTCGGGGAAGCGAACTCACGTAATTGTTGGAGCCTACAGCCCCGGGATCTCTGGACAAGATTACCGTTGCTGATGTTGTGTGCGCAATCTTCACCACGCATTTCGCCGAAGCCTTGTTATCCTGTGATCGAAACCATCCCGAAAATCCCGCTCTTTCAGCTAAAGCGGTGAGACTTTAAAACTTTTTCTTCGTTTTCTACCATTTCTCTGCCATTTAAACCAACACATGCGCGTCATCGCGCGCTAGGAACACTACATCTCGAGCAAACCGGTACATGCGCATAAGCTCGCTCTATTTTACATCACAAAGACAGCGTCAGCACAAGCAAACTTCGTGTTCCACATTCAGATTACATCACAAAAGCAGAGTCAGCACAAGTAAACTCTATTCTTACAGATCTCTCGCCTCTGTGACATCACAAAGCTTTTCTTCTGATAAATCTCTTACTCTGCCCAATAAAGGACTGCAATTACCTCACAATAATTCTTATACTGAAAGAATTGATTCCAATTCAAGCTATTTTTCAAGGTTATTTATGACATCATATTGTCTCTGAAAATATTTCTGTGTTACTTACAATGGAGAGTTTTAATGCTCCACCACCTTTTCTAGCAAGTCCAGGTGAACCTCCATTGAAGTGGAAACAGTGGCGCGAAGGTTTTGAAGCGTACCTTGAAGCCATAGGTGGAGAAAATTACACTGATAAACGCAAACTCGCAATTCTCAAACATTCACTGGGTGCTGAAGGAAGACAAGTTCTTTCTCATCTTCCTCCCCTAGCTTTAGACAATTCCTCTGAGGAAGAAACTGATGTTTATGAAAATGCCATCATGCAACTTGATAAACAATTCATCAAGAAAGTCAACGAAGTTGTAGCGCGTCACAAGTTTCTAAGCAGACAACAACTTCCCATTGAACCCATTGATTCTTTTGTGAAAGATTTGAGGATTCTGGCTGCCAAATGTAACTACCAAGAGTTTCATGATCAAATGGTGAGAGACCAGCTTGTGCATAACGTTTCTGATGTAAAACTCCAAGAAAAATTACTCGATGCAAAAGATTTATCTCTTTCAAAAGCCCTTGATATTGCACACCGATTTGAAGATATGAAATTGGGCATCAAAGAGTTGTCCGATAAAAAACCAAAAGAATTGCTTTTGGATAAACCCAATGTTTCTGTGGTTCAAACTGTCAAGAAAGGTCTAACTGAATCTAATCCCAACAGACCTACGCTTCCTTCTTCATCATATCAGGGTTTCAGAAAGGAAGTACTCTGCTTCAAATGCGGCTTTCCCGGACACGTTGCAACGGATAAAAGGTGTCCTGCTATAGGACAATTCTGCAACTATTGTAAATCTAGAGGTCATTTTGCTAGGATGTGCAAGAATCGCAACAGGTCAAAGAACTTTTCTTCGGATTCTAGACGCCCCAGATTTTCCCAAGTTCAAGCTATAGACATGGATGATGATGTATATGATGATGTATGCACCGTATACGAAGTAGGAGAAGAAAAAAAAGATTCACCTTTCTGTATGCTTCAAATCGGATCCAAATCTATAAAAGTCATGGCAGACTCTGGTGCAAAGTACACTTTGATTGGTGACGATGTTTTGTTGAAAGAATTTCCTGATGTTATATCTTTATTTCCTTCTGACATAAGACTACGTGGTTATGGTAAAAAACCTATCGAAGTATTTGGGTACTTTCACTCCACCTTATCGTTCAAGGGCAAGACAATTCCTGCTAAAGTATATGTTGCCAAAGATGGGTCATGTTTATTAGGTTGGCCACAACAAAGAGAGTTAATGATGAAACTTGATCCCAACCATCCTGATCAAGTTCTGGGATATTCTGATTTTATCAATTCTATTGATGTGTCTTCTGACAACAAATGGGAAACACTTTTTCCGCAGGTTTTTTCCTCCAAGTTGGGTTTACTAAAAAAACTTTAAACATAAAATTATCCTTAAACACAATGCTGTTCCCAAGGTACATAAGGTACGCAATATTCCCTTAGCTTTAAGAGAATCTGTTAAGAAAGAACTTCAGAGATTATGTGACCTGGATGTAATTGAGGAAATTGAATCCTCTGAGTGGCTTTCTCCTGTAGTCGTGGCCCACAAGCCTTATGGGAAAATTTGTCTTTGTGTTGATATGCGCGATTTAAATTCTAATGTGTGGGTTGATAGACATCCTCTACCCAATATTGGAGAAATGTTCTCTAAACTCAAGGATGCATCTATCTTCACCACATTGGATTTATCTAACGAATATATTCAGATAGCCCTTCACGAGGGCAGTAAACATCTTACATCTTTTATAACCACTGAGGGTGCCTACAGGTATAAGAGAATGCTGTTTGGCTTAGTGTCCGCGTCCTCAGTGTTTCAACGAGTCATGCACAACATGTTCAAAAATGTTTCTAATGTATTATATTTTCAAGACGACATATTAGTTTTCGGTAAAGATGAATGTGAACATTCTGAAATTTTATTTAAAGTTCTATCCATCTTACAAGACAACGGTCTTACCCTTACCAAAGAAAAATGTAAATTTGGAAAAAATTCCGTAGATTACCTAGGCCATTCCATCAGCAAAGAGGGTATTTCTCCCAAATTGAGTATAGTTAAGGCTATTGGGAATGCTCCCAAACCGGTCAACAAGGATCAGCTTAGATCCTTTCTCGGTTTGGCCGAATATTACGCAAAGTTCATTCCTTCCTTTTCTGATAAAACTTCTCACTTACGGAAATTGATGAAAAACCAACAACAATTCATTTGGGATGACAATTGCAAAAATCAATTTAATTTTGTAAAGAAATGTATTATTTCTGCTCCTGCCTTATCCCCGTTTGACACCAATTGTAAATCATTTATTGTCACTGATGCAAGCAATGTTGGCGTTGGTGCGGTGCTGATGCAGAAGCAAATAGTGGTTTTGTTACCATTGCTTTTGCATCGAGACCGTTACGTGGCGCAGAAACAAAGTATTCCACTTTAGAAAAAGAAACCTTGGCTTGTTGGTGGGGAATTGAATATTTTCGCAGATATGTATATGGTACAGATTTTGTTGTTTGCTCTGATCATCGTCCTCTAGTGGATCTTTTTACAACTAAAGGTTGTGGTAAAGCCACTTCTAGGATTGCAAGATGGCAATATAAATTACAAGATTTTCATTTTTCAGTTGAATACATTCCAGGAGCAAAAAATGTTCTAGCTGATTTCCTTTCTAGGTTACCTGTAGAAGATGATAACCATATTGCTCCTGATAATGATCCTGATAAAGTTGTGTCGATCTGTGAAGTATCCAATGGTTGCATCCGTGAAGATGATTGGGTAATGGCTTGTGAAGAGGATCGTGATTACTTGGATGTTCTATCTTTTGTTAAAGATGGTTGGCCTTACAAGAATAGTCTATCTTCTAATATTTTGCCTTACTTTCATGTAGCGCAAGAGCTGTCCATCCAGGGTGAAACTTTGTTCAGAGGTTTACTTTTGGTAGTGCCACGCGGTTTAAGAAACACTATTCTAGACATGGCACATGAGGGTCACCCGGGCATGTCCAGTATGAAAAGGAGAATAAGGAGTGAATTTTGGTGGCCGGGGGTCGACAGGATGATTGAGGAAAAAGTAAGATCTTGTATTGAATGTTGTGTGAGCGATAAATCTCAGAAACCTATAAAATATCAACATGATTCTGTTTCGAGACCTTCAAAGCCCTGGGAATGCGTTTCAATAGACATTGCTGGTCCAATGTGTTTAGGTCATAGTCCAGTTTATGCCATTGTATTGATAGACCAGTTCTCCAGTTGGCCTGAGGTGAAATTCGTTCCCCATGTATCTTCTAGGGTAGTTATCGACTTTTTAAATTCGATTTTTGAAAAAGAAGGCTTCCCTACTTCCATCCTATCTGATAATGGCACACAGTTCACCTCTGCGGAGATGAAATCCTTTTGTTGCAACCATGGTATTTTGCACAAACGTTCTTCAGTGTATTATCCTCAAGGAAACGGCATGGTGGAAAGGTGGATCAGGGTGCTCAAGGAGGGTTTACAACTTGCTGTGTGCAACAGTGAGAATTGCTACGATGCTGTTAGAAAACTCTTGTGGAATTATAGGAACACCCCAAGGTCTGATGTTGATTTGTCTCCTTTTGAAAAAATGCGGGGGAGAAAGGGGTTGTGTAATATGAGCCAACCCTGGATGAGGGATCTGCTTGATGGTAAATACAGGAAACGTAATTCTCCTGTGAATTGTGCTACTACCAACAATCCATGCAAGGTTGGAGATTGGGTACGTGTGAGAAAATCCGGTTTTATTAGATCTGGTATGTCGCACTTCTCCGATCCCTTGCTTGTTGTTAGAGTGGGTAGACAAGTTGTGGAATTGTCAGACGGAAATATTTGGAGCCTCTCCAAGGTTGTTAAAGTTCCATCTCTGAGTATGGGTATGTCACCTTCAAGTAGTTCTTCCTCTCCTAACCTGTCAGGAATCCCTCTTTCTCCCAACTCCTGTCTCTTTCCTACAACCTCTCATCCACACCTGCCTGTTCCCATTCTTTCTCGCAAAAAGTGTAGTCCCCGTTTAAGGAAAACCCCCACTTGGCATAAAGACTACCTCGGAAATTGAGTTCGTCATATCAGATTGTTAAGTTACTTTTATTCATTATAATATTTGTTTACACCTTTTATGTTATTGTATTTTCTTTTTCTTTTCTAGAAAGGAGGATGTGTTGTATCCTCGTGTTGTCTTCTCGCGCTCGCCGCATGCACTAGAACCTAGAATCCAAGGTGTTAGCATTCCATGGATATCTGTGCAGCGGTTGGCGTGGGCTCCTGTTATTCCCAACTCGGCTTATGAAATAAAACTACTTTTTCAATCAACGACGTATTACCTTCACCTTCTTTAACCGATTACTTCACTCTTATATAGCGCATGGCTACCCGGGGGCATCCCAGTAATTGGGAGAAACAAATGTCAATTGGAGTTTGAATTTTGTATTTGTTTATCTTAGCGGTATTGTTTGTAGCTGAGGGTGGAGAGGGTTGAACAATTGAAGGGAAAGGTATTTGTTTTTGGTTTCTTGGGCGCACATGGGTTTCTCTAGGGGAGAGTGGTGGGGAGATAAGTATGGTAATAAAGGGTGGTACAAGATCACGTTGTATTGTGAAGGTAACCAATAGGTAGTCAGTTGAGCTGCCTCTTTTATTTGTTTCAGAGTCCCCTGATAAAGAGCCTGTTCGGCCCGAAATGCATTGAGCATATTGTAATGAACCTACTTTGATGTATGTTTCACCTATTCGTGTCGCTGTGAAAAAGCCTGATTGGCATGCAGAAGAAATAAGAAAATGCTAAATAAAGCAATAAGGTACAACCACACTGTCTCTTTAGTGCTTCAATGCGTTTGGAAAAGTATGGATTAAGGAGTAGTATTAACATTGGCATCAAGTGATGAAATTGGATGATTAAGAGTAAATTAATTAAAAGAGAGGGAAGTTTTTCTACACTGCAGCGCGGCGGATGGGTGCACGAGAGATGTGCCCTATCAATGTTTTCTTTAAAAAAGGATGGCATTTTTCTGGCCTTAGCCCTGTGTGCCTGCTGCCTGTCTCTGATACATGTCTAGGGTGGGTGACAACTGGGGATTGTGCATTCACTCTCAACAACCACACACAAAGAGAGCTTAGGTGTGACTGATGGGTCTTCCTGGGCAGGGTGGAAGGGAAATACTGGCACAGCCTCACACTTACACCTGAATAGGCTGTGCCCTTGCAAAAACACAAAGGAATGCTTAACCCTCTGTAGTAAGTCTGGAGCCAGGGCAGAAGAGGAGGACCTCAGTGCACTTCAAAGCCCCTCTTAGAAGTCACCCCCACTGTAAAGGCACACTGGGTATAAGAGCTGGGTCTCTAACCCTAGCACTTCAGTACACTACTAGACCCATGAAGAACTCTGCCAGGAGGAAGGATTGCTGTGCTGCTACAAGGAATGCTACTCTGCTGCTCTGGATGAACTGCGTGTCTGTTGTGCTGCCTGCTACCCTCTGTCCTGCTGAGGAAGGACTGATCGATCTCACTTGAACACTGAGTGAATCTAAGAGCATGCTGGCTTTCTCTCTGTTCTAAGTCTCAGGGACATCAAAGACTTGTCATGAACCTGCAACAGCACTTGGACTTTGCTTGCTGCAAGTCTTGACCTGCCAGTGGTGCAACAACAGTCCTGGGTCCTTGGCAGTGAGTATAAAGTGCCTCAACTGCCTGAATCCACACATCAGCAACGTTGCACTGACCAGAACCAGCACATGTCCCTCGACGCATCACCAATACCACAAGGAACAAAGCCATCGTATTGCCGTCTACATGGCTCATCACCTCAAGTTCTCAACGCATCACCCGCATTCTCAATTTGTGCAGCTCGATGACAAAGCATCGCTTACAATCCTATGTTTACACAATGATTTTTCACTTTTTGCTTCCCGCATCTCAGCCTCATCGATGATGCATCTAAGGTACTTGTCAATAGGCCGAGGCTGGTCCCTGTATCCGACCTGTGGTCCACTGTGGTTGGCCTGAACTTTCAGAATTATCCTGGACTAGCGCGTCCAGATAGCCTGGTTGGTGCTTTAAGCTTTTAAGCACTCCAATTTCATTCATTATTTAAAATTCATAATTCTGGTTAGACTTATTGGAATTTTATTTTGGTATTGTTTTTTTCATAAAAATATAAGCTATGTTTCCAAACTGGCGTGGAGTCATTTTATGGGGTTTCACTGTTTTACTGTTTGAAGTATTGCACAGATACTTTGCACCTTGCCTCTAAGATTACGCCTAACTGCTCTGTAGCAAGCTACCAGGGGGTGAGCACAGGTTAATTTAGGGTGTGTTTGGGACTTACCCTGACTAGGATTGTGGTTCCTGCCTGGACAGGGTGCATTCCTCTGTCCACCATAAACCCAATTTCTAACAACTAAAGACACTAGAGCCAAACATAAATGGGGAGATTGATTTTTGAATGTCTAGCTAAATAACAATGCCTGTGCAGGCTATGATCAATTTAGTAATGTTCCCACCTGTGGCAGGACACTTGTGCAGAGACACTTAGCTAAGTTGAATTGGAGTCACACTCCCTCAGCCTGCACCTGGGTGCAAATAAGTGAGCACATTATTACAGCTTGCAACAGTAGGCCTTATTTTAAAATGAGGGCCTCTGTCAGTTCAAACTCAAGCCCATTTTAGCAGAGCTTATAGTGAGTGAGATTTAGTTAGTAAGACTAACAGCAGAGATCTAAAAATCAAGTAGCCCAAAACCAAAAAAAACTAAAGGGTTTAAAGCAGGTGCAGAGCTCATTCCTCGCGATAACAACTAGATACATGTGCAGACTCTGGTAACTCACAATGAAATGGACGAATAGGAAAAACGCATTAGCAATTACTTAGATAATTGTGTTTACAAATGACAGAATG
The DNA here is from genome assembly GCF_964261635.1 of Lissotriton helveticus. Classification (NCBI taxonomy): domain Eukaryota; kingdom Metazoa; phylum Chordata; class Amphibia; order Caudata; family Salamandridae; genus Lissotriton; species Lissotriton helveticus. The sequence goes on from NC_136060.1 coordinate 198,163,898, forward strand.
TGCTTTAAAAACATTTGGTCACTGACATCAAACGTTTAAACAACTTTTAATAAATTGTGTTTATGCTTTTTAGCAACACTTGTCTTTTAGAAATAAATAATACTGCACCCAGAGAATCAATGCGACTACTGCTGCATTGGCACTCATCATATTGATTAGGCCAAGGCAGGAAAGCCACACCGAGATGCTTTGGCGGAACCTTCGTTCAAAGAAGAACGTATCAGACTGAAAGCTAGTGTGTCCGTGCCACGAAGAAGTGACTTGCCTCTCAGACAGCCACCAAAGCCCTGCCCGCTGAGAGGGTTTGCAATCAACAACTGCAATAGACTGAGACTGCCCGGGAGGTCTGATATAATCCCAGGAATCTACCACGAAAAGAATGCCAAGGACATATGTGTCTAGGAGAAGCCCCAACACCTTCAATGCTTGAGCCTCTTTCTGAAGCCTCCCCAGGCAAAAAGACGTTGGTACTGAACCAATTCAATTCAATTCATGAAGCTTTATTCGGTACATATAAAAATGACCATAAAAGCACAAGAATACATACATTAAAATAACAAGTACAGCAGATTACAAACAAGGGAAATCAGCCAAGTGTAACTTACAAAATGATTTAAAAAAACACATACTCTTCCTGGCCTTAATTAATTGAGTTAAAAACATAGCAGTAAAAAAACAGATATCGACATGTTGTAAATTAAAAACTAAACTCATGGCCTGATTTACTGTACGTACGCCATATTTTACGAACATAGGTTTAAGAAATGCAATATGAAAATTTGTATACAGTTTACAGGTTAAAAGAAAGTGCACAGTACTCTGTTTGGATACGCCATTACACAGACATGGCCCCTGCGGGTGTTTCTTAAGTGTAGGCAGTGCCACTAAATGGTGGGCTATACCAAGCCTCAATCTAGTCAGCACGTACTTATGTGTTGGCCTGGTCACCCAGACTAAATACTTGGGAAAACCTTCATCGATTATATAGTCATTATAAAATATGACAGTGGATAGAACTCTGCTGGCAACTGCCCGTTTCCTTGCAGCAAAGGATAAAAATTTAGTTTTCATCTCATGTTTAGGAATTAACAATGCTGCTCTAGGGTCAACCAAGATGTTTAAATTAAAAATTTCAGGAAAACATCTAACGACGTAATTTAACCAGGGAATATTTTGAATTTTGTCCAACGAGAAACAATCCTCAATGATCGATCTGGAAAAGGATTTTTCTTCTTGGAGCCAAATTGAACGCCAGATCATAAGTGGCCTCAAGGATAATTGGTCAATCAGAAAGTTAATGTCCAGTTCTAGATGGATCAGCTCAGTGGCAGCAGAGGATGGCAGCATCAAGAGCTATTTTAAAAAAGTATTTTCCTCCAGCTGCAGAGTGTGCGCACAATTGTGTCCCCAGACACCTGCCCTGTATAGTGCGATACTGACACACCTTGCTTGGTGGATCTTAAGCATGTCCCTGGTTCGTTGATCCCCGATCTTCGATGCAAACCTGAAGACACCGTGGGCGTTTTTTGCCATTTTAATACGGATATTTTTAAATTCATTCTGCCACTTTCCGTCCTTAGAGAAGGTAATACCTAGGTAACAAAAAGTATCCACTTGGTTCACCTTTTCTTTATCAATAAAAAAGGAATTTAAAAATTTCATCTTAGACCCACATGTCATAATATAGGTTTTCCCCTTATTGATAATCAATTTCCTGTCCTTGATAATGGTAGAAAATCGATCAATCAGGCGCTGTAATCCTATTGGTGTTCTAGAGAGCAGGACAGCGTCATCGGCGTATAATAACACCGGTACCGGAGAGCCTTTGACCTGTGGGGCATCTGCTTTAACAGTTTTTAAAATTGCGTCGATTCCGTTAATAAATAAAATTAAATGGAGGGGGGCCAGTACACAGCCCTGTCTGATCCCTCTTTTATTCTGAAATTTTGGGGTGCATTCTCCTTTAGTACCAAAACACACACATGTTTTTAATTTCCCATACAGCCTAGCCAGAAAATAAATTATTCCCTCTGGTGCTCCTAGCTGTAGCAAGGTTGACCATAGGATTGAATGGTCAACCATATCAAAAGCACTACTGAGGTCTGCAAAACAGAGGTAGAGTGAGCCGGGTTTGGCTAGAGTATATTTCCCGATCAGTAAATCCAGATTTAAACACTGATCGATTGTGCCCCGGCCCTTTCTAAATCCATACTGGCTATCGGCAAGGATACCCTCTTGCTCAGCCCATTCCTCTAACCTTGCTAGCATAACTCTACTCATGATCTTAACTGAGGAGTCAAGGAGAGAAATAGGTCGATAGCTTTTTACATCCGACCTTTTTATGTATCGGAATAATAATAGATTCCCCCCATGAATCAGGGGCATCGGTACATATAGCAGCATTAAAAACTGTAGCTAAGAGAGGGCTCCACATCGCGGGCGCTGTTTTATATACGTCTATAGGCACCCCATCCGGACCCTGGGCTTTACCCCCCTTGCTAGCATGTATGCCAGATTCAACCTCACTAGCTGTAATATCCAGAGGTAAAACAGGCCATCTACTCGGGTTGGTGGTCATACTGCTATTAGAATCAAATATATTAGAAAAATGTGCAATCCAGCCATCACTCGGGACATTAGAGGTTAGCACTGGGGCGTTCTCATCCTTAAGAAAAGGAGAGTTAACGGTAAGCCAGAAAAGGGTACTATTGGATAGCTCGGCTGCTTGATTTAAAGAGTCCCATGCCAACTGCTGTAGCTCACTCTTCCTCCGCTTTAAGGTGAGCTTGTATTCTGATCTCAGTTTACTTACAGAATTAGTGTCCCTCGGTTTATTAGCAAGTGCTATTTTTAATTTAGTTAATAAACTGGTGCACAGATGGTCGAACACTGGCCACCTAACAGTTTAGTGAACCTGGCATTAATACTTTTATTAATTAATTAATTTATTTATTTATTTAAGAAGCTTATAAAGCGCACGGCTACCCCCAACGGGGATGTCCCGGCGCTACAGACTGCAAGCTGGAGAGAAATGAGCTGCTTATTCGATAGTAAACAACCAAGTTTTCAGTTTGCTTCGGAACAAAGGCTCCGAGTCAATGAACCTAAGATCCAGTAGGAGGCTGTTCCAAAGTTTAGCTGTTACTACGCCGAACGCTCTGCCCCCGCTTCTGGCACGATGGAATCTGGGTATCACCAGGAGGCGTAGGCTATTCGATCTCAGAGACCTGACAGATTGAGACAGTTTAAGTCTCTTTCTCAAGTATCCAGGGCCTAACCCGTTAAGGGCACGGAAGGCAAAAATCATTGAACTGGATGCGACGGGCAATGGGGAGCCAGTGCAGCTTCTTCCGGTATGGAGCAACCAAGTGGCGAAAAGGAATATTGCCAATCAGTCTCGCTGCGGCATTTTGTACAATTTGCAAACGTTCAATTTGGTACAAAGGGGCGCCCGCATAGAGACTGTTGGCATAATCTAAATGCGATGTAATCAGGGCATGAACAATGGTTTTGCGGGAATCCAAAGGGAGGTAAGGAAAGATCTTCCTGATCATACGTAATTTGCCGAAGCAAGCTGCAGTGACCTTGTTGATTTGTGATTTGCAGGACAATGCATTATCAAATTGAAAGCCCAAGTTTCGAGCTGTCTGGACTGGGACCGGAGGAGGATTAAGTACGGTTGGCCACCACTGAATGGCAGGCACCGCGGTTTTCTGATTAAAAAATAGAACCTCCATTTTGTCGCCACTCAGTTTAAGGTGGTTAGAGGTCATCCAGGAGCAAATATTGCTGAGGCAGTGGCGAAAATTGATGAAATTGGTGTCAGAGTGATCTCTAAATGAGAACACAAGCTGAGTATCATTAGCGTAGGAGATCACTCTGACCCCAATTTCATCAATTTTCGCCACTGCCTCAGCAATGAGGTAAAGCCTAGCAGTACCTGCAACGGAGAGTGGAGGAGAAGGAGAGCGCCACAGGAGGAGCGTTAGCGGGCGCACACTGCCAGAGACCGCCATCACCAGGCACGCCACCGCCGCACCGGGACTCCAAATCCCAGCAGTCCTAGCGGCGGCGGCGCGTTCCCTGACGCGACTTCAAGGCGCCAGGAGGGGCGATAAATTGAGAACGCCCTCGGTGGAGCGGGGGGAGGTAAAGCCTATCAGTACCTGCAACGGAGAGTGGAGGAGAAGGAGAGCGCCACAGGAGGAGCGTTAGCGGGCGCACACTGCCAGAGACCGCCATCACCAGGCATGCCACCGCCGCACCAGGACTCCAAATCCCAGCAGTCCTAGCGGCGGCGCGCGTTCCCTGACGCGACTTCAATGCGCCAGGAGGGGCGATAAATTGAGAATGCCCTCGGTGGAGCGGGGGGAGGTAAAGCCTAGCAGTACCTGCAACGGAGAGTGGAGGAGAAGGAGAGCGCCACAGGAGGAGCGTTAGCGGGCGCACACTGCCAGAGACCGCCATCACCAGGCACGCCACCGCCGCACCGGGACTCCAAATCCCAGCAGTCCTAGCGGCGGCGGCGCGTTCCCTGACGCCACTTCAAGGCGCCAGGAGGGGCGATAAATTGAGATCACCCTCAGCTCCGCGGGACGCGAGCGGGACGCCCGGGGCTAAGCCCGGGCAAAGGGCGGGCCCTCTGTGGCCCTCAGAGGCACGAGAAGGCCAGGCTAGGCCACCCCCCTGACAACAGCTGCTTCGAGATGTAAAGATACTGTACTCGTTGTTTTGTACTCCAGCACATGCCTAAGTGCTGATTTGAACTGATTTAAAAAGCGTTATCGTTGCATGATAGTCACATCCCATCGTCCTGCTAATATTGTTCGAATCCATCGGAGTCAACACTCTGAAAACCGTTCAGCCATCTGATAGCCTTTAAAAGTCTGTAGTAAATATGGGGAAGAAATTGGTACCTGCAGCCACTGAGCCACTTAATACTTTAGATTCTTATTTAGTACAAGTGGTTAGCAAGATTAACAATGAGAGAAGGCAATCTCTAGGCTTGAGCCAATCGCCAATCTTGCCCCCAGAAAGCCCTTCCACAAGTGCTCTAAGCATAGTGATGCCTGACATACCGCTAGAAAACCCTTCTATAAATATATCAGATCCTAATTCACAAGATAATGGCAATGAGGACGAAGACTCAGATCCACCAGCAGATTTGTCAGCTAACGTCGTCTCTGATTCCAATCATCAGATAGATATAGTGGATGAAGTCCTATCACCCCTGCTGCCTGTACCACGGGCAGTGAGAACCTGTAGAAAATTTCAGGCAAAGCGGGGGGGGGAAACAGCAAGGTAGGAAAAAGTTGGCTACACCACCACTAAGACGCGAAGGGAAAAATGTGGAGCTTGATGTTGACGCGGAGTCAAGACGTATTATTGATGATGACCTATTTAATAGGATACAAGATATGATAGACATTAAAATCAGGACAATTATTAAGCCTCTGATCGGGAAACTGGACAAATTAACTTCCGAGGTTAAAAAGTTGGGCGGGGTACATAGCAAGCTGACTGAAGAGGTGGAGAATCTATCTACTCTTGTCACAAAACTGGTGGCCACGGATGTGGAGGTCATCCCAACGGAAAGCTTATTACAGACCATCCCACAAGGGCAGCCACTACCATCTCCATCATTACCTGCACTTAGCCAGGAAGTAGTAGGAGATTTCTCCACCATTCCAACTGCTGCCTCAGCAGGATTGCAACAAGAGGATGACTCAGCCCAATTCATTTTGGAAGCCTCACCAGTTGTACTCGTATTGGCAAACGTCCCTGCTCTATCACAAGGTAAAACAGAGTCCAACCAAGGTCTAAAGGACAAAGCGCTACATTGGCTCACCAATAATATGCATATGGCATATCAAGGGTCTGATAAACTAGCAGGGGATATCGTCATGACTAGGAGGGTATCATGGATTGGGAACAAGCCAAAAAAGTTTAAGGGGGACTGTGTAATCTTAAACTTTGCCAATGCGGAGGTTCTCCCAAACATTTTGTCCAATATCTTCCCACCCCAACGACGAAGTGGTTCCATAATCCCCCTCACCCTAAAATTCTTTTATAGCGAGATCCAGCTTGCTACCTTCCCCAATATCCCCAGATCTAAGAGATTCACAAACACTATTAGCTGGGGAGGGGATATTAGACCTCGATATACCAATGATCGTTTCCAGCCCATGACCAATTTCGAGACAGGAAGATTCAACTACCCGATTGAGCCAAACGCCAGAACAGCTATGATACACGAGCCTACTATAAATGGATGGGGTTCTGGTTTCTCGGGATATGATCATAGAGGCCGGGGTAATAGGTTTATACCCCGGATGGGAAACGACCAGTCTTTGATACACCCAAATACCCCACAACCTATGTGGAATACAACAGCCAGTGGATGGGGCCAGGTAGCTACCCCCTTTGATTGGGGATTTGGAATGGGGAACAGGTATGGCCCCTTATCCGACCTAAATAACTGTGATTGACTTAAGGGCGGAATTGATCTAGCAAGTGACGCTCTGAATATGCCATCATCCAAGAGTGGTCAACATAGCATTGTCCAAGACCCCAGTGAGCCCATCCATAAGGAAGTGTTAGAGAGCCAAGTGACGTTAAACTGTGACCATCTTTCTATACTAAATCGGCTGGAGGCCTGTGCAAATCAGAGCCTGGTCAGCGATAATACACAGAGTCTTCCTGAAGTGGGAATAAATGAGGGGATACAATCGCCACGAATAGTTGAAGGGGATCTGGCGGGGGTCCAAGAACTTAAGAAACCCACTGATTCCTGCAAGATCATAAACTGGAATGTAGCAGGCTTAAATGCAAAACGACAGGATAAGGCTTGGTCGAGCTTTGTTTTAAACCATCACATTATTGCTCTGCAAGAAACCTGGGACACATCCGCCAACCTCTGGTGGGATGGGTTCACTAGTTTCATCAAACCTGCTGTCCCTAGTCGTATGGGAAGAGCCAAAGGTGGCCTGGTAATCTTGTTCTCCTTAGACTTAAAAGGAAGTTACAGGCAGATCAGCACTGATTCACACAACATTCTAATGGTTGAAAGGGTGAGTAATAACACTAGCAGGACCATATACGTAAACTTCTATAATTCAGGGAATAGTGACTATAGAGGTTGCAACGTTGCTAACTTAGATAGCATTTTAAATACAGTATGCCAGAATATCAAGTTTGCTTTTGAGTTTATTTTATTAGGCGATTTTAATATTCATTTGTGTAACCTAGCCTGTAAGGGAAGTAGTGACAAGGACGATGGTGATGCGGGTCCACAGGGACCCCACTTTGAACAATCCACAGAGGGGCAGGAGTTAGAAGAATTACTCGCCAACTATGACCTGCATGAACCTGACTGGGGTCTGAGAATGCCAACTTTTATTGGCGCCCAACATGGCACAGTAATAGATTAAATCTTTGTTTCACAAGGCATTCTAAACCGGACTATGGATTATCACACACTTCTAACACATTTTAGTGATATAACCCGGTAGTAATCGAAGTGGCCTGGGGAGCCCAGATGGGAGTACCCCCAATAACAGTAAAACTTGCACACCCCCTGAGGACCACTGATCAAGATAGGCGAGTGAAATGGGCTAAAGTGATCCCGGAAAAATTTTATGCAAAAAACTTTCCTAAAATCAAAGATAAGGTAGAGATCTGTAAAAAATCTTGCGCTCAAAGCAAAGAAATAGTAGAGGCATATGAGGCAATATGCAGCCAGGTGTCAAAGGATCTTTTAGTCAAGCCAAAAAAGGGAACCCCTGGAAATAAGCGCTGGTTTGACTCTGCATGCTCAAATGCCCACAGATCACTGCTGGTAGCCCTAAAAAACATTCCTAGGGTAAAAGATGATATTTCCAGATTAAGGAAAAACTACAAGGCAGCCATAAAGAATCGTAAGGACACCATCAAACGCGAAACATGGGAAAATCTCCTTTCAGCGGCAGTGCTGAAGGACAGTAAGAGATTTTGGGAGATTATTAAACAGCCTTTATTCTCAGAAGATAAAAATGAACCCATGGACTGCGTGATTACCGATGAAAAATGGCTGTCTCATTTTAAAAACGTCTACGGGGGCGAGGACGAAGAAATCAAAGATGTCCCGCTGGTCATTGCAGCTGTACACCCTATCATCTTTAATCCCCAAGAAGTGGAAAAAGCTTTATTGGCTACTACAAAGCACAAGGCACCCGGCCCTGACGGCGTCCCTGCTGACTTTTTTATGTACTCACCAAAACTGTGGTCGGAGGTTTTGACAAACGTGTTTAATGCAGCTAATGGTAACCCAGCCCCTGCCTCATGGGCCACATCCACCATTGTTCCTATTTTCAAAAACAAAGGCCAGCGGGATGATCCCGCCTGTTATAGGCCTATATCCCTCTTGGACTCAACCATAAAAATCTTGGGTAGAGTCCTTCTATTCAGATTGAGGGAGAATGTTGAGAGTTGTGGCGGGCTGTCCGAAATACAATACGGCTTTAGAGAAAGAAAAGGGACCATTGAACAGTGCGTTACTTTGTATTTGCTCATTTCCAAATACACTGTGGCCAAGGAGGGGTCCATGTTTCTTGCATTCATGGATCTCTCCTCGGCTTTTGACTTGGTCAATAGGTCAAAACTGTGGTTGATCTTGTTGGAGATGGGCATTGAAGAAGCCTTGGTTGCGTTCATGGCCACTCTGCACCAGGAGCTCTTTGCAGCTGTACGCGTAACAAATGATGGTAGACGTACCCCATTGTTTAAATCTTTAAAGGGGGTACGGCAAGGTTGTATACTAGCCCCCTTGCTCTTTACCATCTACATCAATGGTCTGGGCGCACACCTGCGGGGGCAGGAAGCTGACGTCCCGTATGCAGGAGGCGCCCAAATCCCGGCACTTCTGTATGCGGATGACGCCGTGCTGATCGCTCGTACTGGTGTTGGCCTTCAGCATCTTTTGGACGCCTTCGGTTCATTTATGGAAAATTTGGACCTTAAGGTAAATGTCTCTAAGTCACATACAATGGTAATGGGGCGTGAGTGCAATAAAAAAAGACATAACATTTTTTTTTGCAGGGGGGACCCTGTCTCAAAGGTATCCACATTTCCCTATTTAGGTGTATTGTTTGACCAGAAAGGATCTTGGGGCCCACAGATAAGAGCAAAGAGCTGGCTGTAATTAGATCGTCATCAGCTCTCTTGGGTTTCGCTGGTAAGATAGGGGCCAGGCCTATGGAAGCCCTCTTAAAAATCTATAAGTGTAAACCTGTGGCCATTGCGCTATATGGTTCCGCTTTGTGGGGGTATGCAAATCTAGACCTAATACAGAGAGCAGAGAACAGATTTATCAGAACCCTGCTTTCTGTACCACAGTCAACCCCAACTTACTCTATCCACAAAGAGGTGGGCTTACCTTATCTGTCAGACACACTGAGTTTGTCCCCTCTGATTCTGTGGCTGAAAATGTGGTTGAACGAAGATCTTCCCTTGAACCACAAAATTTTGCACGATGTTTTATCTCTGGACAAATATAGCAATATTCCATGGCTGGCCTATTTAGCTAAAACATTTACAGATCTGGGTCGCCCGGAGCTTTTTTCATTCCCAGAGAAAATTAAGGCACATGATATTGACTTTATAAAAAAGTCATTTAGGGAAAGGAAGGAAGCATGCCGTGAGGAATATGAATTGCTGAAACCATCGGTAAGGGAACATAGCCTTCTGGTTAGCTCATCCTCACTTGCATCTTATCTTAGTTTTGTTACACTCCCTTATCACAGGTTTTTATTAACTAAGTTTAGATTTAATTTGTTACATTTTCACCTAGGTTCTTTTAAGAGTTGGCAGAAGCCAGATCTAGCCCCTCCCTGTAGTTGTGACCAGTTTTCTGTGCAGGATACAATGCATTTTGTCATGTTTTGTGGTTTGTACTTAGAGCAGAGGAAAAAATATTTGTTTCCCATCTTGAAAGAGGCCGGCTTCACACAGGTGCGACCGGCTCTGCTCTTTTTACAATTAATGCCTAATCCCCGCATTACTTTCTGCATTGCTAATTTTCTGGTAGCCGCTGCAAGGGCGAAAGCTGTCGGCCAAACTTCGCCTTAAAGCAAATGTTTTATTACGTACATTTACTTCTGAATGAAATACTTTTTTAACTATGTATAATACTTTTTAAACTGTATATTTATATTATTGTTCTTTAGGAAAATGTAGGAAAAAGCTTTGCATGTAATGTTTTTATTGTTTTTTGTTTCTTTGTATGACTTTGAATAAGTCGAATAAAGATATTCTGACTGACTGACTGACCCCCCAAGATTCCACCACCTTCGCCAGCGGAGACAGGTAGACATTAAAGAATAGCGGGCTCAAAGCAGAGCCCTGAGGCACTCCGCAGAGAAGAGGTTTACCCTCTGATTCGAATGGTCGTAGAAAGACCTTCTGAGTCCGACCTGTAAGGAAAGATCTAATACAAGTCAGCACAGTACCTCCAATTCCCGACTGCCCCAGCCGGTCCAACAGTATCTCATGAGATACTGTGTTGAAAGCGGCGGGTAGGTCGAGGAGGACCAACATGGCCTCCTCGCCCCTATCCACACACTCACGAATAGTCTCCGATACCTTTAAAAGTGCGGTTTCGGTACTATAGCCTGTTCTAAATCCAGACTGCGAGTCATGTAACAATTGGTTGGATTCTAGTTAGTCTGCCAGTTGTTTCTGGGCAGCCTTTTCCAGGATTTTTGCTGGCTTTGGAAGGAGAGAAATCGGACGGTAGTATCGTTAAAAGCATTTAAAACCTGCTTTAAATCTGTGCTATTGTCAAGGATAAAAGAAATGTCTGTTAGACAGTCCCTGACAATAGAACCGATTAGTTCGTTGGCTTTTTCCCCTACCCATCTTAAACGAACTCCATTTGGTCTATTTGGTTCCACAGTGGAAACCGTAGTACCCACTCTGACATGACATTCACCCCATAAAGTAGTTTCCAAAAGAACACAATTATGGTCGCTAGTAGTGGTTACTTCGATCCTCGGGGGAGCACAACAAGAAATAATACTAGTGGAAACAATCAAATGATCGATAACCGAGCTGGATTGTTGGTTCTTAAAGGTCGGGATGGGTTGTCCATTTTCATCTTTAGGGAGACCTAAGATTTCCAGCTCATAACAGCCCATAAGATAGTTTAATGCCTCTCCATAATTATTATGGCCAAAATGCAAATCATCCACTCCGAACTCATCGCTAAATCCACAAACTTTTCCAGTTGTCAGTTTACACAAAGTGATATTAAAATCCCCAACCCAAATCATATCAAAAGAAACATTAACCTCTAAATTCAAATTTTCAATGGTACTGGCCAAATCGTGGATCACTACAACCCTGGAACTATCAAAAATATTGTTATAATAGTTTACCAGTAAAATATTGTGATTTGGTTTCTCAAGCAACCAGAGAATCTGAGCATGTTCTCCCACAGTTATGTGCCTTTTTACAATAATTGGGCGATTAATTGTAACCAATGTCGGTAAGCCCCCTTTTGCCCTGCCCGGTCCAGTCCCCTGCACAGGCAGATGAAATGAGGCATACCCCTCATAATTAACTTCCTCCCTGCGCCAAGTCTCCTGGAAACAGAGGATGTCATGGGCAGTAATAAAGTTCTGCCAATCCGGAGCCCTCCCCTTTGATTTTAAACCTGCAACATTCCAACTAACGATTGAGGTCCCTTTAACCCCCGTGTTAGTCCTATCTGAAATCGTAATTACATTAGGGCTGTTTTCCTCCCTAGGGTTACCACTAGATAGAACCCCGCTGTTATTTACCAGACAAGGGTTCACCTCCCAGGCTGAACCAGGGACCAATATATCTTTAGTGATATCAGTGGCGGGTTTATTAGTATCATCACACACGGGGGACTGGTCATCCATACTAAGTCAGTCATTAGAATCCAAGCGGCTTAGGGCATGAAAACGATTTTGCAAAGGGATAATTAACCCCGGCCGCTGGATCGGTAAAAGTGGCCTTATTAAGTTACTATCATTGGGCGATGCCTTAATGAGGTGACTATAGAGAAAGCCAAGCGGGCATGCACATACATTATTAGCATTGGACGGGAGAGAGGCAGCCCCGAGCAAGACTGTAGCGACGTGTTGAGGATACTTAAAATTAATAATAACACAATCACCACTACAACTCTTACTGGAATTACCATTCCAGTTTACCCTTCTAGTACTTAATATATCATTAGAAAAAGCAGTTGGGAACCCACATTGGTTATGCAACCAAGAGACAGTTTTATTTTTCAAAAAGTCGTGGGATTCATGTTGTGGATGAGTCATGTGCGTATCAGCCTGGGGTACATTGGTTAAAACAACCACATACGGAGCACAGTCTGGGGGGAGGTTAATAAAGCGCCTTCTCCTCACTTCTGACCACCCCACATTGTTATCAACTACTTTGGGTACATTATTTTCTTGACTCGGTGTGGGCGGTTGAGGTGGCAAAGCTATTTTGCTAACCTCAATACTCTCTTTAGATTGTATTACTACATATTTCCTTGACCTAATACTTGCCTCGCTGGATTTAGGCAAGCCAGCCCGAATAATATGTGTATCCAAGAGGTCGCCCAATCTGGCTACTTCTTTGGACATCAGGTCTAATTTAGCCATTAAGGGTTTAACCAGTTTATCAAATTTAGCATCAATAATTCTGACCAGCAAATCTAATTGGTCAGAATTCAATTTGGCCATTCCATCCCCTTCCGAGACCTCATCTTCTCCAACTAGACTTTTAGGCGGTGTTGGCGCTCTCTTGGTCATTCTAATCCCCCCTCGCTTAATTGGTAATTTCCGACACGCCCTAACTACTCTTCGGGCTGGTGAATGTTGGTCAGGGGTATCATGGGAATCATTCAACACAACTTGATCAGGGGCCGGTGACGGCGGTATATCATTATTTATTACCTCCTTTATGCTGAAATCATGGCTATTATCTAAAGCTGGTGTATCCAAAGTGATTAACAGGTTAGAGGGAGAAGCGGGGGGGGCTGACACGACTTAAAGATCGTCGTCGTTCACTATTGATTTTGTTAACTACTTTCGCTAGGTAGTTGTCTAAAGTTGCTGGGCCTGAGGGCGTTTTAGTGGGTTTAGATTTAGACATACTCAGAGCTTTATGCGTAACCTGCTTAACAAATACAAAATAAAAGCACGAAGCAATCATGAAGCATATGAAAAGATCAATATCAAGGAATCAACGTCCTTCAAAATAAAACAATAAAAGTCTCACTGTATAGAAGATAGATTTGTTCTAGCCAAGGTCTGTGGCCCAGCCCAGCCTCGTACAGCCCCTGACTGCCACAGACTGCCTGCCCTTTGCCCGGGCTTCGCCCGGCGGATGCCCACGCGCGCCCGCGCTGCGGGGATGGTCAGTTGATTTTATACCCTTCCGGTTTCCTTAGAAGGGGGCGTGGCGTTTTTCTAGCGCCTCCGGGCGCAGGCAGAGGCATCGCAGGTGCGCCTTGTGACCCCGGGGCTGCTGGTAGTGGTAGTACCGCTGGCCGTTTCCCTCACGGCGCAGAAAGGAAAAGGAAAGCACCCGGCCGTTCCCCTCATGGCTCTCGGACTGGTGCAGCAGGTAGGTTCCTTCACGTCCCGCACTGCGGCGGGAACTTGCCGTTTTTCTAGAGCCTCCGGGCGCAGGCAGAGGCGTCACAGGTGCGCCTTATGACCCCGGGGCTACTGGTAGTGGTAGTCCCGCAGGCCGTTTCCCTAACGGCGCCTGAAAGGAAAAGGAAAGCACCCGGCCGTTCCCCTCACGGCTCTCGGACTGGTGCAGCAGGTAGGTTCCTTCTGCCTCTGGTGCAGGGCCTCTGTCAGTTCAAACTCAAGCCCATTTTAGCAGAGCTTATAGTGAGTGAGATTTAGTTAGTAAGACCTACAACAGAGATCTAAAAATCAAGTTGCCCAAAACCAAAAAAAACTAAAGGGTTTAAAGCAGGTGCCGAGCTCATTCCTCGCGATAACAACTAGATACATGTGCAGACTCTGGTAACTCACAATGAAATGGACGAATAGGAAAAACGCATTAGGCAATTACTTAGATAATTGTGTTTACAAATGACAGAATGTGCTTTAAAAACATTTGGTCACTGACATCAAACGTTTAATCAACTTATAATAAATTGTGTTTATGCTTTTTAGCAACAATTGTCTTTTAGAAATAAGTAATACTGCACCCAGAGAATCAATGCGACTACTGCTGCATTGGCACTCATCATATTGATTAGGCCAAGGCAGGAAAGCCACACCGAGATGCTTTGGCGGAACCTTCGTTCAAAGAAGAACGTATCAGACTGAAAGCTAGTGTGTCCGTGCCACGAAGAAGTGACTTGCCTCTCAGACAGCCACCAAAGCCCTGCCCGCTGAGAGGGTTTGCAATCAACAACTGCAATAGACTGAGACTGCTCGGGAGGTCTGATATAATCCCAGGAATCAACCACGAAAAGAATGCCAAGGACATATGTGTCTAGGAGAAGCCCCAACACCTTCAATGCTTGAGCCTCTTTCCGAAGCCTCCCCAGGCAAAAAGACGTTGATACTGAACCAGTTAATTTGTGGGAATCATGAAAATCAAAACTTCTACAACCGACCTGAGGGCCCATTACCAGTGGCGTAACGAGATTATAGGGGCCCTCTTGCAAGGTACATGGATTTAATCGGAGCTGTCAGGCCAGAGTACTGTGCTGAGGGGGTATCTTGCAGCTCAGGGTGGGTGGGGGCTCCACCGCGGGGGCTGAGGGGGCCACTGCCCATTACATCAGTTAGCTTGATTCCAGATCCACTGGAATTAGATTCCTCACTAAAGCAGTTCACATTTATTGTAGCTTGAACCGTCAGTCCCGACATCAGGGCCTGGCCTGTAATCTGGATGCTGCTGGACATCCTGGCTTCTGCTGTGCATGCCCTGAACTCACATCTGTCCAACCCACCGGAAAATTACTATCATGACATGGCATGTCACTCACTTACGGACACTTAGGGCGAACTGGCACTCGGGCAAACCAGTGTTGCCACAGTAGTCCATTGGCTACTGGACATGGACTTCAGGAAGAGGGCTCAGCTCATCTCAGGCACCAAGGACTGGATACTCGATCCCCTCAAACACCATTAGGGATATCTGAAGGAGACCCCTGTGTTTCCTCTTTAAAATCAACAAGTAAACATACTTTGAAGTGCTCTGGGTCTAAGCACTTCTGAACTGAGACGAGTAAGGCTAAACCTTCAACCTCAGTATAATTTTGACCACTGCGCTCAATGTTAAAGTGCCACCTAATAGTTATTATTAAAGAGTCAGACGTGGTGAGTCACTTCTCTGTTTCAGAAGGTGCTTGGCACTTCTAGTTTTGGATGTCTATCTTTACCTACTGTGTGCAATCATTACTTACCTGTAAATTATGCGTTTTTTAAAACGTTAAACACTTCTTCCGCATTCCATTTACTAACTTCCTTTATAAACTGCCTTTAAATGTATAACTTCGTCAGCTCCTGGTGTAAACCTTAACTGCTCATTCTTGCTGGCTTGAGAGAGTTACATGTTTAATCAAACTAATCTAGCTGGAAAATAGTGAGGCCTAATCACACCAGTGGTAAACAAGTTTAGCTGTCACAAACAATTCCCCTGAGTAAATTATGCGTTGGTTGAATTGCTTGCCTTGACTTCTTCATTACACAGTGCCCTTCCAGAAAGCATATCTAAGACGAGCTGACAGGGAAAGGCGGATATGGAAACTTAAAAATAGGCAGAAGTGAATTATTTCTCACAATGTATGTAACTCACTGGGATTTCTGGTTTCTATAAATATCCTAATCTGTAGTTGCAAATATAATTATTGGAACAATTAATCCCCAGAGCTTGTGTCAGACATTAGACCTTGTATTCGGTTTCCAGGGCAGCTAGGCCTCTGGCAAATGCTATATTATGTGTCTTGATTTATAATATTGAAACCGGTGAGCCATCACTGTGATAAATGTCACTCCAGCAATGACTCGTCAGCTTCAGCACACCATAGATGTTGCTGGTAAATATGATGTTTTAATTTTCACTCTAAAAGGATGTCATGGGACGAGCTAAGAGGCAACATCCATTATAGGCAATGACAACTTGGCAGAAAGTTAAATGCACATCATTTATTGAGGAAAAATCAGATACAGGAGGTTAAGAACTAACAGGGCACAATTACAGCCCAGCGTGTGGACAGATTGTCACCAGTTCCCAAGATTTTTCCAGTTCTGGGTCTGCTCATAAAGAATATTCACAAACAACATTCGTAGATTCGTAATTATTTCATCAGGCCTTTCCACTGCGGGGGGCGGGGGAGGCTGGAACCACTGGAGGCTTTTGAAAGCCCAGGGCTCATCCTGGTACCTTGTCATTTTCTCAGAGGTTGATCACAGGAAGCACAAGCAAGGGCAAGCAGAGGTGAGAGAAGGATGGCGAGAGCAGAGAGAATGAGAGAGAGAGGATGGGTGGAATGAGAAAGTTAAAGTGAGGAGGGGAAGGAAGTGATTACTGTCTTGAACATTTTGGCCATGGTCGCTTTGCTTCAACATTCGCCTTGCCAATAAATGTACTTCTGTGCGCAGGTGTAGAATAATGAGATGTGGGGTTTTACATAAATTCCCAGTTGCGTGGCTGGAAAGCTGCCCTAGTTGCAGGTTTCTCCACACACTCCTGGAAAAGTCATATGACATTTTTCAGATTTGCTGTTTACTCAAATCGAAGTTATGCACACAACTCAGCAAAAGCATAATAAAAACCTTTGCTGGAAAAAGTATCTTGACTATTTTAATAGTGTGGGAATGGTGTGAGAGGAGATTGTAAATGGCTACAAAATATATTGGTTGTGGGTATTCACTAGCTCGCAAAGCAAACCACACTTTACCCACCTACTCCTAATGCATTGCATGCGGTTTACTTCTGCATAATTTAACTCAGTCAGGGTATACAATTACACAGTAGTATAGCATTTATGCCTTCTCAGCTTCCTCTAATGGATACTGGGAAGGTGTACCGAGAGGCATTTTCAGCCGTATGTGGACATTTTATGGCGAAAATAACTTCGAGAATCGGGCCAGCTTGGTTCATTCCTGATTCACAAAACATGAAAACACAATCATCTATTTATTAACAACTTATCGAATCCAAATGTTAACGTCAATCGGATCATGATTTACTGGTCAGTTTTAGCGAGAAATTTGAACCGTCTGACATGAGTACCAGCACGATCTCAGCTGAGTCACTGCTTCTGGCATCTAACATTTATTTCGACACATATTACCACTCCAAACCTACACCTGAAAAGATTAAACACAGCTGATGACGTAACTGTGGAAAAGTGCGTCAAACTGTACAAAACACAAGAGGGCATTTTTATGAGCCCAGTTATAAGACGCTTGCACCAGGCAACATAGGGGCATATTATCAACAAAAGGCGATACATTATCGCCGCTTTTATCGGCAGAAAATTGCAGATAAAATGGCGATAATACGCTTTATAATATGCCCATGAGAATTCCCATAGAAACCCATGTTCTAGTGTGAACATGGGTTTCTATGGGAATTCTCAAGGGCATATTATCAAGCCCATTATCGCTGTTTCATCAGCAGTTTTCTGCCGATAAAAGCGGCGATAATTTATCGCCTTTTGTTGATAATATGCCCCATAGTGTGTGACGGAACCCAAACATGGATTTATGCAGCCACACAAGGCCACTTTGTGTAGCCTTGAGTGGCCTCAAAGGCTACGCAGTAATGCAACACAGCGCAAATCGCTGCGTTGCATTACGGTGCCCTGGGAAGATTTTCCATGGGCATTGCATGGGTGTTCCCACAAACCTCCCATGGTTTTTGACACATTCCCAGATTTACCATCTGGAAAGTGTAACAAGGAGAAATATCTCTATTTCTTGTTGTTACTTCCTCTTTCTATGTGTGCTGCAATCTGGTGCCCCTTCTTGCACAAAAACCATCCAACACAGGTACTCTTGCACCCTGGTGCACGGGTGCCTCCATTGGTACTAGGCTGCCAAAATGTCGCTGGCGCAGGGACTAGGTCAGGAATGCATCATATTCTTTTAAATACAGCACATACCTGCCCTTCCCATGTGACACAGTTCAGCAAGGTGACGTGCTTCGCTGCTCTACATCCTCATATATATGCTCCAAGGAGAGTAGACAAAGGAGAGAGGGAAACCCTTGTTACTTAATATGGAAGCAGTTTAATGCCACACATTTTCTATCCCTATGCATGCAAAGTATATGCAGTGACTAGAGTATGCACACCTGCAAGTTGAAGTTTGCATTGTTAATATCTTTGTTTCTGAATCACTAGACACCAGTAAAATATTGGCAGGTGAAGAGAAACTGCATGCAGGGGCTAGTAATTGTTAAACTCTTTGGCATCAAACTCAATTTGCTATTTCCCTTACAAGGAATCTAACATTATCCACAAATGTTATGGAGCTTTGCAGGCACGCGGGTATTTCTATTGATTTTTCGTGAGTGCAAAGGACGGTCAGACTTAGGCAAATCAATAAACATGAGATCAATAACCTGAGATTAAAAGTTATCCCTTGGGTATTCCTATGCATTCAGAAACAAAACAACCCAAATCTCGCCTGTCTTGTTGTATACAGAGATCTCCTTCCTTCTTTGTTGTGTTGTTCACATCAATTGCCTTTGAAGGGCATGCGTGCATTTCTAGAGGTCACTTGTTATTTTTCAGCTGTTTTACTGAATATCCATTGAAAGGTGGCGATTGAATATTGATGAATACGTATGGCAAGTGATTTGATGTGATATTATAACAAAGTAATCTATCGAGGTTCACTGACAGTTTAATTTTTAAATGAGTTTCATTAATCTTCCCTATCTTGCTGCAGGGAAGATCGAGGTAAATAGCTGGATTCACAATAAGACAAAGTAGAACACCATGGCTATAAAAGAAACACAAATCTAAAATACATGCATGTTGTGTATGCAAATCGTGTTGCATATTTCCTTATAAAAGCACAATATTGTATTGTCATTTAAAGAAAAAACATGGAATTACATTAGTAACGTGATAAATGTGAAGGCAGTAATAAGAAATAAAATGCAAATTATCTTCTAATCATTACATTCATTGTGAAATTGGCAACAGAAGGACGTTAGTACTAAGCAAAAAATGCTATTAACACAACAAATTGCATCCAAACAACAATTACAGCAGGGAATATCCATCTGCCAAATTGCAACTCTTCAAAAGAAGTATTGAACATTTCAAAGAACTACTAAATATTACAAAGTAGGTTTGCCCCATATGAGCTAACAAAGACAATAAAAAGCTAAATATTATTTGCGCTTATATAGACATATGTATTTCAAATTATTGATACAAATATATACATAAGTAAATCGTTATTCTTATTTTTCTATTATTACCATAATCAATTAAATTAAAAGTTAAATAATTTTTGTAATCATGTGTTGATATGGAAAACTATAGTGTTAATATGGAAAACAATACATTTAGTTCTGAAAAAATAAATCCCATCCATAATAACTAAACCACCCATGTGAACACTTCGACCCTGACTCGTAAATGCATAGTGAGGCAAGCTCCGAGACACAGGCCTGGTTTCACAGATTGCTAAGTCACAGATGGGAGGGTGCATAGCTGGCGGACAAACACCCAGCAGGAAACTCTTGATCAATCCCACAGATAGGTGCAGCAACAACACAATGGTCAGGGGAGATTGCCCCCAATAAAGCATACGTTCCTCGAGGGGGACGCACGCTTCGAAAAACACCATAAAGTCGGATGCCACGTGAGTTAGCAATCAGGACTTAGCACACGTAGTAATCATGCGATCCCCATGCTGGAGATCTAGACACATACACACTGGACACACCGTGTCCACGCAAGGTCGAGGTCCACCTGTAGTAAACATTCAACAATTAATTTATGACTTCAAGGCAGGAACCAGCATTCCTCACCAAATAAGGTCCGCTGGGGAACTTTTACAACCTGATGAAAACTGTATTCAAGAAGGATGCCAACTGAATGTAAATTGAGACAGTCTTCAGACCCTGTGTCTGTAACTGTTCTCCCGCTGCGACATTAAACAAACTGTTCTTACGTTGCCAAACACCTCTTGTCTCTTGTTTTTTAAGGTATTTTGTACTTAAGTCACAATTTGGTGAGCCAGACAGGTGGGATTGGGACTTTGTACCCAACTGCAGCTGTAGGAAGGTTGTCGTGTTTTGGCAGCTCCTGAGTTAGCGTTTAGCACAGCTACACGGTCTTTTCTGTTAAACTTGACCAAAACGAACGGGGGCCATTTTGAATCCCTCTGACTTCCGTTTCCTATGAACACGCTGCCTCGTGGTCAGTGTGCCCTTTCGTCCTTTCTCGATACCCATGGTCACTATTCTGCTCGGCAACAGGCTATTTTTAGTACTGGTCAAGCGCACATGCGCACTATGCATCAACTGGTCACTCTTTAGGAATGTTCACACTAACTGACCAGTGCCGTTGAACTCCTCCCACGTGCTGGCTATGTTCCAAAAATGACCTTATATGTACCTAAAATGTGTAACTTGTAACCGCCTATCTTTTTATTGCTATTAAACTATATAAAAGAGGTCGCGCACCGATGTTCGGTGTGCTACTTCTTACATTGCCGAAGGGTGCTGTAGGAATGTACCACCACCCCATGGGGTCTTAATAAACTTGTCTTTTACCTTTTCCAGTGTCCGTGCCAACTTCTATACTAAGGCGTTCGAGAGTTTAGCAGAGTATGTAGGCCTGATTTGAACCCGACACCACAATTGGCGACCACGAAGGGACTCATCGGTGACTCGGATGCCCGAAGGAGAGGTCGTGACGAAGGTCAGGAAACTCGCCATGGACGCGTACGCTGCCACTGAGTGACCCGAGTCTTGGCACCCACGGTGTGTTTTCCCTTCTTTCCGATCTGACCTCCCAGGTGGCGCCGGTCCTCGACTGAGATTCTGATCTTGGATTGTCGTGATGTGCCGTTTTGGCTGATTTGACCACAGAACTTGGCAGTTGGACTTTGGACGGTTGAAAATATTTGGTAAGCTTTTGAGCGGTGAGGTAGTCTACTGACACTTACTGTGGCTTTTTGAAACTTTGAATTTGAATTTGAATTTGTTAGCTAACGTTTTGAATCTTTGAATTTGAATTTGAATATGTGAAGTGCACCTCACATAGGCAGGCATGTAGGGATATTTCTGTGATTTATTTGATTTGAACGGTACACCGCGTTAGGTGACATTTTTTGTAGTATCACATTTTCGTGGTACTTTTTGGAACATGCCTGTTTTTAGCACACTCCGTAGGATGTGCTGTTCTGAAAATGGTACCAATTATCGATTAAGTGAAAAGCAGCCGGCTCCCCCAGAGGGGACTCCAAATCGTGAAATGTATGTCAAATTCGGTATTCCACCTATAATGTATAGTACATTATGGCATAAGTATACTAAGACTGATCGTGAATTACAGTGGCCGCTATATGGGTCGTTTGACCTTCGAAAGGTACAGTATGTAGAGCAGTGTTTGTTTCAGCGAAGGTCTAGACAAGATATGTTTGATTGTGTGCGTATGTGGGAGAAAGAGGTGCGTGAACGAGCGAAGCGTGAGGAAGCCTTGGCGGAGAAAGTGCAGCGGAAGGCTGCACATGACAAAGCTTTACAGCTACAGGAGAAGGAATTACAGGAAAAGAAAGTGAGGGAGAGACGAGAACGCAATTTACAGGTTAATGGTCAATTCCCTATCAGGCGTCCTTTTTATCCAGTCCTTACTAATGAAACAGATGATTTTTCATTACTAGATCGTTGTCCGCCTCCGTACGTCGTACCTACGGCTCCGAACGAGGACTCGGACGAGGATAGTGATCGAACACAGCGTACCAGGTTACATGCGGAACGAGCTGCGGAATTACGTTCATTTGCACGAAAACTAAATATTAATACTGTTACTGTTTCTGACGTTACTGAACAAATGGAACAGTGGCCTGATAAGGAACGACTGTATTTTTTAGATCATTTTGGAGATGAAGTTGTTGAGCGGTATAGAAAATATTCTCTCGAGTTAGAACCAAAGGAGATATCCAAGGATCGTGAGAATTTTCGTAAAGGTCTTTTTGTTCTTTCAGATGCGGACGACTTCTTCAAGCGTTTGATTGAACTGCGTAATGAGGCGACACGACTACGGGAGTTGGAAAAGTCGAAGAATTCGTCTACGTCCGGAGCGACGGGGATATCCAAAGAATGCCCTATCTTTGAAACAGATAAGATCGCTGCGATTAATGTTAGACCTATGCGAGAAGCTGCGCCTTTATATGTCCCTCATAAAGGGGATGGCACAGATGATGATAAAAGATCCAAAGACGCGAAAGGGTATTTTGTATATAATTGGGTTTATATGCCTTGGAATAGAGCAGATGTCATGGCGCTTAAGAATGCTTTACCTGATCCCCGTAAAAACCCTGCGGCTTTTTATGAAAATGTTGAAAGTGCAATTTCTTCATGTATCATGACGTTAGTTGATATTGATCTATTTTTCGGGTTAATATTGCCCCCTGATATGTGGAGAGCGATTCGTAGGTTTGATGACCTCACGACTCTCGGGGCCACTTGGAAAGATCTTGTTCAGGCTGATTTAGATAGAGAACCAGCATGTAAGCCGTGTCAATTAATATTAGACCTTCCAGGGGCCATACTAACAAAACTAAAGACTCTTGCTCCCGCTAAAAAGATTGATTGGACTATATTAGCCTCTTGTAAGCAGAAAGCGGATGAATCAGTTTCCGATTTTTTCTCTCGCTTCGAGGAAGCGTTCCATGATTACAGTGGTCAATTATTGACAGAAGATACTGGCAGGCATTTATTCGTTGATAAGTATGTGGCTAATCTCCTACCGGAGATTGCGAAACGATTGAAAGCGAGTGAAAGTTCATGGACCACAGCAACCCCTGCTTCTTTATTGACTATGGCTCAATATTATGAAAGACAGGAATTAGAGGCAAAAGAAAGTAGTGAAAAGAAAGCAAAGGATTTGAAGACAAAGGTAATGTTAGCCCAGGTTCAGGCTACGAGAGGAAATAACAGAGGAGGGCGAGGATCATACAGTAATGCTCCTCCCCCTCGTTCTGACATTTCTGTGAATCAATGTGCATACTGCAAACAGTTTGGGCATTGGATTGCAGACTGTCCGGTGTTTCGAGAGCAGCGTAATTTGAGGGGACGAGGAAGTGGAAGGTCTAGGAATTGTTATGGAGGGTCAAGAGGAGGTTATGGCACGAATGATCGAGGAGGCTATGGTACGAATGATCGTGGAGGATATGGAGCAAGGGGTCGTGGTCAGTCTGATTATAATATGTTTGATAACCGCAATCAATATCAGATAAATGAGGGTGGTCCTGCTGAACCACGGGATGAGCATTATGCATAGGATTGCGTAGGATGGGGTGTGGAATCGGTTGAGGTACCAGTTGATCAAAGGGGTCCATACATAGAAGCACATGTTCTGGGTTCCACTGATCAATTTCTGGTCGATACAGGAGCTACTCGTAGCGCTTTGTCCAAATACTTGGTTCCAAGGGCTCCCCTGTCTGGCGAGGTAATTACAGCAATAGGGTTCGATGGAACACCTACTTCTAGCCCATTGTCTCAACCAGTTGCATTTCATGTTGATAAATTTGCTGCCCCATGTCCCTTTTTGTTGTCTCCAAATACACCAGATAATATTATTGGACTCGATATGTTAAAACACTTTCGAGCTACTATTCGCTGTGCCCCAGAAGGAGTGCGAGTTGTGTTGAATGAGAATTACCCAGACTTTGAGCGAGTGTGTTTTCTCCATGAATCTGAAGTATTGGCCTCCTTACCAAACACGTTGTGGGCCACTTCTGACACGGATGTGGGGCAGATGTTAATCCCTCCAGTACGTATTACTGTAAAGGAGGGAGTATCTCTACCACGTGTCCCACAATATAAGATTTCCAGAGAAGGAGAACTTGCTTTGATGCACATTGTGAACGATTTGATTTTGGCAGGAGTAGTTGAGGAAGTCCCCTACAATGTTTGCAATAGCCCAATTTTACCGATTCTTAAAAGAGATACAGATGCTAAGGTTTACCGTTTCATTATTGATTTGAGGGAAATAAACAAGATAGTAGTGCCTCAGTACCCGGTGGTGTCTGACATCACCACGTTGCTTACGTTGGTTCCATCGACGGCAACTACTTTTACAGTTATCGATTTGAAGAATGCCTTCTTTTCGATCCCTGTACATCCTGACAGTCGATATCTATTCGGCTTTACATTAAATAATAAATCGTACAGATTCTGTCGAATTCCTCAAGGCTATACTGAAAGTCCTAGCATTTATAGTCAGGCATTAAAAAGACAGCTTGATTCCTTTGACTTACAAGAGGGAGTGGTTCTCATTCAATATGTAGACGATATCTTACTTGCTGCAGACACGCCAGAACAATGTGAGAAGAGTACCTTTTCTTTGCTTTCCTTCCTGGCCAAACATAATCATAAAGTGTCGAAGAAAAAGCTACAATATTGTAGACCAAAGGTGACCTACCTCGGTCATCTTTTGTCTAAGGAGGGCCGTGCATTGACACCAGATCGAATTCAAGCAATCCTAGATACTCCAGTCCCTCGCACTCAGAAGGATGTTCGCGCCTTTATAGGTTTGACGTCTTTTTGTAGGCAATGGATATTGGGTTTTTCACATATCGTTAAACCATTGTTGGCATTGTTGTCTAAAGATACACCGATTCCCATTGAATGGACGGATGAATGTCAGAATGCTTTTGAGCAATTGAGACAAGCTCTTTGTTCTGCACCAGTGTTGGGTACACCTGATTACACGAAGATCTTTACATTATATGTACACGAGAAGGATGGGTGCGCATTGTCAATGTTAGTGCAGACACACGGAGACAAACAGAGGCCTTGTGCATACTTCTCGGCGGTACTCGACCCTGTGGCTCGAGGATTGCCTGGATGTTTTCGAGCAGTTGCAGCAACAGCAGTTGCGATACGACAAAGTGAGGGAATAGTTTTGTCACACAAATTGTTGGTGCTAGTTCCCCATGCGGTAGATGCGTTACTGAATCAAACAAAAACGCAGCATCTAACCAGTGCCCGTTTGACAGGATATGAGCTAACATTGTTGGCGCCGCACATCACACTAAAGCGATGTGCGACACTAAATCCTGCTACTTTACTGCCGGATCCTGTTGCTGAGACCCAGAAGGAAGAACAACATGATTGTGTTTTTCTGACTGAGGAACAGACAAAGGGTCGTATCGATTTACAGGATACGCCATTTCCAGATGTAGATGGGGAACTGTGGGTTGATGGATCGTGTGTGAGGTTACCAGATGGTACGACTTCCGCAGCTTATGCGATCACGACACTTAAGACCGTGGTAGAAGCAGCACGAATACCCCAGAAATCGGCTCAAGCAGCTGAATTGATAGCCTTAACGAAAGCATGTGAGTTAAGTGCTGAGCTATGTGTGAACATTTACACGGATAGTCGTTACGCTTTTGGAGTAGTGCATGATTTTGGCCTACTTTGGAAGGAACGAGGATTCCTGACTTCACACGGAGTACACATCATGCATGGAGAGTTGGTACGCGATCTCCTGAATGCACTGTTATGCCCAAAGAAAGTTGCAATAGTCAAGTGTAGTGCACACAAAAAGGTGACGGACAAAATAGGGCAAGGCAATGCTTTCGCAGACCGCATTGCGAGAGAGACCGCTATGCTGCAAAATAATTTCCCCATGTATGTGGTGAAGTCACAAGCTGAGCGGTGGCATGATGCTAGAGAAGAAATACTAGATATACAGAAGTCAGCATCTGAGGCAGAACGTATGAAATGGGCCACTGAAGGAGTATTGGATGATGAGGGTTGCTGGCGTAGTAAAGATATGGAGAGATGGAAACTACCCATGGCCTATTTACAAACAATGGTGCAAATGACACATGGGCTGGCACACATTGGAGCTCTCGCAATTACTAAATTGCTTACACGAGTTTGGGAAAATGCTGACATTGCTAGCACGGCTAAGAGAGTAGTGCAGACCTGTCTGATATGTTTGCAGCACAATCCTGGACAAGGGACTCATACTCCTAAAGGAGGGTTTGTTCCACCTACTGCACCATTCGAAGTACTACAAATGGATTACATCCAGCTGGAACGCTGTAATAATCTCAAGTATGTCCTAGTAGTGGTGTGTGCCTTCAGCAAATGGATTGAGGCTTACCCTACGAAAGACAATACAGCATTGACAACAGCTAAGGTGTTACTCAAGGAGTACTTCCCGCGCTACGGTGTTTGTAAACTTATGTGGAGTGATAATGGCCCTCATTTCATTGGAAAAGTAGTGGAATACGTCCTGAAAGGATTGGGAATCAAGCAACGATTCCATGCTGTCTTTCATCCGCAATCAGCAGGGTTAGTAGAACGATACAATGCAACTCTGAAGCTGAAGCTAGCAAAGATAGTGGCATCTACATCTCTGAAATGGCCGGACGCTTTGCCTCTGGCATTACTGTCCATTCGGTCAGTGCCACATTCTCGATCTGGCCTCACACCCTACGAAGTGGTGTTTGGAAGGCCTATGAATATTTGGGGAGTTCCAAAACCTCGTTTGATACATGATATGCCTTGTATAATGATGAACGATTATCTGGCACGATTAACAAATGATTTGCTTTCTATCCATCAACAGGTTCGAGAGGCGCTCCCTGATAACTCCACTGGTGAGGCTCACGATCTCCGCCCTGGGGACCACGTGATGGTCAAAGTATTTGAACGATCCAGCAGTTTGGAACCGAGATGGCATGGCCCTGAGCAAGTGCTGCTGGCTACGCGAACTGCTGTGAGAGTCACTAACAAGAAGCGGTGGATACATTCAACGCACTGCCGACGTGTCTCTCCGGATCTGGTGAGCCCTGTGGTGCTATCCGACTACAGAAAGATTTTGGATACAGAAAAGAGCCCAGCTGTCACGCCTGATGAATTGGAGGGAGCCTTCCCGGACCACGTTGTTTCTGATAAAGTGATGTACAATCTACGCCCCAGGAAATAAGATTCCTTTTGTGTTTTTGAAACTGGTTGGTAACCGCTCTGAGGTTTGTGAAACGGAAGCCGGGAATATCAAGGGGGGGGGATCAGTTCTGCCCAGTGTAGCGACACCCGTCTTGAATCCCGGAGAACAAATCAACGGCAGCCTCGGTTCAGAACCATCGTTTTTATTTTTCCCGCTTAGTGTTGTTTTCTTGAAGAGTATTGTTTTGTGAACTATGGCATCTCCTTCGACACGAAGAGGGAGAATTCTTGGTGTTGTTTTGTTTGTCTTGACCGTAGTGGTGATCGCAGTATTAGCTTGGACTATAGAACTGTTGTTTCCTGCACGAGAACATTTGCTGCCCACCACTCCAAGTCCATCTGAACATTTTCATTTCACTCTGCCTTTTCACGAAGAAAGACATAGGCAGACTTATTTGAATAACAGCTTTATTAAGATTTTGCATCATACTCATAACATGACCAACACGTCCAATTGTTGGGTATGTGGAATGTTGCCCGGACATCAGAAGAAGGGAGGAACACCACTCATTCCTCTCCCGTTTTCTCATAATGGTTCTTGTCATGCTTGGTACACTCTTCTTTTTACTCTGCGATGGCTAACGAAAGGTGGACTACTTTTTCGGTTGAATAAAATATGTTATAACGACAAAGACGGCTATCCACACGCTGAAGGAACTAAGTTTGAATGGGAAGAGTACCGTCCGGACAATGTTTCTACACCTCGTGTATATACGAATCAAAGACTTATAAATGTGACGAGCTCGCATATGATAACAGTCATTGATACAAAAGCAGATTTGTGTATTAGAAATAAAGGTACAATCCCTGTAGGCCGCAGTGAATGTAATATTACACTTACCTTTGATACACCAATTGGAATTGCATTTGTAGCTTCACATAACACGTATTTCATTTGTGGAAATAAGGGATACCATCGTCTACCATTGGGATGGTTGGGAACGTGTTATATAGCTTTTGTATTACCACCTGTATTTATTGCTCCTCCCATGTACCACAATGATTACGTTCTATACCATGATTTCATACTAAACAGGGTCAAACGAACAGTAGATCTTGATGAAATAGACCAGACTGATACCACTTTACAACAATATGTAGATTTCAATTTGGGGTTATTCTCATTCGTAGGAGCTGCACTGAATAGCAGGAAGATAAGGCGGCTTACGCGTGTGGTGGAAGCAGTCGCTAACGAAACTGCCTCCGCTTTAGGGAATATTACTGAGGAATTACAAATTACCAGAATTGTGGCGCTCCAGAATCGAATGGTTCTAGATGTGATACTAGCTGATAGAGGTGGAGCATGCCGCGTCATCGGAAGTAGTTGTTGCGTGTACGTACCAGATAACTCACCTTCTGTATATGATTCGATTACAAAATTACATAAGATAGCTGCTGAGATCCACCCAGAAAATGGAACATGGACCTTTTCTGGTTGGTTCTGGACCCTGCTTAGTACTTGGGGTTGGAAATTATTAACGATTCTCTGTGTTTTTATTGGAGTACTATTTTTCCTTTGTCTATGTATTCAATGTGGCCCTACATTATGTTCTGTATGTATCACAGCCTGTATTCCGTCCAAACGAGCTATTGATAAGCAAGAGAAACTGATCAATGATGAAGTATTGAAAATAATGGCTATTAACATTGAGGATGAACATTCTGACTACGTCCACTATGAGGTAGCTTTTGCTAAACGCTAAAAGGGCCGTCTGTCGTGTTTTGGCAGCTCCTGAGTTAGCGTTTAGCACAGCTACACGGTCTTTTCTGTTAAACTTGACCAAAACGAACGGGGGCCATTTTGAATCCCTCTGACTTCCGTTTCCTATGAACACGCTGCCTCGTGGTCAGTGTGCCCTTTCGTCCTTTCTCGATACCCATGGTCACTATTCTGCTCGGCAACAGGCTATTTTTAGTACTGGTCAAGCGCACATGCGCACTATGCATCAACTGGTCACTCTTTAGGAATGTTCACACTAACTGACCAGTGCCGTTGAACTCCTCCCACGTGCTGGCTATGTTCCAAAAATGACCTTATATGTACCTAAAATGTGTAACTTGTAACCGCCTATCTTTTTATTGCTATTAAACTATATAAAAGAGGTCGCGCACCGATGTTCGGTGTGCTACTTCTTACATTGCCGAAGGGTGCTGTAGGAATGTACCACCACCCCATGGGGTCTTAATAAACTTGTCTTTTACCTTTTCCAGTGTCCGTGCCAACTTCTATACTAAGGCGTTCGAGAGTTTAGCAGAGTATGTAGGCCTGATTTGAACCCGACACCACAATGTGACCCCGCCTTGATTCACATCGTGCTCTGACAAAGGTGGGCAGACAACACAATTGATTGGAAGTTCTGCTAAATCCGCCGGGCAGAGGTCTATCCTGAAGCAGCCGTCACAAGGAGAAAGAGACCACATCTAAGACTGAAACATTGTTGTATTTTTTTAAGAATTCAGCATATGGCAAACTAGGGAGAAGTGTAAAAAGATAAACTGAGCACTCTTCCACTGACAGGGTCTTGCATATTGCCTATTTTATATGTCTCTACTTTATCAGTTGTAAGGCGGCTTTGTAGGAGATCCTACGGAAGTCACCTTTTTTATGGTTACCACGCCTGGAAAGGTGAATATTTATTTATTTCTATGGCCATTTATGGCTCCCAAGATGCTTTTTTTGTGATATAGCTATCCTGTATGGGCGGAGTTGGCACCTCAATTGCATAGTTTTTAGTCGAAAAGGATTTCTCAATGCTACTGGTTTCTTAAAACCTTTGTTATGTGAAAGGAGTGAGAGATGTTGGTCTGTTGGACCGCTGGGCATGACACAGATGGAACACTTGACCAATGGGTGTGACTAACAGCGGTATTCTACTTATGATCCTTATATATCGCCCCCCTCAAAACATGCCCACATTTGCGACAGCCCTAGCAGAACAGCTTGCCCCCTTAGTAATTTCGCATAAAAAAATTGTGCTACTAGGCGATCTTAATTATTGGCTGGACTTAGCTGAGATAGATACTCAGGCAGCTGCATTAAAAGATGCCCTTCTAGATCTGAACCTCGTTCAACAGATTCATCTTCCTACTCATGCTAAAGGGCACAGCCTGGACCAAATTTGGTCTCAGAACATCCCTTTGGCTATCAATTCCATCTTGCCCTGCATTTGGTCAGATCATTTTATGATCAAATTCACCTTGACCATCGAAAGTAGTAAGAAGCCCCCGGCCCAGACAGGAGGCAAAACTCGAATCTGGAAGAATGTTGACATCCCCGCATTCATTGGCACCTTAACTTCCTCGTTTTCCCCGCTAGATCAGGATATCGAGGAAATGGAAGCAGCATTCTCTAGATGGCTACTTCAGGCAGCCGATGCCTATGCTCCTTGTACCAACTTTCTCCGCTCCCGTCCCAATGACGCCCATAGGTGGTTTACACCTTTCTTGAAAAAGCTAAAACTTGAAGTCCGCCAAATGGAGCGTAAATGGCGAACAGCCTACCTAGAAGCAGATAGAGTCATTTACTGTAAGATACGTAAGGATTACAAAAAACTTATTTTGGAACATAAAACCGATTATTTTTCTAAAAAGATTCTTAATGCTCATAACAAGTCCAAAGAGCTGTTCAATATCGTGGAGAATTTGAGTGCTAGCGATAGAACCTCTCTCCCGGCAGTCCCTACTCAAGAGCTTTGTAATTCTCTCAATTCATTCTTTTCCGACAAAATTAGCACTATCAAACAAAGCATTCCTATCACTCAGTCCCCGCTCTTATCAGATGACACTGATCACAATACTGCGACTCTGACCGTATTCCCCCATGTTGACAGCACAACTTTACATAAACTTCTCACCAAAGTTAAATCTGGTTCCCCTGATGACATCTGCCCTCCTTACATCTTGAAGGAAGTGGGAACTAGTATCCCTGAGGGTATACTTTCTCTACTGAATGGAACACTTACTCAGGGTAAAGTCCCCGACAACTTTAAAAAAGCCCTTCTTATCCCCTTGATGAAGAAGGTAGGAGCCAACCCGCAGGACCTGCAAAATTATAGGCCCATATCCTTGCTACCCTATTGTGCCAAACTTCTGGAGTCTCATGTCTGCAACAGCATCTCCAGATTTCTGGAAGCATCAGAGTACCTTACACCGAACCAGGCTGGCTTTCGCCCAGGCCATTCTACAGAGGCTATTATTCTCTCGGTGCAGAATACTCTGAGACGGAATGCAGATGAGGGAATACATCAGGCTCTGGTGTTATTGGACCTTTCGGCTGCATTCGACATGGTCGACCATAACATCTTGGTCGACCGTGTCGAGCAGGCAGGTCTCAGGGGCACGGCACTGAGCTGGATCCGCTCATTTATCACCGGGCGCACTCAGGCCGTCAGACTAGGATCTTTCACTGCTCCCACCATACCTTCTACCTGTGGAGTCCCTCAGGGCTCTTCGTTATCACCCTTGCTTTTTAATTTATATTTACGCCCCCTTCTGTACTCCCTTAGGAAGGCCAAGGTGACAATCTTTAACTACGCAGATGATTTGCAGCTCATCTTTCCTTTAAACACCAAGGACTCCGTGGTTGAATTTCAAAATACGATGTCCCACATTATGAACTGGATGAGCTGCAGT
Organism: Lissotriton helveticus; assembly: GCF_964261635.1. NCBI lineage: Eukaryota > Metazoa > Chordata > Amphibia > Caudata > Salamandridae > Lissotriton > Lissotriton helveticus. Next base: position 198,195,728 of record NC_136060.1, read on the forward strand.
CATCTGAAACTTAATCCTGGCAAGACCGAATTGGTCTTGCCGGAAAAGAGTGCTCTTAGCTGGAACCCTAGTTTCTGGCCTCCCAGTATGGGAGCTCCTCCATCTAAGTCTTCCTTGGTCAAGAGCTTAGGAATACACATTAGTGAGGACCTCTCTCTTAAAAAACAAGTAGGAGCCGTTGTCTCAGCTAGTTTCTTCCAGCTGAAGAAAATTAAGAAAATCGCCTGCTTCTTTTCCCCAGCAGCCCTCACCCAGATCGTCATCTCCCTGGTTCTGTCAAGATTAGACTTTTCCAACAGTCTCTATTTTGGAATCCAAGTTGGAGAGCTTAAACGCCTCCAGCTTGTTCAGAACCAGGCTGCCAGACTTCTCCTGAATCTCTCCAAAAGGCAGTCTGTCAGATCTGGTTTGAAACAGCTACACTGGCTGCCTGTGGAGCAGCGCGTGGCCTTCAAAATAGGGTGCATTTTATTCAAATCTCTTCATGACTCTGGTCCTCTTTTTATTAGAGACATGTTTAAGAGATACACCCCTTCCCGCAATCTTCGGTCTATTCATAAACTTCTTCTAACTGTTCCACCCTATAAGAGGAAACGTCTTGGAGGCAGCTGTTTTGACCATCTTGCGGCTGGCTTCTGGAACTCTCTCCCCCTTCGCCTGAAACTGACTGATGACATCCTCAGTTTTAGACAATCTTTGAAAACTTGGCTTTTTACCCTGGCGCATTGCTGAGTTGCTCCCCTTCCACTGTGACCTGTGCGTTTGTTCTCTCCGACAGCGCCATGAAGCCTCCGGGCGTACGAGCGCTTACAAATACATACTAACATTAACATTAACACAGGGTGTGATTAGGTCTTTTGGGAAAATTCAGACCTGGAAAACTAGGCGTAACTTGTGTGTGGCAAAGAGAGCCCTATGATCCCAGAGTTATTCCTTTTTCCTGATCTATTACTACCACCTTTGTTTACGAGTGGATTGTGGCAGACTATCCAATTCAATTAGGAACATGTTTCACACTAGTCTTCTCTTGCTAGAGGATAAAATGTGTTGAAAAATATCCATTTTTACTGGATAAATTCATTTTTTCTCTGTCGATCATTGAGGAAATGTATTGTTGTATACAATGTCACTGCACTGATTGTCATTTGAAAACTGTGTTGTGTAAGAATTGATGCAGATATTTTGCTAAATGTCATTGCATTTATTGTCTTTTGAAAACTGTATTGAGTGAGAATTGATGCAGGTTTTGTGCTAACCCATTGCATATTCACCCTATGGTACGATACTGTGCATGCAATCGTATCTAGTTTCATGTAAATGCACATTTTATGCTCGTGTTATGTAGGAAATTGCCAGTGCTGAGCTCATAGTACATAAAATTGTAGGAGTGCACCACGTAGGTTTGCCCCCACAATTAGAACAAGCAAAAACTTCCAAAGGATTTGAGTTATATTTGTCCACAAAACTACTAAGATTGTCATCTCAAGGATTCCCCATTAAAGCAAGAATGGTACGCACACAAAAAGTCACACACATTTCCCAGGCCTAGAGAGGGAATATTTGATACCAACATAATGAGCCTACTAAAACACATATAAAACATATAAAAAAGAAATATACATATAAAAAGAGAGAAAAATGGGAGACGGTACTAGAATTATGAGCCATCTTCAAAGAGGCCAAAATGATAGCCCTCCAATGCCGGCAGCAAGCGAGGAGTCCGTGCCTCTTCCACCATATTCAGGAATGGAGGTGCTCATGCCAGGTCCCTGCATTGAGATATTCAAATCTGGCATTATAGAAGCCGAACAGCCCCACAACAAAAGAAGGACAGTTAGGCCCAAGCACAAGAGGGCAAAAAGCCAGCAAACCCAGATGATTCCAGTGCAACACAAGTTCATTGGCAAGGTTCCCAAAATCTCTACCCCTGTCTACCACACCCAACATGTGGGACCTCAAGAGCAAGAAAAACACACTCCTACTGGTTCAGGTGAACATACTTGAGTGACAGGGAGATGGTATACAACCTTTACAACGCAACTTTTACCACGACCTACCATTACCACGCATTTTTTACAACGCAGGATTTATTACAACGCATACCATTACCATGCATGTATTTACAACGCAGGTACTTTTACAACGCATACCATTACAACGTAAGTATTGGTAAGTATATTATTTTATTAAAAATATTATTTGGGTTTTTGGGTAAAGGGGTATTTTTAGGGTTCAGGGTCAGTTTTGGTTCTTTTGGTAAAGGGGTATTTTTAGGGTTCAGGCTCAGGTTTGGGTTTTTGGGTAAAGGGGTATTTTTAGGGTTCAGGGTCAGTTTTCAGTTTTTGGGTAAAGGGGTATTTTTAGGGTTCAGGGTCAGTTTTCAGTTTTTGGGTAAAGGGGTATTTTTAGGGTTTAGGGTCAGTTTTCAGTTTTTGGGTAAAGGGGTATTTTTAGGGTTCAGGGTCAGTTTTCAGTTTTTGGGTAAAGGGGTATTTTTAGGGTTCAGGGTCAGTTTTCAGTTTTTGGGTAAAGGGGTATTTTAAGGGTTCAGGGTCAGTTTTCAGTTTTTGGGTAAAGGGGTATTTTTAGGGTTCAGGGTCAGTTTTCAGTTTTTGGGTAAAGGGGCATTTTTAGGGTTCAGGGTCAGTTTTCAGTTTTTGGGTAAAGGGGTATTTTTAGGGTTCAGGGTCAGTTTTCAGTTTTTGGGTAAAGGGGTATTTTTAGGGTTCAGGGTCAGTTTTGGGTTTTTGGGTAAAGGGGTATTTTTAGGGTTCAGGGTCAGTTTTGAGTTTTTGGGTAAAGGGGTATTTTTAGGGTTCAGGGTCAGTTTTGGGTTTTTGGGTAAAGGGGTATTTTTAGGGTTTAGGGTCAGTTTTGGGTTTTTGGGTAAAGGGGTATTTTTAGGGTTTAGGGTCAGTTTTGGGTTTTTGGGTAAAGGGATATTTTTAAGATTAAGGGTCAGTTTTGGGTTTTTGGGTAAAAGGGTACAGGGTAAAAATTAAATATAATTAAATTTAAATTAAATTAAATTAAATTGATTAAATTAAATTAAATTAAATTAATTAAATTAAATTAAATTAAATTAAATTAAATTAAATTAAATTAAATTAAATTACATTATATTAATTTTAATTAAATTACATTTTAAAAAATATTATATACTTACCAATTCTTACGTTGTAATTGTATGCGTTGTAAAGGTATATGCGTTGTAAATACATGCGTGGTAATGGTACTTCGTTGTAATGGATCCTGCGTTGTAAAAATTGCGTGGTAATGGTAGGCGTGGTAAAAGTATACGTTGTAACGTCATACATCCCAGGGAGATTTGTGGTGATTCTCAATACCAATGCAGCAAGTGGGGGGAACGACGAGAGCTCCAGTCCCCTGGGTACCGATAACAAGGGTACCTAGGTAACTGAAGAGACAACAGAAAGTAACTCTGAAGATGAAGATAGTCCAAAAAGAGTGGTGTGCAGCTCTGTGTGAAGAAGATAAACCAGACAGGGTCAGGCAGTGGTGTGACCGGAGACTATGGAGGGAGAGAGCATACAATAAGGAAGTATAGTAAGAATACAAGGCAGCGCGCCCTTCATAAGATAGAAGTGGGAGTACGTACAGGACGCATAACCCGGAAGAATTGGAGGTAGAAATAAATAAAATACTTCTAGGAGGGATCAGGGGAGGATCATTTGAGACGTAGGGCACAGCTATATCAGATGATTGCATCAGATACGAGACGTAAAGCCAAACTGGGATTTCCCCTACATGCAGGAATGACTTGCAGGGTGGGAAAAAAGCAAGAGAGAGAGAGAGAGAGAGAGAGAAAATGCAGGGAGAAGCTGGGACAGAACTAGGATACCATCACAAAATTCTTGCAGAATAACTGGGAACGGGTGGTCTTCGGTAGAACGTCTTTAGCACAGTACACAGAAGGAACGCAGCAGCACCAATGGGGGTACCACTTCAGAGGTTCAGAAAGGATAAAGTATGTAGCAGAAAAGCCTATGGAAGATGTGCAGAAAACTCCCGCCGACGGGAAATGGCCACAATTCCTTCTCATCTGCCAGAGGTCGATAGGGCACAGGGACAACAATGGTCGATCCAACATCTGGTTGTTGGGAAACACACACACTCCCTCACTTGCCCATTACTATTAATAACATGTTGATCTGAGGAGAAACCCACCATAACAGTGCTAGTAAATAACACGCCTTACAGTTTCCTGATCGACACAGGTGCAAACAAGTCATACCTAAGGGAAGGAATTGTCTCCCAATCCAAAAACTCTATGGACATGCAGGGATTTCTGGGTACAGTTATGTGGGTCCCATTCACAAAACCCCTAGAGTTGGACGTGGCGGCAGTCATTGGATGGGACAATTGCTATATCATCCCTTCTCCCCTACTAATCTCTTGGGAGAAGATTTAACCCCTTCCATGCTGCCGTCGGCCATTGGCCAACGGCAGTACTACCTGCCCCGTGCTGCCGACGGCCAATGGCCAACGCGGCCCCGCCTGTTTTGCGAAAGTGCCGCACTTCCGCAAACTCGCAGGCACATGAAATGGGTTAATAGCCAAACTAAACATGACCATTCAATTCTATGACGACGGGACAATGACCTGCTCCACCCTGGGCATTTCACCACGAAGACTAATGTCCTTAAAACTCCCCCACTGCACAGACGGATCTATCAGGGTGACACTACTGATATGACTGCCTTTACTAATGCAGTCCTCACAATTGTCGCAAACACACAAAATTGTTGGGACAGAAGTTGCAACTGGCCAACAAATTTGTATTCCAACAGGAGGGCCACTATGACTGGGAAACCCAAGAGGAAGCATTATTCTGCTTAGAGTCTGTTGAAACACGACCTGCCTTTTGGGTCTTGCTGGCCACCAACCAAACAAACATGATGTGGGTGTGTATCATCTTTGTTACACCCGGTCTCAGTGTATGTGAGGTAACAGATGACCAGCTGTTGGGTGAGTGAACAGGAACCTCAGAAAGTATCTTCGCAAACCCGACTGTGGTGAGGGTAGAGCTGTGAAAAGGGCCCGGTGCCCATGACGATACTGACAGCCTTCCTGGAACAGGACTTGTCAGAAGTGCTACTGCGGAAGAAGGGTCCATATGACATGGGTCTCATTAAAACGACTGAACAGGTGAAGATAACGTTGAGAAAAGGGTCCACTCTACCCAGAGTGCACCAATACCCATTCTCAAGGGAAACCGATAAGGTCATAGCACCCACAATTCAGGCACTGATTGATCAGGGAGTCATCTACGTAGGCGTAGTCACCTGCAATATGCCAATATTCCAAGTCAGAAAGAGTAAGGGGTAGATGTGGCATCTGGACTTCCCTGTAGTACCAGACCCCTTCATCATTTTAACTAACATACTCGAAGGCACAAGCCACTTTTCCGTAATAGACATCAAAAAAGCATTCTTTCCCACCTCGCCAGCCAGTACCTGACCACATTTACATTTTGAGGGGTTCAGCTGTTATTCGGGAAGCTATTCTGGAAGCTACCACAAGGGTATTGTGTATCTCTAAGTATCGTCAATCGACTATTGATGAGGAATCTTGCTAACTTCCAGTCGAATAGCATCCTGATACAATACAAAGATGACATTTTGATATGCAGCCCCTCTGAAGAAATATGTCATAAGGACACAATAGCTCACCTTATGGTGCTGGCCGATAGGGACTATGGGGTGGAGAAGGGGCGGATGCAATAGGTGCAGCAAAATGTTAACTATTTAGGCCAACTGATCTTAGCGGCCATTCGACGGGTCACCCCAGAACACGGAAGCTCCATCAAGGCTATGCCACCACTGCAAAGAGAAGCATTAAAAAATATTTAGGGCTTTGTAATTACATCCAGTAGTGGGTCTTTGACTACAGTATGCTTATCCCCATCCTACTCAAGGCCATGAAAAAGGTGAAAACCAGCAATGAGAGGCTGACGTGGATGCCTAAATGTGAAATAGCTTCTGTAAACTTAAAACAGAGATAACATGCTCCCCTGTGCAAGGGACGCCAGACTGCAATAGGGAATTCTTATTTTTTAGCTACAGTGACGGTTGAATCATGTCAGCAGTCTTGAAGCAGAAGAAACCCTTGGGTCACAAAGTCTTGCGTACTACAGAAGGCACTTAGACTCAGTCATGCAGGGACACTTCCCAAGCAAGTTCTGGGAGAAGCAGCTTTTGCCATTGATAAAAGTACCTCAATTATAATTGGAGCTCCACTGACCCTTATGCAGAACAGCAGCGGTTCCTTTTATATCAGCGTCGTGGCTCCTTCCCCTTTAATTTCTCCTTAAAATAGTTAATTTGTTAGTACATTTAAAGAAGGAGATTTGTTTAAAATAATAAAGTCAAACGCTAGCTGAGGACAGAATATATCTTTCTACAGGCTACAATGCATGGGATCGCATGTGCAGCCAGGTGGCACTTAATCAGCATCTATGGGGGCTGATGATTTCACAGCCCTGAGGTCTGTGAGGTCATCAGCCTGGCATGGCCATTGTGTGCAACGCTACAGACCACCCCCTACTGACAAGGATGTACATTTAGCCCTGGGCGCTTCACTCTAAAGCCCTGTAGCACCAGGGGCTAAGCGTCAATCAAACGCTGCTATGACACCTCAAACTTCCACAGCATCATCACAGGTTGTGGTGGGGTTAGCAAGCCTCCCTTGCCCCACCCCTCTCCCATGACAAGCTGCTCAAGCATAAGATAGAGACTGAGTCCAAACACGGGTAATTGAAGTCTGCACAACTGTTTTGCTCCGTGAGTGTTCATGACATGCTCCATCCAGGCTCCAGGGGTATGATTATATGATGTACTTCAAATACACCTCAGAAGACACTGAACCCTCAGTCACTGTTTCAGTCAAGACTAGAGAGTAGCGCGCACTGGCGAGCAGCAGTACAAGGCGGAGCATGTAGTTTTATTCGTTTACTTCAAACGCAGGTCAGAAAATCGCACTTCACCAAGGCACGGGCAGTGATCGATCTGCAGGCCCGGGGTCCGCCTTTTTTTGTACGGTCAAAGATTGATGGCAAATTAAAATGTTTAAATGCTATGTGTTGTTGGCTACGTGTGGTTGACCTGTTTTATGTGCCGGCCAGAAAGCCACTGTGCAGAAACAAGCAGAGGAAAAGGATAAAACCTGTAAAACAATCTGCTTGAGGATGTTCCGTTTAGTATGAATTTATTATGGGGGCTGCTTATTAGACATGTTTTTATCTTTCTTCCTCACTTTGAGATATGATGACACCCATAAAATACGCAATTTACAAGACATACGTAGCAATTAAACTCACAGATTAAAGGCGTGAATGATGTCTGAAATAAAGAAAAGGATAAACAAAGTGGCAGCATTTTTCCAAAAAACTTGACCCTCTCCAGCTTAAATCATAACTGCTGTCTGCTTTCCTTGTGATGGTTTAAGGAATGTGGCCAGCCTCTGTTGTGGTGGTTCCTCTCCTCCTTATTTGGAGCCCCTTTTTTTGTTTTGACAGTGTAGTTTTATAATAATTATCTTACAAATGAGAAGCCGTGCAATGTGTTAAATATCAAGAGTTGAGTAAAATTTACACGTCCATTCTTTACATTTGAGCGATTGTAATCTGTGCCATTATAGATTTTTGCTGCTCGTCTAGTAAAAAAAATAGCACGTTCCTCCAGGAATAGCCTTTCTTGCTCTACATGTATATTTAGCCTTTCCCTCTACGTACAGGTTGTTATCTCAGGGTTCTTTGGTGTCTGATGACTTAAATATATGAAAAATTATATTTTACACAACACGCAATCTCTTTTCAGATAATTATGTTACATTCAGTGCTTGGTTTACCATGTTCAGCTGGTTCCAGTGTTCAAAGCAGTGCAAACATGAGGAGAAATCCTATCAATGAAAGAATGCTTTTAACTTAAGTAGACCGTGCAGGTATAACTCCCCTCCCAATTTGGCGAGATTGCGTCCGCTCACCGCGTTCACTCTCTTAGGCGAATACATTCGTTCATCTAAAGACTCACCACCTTGACACTTCACCAGCCGCCACTGATGCAGAACATTCCATATTTTTCTGAATTGCAGTGCTAAGTTTAAAAACTTGATTTAGATCTGCATTTTGCTAAGTTATTTTTAAATTTTAAATATTTTTGTAGGACAATAATTTGGAATCAAGATTTAGGGTCTGATTATGGTCTTGACAGATAAGTCATCACAAAAGTGACGGTCATTCAGTCCGCCGTATTACAAGTTCCATAGGATATAATGGAATGGAATTTGGCGGACGGACTATCCATCATGTTTGTGACTGAGTAACCACATCCGCCAAGATTGTAATCAGGTACAAATGTTTTTTTAATTGAATTATAGTGTTCTCAATGTCTAGGATGTTGATATTTTACCTCAATATTACTGTTGCTCAATATGTTTGTGCTTGTTATTCAGGGTGGAGCCAGTTGGGCATGGAGACTTGCTCCTCTGGTATTCTTTGATGTTTGATATTTCCGCTGCAGGTAGGGGAGTGGTTGCTGCAGTGTGGGCACCTCTGGTGTGAGAGTTTGTGGCTGTGGTTCTTGCACTAGTGAAATACTCAAGTAGAGTAAAGACAGACTACCTATGAAATACCAATACAGGACTCTCATGAGACTTGCAATTGTGGTCGCTAACTTGCATTCATATAGTATAAAACACTTGTGTCAGCACATTCCTGACTAGGTAATTGTGATACCGAGTTCCTGCAGCATTTTTTGAAGATTGGAACTTCTTGTTCTTTTATATGGAAACATCAAAGTTTACTGGATACAGAGAAACATGCTGGGATAACACTAAAGATCCACGATTTAGACTTTAATGGTCACTTTAGTAGCAGAGGAATGATTTCCAAGAATTAAGATTCTTTAGCATGAATTAGTTTACTACCAGAGGAAGAGGGATACTTATCTTTTGCATACTTTATTAATATTACTTTAAGACGCATACGGTATTAAGGAACTGCTTGTGAAGGGGAAGCGAATGCACATTGTCAAGTAGGGAAGCAGAATACTAATGGATATTCATTATGTTACAGCTAATAAACTGGTTACATTGAGAATCATTGAGTTCACAAACCAGATTACTGGTGGTAGGTATTTACCTAGGAATGCATAATACAGTTTGGGGTATTTTGATCATCTATTGTAAAAGTTTCATGTATTTCTTGTTAAAGATGTAAATGCTGCTGTAGGGCAGATTGCCCCCAACTACAAGAACAGCTAGAGTAAGCATATCAAGTTTCACTGCTTTTCTGTCTGTCCCATTTCATTTCCCATTAGTCTACTGCTGACCAGCATAATATCCTTTTGCATGTTTGTCAGCTGCGTCAAGTGCTGGAATTGACTTACCAAATTAGTAGGTACCAGACACATTGCATATCTTACATCATATTTTCACTCTGAGTATGGATACAACTCGTGCTGAGTTTTAAGTGATATGGAAAGGTCCAGAAAGTAGGTAATTCTGTGCACTCTAAAGAGGATACCTCATCACTCTATCCCAGACCCGACCCTTCAGCACATCATTTTGCGACCTTCCAACATGACAGATTCTGTTATTCCGTAAGGCACTACAGATGTACATGTTCACACTCTGAAATGCCTACCAACATAAGAACTACATATGTCAGAACCATTTACAAAGCGTCCTGTCTGCAACAGTTTGTAGATACTAGACTGAGTTTGATATAAGTCTCACTCAATCAGTCTGAACATATGTGCACACCCATGTGCACACATGTTTAGGTGCAACCAACCTGAAGCCTCTTGCCTAGTTCTGCAGGATGTGCAGACAAAATATTGAATTGTAAATATCGACTTACAGAAATATCGAGTCCTAAATATCGTAAGTGAGAAATATCGACAGCAGGAATATTGTGGTCAAGAATATCAATTAAAGGTAAGAAATAGAAAGAAGGTGATTAATATAGTTTGCAAAAAATATAGGGGCATGTTTTTAAGGACTTATCGCCGAGTTAGCGGCACTTTATCTCAGCCAAAGTGGTGATAGATGTATCGCCCTATTCACAAGCTGGTGCTAACAGCCGATATCACCAGTTTTCATGCAATAGCCTAATGCCTGGCTACAATTGCAGCGCGAAAACCACATCACATTTTCAGAATGCAAGCAGTAGTCAGACTAACATTAGGGATGAAAGCTCCTTTGTCTCAATACAAAGGTTGGAAGGACATCTGCACCTCCGACCTTGGTCTTGAATGCGGCCGGCACCACCTGAGAGAGATACCATAGCAGATGATGATGACTCCCACACCACGCACATCGCTAATGAAAGACCAACGTTTCCACACCCCACACACAGAAGTCCCTGCTTGAGGTACTCCTGCATGAGATGCCCTTGACACTTACATCCAAACGTTGCTCACACATATGACTCATTGCTCCGAGCTGTAGCATACCACCAACATAACTGCCGCAGGTCAGAAGAGTGCCGGTTCTACGAGAGCCACCAACGCAATGGCCGGACATCCCGGGCACATGCGCAACCCCTGTCTCATGGAACTGTACCGTGCACGTATGCTGCATTTGTTGGGGGCACTGCCACTGGCAGTGTTGCGCATCAGTTACCGTCTGAGCTTCGTCTTACGTACGTCACTTGCGTCCAGCTCTGGTTCCACTGTCGATCATGCACATCTGAGTGGTCCATGGATGTCTGCCTATCCAACACAGCGGTAGCTGAACTGGATTATGACTTGTGTGTGCGCCCCCTGTTGGCCCTTGACCAGAAGTATACCCGTGATACCCATGCATGGGATGCCTTGATATTGGCGTATGTGCTGGCGGTTGGGCATGGGAGATTGCACACGTCCTCATGTGCAGTGACCACATGGAGGCACTCCCCTATTGGGCTCTGTTGCGGTTTGGTGAAACAGCATGGACGGAGCATATCTGTCTGAAGCAGTTAATGGATTGGCTTGCCCTCTTGAAACCCAGAGCACAGGTCCCAACACCTTGTTGCATCTTGGAGGAATGGTCATGTATCCCACCACAACAGTGGACATGACTGCATTCGCCTGGACTCAAAATGGATATGCGTGCACCTACGCGTGTTGACACACATCTGTGCAAGGTGAGGCAGTCCCATGGGCGGAGCTGCACAGCGTTGTTTGGCAACGTTCCTAAATCTGACATACTGCTGGAGGGAGAGTACACACATGGCCATGTAGTACTACATGTGGCCTTGTTGGACCCTTTCACCTGCTCACAGTCAGCAGAGCAGACATTCAGCGCAGTACGGTGGTACAGCAATATGCAGATCTCATGGGCTGTGAGTTGTGTCCCCTGATACGGGGCAGTGGGCATACGCCAAACATCATATGACTCGTCCAGCAAGGCAAGGTGGGCCGTTGCCATCCGTAATGATTAGTGTTCATTTTTGCTTCCCTATTTCTTGCACCTCTACATGTTCCTATACTGCCTGTTAGTGTCTGAAGAATTGGTCTGCATGTTGGGGCCCTTGTCTTGCCCATACTGACACACACATGCTAATAAAGTCTATGCAACTTCACTAGTGTTCAACTGTGAAAAGTGTTGATTAGAATAACAAATCGTGTGCCTTAATGAGCATTGTCCGTACACAGGAAGGGACTGACTGACGCATTTCACTTGGGGGTGAGTCCCTATTGACAGCTCCACCTCTGTGAGCCAGACATTGTGGTTGAGATAGTTGCTGGTAGATCTGTGCTCTTATGTGTCTTCAGCAATGTGAGTATGGTGTCCAACTTCTTGCCATGTAGATCAATGTGATCCATCAAAACAGCCTGTGCCAACACAGTTGAGTTTGAGTAGGTATGCGAAGAGATGTTCTGTGATAGGGAATACTACTTTGTTCCTGCTACCGAATATGAGATTTTTATACACCGCTCTATTTAATACATGGACGTGGGGCTACGTTGGGGGGCTTGCGAGATTTTTGTTTATGTGTAATGAGGCTGCAGCTAGTTCACACCTTCACAGTCATCTAATTGGCCATGTGGGTCAGAGTCAAACATGCACATTGATGTCGTTTCCCAGGCTATACCTTTTTTGTGCAATCAGTGTCCCTACATTCATCCATACTTTTATACTTGACTGAACAGAGACATGTCACATCTGTGTGATTTGGAATGTTTTATTCACATTCTGTGGTGTGTTGGAGCTGGCGCAGTACATGGTCATGTAAACTCCATATTAGATGGTTGTCCAGTGGAAGGCCAACCAGAGTCCTTTGGGGAATGATAAGTTAATCGAAAGAGGAAGAGTTTAGTCCACAGCCTGAATGCTGTGCCATTGTTAACCAGAGCAGATATGGTAGTCCATGTCGGGGTCCAGGTGAATGTCGCAGAGTGTTTCGGGGGACAGCGAGAGGTGTTGTTCCAGGGCATGATGCAGAGGGCTGAACCTAGCAGGAACAGGCCATATGGCGGGGATGAATGCTACAACCTAGCGCTTCTACCAACATTCTGCTCAGACCTCTGATCACGCAAGAAGCATTTTCGAGCTACTAGCGTGCAACTTGGTATAATTTTAAACTACGGATTTTAAATTGTAAATTTACACTCTGCTTGCACTCAGCATACTTGGCACTCACTTGCCATCACTTTCGCCTTATTCAGACGGTCCCAGCCGATCTTAGGGCTGTAGACCGAGTGTTAGGGATAACATCCCCTACGGTGGCCATCTTGAGTGGGGGGCGAGAGCGGTGAGAGCGCTCTAGTGTCCTGTATTTAAGGAAACGGTTGCTCTCCGCGCTAGCGGTCGCGTTAGCGGTCGCGCCTCATCTGCGCCGGAGTCACGCCTGAGTCAGCCCGTCTGCGCCCGTCCGCGCCTCGGACGTGCCTCAGGGCCATGGCATCACCATATGGTCCAGTCACCGACACTATACAGGTACCACCTACAGCGGATGCAACATTAAATTCAATAGCCTCCTCACATATTAAATACCCGTCTGCATATTTGAAGGCTTTACAACCGGCGACACTTCCCTCCTGCAGGTTGCTAAAGTTGGGGTGGGAGAAGGACACCTGTCAAACCTGCCAATTACATATTGACCCTGTAGGAATAAAATCCACTCGGATTGAATCCAATAAGAACCATCTGAAATTAAAGTCAAAATCTTTTTCGTTCCTCAGCCTCAATAGTCGCTCTTTACCAATGCATAAAACAGAAATATTCAACTTATTACTAGATGAGACACCCGATGCACTGTTTCTAACTGAAACATGGCTTAAAGAGAGCTCGGGTCCAGACATAGCCATGGCACTTCCGGACACTTACGCTATCACTAGACTCGATCGTGATAAGAAACCCGGTGGCGGAATAGCAATTATTTTTAAAAAAACCTTCAGCTGCGAATTTAAACCTCTCTTATGTGGTTGTTGTGAAGCCGCAACCTTCAAACTTACGCTAGCCCCTAATTTCACTCTATTCGGAGTCCTTATTTATCGGTCTCCGGGGGCACCATCCAAATGGATGACAAATATGTCAGAACTCATTGGACCGCTAGTTATGAGAACTGCCAACTTCACAATCTTAGGTGATATAAACTTACATCTAGAGGATGAGGACTGTTCCCTGGCCAAAGATTTTACAACTGACTTAGCATCTCTTAATCTGATTCTAAAGAACTCAGGGCCAACACATCGTGCTGGTCACCTGTTAGATCCTATATTTTCTAATCTCAACAACATCGTCACACATCCTGCCCTGCCCTGGTCTGACCACTACTTGGTTAAATTCACCCTTCAGGTTGATTTAACAAACAAAGACAATACATCTATACCTACTCAGTACATAAGGAAATGGAAACAACTTGACACGGAAAGTCTTAATGCTTTCCTGAAAGAGCATAGCCCTTGCACCAAGACAACAGTCCAGCGGCTTTCCTCTACAGTTCAACATTGGCTCTTGGCAGCCATTGATTCCACCCTACCTAAAACAAAGCTAAAATAAAATACCCACCGTTGCCCTGCCCCCTGGTTCAATGAAACTCTAAAAAATGAAAAGACCAGATGTAAAAATTTTGAACGACAATGGAGAAGGAATTACTCACCAGCAGACCAAAAAAAATATAAAACTCAGTTAATAAACTACCAAAAGCTGTGTGGCAAAGCTAAAGCAGAATTTATCTGCACTAAAATCACGAATGCCTTAGACCACTCCAAAACTCTTTTTAAATTAGTAAAAGAGATGGCTGGTTCTAATACGTTACAACCTCCGCCTGAACTTAATAAAATACAATGTGACCTCTTAGCCGCCTTCTTTATTAACAAAGTTGACAAAATCCACCAAGACATTATTCAAGCTTCTAACAAACACCACTCAGCCTCTGAAGCTACATCCAACTGTGCATCATTTATTCCAGACAATGATACAAGTATTCCTGACTGCTCCATCCTGTCCGATGCTTCTCTCGTCACACTTGATGAATGGCCCTTACTGAACCCTAACATGGTTCAAAGGTTGCTCAACACAATTAAATCAGGCTCACCAAAAGACCCACTGCCATGCTCAGTTTTAAAGCAACTTAACAGCAATGTCCTCGCAACCATCACTGATCTTCTAAATGCTTCGCTATTGGAAGAATCTGTACCCAGTGAATGGAAGCATGCGATGATCCATCCACTCTTAAAGAAAGCCGGCGCAGACCCCAAGCTGCCAGCTAACTTCCGCCCTATCTCCTTGCTGCCCACCTTTGCAAAGATTTTAGAGAAGCACGTACACCGTTGCCTTACTGATTTTATTACCATTCACGACCTGTTACCTTCCCACCAGTCGGGATTCCGCGCAGGCTTCTCTACAGAGACCACCTTGCTGGGCGTAACTGAAAATATCCGTTGTATGGTGGATCAGGGCGAAACAGTGGCACTTGTGCTGCTCGACCTCAGTGCGGCATTCGACACCGTGTCGCATGCGGTCCTCGTCCAGACACTCCACTCCATAGGCATCCGTGGTGCGGCTCTCAATTGGATCAAGTCACTACTGAAAAATCGCACGTTCCAAGTCTTCTCACAAACCGCATGTTCTGACACTATGACATTTAAACACGGAGTACCACAAGGCTCTATTCTCAGCCCGTTGCTCTTCAACGTTTATATGTGTCCCCTTGCCAAAATAGTGGAGGAAACAGGACTCCTAATGTTTTCTTACGCTGATGATTCTCAGCTGCTCTTTTCTTTATCAGCTGCAGACTCCGACAACTCCTCTTCTCAACAACTCGGACTCAGTAAAATCGCTGAATGGATGCATAAAAACTTTTTAAAACTCAACGGCGAAACAACCGAGCTAATCGTGCTGGGAAAAAATAAAGAACTCTGGGGACCCCAACATTGGCCATCTGAAATGGGCATCCCCCCTACCCCTGTCACGCATGCCCGCAATTTGGGCGTCATCATTGATGACTCGCTCAATTTGCATCAGCAAGCGGTAAAAACCTCGGCTACCTGTTTCGCCATATTAAAATGGCTAAAAGAAATCTGTTGGATGCTGCCTGAAAACACCAAGAAAACTGTTGTCAATGCTCTAATAACATTGAGGCTAGACTATGGCAACGTTCTGTACCTGGGGGCAAATAAAGCCACTGTCCGCAGGCTACAGACAGTACAAAATGCAGCAGCTAGACTACTATGGAAAATTCCCATCTCCACTCCAACTACTAAATATATCAGGAAGCTACATTGGTTAAAAATTGAAAACCGAGTCAAGTTTAAATCTCTATGCTTTATGCACAGGATTGCCACCAATACCGCTCCAAAATATCTGCAAAACCTGGTGCGCCCCTATCGTCCCTCCAGGCTCCTCCGGTCTTCCACGGCCAACCACTTTGAAATTCCAAAGATCAAGCTGTCACGCATGGGTGGCAAATCCTTCTCATTCCTTGGACCTTCACTTTGGAATTCAATGCCACATACACTGCGGTCTGAGCTGAGCTACAATAAATTCAGAAAGGCCTTAAAAACGTGGCTGTTTAATATTTAGTATTCTGAAGCCATATTAACAATTGGATCTACTGCGCCGGGAAACCCTTTGTTGGGTACTTGTGCGCCCTATAAATGCAAGAAATAGATAAATAAATAAACCTCCTTTCGCATACAGAGTCATTACCATCCACATCTTAGTACTCTGAAATGTCGTCTGTGTCAGGTGTGTCAGGTGTGTGTGGTGGTGTTATGGCTGCATCACTGTGTGCCACTGACACATCAGGGGGCAGAGGTGGTATGGCTGCTTCTCTGTGTGCCACTGACACATCAGGGGTGGAGAAGGTATGGCTGCATCACTGTGTGCCACTGACACATCAGGGGGCAGAGATGTGGGTGTCGAAGTTCCGGCAGCAGTCATCTGGGACAGGCTCGTTGGCAGCAATTGCAAGTTGAGGATCTGCAGGGCATGGAAGGTCCCAGCTACATCTTGTTGGTGTTCAGCCGTGGCAGCCATCCTTCCAGTCTGCATCCGCTCCATGTTCTCCATTGTCCTCCGCAGCTGTGCCAACTCTGTGCTGTCATCCAAGGATTGTTGTAGAGCATGGAGCGGACTGTGGATGTCCGTTAGGGACTGTAAGTGGTCCCTGATGAGACTTATACACCCACGTATGGCATCTAGTTTGGCTGCCATGAAGTTGAAACCCACCTGCACCTGTCCAGCCACCTCCTTCTGGCAGTCTAACACACTTCATTGTAAATGTATGTGTCTTTCCGTGAGGTGGTGGGAGCCAGCCATGGGGGAGGGTGCTTCCTGCTGTGTGGTCTGTGCAAGGGGTGGGGTCACCCCGATGCAGCTGGGCTGCCCCTGTTTCTAGAGGTGGGGTGCAGAGGCTGTCCACAAGCCGATGGAGGGCGTCAGAGCAGATGGCCAGGGGGTCCTCTTCATCATTGCTGAAGAGAGGTGTTGATTGTCCCTCTGCAATGTAAAGAGGAGATGCAGGTTAACAGTGTGTTCCATGTATGTTGACGCATTGTACATGTTTACAGACAGACAGCATGACAATGTACATTGTGGAGCTGGCTATTTGATGGGAGACAGTGGACATTTCGACTACATGACGGATGCAAGGTTGTGCTCATACATTATCATCTTACAGTTTCCCACTATGCCAGATGTGATTGGACAGTTTCTCCGCACTAGCAGCACCAGTTGTGTCCTATGACCTGTAGTGAAAGCGTTGCACTTTGTACCTCTTTTTCGTCAATTTTGATGTGCTGTGCTTGCTATGTGTGTGAGCTGCATTGTGGCAGAGTCACCCCTGCAGCTCTGATTTAGCGGACTCTTATCCTTTTGAGGTGGTGTGCCTTTTATGGTGCTGAGATGTTGACGACTTGGGTAATTTGTTCTTTTGGACGGTTTTTGTACTCGTGTGCATTGTTTGTCTGTAGATGTGTTGTTAACGTCAGGGGTTGTATGTGCACGTGGATGTGTCAGAGTGTGACCTGCTACTTTGAGGATGTGATCCCCACTGGGCCACCTCAGTGTTGTGTCATGCACCATGTCATGTATTTTGACTGCAGCCATGCAATCGGTCATGTAGTGTCACTTGCATTGTTAGTGTGGCTCACTGATCCGCTGCTTTGCTGGATTCAGCACATGTGCATGGGTAGGTTGTGAGATTAGTGATAGGGAGGGGGGCCCCTTTGTGCACATAGTGGATGGGGGCCTACTTGGTGTTTTTATGTGTGCTGCAGTGTGCCAAGAGTATCAGGGACATGTTCCACAATCATTGTGGGTGTGCAAAGTGCTACACATAATTGTGCATGTGTGCCATTGTGCCCATCTCCCTCCGTCCCCCCAGTTCCTGGCCATTGCTCACCCTGTTTCTGTTGGGTCAGGTCATATGTAAATGTAAATGTATTGCGACTTATATAGCGCACGTATCACCCGAAGGCATCAAGGCGCTTGCTTAGGGAACCCGTCCTGGTATTCCCCTGTGAGATACCCCAGCAGGGTATCCACAAGGTGAAAGCCAGGCATCCCGCCGCGAGGGGCCGTAGTGGAGATTAAGCAAGCTATTGCCCAGAGTCACAGAGTGTGACCCCGTGAGTCGAGTAGGCACCGGAGCGAGAATTGTCAAGTCCGTGGAATTTTTTGAGCCCGAGACCCGCCGAGGCGGGGAATCGAACCCTGGTCCACGGCCAATCTCAGCTTCCGGGTCTGCCGCCTCTAACCACTGAGCCACGCTTCTCCACTAGGTCATATCGAGCTGTGTTCAGACTCCCAACTCCTTGCACCATCTTCACACTGATGACAGTGGCCATAATTTCCTCCAACTCATCCAGCTCCTCCTGTGGCGCAGGACTCCCACTTCCAGTCACCATTCCTGTTGGCAGCGAGTTTCTGCTTGGTTTGGCATTTCACATCATGCCAGCGCCTCTTGACTTCCTCCATTGACCTCGTCAACACTATGACTGCATTCGCGTTGTTCACGATGGACTGCCAAATTTCCGTTTGTGTTGCCAATGACACAGTGGAGGTGATGAACAGTTGTTGGTGGTGTTCTATCACCTCCGTGATGATGATCAGGTTTTACTGCGGTCTGAACCTAGTTTTCCTCTTCCTTTTCTCCTTGCCCTTCCCCGACCATGGGGTTCCTGGCTGGTCCTCCATTTGGCTTGAGGGGTGCTAGTTGTCCTCTGCACTCGGTCCGGGCGCATCCATGGTGCGAAGTAGTTTATTTTGGTTTTGGTGTGTGTTTTTTGTTACTTTTAAGGTGCATTTTCCTGCATGACTCGTGGGAATCGTAGGCCTGTCACTGGTTATCGCTGATTTTTGTATCGCGATTTGGAGCATTGCAACTTTTTTCACGTTCGTGTTTCTCATTTTTACGGCGCCGCGTAAAAATTAACGCGGTCATTTGGTGCGTTATTGTGATCTCATGGTGCCACCGGGTTGAGAATACAACATTAACACAGTAATATTTTGGTGTTATAGACAGTGGAAAGCTGCGTTAAGCTAATTTTGCGATGATAATCACACACTCTTGAGAATATCCCCCATAGTTGTTTAAAATATCGATTGTTTAATTAGTGTTATGTATTTTAGTATGTGTTTTGAATGTATGTGATGTATTATTTTTGTTTAAGAATTGTTTATATTTTTTAATATATGTGTTACATCTTTAGTAGTTATCAATTTTATTTTAATTTAATTTTGCATTTTTTTGTTTCAGAGCGGGTTGTGGGTTTATAGGGGAATAGGGTGGGAAGTAAATTAATTATATTACATTAAGGATTATTTTTTATTTAAGAATATTTATTTTATTGAGATTTTAAAGTGTTAAGTGTGTAAAGTAGTGTATTCATTAATTAACAATTGGTTGTTAATTAACATTAATTAATTGATAATTAATTAGGGTAATTGTGTAATTACTTTTAGATGCATGTTTTGGGGTTATTGGGGTAAAGGTGAGTAAGTATTTTATTTTTTATTAATTAATAATTTGTTCTTAATTGATATACATTAATTTATTGAAAGTTTTAGGTGCGGGTTGTGGGGTTGATAGGGGTAAAGGGTGGAAAGTAATTTATTGCTGATGAATTAATTATTAGATGTAAAATTTATATAAATTAATTTATTTAAAATTAATTATGGCAATTGTGTAATAAATGTTAGGTGCTGGTTGTCGGGTTTATAGGGGTAAAGGGTGAGAAGTAGTTTATTTTTGATTAATTAGTAATTAGTTGTTAATTGATATTAATTAATTTATCAGAAGTTAATTATGGGGATGGTGTGATTAATTCAAGGTGTGGGATGTGGGGTTTATGGGGTAAAGAGTTGGAAGTAATTTATTTTTGATTAATTAATAATTGGTTGTTAATTGGTATTAATTAATTTATGTAAATTAATTATGGCAATTGTGTAATTAATTTTAGGTGTGAGTTGTGGGGTTTATAGGTGTAAAGGGTGGGAAACAATTTATTTTGTATTAATTAATAATTAGTTGTCATTCGAAATTAATTAACTTATTGAAAATTAATCATGGGAATTGTGTAATTAATTGTAGGTTTGGGGTTGTAGAGGTAAAGGGTGGGAAGTAATTTATTTTTGATTGATTCATAATTAGTTGTTCATTGATATTAATTAATTTATTTAAAATGAATTATGGTACTTATATAATAAATTATAGGTGCAGGTTGTGGGGTTTATAGGGGTACAGAGTGGGAAGTCATTTATGTTTAATTAATAATTAGATTTAAATTAATATTACTTAATTAATCAATTGTAAATTTAATATGGAAATTGTGTGATTACCTTTAGGTGTTTGTTGTGGGGTTTATAGTGGTAAAGGTTGCAAAGTAATTTGTGTTTAGTTAATTAATGGACTGATAAACCCGAATTGCAGATCAGAAAGAACTTTGTTATCTGAAGCCCACTGCTGGAGTCAATCTAGGATAATGCGACCGGCCACTTTCCCCAGCGAATCCAGGAGGGAAATAGGCCGGTAGCAGGATGGTAATTGGCGATCCCCCTTTTTAAATATAGGCACGAGGATGGATTGGGACCATGAGTCAATGAGGCCCACGTCACATGTAGCCTGTAGGACCCTATTTAGAATAGGTGACCAGAGTTCCATATTGAATTTAAAAAAGTCAATAGGGACTCCGTCGGGGCCCGGTGCTTTGGAGTTTTTATTGGCCATCAAGGCTAGCTCCACCTCCTTGTGAGTAATATTAATGGGTAACGGAAAAGAAATCGAATTTAACCCAGAAGAAGGTAATTGAGTTGCGGATGAAGGTGAGCTGAATATCCGCTCAAAATACTCAACCGACGTCCGCTCATCAATCGCAATGTCAAGACTGGGGTTTACCGTTGTATTAGCTAAAAAGGGAGACTTCAAGACCTTCCAGAATGCAGCACTCTCCCTTATAGAGCAAGAGGAGTGTAGTTGGGTCCAGAGGTCTTTTTTAAGTGAGTTCTTCCTGCGTTTTAGGGCCTGTTTGTAGGATTTTCGATGAGCAGCTATTTCCTTAGAGGTTCTATCCTTTTTATTTAACGCTGCTTTTAGGTTCTGGTAGGCTTTTGTACAAGCACTGTCAAACCATCCCTTACTGATAGTTTTCCCTGTCTTCATTTTAACAAAAAGGGATTCCCTAATTGATGCTGTTAATGTTAAAAAACTAACCATAATGTCCTCACTGGCGGTGGCTGGATCGAAGAATTTCTCTAGAACTGGTCTTAAATTAGAAACCAGTTTAGTAGTAATTGCCAGGGGGTCCACCTTTTCCCACCTTAGCGAATAACCATTAAGTCTATCTAGAGTGAGGTTATTTTGGTTTAAGGTCATCTTTATATTGAGCCCTTCGACTTTCTTAGTCAGTTTTAAGTTTATGCTGTTTGGATAATGGTCGCTGAGGGTTATATCGTGAGTTTTACAATTAATGAGGTCACTTCCTGCAGTTGCTGAGATAAAGATAAAGTCAATTGCGCTTGGCCTGCCTCTACCATTAAACGTAGGTATGACCGGGATAGGGGTATCCATCAGGTCGTTGGCAAGGACAAGTTCAATATCACAAAGAGTCTCATTCAGACACTGGCCAACCATGGTGTGGGGAAAATGAGGTATCGGATCGCCATTTTCGTCCTCAACTCCACACACTCTACTCGCACTGTGGTTGCACAGGGTCTGATTGAAATCCCCGCCCCAGATTATGGTCATCACCTTCCGTGCCTTTACTTGTAGTTCATAAATGTGCATGTTTATCTCCTTTATGGTTTTTATTAGGTCAGCTATAGGGAGGTTATTATAAAAGTTCACAATAACAAGAGCTTTATAGTTACTATAGTGTAGGATAAGAATTTGGAAGTTTGTGTCCAGTTTTAGTGGGACTCTGCTTGTAAAATGGAGAAGGTTTGATACAAAGGTAAATAATCCACCCTTGGCTCTGCCAGAGGAAGAGGGTCGTGCTGGAGAGAAATATGTTCTGTATCCCTACAGATGTAACTCTGAGGGCGCCCATGTTTCCTGTAGGCAGAGAATGCTAAAGCTGAGAGCGAAGTCTAACCAGAGATCGTTCGCAATCTTTGCACGAAGCCCTGCGACGTTCCAGAATAATATCCCCAAATTTGGTACGTCTTTATTTGTTACAGTATGAATAGCTATTCCCCTAGGGACTTCGCAGTGTGAGTGATTACTGATGATTAAAAGGGGTTCTTTATTTGTAGTATCACTATACTCCATTTTATCACTATACTCCATTTTACCTTCTTTTTTCCTACACAGGGAATGTGTTTTGGCCAAACTATTTGAGGTAGGGTCCACAAGCTCAAGTCAGTCCACACTTTCCAGATCGGAGAGCTTGTCATAATAATTAAAAGTTGGAATGTTGTATCTATTTCCCCTTCCCTCTTCCAGGTGCCTATATGGAAATTCCATTCGAGTCATTGTTGTTTGCAGGGAGGGTAACTGGGGATAGAAAAAACTCAGGGCCCTGGTGAGGATATTGCTCGCACCGTACTGGAAGGGGCAGATACATATATAGTGGACCACCCGCTTGTCTCCAAAATTAATAACGATACAATCCCCTGGAATGTCCTTTCTCCTTTGCCCCAGCCAACTTAACCTTCTTGCAAACAATATTTGCCCAGACAAGTCACAGGGAAGTGGTCTGTTCTTGTTCAGCCAGTACACAGCTTTATTTCTCAAATCAAAGTAGGACTCTTGTTTTCCTTGGGGCAATTCTGGAACACCGACTAACACTACCGTATATGGTAGTGATTGTGGGGGTAAGTCTATGTATGTGGCTGGCCTCATTAGTCTAGTGTGGGGGGTGATAGCCTTTGTTTCCCTATCATTATTGTTAGGGGTACCCGAATTGTGTGTAGCTATTCGTTGATTAGCCTCCCCCCTAGGCGTCTTGTGAGTTTCAGCGTTCTCGAGTTCCTCTGGAGAGGCGTATCGATCATTCCCTTGGTCTTTGTTCCTTGGGGGTCTGTGGGAGTGGGTTCAAGTAGGGGATGGTTCAAGCTTTTTGAACTAGTTTTTTGGGGTAAAGGGGGCGGTTAATTTTCTTTTTCAATAGGCTTTGTGGTTGCCCCAACCGATGTGTGACCTAAAGTAGACATGCTATTCTTCATCATTTGTTCCAATATTATCTATTTTTTCCCCAAGGCGTTTCACCCGTTCCACAAGGGGGACCATTAGATATTTCATAAGGGTTTCAATTTTAACAAAGAGACAATCATTATGGGGAGGGCAAGGTAAGAAAAGTGGAAAGGTAGCATGGTTCTCTGTGGTTGCGATGTGAGGGCCTACATCTATATTTGTGGTGGGTATATTTGGCTGAGCGCTGTTGTTAACATTAATCCCTTTTGATATGTTATCTTTAGCAACAGCTTTCTTTTGTTTTGTGCTCCTTACAGAGCCCACAGGTTTTTTAGTCACTGGGGCTTGCACTTTAGAATATTTCAGTTTATTCCTTGCCCTCTTCCCTCTCGTAGTTACCAGTGGACTAACGTTATTCACGCTTTGTGACGTGAGAGAGACCAAAAGCGGGCTTATGGGTGTGTCGCAAGACTCGCTAACTATTGAGTCTTCTACCTGATGAGGAGAGTCAGGAGTGGGGTCTTTTAAGAAGGACGTTGGAGTCGTAGATAGCCTGGTTAGTACAGGTAAAGACTCCTCTAAATTGGCGTTATCTAACGGAGAATCATGTGTTGTTAAATGGTGGTGACCCCCAGGAAGTGCAGCAAAAGAAGGTGCCATTATCGAGTCTTGGGAGTTTATCGTACATGTTGATATGTTAGTGGAAGGCAAAGGGAGTAGTGAGCCGGGTGGAAGCGAAAAGCGACGTTCAGTATGTTCTATCGCGTTCACCACCACCCCAATGGTTTTCTGGACCATGCGATCAATTGTGGTCAGGCTGGGTAACGGGGCAGGTTTTGGAGCAGGGGAATGAGTGACTGGATTATTCTTCCCCATGTTTTACCACTATTAGTTAAGACAATATATAAATATATTTATAATAGTTAATTCCTTCAGTGTGTCGGGAGTAACAGGTACACAAAGACCACCCACCGCATACAGTCCAAACGTGACGAGCCAGCAGACCCAAGAGGGGTGCCTCGACCCGGCCTCTTCCGGCCACTAACGGCCACAAATGGTCCCGCCCTTGTTCCGGGCTTCTCCCGGGATGCTCCTGCGCGCTCCCGCACAGCGGCAGCCTATTTCCTCTATATAGGCGTAAGAGGGCCTGTGGGCGGGGCTGACAGGGAACGCATGACCAGGTGTTGGCGGTCAGGCAGGGACTCCTGGGAGATTGAGTCCCTGCTGCGTTGCTCTCCGCCCTGTCGAGGAGCTTGAAGGTTGCTGCTGCCCCCACAAGGCACACAGCGCCTCCAGCCCAGGTAAGGCGATGCTCCCACTGGTGAAGAAACGAAGCGGCACCCGCGAAGCGGGTGAGGCGAGTTGCTGCGCTAGTCCACTTCCCAAAAACAAAAACAAGGGCTCCTCTTGAACGGTCAGAAGCAGTGTCCCACTGAGCTAGGGAGTGCAGAGAGATTTATTCCTCGCGAGGTCCCGTGGGCGGGGCTGACAGGGAACGCTGGACCAGGTGTTGGCGGTCAGGCAGGGACTCCTGGGAGATTGAGTCCCTGCGCGTTGCTCTCCGCCCTGTCGAGGAGTTTGAAGGTTGTTGCTGCCCCCACAATGCACACGGCGCCTCCAGCCCAGGTAAGGCGATGCTCCTGTTGGTGAAGAAACAAAGCGGCACCCGCGAAGCGGCACCCGCGAACGGGTGCGTCGAGTTGCTGCGCTAGTCCACTTCCCAAAAACAAAAACAAGGGCTCCTCTTGAACGGTCAGAAGCAGTGTCCCACTGAGCTAGGGAGTGCAGAGAGATTTATTCCTTGCGAGGTCCCGTGGGCGGGGCTGACAGGGAACGCTGGACCAGGTGTTGGCGGTCAGGCAGGGACTCCTGGGAGATTGAGTCCCTGCTGCGTTGCTCTCCGCCCTGTCGAGGAGTTTGAAGGTTGTTGCTGCCCCCACAATGCACACGGCGCCTCCAGCCCAGGTAAGGCGATGCTCCCGCTGGTGAAGAAACGAAGCAGCACCCGCAAAGCGGGTGCGGCGAGTTGCTACGCTAGTCTACTTCCCAAAAACAAAAACAAGGGCTCCTCTTGAACGGTCAGAAGCAGTGTCCCCTCTTGCAATGTGTGTGGTGCCATTTGCTCTGAATGTAAGCGCAAGACAAACTTCAGGTGCTACAAATCAGCGTGAGCAGTGTGATTTACCATGCACTGCCATTTGTGTAACTCTGCAGAGTGCAGCAAAGATTTTTGGCACTTTACTGAGTTCCATGTAGCAGAATTCCATGAACTCCTCCAAGGGCTAGTTCCCAGCTGCCAGTACCTTCCCATGTTTTTACTGCTTTTAAACACAAAGGTGAATATGGGCCAGGAGACAGTCAGACATTCCATATTCTCACATGTGTGATACCTATTGTGTGGTGTGAGGAGGGATTATCTAGAAGAACCATGCTTGTTTCAGGAAATGTCTAACTAGACATCTGGGATACCTGTCCAACTGGACGTTTCTCATGTAACATCTCCGCTTCCCTGAAAACATCTGATTTATAATGGCAATTGTGTCAGATCCTTACAAATGTACTTTACAATAAGGAAGACAGACTCTAAGGAACCAGAATGAAAACTGGAATATTCCAATAAAGTGTTTCTCTCTGTGGGTTTATGTTATAATGTTGTGTATAGCGTATTGTTTTCTACTTTAACAATGACATTCAAGAAGGGAATTTAATTACGGTCACTTGTCAATGTGAAGGTCAATAATTATAGTTGTGGTTCAGCCTCTTGTGGAATGATATCAGTGCTTCTTGGGGATCATTCCAGATCATGAAAATATCATCATTGTAACTTTTCTTTATATGGATATGTTCCCTAAAGGAGTTACAATTGGAAAGTATCATAGTGAATTCCAAATGTTCCATATACAGAAATTCGGAGTGAACACAGCCCCATAGAAGTGCCTTCCTTTTGCATAATTTTTTTTTCAAACAAATAGAATTGTTAATACTTGTTTCCCACCATACACCCAGTGCACCGTCACAAATGAGGTTTTAAATACTCATTTTGTGTATGTGTAATAGATTAAAGTAATCTTTTGGTACATATAGAAATTGTTTTTTAAATACTATTGGTCTAAGGGACCACTATTCCTTATATTTAAACTTACCCAATGTCCCTGACGACACTTGAGTTCCCTTACTACTCATAGCGCAGTGCCTGTGAATGCCCATGAGCGGTACTGGACTTACTATATACTATAGTAGTAATTATAGAAGTGCATTTTGTGAATAGGAGAGAGAGTACTCTTTTGTGAGTGGTGCCTATCTTTCTGTGTTGGAAATTGTGCTACTAATTGAGAGGGTGGTGAAACCATACGCAGGCAGAAACCTTAATTCTTGGCACGGTGAAACTCACTGGTAGCTTGCGACAAAGCAGTCAAGCTTATCTTAGAGGCAATGTGTAAAGTATTGATGGAGCAATTCAAACAGTAAAAAAGTGAAAAAATAACACATGAAAAATAACACACCAATTTAGAAAAATACAGCAACATTTTAGAAATTATTTGGAACGTCACAAATCCAATCAGTGGAAAGTACAAAATAGTGCCTCAAAGTGCAAAGCACCAACTGTGTTCATCTGGTCGCACCAGACCCGGACAAAATCACTAGTTCAGCCTGACCACGATAAAGTGCTGAACAAAAGTACCTTAAATCCTGGTTGCAGAATGGTTCGAGTTCCCATATCAAAGATGTGTGTTGTAGTGGCAGTTTGTAGGAAGCTCTGGTGCTGCAATGCCGTGTCCTGCACTGTTGTCGAGGATGCCGTCAATGAGGGCTTGTGATGCAAAGCCCAGCATCGAAGATACGTCATGCCGCAGCGATTCCGAAGAAGCTGCGGGGATCTGAGGATCGGAATCGGGCATGTGTCGCGCTGCGGCAGTTTCAAATTAGTTGTGTGTACTGTGTTGGGGAGTCCTGTATCATCATTGAAAATGCCATTGATAAAGAGCTTGCAAAGCAAAGGCCTAAGTTGAGGATGCATTGGGCAGTGGCGGTCAAGAGGAGGCTGGGATGCAAGGTTCAGTACTGGGGATGCATTGAGCTGCATCAATTCCACAGTGGAGATGTGAGGAGATGCCTCACACTGCATCGATTCTGCCCCCAGAGCCACAGCTAAGCTGACAGATCACATTCACCTTTAGGCCCACCTCCAAGGCTCCAGGACTGGGTTGGCACCACTTGGGAGGGGGGGGGGGGCAAGACTTATAACTGGTAGAGTCCAGGTGCTACGTTTAAGGTTGTTGGAGCCTTTTCTTTCCCTGAAGCTCTGATCAGAAGGCCAGCTACCTAGCACATTGGAGTCACTGTGGTGCTCTTGGGTTCGATGTGCAGGTCCAGTCCTTCCTACTTAGGCAGCAGGGCATCAAGGCAACAGAGTAGTTTCCTTCTTGTAGAGCAGCACAGCAGCCCTTCTCAGTCTTCCACAGGTCCAGATTTGTACTGAAGATTTTTGTCTGGTACCGACTTGGAAGAAGGTAGTTCTGGAGGTTTCCATCCCAAGAGGTATTTGGAGTTTTTTGGCTCTCTGCCCAGGCCTGGGCTTATCTGAGGATACAAAACTCTAGTGTCAAACCCTTTGTGAGTGTTTAGGCAGGGGTTTGGTGATGTGCAAGTGTGGTAGATGACACGCTTCTCCATCTCATCAAGTCAGAGATGGCCATCCTATCAACACCAATTCCCCTTTTGTCCCATTGTCTGTGACTGATACACAAACGCCTAGTCGTGTAACCTAAAACACAGGCTGCAGACACCAAATGGTTAGAACAACAAAATGCCAATTTTCTAAAAGTGGCATTTTCAGAATTGTGACTGAAAATCCGACTTTACCATTAAACAGGGTTTTAAATTACAATTCATCAGACACCAAATTCGACATTCCTACATGATCAACTTTTTAAATACACTAAACACTGCTGGTTAGGGCCTACACTAGGGAAGACATATTTATTAAAAAGGGGTTTTGGAGTGGCATACAGTTTATTTTGCGAGGTCGAAATGGTAGTTTAGAACTGCACATGTATGCTCTGATGGTAGGCCTGAGACATGTTTAAAGGGCTACTTTCATTTTTTTCAGAGTTTATATAGCGCACACTTGACCTGAAGGTATCAGAGTACTTTACATGAGCACCACTTGCAATACAGATGGACACATTCATTCTATTAGGCACGTGATTTGCCCGGAATCACAGGATGTTGAGCGTCTCTGCTGAGATGCAGTCCGGTTCTACAGCTTCGGGGTTGACTGCTCTAGCCTCCTCCTCTCCACCTGCTTGAGTGCTACAGGCCCACTAGTAGCATTTAATTTACAGGCCCTAAATGGATGTTGTACCTCAGTACTACTAGGGACTAGCAAGTAAATTAAATGTGCCAATTGGGTGTTAGCCAGTTTCACCAAGTTTAAAGGAAAGAGTATAAGCTCATTGGCACTGAAAAACAGTGCTTTAGTTTGGAGAAACCTATATGTGAAAACAAAACATGTTCAGTTAACAGGAGGGTGAAGGCAAAATGTGTGGGAACAACTCTACAGAAATGGTCATGTCCAACAATCCCTACACTGCTTCCTAGTCTTCTATTAGTCCCTCCTTACGCCTTCCTAAACCCCTCTTCTTTAGTTGTAAGTATTCCTCATGCTCCAATTACTCCCACCTTTGCTTCCTCCATTTACTTTTAAAATATTTAGGTATGTTTGTGGAGACTCTGCAGGCTGGGCACCGATCTCTGCATTGAAAAAGATAGGGCACGTAAAAGGGAGACCGCCAAAATTAGGTAGTGAACAGCATTTTGTAGTACGTTAGTGGTACGACTGTACTCAGGGCCAGACTGCCCATAGCGGGCGCCAGGCATTTTCCCCGGTGGGCCGCCAGCGGTCGGCTGGTTTTGGGCCCCTAAGGGGCCATTTTAGTTACCGGGGGCCTGCAATATCGCCAGTAACAAAATCAGCTGAATCCAGCCCTAGCAAACAGCTTGGCCACACCCCCCAACCCCAGGGACGGGGCCCAGCCGAGCTGTTTGCCATGGCCGGTTTCTGTTCCCGGCCCGGGCCTGATTGAACTACAACTAAATGCACTACAAAATGAAGTTTAGGAATAGGACCCTAAACAAGGTCTGTTTGAATATCAGACCATTCCTTTCGGACTCTGTAATCTCCAAGCTGCTTTCCACTTTTTAATGATAAAGAACTGAGAAGATGTTTGGATGTGCTAGTATAGTATACTTAGATGATATATTGATTTACTTTGATTCTCTGGAACCACTTGTGCAATATGTGAAGATAGTCTTACAAAGATTAAGACATCATGATCTTTTTGCAAAACTCGACAAGTGGGTATTCCATACTACTTCAGTAGACTAATTGGGGTGCATAATTACATTACAGGGAATTAAAATGGATGAAAAGAAATGTTCAGCAATAGTTGATTGGCCTACATCCACATGTGTACAAAGTACAAAAGCTTCCTAGGCTTTGCAAATTTTTATACCGGAACTATTCATCAATTTTCTGAGATATACACATTACTAAACGCATTCGCAAAGGAGCTACCTTGACCTGTGCCAAAAAAGCAGATGTATGACGTTACAACGCAGGCTATTACAACGCCTGCCTTTACAACGCGGTTTTTACATCGCAAACCTTTACAACGCATAACGCTTAGAGGTGCTGGATAGTGGTAAGTATAATTTTCTATTCCAACTCCAGTCCCCGTGGACACTAGGGAAGGTGTTGGATAGAAAATTAAACTTATTCCCTATCCTAGAGCGCCCCCCAGCGCAATGCGTTGTAATGGTTTGCGATGTAATGACCGCGTTGTAATGGTAGTGCGTTGTAATAGTTTCGTTGTAACGGTTGTTCACCCAAAAAAGCAGATCAAGCATTTTGCTTTTTAGAAAAAACACTCTTCTTGTCCTCCTATTTTGCAACATCCAAACATTGAGCTTCCATTCATTGTAGAGACAGCTACTTTATATCATGCAATTGGAGATGTTTTGTCCAAAAGAAATACAATCAAGGGACAGGCGCATCCAGTGGTGTATTGTTTCCCAGAATTACTTACTACGAAAATCAGATTACATGCAAAGAACTTTTATCAATCAAGAGACTTTTGAGGTATGGAGGCAGTACTTATTAGAAGCCAAACATACAGTAGAGATATACACCGACCACAGAAATGTACAGCTTTTAAAGTCCATCAAGGGCACTGAGACCTAAGCAGTTGAGATGAACATTGTTCTTTTCCCATTAAGATTGTGAGATCAACGGTATTCCTGGTTCCTGCATTGGTAAGCATTGGTAAGGTAGTTGCCTTATCTAAACAGAACAAGCCTGAATATGAGAATAACTATTACAGTGAACCTCTATCGATTTTCACAGGTGAAATCTAGAGCAAAATATATAGCTTTAATCAATGTTGAAGACCTTCCAATCAAAGAACATACAGAATTATAGTCTATTGATAAAGAATCTTGGCTCAGATAAAAGGAAGAAAGACACAAGAAATGGGTTGTTATATAAAAGGAAAGTACTTCGAACCAGAATTTAGACTTTGATTTGTAGGCTGGTACGAGTCATTAAATATTTCACAAGAGGAATCCTCAACTTCATATAGAAATGCATGTTACGGTTCAGATTATTTAATCTATCATCTATTGTAAATAGTTCATTTATATTTCGGCTTGGGGATGTCAGAGAGTTTCAACAGACCATAGAGAATTGGTTGTACATAGATTGTCACAAGTTATATCATACATCATGTTAGGGGTCGTGAATTGGAATTCAATTAACAAACGAGTTATTTCTTTTTCTAGATATCAGTGTAGCTGATGTGCAGTTTGAGGTGAGCTGTAGGAACATGTAAAGAGAAGATAATTAATGCCTGCTACTCTCTCTCTCTCTCTTGACTACGTTAGTGCAAATGTGGCAGTGGAGGCCGAATGCACTCAGCATGCCATCGAGTCCAGTTCTCAATACTAAAATCTTGGGATGTATTCTAATAACAAGCTTTGGTATTCAGAACAGGCAAAAAATTCCTCTTTCTCTTTTTGATATTCGTATGTTGAGGAAAGTTATTGCTTTTTTAAAATAAATATGGAAATTCACTACATTTGGGATTCCCCAACCATTTACTTCAAAGAATAAACCTCGTTCAAAACACTGTGGCAAGATTAGATTTAGGATGTCACCTTCATGTTGCTTTTTCTTCGTATATGGCCGAACTGCCCTGGCTTCTATGACTAAACGTGCAATATTACAGATTATGCTTCTGACAATGAATCCTCCAAGAGAATGGTCGTTTGTTCACCCAGCAGCAAGCTGTCCCCTCTGCTGCTCGCAGAGCACATGGCTCATTCTCCACTCACCTGCTGCTTATACCCTGAACCAAAAAACTTATTCGGCATTTTTCCTTCAGCACAATTTTGCGAGAGTCTTTGCTGTTCTTTCCGCTCTCAAACAGCAAAAAGCTCATAATGTGGCTTTTTAAAGGCTACCTAATCCTAGTTGCAGTTATTAGAACCATTACTCTCTAGTAGGTTATCAGTCTGCTCTATGCAATGCATTCCATTCTTTCTTTTATTCTTTTATTGCCCAGGGGCTATTCGTGCACATTACTAAGCCATCGGTTTACATAATGTCGGGGTTATGGCATTAACTTACGAATGAGTGTGTGATCTAGTTTAATGTGTGCCTGGATGTTAAGGCGCTGCCTTGAATGACCTTGCGTCGGGTTAGTGTTACATGGGTGGAGCCTGGGCGTTCTTGTGTATCCACCCAGAATTACAAGCACTTGTAAACCTGGGTTTGCCCCAGTGATGGTGTGCCTACCCAACAGAGGCATAACCATGAGAAATGTCTTTATTTCTCCTATATGCTTCCTCTTTCTATGAGTGAAGCACTCTTCATCACAAATAGCAATAAGAAATTGCCTCTTAGGGTTGTTTTTCTGCAGAAAGGTGTCCCTCCTGCACAAAACAATCCTGTTTTTAACACAAGTACCCTTGTATCACTTGTGCCTCCGTTGGCACTAGGATGCCTCAAGTGCGCTAGCTAGTGGCAACAGTGTTTGGGAAAAGTGGGAGGGTGGGGGTGATGGGGCATATTGTTATTGTTATTGTTATTTTTGATTTGTAGCGCGCTCAATCACCTACAGGCCTCTAAGCGCTCGGGAATCGATGGTAAACAACAACTTTGACAGTACAGAGGGCATCCACTGGCCTACGTGGCTCACAGGGCTCTCCTGAACAACAGCGTTTTCAGCCCCTTTCTGAAATGTAGGAGGTTTCCTTCCTTTCGTAGTGGCTCAGGTAGTGTGTTCCATAAATGCGGAACCAGCACCGAAAAGGCTCTACCGCCCTTGGTGGCAAGTTTGTACCGAGGGCAGACGAATAGCTGAGAGTCTGAGGACCTAAGAGCTCTCTTTGGGCTATACATTACCAGGCGATCTTTGATGTAAGCAGGTGCCATGCCATAGATGGCTTTATGGGCGATGCACAGATTTTTAAATTCCACTCGCTCCTTAATAGGGAGCCAGTGGAGGCTTTGTAGCAGGGGGGATGCTTTAGTGTGTCTTGGCTGTCTGAAGATAAGACGAGCGGCATCATTCATCACCACCTGTAGCCTATTTATCAAGGTTTTTGGTAGGCCAAGGTAGAGGGCATTTCCATAATCTATGCGTGAAATCACAGTAGCTGCGACGATGGAACGTAGCATAGATTGGGAAATGATAGGCACTAATTTCCGTAGCTGTCGGATGATATTAGTACAGCTGCCCACCACTGAAGAGATTTGGCTGACCATAGAGAGGTCACAATCCAGTTTGATCCCCAGGCTCTTCACGTTCAAACTGGGTTTTGGGGCTGGACCTAACTCTGCGGGCCAGTAGAGGTCACACCATGGTGAGGTGGTAGATGAAATAACCAAGACCTCAGTCTTGTCTGGATTGATTTTTAGGAGGTTTCCTGTCATCCACTGGACCGTGTGTCTCAAAATATTCTGAGTGTGGAGTTGGGCGGTGTTTGTATTGTCAACACTCAGCAGCAGCTGCGTGTCGTCTGCATAGTTATATACTGTGCAGCCCATACTCGCCAGGGAGGCAATCAGAGGCTGCAGATATAGGTTAAACAGCAGTGGGGATAGGGCCGAGCCCTGAGGTACCCCACATTCTATTTCTCCCACGGCGGAGATTTCTTCTCCGAGTTGTATTCTTTGTGTCCTTCCTGACAGGAAGGACTGCAACCACTCGAAAGCCCGGCCTTTGATGCCAAAGTCACTCAGCCTTTCCAGTAGCAGCGCATGACTGACGGTATCGAACGCCGCTGAAAGGTCTAATAAAATCAGGGCGCTCGGTTTTTTACCGTCAGCCAAGCCTCTCAATTCATCCAGCACCGAGAGCATCACCAACTCGGTGCTGTGGTGTGCTCGGAACCCTGCTTGTCGTTCGTGAAGCAGGGAGCGGGACTCCAAGTACATGGACAAAGATTTTAATACATGTTGCTCCAGTACTTTGGAGAGAAATGGTAGCTGAGAGATCGGCCTATAGTTTTTTAGTATTGCGGGGTCCGCGCCAGGTTTTTTCAACAGCGGTCTTACCCGCGCTTCCTTAAGTGCTGCTGGTAGTTGTCCTAATTCCAGGGATCTATTTAGGAGATGGATGACTTGCTCCTCCAATAGTGGACGGGCTGCCTGAAAAACTTTAGGTGGACAAGGGTCCGCTAGAGATCCAGATTTGATTCTGGCCATCAACTGCTGCAGGCTCAAGATGTCAATCTCTGGAAACAGTGTGATGGCACAGTCAGTTTGATTTTGGGGGATTATAGGTGTAGCCATTCCATTAAGCGGCCCATTTTTTATGTCCTGGATGATGGTTCTTACTTTCTCCAAGAAAAAATCCTGAAAGCAATTGCAGTTTATGGGAGACTGAACGCTGTCTGGTTTTTTGGTCAACTCCGACAGGATTTTAAAAGTCTCTTTCTGCACGTTGACTGCCTTACTTAGACGGGATTCGTAGTACTTGGCTTTGGCAAGGATGATGTGTTTTTTGTATGCGTTCAAGGAGGCACGGTAGAGGTTCCTGGCTGAGTCCAGTTTAGTTTTCCTCCAGCTTCTTTCTAGGGCTCTAAGTTTCTTTTTATGGTCCCTCAGTGCTGGCGTGAACCAAGGGGCATCCTTACCCGGGCCTTTTAGCGCCTTCATTCAAAGGGCGAGGGCAAACAAAATAATTTAAAAAAAATTACCTTCAACCGGCTGCGTCCCATGTAGCGCCCCTGAACTGCTCTCACATGATAACAGCTTCAGGATTGGCCTCAGCGCCCTCGATCAGCACTCCAGGACAGACTGGGTTTCTATGCCAGCTCTCACCAGAGCGGTTCACTTTCATGAGGGTTTGGCTGACCGGAGACCGCCAACCAAACCATAATGCGCAGTGAAAGGAGTGTACTACTACTCTCCTCAGTGCCGTCACACCCCAGTCCATGCCCCCAAGACTCAGCAGGAAAGGAGAAATAAAACTGTTGTAGTTTTTTCTCCTCTCCTGCCATTTCTGGGGGGAATGCTCTTACGTCATAGGGTAGTAGCCGCACTGGCGCTAGCACTGGTAGAGTTAAGAGCGTCATATCTTAGGAGACATGGGGCTCTTCAGCTCTCTACTATTCTCACAAAGCAGCACAGCAACTTTGCTTCCTGTCCCTGCTTTGCATGAACTTTCAATCACTATGCCCCATGCTTTCTGGTTAAATGCAGTACACAAAATTCAAACCTTTTGACTTGGTAAATGTTCCTTTGCTTGCAGGCATTCTCGTAAAAGCTGAATAAAACCTGGAGTAGCTTTATTATCTGAATGTTTTAATGTTCTTTTGAAAATGTCTTTATGTGTGAGTTAGGCTAAAAGATGTTGGTACACTAATGATGACATTGAGAGATGCGTGGCTCTCTTTTCTGCTCCTTTTCAGGTGCTTTTAGTTACACGTAAAGTCAGTTAAATACTTGTAGTTTATTTTGAGTAGCAGTATTTTATTTTCAAGTTAGATTGTTGATGGCTGGCCACTTCACTTGTTCAGATCAGTGTGTATGTAGGTGTTTTTGGAAGCTTCTAGACATGTTTACTAGAAGTTCGTTGCATCAACTTGGGTTTACTTGCTGGTGCTTAGCTGAAATATGTTCAATGAGTTTCATTTTTCTCTTGTAGGGGATTGTTTTGTATTCAAACTTGTTTTGGTTGTCACTTAGACCTTCACTTTCTCAACTTTACCAAGCACTGGGAAAGCCATTTAACCTCGATTTGCCAATACTTACTGTGTGCTTGTGTTGATTTTTCCAATGATCTGTTGATCTTAGAAAGTTTCTTTTTATATTTCCAAGATGGCTGTCACATTGCATTTAGATGCAAGGTAGTGAACATCTGAAAGTAATAGAAAACAACATTGTAAAATGTCTGACTGCTGCTACCGGTTTTTCCCATGCTTTCAAGGATGCATAACAGCAAATAGCTGTGTCCATCATCTTGAAACGTTACATTCCAATGCAAAATGGCTGCCATTTTGTGCTTACACTCAGAGTGATGGCCATCTTGGATGTATTACATTTATGGCAAGATAGACAGTTGCTGCTATTAACCCTGTAATGCATGTGTGCTTTTCCAAGTAATAGAACAGCCAATAATTGCTAGTAGTGGGGAAGAAGGGCAGGGCCAGACAGGCTGTAACAGGCATCAGGCGTTTCTCTGGGAATCAGAAAGGGTGGGGGGCGGTTTTGCAGTGGTGGGGGGCAGTTATGTTACTGAGGAATGGTTTGCAGCTGTGCCGCAATATGGGTACCCAGTAACCAAAGCAGCAGTGCTTCACACTTGGATCTTATGACACCCCCACTGGGCTGACTAAATTGAAAGGACTGGTTTGTGTTCCCAGTCCTGCCCTAAAGAAAGGAAAGACAGGGGAGCAGTGTTTAGCGTAGGAGGACAAAGGAGGCTCTTAAAAAATGAAACAAAAACGTTTATTTTTTATTTTTTAAATGCATCCCCAAAAAAAAACCTGCTTCATTTAAAAGCAGTCCCAGACATGGTGGTCTGCTGAGCCCAGCCATTCCCAATGGGCTCGCAAATTGCGAGGGGAAAATTAATTTTCATGGGGCTCGCAATTTGCGACCCCACTGGGAATCGCAAAACGTTAAACACACTGTTGTACATCCAGTTTTGCGACTCGTAAATTGCGAGTCACATTTGCAACGCAATTTGAGAGTTGCAAAATTGCTGGTCGTACGTCTGGCCCAAAGAATGTTTAGTGGGCAAGGATGATTAAATCAAAACAAAAATAGTTTCCTGATGTCAGAAATGTAACGATAAATATGATAAATAAAAAACAAAACAAAGGTGAAATCTAAATGTGCCTGGGAAACACAAACACAAGAAAACAAAGGAAATCCATCAAGTCAGGAGCATGGAAATAGATGTCAAAATGCTTCTTACAATGCTGTATGCAGCAGACATACAAACGCCACAGACAGCTTAAGACTATAAAGATATCAGGTAAAGCAATAGCGGGAAAGCTGTATTAATGCATGGAAAGCTTTCAGGCACTCTTCCTTTTCCTTTACCTCCTAGCGTGTCCGAGAGGAATACCAACGGGTTATTTTTAATGATGAACCTTTTATGGTGAAGAACAGGCTGTCAGTTTTATTTTTCATTATGTATGGGCCACCCATTTTGACTTTTTTATATCTCATGCAGACATAAGTAAAAACAAATGAGGGCTAGGTGATTTCTCGATTCTTCCTTCTAGATGTTCATAGATTTGGGAATGTTCACAGTGAATTCCTTTTTGCTGCCTTTGTATCAAAATAGCTTGTTATGTTGTGTAGTATAGACCTGTATAGTGCACTAATCACCCAAGAGGGTATCCAGGCACTTAGACAAGTGTGTATGTGTGAGGTCCCCAAGGAGCTTATACAAAGAACCTTGTCTTCAGCTTCTAGCAGATCTCGAGAAGTGAGAAGGAGGGTCTTATGTGGTGAGGGAGGTCTTTCCATGTCTTCGATATAATGTAGGAGAATGAGCAAACTCCAGTTCTGCATTTGCTGATGCAGTGAATGTGGGGCCAGAAAGCTTCTTGAGAGGCGGTGTAATGTGGGTGCGGTGTGGGATGTATGAGTCTTGCAGCAGTGTTCTAGATGATCTGGAATCTGTGTAGGAGTTGTTTGGAGATTCCAGTGTAGGGAGTGTTGCCCTAGTCCAGTCTGCAGTGATAAAAGCTTCACTTTCCAATAATGTTTTGAATCAATCACTAGCTTCCATCTCCTCCTATTTGATTACCATCTATCCCCTACTTCTGTGGAGTTTCTGCTTACCTTACTTCCGCTGAAAGGCTATGCTGCCAAGGATTTTTGGTGCAGCCTCTCGCCACAGGATCCCTTACTTCCGGGCAAGGATGTAACTGCTTTCTTGCCCAGCGCCATTTTTGTTTTTCTGCACAGTGAATAGTGGGGTGATTTCCCACATGCTAGCTGCTGGAATAGGCTGCACACAGGGAAAAATATATTTAAATTGGCATCATGTATGTCTGCTTTTTTTATCTGTTTTTTGGATTTTGTGTTACAATCACTGAATACAGTTTGAACAGTTGTTATCATATTTTGCATAATATACATTGGTGTAACATTACCGGACTTGAGAGTCTGGTACATAGCACTTGGAACTGTGCAGTTAACTGCATCAAAAGGGATGTAAAGGTAAGAGCGCTTCTGAGTAATACCAATTGCAGCTTGGTGGTTCAGATCATCTGCAATATACCTCGCTAATGAGGCTATTTGCATATACTTCAATAAACAGGTGCACTCAGTAAAAGGAACAAGAAATCTGAACATGAGATCAATAGGCCCTTCTTAGACTTTGACTAACCCCACAACAGTTCTTTTTCTCCTTTATTTGATTACAATAGTATGTGTTATTACACATCCACATGCAAGCGTTTGAGAAAATGAGCAGGCACATCCACAAGGAATAGGTGTTCCAATGCAAGCATAGAAGGGATCCAGAGAGTAGTGGATGGTGGGGGCAGGGCGACTCTCATACTCCTCGATCTGTCGACCACATTCGAAACCGTGAATCACACGGTGTTGGTGCGGCGACTACGGGAGGTAGGAATTGGGGATTCGGCCTTGGCTCTCCTTTCCTCCTTTTTAGAGGACAGGAAATAGAGTTTGAGCTGGGATGGTTTACAATCTGGTATAAGTGGATAAGAGAGTGTCTGCTTTCTCCTAAAGAGTGTGTATAGACTGAAGAGTAGTGAGAGCAGATAAGAAAACCCATCAGCCCACCGATTGACGGAATTTCGTCATCTGGGATTTTTTAAAAGGATAAGCTGGTATCCACTAGATGACTCACTAGTTGTTTGTGAGTAAGTTCTAGTAATGGATCCACCAGCGATAGGAAAAGATGGTGTAAAGAGTAGGGGGCAGAGATGTTGCAGTGCTCAAAAGGTATGTGCTAGTGAAAAAGTGAAGTGTTAAAATTGACTAGCATGGTGCCTGGGGGTAACTTTTATTCTGGTGGTCACCATGATGACAAGGTTAAAATACAGAGTGTGGATAGAATCTCAGCAAATACTGCTATCCAGGTGGTAAGTTAACTGGTCGACATGTTTCAGCCAAACATGGCTTTCTTCAGGACCTATGATAACAACACTACTGCAACTATTACCAACTAAGTGTAGTGAAAGTTTACGTACCAACTGCCAAATTAATGAGTGGTAGCTCCAAAAGTCATGGGTATGAAATCACCTCTCCTAAAAAGGAACAAACAAACAGTGTATACAGACACACAATATGGCAGATGAAAGTAGCAAAATTAAGACAGACATATAACATCCAACGAGACATTGCTCATGTATTATTTTAATTTTTAAATAATCACTCACCCAGAAATTTGCTTGGGAGTGGCCTCACCTCGCCTGGCACTCGCTCAGGTAATGAGGCCCCGCTCTGAAGGAAATGGAAACAGGGGAAATACCAAGAAAGTCACTTGTCTGGTATTAGTTCCACTTCATGACAGTTATCCCCTAGTGTAAAACAATGGGCATCGAACGAACAACGGACAAGGTACCTTATGATGCTGAAACGAGTGCAGTATTTCATTTAGAGTAATAATTTGTAGATAACCGAAAATGTGCAGTGGCTATATGGCCATTGACAACCATGCACATATTTATTTTACCACCATCCATTATCAGCTGACTAGGCTAGCTGAGTACCGTTGTCCGTTCGATGCCCATTGTTTTACACTAGGGGATAACTGTCATGAAGTGGAACTAATACCAGACAAGTGACTTTCTTGGTATTTCCCCTGTTTCCATTTCCTTCAGAGCGGGGCCTCATTACCTGAGCGAGTGCCAGGCGAGGTGAGGCCACTCCCAAGCAAATATCTGGGTGAGTGATTATTTAAAAATTAAAATAATACATGAGCAATGTCTCGTTGGATGTTATATGTCTGTCTTAATTTTGCTACTTTCATCTGCCATATTGTGTGTCTGTATGCACTGTTTGTTTGTTCCTTTTTAGGAGAGGTGATTTCATACCCATGACTTTTGGAGCTACCACTCATTAATTTTTCAGTTGGTAGGTCATCCACGCATGGTACGTAAACTTTCACTACACTTAGTTGGTAATAGTTGCAGTAGTGTTGTTATCATAGGTCCTGAAGAAAGCCATGTTTGGCTGAAACATGTTGACCAGTTAACTTACCACCTGGATAGCAGTATTTGCTGAGATTCTATCCACACTCTGTATTTTAACCTTGTCATCATGGTGACCACCAGAATAAAAGTTACCCCCAGGCACCATGCTAGTCAATTTTATCACTTCACTTTTTCACTAGCACATACCTTTTGAGCACTGCAACATCTCTGCCCACGGCTCTTTACACCATCTTTTTCTATCGCTGGTGGATCCATTACTAGAACTTACTCACAAACAACTAGTGAGCCATCTAGTGGATACCAGCTTATCCTTTTAAAAAATCCCAGATGACGAAATTCCGCCCATGGGTGGGCTGATGGGTTTTCTTATCTGCTCTCACTACTCTTCAGTCTATACACACTCTTTAGGAGAAAGCAGACACTCTCTTATCCACTTAGACCAGAAGTACCCTATTTGTGTTTTTTACTAGGTAGATTTGGGGATAGGGTGCACTTTGGTCGTTAAACCTTTTTTTTCCCCTCAGACCCGCTCTTATCCTTGTGTTTCTGTTACTATGGTTTACAATCTGACAGCCTCAACCTGCCCTGTCGTGTCCCACAGGGATCGTCTTTGTCCCCGACGTTGTTCAACGTCTATGTGAAGCCACTGGCAAGACTTGTCAGGAAAAATGGTTACACATTTGTGTCGTAAGCCGACGACTCACAACTGGTGATATCCCTGTCAGAGAGGCCTGAGATAATAGCTGCCAGTTTTCACACTTGTCTAAAGGACATCAAGAACTGGATGAGCCTAAGTTTCTTGAAAATCAACAAAGAAAAAACTGAAGTGATAGAGTTTGGCATTGGGATATCACCATGGAACAATTCCTGGTGGCCGCCGGAGGCTAGGGAATGTCCTCGGCCCGTCAGGAAGGTCAAGAACCTTGGAGTCATTTTTGACGACAAACTCAATCTGTCGGCACATGTTAACAGTCTAACGTCTGCCAGTCTCTTTCTGCTAAAGACCCTCCGCAAGATTTTTCCTTTTATCCCCCCAAACTACAGAAGAAGATATTAGCTGCCCTCTTTCTGTCCAAACTGGATTATTGTAACGCGCTGTTCCTGGGTATCGATAGATACCAGATAAGAATACTGCAATCACTACAGAATGCCACGGCATGATTCATTTTAAACCTTCCTAAGGGCCATTCTTCATCACAGGGAATAAGGGCACTACACTGTCTCCCCGTCCAGCAGCGAATTGAATTTAAGGCGCTCTGCTTGGTGCACAAAGCACAATATGGAGGGGGTTCAGGCGATAGCCAGGAAATGTTCAGGCTTTACACCCCCTTGCAAATCCTTTGATCGACCAGTGTTGGCCTGATCTGTACTCCCAAGTTTCGAAGGGCCAGGTGGGGGGAAGGTCCCTGTCCAATTTTGTAGCGAAATTGTGGAATAAACTGCCAGTGGCTCTGAGACTACAAC
Organism: Lissotriton helveticus; assembly: GCF_964261635.1. NCBI lineage: Eukaryota > Metazoa > Chordata > Amphibia > Caudata > Salamandridae > Lissotriton > Lissotriton helveticus. The sequence continues at coordinate 198,236,985 of NC_136060.1, forward strand.
CTAATCTATTACTTTTCAGGAAAGTTAAGAAAACTCGGTTGTTCACACCTGAGTAGATCTAGCTTAGCCTCTGCCCTTGTGTACACACACCAGCGCCAAGACGCCTCGGCATTCGAACGCTTAATAAGCCCCATATCATCATCATCATACATATGACAGTCAACAGATTGTATACAGTTTCTCTATTATAGAGTAATGAGCATTCTGATGCATAGAAGGGATGGCTCATTATCACGTCTATGCTGGGCTCATTATCACGTCTATGCTGAATGTGCATATGTTACAAATGTACCTCCACAGTCGTCATTAGTAAAGCGAGTGGTCTCTTTAAATGGTTTTGGAAGAGGGATGAATAAGAAGTGGACAAATAATAGGAACTAGAAAGAGCTTGGCCTATTTGTAATGTTAACCGGCCCCTGCTTGTGGTAGTAGCAACTATCCCTCGCAGCCCAGAGAGTTAGGGAGAGAAGGTGATGTGTTGGGAAAGGACTTTGGCTGCTTCCTGCTCACCTGTCTCATTTGCGCAATAGCGAATTAGGAGCTTACAGTATCTGGGTCTTCCAGGGAGGCGGGGACAGAGACTTGTGCATCACCGGGTTGTGCACCTGAGAGTCATGCAGAATAGCATCCCAGCTTTCTGCTATAGGATTTTTGCAGAGGCCTAAGGTATCCACAGTGCGTAATGCCACACTTTCCGCCCTAGCATTAAACATTAAATGTCCCTACAACCCTGATGTAATGAGTATGGTGTACCAGCTATGATGTGTGTCAGTCCAAGGACGGTGTCCCGCAAGTGTTTCTGGGTGCTTGTAGGACTATTGGTTTTGCTTATGGGCGAATATCAGCCACGGGTAGCCATTGCAGCAGGGTCATAAAGAGTCACATGCAGAGTGTCACGTTCAGCGGCCCAGGTGATCCCGCCTGGTCAAGCTCAGGTTTGAGTAACCGTCATCATTGGAGGACTTCGCAGAGTCATTCTCCCGATCTGAATTTTGGGTTTAAGTATGCAGTTCAGCCACCGTTTCTAGAGCCTGTTTCCTTTCTGATATCCCCTGCTCCATGTTGGGTACTGCTTTGGGTGATAAGGAGAGGTTAGGGTGCCTTCTCCCACCACGTCGGCAGACTTTGATGTCTCCGGACAGCCTCTCAGTTGCAGCAGGGTGTGGACATGTGGATGTGGAGCCTGCACCCTCCATTTAGTCTCACGCATCCTCAGGGGAGTCAAATAAGCAAATGTTGTCTTTGTCAACTACGCGAAGGCACGCCGGCAGCAGCAGGGAGTACAGCATATTAAGCTCAAGGAGGCAACGCTTGACGGTAAGGAATGAGTTTCGGAGCTTCTGCACGGACATCAGGCAATCCGAAAATAGCATGACCGAGGCACTGTTCACATTGATTTCCTTTAGTATGCATGTTTCTCGCAGTGTGCTGTCCCGGTCTCTGTAATTGAGGAGGCCAAACAGAAGGGGTCTGGGGTAACCTCTTGGCGTCGGTCTCTGTGACGGCACACGGTGCGCCGTTCAACTGCAAAGTGGGGGGACAGTGCTGCAGGAGGTATCAATTCATGGATCCAGGATTCAACATATGCTACAGTGTCCCCTCTTCTGTGCCCTCTAGAAGTTCCACTATCTAAATGTTGCTGCGGCAGGATTGCCTTAAGTGTCTTCTATTCGAGCCTCTAAGGTGATCACACTTCCCATCAGCACCTGTATCAGGGTTGTATTTTCTTGGGTGATGGGTTGCAGTTCCTTCAGTGTGAATTCAGTGTTGCGTTGTTTGTCAGTTAATTTTCACTGATCTGAATGCAGTAATTTGAATTCCATGGTCACTTTATCTATCCTGCTTTTGGGGGAGGTCCACATACATTCCAGCGTTGCACCGATCTTCTCCACTGCTAGGAGGGCATTGTCCAGCTTGGTGCGTAGGCCCAGATTCATCAAACAAAAATCTGCTCGCAAAGGGGCAGATTCTCAGAATCTGCCCCTTTGCGAGCAGTATTTTTGCATTTGGGATGCATCATCCCAAATGCAAAAATCGCAATTTTAGAAATCGCTAAATTGCGATTATTTGCATTTAAGGATTCTCAAATTGAGAAACAGAGACAGGCCCCAAGGCAGTTCATTCCCAGTCACCTGCATGACAATGCCTAAGCCAGATCCGACCTCCAGGCTGGTGCAAGGTGGGTGACAAGGTGTGGGAGGGCACACCCCGCTGTAGTAGCAGGCCCGTCAGAGGGCCTTGAGACTCTCTCACGTGCCACACTCACCCCTTCATGTCATACGGGAGCCAGGATGCAGTCAATAAGGGCACATCTCTTCCCTTGCGTGCGGTGGTACAGGCAGGATCAGGTCTCTGTCCAACATCTTATAGAACAGCAGGGGGCGGTCCAGTCAGCACCTGATGGGCAACAGGGACACTTACTGTGCCACGTGGGTTTGGGTATGATCCAGCCTCCATGATCCTCCAGCAATCCATGCCTCTGCCTGGAAGGATGGTGGCAGGGAGCGGTGCAGGTCCTCTGGTCATGGCTCCCACTGCCTAATTCTTCAGTTAGTCTGACAGGCAGGGCCTTCCTGCAGGCACTCCCAACCTATTTATGCCTGGTAAGCCCGCGGCAGCTGCGGTCTCTGTGCAGGGCTCAAACAATCCGGCAGATGCATCTTCCTTGGCCCCACTGCAACTGGCTCTAATTTGCAGGGTTTAGAGCCACTGCTCTCAGCACCATGTCGGGATGTGACAAGGATGCAAGCCGGGGCTACAAGCCCGCTAGAGCAGCAATGGCAGATAGGTGAATCTACTGCCTCTCACTCTGGTTTGCAGGATGAGGAGATGATCACAGCTGGTCAGGATACATGCCGTGCTAGGGGTAAGAGACACGGAGCTTCAAAGGAGTGCACTCGCCATCTTGGCCTGCTAGCCATGCCCCCCTGTACGTATATTTTTTATATATATTTTGTACATAAGGAATTATTTTCATGCTAAATATTATTTATTTTGTTATGTTTTTACTTCCAAATCCGAGATGGCTGACACCTTTTCTTGAATAGGTCACTTGCTGTTTTCCCTTTAAAAGGTTTTCCATTGTGTAGTCTAGTTGCATCACAATTGCTCACTTTCTAGATTTCATTGAACTCTATGCCTCTTCAGCTGCTGTTCTTAATCTGCTCCTCTCTTTGTTGCTTGGTCTGGTCAGCAGGAAGATTTTTCTGGCCTCCAGTTTTTCTCCTTCTTGTATGGATATTTTCTGGAACAGTTCTAGACTTCCTGTTCAAATGCAGTGTCCTATATCACCTCTGGAATTAAATATCCTTATCTTCATTTGAAGAAGACTCTGCAAGCGTCACCCAGAAGACCGGCTCTTGACATCTTAAGAAGCTCATTGTGATCACTTTACTTTTAGATATTCTTTTATTTCCTGATGTTCTTATTTCTGTTCCTTTTTACAACATTCAGTTGCAGGTTGTGCTCTGTTTTCAAGCAGCTCCTACATTTTTTGTTAAGCCATTTTTATTGTTTTTATCTAAATAAACAACAATTTGTTCCAGTATCATCTCACAACAATATCTGCAAACCTCCAATTGACACCTTCTCATCATGCATTTGCATATGTAATTTAAACAATTCCATCCTGTAGTAGTCCTGCCATTTGCCCCAGATCCTGGTGTGCTTTTGGGAACACCCCTTGGCTTAGTAAATTGATTGTTCTTGTCTGGCTCACCAATCCAGCCCTTTCTCCACCCGGCCAGTTGTAGTGGGATTCTGGGGGTCTCCACTTGAATGCAGTGTCTCTCTGTTTGCAAGCAATATGACCAGCCTCACCATGCTACATTCCACTCCGGTGCCCCCCAAGTTCTTCTAGGATTTCCAACAGGACATCTTAGATGACAGATTTACTGGTTATTCCAAGACCTGAGTCCGAACTCCTTCGATCAGCACTAGTAGTCAGTAATCTTGAGGTATTGCCAGGTGATGTGAAAGAAGTCTGTACTGGGCAGTTACAGGGGAAACAGGTGGGGTTGGGGACTTATTTCGCATGTCATAGGTGGCAATGAGTAACATAGTGAAGAATCGGAATAACCCACTTACAGGGTCTCGGCAGCGGGGGAACCGCTCAAATATCCCATACCCTTCATTATTAGTAAAAGGAGACACAGGAGCCTTTGTCTGCTGGAGGAACCCAGATTTATTGCAATAGCCCGGGCTATGGAACAGAGTCCAAAGCTAGTCAATGACAAGACAGAGGAGGCTGCTACTTAAATCCGTAGCTAACAAGCCTTTTATACATTTCATACTCCAGCCTTTTGGCTGCAAAACCATTGTCCAATCAGGGCAGTGCTTATTGTAGATTAGCCGGATCCAGGTGGTGTTTGCAGTTGGTGACCTGGTCATGGGAAGGTACACAGTCAAATGTTAGTTTTGCTTTGATCAGGGCTCGGTTTCCTCAGGTTTCTTTGCCCAGCTGTCTTGATCAAAAGCCCCGGCTTTACGAACCATTCTTCGATTGTCTGGATGAAAGTTCAGCAGTCAGACCATTTTCCAGATAACCTGATCAAGGTGACGAGGATGTGTGATCAGGCTGGGAGCAGGAGAGGAAGAATGATTCATCAACTCGGGGTGAGGGTCATGTGACTTTCTGAGGAGCTGCAGGGAATGGGGGTTGGGTGGGCGACAGTCTCTGGGCAGAAAATGCAGGCCTGCAAAAATGAGTTTTTATCGTGGTGGTGGGATTTCTTTCGTGATTCAAGGGGAAACAACCAAGTGGGTCCTGCGGAAGTTTTTTCCACGAGATGGCAAGGCAAAAATCAATGGAGTCCAGTAGAAAGGGATTGTCATTAAAAAACATATTTCCACAATAGGATATGTGCAAGTAATTCAGTTGGATTCATAAAAGATGAGAGGATATTTCAAGTTCATGGAGGGCAGTGCAGGTATCCTGCCAATCGGAGTCATCAAGAGTACCCACCCAATCTTCCAATGTCTTTCCAAGGGCTGTTAACTGTCTAGGGTGGTAATCACCAGGCTATGGTATATGTAGGATATATCTCACTTCCCCAAGTATCACATCAATGGCTTGGATTCAAGTGGGATGTATCTAGGCATCTCTGTAAGTTCAGTCATACAGCCTAAGAGGGTGTGCCACAGTTGTGGATACTTATGGAATTGAACCTTTTATAATCTAAAGTGGGTCTGCAAATCTTGCATTGAGGGCATGTGGTCCCCTTGCCAAACAGCCCCCTAATTGGTGCTACCTATTTTGTCTCACCTGGAAAAGCATTTGAGGTTTGTGGTATGGTGTAGTTGTCTCTTGCCATAGTGGGGTTTGCTTCTTTAACTTATTGTCCGACTTGATGGAAAGCAGTGCCAAGCACCATTTTCCAAAGATCACTCTGGAGACCTCTGGGAGGCTCTGAGGGCTAGGGTCACCAAACAGCATCACTGTGGCTTTAACTATACCCAGAAAGGTTGGTTTCACCTAGTATGCCAGGTCACTCCACCCTCCACATAAGTAATCATTGATTACTGGGGTGTGTGCGGCTCTGAAGTAAAGCTGTAGGTAGGCTGATACCCATCACTCCCTTATATACTGATTGCAGCATTTGTCTAAGGGATATGAGGATGGTGTCCTGCCCAGAGGAAGGAATGGATTGTAAAACAGTGGCTTGTGATCATCAGGGGAAGTTTTGGAGAGCATAAAGTAATGGTGGAAGTATCATCATTTTAAATAAGGCCACCTGACAACTAGGTAAAGTGGCAGAGATGCCCATATTTGGAGGTCCATTTTCATTTTGGCTACAAGGGGGGAAAAATTAGGACTCAATGTCAGACCAGGTTCACAGGCAATGTAGGTTCCCAAATATTGAAAGCTTAGATGTTGTATGAGTATGGAGGTGTGCCATAATGTGACCTCGTTATTTCCCCCCGGTGGAATCAGCACTACTCCTGTTCATTTAAATGCCAGAGGGTTCTACTTAGAGATCTGGGAGTTGCAAACAGCAGGACCAAGAGATGTGGATTGACTAGTAACAAGAGTTTATTATATGCATAGTTTTCTTGTTTCTCCTCAGGTCCTCCCTTCCATTTCTAGCCCTGTATCTGAGTGTCACATCTCTAAATCTGGGTATTGGTTCTATGTCCACGGCAAAGAGTAGTGAGGATAGCAGGGATCCTTGCAGTGTCCCTCATCAGATAGGGAATTAATCAGACAACTCTCCAATTATTTGCACTTGCGCTCAGGGTTCAAAGTACAGAAGCCCTGCATATCTGAAAAAGCGTGGACCAAGACTTTTACACTCAAGGACCTTACCCAGGAAAGACAATTCAACTGATTCAATGATTAGGAAGACTCATGGACCTTGCATGTCTTGGAGGTGTGAAATTTGACCATGTATATACAACGTATGCAGTGACAGGTTCATCGGCTGGGAATAAAATCTCATTGATCAAGGTGAATTACAGTGGTTAGGGACAACTGAAGTCTATTAGTATCAACTTTTGCAAATCTTTTATATATGAGGCACATTGGATTTTGGGATGACCTGATTTAGGGATGCCCATAACTGTAGCCATGTGAAGCTCTGTTGGGAAGGTTTCCCTTGTGGCTGCCTCTGTATAGAGTGTGAGCAGGTGGGGGTAGGAATTTGCACTATATTGAAGGGGGAATCCGTTAAGGCAAGGGGATTTCCCAGAGTTCATCATTTGTATTGCCTCATCTATTTTATCTACTGTAATGGCCATGTATAGGTCTTTTCGGGAGGCTGAGGAGATAGAGGGGAGAAATATCTTTTCCAGGATAGAGTTGATTTGTTCACAAAGGGATCAAAGCTGTTGAGTTTAGACTCTTTGAAAATATTCAGCAGAGGCTGCTGCAATTGCCTTGAACGATATGTCATATACCGGAGGGGTCTCAAATCTAGGGACTATCCTGGAGTCATAACCCTGGTGGCCAGCCAGTAAAGCAGTTTCAAAGTCTTGTCCCTGTGCTCATTCACACACCTCATAGACGCCCTCCACCACAGGTGGGCCTCATTTAGAACGAGGTGCAGCTATGAGGTCTTAGCGAGCACCAGTTGGAGGTGGAGGCCATCCAACCCCGCCCTTAAAACCGCTGCTCCAGGCTCGGCATTCATGCTTTGAGTGTGGTTATTTAGTGTAGTTTATCTCTCTCTATGCCTGACGTAGCTTTTCTGTATATCCCACATGGAAGCTTTGCCAAGGGAGGTTGGATTGTGTCAAAGTGGGATTGAAGCTTGACAGATGAATATTCCAAACACTGATAATCCACAAGAGGCCAAACTCTGGTCTTTGTACTGAATAGGTCACCCAAATGTTAACTACAAGTCGGGAATGATCTGAAAGAACTATGGAGTGGATAGGAGCAACTTTAACCTGAAAGACATCTGTCTCAAGGAGTAAAAAGGGGTCAAGATGCAGTGGAAATGGCCCACTGTAGGAGGTCCAGAGGACTCCATCTTTGAATTAGGTGAGGCATTAAAGTAATCTCAAGTGTGAAGTTCAGGATGGTGGAATCAATTGCCTTGAGGGTGGGGAACTGGGATGACATGTCAACATTCAGAAGATAATATTGTTTCCCCTCAAGGAGTCCTTACACCCCCACAAATCCACCATGAGGAAAAGCAGCAGTGGCTGTCAATACCAGGGGGATGCTCCTTGGCAAAAGTATGACGACTCCTCTGGAGCTCCTCACAAATCCTGAGTCAAGGGCCCTATTGTAGCTAACGAAACACAGGAAGGGACAGCTGAAACCCAGTAGGTGAATTTCCTGCAACATGAAGATCAATAGTTGGGTGTGTTTATCGTAACAGAGGACTCTAGTCCTCTAAATGTGATCTACTAAGCCATTTACATTCTAGGACATGACCAAAAAGTCTATTAAGGGACACTTCTGTGCCTGTCTGGTGATGTGAGCAATACTGTGGTTGTCTGGTGTGTGTATCCTGGATGGTCGGTTAATAGGACAGAGGGGATTAATACATTATTATACTGTTAATGGCTGCAAATAGCTTCAGGGTTACAGACCTAGTTTAACTTGCTATGTCTCTGGGGCCACAATTGGATTAGAAGGTCTGTTCAACTGTGAAACTTCTTCAGCAGAAATGGATGCTGTCTATATGATTCCTTTTCGATGTCATGGATACTTCTTCTTTTTCCTCCTGGGCTTAATACTCCCTCAACCACTGATTTTGCATCATTGTGGGCATTCGGTTGCTTGACTTCCAATGAATGGAGCACTTTGTTTGTTGATGTCCAATGAGTGGAGCACTCCTCTTGCCAAACCCACTAGTTGCATCCATCACAGCTGGCATTTGAAGTTTTACTACTGCCTAACTGATTTTGAGAACTTCTGGTGAGTACTTAACGCAGGGAAGGGCACTACTGATGCTAAGGGATTTATTTCAAGATAGGTCCTCTGCACCAATGTCTCTGAGGATGAAAAATGCATTGAATTGCTTACTTGTGCTTTGGGGTTTCTTCGAGAAGCCCTAGAATGTTTTCCTCATAAGCAACTTTCCTTAGGTTAGGGACCTTCTCGTATTCAAGTCTATCCATACATCTACGCCGTAAAAGGAAAACTATGACTCATACACAGTCCTATAGACATATGATGCTTTAAATATGACATCAATCTTTTAATTCACCACAAAATGCCAGAGGCAAATGTATAAGGAATACTGAATAGAACTAGAAAAGTATGTATCTATATTGTTTCAAACTTACTGTAAATAATATCAAATTTCGGTAAGTTGAATAGGAGAAGTTGAACAGTAGAGGGAAGATTTATCATGATTTCACGCAACTGCGTCAAAGGGAAAGGGCAGGAATCTAGCATTTTTACCATTATACGGTGCATTTCTCTCCTCTCATAGCGCTGCAACCTTTTTAGCTTCCCAGTTCCAATGAAGGCATCCTTGCATCATGTTGCAAGGGTGCCTGCGTTGTCGGCAGGATGTTTTTTGTGCAGGAAGAGACACATTCCTGCAAAAAATAACCATGAGAGGCATTTTCATCTCTCTATTTGTGCTGCAGAATGCAATACATGTAGAAAGAGGAAGAAACCAGGAAAGAAAAAGAAATTTTGCCTTGTTACGGACCACCTGGGGAGGCGTAGCATTTTGATGCACTCCCAGGTCTACCACTAACCGTAAATCTGGGAATGCACCAAAATCCATGGGTGGATGTGTGGTAACACCCACTCTCCACCCATGGAACTCTTTGCCGCAGTGTAATGCAAGGCAGCGATTTGGGCTGTCTTGCGTTACTCTTGATTTATCAAGCCATGCAGGGGTACTACACAATGTGGTCTTGTGTGCTTAGTAAATTTCACTTAGGTTTTGCGCCCCCTTGCATCCCCTTGATTGGCGCAATGGGGAACGCAAAACCTTGATAAATATGGGCCTGGATATTATGCCTAGAATAGTGGTAAAAGATTATGCTACAGGCACTACTGAATGCACAGATATCACAAGTTTTTGCCGCATTAGAATAACTTCACATTTGCTCATTAACGAACTCCCAAGTGCTATAAAGAGATATCAGGGAGCATGAACCACGAGCTTCACAGATTTTAAAGGTTACTTTACAACAGTGTGGCAGGTAGGAATTGAAACTAATGCTTATACTCTAACATTGCTATTGCAAACATTTTATGCTTGAGGAAAGAGTATTTACAATTTAGACCCCAGCTGCTCCTAACCTATAAAGCCAACTGTGGGAAATGCATATTTTATGTTGTGAACCTAATACCACATGGTGGATGTGTTGAACCTGCACAGTGCCTTGCCAGTGAGTCATACTGTTTCTAAACATGTTTGAGGCAAACATGCTTAGCATATTCGTTTATTATCACAACAGTCATTTTACCAGCCAAATGAATATTTAAATACCATTTTCGATCAAAGCAAATCTGCTTTTAAGCTCCCCTTTCCTTTAGGAAGGTTAAATGATTATTTTAAAACAGTGGGTGTGTTTAGAGACATTAATCTCCCGCAACATGACATTTCTTTAATTGCTTTTTTATTTTTAGATTATAATTCCTAATATATTATTGAAGGCCTGCAACCACGAGTTCACTTGTTTATAACTTGAGAACAGTACCACATATTCGTGTATTTAACAGCAATCATTATTTCATGATTAACGTATCTTGCATATTTAAGTACTATAAAACAATAAATATTCATTTAGGCCTATTTTACAGCGTTCAAACGTACATTTTAAAACATATTTCATACTGAATTCAGCTACTTGTTCGAGAACGGCACATTTACATTTGGAAAGATTGTGAAAAGTAAAAAGAATAAATCAAAAGCTAGTTTTTACCTATTTCCATATACTTTGTTCATTAATCTCATTGTTTAGCATATTATCTGAAAAATAAACTCTTATTTCCAAATGTCTGAGAAGATGAGCAGAGTACTTAATAACTATGAATAATACAAGCAAATTGTAGAATTGCAGAATGAAGAATGGCAGCTCAAGGAATTCCAAACTTTTGGAAAATATAAGAAATGTAGAACCCAGGACCAAGATTTGTGGCTTTGATAAATACATTAAGAGGATCAGTTTCGCTTCCAATTCAGTCTCTGTAAGATAGGTAGAAGTCAATTCACACATTGGGTCCGATTAACGAAGGTAATTTACGAGTAGTACAGTTACAAGTACAAAGTCTAAGCACTGCGCACTTTCTGCAGTGCAAAGTGCAGAGATTTCACCCCATGTGCGTAGACTCTGCTCCAAGTGGCCGAGATGCCACACTCATAACTTTACTAGTCGTAAATTACCTTCGTGACTCGGGCCTTTATGTGTGATTAGTTGCTCTTTACTCATAACTTAGTTTTGAATTATATTTATATTTGTAGTCCTGATTTAAAAAGCATTTTCTGCAGATACTTCTGTTTTAATCCATGCTTAAGTGTGATTTAGTCCTTTATAATCGGAGTACGTTTAATGCATCACATCTCACTGCCTCCTCCATGGAGGTTATGGCATTGCCTTTGTGGACATTGGCCAACACAGCGGCTGCGTACATTCTTTTTTTTTTTTTTGTATTTCTTTTTATTAATGAAAAACAAACAAAGATCAGCACTGATACACAAGGCGTACTTACACATTATACGTAGGAGAAATTTGCACAATTACATTTGGTAAGTTAGAATTGCAATCGAATATATCTCTAAGGCACGGATTTAACAAATCAAGGTGTGGCCTGGTCATCTAGGCCAATGCTTCGAAGCAGAGTACAAATCTCTCCAAGGTATGTGTTCCAGGCCTCCCAAATTAACGACCACTTCTTCGGGCACACCCTTGCGATATAGACAGTCTTTTCCCTGAACACACACCAGTCCATGTTTTTCTCCCAGTCCGTGAGGGTAGGGGGTTGGGTGGCATCCCATTGTTGAGCTATATTTCTTTTCGTCACCATTAGTCCCAATGTCACCCAGGTCCCGCCCATCCTTCCCACATCCGTAGGTTCCCACACGTTCAATAAGCATCTCTTTGCCTCAAGGCGTATGTATAGCCTCAACACTTCGCTCATAACCGTGTGGATTTGACACCACTATCTCCGAATTAGATCACACTCCCATATTAAATGCCTGAATGCTGACGTCTGCAATCACCCCCCTCATCCCTCCCCATTCAGACCATAAAAGCACTAGCTTCAGCTTAAAATTCTCCACAGAGTGTATATCACTGTGACATGCACTCTGTGGAGAATTTTAAGCTGGGCACGTCTCAACCTGGCCGATATGGCCGCTTTCTTCAGGGAGGATAAGGCCTCCTGCCACTCCTCGTCATCTGGCTCGAAACCGTCCCTCTCCCACTTTGCCATGAGTCCCTGTAGGGATTCAGCTACGTTATTGATTAGCTTTTTATAGGTGAGGGATATCATTTTAACTGGTAGGTAGCAGTCAAGCAGTCTGTCCTCGAGAGGAGTATAGTCTGGGAGTGAGGAGCCTGAGAGTATGTGCGCCTGCAATGCATGGCGGATCTGGAGATATCGAAAATGTTCTGTGTTTGCTAGCTCATATTTCTGTTGTTAAATAAGAAAAGGACACCACCTCCCCCCTAACCCATAAATCCCCAATGGTTGAGATCCCAATAAGGTCCCACTTGTCGAATCCCTTCGACTGCCAAAGACCACCTAGGATCTCGGAGACCCAGAGTGGCATGGCTGCTGTAAGTTTCCGTTCCCAACCCAGACTCTTGGTGGCGGTGTGCTTGACCTGCACCAAATGCTTTGTCGGCACAGTCAGGGGGAAACACTTTGGTCTGGAGTACTGGGCTCCGGGTCATCTAGTCTTTGGTATGTACAGTGATTGATAGCCGCAAGTTGTGCCACCCAATAATATTTTCTGAGGTCGGGGGAGAATGATACAACCATCATACCAGCTAAGGGTAAGTTTGTCGAGTGCTTCCCATCCCATAACAGATCCATCTGCATGCCCTCAAGTAGCTGGCTGCTCTTCCCAATAGTGAGAGAGGGAGCGTCCTCCACGCTGCAGCGTCTAGTTTCCATCTTTGTAGGGGCGGGATTAAGTTACGATCATAACGGAGCTGGATGTCAGACTTCACATATATACCTAAATATTTAAAGTCTTCCGTGGTGACTTGGAGTTGGCAGTCTCTTGATATAGCGGGGTGGTCCCCATTCAGTACGTATAGAAAGGATTTCCTCTAATTAATGGAGTAGCCAAAGAATCTCCCGAAAATTGTGAATACATCCAATACCGCAATCAACGACTTCTTGGGGGCGGCGAGAAACAATAGCATATCATCCGCAAATAGTGATATGCGGTCCTCCCATGGCAGATCCCACCTCAATCCACGTATGACCGGGTCTCTCCGGATCCATGCATCCAGGGGTTCAAGCGCTAGGGCAAAAAGAAGAGGGGAAAGGGGACACCCCTGCCTAGTGCCACGCCCCAACTCATAGAGCGTTGATTTTCTATTGTTCACCACAACCTGCGCCAAGGGTTTGGTATAGAGAAGCCTGATTTACCGCAAAAATCCTGCCCGAATCCCATCTTCGTTAGTACCGCAAACAGGTAGGGCCAAATGCCATTGTGGCATCTAGAGAGACCACAATTGCTGGTTCTCGTAACATGTCTAACCTCCCCATTACTCCATGCAACCTCTGAAGGTTCAAGGCTGTGTTCCGGTGGGGCATGGTCTGGATGCACCAAGTCGCCTCACTTTGACCAGTCAGTTGGCCAGCATTTTTGCAAGAATTTTGGGCTCTGCGTTTAGGAGGGAAATGGGTCTATATGATGTACATTGTGTTCTGGGCTTGCCCTCTTTGTGGATCGTGACAATCTTGTCTATACGCTGATCTAGCGGCAACTCCTCGTGCTCCCTGCTCTCCGAAAACATAGCCCTCAGTCGAGGGGCCAGTTTATCTAGTGCAAGTTTGTACAGGTCAATTGGACGGCTGTTAGGAGCCGATCCCTTCCCCGCATGAAGGCACCAAATCGCCTCTGCAATTTCATAATTTGTGAAGTCACTATTCAAGAGTTCTCGCTGCTCAGGTAGAAGGAGGGGAGGGCAATATCTCTGACTAGTGATTGGGATTCTTCTTCCGAGTGTTGAGTGTGTGTGTCGTATATGCAACTATAATGGGCTGCAAAGGTGTTAGCTATAGCTTGTGGATCTGTGAGGGACTGACCGTCTTTATTGATTATTTCCGGCACCAGTCTAGATGCCATCTCCTTTTCGTCCAACCACGCCAGGAGTTTCTCAGCTTTATCACCGAGGTAATACACTCTGCTCGCAGATTCCCTTGCAAAAGTGTTGTCCCTCTCCGTGGCTATCACCTAATATTCATCTCTTTTAAGTTGCAAGGCGTGCGTCTTTTCCGGTGTCACCCCCACCTCCAATTCCCTTTCTAGACCGAGGACTGCATTCTCAACCTCCACCAGGTCTTTCATTCTATCTTTCCACTTACCCGCAATTAGGGAGAGCGGCTGCCCTCGGATCACTGTTTTAAATGCTTCCCACAATATCTAACAATTTTATCGGTAGACTTAGGGAAACACAAACTAGTATTAGGGCCTTGCGTATTGCAGGGTCTCGGAGGTGCCACAGGTTGATAGGGGCCACTCTGCCCTCCCCCCCCACCCCAGCAACAAGTGTCAGGGGAATGGTTGGAACTACCTCTTGCCAGATGCCTTATTTCACAGATAACTGTGAGTTGTGTGGAGGGGACGACGATATAGTCAATTTGTGAGAAACTATTATGTGCCCCGGAATAAGATATGTGTTAGACACCATCCAGGTGAAATGCTCTACAGGCATCGGCTAAACCAAGTGCCTCCAGAAAGTCTGGTAGCCATCTTGCACCCATAGCAGTGGCTCGTGGAGGATGTCTGTCTAACATTCCAGAGACCACTGAGTTAAAGTCTACTCCCATCAGCAGCAAGCTTTCCGGCAGTGAGAGTAGCACCGTCCCAAAATATCCTTGAATGTGCGAGCCTGTAGGCCAGGCGGAACGTAGATTGACAAGCAGGTGACTGCACCCCCTTTCATTGTCCCGTTATGCCTATGTAGCGCCCAAGATCATCTGCCCACATAGATTGGATCATAAAGGAAAGGGAATTCCGCACCATTGTACTCACCCCACGAGAACTGGTAGTGAAACCCGCGTGTGCTACTAGTTTGTAACACCATCTGTTTAGTGCCTTGCAAGTACTGCCCACCAGATGGGTCTCCTGGAGAAGTACCTCATCCGGCGCTTGTCTCCTGATGTATTGTAGCGCTACACAGCGCTTGACATTGTCCCGCAGCCTGATTACATTCTAGCTCAAAACCTTAAGATTACAGTCCTCATGCATGTGTATTCAGGTAGTCCATAGCCCATCATCTCCCCCCCACTTATTGACATTTGCCTGTGCTGATTCAAAACATACAAAACAAACAACATTACCCCAAACCAAACAGCACCCTTCCCTGCCCCCCTACTCTTTGGGCTCCATACTTCCCATATTCTAACTCGCAGAGTGCCTGTCGCCCAACTGATAACTAAAAGTAGTAATGTGGGTGTGAAAGAGACACTCCCTCCCTCTCCCTCCCCGCCGAAAATGCAAATAGTGTCTCTACTGCTCTTCAAGATGATGAGTCCCGAAATCTGTGCCTCACTAATTACTGAAGAACCCTTCAAAACAGCACCCCCCCACCCCCACATCCTGATACCTGAGGACCTCGTTGACACCGGGAGCCATAGTATTGCATCGAAACGTGCACTGATCCGCAGTCTGTCAGCTATGTTATATCCAGCATAGTGCTCTAGTCTGTAGAGCTGGGGTCTCGCTCCCTGACCCCCTGCCGATTCTCTAGCCAGTCTGATGCTGATTCTGGGATATCGAATAACTATACTTTACCATCTGTCTCCACCCTTAGTCGCGCGGGGAACACCATGGCGTATTTCAATCCTCTGTCTCTGAGTGTCCTCTTTACCTCTAGGAAGGATCTGCATTGCCGCTGGACTGCCTGCGTAAAGTCCGGGAAGAAGGAGATCGTGGCATTTTCGTACTTGAGTGGTGGGCTTGCAAGGCGTTCTGAAGGCTCACGTCTCTGTCGCAGTATTTCAACATTAATTGGCTGTGGGGGAGCTCCTGGCTTTTGCCGACCCCCAGGGACCCTGAGCGCCCTTTCTACCACAAAGAATTTTGACAGGCCTTTGGGCTGGAGGTGGGTGAGTATGAGGTCTTAGACAAACAGATGAGGAGCCTGCCCCTATACGCGCTCCGGCACTCCCAAAATGTGCACATTATTGCTGCGGGTGCTTCCCTCCTAATCGTTGAGTTTACCTTCAGCAAACATGCAAAAGTTTTGTAACTCACGTATCTCGATCTGCAACTGGGAGGTGTCATCTACCTCTCTCGTAGCAGTGATTTTCAGTTGTTTGACCTTTCCGTTTATCTTCCACAGGTTTGCTCATATCAATGTGACGTCTGTGGATATCACGTCCATCCTCTGCTCCAGGGACAACCTCACGCCAAAGATGGCCTCCATGACGTCCTTGAGCGTAATCTCCACGGGGTTTTCTTCAGTACCACTGCCAGTCTTGTCTTTGGTCCGCTAGTTGTGTGGTGAGGCCTTCGGACACGTGTAGCGGTCAAATTTGTTCTGTTGGACCAGTCTGGCACCCTTCGAGCCCGACATATTAGTTGGGAACAGTGTCACTGCAGATGTTGACAGAGGCAGACCCCGTCGTGACCGCCGGACCCTCTTAGCAGTAACTCGCCAGCAGGGAGCCTGAGCCCTGTCACGCGCCCTCTAGACTAGCAATGAGATGGGGCCCCCGCCACCAGCCACAACGAGTTGGCGCTATCAGTTCAGTCGGGCCTGTAGTTTGCACTTGCAGGCTTCTCTGCACCCTTGATTCTAGCCACGGATTGGAGTAGGCTTGCGGGGTTCTTTCAATTCGCAAATTCGCTCATCAGCTCTTCTCCTCGCAGCTCCACTGGCCACTCATGCTGATCATGTACTTTGAAGGTCTCTCCAGCACCCCCGCTGTGAGGGAGCACCGCTGCAGCTTGAAGCGGTCACGGAGACTGGGTGCCAGGTCGGGGATACTTGCCCGGATGGGGAGATTTCGCCAGATGTCACCGGCGTAGGAGTGAGCCCCCCAAGGATGCAGGGTGCAGCGCTAGTTTTATGGGCTGCACTACCGTGTGAAAGGCCAAGTGTGCACCGCGGCCGTGAGCGAAGGCCAGACGGTGGAACAGACCCCGCTGTTCAAGTCCCTTGAGGCTCACGGCTGGTGCCGCCGTGCGTAGTCACGTCGTCGGCTGCCACCTCAACTTCACTGCCGAGCTGCAAAGCCTGCGGAGGCCGCAGGTAGACTTGCCGTATCTTTGGATTATTTGGGCGCAAGGCCACAAGGAAAGTTGCAGCAGACTCAGATGAAGTTTCGGTGCAAGGTTTTGAGCAGTTAGAC
This sequence comes from Lissotriton helveticus, assembly GCF_964261635.1. Lineage (NCBI taxonomy): Eukaryota > Metazoa > Chordata > Amphibia > Caudata > Salamandridae > Lissotriton > Lissotriton helveticus. Next base: position 198,253,939 of record NC_136060.1, read on the forward strand.
CGGATTTATGTGTTGGATCGTTGCGGCAAAGGGGTTTGTGAACGGAGCTCGTCTAACCAGCAGCCGCCATGATCGCTGCTTGGCCACACCCCTCGGCTGTGTATATTCTTGATTCATTTGAATTGATCCTCATTGATCATGGACACACCAATTCAAAATTCAAGGGAGTACATATTAGGGGTACTATGGGACAACATTTGAAATTAAAAAAGAAAACTGAAATTCAACACCCACATTCTGTGTCTTGGATATCTGATCCAGGGGTTGACATTTATTAATATGTATTTATGAACCACAAAATCATATTGGAAACATATGAATCAAAAATCATATATGTTTGACCTGTCAACCTTAGGGTGGTCTTCCCCCAAACATTTTTCCTACTTTCCTTCTCTTTTTGCTGATTCTTTTTTGTTGTCCTTAGTATTTTACCACTGCTGACCAGTGCCAAAGTGCATGTGTTCTGCCCCTAAACATGGTGATGTTGGTGTATACGTGACTAGCATATTTAGTTTACTTTTAAGTCACTTGTAAAGTGGTATACCATGTGGGAAATAGCCATTACAAAGTGTCTGTTTCCCCGCATGTTATTACATAGCATGCGTTACAACACATGCGATGTAACAATGCATAGCCATTACTACGCATGCCATTACATCGCATGCGCTTTTACAACGCATGTGATGTAATGGCGATCCACATTGTTGTGAGGAAACTGAGGCTGTTTGTTTCCTCACAACAATGTGCACCATGCATCGCCCCTCAGATGCAGGAATGAGGAGAGAGGAACCATGAGGAGAGAGAGGTAAGGGGGATTGGGCAGGGGTGGGTGTTATTTTTTTTAGGGTTTAGGGCAGTGTCGGGGTAGTGTGTGGTGTTGGTGTAGTGAAGGATTGTATTTTAGGATTTAGGGTAGTGTCGGGGGGGGTCGTGCAGGGTAGTGTTTGAGTGTAGGACCTAGACTGTGGAAGGGTCATGCTGAAGGTAGTGTTTTAGGGTTTTGAGTAGTGTTGTGGTGTTTATGTAGTGTAGGGTAGTGTTTTAGGATTTAGGGTAGTGTCGGGGGTCATGCAGGGTAGTGTTTGAGTGTAGGGACCGGACAGGGGTAGGGGGAGGGCCATGCTGGGGATAGTGTGTTAGGGTTTAGGGTATTGTTGTGGTGTTTTTGTAGTGTAGGGTAGTGTTTTAGGATTTAGGGTAGAGTCTGGGGGTCGTGCAGGGTAGTATTTGAGTGTAGGGACCAGACAAGCAATCAGGGGAGGGTCGGGCTGGGGGTAGTGTTTTAGGGTTTAGGGTAGTGTCTGGGGGTCATGCAGGGTAGTGTTTGAGTGTAGGGACTGGTCTGGGGAGGGTGGTGCTGGGGTAGTGTTTTAGGGTTTAGGGTAGTGTTCCGGTGTTTGTGTAGTGTAGTGGAGTGTTTTGTGGTTTAGGGTAGTGTCTGGGGTTGTGCAGGGTAGTGTAGTGTTATTGTAGGCAGAGGACTGGGTATCGAGGTAGGGTAGCGTAGAGTCACTTACCTTGCAAACCTTTACCATGAGGATACCTTTACCACACATGCCTTTGCGTTGTAATGGCATGCATGGTAAAGTCAAAATCGTGGTCAAATTTTGCGATGTAATGGCATGTCGTTGTCATTGACATTGCGTAGTAATACCCGTGTTGTAATGGCATGCGTGGTTTTGGTATGCGATGTAATGAGTTAAATTCTACTATGTTCCCTGGCCTGTTACCTAAATGCTTCTACTAGTGGGCCTGTAGCACTGATTGTGCAACCCGTACAAGTAACCTTTCAAAACTTTCACAGGCCTGTCATTACAGGGCCTGTGTGCGCAGTTGAGCAGCACTTCGGCTTGGCATTTGAAACTACTTGCCGAGCAAGGAGGCAAATACACAAAGAACACATGCATGCATATGGTAAAAGCACAATGGCTGGCTACACAAAATGGCCACCGAGCAAGTGGTCAAATAACAACAACAGTCAAGGAGGCATGGACATAAAGAACACATGCAGGCCTGTGCCAAAACCACACTGGCTGGCCACACAAAATGGCAACCGGCCACTTGGTGAAAAAATAGCAATCAAGGAAGTATGGTGGACATAGCAAAGAACACATGCAGGCCTATGGCAAATGCACACTGACTTGCTGCACAAAATGGCTGCCGGCCACATGGTCAAACAGCAACAATAAGAAAGAAGGCATGGACACAAAAAAAACACATGCTGGCCTATGGCAAAAGCACACTGGCTAGCTACACAAAATGGCCACGGGCCACATCACAAACAACAAGCAAGGAGGCATGGACAACCAAAAACGCACGCAAGCCTATGGACACTGACTACACTAAATGGCCCAGGTTCACATGGCATGGAGAACAAATACAAATGGTGGCCTTCGGCAAACACACACGCACTGGTCAGATAAAGGAGGCATGGTGGATGTTGAAGAAAACACTACCATTATTTCACCATTGCCAAAAACGAAAAGATTTGTGAGCTAAAACATTTTTCAACAGCAGACATCCTCCTAAGGCATCAAATATTACTCAAACAAAATATACTTTTTGCAGAAAACAAGTTTTAAAAAACTTGAAATAAAGAAAAAGAATCCCACATTTCTAATTTAATCCAAAGGCATCCCTGGCCTAAATGGTGTTTTAAAACAACACATATCACAGAAACAGTTGTTTCATGTCCCCAATAGCTATTAGTGGCTGGATGCCCCATTGGCACATAGTAAAATAAAAGAATTAGACTAATTTAAAAACATGGAGAAAATGTACTGAACTGTGCAAACTTTTTCCCTTACAAAAGATTAAAATTGAAATGAAGAAAAATTACTCGGGCCCTACTGCAACTTTAGGAGACCAGGGCACCCATCAAAATCACAATCAAATGTAAAAATGCAATAAAAGTACAAATAAACACTGGTGCATGCTCTTAACACATGTTAAGCATTTTGATACCCGCATGAGGCATGTTTGTGCTATATAATTTTGAGGGGATTATTAGTTGTTTTTTTAGCATAATACAGGCATATACAATATCAGGACCATCAAACATGATATTAGCAAAATAAAGCATATGTAGCACATAAAACATTTGTATTGAGATAGAATGGATATAGACTTGCTATAACACTAACAAATGTCCAATTCAATTTTTAGTAACTTCCAACGATAACAATTTCAAGCTGTATCTGTTACTATGTTTTCCCACAATTAGCATCACAGGTATTACCTGTAAGCATTTGTCTCATATCCTATACCACAATAGAGTCATGGAACCAATAGGAGAATGAGGGGTGAGGGGTGAGAGGTCAGAACAATTGTGTCAAGGAGAGTGGGGTGGGCGAGATCCCATTATAGAGGAGTGGGATGGGCGTTCGCAAATGACAGGTGGGGTCACCTTGGGTGTGCAATGTGGTAAGTGCTATAGACAACAAATAGGCACAAAGTGTTGGACAGATATTTATTAGCCTGGAGGAGGAAGGTTGGAGTGAGGCATGCAACTCACAATGGGATAGATGTGTGCAGGGCAATTTGAAATGGTTGGGGGGTGGCTATCCCACAAGCGGAGGGCAATCTCACGTATGGCAAACAATAGAGCTATATCTGTATATCGACGGATGTCTTTTAGAAGGTCCTGTGCATGACCCAGCAAAGCCATAAGTGGCTGGGCTAACAGTAGTCTCCACCCTCTGAGTCAAACAGGTAAAAATCTCCACCCAATATCGAACTATATTTTTGCAAGTCCAGGCCATATTAAGAAAGTTTGCATCTGTGTTGTGACATTTAAGGCATTTAGGAGATCTGGAGTTATCGTATTTATGAAGATCAGCTGGAGTAACGTACATGTGATGTAGAAATTAAAAATTAACAAGTTGGTGTCTGTGATTGGAGGCTACTGATCGAGTTTGCTAACAACAAGCATACCGTATTTTATCTGTTATCGGAGTGCCCAAATCTGTTTCCTAGTGGGCACAACATTTATGGTCATTAACGGGTAGCATGGACAGGCATGAATGATAGAGCTTATACCCCAGTTGAGTGCCACTGTTGTCTATCAGAAGGGAATGTGGCGCAAATTTCTCAGGCATTAATGGGTAAAATGGAATCTGCACAAGGAGTGCACTGTAAATACGTTGAAATTTGAAGCGGTCCATCGCGGTAGTAAATGCCAAAAGGCATGGCCGTATGGAAAAAGGTCACCAAATTTGTGGATATTGTACTGGGTCAGAGTGCGTCTATTCAGTGTCTTAGTAGTGAGAGGGAGCCATGGGTTGCTGGCAATGACCAGGGAAGGGGAATTTAGCAATGACAAACATTGTAATTTGTGCCAAGCCCAGCATGTGTTGGACAGTAGTTGTATGGCAGTAGGGTCCAACAGGAGAACCTTTGGCAACATAGTTCTCAACATCACTGGGGCCACTAGGTAAATCTCTGGTCTTGTGAATTGGATTCTGCTATTTCTGGAAACTAGGGGTGTGCCTATTGGCACTGTTCTGCAAGATAGCATAGCTGGAAGTGAGGTGCTCCAAACCCTCCCCGTTCATATGGCAGGACAAATTTGTCCCATCCAATGTGTGAACATTTAGCATCCCAAATAAGCTTCAACAATATCCCCCACAAGGTAGCCAATAAAGCATTATTTAGAGAAATCAGAATCTTTATGAAGAAATATAAAAATCTGGGTAGAACCATCATTTTGATGATAGCGATGCACCTGGCAATGGAGAGTGGAAGATGTATCCAATGTTCCACCTGCTCGGTCAGTGAGTCTATAGCGGAACAGTAGTTCATTCGTAACATCTGTTTCTTGTAACTTCTTTGTGGATTCCTAGGTATTTAACCGAGTTGTCGCACCACTTCAGGGGGAAGTTGCACTGGAATCGAGCAGTGGCTTTTGCCAAACAGAAGAGTTCGGATTTGGCCCAGTTAATCAGGAGTCCAGAATGGCTTCCAAAGCGCACCACCTCATAAAGAATAGTAGCTAGATTATCCACACGGTGGTGGATAAATAGTAGAACATAATCCTTGTACAGTAATGCACACACCAGTCTGGGGCAGAATTGTAGGCAGCGGTGCATATTGGCCTACTGTAGATTATTAGTAGGTGGGATAGTGGACATCCCAGATGCGTGCCCACGGAAATTGAAAATCAATGAGTAACTGAGGAGTTAATTCTGAGGCACGCTGTTGCGGCTTGTAAGGTGCTGTGTCCTCATTCCAGTTACCCAAACTTTGACAGAATGATGAACATAAACAATTAAGCGATGACCCATTACTATACTTTTGCACCTTTCAATGCCGACACTGGTCGCTGCCATCGCTTTGAGAAAACCAGGCAGTGCTGAAGCAACTTGACCCAACCTGGCAGAGAAGTATGCAACTGATCTATTAGTACCTCCATGGCTCTGTGTTAGCACTGAAAGAGTGCAGCTCTCTCTTTCACTGCAGAAAAGTGAAAACAATTTTTTGTAATCAGGCAGTCCTAGTGCCAGGATGCAGTTTAGGCTTTCTCTCAACTCTAGCAATGCAAATAAGTAATCACTGTCCCAAGGCACCAGATTTAACACATCCTTGTGTGTCGGCTCTGTAAAGGTATGGCCACTAGGGAAAAGATGGGTATCCACTAATGAAATTATCCCACCATTCCCAAAAACATCCTGGCTTCCTTCTGTGTTCTTGGCAGGTTCCTTTGTATGATCGGAAAAATTGTCTCTTGTGACACATTTTTGGCACCTCTCTCGATATGATGGCCAAGATATAGAACTTCTCTCAAACAGTACTACAGCTTATTAGGGGACACCTTATGTCCATTCCCAGCAAGTGGTTTAACAATGCAATAGTGTCAATTAAGCAGGCTTCTCGAGTATTTGATGCAACCAGCAAGTTGTCAATATACTGGAATAGGACAGAGTTGTGTCATATTTTGATACCCCTTTGTTTTCTCTTTTCTTTATGTGTGTCTTTAAATATCAACTAGTCTTGTACAGTTCTGGAATGGAATGTGGGTTTATGTTATCCAGTGCGCCACTGACCATTATCTGTTGGCATGTGTACTGTGCTGTTGGAAATAATTCTCACTCCTGGACTACAGATTTGTCTACTGGATTTATTGGATATTTTGCAATTCAACAATTGGAGACGATCTGGAGAAACACTTGTTACGTCTGCAGCACAGGTGCAGTGTTTTCTCCATAAGGACCCATCGGCGTGTTATTGAGTTTGGAAACTTTCAATATTGATTTACATGCGTTAAATAAATTACTGCCTTATGCTATCTCTCACAAGGAAGTTTAGAGTAGCTCTTTCTGAAATTTGCCTTGCATGGAAACGCACTACCTTCAAGGAAAACATCGCTATGATAGATTTGCCAAAGGACAATTTCATTGGAGCTACTGAGGAGGAACTGACCATCAAAAAAGTGAAGCGACCGTCACAAAGGTCCCCATTGGTCTGATTTTCACTGGATTCTGCATTTTCTGCATTTTTGGTGAACTTTTCGTCCTTTGACCATATATTCCTATTCACGGCAACTTACCACTTCTTTTGTTCCTTGGCTCCTTACCACCGGCACACCAGGTTCCAGGTTCCATGTTCTTCCAACGGATTCAAACGCACTGGCAGAGACACGCAACGTTGCTAGGTCATCGTGTGTGCAGGGGCCATTTTGGATTTGTCCTGGTGTCAAAGTCAGGCAGGACGTATTGTGAAGTGGGTTGTTACCTGTTCCTCAAGGTTTTATTTTTAACTGCACTTCACACGGTTATTACGTACGCCTGGAGAAGGTATTGTAATGTAATGTAATGTAATGTAATGTAATGTAAAAATTACTTGTAGAGTGCAGCTAACACCTAACGGTTTCTTGGCGCTTGAGCAACGGGGAAAAGACAGTTCACAACATATAGGCATTAGCAGAAAGCATTACGGAACAGGTGAGTTTTAAGAAGGGACCTGAAGCGTGCGTATGGGCAGGCGAGTCTGATGCTCAAAGGGAGTAAGTTCCAAAAAGAGGGGGCAAGGAATGAGAATCTTGAACCTCCAAGTTTCTTACGTTTAAAAATGGGGACCTTGAGTAACGCAAGATGGGAAGAGCGGAGGTCACGAACAGGAACATAGGGGTACAGTAACAAAGAAATAAAAGAGGGACTCAGACCTGCAAGGGACCTAAAAATAATACAGCCTAACTTGAATTTGCTCCGCTCAGACACAGGGAGCCAATGGAGGGACTTTAGCAGAGGACTGACGTGGGAATACCTAGGTTGGTGGTGGATGAGGCGTGCAGCCTGATTCTGGATAAGCTGCAGCCTCTTGAGCAAGTAAGATGGAATACCTACATAGAGTGAATTGGCATAGTCAATTCTTGAAATGACCAAGGCCAGCAGGACTAAGGTGAGGGCTTCTGTGGTCAGAAAACGGGCTATCTTCCGGGTTCTCCGGAGCTGAAAGAAGCAAGCGGAGACTACAGCATTAACCTGGGGCTTCATCGTGAGGTCATCACTGATGATGACTCCCAGGCTTTTAGCAGAGTCGACAGGGCTGGGGGGAGAGCCCAGGCTCGCCGGCCAGAAGGTGGATTTCCATGGGTTGGCGGCACCCCCGACAAGGACCAGTTCGGTCTTGTCGGGGTTGAGCTTCAGGTGGTTAGCCCCCATCCAGTGGCTAATGTAGCAGAGGGTAGACTGAAAAGTGAGGATAGACTCCGCCGAGCCATCGATGTTAAAGATCATTTGAATGTCATCCGCGTAATTAAACGCGGTGACATGATTGCCGCGTAGAGACCGGATAAGGGGGTCATGTATAAATTAAAAAGGAGTGGAGATAAGGAGGAGCCCTGCGGGACGCCACAGGTTAGACCTACTCTATCAGCAGTGAACTGGGAGAGCCGGACCGCCTGATGGCGTTTGGACAAAAAGGACCAGACCCAGTCCAGGGCGGTGCCCCGGATGCCAGCCTCCCTGACACGGTCGATCAAGATATTATGGTCGACCGTGTCAAAGGCGGCCGACAGATCCAGGAGCACTAAAACCTGGCTGATGTTGGAGTCCGCTCCTCTTTGCAGTTCCTCCATAACTGAAAGAATAACTGATTCAGTGGAATGGGCGGGTCTAAAACCAGCCTGTTGGGGGTCAAGGTATTGAGAGTGCTCAATGAATGAGCTCAATATGTTGGTGACATGAGACTCAAGCACTTTACTGAGGTAGGGGAGAAGGGATATGGGGCGGAAATTGCTCATGATTGTCGGGTCTGCAGTGGGTTTCTTCAGGATGGGCACAACCTCAGCCACCTTGAAGGAGCTAGGTACCAGACCAGAGGATAGGGACAAATTCAAGAGTCTCAAAGGGGGGAGCAGGCAGGCGGTAAATGCCTCGCGAAGAATCAAGGGGGGCAGCAGTCAGTCGGGGACCCTGAGGTAACCTTCCTCAATAAGGTTAGAAAGTCCTCCTCCAAAATGAGGGGGATCTGAGTAAGTTGGCACGGATTCGGAGAGGGCAGAGGAAAAGCGGGCCCAGAGGGGAAGGAGGGCCAACAAGAGAAATGCTCTTTTTAATGTTAACAATCTTGTCCACAAAAAACTGGTTAAGGGAATCGCAAAGCGCTTGGGAAGGGAGGGGTTTGATGGTGACCCTGTCAGGAAGTGATAACTCCTCCACTATAGAGAAGATCTCTTTAATTTTGGTGGCTGAGTTGACAATTTTTTGTGAAAAATAAGAGGTCTTAGCAGCTAAAATCGCTATTTTATACTCTTTGTGTAGGGACCTATACCGCGACTTTGTGTCTGCGGCATAGCCTCGCCGCCATTGACGCTCAGCCTGCCTAAGCTTGAATTTTAAGGTTTTAAGGTCTTCAGTGAACCACTTTTGTGCGTCATGTGGGCGCCTAAGCTTGATTCGTTTGAACGGGGCAACAGCGTTACTGGCTGTTACGAGCCAATTCGTAAGAGCTAAGGCTTGGGTGTCAATAGAGTCCGTAAAATTGACTGCGGGCGGAGGGGAAGTATTAAGTAGATCGACGAATTTGCCAAGGTCAGCCCTCTTCCAATTCCGGGCTTGGAGGTTACTCTGTAGGATTCTACTAGAACAGGGGGTGACTGTGAGGGAAAAAGAAATTATAAAGTGATCTGACCATAGGCAAGGGGAAATGCGGGGAGCCGAAATCTTCACATTGGACGTCCAGACCTGGTCCAGTATATGGCCTTTAATGTGGGTAGGGACATTTATATGCTGGCAGCAATTCATGCCGGATAAAAGATCAGAGAACATGTTAGAGCAAACACTCTCCTTTTTGTCAAAAGGCCAATAATTAAAATCCCCTAAAATTAGTATATTAGAGTTATTGATGATTAGTTCAGAAAGCATATCGCCAAACAGCGTCGGAAAATTGGGCATGGGTTGAGGGGGGCGGTACGCTAGCACACAGATTAGAGGTGTGACTGAGGATTCCAGTCTTAACACCAGATGATCAACCGAAGGAATACAGACTGTGGTTAGGGAGGAAAATCTGATAGAGGTTGTAATAATTGCTGCTACTCCTCCACCTGGCCTGTCAGAGGCCCGATCGGCTTGCAAAATATAATAGCCAGGGGGGGTGGCGGCAAAAGTTGTCTGGGGTAGAATCAGCATTGAGCCAAGTCTCAGTCAGCAGCAATAGATCAGGTTTCACAGAGTCTAGGTAATTAAAAATATCCAGCTGGTGTAAAGATAGCTCACTGTGAGTTTTAATAAAGAAGACCCTTTAGTGGGGGGGGAGTCAATGCCTGCAGGAGGGGCAGAGGAAGGAGACCCGCAGGATTTTGTGACAGAGTCAGTGGAATCTCGGGGAATGAAGTCCTGGCACGGAATATCCCTAGTGACTCGAGTTCCATCCGAGTAGCGGCTGCAAGGGGCCAATTGGCATGTAGCTGAGTTAGGTGAGAGGGTAAGTATCCGGAAGAACGGACAGGGGGACTGGCCCTTTGCCCCGGTCGGCCGCGGACGAGCGCAGACGAACTTGCCTTAAGCGCGCCTTCGGCGCACCATCGTCGCGCCCGCTGTGCTCGTCCGCAGCGCTTCCGGGATGCCATTGCAATTGTATACAAGTTTTACAAATATTTAACGTTTTAACCGTGCTATCCATGAACTGTACATCAATTATTTGCATACTTTCTACTTGTGCAAGTCCTATACCAGTGATTTGCACACTATCACATAAATGAGTCCATCAGTGATTTGCACACTTTCTACTTGTGCATATCTTGCTACAGTGGTTGGCACACTATATTACAACCTTATACCATTTGTACACAGGCACAGTGGGTGTTTTAAAATGCAATTTGAACCACCAGCATAATTCCTCCAACAAAGAGATGAACCACCAATCCTATGGAAGCGTTGGAAAGAAGAATTTCTAATGTATATGAAGGCAATAGATGATGAGTATATTTTTCAGAAGCTGAAGAAAAGCATTCTAACACATTGTTTGGGTTCAGAGGGACAGGTGGTATTTAGCACACTACCTCAAGTGTTAACCCAGAGGGAACAAGAGGAGGATATTGATGTATTTCAGGAAGCGTTAATGAGAACTGAAAAGAGGTTTAAACGCACATCCAGTGTAGCTCTTAATAGGTTTAAATTGCATACAAGAGTACAAAAGAGTGGCAAGACATTTGATGATTTTCATACTGCACTTTGTGGTCTCCATTTAAATTGCAACTTTTAGGAAATGGTGGATGAAATGATTAGAGATCATATTATGGTTCACGTTAAGAGTAAAAAAAATAAAGATCAGTTATGTGTAATGCTATAACCATGGCCAAGGCCCTAGAACAATCTGAGAAGTGGATGAAATCTGTACATGAGGTTGACAAAGTAAACTAGAAAGATAGTGAAAATGTGTGTGCTATAGCCAGTAATAGTTCACATGGAGGAATTTGAGGCATGAGAAATGAAAGATTTTTGTGCTACAATTGTGGTAGTGCAAATTATCTTGCTTCATTTTCGCACTGTCCTGCCATTGGTAAAGAATGTAAAAAGTGTGGGAAAATTTGACATTTTGCTTCTATTTGCAGTGACATGAAGAAAACTGGCTATAATACGAAAACCAAGTTGGGGTATATTACTGATGCTGTTAGTTTGTTGAAGGTGGAGGATTTGATGTCAACCCGAGTAATAGTAATAGGAGAGGAATAGTGTTATCTATCAAAGATGCCATGGTTATAGGGGAAGAGTGTAAGGTAAAAAATTCCCCAAAGTGTTTAGTGGAGATAGAACAATGGAACTGGAACTCGTGGTGGATTCAGGATCCCCATGGACCATTATTGCCTGTGAATATTTTCAAGAGAAGTTTGGGAAAATATGGATGGTAGATAACCTGTTGAAATCTGACATTGTTGCAGAAAGCTTCGATGGCATGGCTTAAGAAGGTGTGTATAAAATTCAAAGGACGCTCGGCAACTACAAAATGTATGTTGCACACAAAGTTGTAAATGTTTTCGGTTGGAAGGACCAGAGGAAGTTGGGAATAATATTGAATCACAGAAGTTGGGAGCCAGTACTAGTAGTAAAGAAATGTGGACAATAAAAATGGATTGTGTTAAGTTTTCCTGAAGTATTTTCTAAAAAACTGGGGCAGTTAGAAGGGTATTTCCATAAGATCAAGGTTAAGGCAACTGCCAAGCCAGTTATACAGAAACTAAGAAATGTACCTGTTAGACCTGGCTTTTACAGCGGGTTTATCCCAAGATTTTTTGCTTTGTGGCCTTCTTTTCTCTGACCAGTTTTTGTTGGTTTTATGATTCTGGACACTTTACCACTGCTGATCAGTGCTAAAGTGCATATGCGCTTCATGGAAATGTAATGTATGGATTGGTGTTTCCATTATTGGCAGATTTGATTTTCCAGTCAGTCCTTAGTGCAGTGCACCGTGTGTGCCTAGGGCCGGTAAATCAAATGCTGCTAGTGGTCCTGCAGAATTGATTGTGCCGCCCACATAAGCAGCCTATAAATGTGACCCAGATTTGCCACTGCAGTATCAGTGGGCTGTCTAGTACTACCATGTCGACTTGGCAAGTGCACCCACTTGCCAGGCCCTAACCTTCCCTTTTCTTTCATGTTAGTCACCCCTAAGGTTGGCACAATGTACCCCTGTGGGCAGGGTGCAGTGTATCTGAAAGGTAGGACATGCCCTGGTGTGTGTTGCATGTCCTGATAGTGAAATACTGCCAATTTTGTTTTTCAGTATTGCAAGACTAGCTGTCCCATGGGATAGAATGGGTAGTTTGCTCATGACATATTCTGAGCATTACTGCCCATAGAAAAAAGATCGGAAAATAGAGTTTGATATGCCAACTCAGCGTGTTAAGATGCATCTTTAAGCTAGGGTGATTTTCACATTCTGGGTTTGAAAATATAACTTTTAGAAAGTAGGTCTCTTCTTGCCTAACCATCCAGCATGCCTCTGGTAGGTTTTGTATTGACTATCTGGCTTTGGGGTGACAGGGGCTGGGGATCTGCATTTTGTCCAGACAGCCACTTGGGGGGTTGAGGTTTGTCCTGCCTTTCCAGGGTGAGTAAACGCTAGGCTGAATAGACCTGGGCTGCATTGAGAGTAGGGGGAGTAGATTTCTTTCACACCTGAGTGGGCTTGAGCTGCCAAGGACAATGCTGTCTCCACCTCTTGCCAGGAAGCTGCACCAGAGAGGACAGAACTTGTTTTGGCTGGACAAAGAGGTTCTCTGCCACAGAAAACAAAGGATTTTGTATTATAAAAAGAGAAGTCCAGACCCCAGACTTTGAGATTACTTCCGGGAATCAAGAAGAACCTTTGCCAAGGATAAGAGCTGGAGAAACTGAGGAGAAGTACTACCACTTTGCTGTGAGCTGTCTGGGGTTGGCCTGCGGTGGCTGTTTCTGCCAAGGAAAGAAGTTGGACTTTGCTGTGTATTGTGTCCCCTGCTTAAGAAAGATATCCAAGGGCTTGAAGTAGAGCTTGCCTCCTGTTTTTGACGTGTCAAGGACACAAAGACTTTACTACCAGTGCCCTTAAACTCCCTTGCTGAGAGTTCGGAGGTGCCTGCTGCTGTTCTGGTCCTCTGGAGGTTGTTCCTGCAGTTGGGAGCTGGAAAAGTAACACAACAAGGAGAAGCGTAACACATCCGTACCAGTTTCTGATGCATCGCTGAAGAAATTGACGCAGCGCCTGCCCGCGGCTGGAGAAATTGCAGCACGCCACTTTGAGTGCACCGATCTACAAAGGCCGAGATCACTGCACTGATTCCGATGCAGGCCCTGCTGTGCGGCAGCATGAACCAACTTTTACATGGGACCGGAGCTGAAGAAATCAATGCAAGCGCCATTGCCACCGCCGCATCGAGAACCTGCGCATCCCCGATCCTCACGCATCACACCGGGGCACCAAGTCTACAAGGACGCTGGGGCTGCTGTAAGAAACCAACGCATCACCTCCCTGCACAGTAAGGAACCGACATATCTCCTCCCCTGCGTGGTAGTAAGGAACCGATGCATCACCTCTCCTGGAGTAAGGAACCAACGCATCACCTTCGCTGCGTGAAAGGAACCGACTCATCAACTTCCCTGCGCTTGTTCTTGCTTTTGATTTTGATGCATCCAAGGTACATTGTGTTGAAAGTGTCGCATCTGCAATTTGCTTTGAACATGAACTGTTTCTACCTTTTGAAAGTCATATTTTCATTACAGGACTGTGGATTTTTGTTGTTTTGGTCCTGTTTGGTTTAGAGAAAGATTACTTATTTTTCTAAACTGGTGTTGTGTCCATTTGTAGTATTTTCACTGTATTACTGCATGTGTGCACAAATGCTTTACACACTGCCTCTGAGATAAGCCTGTCTGCTTATGCCATGCTACCAAGGGGGTGAGCAGGGGTTATTATGGAAGTGAATCCCCCTTACCCTTACTGGGAAGAAGGGTCTGTACTTGGACAAATGGGCAAGCTATTTCCAACTAGAGACCCCCATTTCTAACAGAGCTTGATAGCTCAATAAATGATTCCGATCCCTCTGCCCATTCATGGAAAGGATATGCAGTATCTAACAAACCCTACACTAACCTAAGACTAAGGAAAACCCTATTGAATCAAGGAAGCAGTAAAGGTGTCAGCATCAGAACCTCTGTTGCAGTTTTTAAGGCAAAGATCCTTATAGCATGAAGCAACACAATCATAAAAGTCAAAAGAGGTCTGTACCTATCCAAGTTTAAAAGGAATTTGAATAGTGGGTTCACTAATTAAAATACACAAAGAGCATTTGAGAACCATGACCTCAGACACATCACAGTATCTTTCCAGTTTCCAAGGAAGAACTTGGCGCCTTGAGCACTACTCCCATATTCCTGTCTTCACTTTCAAATCATACTTAGGTTGCTCCGTTTGTCTGATAATAGCAACTGGTAACATTCTTCATTAAAATGGTTCAACCTTGCCAGTTCTTCTTCACGTCACTATCTCAGAAATATAATGTGCTTTCCAATAACTAGTGAATGCCTTTGGTCTGTACCTGAAGAGCAGAAAAACAACTTTCATGTTAGTGTTATATATCTTAACTGTAAGCTTAAGCCCCACAATCATGCTGACTTAAAATGTTCTCTCAAATGCATATTAATTTGCAACCTACATATAACCCAATAAACTACATTTTCAATGGTCCACCATAACTGGTACGAATATTACTAAACAAAAACAACAACTGTTCACAATTTGTAAGGTTAACATTAAGCACACACATGATGTATTTTATCTAACCCCTAGTGAATGCAGTGCATTTAATGCATTTTTGCACATCACACTTTACAATATAAACCTATAGAAGTGTAATTTTAGCATCCAGATGCTTCTTAATGGACAAACATTAATATGCACACACATATACCTCTAAAACACAGAATACAAGCACTTCTAATACATTTAGTGCACCACATCTCATTGGTATTATTACACCACACGAGTACATAAGGCCAAATGTGAATATATACATGTTGGCTAGTCAAACGTAAAAGGATGGATTCAAACATATGCTACACCAGGTGCGAGAAGGGGGTCTCAAGAGAGAATTTTGGTGATCATGCAAATGTATCCGCTACCAACAACGAAAGAGGTAAGGATGCTTTTGCGAATGGTGCTACTGCCATCAGTGGACACCCAACCTTTTCCTAGTGGCCAAGCTTTTACGAAGGCTAACACACAGGGATGTGTTAGATACGGTGTCTTGGGACAATGACTGTTTGGCAGCCTTCTTAGAGTTGAGACAAAGTTTCTGTGTGCCCCAGCACTTGGATTGCCTGATTTCAACAAAGCGTTTTCTCTTTTCTGCAGTGAAAAAAAGGGCTGTGCTCTTTCAGGGTTAACACAGAACCATGGAGGTGCCTATAGAAATGTTACTTATTTTTCTGCCACGTTACATCCAGTAGCTGCAGCACTGCCTAGTTGCCTTAAAGCAGTGGCAGCAACAGGTGTCACCATCAAAAGTTGAGAAAGTAGGTAATCTCTTAACCATGTATGTTCCTCATTCTGTTGACATTTTGTTAACTGGAATGAGGACACAGCAACTTACAAAAAGTCATTTGATCCGGTATGAGCAAATCATACGGGTTGCTGGGAACATGTCGCTAAAGAGGTTTTCTGTTTTGACTCTTGCCACATTGCTGCCCCTTCCTGAGAATCTAGAACTAGAAGGGAGTGGCCCCACTTACCAAGAGACAGAGTCCAAGATACAAAGTGTGTAAAAAAAGAAATTTCTCTTGGTTAATGCTTCACAATCATTTACACTTCACTCTGTTCAACTATATAGGGCAGCATTCAAAGGAACCCATAAATCAGCTATAAATTCAGCAATAGACAAATACATCTTGAATACATTCATTTAATATAAAAATTCAGTTAAAATTAATAAAAACAGTGCAACAAATATATGTATGTATATCACAAAATTTCTTGCATAACAAAAAGACAAGAGAAAAATTAATTAAATATGTGCGAGACAAAAGCAAGTGGCAACATACAAATCATCATAAAATGTGTTAATTCGATTGAATAAATTTCATTAGAGGTCTATCTGTCCTTGCTTGATTAGACTCAAATGTTCCTCGAATTTAACAGTAAAAAAGACAGAGCGTCAAATTGTTTCGGTGGACTAAATGGCTTTGAACCACCTTCTTCAGGACTTTCTATTTCTATCGACTCTCTTGAAATAGGCACATTATCAAAAATGCTTGTTTAAAAGACAAGAAATATATCAATATACAAGTATTATCACATTATATATACAGCACATTAAAAACTTTACATTTATAATTCTTTATTAACAGACATTTAAAACCAATATTACAAATAAAAGCAACTCTCTGTTGCAATTTATAACTGTTTTCAAGGCTCTCTGAGGTTTCACAGAAACCCATACATACCACTCAAAGTTAGATTACTATAAACAATCAAACTTTTACCATCCTCATTCGTTCATAACATATTAAAATCTAAGCATGAATTTTCCGGGGAGGTACATATAAAAACTCTCCATATTCAAGGGTATAATTTCCAAAGGGATATTCCAAAACTAAATTGTTTAACTCCTCATATGTCAAATATTCTTTGGTTTGGAAAGAAACGATTACCAGATAACTTTCCAATATCTATTTGGGGTCATAAAAAAGGAAAAGCAACTCCTCATTTGTTTAATGAAATACTATGTTTAAATGAAATAACTTTATATACTGTCATTCGGTTGTATTGTAAATATCGAAAAATACTCTAAATAAAGGAAAAACATGTACTGCCAGCAACATCAATCTAACCTACCTTAGACGTCAATCATAGGTATGTAATTAATGAGGATAAAATTCGGCGGCAACAACAGATTTCTCTAGACCACCAGCCAATAGAACATGGGAATCCTAGTGGAAATTAAATAAACCACGTAACCATTCGGTTGTATCAGTTTGTTTTAACCTAATCAGCCTTTATCTAGCGTCGCAGATGTAAAGTGGTTCAACATACCTCCCAATCTAAATTGCGTCAGAAAAACGGTTAAGTGATCCTCTGTTTCATAAAGATACAGCAATAATTTTCTTGGAACTTAATACGTGGTCCTCTTCCTACAACAGGGTGATGTCCCGCTGCCGTACAGCGTTTCTGTGAAAATATATTGTCCCAGGGGCTCTGATGTACTAGGAGGGTCGACCACCGGTGTGGGGGCCGCTGGCTCAAATAGAAACACGGGGGCTTTCAGTAAAGGTTTCAAGGAAGGTTTAATCGCAATATATGTTTTCTTCATGAACACAGAAATCAGTCTCTAGTCATGGGATAGCGGGTACTGCCGTGGTGCCTTCTGGTCGTGGAGGTCCTCTGCCTGATCCGTCTCAGCTCGAGTCCCCCGAGGTACCACAAAAAGAAGGAAAAGAGAAGGCGAATTACTGCCTGTACTCGGGCATTACCATCAAGGACCGGGAGTGAGGGACATGCACCCTTGTGAAGTGCTCAACTTTACAAACGGGCGTGCAGGGGGTGCTGGTGCTCAGGACGGGGTGCCTTTGCGGGGGAGGTTTACGCCGGGGGCTGTCTCCGCCTCCCAACCCAACCCGCGACCCGGCCCCGTACCTCTCTTAGCCACGCTCCTCCCGTGGGCGCGTGGCAGGGCGAAGCGTCCGACCGTTGGCCTCCCGGCTTGACGTTCACGTCTGCTTCTCGTCCTTGTTCTCGCTCCGTACTGCTCTCCGCCTCGATGTCCTCAGCCAGGGAAACGCCGTCCGTCCTCGATCCTGAGCTTCCGGCTTTTGACGTCATCGGGGGCGAGGCTCCACTGTCATCACCATCGGCCTTAAAGGAGCCGTACACGTTTACCCCAGTGGGCCACTCGGTCTCGGTGCTTTCGTCGTCCTCGGGCCAGGTAGCAGGCTGTTGCTGTGGAGACAAGGCGCAGGGTGAAAGTGGGGTGGCGCACCACCAGTCAGTAGAGGTAAGGGTCTCAGGCGAGTCAGACCTGTGACACACCTCCCCCCCTGGCTTCTCCCGATCGGGGAGAGGGAACACTCTGGACAGAAAGTCTGCGTTCACATTGTCCTTTCCTTTCCGATGGAGGACCGTGAAGGAATAGGTTTGCAAGGACAGAAACCATCGTAGCACCCTGGGGTTATGACTGCTATTCTGGTGTATCCACTTCAGGGGAGCGTGATCTGTGTGGAGAAGGAAGGGTTTGCCCTCGAGGTAGTATCTTAACTTTTCGACAGCCCATTTTATGGCCAAGGCCTCCTTTTCGATGGTAGAGTATCGGCACTCCCTGGGGAACAATTTCCTACTGACGTATAGGATCGGATGTTCTACGCCGTCTTTGCTCTGTGATAACACAGCTCCTATCCCCAAGTTGGAAGCGTCCGTGGACAACAGGAAGGGTTTGTTATGGTCTGGAGGAATCAAGACCGGAGCCGTTGTCATTGTGGTTTTCAGTAGGCGGAATGCATGTAAGGCCTCTGTGGTAGGGTTGCTAAAGTCCTTAGCTTTGGCGTCTTTGCGGAGCAAGTCGGTTAAGGGAGCTGCCAGCTCAGCAAAACCTGGAATGAAGCGCCTATAATAACCCACCAGGCCAAGGAAGGCTCTAAGCTCTCTTTTGGTACTGGGGAACGGCACTGCGGCTATCGCTCTTACTTTCTCGCTCTGTGGAGCGATGGTTCCCTCGTCCAACACATACCCTAGGTATTTCACGCTTTGAAAAGCCGCCCGGGATTTTCTCGCGTTGATGTGTAATCCGGCTGCTCTAAGGGCTGACAGTATGGTTTGTAAGTGCCGCAGATGATCCTCCCAAGTCCGACTGTATATTACTATGTCATCCAGGTAGGCTGAACAGAAGTGTGTAAACGGATGCAAGATCTTGTTCATCAGGCGTTGAAAGGTAGCCGGAGCGCCATGTAAGCCGAAGGGCAGGACTGTGAACTCAAAGGCTCCTTCGTCTGTTACGAAAGCCGTTTTCTTTCTATCTTCCTCCCGAAGGGGAACCTGCCAATACCCCTTTGTGAGATCTATGGTGGTTATGTACTTGGCGTCTCCGATCCTTTCGATCAGATCATCGACCCTAGGGATTGGGTAAGTGTCAAATTGAGAAACTGCATTCAAGGCCCTAAAGTCCATGCAAAACCTTTTGGTACCGTCTGGTTTTGGTATTAGGACAATCGGGGATGACCAATTACTCTGGGAAGGGCGTATGACGCCCAATTCGAGCATGTCCTGTACTTCTTTTCGGACGGTTTCTTTCCGGGCTGCCGGAATGCGATATGGTTGTTGCTTTACCACTTCTCCAGGAAGGGTTTCGATGCAGTGTTCCGCTAATTCCGTTCTCCCAGGCAAGTCAGAAAACACATCCGTGTACGGGGTTAGGGTTTTGGTCAACTCATGTCTTTCCTTTGGGGACAGCTCTGGGTTCACGACCAGCTGTTCTAGCGTGGAGGTATGTCGGGCGTCCATCTGCCCTACCAGACGTCCCGTCCGGGGTATGGGCCCCAACCACTCCTTCAAGAGGTTGATGTGGTAGATTTGGGTTCTGGTAGAGGATAACCGGAGTCTGTAGGTGGTGTTTCCAATCTTTTCCGTAACCCGATATGGGCCTTGCCACTCGTTCTTGTTTTTGTGGGTGATGGATGGCAATAGAACGAGCGCCCATTTTCCCACCTCCAGTGTTCTTAGTCTCTTGCCCTTGTCATATGCTTTCTTGTACCTCTCCTGTTGGTGCTCCATGGAGGTGTTGGCTAGTTCTCTTAGCTTTCCTAGTCTGGCTCGGAGCTGAGTGGTATACTCCAACATGGATATCTGCTCTTGGGACGTCTCTTGTTCCCACATTTCCTTCGTGATGTCCAGGAGGCTCCGGGGCAGCCTACCGTATAGAAGCTCGAACGATGAGCACCCTAGGCTGCTTTGTTTCTGTGCTCTTATCACATAAAGGGCAATAGGGAGGAGTCGATCCCAGGTGGGTCCTTCTGCCGTCAGCATTTTCTTTAGGGTTTGCTTCAGTGTCTGGTTGTACCTCTCCACCAATCCATCGGTTTGTGGATGATATACTGAGGTCTTCAAATGTTTTATATCCAGGGAGGCGCACACTTCCTTCATCAATTTCGAGGTGAAAGGGGTGCCCTGATCTGTCAACACTTCTTTAGGGAAGCCCACCCTTGTAAAGAGTTCCACGAATTTTTCCGCTATGGAGGCTGTGGTAGTCGTCTTCAGTGGAAAGGCTTCTACGAACCTGGTAGCGTAATCTACGATTACCAACGCATACAGAAATCCTCGCCCCGTCTTCGGTAGGGGCCCTATTAGGTCCATGCCCACTCGCTCGAATGGGACCCCGATTATGGGCATCCTTTGCAGGGGAGCAGCTGGAGGACGCTGGGTGTTTCTGCGTTGGCACACCTCGCAGCTGGCACAGAAGTCTTGAACGTCCTTGTAGATCCCCGGCCAATAGAAGTTTCTTAGGATGCAGTCGGTGGTTTTTTCCTTGCCGGCATGTCCGGCCATCAGATGGGCATGTGCAAAGAACAACACTTGATCTCTAAACGACTGGGGTACCAACAGTTGCAACTCGGCTTCCGTATTGGATTGTCTATACAGCAACTCGTTCTTGATCAAGAACCTAGGGAATCTTTGTGACGTCAGTTCGTCTGAAGAATGGGCGGATTCCCAGGCATTGCAAAGGGTTCTATCTTCAGCCTGTGCGAATCTAAAGCTACGATCTATAACCCAGGGTTCTTGGGAGAGGTAGGAAGGAACAGACGCCCCAGGCTTTGGCTTGGCCAGGTGTTCCCTAAAGAGGGACAGGAACTCAGGATTATCAGTCCCCAGGATCATGTCTTCCGGCAGAGAATCAACCACCCCCACGATAACCTTACAGGGACCTCTATCTTGCGGGCTAATGGTGATCGAGGCCACGGGGTAGGGCTTCACGTCCCCATGGACACATCGTATGTACACTGGACTATTATGCTTCGTCTGGACAGGAGTAACGAACCTGGACTGTACAACGGACTGTCTGCACCCTGAATCCAACAATGCTTTTAGCTGATAACCATTCATCCTTATACTCAAGTAAAACGTGCTGCCCATTTCAGCGGAATACATCACAGTCCGGGGCAGATACCCAACTTCCATGGGTTCCTCATGGCTTCTTCTTTTGGGACACATCCGGGCGATGTGGCCCCACTCGCCACAATCGAAGCACTGGGGTCCTTTTGTCAACGGAGGCAGTATTCCGGCCGGTTTGAACTGCCGGGGGACCTCGGGTACTGGTTTCGGCCTCTTGTCCGTTTTGGTGATAGGACCACCTTTGGATGTCTTTTCAGGCTCCCACGGAATGGCTTTTGGCTGGGCCCTGGCATACTGAGACGCCATTTCTATGGCTTGGTCGACTGTCAGACCCACGTGCTGTTTCAGCCAGCGTTGGGTCGCATATGGTAGCGCCTCCATGAACTGCTCTACGTAGATTTTGTTCAGTATTTCTTCCTTCGTACAGACATCCGGGCGTAGCCATTTATCAGCCGCCATTTTCAGTCGAAAGAACAGAGTTTTTGGGTTTTCCCCCGTAACCCCTTTCTCTTTTCTGAAGCGGACTCTATATGCTTCCTGGTCCAGACCAAGGTGATCCAGTATAACCATCTTAATAGTTGCATATGGGGTAGTCCCCAATGGATTCGCTGCTTGGTAGGCTGACTGTGCCTCGGCAGTTAGAAGAGGCGCAAGAAAGAACGGCCATTTCTCTTCTGGCCAGCTCATGGCCCGAGCTGCCCTCTCAAAATTCACTAGGAAGGCGTCAGGATCCTCGCCGGGTACATATTTCTGTAGGGCCATCCCAGAAGGGTGGGGAGTGTGTATCCGTCCCTCTCCCGTGGCAGCTTGTTGGACGGGGGTCAGGGGTATCGACTTAAGGCCCTCCACGTGTGCTGTCATGGTTTTAGTGAACATGTCTCTGTCGGCCTGGGCGATGGACAGCTGATTTTCCACAGCCCACTCTAGCTTTTCTTGTCCTTTGATGAGGTGGTCGATCAGGGTCTCCATCTTGTGCTCGCAGATGGTTGGTGGAGGAGATCCCACTTCTGACACCACTTGTCCCAGGGGCTCTGATGTACTAGGAGGGTCGACCACCGGTGTGGGGGCCGCTGGCTCAAATAGAAACACGGGGGCTTTCAGTAAAGGTTTCAAGGAAGGTTTAATCGCAATATATGTTTTCTTCATGAACACAGAAATCAGTCTCTAGTCATGGGATAGCGGGTACTGCCGTGGTGCCTTCTGGTCGTGGAGGTCCTCTGCCTGATCCGTCTCAGCTCGAGTCCCCCGAGGTACCACAAAAAGAAGGAAAAGAGAAGGCGAATTACTGCCTGTACTCGGGCATTACCATCAAGGACCGGGAGTGAGGGACATGCACCCTTGTGAAGTGCTCAACTTTACAAACGGGCGTGCAGGGGGTGCTGGTGCTCAGGACGGGGTGCCTTTGCGGGGGAGGTTTACGCCGGGGGCTGTCTCCGCCTCCCAACCCAACCCGCGACCCGGCCCCGTACCTCTCTTAGCCACGCTCCTCCCGTGGGCGCGTGGCAGGGCGAAGCGTCCGACCGTTGGCCTCCCGGCTTGACGTTCACGTCTGCTTCTCGTCCTTGTTCTCGCTCCGTACTGCTCTCCGCCTCGATGTCCTCAGCCAGGGAAACGCCGTCCATCCTCGATCCTGAGCTTCCGGCTTTTGACGTCATCGGGGGCGAGGCTCCACTGTCATCACCATCGGCCTTAAAGGAGCCGTACACGTTTACCCCAGTGGGCCACTCGGTCTCGGTGCTTTCGTCGTCCTCGGGCCAGGTAGCAGGCTGTTGCTGTGGAGACAAGGCGCAGGGTGAAAGTGGGGTGGCGCACCACCAGTCAGTAGAGGTAAGGGTCTCAGGCAAGTCAGACCCGTGACATATATTATTCCATTTTATTCCGTTTTAAGTCTCTTGTCAAACTGAGATATCAGTTTAAAATGAAACGGAAATGGCATTACATCAGTATATGTCATAAAACGTGCCATTTCGAAAATTAAACAAAAGTGGAGAATTAAGCCATAGGTTAGCGAGGGATTCACCGCGAGTTATTTTAAGGATCTGTTGTGCTAAAAAATATCCCCACGTATTTCTAACTCCTCATCTTTAAATATTTGGAGAGACTCTGCGTAGTAATTCCTTCAGTTCCGCTTCACGATAGGAAAATGCAAGAGTCCGACTGTCATGAATTTATATATGCGTGTGTAGACCCCAAACGTAGTCCACCTGGCTAATCACCCAACGTCATCAGGGTGCGACAAAGTGCCGTATTTTCTATTAAATTTCTTAAAGTGGTATCCCCGTGTAACATGCCGCAGGTAAATTGTTCTGTTAATGTAAACAGCATGTTTTTTATGTAGAAAAAAATGCTAATAAATAAAATACTATACTATACTCATGTGGACCACAATAACCTCACAAGTGATGCCTATCCGAAAAACATATATATGTAAATAATGATAATGTCACACTGTCCAAATATTTTATCTAAATGACAAAATAGATCAAAACAAGTCATTTAAGGCCCATTTCCATCATGTTTTAAATGTACCCTCACAGTCAGGCAACCTTCAAGCACTCATCATGTAGTGGGGTCCCGGCCTCCACAAGGACCCACCGCATGACACAGTGCAATCAAACCGGCAATGACCAGAGGATTCAAAAGGTACTGATCTACATTTTCAAGGAGATCCCGATTATCTATGTACCAAACTCTAGACCAGTGACAAAAATCATGGTAATCAAAGTAATTAACATCCCTCATGACTATGTTTTAGTTAATCAGCCTCATCCAATCTACCTTTAAATTAAGCCCTGTTCTAACTGTGTCTGAAATTGAAATATACCACTGTTTGTGTTTTTTTTGCTTGATGGTAAGATTACCTCCTCTCAAGTTGCCCTTAATACTCTCAATGATAAACCATCTGAGATCTGTACAGGTATTGACAACTTTCTTATAATGGTCCACAAGCGGAAAATTCTCTTTATTCTTCTTTATTGCTGATATGTGTTCTAAAATTCAAACTCGTAATTCCCTGGTTGTTTCCCCCACGTAACCTAGGTTACATGGGCATATGAGTAAGTAAACAATGTTACTACTTCTACAGTTATTTAAATCCTTAGCTACTAGGGTATGTTTGTTGTAAACCATATTTTTACCTGTTACACACTGATCTAAATCATACAGCTTCCAAACTTGTGGTTACCTATGGCTTTGGTGCCTGTAATTGTCCTTTGTCCTATCTCTGAACTCTCTCTGTAGGTGTGTACCAGTTTTCTCCTTAGATTTTTACTGCGTTTAAAAACAAACAGTGGTTTTCCTAAGGTGTTTTGCTCATTATTGTTAAGAATACTCCAATGGGAGTTAATGATATTTTTTTATTTTGTTACTGATGCCTGAGAACTAGCCTATGAAGCCTATTTTTTGCATATCCTTCTTGTCTTGTTTACTTTTGTATTAGTCAACATACTATCCCTATCATAAAAACAGGCAAGTTTGAGTGAGTGATTTATCAATTTTTGGGGATAACCTCTATCTTTCAGTTTTGTTTTAAGGTTCTTAGCATGTTTAAAAAAGTCACCTAATGAACAACAGTTCCTTCTAAGCTGCAGGAACTGGCCAAAAGAGATATGATCTTTTGGGGCTTTAGGGTGGTAGCTTGCATAAGCATATAAGGTATTTTTATCATTTGGCTTTGTGAAAAGTTCTACTTCTAAGTGACCACCTACATTCTGATCTCCCAAATTTTGCAATTCTACAAATTCTCCCAGATATTCTGCTGTACCTTGCCAGACCAATAAAATATCATCAATGAACCTGCACAATTTAGTCACATTTTCAAAGAATGGTGCAGATTCATTGAAAATATGTTTCTCCATACTGGTCCCTTTACATTGTAGATATAGGGCACTTTTGAAAAAAACATATTATGTTTCAACTCTAGTCTCATGAAATCCATTATGAATCCTGCATTAGCCTCTCTGCATTCCCCAGGACCAAGGTTGTTCTTAGGTTCTTAATGGTGGCAAGTGGCATCCTGGGGTATGTTTGTTTATAACGCTTCAATAGCAAATGTTACAAGTATTGAGTATGATATTTGTGTCTGCCCAAGAGGTTTTAGGAAACTGTCAATTCATTTACTAAGAGGTTCCAGTGGTGAACCTATACAACTGACAATTGGCCTAAGTGGGGAATATTATGCCGGTATAATGGTGTTTGTATTGGTCAAGACTCTATACTCACTATCTGTTACCCAGCTGTAATTTTTTGCAAGAAAGAACTGAATTAACCTCTGATTTTAATGTGGACCATCTTTTCAGAGGGACATTAGAATAAGGTTCTCTCACAAATAGAAGATCCATAATCCTATCTCCACAATCGGGGGTATAAAAAATGACTACCCCACCTCCACCGCACATTTTATAGTTATACTTAAGTCATTCTTCAATGATATAATGGATTCTGTTGTATAGTTATTTCTATATTCTCTTTCTTCCCCTGCTCCCTGTGTGGAATGTTCTATATGTCATAAGAATGTTAGATAAGTGTTCAGATTCAGTTGGTGACTGAAGGCTGAGCTGCCAGGAGGACAGCTCCTGGTGGGGCATAATTACAGAGAAACTTACTGGCCTACTATCGATTTTGGAGCCTGCTGCGTGATTCCCACACCCCTTTGTCCAGTGACACATTTGACATTTTCATGCTGCCTGAGGTTTATTGATATTTACTGTACTTTCTACTTTTAACGTTAGTGCCGTTTAGTGCCAGTCACATTGTGGATGTCCTTGACCTTTTGGCACTACTTGAATATCTCGGAGTGGCACTCTTCATTGGCAGCCGTTTAAAGACTCAGTCCTGATCGAGCTTTTAATTTTTATTTAATTTTACAAAGCTCACCGTCATGAGACATGTACTTTCCTTTTCTGCTCATTCTGCTTTGCTGCGCAATGAATAACCGTCATTTTCACGAAGCTTACCTTTTGAAAGGGGCCTCGCGCATCGAATCTCCGTCTTTCTTCAAAGCAGCTGCTTCTCAACATTTTCTGCACGGTCACGCCGAGAGCCATCCTACCCAACGTCACTGTACGTGCCTCCATTTGCTCTTGATGGACATTCCTGTCAATTGGTGTTACTTCATCATGAATATTGGGAACTTCGTCATTATGAACATAAAGCACCGAGGTACTTTTTGGTTCTTTTGACAGCTTTCATGGTCCACCGAAATTGTGAATTCTTCTTACCAGTTTACACGAAAGTACTTTTATTTTTCTTCCGATGCAATTCTTTTGATTACACCTCACTACCTGTGGTTTTTTTTTTTAACTACGTGACATTTCTGCTTTTAGACATGCTTTCAACTTTGATGCACACTATTTATTCATTTAATTTGTACGAATGCATTCCGTCAATGCTGAGTTTATTACTACGAATTCCACGCTCATTCACACAACCTGTTTCATCTTAATGTCAAATTAGCACATTGACTACGGAGACTACTTTATTTATTTTAGTTTGTTATTTTAGATTGATGATTATATTCTAGCTATCGTACTTTCTACACTTCATGAAGCAAGTATATTTGAGTATTATATTGAAGCAAGTATATTTAAGTATTATACCCTATGGATTAATGTTGATGATGTGTATGTATACCTTTTACAATTTTAATACAATTTGATTTTAGATTGCAGCAGGTATTATTATTAATATTGTTTAATATCTGAGTACAATTACATTTATAATACAGCGCTGATTAATTTCTTTAAGGTTATTCACATGATTACTATGAGTTTTAGGGATATTTTGTGCTAGCTAAAAATATTATGACATATTCTTAGTGCAAATTTTATTTGATATAGCACAATACAGTTATAATTGATAGTGTTCATTTAAACATTTCAAATTTATGCATGCTTTATTAATGGATATTAATTGTCTACGGTTACCGGTTTAAATGATACAAATAGTACTTAAGTATTTTAGATTCATGCATGCTTTATTAGTAGACACATGTCTACAATTACCGGTTTAAAGGATACAAACAATATTTTAGTATTTCAAATTTATACATGTTTTTAAGTAGACATTATTTGTCTACAGTTACCGGTTTAAAATTATATTTTCTAATACCGGTTTAAAGGATACAAACGAAATTTTAGTATTTCAAATTTATACATATTTTAAGTGGACATTATTTGTCTACTATTACCGGTTTAAAATGATATTTTCTGACGTCATTATTTAAATTCAGTACTGTTTTATTATTCTAGAGCTCTATTTATTTATTCACGTAATTCCTGTGCGTAGACGTACGTCACACGAAATTCAGTTGTAATTTTATTAGAAATATATACGTTTTTATGCTTTACATACATTATTGCATTTGAGTCTAAGGATGTATTTCTATTTAAGTGAGTGTTGGATGAGTGTATCCCTTCTTATTAGTATTTAAAGTTAATGCCAGATTTGCATTCTGTATCCGCATGATTTCTTATTACTGGCAAATGCATAAAACTATTTCTCTTCGACGTACGCCTGTTCAGTGTACATATTCTCTTACATATTCTCTTCTCTTTTCTCATTTTGAAATGGAGTTTTCTCCTGAATTCTCCTGTTGGGAGTACTTCTCTTGTTTTTTTTCTTCTTGGTGTTTATGTTCGTTAGTTACTCTCCACCCTGGTCTGGCCAACTGGTGTGTGTTGAAGTGTCTGAGAACTCTTCACTAGCTTTCTATTTTTCTATTTCTTCTTCATTTCTTGTAACTATTTTACTCATTCTTTTAACATTAAAGGGAGAAGATGTGTGTTCTCCTATTTTCATCGATATTCATATATTCTATTCTGTTTACATCTCTGCTTTCACCATTACACTGTTTATTACGTTTAGTTTGTTTTATTCATTCTTTGCGCTTGATTTATTCATCCTTATATTCTTCTTTTTGGTTTTTGTTTCAAGTGTAAAGAAGGGGGATATGTTGTATAGTTATTTCTATATTCTCTTTCTTCCCCTGCTCCCTGTGTGCAATGTTCTATATGTCATAAGAATGTTAGATAAGTGTTCAGATTCAGTTGGTGACTGAAGGCTGAGGCTTATGCCCCACCAGGAGGACAGCTCCTGGTGGGGCATAATTACAGAGAAACTTACTGGCCTACTATCTATCCTGGCTTAAACATCATATCTTTGTAACTCTGTATTACAATAAATACCTCCTTGAAATCTACCACCTCTGGACTTTCCATCATTGTAACAGATTCCTTGTGTGATTTTCTAATGTTATTGATCACAGGAGGTAGATTATCACAGATCTTTTGTATTTTTGATTCTACCACGTGTTCAAAGATCTCAACACTCCTTCCTACTTGACTTATATTTTGGTTAACTGTACATTTTGGTTTTAGACCAAAAATATTGTTATCATCAGTATGTTCTTTATTCTCAAAAGACCGCTTCAATCTGATTTTCCGAAAAAAAGACTTAAGGTCCTTTTCAAAGATTGAATTTATTAACATGTGAGGTGGGTGCAAAGCTGGGATCTTCCTCTAAAAAAATCTATCTCAGTTTCATTTAATACTCCACTCGAGAGGTTGATAATGGAGAATTTCTTTACATTCAATATTTCTGGTTTCTCGTTTGGAGGTATTCTTCCTGGGGAGGATTTCTTTTGTATTGTCCTCTCCCATAACTCCGATTTGTTCTTTTTCCCCTCCTTGGTTGTTGATCTAAAAAAGAAGAAGAAGCAGAGGAGGAAGAGGTGGAAGTAGGGCCTGGTCCATATTGATGACCTCCTCATCGCTACTTGAGCCCGAGGTTTCAGAAAATGTGATCCGTTTTCTTCCCCCTCTGGAATATATCGGTCTTTGTTGGTAGGGTCTATCCTACCCTTGCTCCCTTGTCTGTTGTTAATAATCTTTACCTAAATATGGATAATTCAGTGACATACTGTATTTACTTACATCATTTCTTAATTTTTGTAATTTTGTGTTGATTAGGTAATCCCTACAGCCTTATACTTCAACATTAAGCTCTTCTAATTTCTTCTTCGCATCCTCCATAGCTGTATTATTTTTCATATCCATTTCTAGTTGTTCTATTTCTTGTCTTTCTAGGATAATGATTGATTTCCTGAGCGGTGTCAATAATAAGAAGGATCCAGTCCCTACTGCACCTGTTCACAATAATGGTCTAAGTTACTAAAAATGTTTTATTCTCAATAAACAATCTGGGTTCATTTGTAACCCAATGGGGATGACGCCTGATTTCCCATATTCAATTAAAAACTCTACGTGCATTTCAGTTCTTATCAATTTTTTCTCAAGGTTGAAAATCTTACCCCATTTATCACTATCACTGGAGAGTATCATTACTTTATTACCACTTTTAGTGTTCATGTTAATAATTTAGTTAAACTGGTCTTCACTGAATCCGAATGTCTTAAACGGTTCCATCCTATCAGTAGAACCTATAAAACTCTCAACACTGATTGTATATAAATAAAAGATCTTCCAACAAAAAGATCTAACTCCCTACCCCTACCAGGAAACAGGGTCCAAAATACAGAATGTGTAAAAATAGAAATTTCTCTTGGTTAATGCTTCATAATCATTCACACTTCACTCTGTTCAGCTATATATTCAAAGGACCTCATAAATCAGTTATAAATTTAACAAAAGACAAATAAATCTGACTCATGTAGGGAGAAATGCAATGCTTAAATTGTTGCACCAAACATAGTTTAATCCCAGGTTCAGGTTGATGGCTGAAGCGTTATGCCACAGATGCGTTGTTTACAAACAGACCAATGTAGGGAGAAGAACAGCCCTGACATTGTGCCAAAAAGCGAGGTGATACAGCGCTGGCTCACCTGCTCGTTTTACCATGCTCACCTGGGCCCAAAAAAACATATACCCTTTGAACAGGTAAACCTACGCTAATCAGAATTTTAATTGCCCTTTTAGTACCTATACCATTGACTTACCAATCCTTGTCACCGGTACCCATAGTCCTAAGGGATCAAGGGAGTTAGCATAATAGGCAGTAACCAAACATTGCATTCATAAAATATTCACAGACTCTAGAAAGCTTTAAACACTTTATCTATGTAAATTCTTAAATGTCATAGTCCATACCAATTCAATTAAAGCTCATTCAATTAGGAAGAAAATAATCAAAGCAAGATGATGTGAAAATATTACAAGACTTTCTTTAAGCATTGAGACATAGGAGGGTAAGAAAATGGAAACAGTACAATGACATACACACACAAATTTATATTTACCTACAATGGTGTGAAAACCGACCCTTGCCATGGACCAAATTGGATCAGAACAGGACTGCCGCAGGTCAGAACTGGCACCCACAGCTAAAGTGCAACGCCAGCGTCACATCCCTCTCTGCAGCTAACAGTCAGACCCCGTCGAAGTCCTCTCCCACAGAACCCCAATTGGGTTATTGAATTCCTCTCCCTCAGAACCCCGATTGGGTTACCGATTCTTCTGACGGAGTGCTCCACCAGCACCTATGCTCTCGATTGCCTATTGAGTGCTTTGGGTCAGTGATAGGTCAGCTATTCGGACAAGTCGGACAATCTAACTAGTTAACCCACCCTTAGTTATACCATTTTCTAGGGCAGTGTACCACCCCCCAATGTTGCAAGTTTGTGTATTCCCTCAATTTGATTGGTCAAAAGCAAGGGGAGGTCAGCACACCATACTAGTTATAAAATCATTTCATTCAAATATTCAAATTAATGTTCCCATGCACTTTTATTCCACCCGACAATGGATGTTTCAATAACAAATACAATGTATAACTTTTCGGTACATCCGAGCTTCCTTTCAGAGGTCAAAGGGTGATGTTCTCATGAGTTTCACAGGCAAGTCTGTTGCTGGCACCGGTTTAATGCCATGACTTGAGGACTCTTGGGTTCTTCTACGCAGGTGCAGTTCTTTTAAAATGGAGTGTAGCAGGGTAACATAAGGCACAAATATAAGCTAGTAGCAAAGTTAAAGAGAAACAGTTTTAGAACAATAAATAAATTAATGCACTTTATACCACTTATCTCTACTCTATTCCCCTTACTTTATTTAAACTATAGCGGTAGTGATTAGGCAGGATGAACAGCGTTTAGTACAAGCAGCAGTGCAAGCATCAGCATGTGAATAATAGAGCAGCCATCTTTAATTCTAGTGCGCAGAAGCAACGTTTTCCCACCAAAGCAGAGAGTATGTCATGTCTTGTGAGTGTGACAGACGCATGCGCAGAAAAGTTCCCACATTGGCCATATTAGGTCACTTGAGTTACTGTTGGTAAAAAGCATATAGATAAGCTTCCTCTAGACACTAGAAATGTTGTTTGATGCAATTATTAGTAATACGAAACATGTTTATTAATACGTTATTTGTTATTTCGAGAAGACTGAATCCGAGCAAGTCTCTTTACAAGCAAAACCTTGCTCTATCAATCCCCTCTTTGATGATATTTCATATCATCACAAATTACAGAAACAGATGCGAACTTTCAACATTTACTCAGCTCTATTTCTTTAAACACTCTTTTAGGCTTTTCCCCATTATTTATGTGAAAGTTTTTCATTTTCTTGTATAAATCCCCATGTAATTCTTCAAGCTCAATTTCATTGAAGTTTCTTTTCTTTCCTTTCTTATTTACTGTATATGTCTTTTTATGTCTGCAGCATTTACAACAAATTATTATCCCTAAAATCAGTAGGGCTACTCCCACCATTGGCATCAGTATTCTACCTACAAAACTTTTTCCTACGTTAGAAAACCAACTATCTATTGAAGAGAGACCACTAATTAGTCTCTTCCATGCACTGTCAACCTCCAGTGGTTTCAATTCTTCTCTCAAATGTGTAATGTTTCTTGCATAATTTCCAATTTCAACACTTTCGTCTGGAATGTCAGTGCAACAATGTTGCATCTTCAGCATTCTACAGACTCCGCCTTCTTTCACTAATAATATATCAAGAGCAAGTCGATTTTGTAAAACTATTGATCTTACCGCAATTAGTTTGGTATTGATCATTAAAAACCCACTAGCAGTGTCAGTCGATAAGCGATCCACCACTGTTGACAATTTTCAAATCCTTTGAGTGCTCAGAACCACTCCCACAGAAGGTTTTAATGCACTAAATATATCACCTCAATTTCAGCAAACATTCCTCTTCTACTACGTGTTAGTCCATTAGTTTCTTCATTGCTTCCAGTGATTTTCTTTACATGATATACCTTTGGGAATACTATTCCAAAATAGCAACTCCCATACCAATGATCAGGCAACTTAAAATAGGCCTTGTTCCCGCAAATATAATAAATTCCAGGAAATACATGTTCAGTTCCATCCTTGAAACCTCATCCCCCAATTACTTTGAAAGTATGTTCACACTCACTGGAACCAATGAATATATTATTATAATAATCTGTTTTCTCCCTATGGAGCTCGAGTTTCCCTTACTGTTCGAAATCCAACAACATAGCAGCTTGAGTCTTGCCATTAGAGGTAAACGCTTTATTTTCTGCCCATTTAGGAAACTTTCTTTCTGATCAGAGGCTTTTCTATGGAAATCCTGTCTCCTTTTCTCTACTAAATCTAGAAACATATTTTCTTTCTCGTGTAATGTCCATGTTAGATTGTCTTTGTGTGCTCAGCTACATCTATTGATCCTACTGTTAGAAAATAATCACCCATGAAGAGTGTAGAATCTCTAGTACTATGGATACAATTTAGATTTCTATGTAAAGGAACTTCAGAAATGATTACATCAAAATTAGAATAATAATATTGCAATTTTCCAGTTCTATAAAACAGACTAGCTAAAATGCTACATGAAATACCAGAGGTCAGGGGTAAGTGATGGTATGTGACCCCTTCAGCTACTGATGTGGGCACCTTCATGCACACATAACAATCACTGATCTCCATAGCTTCTACATAATGTACTAACAATTTAGCAAATACATTCAAATTAGTTCTATTTCTAGCTCTACTATAATGTAAATTTACCTCATCTGGTGCTTCTAAATCTACTCCAGGTTGCTTAAGACTAACTACGTTCTCATGTGTATATGTGTCTATTTTCTTAGGTGAATCTACTTGTTCAGGTATATTAGTGTTATTCTTCATATCTTTGCTCATTAAGTAAGGTATAGCTGATGTCAGTCCAAACCATACTATAACTACTATCAATATACTACATGTGCCTATTCTACAACATGTCTTTAGACAATTTCTTTTCGGTTTTCTGTTAATATTATAATCAGCCATTTTTGACGAAGGAGACTTATCCCCTCTTTGTAGCTTTTCCACAGACTTTTAACCTGTGAATCTTTTCTCAAGTTGGTCTCACTTCTTCGTCAGTCTGATCAACAATCAGTTTGTCATTACTCAGTTCTAGATTCTCAAAATCTTCAAGTATGACGTAGGTCTACTCAGGTCCTTTGAAATTGTTATTCAGTCTTTTCAAACGTGGACTTCTCCTTCTTGGTTGGTCTGAGGATGGTCCAGCTTGGCTTGATATTTCATTTACTTGCTCTGGTTCTTCATTTATTGTCTTAAGGCAAAATTTCAGTCTTTTGACAAAACCAGGCCACTTATCTCCCTTTCTGAGTCTTTTAGCTGGCACTGTGCTTTGACTTTCTTCAGATGCTCTTTTATTTTCATTCAGTTGTGGCACATCTGGTTCAATGTCGTCCTCTGTATCCCTCTCTATCTGACTTGGTCCAGGTCTTAATTTTGTTTCTTCTGCCTGGATACTAATCTGGCCTTGTTCAGTAGTTTGCTCTATTTGACTTTGACTTTGAGTTTGACTTTGTTTGCCTTCTTCTTCCTGAACATGTTTTCCTACACCTATCCGGTCCTGCTCAGGTATTTGGATTTCTTGATTGTCTTCTGCCTGAGCTTTCGCCCTAATACCTATCTGTCCCTGCTCAGACTCAGGAGTTCTGGCTGTAGTTTCAAATGTCTGAGTACATTGATCTTTCCTTATCTGGGTCTCCTCAGAATTACTATTGGCTTGGATTTCGGTAATCTGAGTACATTCTTCTATTCCTGGCTCATACTCTGGCTATCTACATAGGTTTGAATTCTGGTTCTCACAATTTCTGCAGGTATGTCAACTACTGGAATCCATTCATCATGACTGGTGCTCGATTGTTCCTCATCAGCTACTTCAGGCTCGACTTGTTGGGACCCTTCAGCTGTACAACCTTCAGCTCCTATGTCATCAGGTTGAGTCACCCTCTTGGTATGACTTGTGTGGATCCAGTTTGGAATTCCCCTGCACTTTACAGCTGTGGTGGTAACCAATATCACTTAATGTGGCTCTTCCCACCTTGGTGTAGGCAAGATTCTCGAGTATGTTCTTTTATCACTATCCAGTCACCTGGATTCAGGTCATGTGCTGGAATTGATTGTCTGGTGACAGCGTCTTTCCCAACCAGGTGAGAGATAGAGCGCATTTGGTCAGCCAGTTCTTTGCAGTACTCGAGCACTAAATCATCAGTTATATTTAGCAGCTTGTGTCCTGGTACCCATGCCTGCCGCATTGCTCTTCCCATGATTATCTCATGGGGACTCAAGCTTGTGTTTCTGTCTGGGATGCTTCTGAGTCCCAGCAGAGCAAGAGGTAAAGCATCAGGCTACTCCAATCGCATAGATTCATACATCTTTCCCAATCGTGACTTGATTGTGCCATTCAGTTGTTCTACCACTCCAGAAGCCTCTGGGTGTATGCACAGTGCAGCCTTTGCTCAATTTGGAATGCTTCACAGATTAGGCAAATTATTTCATTATTAAAATGAGACACTCGGTCTTATTCAATCATTACTGGAAAACTGAACCTAGGTATGAGTTCTCTGAGTAGGAGTTTGGCTACAGTGAGGCTATCATTCCTGCGGGTAGGGTAGGCTTCCACCCATTTAGAAAACAGGCACATATTGACAAGTACGTACTTCAGTCCTCGGCAAGGTGGTAATTGGATGAAATCAATCTGGAGTCGTATGAAGGGACCTTCTGCCTTTCCAATCTTTCCTGGCAACACTACAGTTCTCTTACCAGTATTCATTCATTGGCAAGTTATACACCTCTGGCAAAGACTCTCTGCTACATTCCTGTATCTCGCATTGAACCAATTTTGTCTGAATAACCTGACCATATCATCCCTACTTATGCGTGAATCTCCATGGTACAGCCTAGCCATAGGAGCAATCATACAATCTGGTAACACAGGTCTCCCATCAAGGTAAATAATAACACCATCCTCAACTCTTCTCCGACATCCTATTTTCTCCCACTCTTCCTTTTCCTTTATTTCTGCCTCATTTTGCAAATCTCTCACTTCCTCCCATGTTTTCACTCTTTTAAGCAACATAAGTTGGCAGCTGTTTCCACATGCAGCGATTTTCTTATTTATTGTCATCTTATGTTTGGCAAAATGCTGGGCTAGTTGGTCAGCATATCTGTTACCAGCTGTCACTCTGTAATTTCCCGATTTGTGAGCAGCACACTTGATCACAGCCACTTCATTTGGCAATTGAGTTGCTTCCAGCAAGTTTTTTACATAATGTCCACTCTGTCAGTGTATATGGTTACACTCCAATTGTTCCCAAATTTGCAGGCTCAATGCAAATAAATCATCTATTTGTGCAGACTTGATTCCAGGTAAATAGGATGCTTCAACTGGACCCCACAACGTACACACAGCATAAGCAGCACTCAATCCTCCTTCCTCGTGTCTCATGCATGAGCCATCTAAAAATACCTCATATTCTGATGTTAACAATGGCTCTTCTCTTATGTCTGGAAGGGGCTTTGTACTGTATTCTGTGAGGTTGATGCAATCATGCTCGACTTCCTCTTTCACTTCTTCAAAATGTGAATCAGGTAATAGTGTAGCTGGAATTAGGACAGTGCATCTGGCAATAGTCACATTCTCTGCACCTAGAAGGATTCGCTCATACTTAATCAGCCGACTAGGAGTCAAATATGAGTAAGTGTTCTGGTTAATAGAATCACCACTGCATGTGGGACATACACAGTTACAGGGTGTCCCCTAATGATGGATTCACTTTGGTCAAGACTCATGCAGGTTGCAGCCACTGCTTTCAGACATCCCGGCAATGCAGATGCCACTGGATCCAGTGTAGCAGAAAAATATGCCACAGGACATCTCATTAAACTGTGAGTTTGAGTCAGGACGGACAATGCACAATTGTCATGTGCATCACAGAACAGTGCAAATTCTTTTGAATAATCAGGCATCCCTAAGGCTGGAGCTGAGTACAAACAGTCTCGCAGCTTCAAGAAGGCAGTCATGCTTTCGTCATCCCACTCTACTGGGTTCTTGGCTCTTTTCATTGTCATCTGTATCAGGGGTTTAGCAAGGACTGCAAATCCCACAATCCACTGCCTGCAGTAACCTTCAACTCGAAGAAACATTCTGATTTCTTTCTGTGTTTGAGGCAGATTCATGTTTCTGATTATTTTCATTCTTTCGGAAGTAACTCTTCTGACACCTCTCTCTATCTGGTGCCCCAGGTATTTTACTGATGTGGTACAGAATTGTAATTTTTCAGGTGATACTTTATGCCCTCCTTCAGCCAAGTGATACAGCAATCCAATTCTATCAATAACACAGTCATTTCTAGTTTTAGACACCACC
The DNA here is from genome assembly GCF_964261635.1 of Lissotriton helveticus. Taxonomy (NCBI): domain Eukaryota; kingdom Metazoa; phylum Chordata; class Amphibia; order Caudata; family Salamandridae; genus Lissotriton; species Lissotriton helveticus. The sequence continues at coordinate 198,290,660 of NC_136060.1, forward strand.
AGCAGGTCGTCTATGTACCGCACTAGGACAGATTGCCCGGGCAGCACCAGAGATTAAAGAAATGTTTTCAAGATCTGATTGAAAATCGATGAACTCTCTGTTTTGCCCCAAGGGACACGATTCCAACTGTAAACATGGTCGTCGAATTTGAACGAGAAAATAAATTTGCTATCTGGATGCAATGGTATGGAGAAAAATGCATGGCACAAATCAATTAGCATGAACCATCCGGTTCCCCATGGAATCTGATACAGAACCACTGCAGGATTTGGCAACATGGGACGACAATTTTATTAACCTTGTGGAGGTCTTGCACGCCCCTATATTTTCCGCTCGGTTTCTTTATGCCAATTATAGGTGAATTACATGGACTCTTCATTATTTCTTGTAAAATGCATTGCTTGACCAAACACTTTATTTCTTCTGCATCACCTGCTTTTATTTCTGGGTTCATTTTGTATTGTCGAATGTATGGGTAAACTGCACCCTCTTTCACTGTTACTTTTATCGGGTCCACATTTGTCATTAATCCTACATCTTTTCCCGTGAAATTCCACTCTTCAGGATGCAACGTATGCTGTCATTGTTTTGGTAGATCTTTCGCTATCACCTTTTTATTTTCAGTTTCTTGTTTCACTAACATTAATTTATAAACTCTATCTTCGTCTGGGATTGAATTTCCACACCACTTGGGGTGCAAAAGATTGTGCAATCCATTTTACACAGTAAGTCCCGACCTAATAGGTTCACTGGACTGGAGTCGCACACTACAAATTTGTGCATTTCTTTACAATTCCCTATTCTGACTTCCATTGGTTCTGTAACAGGGTTACTAATTTGGTTATTAGAAACGCCCACTACTTGGATCCTTCTCCCGAGAGGGGTAGGTTTGGAATGTCTGTTGTTCTCACAGTAGAACGGGTAGCAACAGTATCCCAAAAAAAAGGTAACATCATTTCCCTCAACTTTTCCCTCAATGTATGGACGTGACTGATCTACCGGCAAGGATGCGCCAAGTAGGCACTCCTCGTCTTCCCGTCTCAGGCACCCTCAGTAACTATCTTCCTTGAAAAATGCGCCACTCAAAAGGAATTGTGATGTCACTGCGTCTCTCCTTTCACTTCCCTCCCAACTTGTGGTATCCACACTGTATTTAGCTTGGCTCCCAGAATCTGGAATAGGTGCAAGTGGTAACTAGGTTTGTATCACTTGTTTCTGTTGCTTCCTTGACACCCCATTCTGCGTCTGTGAATTCAAATTGTCAGTTTGGACATTTCTACTCAGTACAGCCTTACACTCGTTCCTCCAATGCCCCATTTTTCCGCACCCATGACAAGGAAACTTTTTCTTTGCCTCCTCTCTGTTCATTCTTCCTCTCGGTTTACTCCCATTTCCTTCTCCTTTATTCTGATTATTTTTCAATTGATTCATCTGGAGTTCTTGTTGTTCTGCTAACTTTATTTGTGCCCACATTACTTTTTCTTCTAAATTCTTTCGTTTATTGTCAATTTCATCCCCACAATATTTTGCATACTTAAGTAGTTCATCAACAGGCTTGGCCTGCCAGCAGATTTTATGATCTTTAATCATTTGCGAAATTTCTGGCTTTAACCTTGACACAAACCGATAAATAAAATGTGTCATGTCTTTCGTATCAATGTTTTTCAACCCACTGTACTGCTTGAATACCTGTAAAAGGCGCTCATAATATGCATGTTCTGATTCATCTTCATTTTGAGTAGTTCTGTCAATTCTTGTCCAATCTGTTTCTTTTAGGGGTACTTTCCCTTTCAGAAAGGTTATGACTTGATGGTACTTTTTCATCACATCATCTGAGAGGGGGCTCCTGTCTTTGGATCTCTGGGGTACTCGTCACTGGGCCAATCAATAGTGATTTTGCATTCTGTCCATAAATCTGCGGGGACTACAATATCAAACAACCCATCTAAATCTTTCAACAATTCTTTTGAAACTTTTACAAATCTTTCGACTTGCCAGTACCACTCTACACATTTCTCTCTGAGTTTCGGGAAATCATTGGTAAATGATAAAATATCCTGCCATGACCATGGGACATGCACATAACCTCCTCCTGGCACTTCTCTCATTGGGCACAACCTTTCTACTTTTTCTGATTCTTTTACTAAATATACAGTTGCAGTGCTTTTTGCTTGGGCTTCCTCTTTTTTCTTTGTCCGTCTACCTGACCTGTCACTGACCCAACGCACTCAAAAAAGCATATAAATAAACTTCCTCTAGATACTAGAAATGTTGTGTGGTGCAAGTATTAGTAATATGAAACATGTTTATTAATATGTTATATCGAGAGGACTGAAATCAAGCAAATCTCTTTACGAACGAAACCTTGCTCCATCAGAGGTCAGGTTGTCCCTTTAATAGGATACAAAGCGACCTTAGTGAGATGCATATGTGCAGCTGGCCGAGGTGTGTGTTGGTTGTTCAGTGTATTTTTTCACGATGGGTTGTGGCATAGCTCAAAAGAAGGAATGATAGTCTCACAGTAGCAAAGCTGTTGTTGAGGGAGTTGATTCTAAGGTTCGGGTTCCGACTTCTTTGGAATAGGATTGAGACACTCACTTCAGTAAAAAAAGTGCTGAGGATTCCGTGTGCTGCCTTGCAGGCTGAACAGAAACTGCATTGTAGTTACCAACCTGAGACTTCAGTTGCGGTGGAGCAAGTCACTGGAATGCTGAAACCAAGACTAGCCAACATGTTTGCTTCTACGTCTTTGAAATGTTCAGATGCTTTGCCTTTGGTGTTGATGAGTCTGCACTGCACACCCAATCATAGGACAGGACTGTCTCCCCATGAGATCATCGTGGGAAGGGTAATGAGATTGTCTGGCATTAGATTACTGCAAAGGATTGGCTGATGTGGTGCATTCTGTGTCCCATTGGTTTGAAGCTGCTACATCCCTGCCGCACCAGGAGCAGTGGCATGACCTAAGTCCCGGGAATTGGGTAGTGGTGAAGAAGCATGTACAGGAGTTGTGCTTGAAGTCTCATTGGCGAGGACCCCGTCAAGTAATACTTGTAAATGCAACTGCTGTGAAGTGCGGAGATCTCCCAAATTGGATCCATTTTGCCCACACTTGTAGGGTTCAATGTCTCCTTGATGAAATAACAGCACTGTTCCCAGAACAGCCAGTGGTTGTTGAGAGACCACAGGAGCAAGTTATTCAAGCTGTAGGGGAACAGTCAGAAACTGAAATAGTACCTGATCACCCTGAGGAGACAAAGGGTCTAGTGCAAGAGAACCACTAGGGGCAGCAGAAGAACATTGGGCAAGAAGTCAAGAGGGAGGGAGACTGGTTCTGCAAAGAGAAACTGATCTCTCAAATATCCCAGAGGTTATAGAGAAGATTCAAACCTGGGTGAAAAAGGAGAAGAGACAACACTCAGGATGTCAAACTGAGCGAGAGTGCCCTGCTAGAGGTACTCATCCCCTGAATAACTGGGGGGGAAAAGTTCTGGGAATTTTGGGAAAACTGTGACAGTTCAAATTAAAAAACTTAGGGAACTTGATCTTCAGTTTGATCTTACCTTTGAATTTCCTTTATTAGCAAGACTGAGAGCCTTGAAACGTTTCAATGCAAACGTGTATCCTATGCTAGTTGATAAATTGGAGCATTTCATACTGGAAAGAATAGTGAGTGAACTAGAAATGTTTAATATTTAAGACATTTTATAGACTTTGTAGGAAAGAAAAAGGAATGCTGAGCTCAAGAGAACCAGGGGACCCTAAGGTTGTCCTTTAGAAAAACACAGTGCAGGGCTAAGAAAGACTTACAAAGATTTCTGCACATATCTTGTCACATATCATTTTAAATTGGTTTTGCTGTTTGCACAGGTGGAAACAGACAGAGAAGTCTCTGCAGCTGCTACTTTTGCCCCTAGGCTTAGATTACAACGAATCGATGGAAGCCAATCCTAATTCTAGTGGGCGTAGATACATCATAGTAGGGGCACTAATGGCTTTAGTTGTAGTATTAGTTTTAGTGCTTATAGAGCTATATTCAGCTACAAATAGTTTAGTGGAATTTAAGTACACGGTTGTTCCTACTACACTGCATTCTTCTGATAGTAATATGCAGTTGTTGGGTGTTTAGAAATTACACACATATGTATCAAAGTCGGAATTATGGTTAAATGTGTATTTTAGACTGCTTTGAGTAAGTAGACACGCTGAATGCTAAAAGTTGTTGTGTTTGTACTCAATTGCCCAATCTGCTTCAGAGGGAATTACCTATCATCATCTAACTCTGACATATAGTATTTCTTGTAGTCTTTTATTAAGTATATTTAGTGGAGAAGGCAGTTTTCAATATTTTTTTTCAGATTATGATGTAGTTCTCCCACAGTTTCCCATTATCAAACATTTAAATAAGAATCCTTATATTAAAGGTGCAGAGATTGCAGGCAAATATTGTGTATCTCTTAAGTCACTGGACCTGCATATGGACACAGACATAATTTGAACTGTTTGATGACAGATGTGGAAAAAACATTTTTGGATTTGGTGGAGGATAGATGATGAGACTTAAAGTCTCAAACTGAAAATGATAAGAATCTTAAAAATCAAATGTGGAGTAGTGAAGAAATTGAACATCAGTAAAAAGGAAATTTGCCCACCTTAGTTTTAGACTGAAAACAAAAATGAAACTTGTGTATATATGTTGACCCGAGTTATATAAATTCATTTTTTCTAGGGGAGAGCAAATGTGCACATACTTTTGAAGCAGATGCAAGAGAGAAGAATTTTCTTTTTCTGGAGGGACAAGCTCCTGGAGTGTATTTTATTTTTGGACAACATGCATATTTCAAATTGCCACTTGGATGGCATGATACCTATTATCTAGGCACAGACTTCCTGGAAATGTATTGCATGGAACATTTTTATGAATGGAAAAGAAATCCAGAACTCAATGAGATGTTAGTGCAGCAAAAGTAGAAACAATATCGTTGCTGCCATAATTCCATCTGTAGGGCTAATTCAACATGATCTTAAAATTTTAAAACTGTACAATAGTGGACAAACTGCCTACTACAAATTCCTTATCAGTTGTAAATACTGTGATGATTGCGATAAGGTCTATGGTTTTACAAAACAGACTTGTGTTAGACTTTTACTTGCAAAGGAGGGTGGAGTCTGTTAGATGCTCAAAGTACATCAATGCTGCACTTATATCCCATACAAAATTAAAGACCTGGAGAAATACATTAAGAATAAATCTGGGTTGACGAAAGATTTGAAAGATTTGGAAGCAACAGGTGCTTCGGATGCCAATGGAAATGGGTTTGCTCTGGTAGGCCGATGGTTTGGAACCTTGGGAAGTGGAATTCTGTGCGCCATTTCAAAATCTCTTTTGATAATCAATCATCTTAATCAATCAATCAACATTTATAGAGCGCACTATTCACCCATGAGGATCTCAAGGCGCTGAGGGGGAGGCGGGGGGCGGGGAGGTGCTGCTACTATTCCTCGAACAGCCAGGTCTTGAGAAGTCTCCTGTAGGTCAGCAGGTCCTGGGGCTGTCACCCTTTTTGCGATATTCCTATTTTTTGTTCTTCAGGGAATATCAGTGTGTGCAAGCTAGACAGGGACTGGAGGGAGTGAAGATGAAGAGAACATATGTGGCGTTAGAAGAAGGTCAGAGTTAATGTTTTGATGGTATGAAGCGTCTTGAGGAGTCTAGAAGAAAGATGCTCAAGACCACAGGTTTTGATTGGTCTAATGTGATAATGAACTGATTATAATCTGTGATGGATTGGTCACCATCGGAGGGGATTGGAGGAGCATAATTTTGTCTCAATCCTTTTACATTTGGCTAAGCCACATACATATTTACACTTGACCTTATGTACTTGTGCAATGCTTTAATTCAATGAGATGCGGTGCACTGAAAGTATAGAATGTGTATTCACTGAATGTTTTAGATATATATCTGTGTGTGCATGTTAACGTTTTTCCTTAACGGAAACATCTGACTTGCTGATGTTAATTTTCTATAGGATTAGATATACTTATTGCAGTGTCAGGGATTAATGGGAATGAATCATACATGTTTCAATACTTTCTTTATAAATTGTGATCAGTTGTTGTTCCCATTTATTAAGACATGTATCAGTTTATTGTGCCGCATAAAGGAGTTCAGTATAAAATATTTTGATTCTTTCATTAAAGATTTCAGTTAGTGGATTATATGTAGGTTGTAGAAAGAATATGCATTTAAAGAGAAATGTTAAGTTAGCATGAGTGTTGGTTTGAAGTTTACAGTTGACATTATAGTAAAGTCTAGTTTCTACAGGATGTCTTTGGAGACTTTAAGGGCTTGTTAATGTGCTCAAATCTACAGAGGTTATGAAATATTCAGGCTGCTTGCTTCTGAGATCCCAGGAGTCTGGAAATATGTTTCTTGTAGACAAAAGAATAGAAAATGGTATTGTAATGTAGGTATACGAGGATAAGAGATGTCATCAGGTGAATTACATGGTCAGTGAGAAGGAGTTGGCAACTTTTCCAGGGCAGAGAAAGCTGCATGCTCAGGGAGAGCTGTAGTTGTTAAACTGACTATAAACACTAATTAAAAATAAGCATAAGCTGCTATGAGTCTAACGTAATGATGGAAAAAGCTGTACTCAAATGAAATAAATGAAAGTGAACGTAAGTAAGGCATTCAACTCAAGTGGTCAAAATCCTGAATAGACAAATGTATTTCATATTGCTGAGCATGAAGGATGTTAATTTTTTTAACATACTTTTATTGATTTACCCAATCAATCATGGTGACATTAACATAGCATAGATACAGTACAAGACAGATGAAACACTGGAACCCCAAGGGGGTCTTTGAACAGAGTGATGAAAGATTGCAGTAAATGCAGAATGGGTGACCTTCCACGGTGGGGTGGAATGTCAGCATGATTTTCAGCTGTCCTTCCCACAATCATTGTCGGGGCTTAAATGCTTTGGAGGACTATCAGACCGGTCCAGTGGATGGATCCAGGCAAAGGCCATAGGAACATTGTGTTCAATCCTGCTCCTAAAAAGCATGCAATGGACCCCATATCTTTTATTTCTTGGTGCATCCTCTTGCCATTTAAACTGCCTCTTTAGCCAGCATGCACCTGCCCAGATGTTGAGCTTATTGTGACACCTGGGGTATTTCCTCTCTCTCCCATAGTCTGATCACATGTATTTTGGCCACTATGAGAGCAATATTACAACAAAACAACAGGCTGATCTCTTCAGATACCCAGGCATACAATATGTGTACTAATATCCCATTCCATAATACTATTCTTGCAGGTATCTGGTGTACCCTCTCTCCAAAAATGTGCCATCCTTGGGCATTTCTAGCATGACTATAGCAAAATGCCTCAGAGGTTGCACCCCTATGGAATTTTTTTGTGTCTATCCCACTCATCCTTAGCAGTTGGGTATGGGTATAAAGGGCCCAGTGGAATATTTTCAACTGTATCAGATAAAAGTAAACATGTATTGTGACATACGTTGAGTGCCAACAAGCCTTGCCATGGTCAGCATCATCCAAGATGCCCAGGTCCTGTTCTCACTTATGTCAAGGCTGTTGAGTGATGTGCATGGACGAAGTTCTTTTTGAAGGGTCCTTGATCCATCAGTCATTGTCCTTGTAGCCTATGCTACCTTCATTGAATTCCATTGTTACTGTATTTGTAATGCATTTTCTATTGTGAGATGCGGAACCATGATGCACCATGTTGGAGTGCTCATTTCGAAGAGAATGTACAGGCTGTGGGCTTATGAAGGGAGAGATATGCATTGTGTGAGTGGCCAGAGTAATACTTGTATAGCGTCTTGGGTTGCAGCATGTGCTAATGTGATGAATATTTGAGAGATAGAATACACTTATGAATATGTGCTTGCTGTTATCAGTCCCTCTGCAAAAGCCCTATTGAGTTTATTGTGATTACCAACAAATTTCAATCCAACTCTGGAGCTGGATACAGCATGTAAAACGTCTACTCTGTACATACTGATGCTTTAGGGAGGAGAGTAAAGGCTTAGACCCTGATTTACTAATGATTTGTACTGGCTTTGTGTTACTTTCATAATGCAAACCTAACGCAAAGTGCTATGCTGGAATTTCTTATCCAACACAAATCAGAACTGTTCCCAAAGTAACACAAAGTTGCAGTATCTACTGCTTTGTGTTACTTGGATCCATGGGTGGTACATGGTCGTTCCTTTGCCATCACCCATGGATTTTGAAGTAAATCCCTATCTACAAATATTTTTGTAAAACAGGAATTTGTGCCGAAATATTACACCACCTCAGAGCAGTTGTAAGAAAGAGAAAATTTTAATATCACCATGTTTTTCGTTCTTTGCATCTCTGCTGCAATGTACATCACATTACAAAGCAGGAAAAGTGTTAACGTATAATTTTTGTATAAGAAGGTTGCCCTACCAGTGCAAAAAAAGTTACTTATGGGATGCACACATCCTTGCACTTTGCTGTAAGAGTGTGCCTGTTGGCTTGGTGAATGGCAACTTAAAATATGCTGTTCTGCTCTCTCTTTTTCATGCAACTCAGCACAACTTTACTTGCTGTACTTCACTGTGTTGCATTGTTGCATGACATTTTCGTAATTATGTGCCATAATTCTGCCTGGATGGTCTGTGTTTCATAGTTTATGCAACTTATTGCTATACTCCATGCTTTTGAAATTCTTTAGGGTACCCAAATATGAATCTGTTTGATGATGAGCATAGGACCTGAAGGGATGAGCTATATTAAAATCCTCCAAGAAAGCAGCCGTATGTGGCGATATCCTTATGCATTAGGTGCATGTCCTCTTTGGAACAGAGTGATTTGCTTTCGGTACGTTCATTGTATCTTATTGTATTTTAATACATTAGCATTTATTTACAGCTTTTTGACGGTTGACCGGGTGCCGAAATGATTTGGTGACAGTTACCTGGCTACTAAGTGGAAAATCTACAATATTACTGACATTAGTCATTTATTTTGAGCTACAGTACATTTAAATCACCATTTGCAAGCAGTTGACATGTAATTTGTTGTATAGTCTGTTGCCTAAAAGTTTTGCACATTGTCATGCAACATGCCACGAAATATGCCCTGAAAAGATTATGCAATCTGTCATTTTGGGGTAAGGTGAGTGCATGTTCACTGTGTAGAAATGATTCAAGTGATAAAGAACACCTCAGGCCAACCTCTTATACCAGTCCAATGTGCATATATCCAGACTTCATGGTAATAGTGGTAGAATATGGCATCTGTACAGAGAACATCCAATACTCCAGACTTGACTCTTGACTCTTGACTCTTGACTCTTGACTCATCAGGAGATTTTATTCATAGACAGCTCTTGAACAGCAGAGGAGAAATGCATTGATGGCATTGGTAAACCCAACCAGGCATCTTGTGTTGAGTATACACGTGGGTGGGTGAGGAACAATCCATTGATGGCATGGTTAAAACCACCCAGGGACCTTGCGTGGACTACATACTGTAGAGGATGAGGAGCAATCCATCGATTTGGGTATTTTATTTGACAATAGAGTTTTGTTTAAAAGTAATTTTAAAGATTTAAGTGCAAAAACTGCAACCTTAATTTATGCCTTTAAAAGTTTGCATAAAACACATGACCATCTCCTTAAAGTCATGAGAGCAAAGCTACAGCCAACAATTACATATGGCTCACCTATTACTAGTGGTAAAGATGCAAAACTAATGGACCTTTTAATAATTAGGGCCTATAAATCAATCTTTGGGATCCCCAGGTCAACTGGCCAAGGTGAAATCAGACAGTCAGGCAGTCCATAGTTTCGCAAGGGTCATTTTTGAAATGCTTGTATTCTATGTTCTCATCTGACCCTGTTTCCCTAGTAAACAAATGTTTACAAGAAATAATTAATTCTGCCTATACAGCCACTTGGAAATTTTACATCTCAATATGTTTCCAGAGTTTCGATCTGGAGATAGGGCTCACTGAACTGACAGTGCCCACTTTTAAACAAATCTTTTAAAAAACGAATTAAAATAAATTTAATGAATGCAGATAAAATAGCCTTAGTGGCTAAAACTCATTCATGGACTGTGATTAATTCCTAACAGTCTCTGCGAATTCAGCCCTATTTGAATGCCCATTTTTTGGCCCAAATGAAAGAGACATTTCTAAAATTAAGACTAGGCATGGGGGGAGGGGCGCGCTAGAGGGCGCACTGAGCGATGGCTGCCTCTTAGGACACCGGTCGGGTGCTAAATGTGTTATTATGTCCGTTTAGCGGACATGTAAACAACCGAAAATCACAGAATTGGCATTCAGAGGGTGTCGAGCGCAGAAAGGAAACAACAATCCTGTGTGGAGAGACATCGGCAGGTGATTAAATGAGGTAAACTGCTACCCGCAGATCTCCTATGGACAGCGCTAAGATGGCGGCACCCTGACGGACCAGAAATGCCCGGGAGAATTCGGAGCTACAGCCGAGCAGCGAGCTCCTAACAATAAGACGGCTGTGTGAATTGTGTGTATTGAAGCTGGAGGAGTACTGTTCAAATAATTGTGGAAGAGCAGGGGGAGTGCTACAACGTGAAATGGATCACATTAAAACTAAAATGGCGGGTGGACATATCAGCAACGTATAGCAAGTGCTACACGGTGTGAAAAAGGAGAGCAACACTGATCGGATATTGTGCAAACCATTGCTCCCACAAAGGCAATATCGAGGCACGCACGCTATAGATAGGAACGGTCTGCCAGTACAATCGATACACATCGGCGAAACCCACTGTTTTTGGTTGCTGGGTATTGCGCGAGGTTTGGATAACGGCGCCATGATGAGACTCGGCAAATGGAGGGAGGTGCTCTAAGCCCCAATGACGTTAAACAAACGCACATGAGCCGCCTGTTCTCAGGACACCCCCGTGCCGCACGGCCCTCCAGCTGTGTCTGTGTGCCCCCTCCCTCGCTCGCTGCTGATCGTTGCCGCTTTTTCTTGAAGTGCTGTGCCTGTGATTCTCCCCACTTGCTGCCTGTTTTGCCCCTGCTTATGCTCCGTGTAGCTTTGTGATTGTTATTGTAGCCCGGTACCCTTTGTGATTATATTGTAGCCCCTGCTCCCTATGACCATCGCTCCCTGCTTCCCACTGCCGTACATTGCGGCCCCGCCCCCTTTTCTTCTGTGCCCTCCCCGCTCCCGCCTCCCAGCTGCCCCTCCCTCCCACTTGTCCTTAAATGGAGACCTAGCGGCGCAGGTGAGTGTGACCTGTTCTCAGGACACCCCCGTGCCGCACGGCCCTCCATCTGTGTCTGTGTGCCCCCTCCCTCGCTCGCTGCTGATCGTTGCCGCTTTTTCTTGAAGTGCTGTGCCTGTGATTCTCCCCACTTGCTGCCTGTTTTGCCCCTGCTTACGCTCCGTGTAGCTTCGTGATTGTTATTGTAGCCCGGTACCCTTTGTGATTATATTGTAGCCCCTGCTCCCTGTGACCCCCGCTCCCCGCTTCCCGCCACCGTACATCGCGGCCCTGCCCCCTTTTCTTCTGTGCCCTCCCCGCTCCCGCCTCCCAGCTGCCCCTCCCTCCCACTTGTCCTTAAATGGAGACCGCGCGGTGCAGGGGAGTGTGACCTGTTCTCAGGACACCCCCGCGCCGCACGGCCCTCCAGCTGTGTCTGTGTGCCCCCTCCCTCGCTCGCTGCTGATCGTTGCCGCTTTTTCTTGAAGTGCTGTGCCTGTGATTCTCCCCACTTGCTGCCTGTTTTGCCCCTGCTTACGCTCCGTGTAGCTTCGTGATTGTTATTGTAGCCCCGGTACCCTTTGTGATTATATTGTAGCCCCTGCTCCCTGTGACCCCCGCTCCCCGCTCCCACCTCCCAGCTGCCCCTCCCTCCCACTTCGCCTTAAATGGAGACCGCGCGTACGCGCAGCAGTGACGCGCAGCGGGCGCGCCGATTGTGCGCCGAAGGCGTGCCAAAGGCAAGCCCGTCTGCGCCCGTCCGCGCCTGGCCCGCGCCCAGCGCCAGGACCCTTGGCCCCCGCCATTGCAAGACCACCCAACGGACCTACGACGCCGCCACCCTCAACTCACTCAACACCGGCCGGAATCCTGCCTGCTACCGAGCCACCCCGAAACGCACCCACGGACCCTTCACCTGCCAATCCTGCAAGTTCTCCTGCCTCCGAACCTGCACCGCACCTGCCAAGCCGAGCACCAGCAAGAACCACCTGAAGTGCATCCTGCTCAACACCCGCTCCGTCCACAGACACGGCGTGGAACTCTGGAACCTCCTCGACACAACTTCACCAGACATCGCCTTCCTCACGGAAACCTGGATGAACGCCTCCTCAGCCCCCGACATCGCCATCACCATCCCGGACGGGTACAAGATCACCAGAGTGACCGCGTCAACCAGAACGGAGGAGGCATCACCATCGTCCACAAGAACACCATCCGCATCACGACCAACTCCGACGACACCCTCACCGCCGCCGAAAACCTCCACTTCCAGATACACACCGACCCCAAGACAACCCTCAGAGGCACCCTCATCTACAGGCCACCGGGACCACGCGCACAATTCAGCGAAGACATCGCAGACTTCATCAGCCCGCACGCCCTCCCCTCCGCTGACTACATCCTCCTAGGGGACTTCAACTTCCACCTGGAGAACAACAACGACACCAACACCACCACTCTGCTGGACAACCTCAACAACCTCGGACTCAAGCAACTGGTGAACACCCCCCACCCACTACGCCGGCCACACGCTTGACCCCGTCTTCACCTCCAGCAAGCACATCTCCTTCTGCCACTCCACCGGACTCCATTGGACGGACCACAGCTGCGTCCACTTCAGCTTCACTAGGACCACCACTCACCACCACCCGCAACAGGCTCCCCGCAGAAGATGGAACAAGATCACCACCTACCAACTCACCACATCCCTGAGCCAGAACCCTCCCGCCAGCTCAACGAACCCCAACCAAGCCGCCAACAACCTCACAAGGTGGATCACTAACTGCGCAGATGACCTCGCCCCTCTGAAGACCCCCCCCAGTCAGACCCGGCATCAAGAAAGCCTCCTGGTTCACCGACGAACTCAAGAGCTCCAAGAAGAACTGCCGGGCCCTTGAGAAAGCCTGGCGCAGAGACGCGACTACAGACAACATGACCACCCTCAAGCATGCCACCCCGAAACACCCCCAGCTGATCCACACCACCAAGAAAACCGCATTCAAGGAACGACTGGACAACAACGCCCACAACAGCAAGGAACTCTTCAACATCGTAAAAGAGCTCTCGAACCCCAACGCCGGAAACAACGACATCACTCCCTCGCAAGACCTCTGCAACTCGCTTGCCTCGTTCTTCCACAGCAAGATTGCAGACATACACAACAGTTTCAGCACACAGCCGACGCACCCTACGACCGTACCAACGCCCCCCAGCACCACCATCCAAGCCTGGACCCCGGTCAACAGCGAAGACACCATCCGCACGATGAACTCCATCCACTCCGTATCACCAACCGACCCCTGCCCTCACCACGTCTTCAACAATGCCGACTCCGCCATCGCACCCCACCTCCGGGACATCATCAACACCTCCTTCGACACAGTCACCTTCCCAGAGAGCTGGAAGCACGCCGAACTCAGCGCCCTACTGAAGAAACCATCAGCGGACCCCACCGACCTCAAAAACTTCCGCCCCATCTCGCTCCTTTCATTTCCTGCCAAAGTCATCGAGAAGACCGTCAACAGACAGCTGGCCGCCTTCCTTGAGACGAATGGATCCCTCGACCACTCACAGTCCGGCTTCCGGGCCAACCACAGCACCGAGACCGCCCTCATCGCAGCCACCGACGACATCCGAGCCCTGCTCAACAACGGGGAAACAGCGGCCCTCATCCACCTGGACCTCTCCGCAGCGTTCGACACGGTCTGCCACTGCACCCTAGTGCAGCGCTTGAACAATGTCGGAATCCAGGAGAAAGCACTGGAGTGGATCATCTCCTTCTTCGCCGGAAGAACCCAGAGAGTCCGCTTCCCCCGTTCAGATCCGAGGCCACCAAAGTCATCTGCGGCGTACCACAAGGATCATCACCCAGCCCCACCCTCTTCAACGTCTACATGAGCCCCCTCGCAGCCATCGCACGCCAACACAACCTCAACATCATCTCCTACGCTGATGACACCCAGCTGATCCTCTCCCTCACCAACGACCCCACAACCGCCAGAACCAACCTACATGAAGGGACGAAGGACGTAGCCGAGTGGATGAGGAACAGCCGCCTGAAACTGAACTCAGACAAGGTGGAAGTCCTTATCCTGGGATCATCACCCTCTGCCTGGGACGACTCCTGGTGGCCCCCTGCCCTAGGCAGTGCTCCCAAACCAATGGACCACGCACGCAACCTGGGCTTCATCCTGGACTCCTCCCTCTCGATGACCAGGCAAGTCAACGCCGTCTCCTCATCATGCTTCAACATCCTACGCATGCTGCGCAAGATCTTCCGGTGGATCCCCACCGAAACCAGGAAGACCGTCACCCAGGCCCTCGTCACCAGCCGACTGGACTACGGCAACTCCCTCTATGCCGGAATCACAGCCAAACTTCAGAAAAGACTCCAGCGCATCCAGAACGCCTCAGCACGACTCATCCTGGACATCCCCTGACACAGCCAGACACCTTCTACACAGCGAGGGAATACTGGCTGCGTACAAAAAAAAACACTGCAAACTGTTGGTCTGTACTGGAGACTCACTGGCCTATCTGTTACTAATCACTCCTGCTCAAATATAAGTGATGTCCGATGTGATGCAGTAATTGTTGTGTCTAAGGCTATAGCAGAGAGGGCTGGGTGCTGTGGATCTTTATTAGGAAAACGAAGTACAGCGTGTCCCCGAGGCTGGTGCTAGCTGGAACCGCACTGGTGGGTTGAAGCCCTGGTGCTGCTGGGCTTTGTTGACAGCGACGCATATGGTCGAACACTGTTTGGGACACACTTGTGCGTATGAGGTGGCATTGTAATAGTGCACGGTGTTGTATATACTGCACTGCAGACTATTCTGGTCGGCACAGAGTGTAGCTATTGGCCCCCTAATCGAGAGACATACAGACGTGCAAAGATGGGCAAACCTTAAAAGCAGCAAGCAAAGCTACAATTCGAGGCGAAATGACAAACCAAGGGCGCGAATGTGCAATCGGATACTGAGCTGGAAAATTACATGGCTGGAAAGGGCGGGATGGGACAGGTTCTGCAGGCAATCCAAGTCAAGTCAAGTCAAGTCAATAGATTTATATAGCGCTCTACATACCCATAGGGTCTCAAGGCGCTTGAGGAAGGGTGGGGAATTACTTGTCGAATATCCAAGTTTTAAGTTGCTTTCTGAATGCTAGGTGGTTCTGAGTAAGGCGAAGGTGAGTGGGAAGTGAGTTCCAGGTTTTAGCTGCCAGGTATGAGAAGGATCTACCTCCCATGGTGGTTTTGTTGATGCGAGGTACAGTGGCAAGGGCTTGGTTGGAGGACCGTAGCTGATGGGAGGGAGTGTAGAAGGACAGTCGTGTGTTGAGGCATTCGGGTCCAAGTTCGTAAAGTGCTTTGTGTGCGTGGGTTAGGAGGCGGAAAGTAATCCTCTTATTTACGGGGAGCCAGTGGAGGTTTTTCAGGTGACCAGAGATGTGTTCTTTACGCGGGATGTCTAGTATGAGCCTGGCTGAAGCATTCTGGATGCGCTGGAGTTTTTTCTGGAGTTTTGCGGTGGTACCGGCGTATAGGGTGTTTCCGTAGTCCAGGCGGCTCGTGACCAGTGCGTGGGTGACCGTTTTTCTAGTTTCGGTGGGGATCCAGCGAAATATTTTTTTGAGCATGCGAAGAATGTTGAAGCAAGATGATGAAACGGCGTTGACTTGTCTGGTCATCGAGAGTGAGGAGTCCAGGATGACGCCCAGGTTCCGTGCGTGGTCCGTCGGGATGGGTGCTTTTCCAAGGGCCTCTGGCCACCAAGAGTCATCCCAGGTGGAGGGGGAGGAGCCTAAGATGAGGACTTCTGTTTTGTCTGAGTTCAGTTTCAGACGGCTGTGCTTCATCCACTCGGCTACTTCTTTCATTCCTTCGTGTAAGTTGGTTTTGGCGGTGTTAGGGTCTTTGGTGAGTGAGAGGATCAGTTGAGTGTCGTCAGCGTAGGAGATGATGTTGAGGTTGTGTTGGCGAGCGATGGCCGCAAGGGGGCTCATGTATACGTTGAAGAGGGTGGGGCTGAGTGACGATCCTTGTGGTACGCCGCAGATGACTTCAGAGGCCTCTGACTTGAATGGAGGGAGGCGGACTCTCTGTGTTCTTCCGGTGAGGAACGAGGTGATCCATTCCAGTGCTTTTCCTTGGATTCCGACGTTTCTGAGGCGCTGTAGAAGGGTGTTATGACAGACTGTGTCGAAGGCAGCGGAGAGGTCAAGGAGGATGAGGGCGACTGTGTCTCCATTGTCCAGTAGAGTTCGAATGTCGTCTGTTGCTGCGATAAGTGCGGTCTCAGTGCTGTGTTTGGCTCGGAAGCCGGACTGTGAGGAGTCGAGGGATTTGTTGGTTTCAAGGAAGGTGGCGAGCTGGTTGTTGACAGCTTTCTCGATGACTTTGGCCGGGAATGGAAGAAGCGAGATGGGGCGGTAGTTTTTGAGTTCGGTGGGGTCAGCTGTGGGTTTTTTCAGAAGGGCGCTGAGTTCTGCGTGTTTCCAGTTTTCCGGGAAGGTGGCGGAGTTGAGGGAGCAGTTGATGACATCTCGGAGGTGTGGTGCTATGATGGAGTCTGCTTTGTTGAAGATGTGGTGAGGGCATGGGTCAGTTGGGGATCCTGAGTGGATGGAGTTCATCAGGCGGATGGTGTCCTCAGTGGAGATTGGGTTCCAGTCGTTAAGGATGTTCAAGGGGGGTGAAGGTCCTGCAGTAGGTTGAGTGGGTTGGTCTCCGGGTCGGTTGTCGAAGCTGTTGTGGATGTCTGCGATTTTGTTGTGGAAGAAGGAAGCTAGGGAGTCGCAGAGGGCTTGGGAGGGGGTGATGTCGTTGGAGTTGGCTGATGGGTTGGTAAATTCTTTGACGATGTTGAATAATTCCTTGCTGTTGTGGGCGTTGTTATCTAGTCGGTCTTTGAATGCGGCTTTCTTGGCAGACCGGATTAGTTGGTGGTGTATGCGGGTAGCGTTTTTGAAGGCGTCCCTGGTGCTGGTGTTTGGGTCTTTTTTCCAGGCCTTCTCGAGGGAGCGACAGAGTTTTTTCGATTTCTTAAGATCATCGTTGAACCAGGAGGCGTTTTTGCTGCCTAGTTTGATTTGACGTTTTTTCAACGGTACTAGGATGTCGGCGCTGTTGGATAGCCATTGGGTGAGGTTAATGGCTGCTTGGTCGGGGTTTGAGGAGTGGGCGGGGGGGTTTAGAAGAAGCGATGAGGAAATCTGGTCGATGGTGATTTTGTTCCAGTTTCTTCGCAGGGTGGGTTGAGGATGGTTGTGGATTGTGGTCTTATTGTAGATAAAGTGAACGCAGCTGTGGTCCGTCCAATGGAGATCTGTGGTGTGACTGAATGAGACATGTTTGCTGGAGGTGAAGATGGGGTCGAGTGTGTGACCTGCAATGTGGGTGGGGGTAGTGACAAGTTGTTTGAGTCCGAGGTTGGCGAGATTGTCCAGAAGGGTGGTGCTGCTGCTGTCATTGCTCTTTTCCAGGTGAAAATTGAGGTCTCGCAATAGAATGTAGTCCTCGGAGGGGAGGGCGTGTGGGGTGATAAAGTCAGTGATGTCGTCACTGAATTGTGCACGGGGTCCTGGAGGCCGGTAGAGGAGGGTGCCTCTGAGTGTGGTCTTGGGGTCGGTGTGGATCTGGAAGTGGAGGTGTTCGGCGCTGGCAAGGTTGCCGTCAGAGCTGGTTGAGATGTGGATGGAATTCTTATGGACGATAGCGATGCCTCCTCCTGTTTGCTTGATGCGGTCCTTATGGATGATCTTGTATCCTTCCGGGATGGCAATGGTGATGTCTGGGGCTGAAGAGGCATTCATCCATGTTTCTGTTAGGAAGGCGACGTCCGGTGAGATGGTGTCTAGTAGATTCCAGAGGTCGATGGCGTGTCTGTGGACCGAGCGGGTGTTGAGCAGGATGCATTTTAGGTGGTTGGTGTCAGGTCTCTGTATGGTGTTGGTGGATGAGGAGTTGGTTTTCGTGCCGTCGAACTTGCAGGAGTTGCAAGAGAAGGGTCCATGGGTGTGTCCAGGAGCGGCTTGGACGCAGTTGAGGGAACGGCCGGGGTTAAAGGCTAGGAGGGTGGTGGCATCGTAAGTGATGCGAGTGGGCTGGGCATTACGGGAACCAGGGGGTCTGGCGCTGGGCGCGGTCCAGGCGCGGACGGGCGTAGACGGGCTTACCTTTGGCGCACCTTCGGCGCGCCCGCTGCGCGTGAACGCTGCGCGGAAGTTCATCAGTCATATAAGGAGTTGGGGGGAGGGGCGAGGGCGGAGCAGCTGGGAGGCGGGATGGATATCTGGGGAGGGGAGACTAAACAACAACAAGGTAGTATACAAAATGGCAGTCGGGGCACACACTTGCAATCACACGCTAAAAGTTACTATTAGGGCACAGGGAGACACAATAGTTAAAGCGAGGCACCTCAGATAAAGCTCAGCGTTGCAGCGCGCTGTGCTAGTATGCTAATTAGTTCGAAATGGACTAGCGCTACTCTGCTCTGCTGAAATAAGGAGCGCTATGTAAATAAATGAGTGGACAAATCGGGCGCAGCACAAAGCACCAAAGCAGCTAAATGATTAAATGAGCGATCAAATTGGGCACAGCACAGCAGATGAATGAACGATACCGCAGTGAGGTCGGGGAGGCAGCGTGATGAGGAGCGGCCGTCTCTGACGAGTCAGGATGGTCACAGAGGTCATGTGGACAGACCGAGCCTGATGCAATGTGGGAGGGCGGAGCAGCTGGGAGGCGGGGTGGATATCCGGGGAGGGGAGACTAAACAACAACAAGGTAGTATACAAAATGGCAGTCGGGGCACACACTTGCAATCACACGCTAAAAGTTACTATTAGGGCACAGGGAGACACAATAGTTAAAGCGAGGCACCTCAGATAAAGCTCAGCGTTGCAGCGCGCTGTGCTAGTATGCTAATTAGTCCGAAATGGACTAGCGCTACTCTGCTCTGCTGAAATAAGGAGCGCTATGTAAATAAATGAGTGGACAAATCGGGCGCAGCACAAAGCAGCAAAGCAGCTAAATGATTAAATGAGCAATCAAATTGGGCACAGCACAGCAGATGAATGAACGATACCGCAGTGAGGTCGGGGAGGCAGCGTGATGAGGAGCGGCCGTCTCTGACGAGTCAGGATGGTCACAGAGGTCGTGTGGACAGACCGAGCCTGATGCACTGTGGGAGGGCGGAGCAGCTGGGAGGCGGGGTGGATATCCGGGGAGGGGAGACTAAACAACAACAAGGTAGTATACAAAATGGCAGTCGGGGCACACACTTGCAATCACACGCTAAAAGTTACTATTAGGGCACAGGGAGACACAATAGTTAAAGCGAGGCACCTCAGATAAAGCTCAGCGTTGCAGCGCGCTGTGCTAGTATGCTAATTAGTCCGAAATGGACTAGCGCTACTCTGCTCTGCTGAAATAAGGAGCGCTATGTAAATAAATGAGTGGACAAATCGGGCGCAGCACAAAGCAGCAAAGCAGCTAAATGATTAAATGAGCAATCAAATTGGGCACAGCACAGCAGATGAATGAACGATACCGCAGTGAGGTCGGGGAGGCAGCGTGATGAGGAGCGGCCGTCTCTGACGAGTCAGGATGGTCACCCAACAAAGCCTTCAAGACATTAACGGCAAATTGGACACTGTAACACAAAGAGTGGATAGCATGACAGCCAAGTTGGACAAACATGGGGAGCGTCTGGTTGAAGCAGAGACCAGAATCTCTGCGGTTGAATATGAATCGTGATCGACAACAAAATCCTGTGCTACAATGGAGAAGGTTTTGGAAGTTATCCGAAATAAGACGGAGGACTTGGAGGCGAGGTCCAGCCGCAATAATGTCCATATAACAGGTGTGCCGGAATCCACAAACACTGGCAAAATGGAGACTTATGTGGAGTAAATGATTCGTAAAATTTTTGGCGTGGAATCTTTTTGGACAGTATTGCTGGTGGAACGTGCACATCGATCTCTCGCCCCGCGGCCTAAGCCAGGTGCCCCTCCACGTCCAATTGTTGCCCATGTTCTCAACTACAGGGATAGAGACGTCATTCTGAGGCTAGCCCGCGAGAAAGGCCAAATTAACTATCAAGGAAACAAATTGGAGTTCTATCCGGATTACACAATGGCGGGCCAGCTGGCAAGAAAAGAATACAATTCGGCGAAGAAAAAACTTTGAGACTTGGGTGTGGGATATGCCGTGCTCTATCCACTATAATTCATAGGCCGCAAGACGCACAAGATTTCATGAAAACACTAACCCGCAAACACAAAGTGAAAAGCAGGGAGGAACATCAACAAGATTCGGACTGAGATGGCACTGGTATGGTATGAGGGACTACATCTGAGGGCCATACCTCTGGTAAGGCGCAAATAAGCACCTTTCTTTGTTTGTTGATTGATGGCAAGGGGTGGACCGCACGGCTGACCACCTGTTGAGCTGCATATGGGGAAACTATGGATTTTTGGAACTGGCTGTATGAATTTCTGCTCCAGTTGACTGACTATGACGAACTAATGCAAATCGCTGGGATTGGTGTGAGTTTCTGTCTGCCAACAATTGCTGTGTGGGAACTGGTGCTGGCTGCTGAACTGTTTGTGTCAAATCCAGGTCACGCACTACACGATATATAGAACCTGTGGGGGTTGGAGATATAGGACGCACTAAAGCACGGTTGTTGGCATATAATGTTAAGCGTACGAGACTTTGTGTGAAAGATGGAGAAGATGCAGGAATATATTTGGAGACGCTATAAAGTGTGGACTTTGTGTGCCTTCTACCCTACACAGTAAAAAAATAATCGCCTCTGTCCTAGAGACATTTGGTGTATTCTATGTGGAGATTGATTACAGGTCTGGATGGATGTTGGGCTGATGGTTGTGCCCTCTCTTAGCTGTGCTCCACCTGAGCTTGAATTGCTCCATGTACATGGTTAGACTGTCCCACATTCGTACAGTTAATGAGGACCTGACCACATCCACTATGTGGATGCAGATGTGTGCACCGGGTGGACCCCCCAAATGGGTGCTCCCAACCATGGTTTGAATTTTTGTATATGGTTCTGTCTTTGGCCTAATTGAGATGCTGAAGTGGGTGGGGGGAGGGAGGGATGTTGGGTTGTTTTTAATAGACAGACACACTTGAGAGACATCGCAGACTTCTGGCTATTTACTGTTGCTTGTAACGTTGCTGTGGCCCGGCGATGGCATTCTACGGGTATCTATGCTAATAATGTTATCTCTGCCTAGTATGATATGTTGCTACACTAAGGTTCGCTGATACACTACAACCAAAACATATAAATCTCTTGACCTGGAATGTCAGAGGGTTGAATAACCAGAAAAAAAATCGACAAGTGTTTGCATATTTAAACAGGCAGAACATAGATATTGCTCTCTTCCAAGAGACACACGTCACAGCAAATACAAGTAAAACAATTGGCTTGAGGTGGGCAGAGTCAGTGCACAGCTCAAACTACTCCACATACTCCAGAGGTGTTCTTATTCTCATCAGAAAGGGAATACACTTCACTGTCAGAAAGGTCATTAAGGACGATGAGCGTTGTTACGTGATAGTTGTGGGGGTCATACGCGGTCAACAACTAGCAGTAATAAATACTTATGGCCCAAATGTAGACGATCCTGGGTTCTACCACAAGGTATGGCGTGCGCTGTCGGACCTCCGGGATATCCCTTTACTATGGGCAGTGACTTTAATATTGCATTGTAGGACAATCTGGAGCGTTCCGGCCGTGGGACGGAGCCTCACAAACGTGCACTGGCCATGTTAAGAGATATTATGTCAGATCTGCATCTTACAGACATATTGAGGACAAGGCACCCAGACCATACAGAGGCCACTCACATCACTGCTACTTACAATAGCTGGTCGCGCATTGACTATTGGTTAGGTACCGGGGAAAAATAACTTTGGGCGAGTTTGGTCAAACATTTGCCTAGAACACTATCCGATCATAACCCAGTTCTGCTGTCGTTCACAATACCACACTACTCCCCGCCTAGCCCATCTGTGCTCATTAATATTAATAAATACATATCCGACCCAATTAAAATATCCAGAGGTACAAGGCAAGGCTGTCCCCTGTCTCTTCTATTGTTTGTCCTTGTACTGGAACCATTAGCCTGCAAAACCTGACAAGGACACCATTATTCTGCACTGCAATTCCCACAGCGCCCTTTACACATATCATTATATGCGGACAATATGTTGCTTTACGTCCAAGACCAGGAACAAAACCTAAATCCCTTATTGCATGAATATATAAAATTTGGACAGCATTCCGGACTCAAAATAAATTGGTCCAAGTTGCAAATCGTCCCATTGACTGACACCACTTGCCCATTCTTTATAGACTACCCTTTAGAATGGCATACAGAACCAATACAATATTTAGGGGTCTGGTTCCACAGAGACCCAGAACTTGTCATTCGTACAAATTATGGCAGGGTGATAAGTGTTATGGAGGACAAAAGCAAAAGAGGGAACAGTCTACCGCTGTCACTGGCAGATAGTGCGGCTATAGTGAAAATGGTTATATTGCCAAAATCCCTTTATTTGTTCAATAACATTCCCATAAAACCACCAATGGCAGCATTCTGCAGAATAACAACAATGGTACTCAACCTAATATGGGCAGGGAAACAAGCGAGGATCGAGTTGCGAACATTGACTTTGCCATATTGGCAGGGTGGGTTTAGGGCGCCAGACTTTCTGCTTTATTACTTATGTGCACAAGCGCAGTATGCGCATTACTGGTATCACGAAATCCCATTTCTCACACACGTCGCAATAGAAGAAGGAGACGCACTACCCATACCGTTGTCGGATATTTTGCCACACCAACGACCCCCGCTGCATGCTCAGGACATAAACACGATAGACGCAACTAATGAAGCTTGGTTTTTAATGGGTAAGAAAGCGAACAAATTACCACTATACGCAGCTGCACTTCCACTACATCACTATCCAGCAATTTCGGTCACTCAGGAGAAGGTGGGAATGGATCTACTTAAACAAGTGGGTACAGATAAGATGGGTGATCTGTTTCAGGATGGACACTTTAGGACCATTGATGAATTGACATTCATAAGTAACTCGACACCACTTATCAAATTCACATATTATAGATTACAAAGGGCGATAAGAGAATTATATCCATCTTACCCTGCAGAACCGCAGCAATTGTGTCCCTTACAACTATTGCTCACAGCACCCACAGCACACCGTATGGTTTCTAAATTCTATGCTAAATTACATGAAGATATAGTGGGTAACACAGGGAAAGCACTAGACAAATGGAATGATATTCTAGACACTCCATTGACGACAGAGGAATGGACATCAGCATGTACGCTTACGGGTCTGCTGACACCTAACTGTAACCTAAGAATAATACACTTTAAATATTTACACCAGACCTATTATACACCAGAGCGACTCCATAGGTACGGGTTAAGCGTGGATTCGAAATGCAAGTGATGTCAAGCGGAGGGAGCTGACTTCATCCATCTTGCATAGGGGTATCCTAGGGTGGCAGAGTACTGGGAGAAGGTAACGAAGTTATTAAGTGATATGGTTGCTGTTCCTGTTAAATGTACAATACACTCATGTTTGCTGGGACTGGTACCGAATGTGAGAGCTACAAGGAGTAAGCTCTGTGCAGTCGCATTGTTAGTGGGCAAAAAGTCGTATTTCAATTGGTTGGAACGGGACAAATGCTCCTAATGTCAAACAATGGATTGTAGATCTGACATACTGCAAAGATACCCTGCTGACATACGAGAAAGAACTTCCAGTGAGTTCGCGGCCAAGGGTTTAATGGATGTATTTAATTGAATATTTAAAAACGCATCAAATTGATTAAATGCATGTATTTTCTGTAGAATGGAATAACTGTCCTCGGGGGCAAAGATGTAATGTATTCAGGCTGGAGAATGGATGTTGTTGTGCAAAGGTCGATGTTCTTCTATTGTTGACTTTATATGTCTTGAAAATGCCAATAAACAAAAGTTTAAAAATAAGACCAGGCATAAATTCAACAAAAGATGGTACACCGACCTCGATTCAGCAATGGCCAAATATTAAATGTAGACTGTGCGGGTGGCCACGTAAAACTTTATCACACATAGTATGTGCATGCCCTAAATTGCTTAAAATACACTGAACACTTTTAAACCCTTTGGGGCATATTACCAACAACTAGCGATAATTTTTGTCTCTAACTTGTTTAGAGACAAAAAGTATCGCAGCAAATCGGCGATTTTTATCGCAGATAAACCTTGCTATTAGCAAGGTTTATCGCAAATGCGATAAAAAACGGCCGCAATGCATGAATATCGCTTAAAAGTCAGCGATATTCATGCATTATCGAGCAAAAGCTCTTAGCCATGTTATCCACCTCCCATTGGATAACATGGCTAAGAACTGCTCAGGGCAGGTGTTAGCTTTTGGAGATATTCGCGCTTAGTGCGAATATCTCCAAAAGTTGGTAATTGGAGATAGCGATGTTAGCGACTGTTTCCAGTCACTAACATCTTGGCACGCCCACTTTGCATGTCATTAGTGATAAATATCACTGACATGCAAAGCGGGGCCCAAGATGGTCGCTATCTCCTATTAGCTGTCACTAACTGGTGTTAGCGACAGCTTGGTAATAGGGAGATAATTTTATCTCCGCTTTCTTGGCTTTTAAAGCCAAAAAAGCGGAGATAAACCCCCTTGATAATATGCCCCCTAATTCCTTAAGGCAGGGGTAAGATCAGACTGCCAGGCCCTTATCTTATGGTTATCGGGCGAGTCCATTCCATTGCTATGTCAATTGAGAACATTTTTTACTAATGCTGAAAATGTATTGGCACTCGCTACCTAATGGTTGTCTTAAGAACTTTCAAATCACATTGGCTGTTTTAAGGGTGCTGACATCTTGAACGATTTAATGTCCAAATTACCATGGAAATTTGGCCCTGTGGGAAATATGTAAAATGCTGATGCACTTTCTACTGCTCATTTGCACAAAGCAACCTAAGGCTTAAAATTCTAGAGTTAATGCAACTTCAGGCAACAGGTTTTAATCATACAGCGACACCTTGTTGCTCATTTGCACATTGATACGTAATGATTTAGTTTGTGCACATTGGCACTTTATTGCATATTTAAACAATGTAATATAATGTTAATAGTTTTTATTCTACTTTTCTGGGAATGTAATGATAATATGTTATCAATTTTAAGAATATATTGTGTGTGTTTAAAAGAGATGTTTATATGTGGTATTAGTGTTGTGTTTTGGCCTGTAACCATGGTTTTTTAATGTCTTAATTGCAATGTTTTTTGTTAATCAAGCAATAAAGCATCCATAAACCAAATCGATTAAGGGCCCTGTCAAGACCACCCATGTGCCTTGTGTGGTGTACATACAAGACTGGGTGAGGAGAAACCCGTTGATGGCACTGTGAAAACCACCCAGGGTCCTTGCGTGGAGTACATTTGGGAGTGGGTGAGGAGCAATCCACTGATGGCACACATTAAAACCACCCAGGAGTCTTCGGGGGGGGGGGGGGGGGGGGAGAGGGGGCGTACATGCGTGATGGGTGAGGTGCTCTCCATTGTTGGAACTGTCATAACCACCCAGGGGCTTTGCGTGAAGTACATTCAGGAGTGGGAGAGGAGCAATCCATGATGGCACTGCTAAAACCACCCAGGAACCTTTTCGTGGAGTACATACAGGAGTGGGTGAAGAGCAATCCATTGATATCATACATTAAAACCACCCGTGAGTCTTGTGGGGAGTGCATACGGGAGTGGATGAGGTGCAATCCATTGATAGCATACATTAAAACCACCCAGGGATCATGTGTGGAGTACATAAAGGAGTGGGTGATTTGCAGCCTTACAGGGTCCATCTGTGCAATGTATTTCATGCCTGTAACGATTTTAGGTAATCTACTATGGTACTGCAACTGCATCCTTTTAAATACATGATAATTTGGAGTAAGACCTGAGCATATTTTTTTTGTTGTTTTTGGTGGTTTCCTTGTAATAGACTTCTTTGAAAGTGAGAGTCACTCGCTGTTCCCGAACGTCAAAAAGGAAACAGTTCTTATTTCCACGAACAATGAGACACTGAATTACTGCACGGCACTCTTGTAATCACAGAGGCCAGATTATGACGTAAAGAATTGGATGCTTTTAGCGAAATGAGCTTGCAGCGCTTTGTTACCTATTGATTGGCTCAATGCAGTTATCAATGCCTCAGTCACAGTTCAGAGAATCTTCTCCTTGAGGACAAAAGAAAAGCCAAGAAGCACCAGACGGCTGAAAATGACTACTCTAAATCGCTCACTGAAGAGATCGAAACAATAGTTTAAAGATTAAAAGCAAATCTGCCCGTCTCCATGTTCTTCTGTTCGAAGTGGACAACGATTTGGTGAATAACATTATTCCGCAGGCTTCGGAATCGATCACCTTTAAAATTCAAGCTCTCAAAATATGTTTAGTCCATTTAGGTCTTTAAGAAAGGGAGTCGCTGCCCTAGGGGGAGAATTACATGTAAGTATTAAGCGAACATTTGTGTATCCATTATATTATACAGCAGACGTGAACAAGATATGGAAAACTGGGAAAATAAAGCTTTGCCTGGTTATGCAAGCATTTAATGTAAACATTTACATCGTTCGTTACACGCTTGGAGCCTCAACTCTATGCACAGCTATTTCAGTTGACTTAGTGAATAGTACGTCTTCATGATTTTTATAAGAATATTATTATGAATCCTAGCGCACACATTGCAAAGCCTTGTGAAATGCAGGAACAATGATTCGATCCTTAGCGATTCGCCTATAGCATACACATGCTTTGCGGCCATTTTTGTGGCTTCCAAGCACGAGCGCGGCCAAAGTTGACACTTTGCTTTTGTAGGCTGCAGACATGGATGAGGTAAAGCACACATCAATACTACGGACTGCTAAAGTCTCTTTCCCACTGTCATATTCACGTGCACCGCTATTTCCGATTGTGAATGTTGGGATGAAGTTCTTCTGTCCTATACAGACTCACAATCCCAGCTACTTTTTGTAATAAGTGACAAGCCAATTCCTGCCTTATTAAGATTAATGAGGCGGGCAGTTTGCAAAAGTTTTTTCAAAGGACTTTTGGTCAGTCGGGAGTTTGCAAAGTGCAACAATGGTGTCTGAGCAACACACATGCATGATTGCCAAGTACAAGAAAACACACCGAAGTTGCCTACTTATTATTTTTAAGTTTGTGCTTTCAGATTTTTTAGAGACCCCCTCGCAGGATTTTCCTGCCACAAAAAATCCAGCATAAATTGTATCAGAGCCTGAAATGTGCCTTTGTCCACTTTAACCTGGAGTCTATGTATGAGTATCATCTTTACGGAAGTAATGCTACCAATGCAGGGTATGTTCAGGTTTTCTCACTTCCTAAGATCAGTTTTGATTCCTATGACCAGTAATGTATTTTGGCCTTTAAGAGGTCCTCAATTTGTGTCAGTGTTGGAAAGTGGTACAAAGGGGGTGGTGATGGACGGAGGATCTGAACCAATCAAACACTCACACCCAGTCAACAGATCTGGGTTTAATCCATCACCGTTCTTTAGCCCACTCTGCCACCCCAGTTCAGACATGGCCATATGCAAATCAGTCTGACCCTGTGCCTCATGGGAACATTCCAGCCCGAGCTGCCAAGCCATGCCTTCCCTGGACCGGAAACAAGCTTCCGAGGACCGGTTTCTGGCATTTCAGCCGTCTTCAGCCAGGTTTGCTTGAATCCAGTGGCAAAGTGAGCAAGGGACTCACATCTGAGCATACCCTGCCAACTTATGGCGAACAAAGTGGTACAAAAGGGGGTGGTGATGGACGGAGCATCTGAAACAATCAAACACTCACACCCAGTCAACAGATCTGGGTTTAATTCATCACTGTTCTTTAGCCCACTCTGCCACCCCAGTTCAGACATGGCCATATGCAAATCAGTCTGACCCTATGCCTCATGGGAACAGTCCAGCCCGAACTGCCAAGCCATGCCTTCCCTGAATCGGAAAGAAGCTTCCGAGGACCGGTTTCTGGCATTTCAGCCGTCTTCAGCCCGGCTTGCTTGAATCCAGTGGCAAAGTGAGCAAGGGACTCACGTCTGAGCATACCCTGTCAACTTATGGCGACCAAAGTGGTACAAAAGGGGGTGGTGATGGGCGGAGCATCTGAACCAATCAAACACTCACACCCAGTCAACAGATCTGAGTTTAATCCATCACCGTTCTTTAGCCCACTCTGCCACCCCAGTTCAGACATGGCCATATGCAGATCAGTCTGACCCTGTGCCTCATGGGAACAGTCCAGCCCGAACTGCGAAGCCATGCCTTCCCTGGACCGGAAACAAGCTTCCGAGGACCGGTTTCTGGCATTTCAGCCGTCTTCAGCCCAGCTTGCTTGAATCCAGTGGCAAAGTGAGCAAGGGACTCACGTCTGAGCATACCCTGCCAACTTATGGCGAACAAAGTGGTTCAAAAGGGGGTGGTGATGGACGGAGCATCTGAACCAATCAAACACTCACACCAAGTCAACAGATCTGGGATTAATCCATCACCGTTCTTTAGCCCACTCTGCTACCCCAGTTCAGACATGGCCATAGGCAAATCAGTCTGACCCTGTGCCTCATGGGAACAGTCCAGCCCGAACTGCCAAGCCATGCCTTCCCTGGACCGGAAAGGGAAAGTGGGCTACTATTAATAATAGTGGTAAATATGTATCTACCACTGTTAATAAGGCCACTCACACAGTTTAGGGCTCATAATAGGTCTCAGTAAATTATTCCCATGCTCAACCCTGGGTAGCTTGGCTTTAAACAGGCAGGCTTAATTTAGGAGACAGGTATATAAAGTATTTAAAAACTACAATTCAGTAAATATTATAACACAACACACAATAAAAATCCCAAACCAATTTATAGGGATAGGAAACATTGTTATCTTTAAAATTACAACAGAACAACAAAAATCAATGTAGGGAATAGGAGATATGAATTTGAGCATTTGAGCGGGATGAACCAGCAGGTCAACACAATTCAAGGGTCTGGAAGCTCCAAGATGGTCCATGAAACTTTGGAACCACAATTCCCACAATGCACCTTGACAAAACCACTGGACGCACTCCGGGCAGGGGATTCTTTGTGGTGATGGTCCAGGCGAGCTCTGTTAACCTATAACTTCCAGGAAGCACACTCTTTATTCCGCTTGAAGCAATGTACATCCAAAGGGCTGTAGTTCAAGATAATGCAGTAGGCAAAGTCAGTCAGAAGTCAGGGCCTGATGGTGGAAATCAAGTTTTCAGCTTGGCAAAACTTCTTCTTCTCTTAGTTCCAAGCAGCAGATCTGAGAGGCGCTGTTTCTCTCATATATTTTTTCAGTATTCTCAGGTCAAGCAGGAGATCCTCCTGTCCAATGAGGGGAAGGGCAACACCCCATAGCATGACGACTTCCTCCAAATTGTAGCATAATCTTCTCCCCAAAAGCACTATTTCACCAAAATTCCGTATGGCTTAAATCTCAAAAGAGGAGCAAGAACAAGTTAAACCAACCTCCAGTATGCCTCATTTCCATAGCTCTCCCCTCCTATCATCTGTGGATTTCTTTTTTAAGGCTTCCATCTGGCAGGGACAACGGTGATGGGGGAGATGGACCTGGCATTCCCTGCCTGTCCTATTCCTCCTTTGAAGCTTCATGCTTTATGACTCTCTCCACCATGATCTGGCCTTCCTGTGTGGCAGAGCTCTCTCCATCAGATATCCTCTTTGTAGTGAATAACTTGCAGGAAACGTTGGTGAGTTCCAGTAGGAAAGGTTAATTAATGACGGGGACTGCGCAGCAGCCAACCGCCGGCGAGGCAACAGAAAATCAACTCCTAACATATTCAAAACCCGTGATCTAGGTTCTGTTGTGGAATGCACATGCGCAAGAACCTGCAAGGTGGTTCGTATTCCATAACAGAGAGAAGCATAGAGAGGGAGACCACTACATTATCCCCCTCCTCTAAATGTAATTTAAAAAACAAATAGTAACCGGGGCAGCCAGTTGGAGAGGACAGTAGGGAACAGAAAAGAGGAAGGAAAGGAAAAGAAAGGATGCACAGAAAAACAACACAAGGGAGAGGGGACACAAAAAATTGGAAAAGAAAACCAGATTAACAAAATCTAATAGGAACAGTACGTTTTCTATTGCTCCTATGCAACCCCAACAGTGTAGGAGCATCCACGTGTTTTCCATTAGACACATTAGGAGAACTGCAATAAGAGCAACTGTTGGAACAAGTAGTAACAACTTAACAACCCAGGACATGTCCCACCAATGTTTGTTGTTCACCCTTACAGCATTAGCACAAACCCTATCCACAACCATGAGATCAGAGATCTTTGCGTCTCCTTTCTTGCTGTGAACAGTAATCTTCATACTCACAGTGTCTCCAACAACAACTGTATGTGGAACAGATATTGTCCTGGCATCAAAATAAGATTTGCGGCATAACTGAGCTTTGGAGACATTCTCCCTAACAAGATCGTCCACACCCACAATGGTATCATTCTTCAACCACCTAGACATCCATCCAGGACACACCTTGGAGGAAGACTTCCTTCCCCACAAAAATTCAAAAGTTGAAACCTTTGTAGACAAGTGGAGTGTTGTAAGGTAAAACCATAGCATGGAATGCACAGCTTTCTAAATGATCCACTTGCTAGCAATTGCCCACTGTACGCAGTTGTTCAGAACCCATTCCTTTGTTCCACAAGACCGTTGGTTTGTGGGTGATAAAGGGAGCTCTTGAAGTGAGTAATACCACCCTGTACTAAAACGTCTTGAAATTCCTTATTGACAAACTGTACCCCATTGTCAGATACAATGGTAGAGGGGTAGCCCTCTCACAGGAAAATGTCCTTGATGAAATCAATGACGTTTTTGGAATTCAGCTCCCCAAAGAAACAAACCACCGGCCACTAGGAATAGTAATCTATGGCAACAACAGCAAAGCGAGAGGAAGGTGAAAGAACGTTTAAAGGACCAACCAGACCAATGCCAATGTTCTCCAAAGGGCCTAGCTGGAAGATCAATGGGTTGGAGAGGAGGTGTCCTCACTTTCAGTCCTTTTTCAGCATTCAAACACATGACACACTCACCCACAAAGACATCAATGTCCTTGTCCATAAGTTGCCACCAAAAATACTTGCATTACCTGCGGTTGCACTGCTGCTAGGGAGGCAAACGTGATGCACGCAAAGAGTACCTTACAATGCCTGCCTCTGATCCACATTGGATGTCAGCTGGGTACTCACTGTAACCACAAGGGATACAGAATGCTTGCTGAAGTCCAGAGAGTACATTGGACGAAACGCGTTGATAAGCACTAGTACGTCTTCATTGGTCCTGCAGGCCCCTGTCACTTATTGCCACGAGGGGTGAACATTCCACAATAGAGAGAAGCACAGAGAGGGAGACCACTACACTCTCCATAGGTGAGCTACTTATCACTTTATCAAAGCAGCCTGGCTAATCCTGTTAACTCTGACCAATAAGGGAAGAGGGCAGGAAGACTCAAATTTAGCTTGAAGACAAGAAAGACCTATAACTTCTTTTCTGTACAATTTAGGATAAATTCAGCAATGGAAATTCTGCTAAGTCCTTGAATGATATCTTAATTCAATTCCTATCAATAGTTATGGATTCCTACACTATTGCAATGGTATCCTATGGGGCTAGGTATCTTTAATTGGGAACATGAAACATGACATTTCTCCATCACCAGGGCATATAACACATATTGGAATAGGGCCATGCTTATAGTTACAAGACCCCAAACCCTGGGACACATGTGGGAGAATTTAGGGGTCTTGTATATGCAAAAATAGTGTAGATCCTCACTCCGCCGTACAATGAGGGAAGTGAAATGTGCAATTTCTCTATCCCCAGGGCATATAAAACATCTTTTTTAAGGGCCCTGCTTATAATGACATGACCTCCGTCCCTGGGACACTCAAGGAAGATCCTTGGGGTACCTACAATGCCATAATATTATTGTAGTTTGCCACTTTTTAAGTGCCCCTAGCCCCAAAGTTCAGTTTAAGCCAATGTGCATTTAAACGCAGTGCTGCAAAACAGGGCTATTTTTAAAATGACCTTGGGCTCTCAGCAGTACACACAAGCAAGTGAAGAAAGGGCTGCTGGCCTCTATATTGCCATGCCCTATCATGTACTAGGGACTTATAGGTCGTTTTAATCCCCCTGCCCTATTATATACTAGGGATTTAAAGGGTAGGCCATGCCAATTTCAAGTGCACCCAAATATATAGTATACACTCATGGATGTTTGTGTTTTCACTGTGCTTTCAACATAGCATTGGGTGTTTTCAACACAGCACTGGCCCTGGGCCACACCAGAGCAGAGCCCAGGTTACTCTCAGAGTCACCGAACCAGCATCTAGGGGTCCCAAATGGGGCAAACATTTCGGAGGGACACTGCAAACAGGTCTTGATTTCCAACAGTCATGAGATGCACCTCAAATATTTCAGAGAGTGTTTTTCCATCCTGAAGAGTGTTGAATCCCTAAATCTCCTGCATCTCTTATCGTCTATTTGTATTGAAAAAATCTTCTATTTATCCAGGTGAATTTAATAACTTGGTGTCTTTCGGAAGATCTGCAATGTTTGAAGCAATGTTGAAATGGAAGTTGTTGGCTGTGTTAAATATATCAGAACATTGTCCGCAATAATGGGATTTTATGGTTATTTCCTCCAAACCCATACACTAGATGACCATCAAGTTTCAGATGGCCAGTGCCAATGGTTCAATGGACTTTGTGAACAAGTAGAGCAAAATAAAGAAAATCTGCTTCATACCTCTTACCTTCATACCTCTTTAATGTTAAACTTATCGGAGTATATGCCATTGATAGATATTATTGTTCTTTAGTGGGCAAATGAAATTATATAATTTCTCACCCATTTTCTCCCAATCCAGATTTCAGCAGTATTCTCTTCTTAAAACTCTAGCTGACCCTGTCAAACACCTTCTTGGCATACAGAGCTAAATGCACTAGCAGTATCTATTTTTAAATTAATTTTTCCCAGTTAGAGAGGTCCTTCTGATGGCATTGAAGCAGACTGGAGTGGAAGTTGGCCAGCATCTCAGCCAATATTCGTATTTAAATATTTAAGTCACCATATACCAGGTCTATAGCCCTCTGGGATGCTCATGGTCTGTTGTGTCTCCCAGCTTTTGAAGTATAACTATAACAGTGTCTACTCCTTTTCAGGCACAGCTTTTGAGACTTGACTAAGTATTTAGGCTTGCTGTAGACAAATGCATTGAACAATTCTACTTTGAATCCATCAAGGGAACTTAAGGGACATTTTTTAACTGCTACACTTCCTTCTCCGAAAATGGAGCTTAAAGGCCTCTTTATAGTAAGTCTTGAATTTTAGGTTAAGCCCCCAAAACATATTGTTTTAATCTATCATCATCTCCCACTAATTTGGGCACAATATTTTGCAGAATATTAAAAGGGAGTTCACTTGCACCACTCTTCAAACAGAGGGTTCCCAACCGGCTGTTTGGTGCATGTTCTGTTTTGCTTTCAATGTATTTTGTTTTTTTTCTTTGTTCATATGTCTTATGATGGAGGCAGAAGAGAAATCTCTAAGACCAGTTTATCAGTTGTGAATTTAATTGTCCTATAATGATTATCACTTTCTCGAAGTCAAAGTTTGCTTTATTCATGGCTTCTGTATCTTTAAGCTCTAAATCATTGTTAGTTCGCTGTTGTTCTTGGCTGCTACTGCGATCGGTTTTAACCTAATGATGGCCTTAAGGGCCTCCCAAAGACCGGTATCATACCATTGTGCTCAAGGTAATCTTTTATAGATTCTCTTATCTTGACTTGGTGTGCTGCATCTTGTAAGAGACTTTTCCCCATGAGCCACTTTCTGTTTTTGGGCGCCGTTTCAATGTAAGTAATACTTCTATCCAAGCATAATCAGAGTACATGATATCTCCTGTGTAGGAACCGGGGTCTCTAGTTGGCCGGGGTATGCATCCTAGTCCAAGTAGGGACCACCGTTTCAGACAGGGTAGCTTGGCACACGGCAGGTAGGCTAAAGGCAGGAGGCAATGTGTAAAGTATTTGTACAACACACACCAACAGTAACACAGTCAGAATTACTCACAAAAGGGACACCACACCGGTTTTGTATAAAAATAGAATTATATTTATCTAAAAACTCTGCAAGATTCAAAAACTGTAAGGATTCCCCATATACAATCAGCAGTGACAGGCAAAATGTCTTTGGAACATCTGTTGCAGAATAGCCTGGCAAAAACTATCCTTCAGAGGGGAAACATAAGGGCAAAACAGTTCCTCAAGTGAAGGTATTCAGAGAAATGTCTTTAAGCAGGTTGTCACGAAAATAATGAGCCAGTATTTCCCAAATTACATACAGTAGGATAAAATAGTCACCAGCCCATGTCGTGGTACGCAGTAAATGATTTCCAGAAATAAGAAAAGGTCTTAAGCTGGCTTGTGCCCAATACCCAGATCAAGAGGTTAGGGAGGGCCTGTCACTCTTTGCCCTAAGCGTAGAGGTAAAAGCGCGGGTCACCCTTTTGCACTTATCGTGTAAAGTGGGGCCAAAAAGGCGCAGAGTCAATAGTCCCTGGGCAGAAAGGAAAACAACATTCAAGGTTTACGAGCCCGGGTATGTGAGTGTTCCGGGAGCGGGCTCACTACTAATTAACTGTCCCATTAGTCCGTAACAAATGGAGCAAGGGCCCTGAGGTCAACAATCTGACCGCTTTCCTCAACCAAGACCCCCAAACCTGGCTTGAGCAGGCCCGCTCTTCAATATCCCAAAGCAGGTCTTCTGCACCTGTGAGACTCACCGGGACTGCGGGGTTCCGCCGGCAAGTCGGTCCCCGTCCGTTGAGGCACAGTCTGCTGGTGCTGCGCTGCTGGAGGGTGGTGGCTCGGGACGAGGCAGGGTGATGTGCTTACTCCGGGTGCAACTCGCGAGGTGCAATCCTCACCTCCGACTGCGAGGCACCCAAGCACCGTTGCACAGTCCCGCTCAGGGCAGGCAGCAGCTGACCACGGCACGAGGTTGGGTTGCCTGGATACGCTTTGCGCTTCCTGGTTGCCGCATGAGTCTTCTTCTGGACGATCCTCTCGTTGCTGGACAATGTCCCGCTCGGGCCCAATCCCAGCGTGGCCTCACCCTGACATCGGCGGACTCCGGCCCACAGCAGAGACAAGCTCAGAGCTCCCGAGGCTCCTGGCCAGTGGTGGTGATTACGGGGGGAGCAATTTGGTTACGCTTGACTCCGGGCCGCAGCGGTGACTAATACAATACTCCAGAGGCCCCCAGCGGTGATCTTGGGGTCAGTGGTCAAATCCGGTCTCCAGTAGAGTGCAGACACCTAGGCTCACCACCACAGGGGTGATTTGAACAATGCACACAGTCCAGGCCGGTTGCGGTGACTTCAGGGATGTGAAATACAAATAGTTTTCCACCGCTAGTACTGCAGAGGCAGTTTTTGAAAGGAGATAACGTTGTTGACCTTATGAGCTCTGCAGAGGTAGTCTTTAAAATGGTTGTAGTCCCCAAGAGGCAGTTCTCAGGAATATTGTGGAGACGCTCTGGGGGTTTATTTCCAGTTCTCCCTAGCAGAGCAGGATCAGCAGGCAGTAGGGCAGCTCAGCAAGTAGGGGCAGCAGTTCCTGGGAGCAGTCAGCCTCCTCACAATTGGCAATCCTCCTGGCGCAGCTGTCCTTTCTCCAGCAAAGATTCCTCCAGGTCCAGTAGTACAAGAAAGACGTGTGGCCAGGGCCCTCCCTTTTATACCCTGCAGTCTAATTACTAGAAGGGGGCAGAAGTCTCTGGAAAGGTCTGGGGTCAGGGGTTTCTGGAAGAGTCCAGGGAGTCTGGGATGTTCACTGCCTTGACTGACCTGGCTGTCAATGTGACAAAAGGCAGGGTCGTTAAAGCTACAGTGGGCAGCCAGTGACAGCCCATTCAAGGGGAGAAGGTGTGAATCACCACTCCCACCTCGCAGCCCAGGCATGCTATCAGTATGCAGATGGGAGAGGGGAGTCTACAGTGCCCAGACTAAGTGTAGGCAGAGAAATATTTACTGCCTGGAAGGGAGAATTCTAGGGTAGTAGTGCCCAAACCCCATATATCATTGGAAAGGGTTCCCCACCCCGCTTATAACAAGACTTATTAAGTCCCAGCCAGAAATTATCCCAGAAGGGGGGTTCCCAATGTTAGCCTATGGAGGGATAAGCCCCACTGCAGTAGCAAGGACCTGTGTCAGATATGCCAGTGTTACAATGTTTTAGGGGAGAGCACCTGCACCTCAGTACTGTTGAGCAGTGGGAAGGCACCCAGTCCAACAAAAGGGTGAGGTAAAAATGGGAGACAAGAGGGTACAAATGTAGGGGGAGACTACCCTAAGGCTGACAGGTCCAACATCCTGTTACAGCCTCTACTATCTATTCAATCACTTTATTAGAGATAAACACACAGGCCCAGATTTACAAACCTGTCACACAATGCAGCGCAACACCCCAAGTTGATGTGCTGCATTGTGTGACTGGGAGAGACCAGGAAAGCACCATATCTACAGAGATATGGCCTTATCCTATGCTCTACCTAGTGCTGCCACACTATCTGGCTGCCAGGCACCACCACACATCTTCTACATGAGTCTAACATGGGTTTTGTACTACCAGGGGTCCTTTCTAGTGCAAAATACTATGCTTGGACTAATCCTTTCACTCTTTGGATATGTGTTACACAGTGCAGCACATATTGAAAGTGGGAAAAGTTAGGAGAAATAAATGTATTTCTCCATTTTAACACCTACATTAACGCAATGTTAATTTTTTAAGCAAAACCATGTCTACACTTGTTAGTAGATAGGGTTTCGCATCACACACCAATGGTGGTTGCATGGAAAGACCCATGTGCCACTCATGGAATGCCTCCTTGACGCAAAGTGACGCAAAGTCACGCTTCAACCTGGTTTGTGTTACCTTTTCTTACAAACTAGTGTAAATGCCATTTTTCATTGGTTTGAAAATCCCAAAACCGATTTTGTATTGGCTTTGCATTAAAAAGTAACCTAAACCCGATGCAAAACCTTTGTAAATCTGGATCCTGGAGTTACCCTGAAGAATGTGTGGTCGATGTGTGAGTAAAAGGCAAAATCTCTATGTTGGGGATGGATTATGTGTCAGACGTCCCCCAGGACTTTGTCACTCAAGGTGTTTTCAGTATCTCCTGATATAATGTTCACTATGAACCATCCCTGTCCGGTCCGGTCCAAGTACCGTCCAATATGTTGTTTAAGATGTCCCCCAGCAGTACCTTCACTTCATGAAAACCCTTTATTTGTCTCAATGTTCATTGAAGAAAATCACTTTGTTTCTGATTCGAGGTATAAATTGCGGCTATTGCAAAAACATCTGTTCCAGCCCTGCACATCGGTTGGTCTCTAAGAACACTGTCCCTAATGGGTTTACAGAGCAAGATAGTTGTTTTGTTCAATATTCTATTCTATTTTGTGAATAAGAGTGGCATGGATTTAGTTTGGATCTGACCTGAGTCCTTCAAGTGGATTTGCAATAGCAAGACTTTTCCAACCTTAGAAGCTTCTAATTTAGAGTACATCTCTGACATTTTCTGCTTGGAAATTCAGCCTCCATATTTTTAATACAAGTACTCTGAATAGTAGAGGTGAGCTGTTATGTTTGTTTTGGTCTTTGAGTCTGCCTTGTCTCCAATGTTTTCTATGTGCCCCCCACCTTTGCATTCCCACTACACCATTTCCCTCCTCTAGTTCCAAGCTGCAAGATCCAATACCAGTATTCTAATAAACAGAACTAGAGCTAACATTATCAGCATTATAACTTAGATGTACCCATTACCATTGAAATCCTTGTGCTGCTTATGTATCTAGGAGTTGATTTATTACCTCATGCGCTCCTCTGTTTTCTGCTATTCTTTTTTACCTTAATGGTGCCTCTCCACTTCAAAAGCAAACTTTTGTCAGACACCCATGGTCTTACAACACACAGTAGGATTCATGCTTCTTCTTACTTGTTGTGCCTTCCAAAGTTTTCACCACCCACTCTTTCTCAAAGACTGCAATATTTCTATTGATGCTTACATTGAGCGCTTCCCCTGGAAATGCACTGCACAGCACTACAGCGCTCATGTAATGTATTCCATGCAGGAATACATACACTCAGTATTTGCAAGTACTGCACAGTATTGCTGTATCCCTTTGCCAGGCACACAGACAACCAGCCCAGAATCGCTACTTCTGCGCTGTGCAGCTTTTTACATCTAACTGATGTCGTCCAAGGGTGAGCAGCAGAACTTTAAATGGGGAGTGAGTCTGTAGGCCTCACTCCAGTGAGACATGTTAAAACTGACCTGTTTTATCCTTTTGATCACTACACAATATACTGCCAACACCGTACTCATGTTGCTTAACTTTTGGTGAAGGCAGTAGCCTTCCACCACTATGATGGTAGAGATTTGGGCACCCCTCCAGGTTCAACAAGACTACAGTCCATGAGATAGGCCTATATCATGGCGCACACATATTATCTGTGTTTCCCTATGTCAACAAAAATAAGCATTAGGGATCCAGACAGCAGTACAGTTGGGCCCTCAAGGCAGGGGTATGTGTCCTTTACCATGCAGAGGGCATTTCTGTCCCAAAAGAACATAACTAAGTAAAGTCTCTTGATTTGTTAAAATGCTATAAAAAATCTTTGCTTCCATCACACTTCAGAATTACAACAGTGATTCACTTGTGCTTTCTTAACTGCTGGTATGTTTTGAAATATTTGTGCAATACATTTTCACATATTTAAATTTTATTGTGTTAGAAAAAGTTGGTATTATAGAGCCTTATCTTTCACACCAGCAAGATTGTCACATAGTTCACTTTATAAAATCCTCTCTCTTTGCAGTCAGAGAAAGAAAAGTAAACAATGTTAAAAAAAACTGCAGTAATTTGTCAGAAGACATAGCCTGACATTTGACTTCTATGTTTGACTGCTCAGCAAATGTAACAAGATGAAGACGAAATGTCAAGGCATCTTTAATGCTCATGCACCTTGTGAACTCCAGCATGACTTTTTCTGGGGGTGCTGCAGCACAGCCACACCCCTACTCCCAGCACCTATGCTTAGAATGACAACCAGCCACACCAATGGCAGAGTCTCATGAGATCAATCAAACACAGTCTGTTTCGACCTATAGAGCCTGTCACATGACCATCTGTGTCTAATCTCAATCTACCTAAATAAAAAGAAAATTGATCAGGCTGCTCTATCAGCCTCACAATTGCCGTTGAAAGAATAGTTTTAGCAGTAGACTTGGCAGTAACTAGTTCAAGAGACAGAGTGAAAACATTAGTTGGGTAAATGATCAGTCCATGAGCTTATGAGAGCAGGGAAGAGACATAGACCTGAGACCATTCTCATGTGCATTTATCTGTGTCTATGTTAAATATTGTGTTCTTTCTTCATAAACAGTGTCACTTCCTGGAAGTATGGCTAGTGTCAAAGACCAATGAATGAATGAATGAATGAATGAATGAATGAATACATTTATTGTGTGGTTACTCAAAACCATTACATTAAAAACAGAGTACAAAACTACAAAAGTTAAAAGAATCAGAGGAGTCATCTTCTTTAAGACAAGTCTGTGTGCTCAAAGTCTAGGTACTTGTAAACGGAGGGAGTTAGAGTCTATTTTGTTGCGGAACAGCGTGCGTCGGGTAAGACTCTGGATTTTTTAGCTTGTGATGGCCATCAGCATGGAACGAGTCTGTTGAATGAATTTGCCAAATGTGGCCATCTGTTTAACTGAGTTCAGTGTGTATAATTGATAAACCACCTCCTTTGCGGTTCGCGTCCCCAGTTGTAAGATGATGGGCCTGAGATAAAGGCGACGGGCTGTGCGCAGAGCCGGGCAGCAAAATAGGAGGTGGACCAGGGACTCCCGTTTGTAGTTACAGAGCCTGCATTCCTTAGTCCCTGAATCTGCCTGCGTAAGATGTTGTTTAGCGTTATACGCCATGTGCGGCAGGCTTTGGGACTCATGGAAACCTGTTTTTGCCAGTGACTCTAAGTCCAATGCACGAGAGCGGAGGTCGACTTGTTTTTTGATTACAATTTTAATAGCAGAATAGTTGACTAGCTCAGAGCCCCATTTCTCCGTGGCTAAGCTAAGGAAGTCCTTTGCCGCAGTGAGGGTCGCTGACCAAGGGTTCCCGGGTTCCTGGAAAATGTTTTTTAAGACTGCCTTCAGTGTTTTGTCGTGTGCCGCTGTTGTGAGATAATAGCATTTACTCAAAGCAGCCATCTCTTCCAACTTTTGTTGGTTCAGGGAAAATTCAAGACGTACAAGGGTGTTTCTGGTGCACGCAGGTAGGTGGGCTAATTTCTTGTATGCGCTGCAGTTTAATTTTTTCTAGGTCCTTATTTAGTTTTCCAGGGAACGCTTGCTGAGCGTAATTAAGGGCTGGCATTAATTTTCCCTTTATTACTCTTTGAATAGCCATTGTAGAGGG
This sequence comes from Lissotriton helveticus, assembly GCF_964261635.1. Taxonomy (NCBI): domain Eukaryota; kingdom Metazoa; phylum Chordata; class Amphibia; order Caudata; family Salamandridae; genus Lissotriton; species Lissotriton helveticus. The sequence goes on from NC_136060.1 coordinate 198,331,599, forward strand.
GCTGTGTAGGGTGGCTTGTAGTTTGCAAATGGCGTAGGTGATTGTTTTCCCTTTAAGTAATATTTTCCTTAGATGAACACCGGGTAGCCCCGATTCGTGGTACCAGACGCCCAAATAATTGTATTGCTGCGTGCAACCCAGTGTCAAGTGACCGAGCCTCCATTTAGCTCGTTTTTTTTCGGATAGTGCCCAAAGACGACAATTTTGGATTTGGCTGCATTGGCCACCAGCCTATTTTTATCGTTGTAAATTGCCAAGGCCGATAGCGCCTTTTGTTGGCCTATTTTTGTATGATCAAGGAGTACCAGGTCGTCGGCATATTGCATAAACTGGATTTTAATGCCCCCGATTCTTGGTGTGGCTAAGGCTGCTCCAGTCAGGGCTTGATCCATGTCTGCTGTGTATAAATTAAATAGCAGAGGGGCTAAAAGTAGTAGTGGAGTAGTGTGGCTCACTGGTTAGAGGCGGCAGGCCTGAGAGCAGAAGTCAGCCCGGACCAGGATTCAATTCCCAACGCGGCAGGCTTGTGGACCTTGGTCAGCGGACTCGATAATTCTTGCTTCGGTGCTTACTCTAATCAGGGGCTCCACTCGGCAACTCTGGGCATTAGCTTGCCTAATCTCCACAATGGCCCCACCAATTCCGGGGATGCCTGGCTCCACCTTGGGGATTCCCAGCAAGGGACCATCCCACAGGGAAAGCCAGGACGGGTTCCCCAGAGTTATACAGCGCCAGGAGACCTATGGACGGGTAGCAGAGTGCTTTACAAGCTCAAAAACATTTACATTTACATTTAAAACGCACCCTTGTTTAAAACCTCGGTCCGTATTAATCTTCTCTGATGCGGAGCCGCTTGAAAGCTTGATTCTGACCCACGTTCTTTGGTACAGCGACTGAATTGCTTTCAGCAGAGCTGGGTTGATGTTCCAGAGTTCCAGCTTCTTCCAAAGAATTGCGCGGTCAACCCCATCGAACGCTGCTAAGTAGTCGATAAAGCAAGCGAAGAGGGGAAGATTTTTGCGCAACCGTGCTTGGTGGGCTAGATAAGAAAGTGCAGTTATATTGTCCACGGTTGAGGCCCCAGGACGTCTCCCAGGAGCCAGCATTCAGTATATAAGTGGGTCAGGTTTTCAGACCAAAATTCTATATTCGCCTTGAACAAAGAGCCCGGGAGGCCATTTGGGGCCCGTTGCGCCATTTTGTCTGATTTTTTTTAGGATTTTGGATACTAGAAATTTTCCGGGAGCAACCTTCGGGTGTACAATACGATCTAACTCTTCCCTTTCTGCGGCTGCTTTATTTGAGTGAGATCTGGTTAATTCTTCTTTATACAAATCTTTGACGTGGGCAACCCAGGTCCGTGCGTCGAGGGAGTTTTTCTCTATGGTTTTTCCCTTGAGTTAGGTTGTTTATGTAGCTTCAAAACTCTTGCGATTTACACGGTCTAAGCAAGTCGAAGATCTTCAGCCATTGTCCGTTGCGATATTCGTGTTTCGCGGCCCACACATTCTTTGAGTGGCTTTTTGCTGCTTCTTGTAGTAGTTTTTTGTCCGAAGCTGTGCCACTTTCCCGGTGTGCTTTTCGTTTTGCGTTCAGATGTTTGGCGCTATCTTTTATTGCCTGGTTGAAGCCGAATGAGAGTGGTGGGTGCCTGCGGTTTATGTGTGCGCTATCACCTCGAAGTAAAGATGCTAAGTTCCCAGTGGTTTTATCCCATTCTTTTAATATTGCCCCCGACTTGTGGGAGCTCGGTGGCCAACCTGCCCAAGTGTTTGTCCATTTATTGAACGTGGCGATTGATACCGGCCCCCATTTGATTCTTCTAGGAAGCTTTGACAATTCATCGCCGTTTGGGGCCCCAATGCAATGTATCCTGTGACAAATTTCTGCTGTCAGAGTCAGTGTGAGGGTTAAAGCAGCGTGGTCACTTTCATTTCGCTGGTGCACTGTATTGTCAAAGACCACCAAATGTTTATGCTGCCTGCATCACAAGGGATTCATCTATGTCATAAGTTTGTCTATATATTGAATAGTAATGCTTATGTTGTGATGATGGTCATGCTTCACTAATATATCTCAAAAGTAAATTTATGTATGGCATTTCTTCCCTGTGATAGGTGCCAGACTGGTGCAACTCCTCTGGAGTTTTACTCCCATTCCTCTTCTCTGCTTGGAAGTATTTGTCTTTTGAGTCCCTATCTACTTTCTTAGGCTTCAGATCTCCAACTAGATCATAGCTAATCCCATCCACTGCAGCATGTTATTTTGCCATGCCTTACTCTGCTCCGTGGCTTGGTGTAGTCTGCACGTCTTAGACCCTGGTCCGTGCTCCAGGCTCTGCACGCTTGATGTCTCTCATCTTCTCTACCAGTGAACATGTTTGGCTCCAGTTTCATCCCGAGGAACCTCTGAGGCTTCAGTGAATATTACAGCACCCCCATAATAAGCACAGCTCTGGCAGTGATAACCAGGCGCTTAACTAAGTAACATGTTTCAACTTAGTGGCCCAGATCTGACCCTAACATATACTATTTTAGTGCTATCTCACAATACTCAGTGCCAGCTCAAGGATTTTTGCCATTTTAGGCAAGGTACATTTTCTCGGCATTACCACCTCTAACCACAATGCCAAATTTCATGGTAGTAGTGGTGAGTTGGCATCCTGTGTTTCTGATAGTTAAGGCATTCAAGGTGTACTCCTTTCCCCACAAAAAATGTCCCATCCCTCTTTTCTATTTCATACACCTTTCTCTTTTTCTCATCTTCAAAATAAATCTTTTCGGTCATTCACCCATTCACCTTCTTCAATGCATGCTTCTCACACCTTCATCTTTTTTACCCAGCTGACATCCCGTTTCTATTTTGCATACATTCCTCTCTCTGCCACCAGAAATACAAACACAAACACCTTTCCTTAACCATAATGTCACAAACTTCCATCACAGCTATTTCACAGGCACATTCTCTTTTACCACATGCATACAGACCGACAGACCTTAACTTAAAGAAGCTCTTAAATCAAAAATTGACTGGATGCTGGTGGATGTCACACTGATTAAGAACGACATAGGGAAGATAGCAGAATGGGTCACCACCACAGAACCTACTCTGACGGAATATGAGAACAGCGCGCGAGACCCAGATGATAATTGCCCATTTTCAGCATCTCAAAGACTGGGATGCTCTACTTCAAATGGCTGAGTGATAAGGCCCACTTTCTGAATCTGATACTCAAGTTGTTTCCAGACTTCACACAAGAGGTGCAAGCTAAACAGCGATCATTTGATAACGTCAAGCAAGAACTCCAGAAACTTAATCTGCAATACCCCATGCAATTCTTGGTGAGTCTGTGAATCCCGGGTAATGGGAAATCATGGTCCTGTTCCTCCCCTGAAGAAGCCTGGGACTGGTTTGAGCATTCGCACCCTGCAGGGAGATCGAGGCGTGGGAGCTCCCAAACATCCCCGACCCCAGAGGACCATGTGCAGGTGCCTTCGGGAGATACCAGTGGTGCTCGCAGGGAAGACAAGGCTGTTGGAGACTGATACGAGACACAAGTGTCGCAATGATAAAAGGAGAAATCACACTTCTAATTGCGAGCTGGTAACCATCCCCTTGCAGTAGGGATTAAGAGTTGTGGAAACTTGAATCTAAAAACAGGTTTGATGTTGGGTATGGAAGGGCCACAGACACTGCAGGCATTCGGGAGATGGACAGTTTGGCACTCCTGGCCTGAGGAAGTAGGGTGAGTTGAGTTGGGTAAGGGGGCTGTAAAACATTGGGTTACAGGTTAACTGGGCTGTGAGCCCTGTTGAAACATCAACCGCAATCCTAGTCAGGCTAAGGCACAAGCAAAACCCTAAAATAACCTGTGGTAGCTTGGCACAGAGCACTCAGGCTTAACGTAGAAGCAATATGTAAAATATGTGTGCAACACTTAAAACAGTTTAACAGTGAAACACCACACAAAAAGTATCCCATGCCAGGTTAGAATAGAGATAAAAGTAATAAATAAAACAAGACTAAAATGACAAAAATCCATTAGGTTGAACTGGAGATATTGAATTTTAACATGTACAGATGAATAACGCAAACACGCGCTATTGGGCATATCTGGTCGTGCCAGACTGGAACAAAGTCACAAGTTCAGGCTGACCCTGATGGAGCATGAGCCGGCTACAGGGGCCCAGTTAGGCTCACTGAACAGAATACTGTAAACCCTGGTTGTGGAGTATTGCATGGGACCAGATCGAAGATACGTTGCGCAATCAAAGTGATGTGGCGAGTCTGTGGTGTGAGGTCCTGTTGCTTCGTTGTCGAGAATCTCATCGACATAGCTTGAAATGCAAAGTCCGGTGTTGAAATACACACAGCTAGCAATATGTTGGTTCCAAATAGATGTGAGGCTGTGATGCAGAGTCTGGCGTCATTGAGGCTGCCGTCGGCGAGAAATGCAAGTACCTGGGCAATGGATGTGACACGCTGCCATGGCGATGCATCGGTTCTCACATCTGTGGTGAGTGATACGAGTCTGTGCGATGGTCCAAATCCAGTGCACTAACAGCGATACATTTGTTCTGACTGGGGAAGTGTCGCTCAGTAGAGTAGATGTGCTGGTTCCGCTGCCAAGCACCTTAGCTCTACTCGAAGGTTCCTGGACTGTGATGGCACCACTTTGAATGGTAGAGTCACAGATAGCTGGGTCCAGGTGAATGTTCAAGGTTGTTGGGAGCCTGTTATGTCCCTGAGGCTTCAGATCAGTACACACACTTTGAACAGGAAAACCTACGCTTAATCAGATTTTAACTTAACCTTTGAGGACCTATACCATTGACTTACCGGTACCTAGAGTCCTAAGGGATCAAGTGAGTTAGAATAATAGGTAGTAAATAAACATTTGCACTCATAAAATAAACACAGACTCAGGAAAGGTTTAAACACTTATCTATGTAACTTCCTAAATGTCAGAGTCCATACCAATTCAATTAAAGCTTGTTCAATTAGGACGAAAATAATCAAAGGAAGATGATGTGAAAATATTACAAGACTTTCTTTAAGCATTGAAACATAGGAAGGGTAAGAAAAGGGAAACAGTACAATGACATACCCACACTAATTTATATTTACCTAGAATGGTGTGAAAACCAACCCTGGCCACGGGCTGGGATAAAGGACAGGACTCCCAATAGTTCAGGTTCCAACAGGACAGGACAGGTGCAGACCAAAATCAGGACAAGTACGGACCAAATTGGATCAGGACAGGACCACCGCAGGTCAGGCTCGGCACCCACAGCTAAAGTGCAACGCCAGCGTCACACCCTCTCTGCATCTAACAGTCGGACCCCGATTGGGTTATCGAATCTTCTGACAGAGTGCTCCACCAGCACCTCTGCTCTCGATTGCCTATTGAGTACATTGGGTCAGTGACAGGTCAGCTATTCGGACAAGTCGGACAATCTAACTAGCTAAGCCTACCTTAGTTATACCATTTTCGGGGGCAGTGTACCACCCCCCGATGTTGCAAGTTCGTGTATTCCCTCAATTTGATTGGTCAAAAGCGAGGAGAGGTCATCACACCATACCAGTAATGAGGTAATCTCATTCAAATATTCAAATTAATGTTCCCTCCCATAGTTATATTTTCCCATGCACTTTTATTCCACCCAACAATGGATGTTTCAATAGTAAATACAATGTATAACTTTAGGTACATCTGAGCTTCCTCTGAGAGGTCGAAGGTTGAGATTCTCATGAGTTTCTCAGGCAAGTCTGTTGCTGGCACCGGTTCAATGCCATGACTTGAGGACGCAGTTCTTTTAAAATGAAGTGCAGCGAGGTAACATCAGGCCCAAATACGAGCTAGTAACAAAGTCAAAGAGAAACAATTTTAGAACAAAGAATAAATGAATGCACTGTATACCACTTATCTCTACTCTATTCCCCTTACTTTATTTTAACTATAGAGGTAATGATTAGGCAAAATGAACAGGGTTTAGTACGGACAGCAGTGCAAGCATCAGCATGTGAAACATAGAGCAGCCATTTTTAGTTCTAGTGCGCAGAAGCAAAGATTTCCCACCAAAGCAGAGAATATGTCATGTCACGTGAGTGTGACAGACGCATGCTCAGTAAAGATCCCACATTGCGGTGGCTTGTTAGGTCACTCGAGTTACTGTTAGTAAAAGCACATAGGAAAACTTTCCCTAGACACTAGAAATGTCATGTGGGGCATTATTAGTAATACAAAACATGTTTATTAGTGCATTAAGTGTTATTTCGAGAGGGTTAACTCTGAGCAAGTCTCTTTATGTGCGAAGCTGGGCCAGCACCTCCCTCCCATCCTGCCTGTGAAGGCCCATTCAGTCACACCTAAGCACCTATTGTGTGCTGTTGTCTAGCAGGAATACATAAAGCTACACCCAGTCATTTGATCATAGACAGGCTGCCGACACCAAAGGGCTAAGGCAAGAAAAAGTCAACTTTCTAAAAGTGATCAAAAGGAGCAGTGGGCCTGTGCCTAACGTCCTTTATAAGCCTTGGTAGTTTTGCTTTGTGGCCAAACACATTACTTGTTGTTTGAACCAGTATTTTATATATTCCGTTTTATTTTACAAATTATTCTTGTTTTTCATTGATTATTTTAGCATGAAAAAGACGTGTTAAGTCAGATCTATATTCTGTACATTGTGATTTACAAAACATCATGAGTACACATAAATGGTAAAACATTACTGTACTACAAACATGCTATACAAAATACATCACAATCAACATTTATGTGAAAAAGAAAAAAACAGAGGTAACATCCAATACATAGATACTTTCACACCAGGGTTGGTGGTGGGCTAAAAAAAGTATCCTACACTTTCTTGTAATGTCTGTATCAGGTATCAGTAATAACACAGGGAAAGTTTTAATTTCACTGAAAGTGGGATTATTATTTTCTGAGTTCACAGGCTGGAATTGAATTCGGCATTCCTCTGTGTTTTTATCACGTGCAGACACATTTCGAATCAATTTTCTGTAATGGAAGTATAACACAAAACAATTGTTTTATGGACTCCTTTCCTTCTCACATTTATTTCACTATTTTTTATTATCTCATTATAAAACCGATTTTACCTGAGGAGTGATGGTTATCTTCCCATCAGATTTTTAACAACCACTGAAAGAGCTACCTCTCTTTTGTAGAGCTTTCTGTTAAAAATAGAACAGACTGTGAGAGGTCCCAGTTAGTACTAATATGTTCTAAGGTTTTCGTTATTTTGAACTATTTCCTACCTTTCGCTATGTTGCATTATGGGCAATGTGGTTTTTAGATTTTTGACAGTCCTGTCATGCTGCTAATGCCTGTCATGACACTATTATATTTAAGAATTAGATATGCTTATTTTTGAAGTAAAGCACCTCCAATGTCAATTAGTCATTTTGATGAGTTAACTACTGCTAGAACTGTGTGTTTGAATTGGTTTTTTCTGTGGCACTTCTCAATAAAGTGGTCAACCACTGGGGCAGTGACTACCATCTTCTTTATTCTAGATCGGTGCTGTGTAATTCGAGTGTTTACCTGTTGATTGGTCTTCCCTATATATATTTTTTCTACAAGGACATATTATGGCATAAACTGCAGTCTTAGTTTTGCAGGTAGTGAAATCTGAATGTTTCCATTTGATACTGTTATGAATAAATTCTGTGCCTTCTATGTTTGTGTACCGGCCACACAATTGCCACATTTACAGTGACCTTTGATCAGTTTAAGGTTCCATTGCGATAATAGGTCACTTTTTTGTTTGGGTGAAGAAATGTCTGCATGTACTATTTGCTGTCCAATACTTTGGTTCTTTTTCATGGCGAACAGGGGTTTCGGAAAAGGACATTCAAGATTCTCAAGGAGGTGACAGTTCTAGAATAATGAAGAAAGTAGTCACTGCCCCAATGGTAGACCACTTCATTGAGAAGTCCCATGGAGAAAATTAATTCAAATGGACAGTTCTAGCAGTAGTTACTCATCAAAACGACCAATTGACATTGACAGTGCTTTACTTCAAAAAGAAGCATATCTAATTCTCAAATATAATAGGGTCATGACAGGCCTTAACAGCATGACATAGCTGTCAAAAACGTAAAAACCACATTGCCCATGATGCAACATATAGGCTCATGAAAGGAATAACATCCTATGGGCCAAAGAATCTGAATTTCCCAGAATTTCGGAGAAAGAGCCAAATTAGCAAGAGCTGTTCAAGAAATGTCCACTGTTTGCCACAAAAGCCATGCAGGAAACAGACACGAAATAAGATGAAGCTAAACTGCATTCTTGAATGAGGTAAGCTTAACACGATAAACAAAAATAAAATAACCGTCATGTAAGCAAAAGCCCAAATAGCTAACCACGTCCTGAAACTTTATTGTAGAAAACGCGAGCAAAGCACCGCAAACGCTGACAAAGAAGAGCGGCCCCCCAATAGAGGAAACTGCTACTTAAAATACACTTTTGCCTTGAATGCTCAGTAAATAATCTATATCTGTTTTACAGCAAATGGCCCCCACTAATAAATAGTTCAACACTACGAGCAGCCTCGCACAAAATCGCCTGGCATACAGGTACATAAAATCCTTAAGTACCTAAGTATAGGAACAACGCGTTATGTTCCAATTCGAAATATGCGACTATACAAAATGTATATCTTTTATAGGACGTTGCATACATAATTTTCCACATACAGCAGCGAGAGAAAGATAAAAAGAAGAGCTAAAGGTAGGAAATAGTTAAAAATAACGAAAACCTTAGAACATATTAGTACTAACTGGTACCCCTGACAGTCTGTTCTGTTTTTAACAGAAAGCGCTACAAAAGAGAGGTAGCTCTTTCAGCGGTTGTTAAAAATCTGATGAGAAGATAACCATCTCTTCTCAGGTAAAATCGGTTTTATAATGAGATAATGAAAAATAGTGAAATAAATGCGAGAAGGAAAGGAGTCCCTAGAACAATTGTTTTGTGTTATACATCCATTACAGAAAATACCATCGCTGTTAAAATTCAAAAGCCCTGACGAGAGTCCTGGTACTCAATGCCCAGGATTCGAAACGCGTCGGCAAATGATAAAAACACTGAGGAATGCCAAATTAAATTCCAGCCTGTGGACTGAGGTAATAATCCTCCTTTCAGTGAAATTAAAACTTTCCCAGTGTTATTACTGATACCTGATACAGACATTACAAGAAAGTCTAGGATCTTTTTTTTTGGCCATCACCAACCCTGGTGTGAGAGTATCTATGTATTGAATGTCACTTCCGTTTTTTCCTTTTTCACATAAATGTTGATTGTGATGTATTTTATATAGTATGTTTGTTGTACAGTAATGTTTTACCATTTATGTGCACTCATGATGTTTTGTAAATGATTATGTACAGAATATTGATATGACTTAATAATTGTCTTTTTAATGCTGAAATAATCAATGAAAAACAAAAATAATTTGTAAAATAAAAAGGTATGAATAAAATACCGGTTCAAAGAAAAATTAATGTATAAAGAACATGAGACACAGGCCTACTCCTCCTTTTAATCACCATTAAACGGCCCTGCATGCGCCTCATCCCCTGGGCCTAACTCCCTTTTTCTTTAACTTTCTAAAAGTGGCATTTTCAGAATTGTAATCTAAAATCCTACTTTACTAAAAGTTAGGATTTTAAATTAGGATTCCAGTGACACCAAACATAAACCAGTTATCTCTTCCCATTTAGAAATTACACTTATAAAATGTAATAAGGCAACTCCAATTTTATACTATGGAAGAGATATGCCTTGCAGTAGTAAAAAACTAATCCAAGAGTTTTTCACTATCAGGACATGTAAAACTTAAAAGTGCATGTCGTATTTATTAAATACCTTGCACCCTGCACTTCTGTCTAGGATCAAACTTAGGGGTGACTCATATGTATTAAAAAGGATGGTTTGGACCGGGTAAAAGGTTTATTTTGCCAGGTCTAAACGATGGTTTACCCTGCACACACAGGCTCTGCAATGGCAGGCCTGCTACATGTTTAAAGGGCTATTTAGGTGAGTGGAACAATCCACCCTGCAGGCTCACTAGTAGCATTTAATGTACAGGCCCTGGGCAAAAGTAGTGCACTTTACTAGGGACTTACAAGTAAATTAATTATGCCAATTATGCGGAGCTGTTAACTGCCCCGCCTGAGGATGCGCGGTGTAAGCAGCTAAAACAGGCCAAGTAGCACCTGGGATTGACAACGGCCCTTGCCTGATAATGTGTGGGAGGGCGCCATTAAACCAAACGGCATGCTGCCAAGAGAAATCAGAACTTCCACTGTCCGATATGGAGCGTACGCAGCAGGCACATCAACAGGGGTGTAAGTGTGAGATACACCAGACACAGCATCTACCGCAGGAAATGTAACCCATGAGTAAAACAACTAAAACGGGTACACTCCGTCAGCTGATACAACAAAAACAGCTGCCTGTCCCTCCAATGAAATGAGGTAATCCTGCAAGTGATTCTGCAAAGCCAAGCGACTGTGTTCTGGGATATCAACAGCCATATCGAGAAAGTGATAGATAAGTACAATGCAATAGAAAAAGGCACAACTGGGTAGTAATTTAATAGAAAGCCGTTTTAAAATATCAAGCTTGAAAAGACCTATGTAACTATAGGTAGGTTTTATCCGTCACTACTGTCACCCGGAAACAATAGTGAGGGGGTCGAAGACTGTTATAAGCACTACTCAAGTGTCTCACAATAGGACCACACTCGTTGGCGGCGCCATGTTGCAAGAATCCTGCTAATACACAGAACTGTACACAGGGACCTAGGACGTCAGTGAATTGTGGTGTACCAGAAACTCACCTGTGTACCTAAAAAAACCCCAACCAGCTAGCATCAGTGTCACATTAGCTCTTTCTCCTATAGCAAAGTAACCAATGATTAGACAACCTAGAACATGCGACTTAAGACCACTAAGGAGGTGTCTGCTGTCAGCTCTTGGCTGACAACAGCCTTAGATTTATGTCTCCCTACCCAGAGAAATAAGTCACAGATCCATCATCCTCCAGCACCCTGGTTTAATGACTCACTTCGCCAGGAAAAATCTCGTTGCAAGAAACTGGAGCGCATTTGGCGCTCCAATTATTGCACAGATAAGAAAACTAAATACAAGGCCGCCCTCCTGGCCTACCATTCTGCCTGTGATACTGCCAGAGCTAGTCATGCTAATAATATTATACTCAATGCCCAAAATAGACCAAAGGCCTTGTTTAAAGTAGTAAAAGATCTTTCTGGCATGTCTTCCGTACCTAAAGACCCTTCTCTGGACACAACACAATGTAACGCCCTGGCAAACTTCTTTCGGGAGAAAATAGACAAGATCTATGCCATTTTTAGCACCACTCCCAGTGCATCTACCACTCTTGAGCCCTCATTACCTACCCCCTGTTTTGCTGATGCTTCTAGTTTAATTCCCACTGCTCCCCAACTCCATTCTTGGGAGTCAATCTCCCCCATGCTCTTTCAAAAATATTTGCATGAAATAAAATCGGGCTCTCCCCTTGATCCTATGCCTCCTCAAATATTGTGCACCCTGGATCCAGCCATACTCCAGATCATCTTGGATATGTTGAATGCTTCATTAGCTGAAGCTACTGTTCCTAATGAATGGAAACATGCGATGGTGGTTCCATTGCTAAAAAAGGCCAACGCGGACCCAAACAATCCCTCGAACTTCCGTCCTATCTCTTTGCTTTCCTGCTATTCTAAGGTTCTTGAAAAACATGTTAACTCTCTTCTTAGCGCTTACGCTGAATCTTTCAACCTTCTTCACTGTTCACAGTCTGGGTTCAGGGCTGGCTTCTCCACTGAGACCACGCTCCTTGGTGTGACTGAGACCATCAGAAGACAGGTGGACAACGGGGAGACAGTGGCACTCATTTTGTTAGATTTGAGTGCCGCATTTGACACCGTCTCCCATTCCATCTTGTTGTCCACCCTGAAATCTGTGGGGATTGATGGTCCGGCCCTGGCCTGGATTGCTAGCTTTCTCTCCAATCGCACTTTTCAAGTCTTTTCCTCCACTTCTGCTTCCTCTGTTTTCTCCTCCCCTCACGGTGTTCCCCAGGGGTCTATTCTTAGTCCCCTTTTCTTCAACCTTTATGTGAGACCTCTTGCTTTCTTGGCAGAGCAAGCAGGCCTCACAATCTATTCTTAAGCAGACAATACACAAATCGTCTACTCGCTCTCCACTAATAAACATCTTCCTACGTCCTCCCTGCAGTCTGGACTAAAACATATCTCTAACTGGATGCTCAGTCACAAATTAAAATTAAATGGTGACAAAACAGAGCTGCTCCTATTTGGTCCAAACACATCGCTCTGGGGCCCGCAACATTGGCCTCTTCAGATGGGCCCCCTACCTACACCTTCAGTTACAGCCCGTAACCTCGGGGTTCTTCTTGACAACCAGTTATCATTGAAACAACATGCTGTAAAAGTATCGTCCACCTGTACCACCATCATCAGGTGGTTGAGAAAAATCACGTGGATGCTTCCAGCCGACACCCTGATAACCGTGGTCCAGGCCCTTGTCACCTCACGGATGGACTACGGGAACATTCTTTTTCTGGGCGCCTGTAAGGAGGTATTAAAGAAGTTTCAGGTGGTTCAGAACATGGCAGTCCGCCTGATCTGTAACCTACCTGTCAAGTCCTCGGCCGCCAGCCATCTACGCAATCTGCACTGGCTGCGAATTGAGAGGCGGGTGAAATTTAAAGCCCTCTGTATCATGCACCACATCAAAATGGGTAAAGCTCCGGAATACTTGTCTTCTTTGGTGCAGCAATATGCCCCCTCCCGTACACTGAGATCTTCCACACAAAACAAGTTTCAGATCCCCCGCGTCAACAGAGCCAAAATGGGAGGTCGCTCGTTCGCCTTATTGGCACCCTCCCTATGGAACTCCATGCCTCAATTCCTGCGTTCTGAAACCTGTTATCTGACATTCCGCAAAGGAATTAAGACCTGGCTTTTTAATACGTAACATGCATGCCCACAGTCTCCTAAACTTGGCTCATCTTCTGTTTGCTTTAGCGCCGGGAAACCTCCGGGTAGCTGTGCGCTCAATAAATGCAATTATAATAATAATAATAATAAGTGAGAACACTCTTTTGTTATACTCTCATACCAGTCCACAACAGGAGTAAAGAAAAGACACGGTAAGGTTAAAATATTTATTTTAATAACGTGATCTCATGTGCAGTATTTTAGCAAACTTAAGCAGACATGATTAAAAATAATATGGTCAGCATGGTTACAATTCCATAAAATACAAAAGGAGGAATCATATTACAATGATGGTGAAAAAAGGTCCTATAGCGCCTAGTTTTAACACCCTCCCTATATAGGAACTATGTATTATAAGCTATAGAAGGTCTCTTAGGCGTGGCTTGGGGGACCCCTTTACCTTTCCGCTCAGTAAGAGTAAATTACATCTGGATCAGCATAGACTCTCTACATCCCTGGAAATGGAAATCTTTCAATTGTGTGAAATCATGGCTAGTGTGTGATAATAAGGACGCCAGAATCTTACTTGGCTCACAGCTGCCAAAATGTTGTGTCTAGAAAACGTTACCTGAACATGTTGAAAAACAACTAACATGTTTTGATAACCTTGGCAGCTTTAGCACTCACTGTGCAGACTAGTGGCACGATGTAAGTCTAGAGATGTCGAAAACAAACCTTTTCTCATGTGTAGACCTTCGTGAAGGCTAACTTACAAAAACAGCTATGCAGTGTTGTGTGCAAAAGCAGCAAAAGGTAAAATGGCGTTTAAACTTCTAATAAGCCATGCTAACATAACATGCACGCAAAGCAGGCCCTAGGCCATACTACAAGGAGAGAGCACAAGCACTTTTGCACTGGGTCAAAGTGGTAAAGTGCACAACGTCCTAAGGCCAACAAAAACAAATTCAAAAAAGCAATAGGAGGAGGAAGGCAACATTTATGGGGATGACCCTACAGAAAGGGTAGTTTCTAACATGGGTGTTTGATGCTTCAACAAACACACAGAAGGCTACGCGGACCAGAACAGCCAATGAATACCATATTGACCTTAGGTGATGCACATGGGGGAAGTAACCCGACAATTTTATATAGGGGCTTACATTCCTCTCCTGGAATGGAAATAGGTCGGGATTGTCTGCTACCTACTATGCAAAATGCTTTAAGAGGCCCAGAGGAAGGAGGGTCTACCCGGAGCTCTCAGGACGGCCACTATTATCCTAATCCATAAGAAGGGAAAGCCACTGGACAAACGTGCCACTTACAGGATGATTAACCAACTGAACTCAAAAATTAAAATCCTTGCCAAGGTACTGGCTGGCTGCCTGCTAAACGTAATTGAAAAACTAGTTACCCCATAGCCGTCGGGATTGATGCCCCTGTGATACACCCAACATAACTTTGGATGTCTGGCTTCCTGGAAGGACATTCCATCTTCTTAGACTTGGATGACGAAAAGGCCTTTGATTCGGTCGATTGGAGGTTCCTGATGGAGGTAGTGGGCAAGATGGTGTTTGAGAGGAAGTTCATTTCCAGGGTGCGCCTCTTATATACCGGGCTGGTTATGGGTCAAATAATTCCTGTAAGGGGAGTTTTTCTTGGGGAGAAGGATGCAACAGAGTTTCCCATTCTCCCCTCTACTGTTTTCCCTGGCCTTGGAGTCCCTGACTTGCTGGGTGCAAGGGGGTGCGCAACTGTGGGGACTATGGTGGAGCCCGGACTGACAGTACATTATCTTCATTTACTCGGACAACATACCTTTGTGTTTGGCAGCCCGTTTACTCAATCCCCAGAGCCCTAGAGATTTTAGATAGTTTTGGCAGGTACTCAGGAGTTCATATCAACTGGCATAAGTATATGTGACATTCCCACGAACTGGCTGGGATCCTCCCGTGGACTGGGCATGCCAACTGAGATGGTCCCTTGAGGGATTCCAATTCCTGAGGGTTCCATGTCACATTGAGCCTCTGAGAATTCCAGACCAATAACCTTCGGCATCTCCTTGACAATTATAGTAGAGATTTGGGTCACTGGAGTTCTCTTCTGCTATCCTTGATGGGAAGGGCCACATTTTACAAAATTAGAGTTTTGCCCAAGTTCCTCTATTTGTTGCAGTACACACTATATGAGGTACCAATTTATTTCTTCATAGCAGTGGGAAGGGTAACTCACTCCCTTCTGTGGGATGAGGGGGCTGCATGAATATCACTATGAACTCTGACTAGGATCCCCTACGACGGTAGGGTGGCATTACCAGACCTTTGTCCTTTCAATTGAGATCACAGCTACTGGTTGTAAACAATTGGGTGTTCATGCCCAGGCAGGAGCCAGTGCTGCGGACAGACAGACACTCAATTACCCCCACAAGGCTATGTAAAGATGCAATGCCACCAGGCCAGGTGGCTTGTTATCCCTCACCAAAGGACCTGGTAGTCAATTTATGGAAGGTAGCCACTGAAAAACAGGATAAGGGGCTGGGTGACATTGGAGACACCGTTGTGGGAGTCCGGTGTCTTGCGGTCCTCCAGGGGCTCGAGCATAGGAAACCATGCAATATGATTGGAATATCAACGGTGGGGGACACTTGGACCGCTATGCATTTTCTCATTTATGGGGCTGCAGGGGTAGTTCGACCTGGCTGCCTCTCAGATCTTTAAATACAGTCAGTTCAACCATACTCTCAAGGGGAACAAGAATGTGCTGCACCACATGGAGGAATTTAGCCTCTTAGCAGTTCCCCTCTACAAACAAGCTATATCACAAATGTACTGAATGCTAGTCACTCTTTATCAGTCATCCCTTAATGCATTGTGAGGTAGATGGAGAGGTGACCTAGAAGTACTGTCTAACAAAAATTAGGGTGAGGCACTTCGCCATACACAAGAGTTCGACATGAGATCAAGCTTTAGGCTAGGGTAAATATAAATCCTACAATGATCATACACTAGAACACAACTCTTGTGCATGGGCAGGAAAGACGATGACATATGTTTGTGAGGCTGTAGTCGGAGGAGAATGCTGCTGCACACACTCTGTGACTTGCCCATGATACAGGAATTCTAGTTGAGGGTGGGCAGGTGCTTCTCAGTGGTCACGGAAGAATGGGTGGAAATAACCCAGAAATTGGCATGCCTGGAGTTATAGGGAGATCAGACTTTTCCTCCCACATGCACTGTTTTATTCTGTAATGTCACTCTGATGGTGTCCAGTAGGGACACTGCCTGAAGGTGGAGAGTGTGGAGCCGCCTTCCTTGTCACAATGGAGGATGGCAGTGGTGGCTACTTTGCTAAGGCGGAGGAGCAGTGTACCTAAAGGAAAAAAATATATAATACCTGAAAGTTACTATCATTTAATTTGTTCCTGTTGCTTGCGGCCGGGCTGGGCAGGGCTGCTCTGCTCTGACAGCAGGGGAGGAGTGGTATGCACACTCCAAGTGCACATGAATGCTTAGCCGGCCCTCTCTCGCTGGCCAAACAGTCATGCACACTTTGCATGTTCTCCACACAGGCTGCATTACAGCTGCATGGAGAACATGCCCAGATCCCCATTCACTGGCTCAGTGCCGAACCACGGCGCTCAAACCAATCACAATGCTGCATGGCAGCATTGTGAATGGTCAGGGAAGCCTAGGTGCTTCTTGGTTCCTGTTCCGGCCGAGTCCTGATGCAGAGGAGAGGCACAGAGGCAACAAGGTAAGTTTTTTTTATATTAACCCCCTTCTAACCCAGCCCGCTACCCCCGAATCGTGCCGGCCGCCACTGGAAGATGGATCAGGATTGGTGTATGCAAGCCAAGCCTACAGTTTAGAAAGCAATGGGCTTTCCCAGAGAATTTGATCAAGTATGGGGGTCAAAGGAGAGGCTACTGGGACTAGGATTGAATCTAGTTGCTGCGCTTGTGTAATTTGAACTTTCACCATCTGCTGTGCTACAATAGACATGTCATGACAGTGACATTTAGTTTTTTTCTGGTTTG
Organism: Lissotriton helveticus; assembly: GCF_964261635.1. Classification (NCBI taxonomy): domain Eukaryota; kingdom Metazoa; phylum Chordata; class Amphibia; order Caudata; family Salamandridae; genus Lissotriton; species Lissotriton helveticus. Next base: position 198,348,645 of record NC_136060.1, read on the forward strand.
GTTTTGTGCAAAATACAATAATATTTTTTAAAAAGAGTGAGATAACTAGGCAGCACGTTCAGGGTGGTGAAAGAGACATTAGGGAGAATCATATGAGGAGGCCTTAGTGTTCTGCAACGGTGGAATTTGGCATCTTCAGTCATGGGCACCTAGGATAACTGATGGGCCACATACGTTTATGGTTGTTAAAATAATTAACAAATGCTTTTAGGTCAGTGTTATTAACTACCTCCTGCATAAATATGCTCACGTCAGGGACATGCATGCCAACTTCTTTGAAATGGTTTTGAATAAGTAGTCTATGTGTGCCTTGAATGCATGTATCACTTTAGCCTATCTTTATAGTTGTTTGGCCCAATGAGCAATTGTCTGAATTCAAGATATCAATGATGCGCTTCGGGGTTGAGCAAGGGGAGAGCCACATGCTATCTCTTGAAGCTTAGTATTTAATGTTGTTTTTCAATATCTCTAATGATGTTAGCTAAATGTTCTAGCTCTTATGCTCGTACACATAATGTTTATTTATTTGTGTAAATGCCAACCCTGGTTTATTCCAAAGGGAGTTAGTTCTTCTATCATACATTGGTTAAATACACTGAATATATCGGGTTTTATAAATTCACACATATCATTTTGTATCGTACTTCACATTATGAAAAACATAATTTATAAAGTACCATAAGTAACCCACAGCACTTTTCACACTTGAATTCATTAAAACGAATGTTTACTTGCATGTAATATTTTTAAACATGTTTGCTTTAGCAAGCATTAACAAAAAACACCTTATAAACATTTATGATGGCATTAATCTACGTCACACGCTATAAAACCAGCATTGTTCAGTATTTCCACTAAATATGAATAGAGCAATATTAACGTGGCCACTTATTAAGGAATACATTTAATTTTATGAAGTGAAATTTACGTCACAGTCCTGTGTCCATTCATACCTTGGTGGAAAAGTGACATAGTACCTTAGTGGCATCACTGACTACAAAGTACAACTCTTTCATTTGTTGAAGCTTACCAATTCTTTATTATCCAATTGGTTGTGAGATTTTCATAACCATAAAACATCTAAATCTTTTTAGCTGTTTTCTTTACTGTGACCATTTGCAGGACACATATCTTAATATGAACAGCTGCATTACAAAGTATTCAGCTCTTCTATAAAGTTGATGATAACACATTCCTTTTAATAAAATGTTTAGGTATCAACAATGAGAGTAATTTCAGACTGAAGTGTTCATGCACTAACGAACAGGCTACGGTGTTTTGGCCCCATGTGTCATTAAAACATGAATATAGGTTCATTTACTCATATTTTAATCTATGGATCTTCTATTTCTAAACAATTCTCAACCCCTCAGTTCAAGTACACACATGCACGCACGTGAATCGAATACAGATAACATTTTCCCAAGAAAGGCCCACAATAATATTTTGAGAAAGCACTCATCTGACCATTAGTTTGTAAACTAAAACCTTGGGACAACGAGTCCGTCCAGCAGCCCTCTCTTTGCATACACAGGGGCATATTTAAAAGGTAATAGTGTTAAGCGCAAACTGCTAATGATTCGCTCTGCCATTCCGAAAACACTGGGATTAGCCCTATTTAGAAAGATACGGCGCATTCTTGCATTTTCCCATGCACTGGCAGTAAATTAAGCTGCCTAACCCCACTACACGCATACATGCACCATACTGCAAAGGTGCCTATGTTGAGGGAATGATTGTTTATGTGCAGAAAGGTGTCCCTTCCTGCACATAAACAATCGCAAATGGTGATTTGAAACTTTAATGTGTGCTGCATTGTACAGCACACATTGAAGTTTCTAAGCATAATTTTTTTAAATTATTGTTGATGTGCAGGAAGGGACACATTCCTGCACATATACAATCATTAATGGTTTTTTGCTATTAGTATGTGTGCCGCACAATGCAGTACACATAGAAACAGCAACAACGAGTAGAAATAAAGGATTTCTCCTTGTTTCGTCATGTTAAGGTCAGAGTTTTCCCTGGTCTTACTTTTGGCACTGGCTCCTATTTACGCTACACTTGTAAATAGGAGGCAGCATTAAAATCAATGGGTGTTGCGGCGCACCGCCCACCGCAACTCCCACTTCCCACCCCTTTCATGCTAAGTATAGCGTGAAAGGTGCATTATTTACAAGGCGATGTTCGGCCACGTTAAGTGGCTTAATGCCGCATTGTTAACCGCATCGGAACCGCATCGCTGCGGCGCATTTTCCCCGCTGTGCGCTGAAGATTTGAAAATCCCGCGGTTCATGACGAGTTCAGCCCGTCATGAGCGTACGAGAGGTGTACCTCATGACGAGCTGAGCTCGTCATCAGCGTCGATGTGGTTAAAAAGGCAAAGCCCCTATCTTCACAGGAACGTTGTTAAAAGTGACACTCCGGTGGCAATACGGGCTTGAAAATATGTCCTAGGTCTTTTAGTGGTATTATTTACTAGGGGACATATTTATTAAATAGTAACGCAGTGCAGCAAGTCAACTTGTTGCGGTCCATTACAGGGAAAGGGCAGGCATGCACTGTATTTATCATAATACGACACATTCCTGCCTTTTCCCAAGCATTGGCACACAATGTTCTGCCTGGCACCAATGGAGGCACCCTTGGACCATGGTACAAGGGTGCGTGCTTTGCAAGCAGTACTGTTTCTGTGCAGGATGGGGCACCATCATGCACATAAACAATCCCCTGAGGGATGTTCCTCTTTCAATGTGTGCCGCAAGATGAAGCACACATAAGAAGAGGAAGTAACAAGGAGAAATAAAGCTATTTCTCCTGGTTATGCCTCCACTGGAAGGACTAGCATTTTAGCGCATTCCCAGGTTGACCAGTAACGGAAAATCTGAGACTGTGTCAAAATCCATGGGAGTTGTGGAGGAAACATCCATGCAACACCAATGGAACACCTCCCTGGGTCAAAGTTCATCAATGCAGAGATTTGCGCTGGGTTGCGCTGCTCCAAATTTATGAAGCCACTCAGTGCCATGCAAGCGGGTCTTCTGTGGCTGATAAATTGCATATTAGGGATTGTGTCGCTTTTGCACCATTGCGTCACTTTTGCACCACATTGCACGGTGCAAAAGTGACTCAACCCCTTGAAAAATAGGGCCCTTCGCTCTCAGAACTCATTCTTAATATAGAACAATGATTTCACATTGGCAATCATGGGAATAATGTGGCATGGAAAGTATCCAAACATCTTTCCATGCTTTGCTTCTTCTACCGTTTTACACTGCTTCTAAATGTCATGCACCTGTGTTCACATCAATGCTTAACGTTTGGTCACTAATGGTAACCCCTTGGAGGCTAGGTTTTTTCTATCTCTGAAGCTAGACAGACATCTATATATTTTTTATTATTGTTTTAAGACTACAAGGTCCAACTCTATTGCCTTACCATGTTCATTTGAGGCTTGAACACATCATCTTTCAGCTGTTAATATCAATATATGTTATCTGTTGCTCTCTCGCAAGCATAACTCCACACAGGCTGCACAGATCCATTAGCTACGCAACGCTACGCTCCATTACCACGTTAACTTTCACTTAAACCTACCCTCTATCCACTGTTTAGTACACAGTCTGGGAAGAGTCCTCTGGGACATGGCACAATGCATTATTATGTTACTGTCCATTGCAAATTAGATGTGTTGCAGGTTTATTTATGTGAGACAAAATTGTGTAATCGAGAAGTAAGTGATTGTAATTGCCACCTGATGTGTGTCATTTTATCTTTCATAACACATTGCACATGGCTTGAATTTGAGACGAATTTACACAGTGCATCGTTTTAGAATATATCAGTGCCTGTGCCAAGAATGACATTTTACTAGCACTCTTTACTCCAAGCTGCCTGCTCTCAACGGGCCTCATTTACGAGGCCTTGCGTCAGTTTTGCGCTTCCAATGCATCACTTTTTGTGACGCATCGGCAGCGTAAAACATGCCTCCTGTTGCGCACTATTTATAAAGTGATGCATCTAAGCAGATGCGTCAATTTGTAAACCCCTGTGCTACATTATACCTGCATCAGATATAATGTATGCAGGGGGGGGGCGTTCCCCCGCATAAAGCCTCGTTGAAGTGACGCAGTGAAATCTATGAGATTTCAGTGCATCACTTCCAGGACGCCGCTGCGTCAAAATCTTGCTCCTGCCTCACAGCAGGTGTAAGACTGACGTAGGCCCTTAAACATGCGGCTTGCCCCATGTGAAAGGATGCATTGCTGGAATTGGGTCACTTTTGTGACACACTCCAGCAATGCGTCACTTTTGCGCTTACAGATACGTCAGAAATACTGACGAATCTGGACCTCCTTGCGACATGATGCGTCATACATTAACACCAGGTATGTCGCAAGGAGTGCACACTGAGATGAGACGCATCGCTGCTTTCACTCAGCGATGCGTCCTTTCTCATAAATGAGGCACAACGGGTTTATGTGCATGCTCTAGGAAGTTAAGCTGGGGGCATATTAGATGTGCAGGACTTCTAACCTGGGCTTCTATTGGAATTCTATAACGCATATTAGTGGCTATAATGGGGTTGCTAATAAGCGTTATATAATTCCAGTAGAAGCCCAGGTTAGATGTGCAGGAAATCTAACCTGGGCTTCTATTGGAATTCTATAACACATATTAGGAAGCCCATTATCTCCATTTTAGCAACAGTTTCCTGCTGCTAAAACAGCGATAATTTTAACGAGGTTCTTGCTAATATACCCCCTAGTTTCTCGTAGACCACGAATCTACGTCTAAACCACTCAAGTCAGTGTTCACTTATGCTCCAGTTATGCAGTGTTACCAAGGCCTATCACAGTCTATTGGACTAGTCCTCTCTATTCAGGCCATATATATAACAATCAAATTCTGTCCAGATACATACTTCTCATAGCCAATGACACAACTAGATACACGCATGTTCATGGTTAATACAGTGCCAGAAAGTACAGCACAATCTGTTATTCTAATAGTTTTCCTCTTTTCTTGCAGTAGGAGTGAGTACGAACCAATTTCACGCACTTGAGGGAATCTTTTTTTTAAAATTAAAGTTGATAGCCTAATGTGATCGCGAACGAATTATGCATTGTGTCATATTAACAAAATCCCTTATACATGTCTAACTATTTCTTCTTCACGATTACAAAGGATAAAGTTTAGCTTGCCAATATACACAGTGGTCTTCAAAGTTATATAGTAATATGAGGAGACCTTGTGCTGCCCTACTCTAGCACTGCAAAACATGCGTTTACTATTAATGCTAAGCTATGGCTGATTGCAATAAAAAAACATCAATTTTAAGCAGTGATAGCAAGCGATCATTCAAAATTGCATGCTTAAAGGACTGATAGCAAAACTCAAAATTCAGTTTCAATTATTCCCAAAGGGCACTTTGAGAAGACATGTTTCATACTTGATACCCCTGGCAATATTTAAGTTTTTTTGCACTGACCTCTCGGGCACATATATTGAAAGCAAGCTGACTTACTTTTGGAATTTCAAATAGAAATCACCCCTTGTTGGCAAATATTTCAATTCACTGTGCATCCAAAGAGAGTCACTGAAAATAGACCCAACCTCGAAACAAATAACGTATCAGGCAATACAGCAGGTACTTTTCTGGTACATCATTTTTCTCCTTTATGTGCACATATTTTCTAGAAGCAATCATAACTTAACGTTTTGGGAATAAGTCAGACAATTCTAGTGAGATGTGTCCCTTCTCTTTATGTTTTAAAGGCAAGGGGTAGTATCATTTTGAAAAGTTACTTTTCCTTTATTTTATGGCTTTAAACGTCATCACTTAAGATGTTGGGCGACAATATAAAATGGTTCTACTGTACAACTACAGGAACTATACCACTGGTAGCAGAAGGACTAGAATACAGAAAAGGTCTGCCCCTGTGCACCAATATGGTACACTTTCAAGACCAGACTTTCATCTGAGTTTTTTTTTTTAATTCATTGCACCCGACACATTTGACGTCTTCCCAGTTCTCTCTCCTTCCATTCCAGCGGTAGACTCCTAAAACACCATAGAACGATATATGTTGATGATGCTACACAGGCACAGTGAAAGAAATTAATGGTGAAAAGTTGGGTAAGTAACGTACGTGTTCGGAGTAAAATAATGTATTTTTGGAAGAAGTTAACAGCATCACTCTAAATTAAGTTGTTAGAGTAAATTGAGCGCAGCCACCTTGCAGAATAGAGAAGAGTACACCAATGAAAGTTTGGATGACAGGCTTTGCAAATAAACACTCACATTTCGAATCATTATATGAATCAGGGAGTAATTTTTTCTATTTTAGTTAGTCTTTTTTGTCTTTAAGTGGGTATAAAAAGACACTTTTAACAGGCAGGAATTTTCTAACCTCATTTGTATAAAGTGCAAACAGTATTTAGCACTTTTTAATGCTTACACCTTGGGGCAGATTTACTAACAATTGGCGCAATGCAACTCAGCACGACAACTTGCTGCCCTGCGTGAAATGTAGTGGGTAGGAATGTGCCACATTTGTGATTTCATAGAAAATTGATGTAGTGGAATACCATTCCTGTGAAACAATTTCATCTAAACTGTTTAATGGACATTTTCAGAATGAATTACATTTACATTTTTGTAGAAACATATTCATAGAATGTTGTTTTGGTCGAAATTGGCATTTGAATGATTTTTGTCTAAGTGTAAATGCAATGGTTGCAGGTCTTAGTGTCGGAAACAGTTTAGTCAGAGATATTTATTTGGGTGCTTTACTTCAAGGGGCATTATTTCATATTTCTATAATTTACATTGTCAAGCAATTGCCTTGGTGTTTTTAATTTGCTCACCGATCATCACCTGTAAACAGCATCCATCGCTGACCCCTCACAACCCCTAAACACCATCAATCCCTGCCCCATAAAACAACACCTAATCTACACTCATTCCTGAAGCCTAAAAGCCCTTTCTACCCCATAAATCTGCCATTCCCGAACAATAGAATCACTGACTAGCCCTAACTCTACCCATTTCTGAACCCTAAAATCCCTTCCTATGCCTACACACCACCCATACGAATCCCCTCAAAGCACATCAGCACAACCAAACTCCACCCATCCTTGAACTCTTAAAATCCCTCACCACCCGCAAACACCTGCCATCAATGACCCCTAAGAACTCATCTCCCTAATCTTCTCATCGTTGAATCCTAAAACCCCATTTCTACATCTAAACTTCACCCATCTCTGAATCCTTAAAACATCTCACCACCTTAAACTTCACACATTCCTGAATCCTTACAACCCCTCACCACCCTAAACTCCACCCCATCCTGAACCGTAAAACTCCTCATCACTCCAGCCTCTACCTATTATTGAACCTTAAAGACTCTCACTAGCCATACACTCTGCCCATCCTTGAACCCTATAACACCTCAAAACACTTATACTTAACACATCCCTGAAACCTAAAAACACCTCACACACCTAAACGGATCACCTGCACAATATCGACCGAAAAAATATCGATCTACAAAAAAATCGACGTGGGAATATCGTAGACAAGAATATCGACAGCCTATCTACAACATGGTAAGTACAAAAATATCGAAACTAAAATATAGATGTCAAAAATATCGTTATTAAAAATATCATTTTTTTAAATAAAAAAAGTGTAAAATAAAGTAAATAATAGTTATAAACCAAATAAACATAGTTACAAATATTTAATAATGGGGCGTGGCTTGGACGCCGCAGTGACATGGCGGGTCCTCCGTGAGCTCTGCTATACCGCGGACCTCTTTATCTCACGCGAGCCTCTTCTATGCTGTTTTGCTCGTCGGAGCGACTGTGCCTTCCGTCTGACGATGCGGAGCACATTTTGACGGTGCCTGCGGGGTCTCTTCTCGTCGACCTCCTCCATTTGGCTTCTGCTGCAGTTCCTCTCATCGCGACGCGGGCGGCCGCCATTTTAGGCAGCCCGATCGCGTCTACACAAGGCAGTGGTAATTTCAAGGCTAAATCGCGCTTTCATGGAAAATAATAACTTTGCTCATGTTTTTCTCTTCAATGCTCATTTTCATGGTGCTCTGTAACATTCCTATGGCTATTTCTTTATTCTTCCACAACTTTGCTGATTTGCTGCTGCCTTTTACCTCATGTTGGATGCAATTGGATGTTGTTTTGCCCTACTATGCATAGTATCCTGGAGATGCCTTCTTTCTTGTTCATTTTGGAAGATTTTTTTCTCAGAATGCTATGAGTTGCTAACAAAAACTTTCAAATGTATCCTTTTATTATATGGTTAGAGGGCTCATTACTTCAATTTGAATTTCTGTTTAACCTGGAGCGAATTACTCTATCGTGACTTATTGTGGTTGTGTGCGGCCGCTATTTTATAGCCACTGAGCACACTTCCCTTGAAGCCTTCATCATACATTAAGTGAGTGTTCACGTCACGTCTACCTCATTTTAAGTTAGAACTTTGCTGCATCATTTTGTGCCCTCTTACCAGTCCCCTACCATTGTCATTATGGCTAATGACTCAAACTCTTCCAGGTCTTCTGTCACGGGCACGAAATCAAAACGACAAAAAAATGACCCGCCCTCTCCTATCCACTCATCTCAGAACCCTGTTCTGGACTCCATTCTGGAAGAAGTGAGGGGCCTCCAGCTGTTTATGTTGACGAAAAATGAAAAATTGAATCAAATAGAGAAGAGATGGATTGTTATGGAGACCAAGGTACTAGACTTAGAATAAATGGGGTTGGCACCCTTCAGGACATCTCCACAAAGATCCCAATTTTAGAGCAAGAAATTCATAAATTGAAACTTCATACAGAGGATTTGGAAAATCGTAATCGCCGCAACAACCTTCGCCTTTTTGGTCTTCCGGAATATCTGGAAGGATCCAACATGGTTCTTTTTCTTCAAAGATTTCTTCCAGAACTTCTAGATCTTCCATCTTCAGTTTCTCCCCTCAATATTCAAAGGGCACATCACTTGGGTCGTCCTACATCTAATCCTGTGAAGCCAGGTAGTATAATTATGCTGTTCCTGGAGTTTACTGAATTGATTTCTGTTCTGAAAGCTGTTAAACTTAAGCGTCGTCTTACTTGGTCTGGTCACAACATCTTCATCTCGCAGGACATCTCCACTGCAACCAACGCTCGTCGAAAGGAGTTCCTAGCCCTTCGACCTCAGATGAGACACCTCAATATTCAATATGGAATACTTCATCCATGACTCTGCAAGATCACTCATGATGGTCGTTCACGGTCCTTCGATGATCCAGGGAAATTGAAACTTTTTCTTCAATCATTTTCTTCATCTGGAATGGATACTAATGTCTGATTATCCTGTTTCGCTCCTCTAGTTTTTATGTAGTTATTTAAGCAGCTTATCTGTTCTTTTCTGTGCAACCACTATGTCTTCCTTTTTCTCTTTCTCTTTATGAATTCTCTTTCATGCATTGCTTTCATCTTTGTTTCATTCTACTTTTCTTATCTTTTTCTTTTCTTTTCCTATTTATTACACTTAATTCTTCTCTTTTTGGGCTCTCGTTTTTCTAGATTTTTTTATTTTCATTCTCACGAGAACCGTGTCACTCCATGCCCCCCACTTCAGTGTTTTCTCCTCTTTTTACAGGTCTGGCTGTAGTGTCATGATCTGTTTGTTCATTCTCTTCTCTGTACTCTTTCTTCTTTCTTTAATCTCTTTTCTTTTCTTTTCCCACTGTCCTATCATTCCTTCTTTTTTTCTTTTCTCTTTTTCCTTCTTACATTTTGGTTCTTCTATGTTACTTTTATATCTTGATAATGTAGGTCTTTATATTCATTGTTCCATGTATAATTATCTTCTGTGGTGTGTCTCCCCCTACAGTTTCATCCCTGAAGTTTGTCAGCTCCGATTGTGTATTTCCTTCTATTCCCTCCATTATGTGTAATTTTGTCACGTGGAACGTTCGTGGTCTTGGAAACCCAGTCAAGCATCAAAAGGTATTGTCTCACATTTCCTTTCTTCAAGAAACACATTGTACTGATGTTGAATCTCTTAAACTAAAAAGACAATGGGTAGGACAAGTAGTATTTTCTCCTGCTTCCCATAAAAAAGGAGGTGTTGCTATACTTTTCCATAAGGCTTTGGCGGTGCAACTTTTATCTACACAAAACGATGCTGATGGATGATGGGTAATGGCAAAGATTGTTGTTCCGAATGAAACATTGGTCCTATTGAATATTTATGGTCCTGCTAAACCTGATCCCAAATTTTAGAATGATATTAAGGTCCTCCTTTCCTCAATTGATTGCCCTATTGTTATTGTTGCAGGTGATTTCAGTCAATGGTTAGATCCTTTTTCTGACAGGTTATCCAAATGTAAATTCCAGCCCGATAAAACCCACAAAGTCTTTCAGTCGGCCATTACCTCTCGTCCAATGTATGATGTATGGAAGACATGTAACCCTGATTTATGTGAATTTACATCTTTTTCTAATGTTCATCATACCTGTTCCAGAATTGACTATATTTTAACTAGTAAATCCCTATTTCTCTCCATCCATAAATCTGAAATTGGCTCTATTTTTTATCTGATCATGCTCCTGTATACACTATACTTGATTTTACACATGTTTCCTCTAAATTCAGTCGTTGGAAGCTTAATACCTTTCTGTTGACAGATCAGGTTTTCATTAAAGAAGCTTCTTCTTTCATTGAAGAATTTTTTTTATTTAACAACCCCTCAGATACTTCTATACCTAACAACTGGGATGCCTTTAAGGCTGCCTTTCGTGCCTTTACCATTTATTTTGTCTCTAAGAAGAAAAAGTCCTCAAGGAAGAAATATGAAGACCAGTTATATAAACTTAAAGACTGGGAACATGTGTATTTTACCTCCCAGTCTTCTGCTGCCCTTCATGATTTAGTTAAGGTGAAAACTGAACTTAACAAATTAGCAATGACTGAAGCATGTAACATTTTGCTCAAAGTTAAATCTAAATATAACGGTGGACAAAACAAAGCTGGGATAATGTTAGCCAATTACTTGAAAATAAAATCGGAACGTAAGACTATTGGCCCTATTCTGAATGAGTCCACTAAAAACTTGGCTTCATTGGATGAAGATATTGCTGAGGTTTTCCACGATTACTATAAATCCCTTTACTCTGATGACACTTTGCCCACTACTCAAAATCTGGAGACTTTTTCTCGGGTTTGCCCTCTCCTCCATCTCTACCCGGTGAATTCAACATGTTAAAAAAAGACATTTCATCTCAAGAAATTTTTAATGCTATCAAAGCCTTAAAAAAATCTAAAGCCCCTGGGCCTGATGGCTTATCTATTGAGTTTTATAATTCCTTTCACTCCATCTTTATCCTTAAACTCCTTCAACTTTTTAATTCCTTTATTGCAGACGCAAAAGCTTCCGGCTCCTTCATGGATGCGTTAATTGTAATTATACCCAAACCTGATAAAGACCACTCCCTATGTAAGAATTACCGTCCTATCTCATTAACTAATTTTGACTGTAAAAGTTTAGCCAAAATCCTTGCATGCCGCCTTGACTCCATTATTCCCCTCCTGATTAACACTGATCAAGTCGGATTTGTGAAGGGCAGGTTAGCATCTGATAATGCCTGAATGTTTGCTAATATCATTTCATATGGCAAAAAATACAAATCTCCGCTTGCAGCTTTGTCCTTGGATGCTGAAAAATCATTCGATCGTATTAATTGGTAATTTATGTTTCAGACTCTTCAATGGTTTGGTTTTGGGCCCTCTTTTATTTCCTAAGTTAAACTCTTATATTCATGTCCCCGAGCCAGCATTTTTGTTAATAACCAATTTTCCAGGCCATTTTCTTTATTTAGAGGCACAAGGCAAGGTTGCCCACTTTCCCCCCTACTTTTTATTTTATGCCTTGAACCATTCCTGGAACACATCCGTGTTAACTCCCAGATTGCTGCTTTCAAACATGGTTCTGTTGAATCTAAAATATCTGCATATGCTGATGATATACTTATTTATAGCGTATTTACAATCCCGTTGTGGCACTTTTGTGTCAGGAACGCACTAGGCACTTCCATATAGACACCACTTGAACGCGGGACTATAACAGAAGTGAAATGTACTAGGCACACTGCACACGTAAAATCATAGTGTTACCTTCACTAGTAATGCTTCACCTTATTTAGTCACATATACATAACTTTAAACTCTTTTTTTCTTTTTCCTTTTGCAGATTACCTACCCAACGTCTTTTGGAGTCCACATCACAATTTGTTTACAATACTGTTTTATTAAAGTTATTTTTCTAGTTGTTTATTACATTATCTTTAAGTTACGTTTACAGTTATTGTTGTTTTAATAAAAGGTAATTAAAAACACTATATACTTGTTTCTTTTTTTTGGGGGGGGGAATGGTCCACAACAAAAATATTTATATTTTGAAATACTATAGTAAGATGTTTGACAGTAGGGTTGAAAAGTACTGGCTGAACAATAAGTTATATTTTCTCTGGATGGACTACAACATAGAAAGGAAATCAAAGTAAAACAATGTGTACCACATTTACAAACCTCTTGCCACATTTTCACGTGCAAACCTACCTCCCTACAAAACTAACTATGTGGGCCTCAATGACGCCCCTCAAACCACGAATACGACCACCCCCGGAGATTGCTATATAGTGTGAGGGAGGCTGCGTGGCCCACCACCTGATGCCCTGGAGTCTGCCACACCCAGGCCTGGTTCCTGCAGTGTCCTGGGGATAAACAGCCATTACAACGCGTTCATAACCAAGCGTGATCGTCACCACAAATTCATTAGCATGCATATGGCTTTACCACGCATGCCTTTACCATGCATGCTTTTACAACTAGTATACATTTACCATGCATGATAAAGCCAGAAGCATGATAATGGCTTTGTGGAGACGGACACGCGTTGTAATGGCTGTGGCTTACGTGCTTCAAATTAGTTTTTAGGCATGCGTGTGACCAAGTCTGATAACATCAGAGCCCAAGGACAACACCGAGGTGTCTGTGGCAGGAAATCTCATCGATCACAGAGAAAATAGGCGGAGGGTAAAATGAAAGTAACAGGTATAATAAAAATAATGGAGGAAAACTACTCAAATGGCGGTGGATGGAGTATCTAATCAACGTTTGGCGCCTCGGCAATAAGTTTCAAATGAATATGGATAGAATATGATTATTAATATATTATAAAAGTATAGCAGCAGATGACACACACGGCCCGGGAGAAGAAAGCGGCAACTTTAATACCTGAAACGAGGAGAGGTTTGCTTGGCAAACTTGAAGACAAAGAAAGAAACGTGGGCTTAGAAACGAGCCTGCGCATGCGTAGAGTACAACTGGTGCACAAAAAAAATGGACACTTTTACATACTATCATAGAAATATAGGACTCCCCGAGATACTGCAAAAGCCGGCCCTGGGAGGTGGGTGGTCCCCAGGGCCATCAAGGGCTCCAGGAGTGGGGCCGTGCGACCCCCTCCCAACATTAAAAAGCCCTGGGGAGTGCAGGAAGGTCAATTTATATATTACTGCCCAGGAAGCTGGCGGTCCCCGGGACGTGTACGGGGGGAGATGGACGGGGAGCTGGAGGGAGGGGGGACGAGCCCCCCCACATACTTCAAAATACAACCCCGGGGGATGGCTATCCCAGGGTCTCGGGAGGCCTTACAAGCCCCCCATTATGGAAAAAAATTGACCCTGGGATTTGGTCCCCCCGGGGGCTAATTAAGAATAAAACAGACTTCTAGTTTTTTTTCCTTTTCCCCGGCATACGCGTACTATAAACGTACCCTGCAATTTCTTATTTAAAAAAATATTTGGGCCTAAAGATCCATGTGGGACCCTCTGAGCAGGCCTAGAGGGTCAGGATGTTTCTACCCTGCCCCCTTTCCTTATTTTTTGACTTTGTTTTACTGTTTTCTTGTGACTCGGTTCTACCGAGGCACAAGATGGCTGCCAACACTTCCTGGTTTGGGGTGTTGACAGACAGTTGACATCCAATCAGCTTGCAGTTCGTGCTCGTAATTGAACGGATTTTCATACGCGAGCAGTATATCGTCTATAGATATCACTAGGATTTTACTTTTGATTTTCTCAGGAACTACTGAACGGATTTATACCATTTAACAAAAAGCACAATCTGCAAACCAAAGTCTACTTCTCTGCCAGATTTGGTGTAATTCCGTTCAGTCTATGGAAAATTGCATGGGGAAAACACATTTTGCGACCCCCCTTTTTTCTTTTGCCCCCACTTAACGAATCACCCCCAAACTTTCAGGGAAGGAGCAGAACGGAGCAGGCCATTTTCTTGGAGAAATTCGCGAAGATTCGTCCACCAGCGCCAAAGTTATTCCAAATAGAATGTTGTGGATTTCCTATGGAAAGTAGGTCCTAACTATAACTACCTACTGGCAACCGCCAGTAGGTAATATATATATATATATATATATATATATATATATATATTCGGTACATAGTCGTCCAAACTCAGCCTGCTCAGCCGAGCAGAAGGATGAAGCGAGACCCAGTTGTTTGGTGTGAATAATTTTATTTTAATGCCCAACACCAGTCAGCCATGACGCGTTTCGGCTACCAAAAGCCTTGATCACATGACACCGTCATGGGGGCTGGCCACCCATTTTTAAAGTCTAAGCAAGCCTGTTGCGTAATAGATATAGTAAAAATACTACATGAGTCATTGCATACATGCATATAGGGTAATGCGTATATGTAGGTACATGCTTATTTTGAATGTTTTTTTATAACTGTATAATACATTAATAGCACCTCATTACGCTAACAGAATAAATATATTGCACAATTGAGGATAAAAGTGATATCAGTGATACAGAATAAACACGGTAAAACATAAATAATACAAATGTTTTAAAACATATAAATATTACTGATCTGTACTGATATCTTAATGAATACCTAATAATCACGGTGTATAATATTGCTTAATACAGCCAACTGTAGGCTATGATTAGCAGCAGGTGCATTAGTGCAAACCATGAAATGCAAATAGTACATTTCATGAATATCAAACATGAGGGTAATCATGCCCATGTGGGCTGCTCCTACTTCTTGTGCAAAATATACAATCTTGATGCGCAAATTTGCTGAATGTGCAAAATACGCAACAGTAAAATCAATGTGCTACCTATAAAAAAAATGTGTGTGTAAACATAAGTGAAATAGATAAAATATCTCATGTTTCACAAGGCTATGTACATAGTGTGGAGGACTAAGGTAGTTCTATTAATATTTCGGATACAGCTTCAGAACCATAGGCTAAGTACATACAAGTTGACTGATTGTATTAATTACAGGTAGGTGTGACAATCCTCACTAGTATTAAGCCCGTTAGGCATCTTAGTATCTAGTGTGATAATGTACCTGGTTTCTAGTTTACGATTAGGGATTGTCTGTCGCCACCTCTCCTCTGAGGGGGCACACAGTCTATTACAAAGTAAACTAGTCCAGTTGGATTTTTCCCATGTACTTTTTCAAAGTACCTAGCTACAGGGTATGTAGGGTCTGCATTGCTGATTGCTCTTAAATGCTGCAGTATTCTTTTATGCACTTGTGGTCTTGTGCTCCCGACATACCTTAGGCCGCACGGACATTCTAAAACGTTCATTGCGTACTCTGCCCTGCAATTTAATTTCTCTCTGATTTTCATGGGTTTGGGGGAAAGCGGTGTCTTGTACTCAGTTCTGCTAACACCATTCTTACAGGCTTTGCAGGAAGCACACCTCAAAAAGCCCCTACTTCCACCTAGCCACGAGCCCATGACTATTTCAGGGCTGCTTGAGACCAAACTATCCTGCATTGACCTGGCTTTCCTGTATGTTATACTTGGCGATTTAGTAACCATCTTGCCCACTATCGGGTCACTGGGAATTAGTGACCAGTTGTCTTTGACTATCTTGCGGATTGATTTGTGTTGATTACTATAGCCAATGATTAACCGCGTTTCATTGGCGGTTGTAGCTTTAGAAATTTTAACACAATCATCCGCAGGGCTCAGGAGTTGCATTCTTTCCTGCCTGTTGGCTCTACTAATGGCCTCATCAATAGTAGCCCTGTTGTAACCTCTGGCTAGGAATCTGATCTTACTCTCATTTTGCGCGTGATAGCACCCTATTTATCACTGCAAATTCTCCTGATGCGGAGCATTTCCCCGTAGGGGATGCTCTTCTTTATCAGATGGGCTGGGTGGTGGCTGGTGGCGTGCAGCACCGTGTTCCCAGCTGTAGGCTTTCCATAAAGCCTGGTCTGTAGTTTGTTATTTACAACAACCATTTCAACATCCAGAAACACCACCGACTGAGCGCTGATAGTACTTGTAAACTGAAGGTTTAGGTCATTAATATTCAGTTGTTCAATAAACGTGGTTACTTCACTTGTAGTGTTCGCCATAAGTTGGCAGGGTATGCTCAGACGTGAGTCCCTTGCTCATTTTGCCACTGGATTCAAGCAAGCCGGGCTGAAGACGGCTGCAATGCCAGAAACCGGTCCTCGGAAGCTTGTTTCCGGTCCAGGGAAGGCATGGCTTGACAGTTCAGGCTGGACTGTTCCCATGAGGCACAGGGTCAGACTGATTTGCATATGGCCATGTCTGAACTGGGGTGGCAGAGTTGGCTAAAGAACGGTGATAGATTAAACCCAGATCAGTTGACTGGGGTGAGTGCTTGTATTGTCAACGCTCCGTCCATCACCACCTTTGGTTTTGCTTTGTTCGCCATAAGTTGGCAGGGTATGCTCAGACGTGAGTCCCTTGCTCACTTTGCCACTGGATTCAAGCAAGCCGGGCTGAAGACGGCTGCAATGCCAGAAACCGGTCCTCGGAAGCTTGTTTCCGGGCCAGGGAAGGCATGGCTTGGCAGTTCGGGCTGGACTGTTCCCATGAGGCACAGGGTCAGACTGATTTGCATATGGCCATGTCTGAACTGGGGTGGCAGAGTGGGCTAAAGAACGGTGATGGATTAAACCCAGATCAGTTGACTGGGGGTGAGTGCTTGTATTGTCAATGCTCCGTCCATCACCACCTTTGGTTTTGCTTTGTTCGCCATAAGTTGGCAGGGTATGCTCAGACGTGAGTCCCTTGCTCACTTTGCCACTGGATTCAAGCAAGCCGGGCTGAAGACGGCTGCAATGCCAGAAACCGGTCCTCGGAAGCTTGTTTCCGGTCCAGGGAAGGCATGGCTTGGCAGTTCGGGCTGGACTGCTCCCATGAGGCACAGGGTCAGACTGATTTGCATATGGCCATGTCTGAACTGGGATGGCAGAGTGGGCTAAAGAACGGTGATGGATTAAACCCAGATCAGTTGACTGGGGGTGAGTGCTTGTATTGTCAACGCTCCGTCCATCACCACCTTTAGTTTTGCTTTGTTCGCCATAAGTTGGCAGGGTATGCTCAGACGTGAGTCCCTTGCTCACTTTGCCACTGAATTCAAGCAAACCGGGCTGAAGACGGCGGCAATGCCAGAAACCGGTCCTCGGAAGCTTGTTTCCGTTCCAGGGAAGGCATGGCTTGGCAGTTCGGGCTGGACTGTTCCCATGAGGCACAGGGTCAGACTGATTTGCTTATGGCCATGTCTGAACTGGGGTGGCAGAGTGGGCTAAAGAATGGTGATGGATTAAACCCAGATCAGTTGACTGGGGGTGAGTGCTTGTATTGTCAACGCTCCGTCCATCACCACCTTTGGTTTTGCTTTGCTCACCATAAGTTGGCAGGGTATGCTCAGACGTGAGTTCCTTGCTCACTTTGCCACTGGATTCAAGCAAGCCGGGCTGAAGACGGCTGCAATGCCAGAAACCGGTCCTCGGAAGCTTTTTCCCGGTCCAGGGAAGGCATGGCTTGGCAGTTCGGGCTGGACTGTTCCCATGAGGCACAGGGTCAGACTGATTTGCATATGACCATGTCTGAACTGGGGTGGCAGAGTGGGCTAAAGAACGGTGATGGATTAAACTCAGATCAGTTGACTTGGGGTGAGTGCTTGTATTGTCAACGCTCCGTCCATCACCACCTTTGGTTTTGCCCACTTCACTTGTAGAGCCATCCCATATAAAAAAGAGGTCATCAATATACCTGAGCCAGCATTTTACCCGTGTGTTCATGACAGCGGTGTGGTTAGGCATGAGGACCTGCTCCTCCCAGTAGCCCATGTGTAGACAGGCATAACTGGGAGAAAAGCAGGCCCCCATAGCCACCCCTCTAGTCTGCATGAACATCTGGTTTGAGAATAGAAACACAATATTGTCTAAACACATGGAGATCATAGCAATAATCATCTTGGAATGTTCACGGTACTTCACTGGTCTCTTGTTTAGAAAGTGTTCCGTAGCCCTAATACCGTCCCTATGATGGATGCTTGTGTATAGGGCGGTTACATCCAATGACACTAGGAGAAAACCTGGTTCCAACTTGAAGCCGGAAAGTTTTTTCAATAGGTCTCCTGTGTCAAGGATGAAAGACTGCTAGAAGGAAGGGGTCCCAGTGTATCAAGGGAACTAATTAAACAATTGAAACACAATTATTCAAAACACAAATGTTTTCAGATCCGCACGGTTTAATTCACAGTGGGATAGAGTATCATATACAAATAGTAGAATGCAATAAACTGTATTAACGTCATACAGTGCCCCAAGGTGGGAGAAGGAACGTGATAGTGAGGATAACGTGGAGTGAAGGGGTTAGGTGACAGTAAAATCAGTTGTTTAAGCATATATACGTGACACCAATGCGGTGGCAACAACTTGTATATCACATAATAATAACTTGTTCAAACACAGGCATACTACACCAGGTACAGCATATATACAATAGTGGTGTGTAGTTGCCACAATAAAAACAGTCGACGTTTCGACCCTCTTGAGGTTGCAGGATCGTTTTAACCTTGCTGTGGGGTCTTCATCAGGACCAGGGGGGTGGGGGCAAAGGACCTAATGGGGGTACAATAATTCCAGATTAGAGGGTGGTAATCAACCTCTGAATTTACACATAGGTAGAGACACAATTATGCTTGGGTCGAGACAAAAAATGACCGAGTTATGTCATTAGTTGAGAAATAATGATTACACATGCAGTAAAACCGGATGCATAAATGGGCCTGGAGATGGGGAACAGTGCGAGCCGCTACACAAGCATTTACAGACAGTGGCACCCTAAATGAGACCATCCAACATGTCTAAGGGACATGTATGTATATACCCATGCAGTTAAACGGACTTAGTAATTGTGAAACAGAAAACAATAAACAATGTGCGCCGCTACAAAGGCATTAGTAGACAGCGATGCCACAGGATTGAATGCAAAGGAGTTGGCGTAAATCACTAACGTGATTCAGCCACAGGGAATACGGCAAGGGGCAATGTGCATTATAGTGGCCTACTGTAGATGCCACGTATGTTGGAGCTGCCGGGTTGGTTTAACTGGGAACATAGTCTATATTTTAAACAGAGGAGAATAGCTAGTGGCTAGACACAGCCCTCTCAAAAACGCTTACCGCAAGTCAGCGTGTTATTTGGCTCACAGGCGGCGGATCAAAAGGTTTAAAAACAAGTAGATGAATCCCGCATCTGGAAAAAGAGCGAGCAATGTGATAATCATCAATAAACTAGGGTCCGACATCGGCTGGTTGGGCGAGCCAATGCAGCCACATTGCAAATACAGCCAACTGGTGAATAATTACATAAAAAATTGGAAAGACCGGGCAGCTTACCAGTTAGCGGCGGTACACAAGTTGTCAATGAACGGAAATGTACAATCGTCAATTGCAGGCTTAATGATTTGGGCGGTAACTGAATATATCATATATATTCAGTTATATTCAGTTACCGCCCAAATCGGTAAGCCGCCCGGTTTAATTTACGTGTGGGACGTTTCCGCCTAGCGGCTCCGCTGCTCCTCCCTGATAGCTGGTACCGGCCTTAATTATTTAATTTAATTTACTATATTTTTTTATATCCCACAGACCCATCCCGTAGAGCATTAAGCCTGCAATTGACGATTGTACATTTCCGTTCATTGACAACTTGTGTACCGCCGCTAACTGGTAAGCTGCCCGGTCTTTCCAATTTTTAATGTAATTATTCACCAGTTGGCTGTATTTGCAATGTGGCTGCATTGGCTCGCCCAACCAGCCGATGTCGGACCCTAGTTTATTGATGATTATCACATTGCTCGCTCTTTTTCCAGATGCGGGATTCATCTACTTGTTTTTAAACCTTTTGATCCGCCGCCTGTGAGCCAAATAACACGCTGACTTGCGGTAAGCGTTTTTGAGAGGGCTGTGTCTAGCCACTAGCTATTCTCCTCTGTTTAAAATATAGACTATGTTCCCAGTTAAACCAACCCGGCAGCTCCAACATACGTGGCATCTACAGTAGGCCACTATAATGCACATTGCCCCTTGCCGTATTCCCTGTGGCTGAATCACGTTAGTGATTTACGCCAACTCCTTTGCATTCAATCCTGTGGCATCGCTGTCTACTAATGCCTTTGTAGCGGCGCACATTGTTTATTGTTTTCTGTTTCACAATTACTAAGTCCGTTTAACTGCATGGGTATATACATACATGTCCCTTAGACATGTTGGATGGTCTCATTTAGGGTGCCACTGTCTGTAAATGCTTGTGTAGCGGCTCGCACTGTTCCCCATCTCCAGGCCCATTTATGCATCCGGTTTTACTGCATGTGTAATCATTATTTCTCAACTAATGACATAACTCGGTCATTTTTTGTCTCGACCCAAGCATAATTGTGTCTCTACCTATGTGTAAATTCAGAGGTTGATTACCACCCTCTAATCTGGAATTATTGTACCCCCATTAGGTCCTTTGCCCCCACCCCCCTGGTCCTGATGAAGACCCCACAGCAAGGTTAAAACGATCCTGCAACCTCAAGAGGGTCGAAACGTCGACTGTTTTTATTGTGGCAACTACACACCAATATTGTATATATGCTGTACCTGGTGTAGTATGCCTGTGTTTGAACAAGTTATTATTATGTGATATACAAGTTGTTGCCACCGCATTGGTGTCACGTATATATGCTTAAACAACTGATTTTACTGTCACCTAACCCCTTCACTCCACGTTATCCTCACTATCACGTTCCTTCTCCCACCTTGGGGCACTGTATGACGTTAATACAGTTTATTGCATTCTACTATTTGTATATGATACTCTATCCCACTGTGAATTAAACCGTGCGGATCTGAAAACATTTGTGTTTTGAATAATTGTGTTTCAATTGTTTAATTAGTTCCCTTGATACACTGGGACCCCTTCCTTCTAGCATACTTACAACCCAGGTCCCAGTGACTATACATGGGTATACCCCCTTGTGCATACTCAAGGATGAAAGACGGCAGGTTTCTGACATGCTCCTGCAGGAAGAAGTCAATGTACCTGCTGACATTTTCCAAGATGCTGTTACATGCCGAAATAATCGGCCGACCAGGCGGCTGTTGGCAGTTCTTATGTATTTTGGGATGAAGTATATCACAGGAGTCACCGGAAAGTCATTTTTCAAATATTTAAATTCCTCTATTGTCAACAAACCTTTACTTCTCCAAGCCATTAATTTGGAGTAGATCTCATTTCTAGCTTGTTGTACCTCCAGGGTGTTGGCTCTTCTGTAGCAGTCTCTATCATTTAACTGCTTTAATGCCTCATCCAAGTACATTTTGCGTGGCCATAGTACGACGTTGCCGCCTTTGTCAGATTGCCTGATCACCAGTTGTTTATTATTTCTCAACTTTTTCACCAGGTTATGATACTGCATGTCTCTGTAATTACGTCGTGTTTTAGCATTGTCATGTTTTACTTGCAGGTCCTTGAGCTCAGATGACACTCGGTCATGAAATAAATCCAAGTTGTCTTTCAACATCAGGGGACAAAACTTGGATTTTCATTTGAAAGGCGTTTTGCAAAGGGCTTGTGCTGGCTCGCCGCCTAGAGCCAGCTGTATAGTTACTTCATCAGAAGCAATGCTCTCGCAACCACAATGCAGTGTAAAACACACAAAACAGTAATGACAATAAGGTAGCAAACAACAGCAGATCTTTATGTTCTTATTCTTTTCCAAAAGACGTTTTATTGGATCCACATTCAGCCGACACGTGTTTCGTCATGTTCAAAAAGTGGAGTCGACACGACTCTTCAGGGCTGATAAAATAAAAACAACATATGTATAGTATATTCCACTTGTAGCACATCTTATACAAAGTTCAGTGATAGAGAAGTGCATGGTAGTGAAAGTGAGTTTCCATCCATGGGTTATTATGTGCCTAGTGTCCGTTTTTGTGAATAAAAAACCGTGCACATCTACATTTCCATTATAGTGACGATGGTGCAAGGCATGCGTGGGGAAAAACAAAAAAACATAGATGTATGTTTTTTAGTTTAAATACAGGGAATCGCGTGACCTGTTTTCTCATGCTCACGAAGAACCCGCATTTGAAAAAGGATCAGGGTGCAAAAGTGTTTTTTGCTCCAAATAAGCACAAAAGAAAGTGTGTCGTGCTCAGTATTTGAAGTGGGTCTATACACGAAAAGTCAAATACCTCATGCAAGTCAGATGCATCACTAATACCAACTTTCGCATACCTGGTAAATAGACCCAGGCATCTATGGGTCGATGCGAAACGTGAGTGAAGTCGAGAGAAGGATCTATGTATCACAAGGGTAAAAAACGGGAGGAAAAAGCTAAGAGCGGGCAAGAAGTTGTAATTGCAGGGTGCCGTGCAAAGTATTGCTAACTGTCGCTTACCCTGTTTGTAAGTTGACGGGTAGTCAAAATCTTTAACATCCAGAGAACCCTGGTTCCGGGTTTAGAGCTATATGTAAGACTACTCTTCTAACGTAGGCGCTCAATGAGGCGCGTTAGTACAAAATTGAGACTGCAAGGACAATGGGGAAGAAAAAGAATGAAAATGTAAGCAACACGGAAGTGGAAAAGAATTGGTAATAAAAATTCAGTTAACTGGAGACAAAGTATGATCCAAACTATTCCATAGTCTACATACCTAGACACGTGTGAGTGTCTGACTATACCGGGAGGGGATCCAATTGTAAAGTTAAGGGCTGGTTAATAGTTCCGTTATCTCTGTACGAGTAGTGAACTAAAATAAACAAAGCACAAAAAAACGGAAAAGGGAGTTAGAAGTCCACAAGAGTAACGGGCTGCGCATCGGCGAAGGCAAGTACACAGAGTGCCGTGGTCTTACCTGAGGTTCGGTATCCCTCCTCTGTGTGTTCCCGGTCGCCGTGTTCCAAGGATGGACACGTGACCGGAAACCGGAAAGACTCATATAGTCTTAATCCATTAACGACTAGAATGTGTCGTACGATTACTATGTTCAAACGTGAGCCACCATCTTGGGTGAGAGAACGTGCGTGGTCACCATTCATTATTGAGGCACAATCGGGTGGAGGCGGAATAACCTCCATTAATGAATTGACTTCTATTAAAATTATGAATTGAGTGTGGAAAAGACAGAATGACTTCGTATAACATCGTGAGATTGTATACGTGCGTTCCCTACTTTAAAGGATTCTTGTTCAGGATAAAAAAGGGAAATCAAGAAAAAAAGGCAATAAGTCGGTTCGCATATTAGCACGGTGTAAAGGTTCACGGCTCGTTTAGAATGTGAGAGAGACCTCTCATAATGGTAGATATATTATGGTAGTATACTATCTAGATATGGATAGTAATCTAGCGGCCAAAAGTACAATAAATATTTTTTTATAATTAAATGTTCCTCGCAGTACAAACTTAGAGCTGCAGCGTGGGTTAGTTTCTCATATACGTGAATACTGCTAAGTTTGATTGAGAATCCCGATTGGTGCACCCACAAGTGAGACAAAAAGTTACGCAGTGACTGGTGACAAGACATCCTAAATGTACAAATTGCGATAAGTCCTATTATATAAAATGTGAGACTTCATGTCACCGTGGCAGACTTTAGGATACATTTTCGCACTTAATATCCTTATACATAACGAATAAGAAAAGAATGACATTGGTACTAAAGCACAATAGAGTCACACGGTACAGTGATATTCAAGCAAACTGAGCTAGAATTGTGATTAGCACTATAGACCAATTGTATATACATTTCTTAAAGTGAAGTCATCCATACAGTTCTTATTTTCAGTCTAAATGATTTCATGTATGTAGACAAAGTAAGTAAGGTAAAATTACACGTGGTTCATGTAAACACAGATTATTTGAGCGGTGCGTGTTTAGTTCCCCAAGAAGAATTGAAGCTCTGGGTCATAGTTCAGCCCGTGTTCCACGCATTGCAAACGCATGATCCACGTAGCTTCCCTACGTCTCAATGTGAGTTCTCTGTTGCCCCCCCTAATGTTTGGAGGGATTAAGTCAATTCCGAAGAAACGTACCTTCACTTCATCCTCAAGTGGTTGACAAGCCGCAATGTGCAGCGCAACCGGGTATTTAGGATCTCTTTTTTGAATCGCCCTCATGTGTTCTGCTAATCTCTCTTTGAGGGGTCTAATGGTGCTGCCCACATATATTTTGCCACATTGGCATTCAATGATATAGACCACGTATCGGGTTAGACATGTGATGTTATGTCTGATTTTATACGTGACACCATCATGTCCTGTGAATGTTTTCGTTCCATGTTTACCCCAAACACACAAAGAACAGAAACCACATTTGTAGAAACCTAAGCTTCGTGTAGTAAGCCAGTCTAAGGCTGAAGTGTTATGTGGGACTGTGGGACTGAGTTTGTTTCTCAGAGTACATCCCTTTTTATATGTAATGGCTGGTCTTTCTGGTAGCCATTCTTTCAGGGTTACATCCTCAGTTAGCAATTTCCAATGTCTGTTAAAACTTTTGGAGATTGTGTAGTGCAGTGCATTGAACTCAGTAATGAGTCTGATTTTTTGGGTGGAGGATTCCCTTTCGGTACGTTTCTTCAAACAATCTGGTCTTAAGGCGCGACGAACCCTTTTCTCTGCAGATTTTAGAGTTTTGAGGGGATAGCCTCTATTTAGAAATCTGTTTTCCATGTTGGTTAGACAGTTGTCAAATTCTCTTGGATCACTACAGTTACGTCTCGCTCTCAGGTATTCACCATAAGGTATAGCCTGTATCTGATGTGTAGGGTGAGAGCTGCAAGCATGGAGAATAGAGTTACAGGAAGTTGGTTTCCTGTAAAGTCTACTGTGGAGTTCATTCTCTTTCACGTAAAATTCCAAGTCTAGGAATTCCATCTTATCTTTGCTGTATTGCATGGTAAATTGTATACCCCATATGTTGTCGTTGAGATGTTTGAAAAAAGTAGACAACGAGTCTAATGTACCAGACCAAAGTAGAAAGCAATCGTCAATATAACGACCCCAAAACAAGATGGAGAATCGATATATACTGAACCTTTAGGGCCCCACATAAGGTCGGATTCGAGGGCCCCCATGAACAAGTTAGCAAAGGAAGGGGAAAATTTCGAACCCATCGCCACCCCCTTCGTCTGACGAAACCATTTACGGTCAAAGATAAAATAGTTGTTGTCCAAAATTATTTCCATCATACGTAATAACATCTTCGTGTTGAAACAGATTATGGAATGGCCAGCGGTCTAAAAAACAAATCTAGGTGGACCCCAACTCTATCTGGGGGGAATGCTATAGATAAATTTCATAGGCATGTCCTGGAAGACATAAACAAAGTGAACATTAAGAACCTTAATGACAAATTCAAATACAAGGATAATCTGTCTAAAGGGGAACGTCTTGCACTCTCTATTCTCAACGACAACATATGGCGTATACAATTTACCATGCAATAAAGCAAAGATAAGATGGAATTCCTAGACTTGGAATTTTACGTGAAAGAGAATGAACTCCACAGTAGACTTTACAAGAAACCAACTTCCTGTAACTCTATTCTCCATGCTTGCAGCTCTCACCCTACACATCAGATACAGGCTATACCTTATGGTGAATACCTGAGAGCGAGACGTAACTGTAGTGATCCAAGAGAATTTGACAACTGTCTAACCAACATGGAAAACAGATTTCTAAATAGAGGCTATCCCCTCAAAACTCTAAAATCTGCAGAGAAAAGGGTTCGTCGCGCCTTAAGACCATATTGTTTGAAGAAACGTACCGAAAGGGAATCCTCCACCCAAAAAATCAGACTCATTACTGAGTTCAATGCACTGCACTACACAATCTCCAAAAGTTTTAACAGACATTGGAAATTGCTAACTGAGGATGTAACCCTGAAAGAATGGCTACCAGAAAGACCAGCCATTACATATAAAAAGGGATGTACTCTGAGAAACAAACTCAGTCCCACATAACACTTCAGCCTTAGACTGGCTTACTACACGAAGCTTAGGTTTCTACAAATGTGGTTTCTGTTCTTTGTGTGTTTGGGGTAAACATGGAACGAAAACATTCACAGGACATGATGGTGTCACGTATAAAATCAGACATAACATCACATGTCTAACCAGATACGTGGTCTATATCATTGAATGCCAATGTGGCAAAATATATGTGGGCAGCACCATTAGACCCCTCAAAGAGAGATTAGCAGAACACATGAGGGCGATTCAAAAAAGAGATCCTAAATACCCGGTTGCGCTGCACATTGCGGCTTGTCAACCACTTGAGGATGAAGTGAAGGTACGTTTCTTCGGAATTGACTTAATCCCTCCAAACATTAGGGGGGGCAACAGAGAACTCACATTGAGACGTAGGGAAGCTACGTGGATCATGCGTTTGCAATGCGTGGAACACGGGCTGAACTATGACCCAGAGCTTCAATTCTTCTTGGGGAACTAAACACGCACCGCTCAAATAATCTGTGTTTACATGAACCACGTGTAATTTTACCTTACTTACTTTGTCTACATACATGAAATCGTTTAGACTGAAAATAAGAACTGTATGGATGACTTCACTTTAAGAAATGTATATACAATTGGTCTATAGTGCTAATCACAATTCTAGCTCAGTTTGCTTGAATATTACTGTACCGTGTGACTCTATTGTGCTTTAGTACCAATGTCATTCTTTTCTTATTCGTTATGTATAAGGATATTAAGTGCGAAAATGTATCCTAAAGTCTGCCACGGTGACATGAAGTCTCACATTTTATATAATAGGACTTATCGCAATTTGTACATTTAGGATGTCTTGTCACCAGTCACCGCGTAACTTTTTCTCTCACTTGTGGGTGCACCAATCGGGATTCTCAATCAAACTTAGCAGTATTCACGTATATGAGAAACTAACCCACGCTGCAGCTCTAAGTTTGTACTGCGAGGAACATTTAATTATAAAAAATTATTTATTGTACTTTTGGCCGCTAGATTACTATCCATATCTAGATAGTATACTACCATAATATATCTACCATTATGAGAGGTCTCTCTCACATTCTAAACGAGCCGTGAACCTTTACACCGTGCTAATATGCGAACCGACTTATTGCCTTTTTTTCTTGATTTCCCTTTTTTATCCTGAACAAAAATCCTTTAAAGTAGGGAACGCACGTATACAATCTCACGATGTTTATATGAAGTCATTCTGTCTTTTCCACACTCAATTCATAATTTTAATAGAAAGTCAATTCATTAATGGAGGTTATTCCGCCTCCACCCGATTGTGCCTCAATAATGAATGGTGACCACGCACGTTCTCTCACCCAAGATGGTGGCTCACGTTTGAACATAGTAATCGTACGACACATTCTAGTCGTTCATGGATTAAGACTATATGAGTCTTTCCGGTTTCCGGTCACGTGTCCGTCCTTGGAACACGGCGACCGGGAACACACAGAGGAGGGATACCGAACCTCAGGTAAGACCACGGCACTCTGTGTACTTGCCTTCGCCGATGCACAGCCCGTTACTCTTGTGGACTTCTAACTCCCTTTTCCGGTTTTTTGTGCTTTGTTTATTTTAGTTCACTACTCGTACAGAGATAACGGAACTATTAACCAGCCCTTAACTTTACAATTGGATCCCCTCCCGGTATAGTCAGACACTCACACGTGTCTAGGTATGTAGACTATGGAATAGTTTGGATCATACTTTGTCTCCAGTTAACTGAATTTTTATTACCAATTCTTTTCCACTTCCGTGTTGCTTACTTTTTCAATCTTTTTCTTCCCCATTGTCCTTGCAGTCTCAATTTTGTACTAACGCACCTCATTGAGCGCCTACGTTAGAAGAGTAGTCTTACATATAGCTCTAAACCCGGAACCAGGGTTCTCTGGATGTTAAAGATTTTGACTACCCGTCAACTTACAAACAGGGTAAGCAACAGTTAGCAATACTTTGCACGGCACCCTGCAATTACAACTTCTTGCCCGCTCTTAGCTTTTTCCCCCCGTTTTTTACCCTTGTGATACATAGATCCTTCTCTCGACTTCACTCATGTTTCGCATCAACCCATAGATGCCTGGGTCTATTTACCAGGTATGCGAAAGTTGGTATTAGTGATGCATCTGACTTGCATGAGGTATTTGACTTTTCGTGTATAGAACCACTTCAAATACTGAGCACGACACACTTTCTTTTGTGCTTATTTGGAGCAAAAAACACTTTTGCACCCTGATCCTTTTTCAAATGCGGGTTCTTCGTGAGCATGAGAAAACAGGTCATGCGATTCCCTGTATTTAAACTAAAAAACATACATCTATGTTTTTTTGTTTTTCCCCACGCATGCCTTGCACCATCGTCACTATAATGGAAATGTAGATGTGCACGGTTTTTTATTCACAAAAACGGACACTAGGCACATAATAACCCGTGGATGGAAACTCACTTTCACTACCATGCACTTCTCTATCACTGAACTTTGTATAAGATGTGCTACAAGTGGAATATACTATACATATGTTGTTTTTATTTTATCAGCCCTGAAGAGTCGTGTCGACTCCACTTTTTGAACACGACGAAACACGTGTCGGCTGAATGTGGATCCAATAAAACGTCTTTTGGAAAAGAATAAGAACATAAAGATCTGCTGTTGTTTGCTACCTTATTGTCATTACTGTTTTGTGTGTTTTACACTGCATTGTGGTTGCGAGAGCATTGCTTCTTATAGTTTGCGAAAGTCTTTCAGATTTTCTTGGAACGGTTTAGGGTTATTCCGTTCGCTCTTTACGCACCACGCCTCAGACATCATTTCCCTACGGAGTGTAACGTAAATTCTAGGTAGAGCGCATATCTATCTGAAACTACTACAAACCCTATTAGCTGTTTCCTAGTTACTTCATCAGCTTCCTGCAAATCCAAGAGTTCCTGAGTCAGTGCTTGTCCCATGATTGGGGGACTGCTCGATGTTGAATTACCATCAAGGGAAGGGGTGATGACTGTGGTTCTTTGCACACTGTGGTGTTTCTTTACTTTTAGTTTCCGGACATATTTGAATAAGTCTATTTTCGTGCCTGCATAGTCAAAGTCTCCTTGTGCACTATAGGAGAGACCCAGCGACAAAATTGCTGTTTCGCCAGGGGTGAGCACTGTGTCCGTTAGATTCACCACAGTCTTAGCATCTACTTTTTTGAGTTTGATTCTGCTGCCACTTTGCCCTCTGCCTCCTTTGCCTCCCGCCTGCATTTCCGCCTCTTGTTGCACTTTCTCCTTTCTGAACGCTTTCTGTTCTCTTGTTGGCGGCGGCTCCCTGCGTGCCAGAGCGAAGGGTTAATGTTCGCTGAACCACTGCCATCTCTTGAGCCGGGGTAAACTTGCGAAACCCCGACCTTTGGTTGCGTTTGGCCTCTGTGTCAGACTCACTGTCCACCTGCGAACTATCCCCTGAGATGGATGGGGTTTCTGGGCGATTCATGATGGCCCTGACGAATTGACATTAACAGTATCATGTTTCTGTTGGCTCTGTTTGATGTTGTCGTACTTTTTGGAGAAAGTGAATATTTGCCCATGTTCGTAGTCTAAACGATCCCGTTGAAACTTGTAGGCTTTGAGTCTTATTATTATTTCCTCTTCACGCTTCAATCGTGCATTCATTTCCTCACGATATTTGATGATTACCGGGGAACTGGGAATCTTATCGATTTCAGCTTCAATCCTTTCTATTTCCACCAGTAGTTTTACCCTGTCACTTTATGCATACTGAACCAGGATTTCTATTAACAATATAAGAGTCTAAATTGCACTGTGCCCAGTCCGAGAGCATTTTAGGGTCCGGATCCTCAAAGGAGGGTGCGAGCATTATTCGAAGACCACGCGGCACCCTTCCCACCTCTAAGTATCCGGACAGGGAGCTGTGCTCCCACCATTTAGCCTGCTCTTTCTTACAGCATTTCTCCAAAGCCTTAAATAGATCTTTGATGTTGTTGCTCGGCTCAGGTACCGAGCTCGAAGCTGTATTCGATAGAGACTCCCCGGCCGGGGAGTCTGAAAACATGCCCTTGGATGCCTCCACACGCCCCCGTACAGTGTCTGCCTCCACACGCCCCCGTATGTATATTTTTTTGTTCACTGAAAAAACCATAGGTTTCACACATGTTATAGATAGCTGGGCATTTCACTCATACAAAACCAACTATAACTTGCGTGCCCGCAATCCACTGCTGAAGACGTCACATATTACATCACTTATGACATAGTCTGTGACATCACTCATGACATCACTGATGACATCTCAAATGACATCACTGATGACATCACTGCTGACATCATCCAGTGAATGTGTGTCTTTCTGAAAAATAAATATTTTTTATATATGTATATCTAAAGGTTGATGGAAGAATAAATGGGTAAATAAGTGTCTAAATTGATTTCTTTTTGTAAAATTGATTGTATAACTGACTTATTAACCCCTTCCATGCTCATGACGAGCTGAGCTCGTCATGAGTTGCGCCGCTCGCATGCTCATGACGAGCTCAGCTCGTCATGTAACGCGGTTATTTTAAAAATGCCGCACAGCGCGAAAATCGCGGCCGCACGCATGCGGTTAAGTGTATTTTAGTGAATACATGTATTAGCGAATAATTTTTAAATATTTAAATATCTGTATCAGTGTCCAACTTTGTGTATAGGTGGCTGCATTGGTTGGTGAGTAGCTACATAAGTGTGTATATGGGTTATTAGTATGAGTTTCTGTGTGGTGTGCTGAGGGGTATTACTTAGCTCATAGATGCATGAATGAGTGACTCACTATGTTTTTTGAAGACAGCATGTGTGCAGGACTGTATGGGTGGATGAGTGTTTGTATGGCTGTGTTGGTGAGTAAATGACTTTCTCAATAGTATCTTTATGAGTAACTACATATATTTTAAATTAGTATGTCAGTATTGATATATGTAAGTGAGTATATGAGAGAGTGAGAGATTGGAAGAGTTCCTGTATAAATAAGTATGTGTTTCTATAAATGATTGTATTTATGTGTATGATTGTAAGTATGTGTATGTTTCTGTAGAAGTAAGTCCAGCGGTGTGTGTATAGCGGTATATGCAAGTAAATGAATGTTTGATCGTTTATTTGCATGTGTGTGAGTAACTCTATGGATGAGTATCAGTGTGTAACAGGATATATAGGTGTATGAGTACATTTGATGAGTAAGTACATGTATGAGTGACTATATAGAACTGTTGGTGAATGAGTGGATGTGTATGTAGATGTTGGAATTACTGAATACGTTCTTCTAACTGGTATTGGTATCTCCATTTCATTTAAAATGTTAGGGGTCCATTAGGATGGCGGGCGGACTGAGTCCGCCCGCCATCCCATCGGTAATCGGGACGGCCCGCCATAAGGGCGGGGGTCCCACGGAGGGTATTAGGATGGCGGGCGCATCCTGTA
Source organism: Lissotriton helveticus (assembly GCF_964261635.1). NCBI lineage: Eukaryota > Metazoa > Chordata > Amphibia > Caudata > Salamandridae > Lissotriton > Lissotriton helveticus. The sequence goes on from NC_136060.1 coordinate 198,380,524, forward strand.
TTTTTAGCATTGTGGCGGGTGGTGCTCTCAGCACCGCCCACCACAATGCTAAAAATGCACTTTTACATTTGCATAAACAACGCGTCAGGCACCGCGCGGTACCTGACGCTTTGTTTATGCAAATGCAGGGGGGTACCACAGGCAACCCCCGTGTGCACCCCCCACCTCTCCCTCACTCGGGGGGCCGGCAGGGGGCACCCAGAGTGAGAACCGTGTGCCTTTCCCTGGTGGCATCTCCCTAAGCCCATTGTAATATGGCTGGCGGTGTCTAATAGACACCGCCACCATATTAATCCTTTTCCGCCCCGGCCGCAAGGCGACCGGGGCGGAAAAGCGATGGACGGTCTTTCTGTCCGCTGAGGTCCCCCCGCCATACTAATATGGCGGTGGGGAATTCGAATGCGGATGTCGGGCGGATTGCCCCCGCCAGGCTGGCGGTAGCCACCGCCAGCCTGGCGGGGGCAATCCGCCCGACATCCTAATGGGCCCCTTAGTTTCTATTTTTGAAGGTGTGTATCAAAGGGTATATTACGCTGAGAGGAGGTCTGCCACTCTTTCACAAGGATGATGTCATCAAAGATGTCATTTGAGATATCATCAGTGATGTCATGAGTGATGTCACTGACCATGTCATGTGTGATGTAATATGTGAAGTCAACAGCAGTGGATTGCGGGCACGCTGAACTAACTTTAACGGGGGAATTTCAATGGTTTTGTATGAGTGAAATGTCCAGCTAACTATAACATTTGTGAAACCTATGTTTTTTTCAGTGAATTTCTATGTTTTTTTAAATGCTAATTCCTAACTATAACATGGCTAAAACCTATGGTCTTTTCAGTGAATTTGCAAAGTTTTTTAAATGCTAATTCTTAACTGTTTTATATTCAAAAAAGGGGGAGAGAAGAGATCTTGATCGATCAAGAGGGCAGATTTACCACTTAAGGGAAGTGGAAGGTCCAAGCCGCAGTTGTTGCCCTAGTGGTGTATGCAACAAAAGGAGGTACTGGGCTGTTCCTAGGGTATGTGTGCAGGTCAGAGGTATGTGGATGTAGAATGGTGGTGCACACATACCCTAGGAACAGCCCAGTACCTCCTTTTGTTGCATACAATTCCTAACTGTAACATGGCTGAAACCTATGGTTTTTTCAGTGAATTTCAAAGCTTTTGTAAATGATAATTTTTAAAAGTATTAATTATTCAATGTATTTCCTTTTATAGTAATTTCCAACATTTTTATAATAATTATTTAGGTTATTTTATTTTTTACATTACACATTTTTAATATAAAATAATAAAAAACAAAATTCAAATATATATATATTTTTTTCAATATATTAAAATTCAATTCAACATATTTTCTTTTTGAATTCTTTTTTTAGTACTCGTACGCTACGCATACGGTGATCGTACCATCCTTTGTATGGGTAATCGTACTGTGCGCTCAACCGCGCATACGTTACGAATAAGTTTTCACGTTCCACGTCGCATCGACGCTTCCGCGTGACGCCATGTACGTTTGTACGGCACACTGTATGCATACCGCGAAAGTTTCCTAATGTTTAAAAAGACATATCTATGTATTTAATGTAAATACTAAGGGAAGACTTTATCTACGATAATTATTAAAATAATATTTATTAACTTTTAGTAAGCATATGTTACTTTTATAAACAATTACGCAAATGGCGGCATACGTCGTCCATTCACGCACCGTAAGCGCACCCTACGCATATGCCATGTAACGTTAAAATAAGAGATTTGATTGGGTCATAACACTTCCAATTCCAACTGTTGAAAGACCCCACCCATTTTAATCATTCTTCTTTGACTTTCTCAGCAGAACCATCTCTTGTCGGGAGCTCCTGTCATTTGACAAAACAATTTTAATATGGCTGCATTTCTGGAATCCACTTCAGAACATTCTTCAGAGGAGGAATTTATAGCTGATGAGTCACAAGGAAAAGGAAAAGAGGCAGTAATCTGGACATTTTTCACAACGCTATTTTTTTGGTTTATTTGTTCCTGTTGGACACTGTTTGGTTCTCAAAAAAAAAAAAAGTTTTTTCAGAACTATCTTAACTGGTCAAAAAAAGAGCTGTATATCTGTGATAGTATGTAAAACTTTTCGTTTTTTTTCTGCACCATTTGTAGTCTGTACTCATGCGCAGCCTCGTTTCCAAGACCACGCTTCTTTCTTTTTCTTCATTTCAGGTATTACATTGACGCTTTCTTTTCCCGGGCCGTGTGCCTCATCCGCTGCTACACTTTTCATATTATATCTATATTTATTTGAAAAGTTTTGCCTGGGGCGCCAAACCTTGATTACATCCTCCGTCCTCCGCCATTTTAGTAGTTTTTCTCCGTTATTTTTACTATACCTGCCACTTTCATTTTTATTTTACCCCCCGCCAACCTTCTCTGTGAGTCATGAGATTTCCTTCCACAAACCCCATGGTGTTTGTCCTTGGCCTCCGATCTTATCAGACTTGGTCACATGTATACCTAAAAACAACTTTGAAGCAAGTAAGCCACAGCCATTACAACGCATGACCGTCACCACAACGCCATTACCATGCTTATGCCTTTATCATGCGTGGTAAATGCATACTAGTTGTAAAAGCATGAGTGGTAATGGCTTCGTGGTGACGGGCATGCGTGGTTATGACCTCGTTGTAAAGGCTTTCTCTCCCCCCGGACACTGCAGAAACCGGGTCTGGGCGTGGTGGACTCCAGGGCACTAGGTGAAGGGCCACGCAGCCCCCCTCACACAATATAGAAATCTCCGGGGGTCATTGTTTCCGTGCTTTGAAGGGCATCATTGAGGCCCACACACTTTTAATTTTGTAGGGGGGTGGCTTTCCATGCAAAAGTGGCGGAAGGGGTTTGTTAATCAGGTACACATTGTTTTGTTTTACTTTGATTTCCTTTCTGTCTTGTAGAGCATCCAGACTAAATATAGCTTATTGTACAGCCAGTACTTTTCAACCCTACTCTCAAACATCTTACCATAGTACTTCAAATTATAAATATTATTTCTATTGTGGATCGTCACCCCCCAAAAAAAAGACGTATATCGTTTTTTAATTTACTTTTATTAAAACAACAATAACTGTAAACGTAAATTAAAGATAACAATATAATAAACAACTAGAAAAATAACTTGAATACAACAATATTATAAACAAATTGTGATGTGGATTTCAAAAGACGTACGATAGGTAATCTGCAAAAGAGAAGAAAATTAGAGTTTAAAATTATGTACATGTGACTAAATGAGGTGAAACGTTACAAGTCAAGGTAACACTACGATTTTACGTGTGCAGTGTGCTAGGTACATTTCACTTCTGTTAAAGTCCCGCGTTCAAGTGGTGTCTATATGGAAGTGCCTACTGCGTTACGGACACAAAAGTGGCACAACGGGATTGTAAATACGCCGATTTATTTGTAATGCATTTAATTGGAGGCATTGTATATCCCGGCCACTGTGCTTACCTTGTATAAACACTGTGGCCATCAGAGTTCACAACTTCAATTTAACTCTGCTTCTACATGTCAAAGTATATTCAATACGTTGCGGACAAATTCATTGCTGTTGCTCGATATGCCGTGATTGGATGTTTGGTGAAGCAAACAAAAGGACATTTGATTAATCACGGTAAACTGAGCTGCGTATTCCGTACCTAAACTGTTGCACCCCATTGACTCCCACAGTCTGGATTTGAGAGTTTTTCTGGAAAAGTCAGACCCAGATTTACAAGCTCCTTGCACCACGTTTCCCATGTTAAAAGTGACACAAAAGTGGCGCAATAAGCTTGTAGATCGGTTCCTCAGACTGTTGTAACCTATCTGTTGTCACTACTCGGAGGTAATTATACATTTCTACACCATCAAGCTGCTGCACACTACCCACTCTCTCCTTTCACAGATAATTTGTTGTTGTTTCGGAAACAAAATTATTTGCTGACCTAGTGCCATAGGCATGATTAAAAGAGGGTGCTCTAAGTCTCGAAGCAGGCTTCACTGTAGCCAACAGAGTTCACCACTTAAACTCAGGTAAGGTTCTATACGGCACAGTGAACACAGCAGCGTCCATAACTGTAAAAAAGAAATAAAACGATGTGAGAGATAGTAAAAAAGAGAGAGAAAAAAGGACATTAAAACGTGGAAGAGACAAACACGATGGGTTGGGGGCTGAAGCACCGTTAGCCTAATGGGTATTGCGCGCCTGCTGCATACTACATATTCTCTCATTTCACAGATAAATTGTCGTTGTATTGAAAACAAGCTTCTTTGCTCACCTTGAGCCATTGGCGTCATTCAAAGAGGGTGCACTACGTGTCGAATCAGGCGTCTCAGTCGTTGTTACAGTGGCGACGCATCATCGCAGAATACACAAACGTAGAGCTTTGTGGGTTTCTTTTGCTGGGGTTTCGTCAATTTGTAAAACACAACCTGTAAGATAAAAAGGTAGTTAACACTGTGTGTAATTTTTTTATAAAAGGAGAGAGGAAATAAGAGAGTGACTAAAAACAATATTCACCTTTCAGTCACCGGTCTTTTTCACCACGTGCCGGACATAATGCTCTACATCTAAAAGATATTAAAAGAATGATGTTATGATTGGTAACTGTTACCTTCTCAATGTGCACTTATATAACATTGCGCTTTCATAAACGTTCTTTCTCACATTTATACGAACTATTTGTATAGGTAATATTCCAGACATTTCAGCGATTATAAAAACCTTCCTGCTATTGGGAAAAAAATTTAAATTGATATACTATGGGGCCCATTAGGATGTCGTGCGGATTGCCCCCGCTAGGCTGGCGTTAGCCAGCGCGCGGTGCCTGCCGCTTCGTGTATGCAAATGCATGCATACATTTTTAACACTGTGGCGGGCGGTGCAGTGAGCACCCCCACCTCAATGTTAAAAATCAGGGATGCGCCTGCCACTGTGGCGGGCGCATCCTAATGCACACATCGGGACCCCCGCCCTTAAGGCGGGCGGTCCCTCTTTCCGATGGGATGGCAGGCGGACAGAGTCCGCCCGTCATCCTAATGTGGGCCTTTATAGGAGTACGTTCGTCTAAATCGCTGCGCCACCTTTTTGTATCTAGTCTGCTACAACCCTTTGACTCCCTCCGATGCATACCCAGGCCTCACTGCTCACCTTTTGGTAGAAAAGACACCTTCTGCATCATGTTGTCCCGATCTGCAACAAAGAAGTCTCATATATGTTGCTGAGTCTTGATATCTCTATGGCTAACGACATACTCGTGCTCCCATCATCATCATTGCAGGTTCTTCACCCGCTCAGTGCTTCGGGTACCACTAACTCAGTGACCAAAGAGGCCACGCATGTGATGGTGGGTCCCCTTGTTCGGTAGTTTGAGAACAACTCTAAAATGGCGTACAACACGTGCGCTACGTCTTTTTTATAGATAGGGTCACATGTGTAGTGACGGATGCGCTGGATGGGTGTGGTGTGCGTGTACACCAACCATGAGGGAGTGTGTGTGTGCCGATCGGACAACTAGACCTGGAACAAACAAATCACAACAATGGAAATCTGGGCCATGTAATGTTGTTGTGTTTTCCTGGTAGCATAAGCGGAGTGAGCTGTATTAACGTATTCAGTCTCGATTAATTTGCACCTCTCTTAAATGTTGGGAGGGGGGCCACCCGGCTCCGAGAGACTGTAGGAGCTGGTCTTTGGCGTGGCAGTCTCCAGGGCCTTTGAGGGCTCTGGGCATAGGGTCACGCAGTCTGCCACACACAATACACTAAAAAGAAGAGAAAGTGATGAGAGATGATTTCTGACGTGTTGACACTTGAGAGCCTGGATAATCATTAAATGGGGTCTGGCAGTGAAGTGCGTACCTATTCAGGAAGAAGCCTTTCAGGGTCTTGCGAAAGCAAGTCATCTTTAATAATTCCCTCTCTCTGCGTGTACATAAAAAGATATCTCATTTACTCATATGTTAAAAACAGAAACTTTCAACACCTCTTTTTGATTGGTTGTGAAGCATTGTACGAAAACGTATTAGCGACCAATCCCTTTCCCTGCGCAGATTTTGAAAAAAATTTGATTGGCTTTTGTGTACTTACATCTACCTTCCTCATGCTAATTTTGATTGGCTTTCTTTTTTCTATGTGATGTTACGATACAGTCACCATGTATGTAGCCCATTTTGTGACGCACTTTATGTTACTATGCGTTTCAAAAACTATTTGTGGTAGGGTGCTTTTAACTTAAACTGTGTACTCTGCTTACGAGTTTGTTGACTGTAGAAGTATTTAAAAGCATTATTCTATTTTCTATTCTGTCATAATTGTGCTGACTTTTCTCCTTTAGTGTGCAGTACTGTGTTATTTTATAAAATGTTTAACTTTCAAACCATCCTTATATTTTTATTGAGTCTTTTATATTCATCATATGGGTGAAATGCAAATATTCTTTTACATTCATTAGTATCACGCGTTCAACCACATTTTTTTTAAATTTTATCATAAGCACTCATTCCTTATGTTTACATTATAGAAGTGTTGCCCCATCATCTTTTTATAAATGTTTGGGCTTCTTTTACTTTGAGATAAAGTAGAATAGAAGTGCTATGACAAACACTCCTTCACTACTTCATCTTTCTTTTTTATGTACATTTCATGTCATTGTTACATTTAACAATCATGACATTTTAAACCACAATTATATTACTTTTTTCAAAAAAGTGCTTCCGAAGATAATCCTCCTATTCTTAACGAGCGAAATTTGCAAAAAGCACTACTTAATATAAATACTTTTAGCCCAATTTCACTCTAGAAGATAAAGAGTTTTGGTTTTAGTAAATTTTTCAATCATAAAAAAAACTTGCATACTAAAAAAAAAAAGATTGTTGGTTGTAAGTCAATCAACTCCAGTTGAAGGATCATACAGTTTAATATAAATTAAACTATACATTAACAATATGATCCCTCTCTGGAAATGAAAGATAAATTGAAGATTATGACATCGCTCTTAATCAATACTTTGCACGTACTAATTATTTAAATAATATTTCCATTCATATAATTTACCTCTCTTCAATATTGTTTCCATCCTCTGGAAAGTACATACGGTTTTATTATTTTTAAATATACATTAACAATATGTACTCTCTAAGGAAATGAAAGCTAATGTGAAGATGTTTCCGCAGTTCAGAATAATTCCTTTGCTCGTAGTTTCTTTGCCCATATTGATTCTCTGAAACAAAACTAATCATCCCACGGGTGTGGTTTATATACTTTTTGGCTACTTAACAGTCTATGGGATCAATTTATTGCTCCTCCCACTATTAAGTCACATTTTTAAGTTGACAGGTGTTCTCATTTCCACTGTTTTAGCGTATCACGTGTTGATGTAAATGTGCCTCTTTCCACACTTGTTAACTTTCGCATAATTTCTAAAATGCTTTATTTAAACTCGTTTTTAATATTAAAGCATTTCAATAGGTTACTATTTTTTTAATAGGAGTATTAACATTCATTCCCCTTTTTTCGACTTATTATTCTAGTAACTTCCCTTTTTTAAAACTTTTTTTAATTCTCTTTATTACCAGACTTTAGGGAATGCACTGATTCAAAGTGCTACGTATCATGCATTTTGTGGTGTAATAGCCTTTACATTTATGCTTCAGGACTACAATTCCCACTCACTATATATATCAGGGGTCTACAACTACTAGCTCCGGAACTACTGGTAGTTCACCAGCACCCTAAAAGTAGCTCTCGGACTTGAAGCCAAACCAAACCAATCTCAGAGATTCTGTGTATATTAAAAAAGGTAGTACTGCTCATTTCACTACCCTTAACCCCTTCGATGCTGATGACGGAGCGATTCCGTCATCAGCATCGGTTGGGCAGTACAGCCCTCGGGGGGAGCGCTGTCGCTCCCCCCTGGGGCACCGATCGTGGTGGCAGTAGTGGGGGTGGCAGCGGAAGACTTTGCGCTGCTCCCCCCGCCCCCCCCTGCACTTCCTGGTGACGTCAGCGCGCTGTCGTGCATGCCGACGTCATCAGGAAGTGCTAGACGCGCTGGAAGCCATTTGCTTCCGGCGCCTCGAGCAGGTAGGTCTGTTTCCTGCTCTCCGGTGGGGTGGGGGCGCCATTTCTCGGTGCCTTGAGGCATCAGGGGGGAGGAAACACTGTTTTCTCTCCCCTGATGTCCCAATGCAGGGCATTCCTGGTTCAGGATCGCGCACAGCGTCGCGATCCTGCACCAGTAATGCCCCACTAGACACCAGGGATGTTTTTTTTCTGAAAAGGAAGCGACCCCTTGGGCAAGGGTCACTTCCGGGGGCAACAAAATTGCAGGTCAGACTTCTCTGCCCCCCCCTGGGTCGAGATCGCTCGATTTAGCGAGTGATCTCGACCCAGGGGGGGCAGAAAAGTCCACTGGACACCAGGGATTATTTATTTTGATAAAAGGAAGCAACCCCTTGGGAAAAGGTCGCTTCCTAGGGCATTTTTTATTTGTTTAGACTTTTCTGCCCCCCCCTGGGGGCAGATCGACCGTTTTATTCGGGAATCTGGACCCAGGGGGGGCAGGAAAGCCCACTAGACACCAGGGATTGTGTTTTTATTAGTAAAGGAAGCGACCCCTTGGGCAAGGGTCGCTTCCAGGGCCATAAAAATTTAGTGTAGACTTTTCTGCCCCCCCAGGGGGCAGATCGCCCATGTTAGCACGTGATCTGGACCCAGGGGGGGCGAAAAGCCCAGTAGACACCAGGGATTTGTTTATAATTGTAAAGGAAGCAACCCCTTGGCGAAAGGTCGCTTCCTAGTTACCCATAATTTTTTTCAGACTTGTCTGCCCCCCCAGCTGTTTTTTGGGCCACATCTGGACCCAGGGGGGTAGAAAGGCCCACTAGACACCAGGGATTTTAGTATATTTGTAAAGGAAGCGACCACTTGGGCAAGGGTCGCTTCCAGGGGGCATTATAAATATTGTAGACTGTTCTGCCCCCCCTGGGGGCAGATCGGCTGTTTTTTTACAATTTCTGGTCCCAGGGGGGGATAGAAAAGCCCACTGTACTCCAGGTTTTTGTTTTTTTATAGGGAGCGACCCCTTGGCCAAGGGTTGCTTCCTTGGGCCCATTTGTTTTCAGTATGTTCTGCCGTGTCTTTATTTGGCCTCTCTGCCCTCCGTAGGGTTGATTCCAGGGGGCCCACGTTTATAATGATTTATAATCTTCCCCCCTTGGGGACAGACACCCCATTTGTGACATACCCTGTGACATAGCCTGTTGTATTGTGTGTTGTTTTTGTTTCTTCTAATGTGTGTTGTTTTTTTTTCTCTTTAGATTGTTGCAGTGTGCGGTTCCGTTACTGGTGGTTCTGTTGTTCTGCTGTTTCTGTAGTTGCATGTGTTTGGTAAGAGACCTTTTTTTTGTTCTAATTGTTTATTTTGCAAAGTGTGTAGTAATACGAGTATGTTTGGTTTCTGTTTGTTTTGATTGTAAAACATGTTTTGCATTTGTTTTTGATGTGTCCTTCTGTAGATGTAAGTTTTTTTTCTTCTTTATAGTCGGATATCGTTGCCTATTTGCTGTGTCATTGCAGAGTAGGTGCTGGTGAGTGTAGTTGTGTCTTGTAAGTGAATTGTATATTTTTTCTAAATATAGTTTTTTGTGAAAAAGGCTTAAATTTTTTATCTTACTTTGCGCAGTGTTGGGGTTGTTGAGTTGTTTGTGCAGACTCCTTTATTTGTAAGGATAATGGCTAGCCGCCGGATTACTGCTCAGCAAGTTGTTGAAATGCTTTTTGATTCTTCCTCTGACCATGGTCCAGAGACTGACTCTGATTCTGAGCCAGAGGTGGGAGGTGAAGATTCAGGTAGTGAGTTTTCTCCACACATGGCTTCATCTGATGATGAAGACACTTTGAGTGCTGCTGAAGCTACTTTTGGTGTGGATGATGTGCCTGTGGTTGGGGAGGACATTGCTGTGCCTGTGGTTGCGGAGGACATTGCTGTGCCAATAGTGCGGCAAGAGATATCTGGGCTGCAGCCTGGGGCTGCTAGACTTCCAGTTGGTGTAGTGAGACAAGAGGCAGCTGGGCCGCAGCCTGCGGCTGCAAGACTTGACGATGAAAGTTATGACCTCTGGGTTGCACCAGGCATGGTGCAGCCGGCATTGCCTGAATTTACTGGTGTTCCAGGGTGTAGGGTGAACACTGAAAACTTTTTGCCTATTGATTTTTTCAAGTTGTTTATGGATGATGTGTTTTTGGCAGAGATTGTAGAGCAGACTAATTTGTATGCTGAAATTTTTTTGAGGGTGAACAGTGCCAGCCTCAAGCCCCACGCTAGAGCTACCCGGTGGACTCCCACAAATTTGGAGGAGAAGAAAAAGTTTTTGGGTTTAACTTTTTTGATGGGCTTGCTTAGGAAACCATCAATGGCTTTATATTGGTCTACTAGTTCCTTGATGGCAACAGCTATATTTCCGGCAGTCATGAGTCGTGATAGGTATTTGCTTCTGCTTCGGATGATGCATTTTGTTGACAATAGTCTTGCTTTGCCACAAGATCACCCTGATTGTGACCGTCTTTTCAAGATTCGGCCTGTCATTGATCATTTTGTTGATCGATTTTCTGAGATCTTTTATCCTGGGAAAGAAATTGCAGTGGATGAGTCTTTGCTGTTGTTCAAGGGCTGCTTGGTATTTCGGCAATACATTCCTAGTAAGAGGGCACGCTATGGAATCAAACTGTATATGCTGTGTGACAGTGAGACTGGATATGTCTCTAATTTCAGGGTGTACACTGGTAAGGAATCCAGGATTAACCCCCCTGGTTGTCCGTCGACTTTTGGAGTGACTGAGAAAATTGTGTGGGAACTTGGTCGTGGATTTTTTAACAAAGGCCATCTTTTGTATGTCGATCACTTCTACACTGGTGTGCGGTTGTTCAGGGAATTGGCCAAAGTGGACACTGTTGCTTGTGGCACAATCCGCTCAAACCGTAAAGGTTTCCCAAAAGAACTTGTTTGTCGAAAGCTTGCTCCGGGACAGTGCAGTGCATTGCGTTGTGAGGAGCTTCTAGCTGCGAAGTTTCCAGACAGGAGAGATGTCTATATGTTGACTACAATACATGATGAAAGCACTGAACCTGTGACTGTTTGGGGTCAGGTTGCAGAAGTGTGCAAACCTGTGTGCATACTGCACTACAATGAGTACATGGGTGGTGTTGACAGAGTAGATCAGAGGTTGGAACCGTATGCTGCTCTTCGTAAGGCTTACATTTGGTACAAGAAGTTGGCTATCCATCTTTTCCACTTGGCAACCTTTAATGCTTTTGTTGTGTTCCAGAAATCTTGTCCCCAGTCAAAGATGACTTTTGTAAAGTTTCAGGAGTCTGTAATAGGCAGCCTTGTTTTAGTGGAACAGGCAAGTGTTCATAGAGTTGGAGTGGTGGAGGATGTTGCCAGATTGAAAGATCGCCACTTTCCTGATACAATTCCTCCTACAATCTCAAAAGACTTTCCCAGTCGGAGATGTAGAGTCTGTTGGCGAAGAGGTTTGCGGAAGGAGGTTCTTATGTACTGCCCAGACTGCCCTTCAAACCCCGGGATGTGTGTACCTGCTTGTTTTAGATTGTACCACACGCAAAAGAATTTTTGGGAGCATCAATGAGTGGTAAAGTGAACTGGTTGGTCTTTATTCTTTAAAACTTATTGTTCAGTTTCAAAGTTTGCATTTGTGCAGTCTTTTTAGATTTAGGCCTTTAGAGCTCTCCCTAGTCGGGAGTACTGGGGCTGCGAGCTAACCACTGTTCTGCCATCATTCCTGGTGCAATATTGATTTGAATACTTCGTTTTTTTAGCCTGTGAAATTTTATGTGTCAAAATTCTTTGGGGGCTTTTAATTAGATTGTTTTTACGGGGAATCCAGGCCAGGCACACTGACACCTTCCACGCTGTGAATTTCCTCTCATTGCCTCGCCTAGCCGCTTTTCTTTGCGCGGAAGGCAGCGGCGGGCGCCATCTTGGGTGTGGGCTCGGGCTGCGCTTCACTCGCGCCGGCCTCCCGCCCTCCCTGACTATTTAATTGGGAAACCTTCACCGCTCGCTGCCTTTAGAGCTCTCCCTAGTCGGGAGTACTGAGGCTGCGAGCTAACCACTGTTCTGCCATCATTCCTGGTGCAATATTGATTTGAATACTTCGTTTTTTTAGCCTGTGAAATTTTATGTGTCAAAATTCTTTGGGGGCTTTTAATTAGATTGTTTTTACGGGGAATCTAGGCCAGGCACACTGACACCTTCCACGCTGTGAATTTCCTCTCATTGCCTCGCCTAGCCGCTTTTGTTTGCGCGGAAGGCGGCGGCGGGCGCCATCTTGGGTGTGGGCTCGGGCTGCGCTTCACTCGCGCCGGCCTACCACCCTCCTCACTCTCTATATAATGAGTACCGTGTCCAGACGGCGCAGCGGGCTGGCGCAGCGGGCGCGCGCCGACGCCGCGCCAAAGCCAAGCCCGTCTGCGCCCGTCCGCGGCCGGACACGGCCCAGGGCCACAACCCCTGGTCCCCGACTGACCTACTCTTCCCGGTACTTAATGGAGCTGAATACTGGTAAGATTTGTTCGGCTTGTACTACTGCCCCCCTGAAAGCTGTGACGGTCACTCGATTATTTGTGTGTCCGGCCTGTGGATATCAGCTTCCCCAACCTAGTATTCCAGCCCATTGTGGACTACAGGATGGCAGGCCATATGCTGTAGTGAACAGAGCTTCGCATGTATGTCGAGCTGCGCTCATTAATACGCGCTCACTCCCATGTCATAGCTTTTATATTAATGAATTCATTGTCACCCATGAGTTGGATCTATTGTTTGTTACGGAGACCTGGGCAGATGCCGGGTCGGGTCCGGATTTCTGTAATGCTACCCCGGAGGGATATAGTGTCGTTAGACATGATAGGCCTGTAGGGAGAGGTGGCGGTCTTGCCATTATCTTTAAGGATAAATATCGTACTACACTTGATCCTATAAACTCGGCTAACTGTGAATCAGCTGCCTTTGCTATCAGCATCTCCCCTAAGCAGGCACTAAAGGGTGTTATACTTTATCGTCCCCCTGGCCCCCGTAATTCCTTTCTTTCCTCCCTCTCTGACCTAAGTGACAATGTTATATGTTCTGATACATACACCATATTGGGAGACTTTAATTTCCATTTGGAAGAGCAGGACAACTCCGACACTGCCCAACTTATAGCTGACTTTTCTAATTTAGGGCTGTACCAACTAGTCAAGGGCATTACGCATCAAGCTGGACATTCCCTTGATGGTCTGTTCACAAACGATCCTGGCATATCTGTATCAGACATCATTCCAATTACTTGGTCTGACCATAGGGCTATCATCTTTCAAATAGATATACGATCCATTGCCCCCTCAGCTTCCAGGCCTCGAATCAGAATGGGCACACGTGCCTGGAAAACTGCAGATTTGCCACAGATGCTACATTCCCTGGTTTCCTCCCGCCCTCAGGGTGAAAATACCTCGGCACTATCGGCCTCAGCTTTTCAGGACTGGATCCGAAGTGCCGCTGACCTTGTGGCCCCAGAGAAAATCACGAAGCCCAATAGAGTATCCCCCTCGGCCCCCTGGTACAATGAAGACCTTCGACTACATCGCCAACACTGCAGAAATCTAGAAAGGCGCTGGAGGAAGGTCTACTGCCCCATAGCCAGACAAACTTATAAGGATGCCCTTCAGATTTATAAAAAGGCAATCGTGGCCCGAAAAATTGATTTTTTCTCGGCACAAATCAAGACCGCTGCTAATTCGGCCAGAGAACTATTCTCCGTTGTCAACACCTTGTCTTCCCCCCCTGTTGGGCCTGAAGAGGAGCCCTCACAGGTTTTTTGCAACAAATTAGCAGCCTTCTTCATCACAAAGGTTGCAGATATATATGCTTCTTTTGAAGACAATCCCAGAACTGAATGTAGAGGTGGTAGCGGGGAAGAACTATTGTCTCTCCACAACTATGACCATTTTTCCTGCTTTCTACCCGCCCCACATGAGGATGTGATCAAAATCATCTCTACTATTAAATCGGGCTCCCCACTGGATCCATGTCCCCCATCTGTGATGTCAAAACTCACAGAAGTGATTTCTTGCCCTCTCATGGAGATCTGCAACATTGCATTTTCGACAGGTCAATTTCCAAGTATATGGAAGAACGCTGTCATAAAACCCCTTCTGAAAAAACCTTCCTTAGATCCCACAGCCGTTGCAAGCTATAGACCGATCGCGTGCCTGCCCTTTCCTGCCAAAGTATGCGAATACCTGATGAACCGACAGCTCTCAGAGTTCGTCGAGACTCACCATCTTCTCGACGATACGCAGTTTGGTTTTAGGAAAGGGCATGGAACAGAGACTGCCTTGATAAAGGCCTCTGACGAGATCAGGGTGATCATGGACCAGGGAGGGGCGGCTGTCCTTATCCTCTTGGATCTGTCAGCAGCTTTTGACACGGTCGACCATGCCACCTTAGTTGACCGTGTCACTGCTCTGGGGATTAACGGTCGTGCCAAGGATCTTATCTCATCTTTCCTGGCAAACCGTACCCAGACAGTAAAGCTGGGAGATTACTATTCCCCTATCTCTGCACTCCCTTGTGGAGTCCCACAAGGCTCCTCGCTAAGCCCTATGCTTTTTAATATCTATGTAGCGGACTTGGCGAGGATAATAAAGGCCTATGGGATACAGCTTACATCGTATGCAGACGATACCCAGCTGGTGCTGGGTATCCACAAGGACGGCCATACTGTAGCAGCCAACTTCCAGAAAGCCATGCTTGAGGTCAGTAGCTGGATGGCCCTGAACTGCCTTCGCCTTAACTTGGATAAGACCGAGATTATGACCTTCGGAAGACTCTCCCCTGAATGGTCTTATGGTTGGTGGCCAGAAAAGCTTGGCCCCCCACCTGTTCCAGTGAAAAAAAAACGAAATTTGGGAGTGATTTTTGACACTAAGTTGGTTTTCGACCTCCATACCAACAAGGTTGTGTCATCTTCTTTTTTCATTCTGAAAAAAATTAAGAAGTTGTTGCCTTACCTCCCGCCGTCAGCTGGGAAGACTCTGGTCACCACCCTAGTCTTCTCCAGGATAGACTATGGGAATGCACTCTTCCTTCATACCCAGAAGCGTGTCACAATGAAGCTGCAATCTATTCAGAATGCGGCTGCTAGGATTCTTCTTAACATCCCTCGTCGCAAATCCACCACTCTTGGTATCCGTCAGCTTCACTGGCGGAGAGTCGAGAGCCGCGTCAAGTTTAAGGCCCTCTGCATTGCTTATAAGGCTGTACATGGCATGGGACCTAGGTTCTTGATTGAAGCCTTTCAACTGTATACTCCCAGCAGGCAGTTATGATCGGCCAACATCAGTCTCCTCCCTGTGCCACGCACAAGATCGGTCACCTGGGGAGACAGGCGCTTTCTCGTGGCCACTCCAAAACTTTGGAACCTCCTGCCACTAGCCATCAAAACCGCCCCGAATCTGATGAGTTTTCGCAGACTCTTGAAAACATGGTTGTTCAATCAGTAAGAGGATGGTTTGATGATAGACTTCAGTTGCTCCACAGCGCCGAGACACCTTCGGGTATTTGTTGCGCTATAAAAGTTGCGTAAATAAATAAATAAAATAGTTGTTGAGTTAGTAGATTTGTATCAATTTGCAATTTGTTTTTCTTTTATTTTCAAAAAAAACTAAAGTATGATGTTGGTTTGCGTGTAGTGTCCATTGTCTGACTGTGTGCATGATTTGGCGCTTGGCTGCTGGTGTCTGTGGACTGGTGCTTGTCTGGCGGTGTCTGTGGACTGGTGCTTGACTGGCGGTGTGAGTGGTCTGGTGTTTGGTTGGCGTGTGCGTGCTCTTGCGCTTGCCTGGTGTTGTGTTTGGATTTGTCTTTGGCTGGTGGTGTGCGTGGAGTGGTGCTTGGCTGGCGGTGTGTGTGGAGTTGCGCTTGGCTGGTGGTGTGTGTTGAGTGGTGCTTGGCTGGCGGTGTGTGTGGAGTGGCGCTTTGCTGGATGGTGTGCGTGGAGTGGTACTTGGCTGTCTGTGCACGGAGTGGTGCTTGGCTGGTGTTGTGTTTGTGGAGTGGCGCTTGGCTGGTGGTGTGTGTGGAGGGGCGCTTGGCTGGTGGGGTGCGTGGAGTGGTACTTGGCTGTCTGTGCACGGAGTGGTGTTTGGTTGGCGGTGTGTGTGGAGTGGCACTTGGCTTGCGGTGTGCATGGAGTGATGCTTGGCTGGTGGTGTGTGTGGAGTGGTACTTGGCTGTCGGTGTGCGCTGAGTGGTGTTTGGATGGCGGTGTGCATGGTCTGGTGCTTGGATGGTGGTGTGCGTGGAGTGGCGCTTGGCTGGCGGTGTGTGTGGAGTGGCGCTTTGCTGGATGGTGTGCGTGGAGTGGTACTTGGCTGTCTGTGCACGGAGTGGTGCTTGGCTGGTGTTGTGTTTGTGGAGTGGCGCTTGGCTGGTGGTGTGTGTGGAGGGGCGCTTGGCTGGTGGGGTGCGTGGAGTGGTACTTGGCTGTCTGTGCACAGAGTGGTGTTTGGTTGGCGGTGTGTGTGGAGTGGCGCTTGGCTTGCGGTGTGCGTGGAGTGATGCTTGGCTGGTGGTGTGTGTGGAGTGGTACTTGGCTGTCGGTGTGCGCTGAGTGGTGTTTGGCTGGCGGTGTGCATGGTCTGGTGCTTGGATGATGGTGTGCGTGGAGTGGCGCTTGGCTGGCGGTGTGTGTGGAGTGGCGCTTGGCTGGATGGTGTGCGTGGAGTGGTACTTGGCTGTCTGTGCATGGAGTGGTGCTTGGCTGGTGTTGTGTTTGTGGAGTGGCGCTTCGCTGGTGGTGTGCGTGGAATGATGCTTGGCTGGTGGTGTGTGTGGAGTGGTACTTGGCTGTCGGTGTGCGCTGAGTGGTGTTTGGCTGGCGGTGTGCATGGTCTGGTGCTTGGATGGTGGTGTGGGTGGACTGGCGCTCGGCTGGCGGCGCAAGCCATACCTCCTTGGAAGCCCCCGGGTCTCTACTTTTCAGAAATGTGTGGGTTTGGTAGGTTTCCCTAGATGGCCGTCTTGCACGGGGCCAAAAACCAAGGTAACCCCTCTTGCAAAAGCTGGTGGACTTGACATTGTCACCATTGTCAAATCCACCAGCTTTTGCAAGAGGGGTTATCTGGGTTTTTGGCCCCGTGCTAGACGGCCATCTAGGGAAACCTACCAAACCCACACATTTCTGAAAAGTAGACACCCGGGGGCTTCCAAGGAGGTATGGCTTGCGTGGATCCTCCAACGTTCCTTTACCCAGAATCCCTTGCAAACCTCAATTTTAGTTGAAAAAAATCAGTTTTTTCACACTTTTTTGGGAGGGAAAAAGTGGCATCACTGGGCTCACACAAATTACCTCCCACCCAGCCTTCCCCCAGGTCTCTCGATAAAAATGGTACCTCACTTGCGTGGGTAGGAAAAAGTGGCTGCTACAGGAAAAGGCCCAATGCGTACTGTGGAGACCTAAAAATTACCTTTAGCAAAACAATCTTATTTTTTGAGGGGGTCACCTGAGTTTTTGGCCCGGGGCTTGGCGAGCATCTTTGGAAACTACTAAACCCAAACAGTTCTAAAAACTAGACACCCGGGGGAGTCCAGGGAGATATGGCATGCGTGGGTCCCCCAATGTTTTCCTACCCAGAAACCCTTGCAAACCTTAAATTTAGGTTAAAAAACCCACTTTTCCATACATTTTTGGGTAGGATCTCGCTGCCGGCACAAATGTCCTACCACCCAGCGTTCCCCTTGTTCTCCCGAGTAAAATGATACCTCACTTGTGTGGGTGGGCCAAAGGCCTGTGGCTAAGGTAGGGGGGCTTAATTTGTTAAACTTAAATAGGACTTTTTTACAAATTCCTTTTTAGCCTGTTCTGCTTTGGGGCAACCACACAAGTGAGGTATCCTTTTACTCGGTAGAACA
Organism: Lissotriton helveticus; assembly: GCF_964261635.1. Lineage (NCBI taxonomy): Eukaryota > Metazoa > Chordata > Amphibia > Caudata > Salamandridae > Lissotriton > Lissotriton helveticus. The sequence continues at coordinate 198,398,517 of NC_136060.1, forward strand.
AGGGGAACGCTGGGTGGTAGGACATTTTTGACGGCATGGAGATCCCACGCAAAAAAGTTTGGAAAAGTGATATTTTTACCTAATTTTAAGGTTTGCAAGGAATTCTGGGTAGGAAAACATTGGGGACCCACGCATGCCATACCTCCCCGGGTGTCTAGTTTTCAGAACTGTTCAAGTTTGGTAGTTTCCAAAGATGGCCACCGAGCCCCGGGCCAAAAACTCAGGTGCCCCCCCAAAGATCAAGGTTATGTAGCCATAGGGTATTTTAAATTTACCACCGTACAATTTGGACCTTTTCCTGTTGCAGCCACTATACCTACCCACGCAAGTGAGGTACCATTTTTATCGGGAGGCCTTGGCAAACGCTGGGTGGGAGGTAATTTGTGTGAGCCCAGTAATGCCACGCTTTCCCAAACAAAAATGTGTGAAAAATCTGATTTTTTTGAGCTATAATCTAGATTTGCAAGGGATTCTGGGTAAAGGTACGTTGGAGGATCCCCGCAAGCCATACCTCCTTGGAAGCCCCCGGGTGTCTACTTTTCAGAAATGTGTGGGTTTGGTAGGTTTCCCTAGATGGCCGTCTTGCACGGGGACAAAAACCCAGGTAACCCCTCTTGCAAAAGCTGGTGGACTTGACATTGTCACCATTGTCAAATCCACCAGCTTTTGCAAGAGGGGTTACCTGGATTTTTGGCCCCGTGCTAGACGGCCATCTAGGGAAACCTACCAAACCCACACATTTCTGAAAAGTAGACACCCGGGGGCTTCCAAGGAGGTATGGCTTGCGTGGATCCTCCAACGTACCTTTACCCAGAATCCCTTGCAAATCTAGATTATAGCTGAAAAAAATCAGTTTTTCCACACTTTTTTGGGTGGGAAAGAGTGGCATCACTGGGCTCACACAAATTACCTCGCACCCACCCTTCCCCCAGGTCTCCCGATAAAAATGGTACCTCACTTGCGTGAGTAGGCATAGTGGCTGCTACAGGAAAAGGCCCAATTCGTACTGTGGAGACCTAAAAATAACCTTTAGCAAAACAATCTTATTTTTTGAGGGGGTCACCTGAGCTTTTGGCCCGGGGCTTGGCGGGCATCTTTGGAAACTACCAAACCCAAACAGTTCTGAAAACTAGACACCCGGGGGAGTCCAGGGAGGTATGGCATGCGTGGGTCCCCCAATGTTTTCCTACCCAGAAACCCCTGCAAACCTTAAATTTAGGTTAAAAAAACCACTTTTCCATACATTTTTGGGTGGGATCTCGCTGCTGGCACAAATGTCCTACCACCCAGCATTCCCCTTGTTCCCCCGAGTAAAATGATACCTCACTTGTGTGGGTGGGCCAAAGGCTTGTGGCTAAGGTAGGGGGGCTTAATTTGTCAAACTTAAATAGGACTTTTTTACAAATTCCTTTTTAGCCTGTTCTGCTTTGGGGCAACCACACAAGTGAGGTATCTTTTTACTCGGTAGAACAAGGGGAACGCTGGGTGGTAGGACATTTTTGCCGGCATGGAGATCCCACGCAAAAAAGTTTGGAAAAGTGATATTTTTACCTATTTTTAAGGTTTGCAAGGAATTCTGGGTAGGAAAACATTGGGGGACCCACGAATGCCATACCTCCCCGGACTCCCCCGGGTGTCTAGTTTTCAGAACTGTTCGGGTTTGGTAGTTTCCAAAGATGGCCACTGAGCCCGAGCCAAAAACTCAGATGCCCCCCCCCAAAGATCAAGGTTATGTAGATATAGGGTATTTTAAATTTACCACCGTACAATTTGGACCTTTTCCTGTTGCAGCCACTATTCCTACCCACGCAAGTGAGGTACCATTTTTATCGGGAGGCCTTGGCAAACGCTGGGTGGGAGGAAATTTGTGTGAGCCCAGTAATGCCACGCTTTCCCACACAAAAATGTGTGAAAAATCTGATTTTTTTGCGCGAAATTCGAGATTTGCAAGGGATTCTGGGTAAAGGAACGTTGGAGGATCCACGCAAGCCATACCTCCTTGGAAGCCCCCGGGTGTCTACTTTTCAGAAATGTGTGGGTTTGGTAGGTTTCCCTAGATGGCCGTCTAGCACGGGGCCAAAAACCCAGGTAACCCCTCTTGCAAAAGCTGGTGGACTTGACATTGTCACCATTGTCAAATCCACCAGCTTTTGCAGGAGGGGTTACCTGGGTTTTTGGCCCCGTGCTAGACGCCCATCTAGGGAAACCTACCAAACCCACACATTTCTGAAAAGTAAACACCCGGGGGCTTCCAAGGAGATATGGCTTGCGTCGATCCTCCAACGTTCCTTTACCCAGAATCCCTTGCAAACCTCAATTTTAGCTGAAAAAATCAGTTTTTTCACACTTCTTTGTGTGGGAAAGAGTGGCATCACTGGGCTCACACAAATTACCTCCCACCCGGCCTTCCCCCAGGTCTCTCGATAAAAATGGTACCTCACTTGCATGGGTAGGCATAGTGGCTGCTACAGGAAAAGGCCCAATTCGTACTGTGGAGACCTAAAAATTACCTTTAGCAAAACAATCTTATTTTTTGAGGGGGTCACCTGAGCTTTTGGCCCGGGGCTTGGCGGGCATCTTTGGAAACTACCAAACCCAAACAGTTCTGAAAACTAGACACCCGGGGGACTTCAGGGAGGTATGGCATGCGTGGGTCCCCCAATGTTTTCCTACCCAGAAACGCCTGCAAACCTTAAATTTAGGTTAAAAAACCCACTTTTCCATACATTTTTGGGTGGGATCTCGCTGCCGGCACAAATGTCCTACCACCCAGCGTTCCCCTTGTTCTCCCGAGTAAAATGATACATCACTTGTGTGGGTGGGCCAAAGGCCTGTGGCTAAGGTAGGGGGGCTTAATTTGTCAAACTGAAATAGGACTTTTTTTTAAATTCATTTTTAGCCTGTTCTGCTTTTGGGCACCCACACAAGTGAGGTATCCTTTTACTCGGGAAAGCAAGGGGAATGCTGGGTGGTAGGACATTTTTGCCGGCACGGAGATCCCACGCAAAAAAGTTTGGAAAAGTGATATTTTTACCTAATTATAAGGTTTGCAAGGAATTCTGGGTAGGAAAACATTGGGGGACCCACGCATGCCATACCTCCCTGGACTTCCCCGGGTGTCTAGTTTTCAGAACTGTTTGGGTTTGGTAGTTTTGAAAGATTGCCACTGAGCCCCGGGTCAAAATCTCAGGTGCCCCCCCCCCAAAAATCAAGGTAGGTTTTCAATAGGGTATTGTAAATTCACCACCGTACGATTTGAACCGTTTCCTGTTGCAGCCACTATGCCTACCCATGCAAGTGAGGTACCATTTTTTTCAGGAGACCTGGGGGAACGCTGAGTGGGTGGAAATTTGTTGATCCACGCAGATTCCAGAACTTTTCACCACAGAAATGTGAGGAAAATGTGTATTTTTTGTCAAATTTTTAGGTTTGCAAGGGATTCTGGGTAATAAAACCTGGGGGTAGGCAGACGAGTCACCCCATCCTGAATTCCCCTGGGTGTCTAGTTTTCAAAAATGTATAGGTTTTCTAGGTTTCCCTAGGTACTGGCAGAGCTAGGGCTCAAAAACAAAAGGTAGTCTTTTTGTCCAAAAAGGGCAAGATTTCACTGGGAAATTGAGGTGCGACCATGTTGCGTTTTGCGCTGTTTCATGTCGCAGCCACTATGCCTACCCAACGCAAGTGAGGTACCATTTTTTTTGGGAGAACTGGGGGAACGCTGGGTGGGTGGAAATTTGTTGTCCCATGCAGATTCCAGAACTTTCCACCACAGAAATGTGAGGAAAATGTGTATTTTTTTCTCAAATATTTAGGTTTGCAAGGGATGCTGGGTAACAAAACCTGGGGGTAGGCAGACGAGTCACCCCATCCTGAATTCCCCTGGGTGTCTAGTTTTCAAAAATGGATAGGTTTGCTAGGTTTCCCTAGGTGCTGGCAGAGCTAGGGCTCAAAAACAAAAGGTAGTCTCTTTGTCCAAAAAGCGCAAGATTTCACTGTGAAATTGAGGTGTGATCACGTTGCGTTTTGCGCTGTTTCATGTCGCAGCCACTATGCCTACCCATGCAAGTGAGGTACAATTTTTTTCGGGAGACCTGGGGAAACGCTGGGTGGGTAGAAATTTGTTGATCTACGCAGATTCCAGAACTTTCCACCACAGAAATGTGAGGAAAATGTGTTTTTTTCTCAAATGTTTAGCTTTGCAAGGGATTCTGGGTAACAAAACTTGGGGGTAGGCAGACGAGTTACCCCATCCTGAATTCCCCTGGGTGTGTACTTTTCATAAATGTATAGGTTTGCTAGGTTTCCCAAGGTGCTGGCAGAGCTAGGGCTCAAAAACCAAAGGTAGTCTCTTTGTCCAAAAAGCGCAAGGTTTCACTGTGAAATTGAGGTGCAACCCCATTGCATTTTGCGCTGTTTCGTGTCGCAGCCACTATGCCTACCGACGCATGTGAGGTACCATTTTTTTCGGGAGACCTGGGGGAACACTGGGTGGGTGGAAATTGGTGGATCCACGCAGATTCCAGAACTTTCCACCACAGAAATGTGAGGAAAATGTGTTTGTTTCTCAAATTGTTAGCTTTGCAAGGAATTCTGGGTAACAAAACCTGGTGGTAGGCAGTCGAGTCACCCCATCCTGAATTCCCCTGGGTGTCTACTTTTCAAAAATGTATATGTTTGCTAGGTTTCTTTAGGTGCTGGCAGAGCTAGGACTCAAAAACAAAAGGTTGTCTCTTTGTCCAAAAAGCACAAGATTTCACTGGGAAATTGAGGTGCGACCACGTTGCGTTTTGGGCTGTTTCGTGTCGCAGCCACGATGCCTATCCACGCAAGTGAGGTACTATTTTTTTCGAGAGACCTGGGGAAACTCTGGGTGGGTGGAAATTTGTTGATCCACGCAGATTCCAGAACTTTCCACCACAGAAATGTGAGGAAAATGTGTTTTATTTTGTTAAATTTTTAGGTTTGCAAGGGATTCTGGGTAACAAAACCTGGGGGTAGGCAGACGAGTGAGCTACCATTTTTTTCGGGAGACCTTGGGGAACGCCGGGTGGGTGGAAATTTGTTGATCCATGCAGATTCCAGAACTTTCCACCACAGAAATGTGAGATAAATGTGTTTTTTTTCTCAAATCTTTAGGTTTGCAAGGGATTCTGGGTAACAAAACATGGGGGTAGGCAGACGAGTCACCCCATCCTGAATTCCCCTGGGTGTCTACTTTTCAAAAATGGATAGGTTTGCTAGGTTTCCCTAGGTGCTGGCAGAGCTAGGGCTCAAAAAAGGTAGTCTCTTTGTCCAAAAAGCGCAAGATTTCACTGTGAAATTGAGGTGCGACCACGTTGCGTTTTGCGCTGTTTCATGTCACAGCCACTATGCCTACCCACGCAAGTGAGGTACCATTTTTTTTGGGAGACCTGGGGAAACGCTGGGTGGGTAGAAATTTGTTGATCCACGCAAATTCCAGAACTTTCCACCTCAGAAAAGTGAGGAAAATGTGTTTTTTTTCTCAAATAATTAGCTTTGCAAGGGATTCTGGGTAACAAAACCTGGGGGTAGGCAGACGAGTCACCCCATCCTGAGTTGCCCTGGGTGTCTAGTTTCCAAAAATATATAGGTGTGCTAGGTTTCCCCAGGTGCTGGCAGAGCTAGGGCTCAAAAACAAAAGGTAGTCTTTTTGTCCAAAAAGGGCAAGATTTCACTGGGAAATTGAGGTGCGACCATGTTGTGTTTTGCGCTGTTTCATGTCGCAGCCACTATGCCTAACAAGGCAAGTGAGGTACCATTTTTTTTCGGGAGACCTAGGGGAACGCTGGGTGGGTGGAAATTTGTTGATCCACGCAGATTCCAGAACTTTCCAACACAGAAATGTGAGGAAAATGTGTTTTATTTCTCAAATTTGTAGGTTGGCAAGGGATTCTGGGTAACAAAACCTGGGGCTAGGCAGACGAGTCACCCCATCCTGAATTACCCCGGGTGTCTAGATTTTAAAAATGTATAGGTTTGCTAGGTTTCCCTAGGTGCTGGCAGAGCTAGGGCTCAAAAACAAAAGGTAGTCTCTTTGTCCAAAAAGCACAAGATTTCACTGGGAAATTGAGGTGCGACCACGTTGCGTTTTGCGCTGTTTCGTGTCGCAGCCACTATGCCTACCGACACATGTGAGGTACCATATTTTTCAGGAGACCTGGGGGAAGACTGGGTGGGTGGAAATTGGTTGATCCATGCAGATTCCAGAACTTTCCACCACAGAAATGTGAGGAAAATGTGTTTTTTCTCTCAAATTGTTAGCTTTGCAAGGGATTCTGGGTAACAAAACCTGGTGGTAGGCAGTCAAGTCACCCCATCCTGAATTCCCCTGGGTGTCTACTTTTCAAAAATGTATATGTGTGCTAGGTTTCCTTAGGTGCTGGCAGAGCTAGGACTCAAAAACAAAAGGTAGTCTCTTTTTCCAAAAAGCACAAGATTTCACTGGGAAATTGAGGTGCGACCACGTTGTGTTTTGCGCTGTTTCGTGTCGCAGCCACGATGCCTACCCACGCAAGTGAGGTACCATTTTTTTTGAGAGACCTGGGGAAACGCTGGGTGGGTGGAAATTTGTTGATCCACGCAGATTCCAGAACTTTCCACCATAGAAATGTGAGGAAAATGTGTTTTTTTTGTCAAATTGTTAGCTTTGCAAGGGATTCTGGGTAACAAAACCTGGTGGTAGGCAGTCGAGTCACCCCATCCTGAATTCCAGTGGGTGTCTAGGTTTCAAAAATGTATAGGTTTGCTAGGTTTCCCTAGGTGCTGGCAGAGCTAGGGTTCAAAAACAAAAGGTAGTCTCTTTCTCCAAAAAGGGCAAGGTTTCACTGGGAAATTGAGGTGCGACCAAGTTGCGTTTTGCGCTGTTTCATGTCGCAGCCACTATGCCTACCCACGCAAGTGAGGTACCATTTTTTTTTGGAGACCTGGGGGAACGTTGGGTAGGTGGAAATTTGTTGATCCACGCAGATTCCAGAACTTTCCACCACAGAAATGTGAGTAAAATGTGTTTTTTGTGAAATTCTTTGCTTTGCAAGGGATTCTGGGTAACAAAACCTGGTGTTAGGCAGTTGAGTCACCCCATCCTGAATTCCCCTGGGTGTATAATTTTCAAGAATGTATAGGTTTGCTAGGTGTCCCTAGGTGCCGGCAGAGCCAGGGTGCAAAAACTACAGGTAGGCACTTTGGCATAAAAGGGTCAATTTGTAACTGCAAAATTGAGGTGTAACCACGTTGCATTTTGCGCCGTTTCCTGTCGCAGGCACAAGGCCGACCCACACAAGTGAGGTACCGTTTTTATCGGGAGTCTTGGGGTAATTCAGATTTGTAAATCAACTGTTATTACCAATTGAGCTTTCATGCATTTCTCCCTTTCAATGAAAGGCATTGTGTAAAAAAAAAATCTTTTTGAAAAATGACCAATAATTCTCATGCTAGTAGGAGTATTCCCAATTTTGAAAATGTGCAATTATATACTGTTTCTGAACTCTATAATTTGTACCCAATTCAAAAATACATAGGTGTCTTTCTTACAGATTTTTCCATGTATACATTTTCCGAGACAAATTGCTCTATACCCGGTAAATGAAAAAATACCATTGCAAGTTGCTGCTCAGTTTTTGGATCTGGGTTCGTCGGGTTCTTGGTGAAACTACAAGTCCTATATATCCCCACAACCAGGAAGGTCTAACGGATGTAACGGTATATTGCTTTCCAAGAGCTGCCAAAATTAGAAAAAGTTATAGGTGAAAACGCTGAGACAAAAGGCTGTTTTTTTCAACAACTTTTCAATTATTCCAATATTTAACTGTTAGTTTCTATAAAGAAACCTTCTTGGATTTAGACAAATGACCCCTTTCTGAATTCTGAATTTTGTCTACTTTTCTAAAATGTACAGATTTCCAGGATCCATTATTGCTTTCAAACTCATTTCTACCATTAACTGGAAGGAGGTGGAAAGCTCTAAAAATAGCAAAAATAGGCTATGTCCCAGAAAAATGTCAAAACGGTGTGAAAAATGTCGGTTCTCTGACAAAAGACTGTCATTCCTTAAAAGCTGAGAAATGGAAATTTCAGCCCCACAAACCCTTTTTGATAACATTTTCAGGGAAAAACCTAGAGGCTTCCATTTGCAGCCCGTTTTTCCCATTTTTCTGAAAAAAACAAAAATTTCACTATATTTTGGTTAATTTCTGGGACCCCTCCAAGGGAATCCACAAACCCTGTGTGCCTTTAGAATCCACATGATATTGGAAGAAAAGGACGCAAATTTGGCGTGGATACCTTATGTGGTCAAAAAGTTACAGGGGCCTAAGCGCGCACTACCCTAAAACGCCAAAAAAAGGCTTGGCACAGGAGGGGAAAAGGCCTAGCAGCGAAGGGGTTAAGAGTTACAGACAGCCAAAGCAATGGCAGGGCCTGTTCCTAACACTCAAACACAAACTGTGGTGGCGTATTAATTAATCAATTAGCTATGTATAGACCTCACTATTCACCTGTGAGGATTTCCAAGCGCTGAGGGAGTATGTGTGGGAGGGGGGGGGGTTGTGCAGCTTTCGTCATTCAAAAAGGCAGATGTTATGGCTCTTCCTGAATGCTTTCAGTGTGGGGGTTCATCTGATGCTGAGGGGAATTGTTTCCAGATCTTGGCCATGATGTATGAGAAGGGTCTGCCTCTTGTCTGGTTATCTCATTACAGAGGATTTTGGCCAAGGCCTGCTCAGAGGAGTGGGCCCCCCTCTGGGCGACCCATTATAAATAAAAACATCCCCCCCGGGATTCGGCCACCCGGGGGCTAATTAACAATAATGCGGGCTTCTGTTTTATTTCTTCTTTTTCATAGCATACGCGTACCTTACGCGTATACAGCGACTTTTTATTTTATTTATTTTTTACATTTTTGCCTAAGGGGTCCTTGTGGGACCCCCTGAGTAGGCCTCCCTGCCCCCTTTGCGTATTTTTGGCGTTTCTTTCACTGCTTTCTTGTGCCTCGTTTCTACCGAGGCACAAGATGGCTGCCAACACTTCCTGGTTTGGAGTGTCGACAGACAGTCTACAGTCAATGAGCATGCAGCTCGTGCTCGTAATGGTACGCACACTATCCTCGGACAGTACTTCATCTATAGATATATCTATGATTTTACTTTAGATTTTATCAGAAACTACTGAACGGATTTACACCATTTAACAAAAAGCGTAATCGGCGAACCAAACTCTACCGTTTTGCCAAATTTGGTATAATTCCGTTCAGCAGTTTGGGCTGTAGCCCGTCTTAAAGGTCCCTATGGAAAATTGCATGGAAAAAACACGTTTTGGGACCCCCCTTTTTTCTCGGCCCCCGCAGTACAAATCACTGCGAAACTTGCAAGGAAGGAGCGGAGCGGAGCAGGCCATGTTCTTGGAGAATTTTGCGTGTATTCGTCAACCGGCACCAAAGTTATTCCAAATAGAATTTTGTGGATTTCCTATGGAAAATAGGTGCTAACTATAACTACCTACTGGTGACCGTCAGTAGGTAGTTATAGTTAGGACCTATTTTCCATAGGAATTCCGCAACATTCTATTTGGATTGACTTTGGCGCCGGTTGACGAATCTTCGTGAAATTTTAAAGACTGAAAGTCTTGGGGTGATTTGTAAAGCGGGGGCTTGGAAAAAAGCGGGGTTCTGAAACGTGCTTTTCCCATGCAATTTTCCATAGGTACCACTCATCGCGGCTACATCCCGAACGGCTGAACGGAATTACACCAAATTTAGCAAAGTGGTAGTCCTTGGTTCAGACTCGTGCCTTTTGCTTATATGGTGTAAATCCGTTTAGTAGTTTTCTGAGAAAATCACATTGAAGATACATATATATCTTTGGCCGCCGAGGATCCGCGGACCCTGCCGTGCACGAGCTGCATGCTAATTGGCTGTCAACATTCCAAACCAGGAAGAGTTGGCAGCCATCTTGCGCCTCGGTAGAACCGAGGCACAAGAAACCTAATCAACAAATGCAAAAAACATGAAAAGGGGGCAGGGTAGAAACACCCTGACCCCCTAGGCCTGCTCAGGGGGTCCCACTAGGACCCCCAAGGCCCAAAAATTATTATTTTTTAAAAAAATCTGTAAAATCTGCGCAGAATACGCATATCTTGCTGATAAAAAAAAAAAGTGGGGGCTCCTAAACTTGGATGATAATTAGCCCCCGGGGGCCAATTCCCGGGGGCATGTTTATAAAAGGAAAAAAGGAAGTGTGGGGGGCCCAATCCCCTCACAATGCCCCGGGGACCACCACACCCTGAGGCACATTTTAAGTAGGGGAAAAATTTCCTCTTCAATCATGAGGGACCCTGGGGGCCAAGTAGCCACCAGGTACTTCCAGAAAGCGCCACTGTGGCGCGTTGCAGAGAGGTGGTGCAGGTCGTGCCCCTTTATACATCTCTCTGCTACACAGCTCTGTGGCGCCTACTGGTTGTATGTAGTGGGCTAGTTGGACTCTAGGGACCCTCAGGATTGAAGGGGATTTATTTTCCTAACTATAAATGCGCCATAGGGTGTTTGCTCAGGGGGAAGGGAGGAGATGATGTTGGAAAGTGGCTCTATATATACTGGACTGAAGTAAAATCAGCCGAAATACGAATTCCGATTTACTCATCTGTTATCAGGACAGAGCTCAGTGCTGCATCTTTGAGCCCAGTACTGATCCTGAAAAGCAATTCTACTCGTACTTACCAGTAACTTGAATTTCCTTCCATAGGCTAACATTGACTGGTTTCGCTTGGAAATTATTCTAAGTGTGGAGTTTTGGAACTTTAAAATATTCATCTAAAATCATCCAAACTACGAATTCTGATTTACTCACTTGTTATCCGGAGAGACATCAGTGCTGTATCTTTGAGCACAGTACTGATCCTGAAAAATAATTCTAATCATACTTAACAGTAACTTGAATTTCCTTCCATCGGAATCCATTGTCTAATTTTCACCAGAAAAAGTTTCTAAGTGTTGATTTTCACAAACTACAAGTATTCCTTAAAAATCGCCTGTATGACTTAAACGCATTCTTTCAACTGTTTACAGGAGATGCACCGGTGCTGTATCAAAGATCCACCGCTGAGTAAGAAAAAGTAACGATAACACTACTTATCTGCCAAATGAATTTCCCCCCATAGGATAACATAGGTGATTCTATGTGAAAAAGCTTGTGTCAACTTTTAAAATACAATAATATTCCTTAAAAATTACTACTGTAACCAAAACCCTTTTACTCAACTGTTTACAGGAGATGTCCCAGGACTGAATCTAGGGTCCAGTCCTGTGGTTAGAAAAGTAATCCATAAGGTAACTAATTGCATTTAACTAGAACATTCCCATTAAGATCAATGTTGCATTGTGTTTGAAATTGTGTTGTCTATTGCAACAACTGTAACTACTGTACTTAGAAGTCTATTGCCTATTTGTAAAGTATTTAAACTAAAGTAATTCATTCTGAAAAAGTATATTTTGTAATGTAATGTCATTATAATGTAATTTAAAAATAAAATATCTAAAAATAAATAGTTTAAATCAGTATCCAAAAAATAAATATAACAATTAATACATTTAAAAATTGTCATTTAAAAAACCTTTGAAATTCACAGAAAATACCTTAGGTTTCAGACATGTTATAGTTAGGAATTAGTATTTTAAAAACCTTACAAATTCACAGAAAAGAACATGGGTTTTAGGGGTGTTATAGTTAGCAGGACATTTCACTCGTACAAAACCATTGAAATTCCTCCGTTATAGATAGTTGTACTAAGTATAACTTGTACGCCCGCAATCCACTGCTGATGATGTCACATATTACATCATTCATGACATGGTCAGTGACATCACTGATGACATCACTGATGACATCTCAAATGACATCAACGATTACATCACTGATGACATCATCCACGTGACAATCAGACACACCTCATCATACACTAGTATAACCTTTCATCACTCACTGTAAAATACAGAGTACCATATTTGAATCCATTGACACACCAATGCGTTTCTAAAAACCAACTCAGTGATTCTTAGATCTACATACACATCTAGTTACTTACCTATAGCTTTACTCATACATGCTGTCAATGATCAATAGAACACTATCAAATATACTTATCCACCTATATCGACATTACAGACCAGCACACATCCTATTCACTTATGAAGTCATTCTACTCACTTATGCAAACAATGGATCATACTTACATTTACTTAGCTACACACTTATACAAACACCACTTCATCTTTTCATATAGATAGTAACTCATACTTAGTGTGTTATAAAATCACTGTTACAAGTACACAGTTATCCATACAGTCACTCATACAATCACTGAGTCTTATGTATACTTATTTATATACAACTGACACATACACTGCCTTTTATTTTTCTAGTTTGTTGGACATGTACCATTGAGAGATAGATTTGCTCATCACCACATCCATAAAGATATTCACTCACCCAAATACCATGTAGTCTTAACCTCATATTCCTACTGAATCAACTATTCACACTTCTTTGGTCAGCCATACCCCCCCACTGAACCACACACACATTCACTCTCCCATACAAATACTCAGTTAACTAATAAGTAAATAATACAGACTTTCGCATAGCTAACCAACTGGAGATGCTGTTTACACAACAACTGAAAAAGTGATACAGATATTCACACAGTTTAGTCACTATCCAATATATTTAGTGAGACACTATAAATTAGTCACTTAGACAGTCAATCACACTGCTACTAAATCCTCCATCCAGATATCTATATTTATATATCCACTCATTCTTCAATGCAGATTGCTATATATAAATAATACATATTTAAATAACAAACCAAACTACATTCCCTGGATGATGTCATCAGTGATGTCATCAGCGCTGTCATTTGAGATGTCATCAATGATGTCATAAGTGATGTCACTGACCATGTCATGAATGAATGATGTAATATGGGACATCATCAGCAGTGGATTGCGGGCACATGAGTTATACTTAGTACAACTAACTATCCAGCTAACTATAACACCCCAAAAACCTATGTTTTTCTGTGAATTTGTAATGTTTTTTAAATGCTAATTCCTGCCTATCCACGCAAGTGAGGTACTATTTTTTTCGAGAGACCTGGGGAAACTCTGGGTGGGTGGAAATTTGTTGATCCACGCAGATTCCAGAACTTTCCACCACAGAAATGTGAGGAAAATGTGTTTTATTTTGTTAAATTTTTAGGTTTGCAAGGGATTCTGGGTAACAAAACCTGGGGGTAGGCAGACGAGTGAGGTACCATTTTTTTCGGGAGACCTTGGGGAACGCCGGGTGGGTGGAAATTTGTTGATCCATGCAGATTCCAGAACTTTCCACCACAGAAATGTGAGATAAATGTGTTTTTTTTCTCAAATCTTTAGGTTTGCAAGGGATTCTGGGTAACAAAACATGGGGGTAGGCAGACGAGTCACCCCATCCTGAATTCCCCTGGGTGTCTACTTTTCAAAAATGGATAGGTTTGCTAGGTTTCCCTAGGTGCTGGCAGAGCTAGGGCTCAAAAAAGGTAGTCTCTTTGTCCAAAAAGCGCAAGATTTCACTGTGAAATTGAGGTGCGACCACGTTGCGTTTTGCGCTGTTTCATGTCACAGCCACTATGCCTACCCACGCAAGTGAGGTACCATTTTTTTTGGGAGACCTGGGGAAACGCTGGGTGGGTAGAAATTTGTTGATCCACGCAGATTCCAGAACTTTCCACCTCAGAAAAGTGAGGAAAATGTGTTTTTTTTCTCAAATGTTTAGCTTTGCAAGGGATTCTGGGTAACAAAACCTGGGGGTAGGCAGACGAGTCACCCCATCCTGAGTTGCCCTGGGTGTCTAGTTTCCAAAAATGTATAGGTTTGCTAGGTTTCCCCAGGTGCTGGCAGAGCTAGGGCTCAAAAACAAAAGGTAGTCTTTTTGTCCAAAAAGGGCAAGATTTCACTGGGAAATTGAGGTGCGACCATGTTGTGTTTTGCGCTGTTTCATGTCGCAGCCACTATGCCTAACAAGGCAAGTGAGGTACCATTTTTTTTCGGGAGACCTAGGGGAACGCTGGGTGGGTGGAAATTTGTTGATCCACGCAGATTCCAGAACTTTCCAACACAGAAATGTGAGGAAAATGTGTTTTATTTGTCAAATTTGTAGGTTTGCAAGGGATTCTGGGTAACAAAACCTGGGGCTAGGCAGACGAGTCACCCCATCCTGAATTACCCCGGGTGTCTAGATTTTAAAAATGTATAGGTTTGCTAGGTTTCCCTAGGTGCTGGCAGAGCTAGGGCTCAAAAACAAAAGGTAGTCTCTTTGTCCAAAAAGCACAAGATTTCACTGGGAAATTGAGGTGCGACCACGTTGCGTTTTGCGCTGTTTCGTGTCGCAGCCACTATGCCTACCGACACATGTGAGGTACCATATTTTTCGGGAGACCTGGGGGAAGACTGGGTGGGTGGAAATTGGTTGGTCCATGCAGATTCCAGAACTTTCCACCACAGAAATGTGAGGAAAATGTGTTTTTTTTCTCAAATTGTTAGCTTTGCAAGGGATTCTGGGTAACAAAACCTGGTGGTAGGCAGTCAAGTCACCCCATCCTGAATTCCCCTGGGTGTCTACTTTTTAAAAATGTATATGTGTGCTAGGTTTCCTTAGGTGCTGGCAGAGCTAGGACTCAAAAACAAAAGGTAGTCTCTTTTTCCAAAAAGCATAAGATTTCACTGGGAAATTGAGGTGCGACCACGTTGTGTTTTGCGCTGTTTCGTGTCGCAGCCACGATGCCTACCCACGCAAGTGAGGTACCATTTTTTTTTAGAGACCTGGGGAAACGCTGGGTGGGTGGAAATGTGTTGATCCACGCAGATTCCAGAACTTTCCACCATAGAAATGTGAGGAAAATGTGTTTTTTTTGTCAAATTGTTAGCTTTGCAAGGGATTCTGGGTAACAAAACCTGGTGGTAGGCAGTCGAGTCACCCCATCCTGAATTCCAGTGGGTGTCTAGGTTTCAAAAATGTATAGGTTTGCTAGGTTTACCTAGGTGCTGGCAGAGCTAGGGTTCAAAAACAAAAGGTAGTCTCTTTCTCCAAAAAGCGCAAGATTTCACTGTAAAATTGAGGTGCGACCACGTTGCGTTTTGCGCTGTTTCATGTCACAGCCACTATGCCTACCCACGCAAGTGAGGTACCATTTTTTTTGGGAGACCTGTAGAAACGCTGGGTGGGTAGAAATTTGTTGATCCACGCAGATTCCAGAACTTTCCACCTCAGAAAAGTGAGGAAAATGTGTTTTTTTTCTCAAATGTTTAGCTTTGCAAGGGATTCTGGGTAACAAAACCTGGGGGTAGGCAGACGAGTCACCCCATCCTGAGTTGCCCCGGGTGTCTAGTTTCCAAAAATGTATAGGTTTGCCAGGTTTCCCCAGGTGCTGGCAGAGCTAGGGCTCAAAAACAAAAGGTAGTCTTTTTGTCCAAAAAGGGCAAGATTTCACTGGGAAATTGAGGTGCGACCATGTTGTGTTTTGCGCTGTTTCATGTCGCAGCCACTATGCCTAACAAGGCAAGTGAGGTACCATTTTTTTTCGGGAGACCTAGGGGAACGCTGGGTGGGTGGAAATTTGTTGATCCACGCAGATTCCAGAACTTTCCAACACAGAAATGTGAGGAAAATGTGTTTTATTTGTCAAATTTGTAGGTTGGCAAGGGATTCTGGGTAACAAAACCTGGGGCTAGGCAGACGAGTCACCCCATCCTGAATTACCCCGGGTGTCTAGATTTAAAAAATGTATAGGTTTGCTAGGTTTCCCTAGGTGCTGGCAGAGATAGGGCTCAAAAACAAAAGGTAGTCTCTTTGTCCAAAAAGCACAAGATTTCACTGGGAAATTGAGGTGCGACCACGTTGCGTTTTACGCTGTTTCGTGTCGCAGCCACTATGCCTACCGACACATGTGAGGTACCATATTTTTCGGGAGACCTGGGGGAAGACTGGGTGGGTGGAAATTGGTTGATCCATGGAGATTCCAGAACTTTCCACCACAGAAATGTGAGGAAAATGTGTTTTTTTTCTCAAATTGTTAGATTTGCAAGGGATTCTGGGTAACAAAACCTGGTGGTAGGCAGTCAAGTCACCCCATCCTGAATTCCCCTGGGTGTCTACTTTTCAAAAATGTATATGTGTGCTAGGTTTCCTTAGGTGCTGGCAGAGCTAGGACTCAAAAACAAAAGGTAGTCTCTTTTTCCAAAAAGCACAAGATTTCACTGGGAAATTGAGGTGCGACCACGTTGTGTTTTGCGCTGTTTCGTGTCGCAGCCACGATGCCTACCCACGCAAGTGAGGTACCATTTTTTTTGAGAGACCTGGGGAAACGCTGGGTGGGTGGAAATTTGTTGATCCACGCAGATTCCAGAACTTTCCACCATAGAAATGTGAGGAAAATGTGTTTTTTTTGTCAAATTGTTAGCTTTGCAAGGGATTCTGGGTAACAAAACCTGGTGGTAGGCAGTCGAGTCACCCCATCCTGAATTCCAGTGGGTGTCTAGGTTTCAAAAATGTATAGGTTTGCTAGGTTTCCCTAGGTGCTGGCAGAGCTAGGGTTCAAAAACAAAAGGTAGTCTCTTTCTCCAAAAAGGGCAAGGTTTCACTGGGAAATTGAGGTGCGACCACGTTGCGTTTTGCACTGTTTCATGTCGCAGCCACTATGCCTACCCACGCAAGTGAGGTACCATTTTTTTTGGGAGACCTGGGGGAACGCTGGGTAGGTGGAAATTTGTTGATCCACGCAGATTCCAGAACTTTCCACCACAGAAATGTGAGGAAAATGTGTTTTTTGTGAAATTCTTAGCTTTGCAAGGGATTCTGGGTAACAAAACCTGGTGTTAGGCAGTTGAGTCACCCCATCCTGAATTCCCCTGGGTGTATAATTTTCAAGAATGTATAGGTTTGCTAGGTGTCCCTAGGTGCCGGCAGAGCCAGGGTGCAAAAACTACAGGTAGGCACTTTGGCATAAAAGGGTCAATTTGTAACTGCAAAATTGAGGTGTAACCACGTTGCATTTTGCGCCGTTTCCTGTCGCAGGCACAAGGCCGACCCACACAAGTGAGGTACCATTTTTATCGGGAGTCTTGGGGTAATTCAGATTTGTAAATCAACTGTTATTACCAATTGAGCTTTCATGCATTTCTCCCTTTCAATGAAAGGCATTGTGTAAAAAAAAAATCTTTTTGAAAAATGACCAATAATTCTCATGCTAGTAAGAGTATTCCCAATTTTGAAAATGTGCAATTATATACTGTTTCTGAACTCTATAATTTGTACCCAATTCAAAAATACATAGGTGTCTTTCTTACAGAATTTTCCATGTATACATTTTCCGAGACAAATTGCTCTATACCCGGTAAATGAAAAAATACCATTGCAAGTTGCTGCTCAGTTTTTGGATCTGGGTTCGTCGGGTTCTTGGTGAAACTACAAGTCCTATATATCCCCACAACCAGGAAGGTCTAACGGATGTAACGGTATATTGCTTTCCAAGAGCTGCCAAAATTAGAAAAAGTTATAGGTGAAAACGCTGAGACAAAAGGCTGTTTTTTTCAACAACTTTTCAATTATTCCAATATTTAACTGTTAGTTTCCATAAAGAAACCTTCTTGGATTTAGACAAATGACCCCTTTCTGAATTCTGAATTTTGTCTACTTTTCTAAAATGTACAGATTTCCAGGATCCATTATTGCTTTCAAACTCATTTCTACCATTAACTGGAAGGAGGTGGAAAGCTCTAAAAATAGCAAAAATAGGCTATGTCCCAGAAAAATGTCAAAACGGTGTGAAAAATGTCGGTTCTCTGACAAAAGACTGTCATTCCTTAAAAGCTGAGAAATGGAAATTTCAGCCCCACAAACCCTTTTTGATAACATTTTCAGGGAAAAACCTAGAGGCTTCCATTTGCAGCCCGTTTTTCCCATTTTTCTGAAAAAAACAAAAATTTCACTATATTTTGGTTAATTTCTGGGACCCCTCCAAGGGAATCCACAAACCCTGGGTGCCTTTAGAATCCACATGATATTGGAAGAAAAGGACGCAAATTTGGCGTGGATACCTTATGTGGTCAAAAAGTTACAGGGGCCTAAGCGCGCACTACCCTAAAACGCCAAAAAAAGGCTTGGCACAGGAGGGGAAAAGGCCTAGCAGCGAAGGGGTTAAGAGTTACAGACAGCCAAAGCAATGGCAGGGCCTGTTCCTAACACTCAAACACAAACTGTGGTGGCGTATTAATTAATCAATTAGCTATGTATAGACCTCACTATTCACCTGTGAGGATTTCCAAGCACTGAGGGAGTATGTGTGGGAGGGGGGGGGGTTGTGCAGCTTTCGTCATTCAAAAAGGCAGATGTTATGGCTCTTCCTGAATGCTTTCAGTGTGGGGGTTCATCTGATGCTGAGGGGAATTGTTTCCAGATCTTGGCCATGATGTATGAGAAGGGTCTGCCTCTTGTCTGGTTATCTCATTACAGAGGATTTTGGCCAAGGCCTGCTCAGAGGAGTGGGCCCCCCTCTGGGCGACCCATTATAAATAAAAACATTCCCCCCGGGATTCGGCCACCCGGGGGCTAATTAACAATAATGCGGGCTTCTGTTTTATTTCTTCTTTTTCATAGCATACGCGTACCTTACGCGTATACAGCGACTTTTTATTTTATTTATTTTTTACATTTTTGCCTAAGGGGTCCTTGTGGGACCCCCTGAGTAGGCCTCCCTGCCCCCTTTGCGTATTTTTGGCGTTTCTTTCACTGCTTTCTTGTGCCTCGTTTCTACCGAGGCACAAGATGGCTGCCAACACTTCCTGGTTTGGAGTGTCGACAGACAGTCTACAGTCAATGAGCATGCAGCTCGTGCTCGTAATGGTACGCACACTATCCTCGGACAGTACTTCATCTATAGATATATCTATGATTTTACTTTAGATTTTATCAGAAACTACTGAACGGATTTACACCATTTAACAAAAAGCGTAATCGGCGAACCAAACTCTACCGTTTTGCCAAATTTGGTATAATTCCGTTCAGCAGTTTGGGCTGTAGCCCGTCTTAAAGGTCCCTATGGAAAAAACACGTTTTGGGACCCCCCTTTTTTCTCGGCCCCCGCAGTACAAATCACTGCGAAACTTGCAAGGAAGGAGCGGAGCGGAGCAGGCCATGTTCTTGGAGAATTTTGCGTGTATTCGTCAACCGGCACCAAAGTTATTCCAAATAGAATTTTGTGGATTTCCTATGGAAAATAGGTGCTAACTATAACTACCTACTGGTGACCGTCAGTAGGTAGTTATAGTTAGGACCTATTTTCCATAGGAATTCCGCAACATTCTATTTGGATTGACTTTGGCGCCGGTTGACGAATCTTCGTGAAATTTTAAAGACTGAAAGTCTTGGGGTGATTTGTAAAGCGGGGGCTTGGAAAAAAGCGGGGTTCTGAAACGTGCTTTTCCCATGCAATTTTCCATAGGTACCACTCATCGCGGCTACATCCCGAACGGCTGAACGGAATTACACCAAATTTAGCAAAGTGGTAGTCCTTGGTTCAGACTCGTGCCTTTTGCTTATATGGTGTAAATCCGTTTAGTAGTTTTCTGAGAAAATCACATTAAAGGTACATATATATCTTTGGCCGCCGAGGATCCGCGGACCCTGCCGTGCACGAGCTGCATGCTAATTGGCTGTCAACATTCCAAACCAGGAAGAGTTGGCAGCCATCTTGCGCCTCGGTAGAACCGAGGCACAAGAAACCTAATCAACAAATGCAAAAAACATGAAAAGGGGGCAGGGTAGAAACACCCTGACCCCCTAGGCCTGCTCAGGGGGTCCCACTAGGACCCCCAAGGCCCAAAAATTATTATTTTTTAAAAAAATCTGTAAAATCCGCGCAGAATACGCATATCTTGCTGATAAAAAAAAAAAAAGTGCGGGCTCCTAAACTTGGATGATAATTAGCCCCCGGGGGCCAATTCCCGGGGGCATGTTTATAAAAGGAAAAAATGAAGTGTGGGGGGCCCAATCCCCTCACAATGCCCCGGGGACCACCACACCCTGAGGCCCATTTTAAGTAGGGGAAACATTTCCTCTTCAATCATGAGGGACCCTGGGGGCCAAGTAGCCACCAGGTACTTCCAGAAAGCGCCACTGCGGCGCGTTGCAGAGAGGTGGTGCAGGTCGTGCCCCTTTATACATCTCTCTGCTACATAGCTCTGTGGCGCTTACTGGTTGTATGTAGTGGGCTAGTTGGACTCTAGGGACGCTCAGGATTGAAGGGGATTTATTTTCCTAACTATAAATGCGCCATAGGGTGTTTGCTCAGGGGGAAGGGAGGAGATGATGTTGGAAAGTGGCTCTATATATACTGGACTGAAGTAAAATCAGCCGAAATACGAATTCCGATTTACTCATCTGTTATCAGGACAGAGCTCAGTGCTGCATCTTTGAGCCCAGTACTGATCCTGAAAAGCAATTCTACTCGTACTTACCAGTAACTTGAATTTCCTTCCATAGGCTAACATTGACTGGTTTCGCTTGGAAATTATTCTAAGTGTGGAGTTTTGGAACTTTAAAATATTCATCTAAAATCATCCAAACTACGAATTCTGATTTACTCACTTGTTATCCGGAGAGACATCAGTGCTGTATCTTTGAGCATAGTACTGATCCTGAAAAATAATTCTAATCATACTTAACAGTAACTTGAATTTCCTTCCATCGGAATCCATTGTCTAATTTTCACCAGAAAAAGTTTCTAAGTGTTGATTTTCACAAACTACAAGTATTCCTTAAAAATCGCCTGTATGACTTAAACGCATTCTTTCAACTGTTTACAGGAGATGCACCGGTGCTGTATCAAAGATCCACCGCTGAGTAAGAAAAAGTAACGATAACACTACTTATCTGCCAAATGAATTTCCCCCCATAGGATAACATAGGTGATTCTATGTGAAAAAGCTTGTGTCAACTTTTAAAATACAATAATATTCCTTAAAAATTACTACTGTAACCAAAACCCTTTTACTCAACTGTTTACAGGAGATGTCCCAGGACTGAATCTAGGGTCCAGTCCTGTGGTTAGAAAAGTAATCCATAAGGTAACTAATTGCATTTAACTAGAACATTCCCATTAAGATCAATGTTGCATTGTGTTTGAAATTGTGTTGTCTATTGCAACAACTGTAACTACTGTACTTAGAAGTCTATTGCCTATTTGTAAAGTATTTAAACTAAAGTAATTCATTCTGAAAAAGTATATTTTGTAATGTAATGTCATTATAATGTAATTTAAAAATAAAATATCTAAAAATAAATAGTTTAAATCAGTATCCAAAAAATAAATATAACAATTAATACATTTAAAAATTGTCATTTAAAAAACCTTTGAAATTCACAGAAAATACTTTAGGTTTCAGACATGTTATAGTTAGGAATTAGTATTTTAAAAACCTTATAAATTCACAGAAAAGAACATGGGTTTTAGGGGTGTTATAGTTAGCAGGACATTTCACTCGTACAAAACCATTGAAATTCCTCCGTTATAGATAGTTGTACTAAGTATAACTTGTACGCCCGCAATCCACTGCTGATGATGTCACATATTACATCATTCATGACATGGTCAGTGACATCACTGATGACATCACTGATGACATCTCAAATGACATCAACGATTACATCACTGATGACATCATCCACGTGACAATCAGACACACCTCATCATACACTAGTATAACCTTTCATCACTCACTGTAAAATACAGAGTACCATATTTGAATCCATTGACACACCAATGCGTTTCTAAAAACCAACTCAGTGATTCTTAGATCTACATACACATCTAGTTACTTACCTATAGCTTTACTCATACATGCTGTCAATGATCAATAGAACACTATCAAATATACTTATCCACCTATATCGACATTACAGACCAGCACACATCCTATTCACTTATGAAGTCATTCTACTCACTTATGCAAACAATGGATCATACTTACATTTACTTAGCTACACACTTATACAAACACCACTTCATCTTTTCATATAGATAGTAACTCATACTTAGTGTGTTATAAAATCACTGTTACAAGTACACAGTTATCCATACAGTCACTCATACAATCACTGAGTCTTATGTATACTTATTTATATACAACTGACACATACACTGCCTTTTATTTTTCTAGTTTGTTGGACATGTACCATTGAGAGATAGATTTGCTCATCACCACATCCATAAAGATATTCACTCACCCCAATACCATGTAGTCTTAACCTCATATTCCTACTGAATCAACTATTCACACTTCTTTGGTCAGCCATACCCCCCCACTGAACCACACACACATTCACTCTCCCATACAAATACTCAGTTAACTAATAAGTAAATAATACAGACTTTCGCATAGCTAACCAACTGGAGATGCTGTTTACACAACAACTGAAAAAGTGATACAGATATTCACACAGTTTAGTCACTATCCAATATATTTAGTGAGACACTATAAATTAGTCACTTAGACAGTCAATCACACTGCTACTAAATCCTCCATCCAGATATCTATATTTATATATCCACTCATTCTTCAATGCAGATTGCTATATATAAATAATACATATTTAAATAACAAACCAAACTACATTCCCTGGATGATGTCATCAGTGATGTCATCAGCGCTGTCATTTGAGATGTCATCAATGATGTCATCAGTGATGTCACTGACCATGTCATGAATGAATGATGTAATATGGGACATCATCAGCAGTGGATTGCGGGCACATGAGTTATACTTAGTACAACTAACTATCCAGCTAACTATAACACCCCAAAAACCTATGTTTTTCTGAGAATTTGTAATGTTTTTTAAATGCTAATTCCTAACTATAACATGTCTGAAACCTATGTTTTTTTCAGTGAATTTCAAAGGTTTTTTAAATGATAATTCTAACTATAAACCTGCCTGAAACCAATGGTTTTTTCAGTGAATTTCAAAGGTTTTTTAAATGATAATTCCTAACTATAAACCTGCCTGAAACCAATGTTTTATTCAGTGAATTTCAAAGGTTTTTGAAATTACGATTTCTATTTATAATGTTGACCACTTCCCCATATTTTGAACAAGAAACCAAATCTGCAATGCTACCCAAAAAATCAGGCAATAGTTCCACTTACCACTAACAAATTAACATCAACATTTAACTAATGTAAGAACGTCGACTATGTACTGTGTGAATTACATCCAACTCAAACCCATATTTAAAGATCAATAAGTGATAGAGGTTCTAATTATACACTTCCGACACCAAAGAAAATCACAATACCCAAACCCACCACCACCACAACCACCACCCCCGAACCCCTCCCCGCACTACCTCAGAGGCAACGCAAAACAGGACAACTAACCTTTCCAAAATAATATATCCCCTCAACCGTACACAAGCTCAATCTACAGAGATGCGGCAACCAAGTATGTGTAAGGGAAAGAACTTGAACATCAACAGTAATGTACACAACGCTAAGACTACCGGTGAAACACTATACACAATTCACTATACAAACCAAAAACTTTTCAGTGTGTAGATATACCATTTATACATGTAGTGTACTGAATAGTGAACGCAACCATATTATCTCAGACACTGGAGAATATTTCGGTCATGTAGCTGTGTTCACCATCCCTCATGATCTGGAGGTTGGTGCTCCCGGGTGTGATTTATCCAGGGCACTCCTTTCCCCCTCCGAAGCACTGGTCACATCAGTGACAGTGTAGCAGTCGTGCCAGAAGCTTCCACACTGGTGTCTGTCCCCTGTCCTTCCGTGCCTACGGTAGATGCTGCAATAGACGGAGACGTAGTTCAGTATAGTGCTATACTCACAAAAATCATATGCAAGCAAAGCAAAAACTGGAATATTATCCCCGCATGTTGCCCACCACCATGTGCAGTCTGCATGTGCAATCTTTATGCAATCATCAGAAGATGCATGGAAACATGCATAGTTGACATTAATGACCCATGCGATGTTGACACAGCCAAATAGCTGGCCCGTGCCTCCTTGTAACATAACATACTAATCTCTGTAAGCATACCTACGTGCCTGTAGTTGCGATATACATCTCAACATGTTGCCTCTGTCACATATGGAGTCCCTTTAAAGGAAAACCACAGATACAGACTCCCAAATGTTGTTTTGCAATTCCCATAAGCTCCTGCTATCCACCATGTTGTGCTTTGAAGCACAACTACAGTTTCACATTGGTGTCAGAAGTGTAGTTCTCAGAAATGTTAAGTTGTATACAGCACACATCTACAAAAGCACACTAAGATGTTGCTCACTGTTGTTCACTGCCAGGTGAGTTCTATGACACATTCATAATGCAGCATATGTCACAAGGCCACATCTCATCTTGCAATGTTATGGGTCATTGTATTAAACACATGAGAAACTAAATGTGAAAATGCATGACAACTGCCCACAACACAGAGGTCACTTGGAAGCCATTGCATCACACTAGAAATATCACAAAGCTCCACACTGGCTCAGGGTTGAGATTCATGCAGTCACTCACACCCAAAGTCACACTTCACAGAATGACCACCCCAACGTGCTGCATGATGGGCACTCAAGCCTCCGTCCAGCACTGACTGTGTCACTGCCAAGATGCGGGCTATTAGTGGTGCCATGCTCCTGCGCACCAACCTGCCACTCCGAGGGAGCACCCCCAGCATCATCTCTGCCAAGTTTTGCTCAGCCGGCAGATGTCATCTCACCTCTTGTGACAGTGTGTGTGCCATTGGTTGGAGACACCCAGAGCCCGCACCTTGTGTACAATGGCCCTCCATATGGCCTTACACTGGTGGACCTTAAGCTGCAGGCATGTGAGACAAGAAGAAGAAGTTTCAGTGACACTGTTTTATGTACCACTGTGTGTCAGTACAGGAGCATGAAGAAACATAGCACACCAATACATAAATGTTGAGTAGAGGCCCTACAGCATGACACATAGCATACTTGCATTAAATACTCTAATATAAATGTATTATGTATGAGGATGAAACCAATGTGAAGAAGTCCCTCATCTATGATGCAGTATGTGAGTGAGCAATACATACAATTCATTTGAAATGATGTGTCGGGGCAGACTCACTGTGTCCAACACTACACACCACTCAATGTCCTTGGCCAGTGAACGGCTACCTGTGTCATTGAAGTCACATTTAGGGCCATGATATTACATGTCCACACTCTTCTCACAAGGTGTAGGTCTGTCTTGTGCAATCCTCAGGCCTAAGATAGCTCATTGAGAGATAGGGTGGCAGACAACACATATGTTTCATTCTGTCCATTTACTGATGGGCTTTGTCAAATTGGACAGTTTCTGCGCAGGCCAGGGGGACTTACACTGAGGTTTAACGTGGGCCATGAGAACATTCACATGCATGTACAATATATGAGAGGGCTAACAGAGACAGAACACATAATGAAAATAATGGAAGGATGATATCTCCAAATTACATTTGATGTGTCATAGGTGAATTACCACGAAAAGTGTTACACTCAGGCATTTTACTCTAGTCCCTAAGGCACACATATCCATGTGGGCAATATAAAAACTGTACACCGATTTTTCATTACCCTCTGGAATACATACCTTTGCAATGTCACACATGAGCATGTGAAAACCTCATGGACTATGTCATCACATAGCCCAGGCACTGTTTCTTCTGACTTTGACTGTGCAAACCATCAGTGTGACAGTATGGCTGCAAAAACACTGCATGTCCCTCCCATCTTTTGATGCAGCCATGGATCTGTGGAAATAAGGCTACACACCACATTGACATGAAGTCAACATGCCAGGCAGTGTATCACTCATTAACATTACCCAGTCTCAGACCAACGTTTGTATTTTACTTGCTGTTGAAGGGCTGTAGAAATGTCCATGTTGCCATCCTCCACTAAATACTCAATTGTAATATTTACTAAGCCATGTATAGGGCGTGGTACATCAAAAATGAGGATACATGCTCATTAACTTGCACGCACAGGAACATACTCCTACAGAGCAATATCATGTGAGCACTGAGCGCACTCTCACGCTGTCATTCTGAAACACTTACCAGTATATCTGGTGCACGATATAGCATCCATACTGTGAAAGCACCACGTACACTGGGACCTCCAGCCCCTCTGTGTTGAAGGGACGGGCCCTGATGTCCTCCGGCTCGCCATCACTGGGTCCAGGAGACAGGAACAACAGCAGTTGTTGGTGAAGAATGGCAGGCAGCAGTGTTTGGATGAAATTGAAATGTGTGGCTCTCTCACAGACATATATAACCCCCTGGGGTTGTTTCAGTGGTATTCAGCTGCTGCAATTGGTGTTCCTGGTCAACTATTTTCAAATTTAACCAATGACCAGGACCGCGGTGGCGGTGCACGCCTACCGCGATGTTCAAATGTGTAATTCACTACTGCAATCATGGTTCCCATTGGCTGAAATTGCATGGCCAATAGCAGTGTCGCACCGCAGGGGCCTGGTGGTCACTACCACAATTATGCATCTTTTGATTGTACCCAATCCCCAGGCCCGCAGTAGTGGAGCACGCTTTACGTGGGTTTTAAATGTGGAATGCATGACCTCGATTGTGGTTCTCATTGGTTGTAAGGCATGGGCACTGGCGGTGTCACACCGTGGGCCAAGTGGTCGCTATTGCGAATTGGCATTTTTCAGTTCTGGCCAATGACAGTGATTGCGGTGGCGGAGCATGCATATGGCACCTATGGACACATCATGCTGTAGCAATGGCCAATTCTCATCATGGAACACTAGACACTTACAATTAATTATCAATCAATCAATCAGATATTTGGAAAGCGCGCTACTCATCTGTGAGGGTCCCAAGGTGCTGTGGGGGTCAGGTCTTGAGGAGTCTCCTGAAGGTCAGCAGGTCCTGGGTCTGTCGCAGATAGGTGGGGAGGGGGTTCCATGTCTTGGCGGCGAGGTAGGAAAAGGATCTGCCGCCAGTGGTTGTTATTTGGATGCGTGGGAAGGCGGTGAGGGCAAGATTAGTGGAGCAGAGCTGGCGGTTGTGGATGTAGAAGGTAAGTCGCGCATTGAGGTATTCTGGTTCGGCATCGTGGAGTGCTTTGTGAGCATGGGTGAGGAGCTGGAAGGTGAACCTCTTGTTGACGGGAAGCCAGTGCAGGTCATTTAGGTGGCCGGTGATGCGGCTGTGGCGGGGGATGTGGAAGATGAGGCGTGCGGAGGTGTTCTGTATGCATTGGAGTCTTTTCTGGTATTTGGCAATGGTTCCCGCATAGAGGGCTTTTCCATAGTCCATCCTGCTGGTGAAGAGGGCCTGGGTGAACGTCCTTCTGGTTTTGGAGGGGATCCCTCTGTAGATCTTGCGAAGCAAACAGAGGGTGTTGAAGCAGGAGGAGGAGACGGTGTTGACTTGTTGGGTCATTGACAGAGAGGAGTCCAAGATGAACCCCAGGTTGTGTGTGTGGTCGGTGGGTGTCGATGCAGTTCCCAGCGAGGCTGGCCACCAGGAGTCGTCCCAGGCGGAAGGGGTGGAGCTGTGGATGAGGACCTCTGTCTTGTTGAAATTCAGTTTCAGGCGCCTGCTCTTCATCCATTCAGTGACAGCCTTCATCCCTATGTGAAAGTTGGTTTTGGCAGTGGTGGAGTCTTTTGTGAGGGAGAGGATCAGCTGGATGTCGTCGACATATGAGACTATGTTGAGGTCATGAGATCGGACTACGTTGGAGAGCGGTGTCATGTACACGTTGAAGAGTGTAGGGCTGGGGGATGATCCTTGGGGAGCACCGGAGGTGATCTTGGTAGCTGCGCATTGGAATGGAGGGAGTTGCACTCTCTGAGTTCTGTCGGTGAGGTAGGAAGGGCTTTGTTGCGGGTCCCCGCATTGTTGAGGCTTGTGCATAGAGTGTGGTGGCAGACGGTGTCGAAGGTGCAGAGAGGTCCAGGAGGATGAGGCCCGCGGTTTCGCCATTGTCCAGCAGGGCCCTGATGTTGTCAGTGGCGGCGATGAGTGTGGTTTCTGTACTGTGGTTACAGCGTAATCCAGATTGGGATGAGTCCAGGGTGTTGTTCTCATCAAGGAATTGGGTCAGTTGTCTGTTGACAATCTTTTCAATGACTTTTGCTGGGAACGGGACCATGGAGATGGGCCAGAAGTTATTGAGGTCCTTTGGGTCTGCCTTGTGTTTCTTGAGTAGGGCATTGATCTCTGCGTGTTTGCAGCTTTCCTGGAAGGTGGCGGTCTTGAATGAGCTGTTGATGATCTTACAGAGTTAGGGTGCGATGACGGGGCTCACTTTGTTGAAGATGTGGTGGGGGCTGGGGTATAATGATGAGCCAGAGTGGATGGTGTTCATGGTCTTGATGGTGTCTTCGACAGCCAGTGTGACTTGTGGGCGATGAGTCTGGGGTGTCGGCAGATGTCGGAGAGGTTTGGGTGTTGAAGCTGTCATGGATGTCTGCGATCATGCAGTGGAAGAAGGCTGCTAGAGAGTTGCAGAGGTCTTGTGATGGTGGAATGTCGTTGGAGCTGGAGCTGGGGTTGGCGAGTTCCTTCACGATGTTGAAGAGATCTTTGCTATTGTGTGCCCTGTTGTCGATGCATTCCCTGAAGGAAGTCCTTTTGGCTGTTCGAATGAGTTGGTGGTGTTTGCAGCTGGTGACCTTGAAGGCTGCCTGGTTGTCCGGTGTTTGCTCACGGCGCCATTCATTCTCTAGCCTCCAGCAGGTCTGCTTGAATGTCTGGAGGTCGGCGGTGAACCAGAAGGCACTTCTGTTGGTGCGTCTGTCTGTGGGTTTCTTGAATGGGGTGAAAGTGTTGGTGCAGTCGTCAATCCATTGCTTGAGGTAGCGAGCGGCTGTATTGGTGTCGGAGTGGTCGGTTGGTGGGTTTCGGGTGAGGGTGGTGATTAGCTGGTCTTCGGTGACTTTATTCCTGCTGCAGTTGGGGATTCTTTGCTTGAGGTTGTGTACTGTGGTTTTCTTGAAGGAGAAGTGGATACAGTAGTGGTCTGTACAGTGGATTTTGGTGGTGTGGCTGATGGAGACGTGGCTTCTGGCAGAAAAGATGGGGTCGAGCGTGTGTCCGGCGGAGTGGGTGGGAGTATTGACGATTTGTTTGAGGCAGAGGCTGGTGAGGTTGTCCAGCAGTGTGGTGGAGTTGCTGTCATTGGTGTTCTTGAGGTGGAAGTTCAGGTCCCCGAGGAGGATGTAGTCTGTAGAGGCCAAGGCATGTGCCCTGAGGGCATATGTGATGGAGTCGATGAGGGTGATGTTGGGATTGATCTGGATCTGTAAGTGCAGGTGTTTGGCGGTGCTGAGGGTGTCTTCGGTGTTGGTCGAGATTCTGAGGGTATTCCTGTGGACGATGGCAATTCCTTCTCCGGTCTATTGGTGTGGTCCATGTGGGTGATCTTGCAGCCATACGGGATAGCTATGGCAACATTTAGTGCTGATGAGGTGTTCATCCAGGTCTCTGTCAGGATTGCGACATCTGAGGAGGATGAGTTGAACAGGTCCCAGAGTTCCACAGTGTGCTTGTGGATGGAGCAGGTGTTGAGCAGTATGCATCTGAGGTGGCTGTTGTCTGCCTCGTTGGGGGCAGGGCGTGTTGGAGAACTCTGGCTGGTGAAGCTGCAGTTTTGGGTGAAGGGTCCGTTGGTGTGCTTTGGGGCGGCCTGGAAGCAGACGGTGAGTCGGCTGGTGTTGAGTGCGTGGAGGGAGGTGGCATCATAGTGGTGTCTGGTGATGTGGTGTTCGTGGGGTCCAGTAGGTCTGAAATTGGCACAGACGTGCTTGCCTTAGGCGCACCAGCGGCGCACCCGCTGCGTGTGACCGCACAGCGGTCACCATTTAAGTAGGGGAGGGGGAGGGGTGAGCGCTTGGGAGACAGGAGTGGGGCATGTAGAGGTGGGAAGGCAAACGCTAAGGCAGTGTTTATGGCTGAGGGAGGAGCGGGGGACAAGCCTCTGAGAAACAAGCAGTGGGCAAGACACAGTGAATTAAAACAGTAAATTAGATTAAAACAGGAGAGTACACAGTGAAGTAAGAACAGGCAGAGGGCAAAGCAAGACACAGTAAATTAAAAAACAGGAAAATCCAGAAGTAAGAAACAGAGCGTGGCACCCAGCAGGTAGGGGTCTCGAACCCTGCCTGCAGGTAGGGGTTTCAAACCCTGTCTGTGTACCTGCGGAACCCAACAGGTACGGTTCTCGAACCCTGCCTGTGTGGTACTGTAGCTGTGGGTCAGTCAGGCAGAGCTGCGGGGGAAGAACTGATCCTTCATGGCGGTCTAGCTGCCACCTGATTGCTGATTTCAATGCTAATGTGACATTGAACTCACTGATGACTACGCATACCATGTCACATATGATATTTATATGCATGTACACAGATATGTTGTGTAATGAACTCTCATATTTGTGAACATGTCAATGTGTGAGATGGCTAATCAACCCACAATAATGATGGACTGACTACATAATGTGCCTATTTAACTGTGCAGATTGCTGAAATCATTTCGATAGTTGATCTGCTTACACACACTCTGCTCATTGTGTTGAAAATGTGTGCTCTGTCTGATTTAAGCAAGAAAGTGTGGCAGGTACAGCAGCTATGTAGAAGTCAGCAGTGTTGCTGTTTCAGACAAGTGCTATGTCAACTACTCTCAGGGCTGATGACACAAGATGTCAAAATGTATCATTTTCCAATCACATAGTCAGAATATGTTTTGGAGGTACTCACTATGTACATACTGACCACATGTACAACTATTTGAGATCATGTGACTTGGGCATTAAGCTGTTGTTTCAGTCCAGTCATTGTTGGTGCTGTGTCACTCAAGACGTAAGATGTTGGAGACATCTCATAGGGAAATTGAATTGACATGCGTCCACTTTCATTTTATGTAGGAGACACCCAAATGTGAATTGTCCATTCACAGTGCTGTCAGACATGGAGGATGAGGACATCATAAGGAAATTCCGTCTTGATCAACGTACCCTTTAAGACCTATGTGGTCAGTTGGAGCCCCATCTGAGGCCTCACAGAATCTATCTGACTGCTTTGACACCAACAGTTAAGGTGATGGCGGCCTGCATTTCTTTGCAACTGGTTAGTTCCAGTACACGGTGGCCAGCGTAGGTGGGATGTCTCAACCAATGTTCAGCACGGTGCTACGTGATGTCCTGTCTGCAATGATGACATACAAGGACCGCTACATCCATTTTCCCAAAAGACATGAATTGGCAGCTGTGAAGGTTGATTTTTATGACCTTGGCAACATACCGAATGTTCATGGTGCCATTTACTGCACACATGTTGGACTAATTCAACCACAGGCACCTGAGCACATATACAGGAACAGGGAGCATTTCCAATCCATTAATGTGCAAGTGGTATGCCAAGCGGATATGATTATCTCCCATGTCTATACCAGATTTCCAGGATCAGCACATGTCTCCTACATACTACGTATCAGCATCATACCACAGCTGATGGCAAATCTGCATCCGGAGCATGCATGGCTTGTTGGTGAGTACGTATAGTCAAGTAGTGTGCTATATGTGTGACATGCTGTTCTCAGCTACTGTTTATATTACAAAATTGGTCTGTGTATCTCACACCTGGGTGACTCTGTGTATTCCAACCGGCCTTGGTTGCTGAGCCCACTGAGGAATCCGAGGACCCCGGGTGAAGTCCACTACAATGAGGCACATGGGAGGACACGTTATGTGGTGGAACATACTTTTGGGCTTCTGAAGACCAGATTCCAGTGTCTGGACAAGAGCAGGGGTGCACTACTCTATTCTCACCAAAAGGTGTGTCAGATCTTAGTTTATGCTGCATGCTCCATAACCTGGCTTCGCGTAAAAAGATCCCCCTGCTCCAGGACAATGATGAGCAGCAGATGCCTCCCCCTGCAAAACCCAGGGTTTTGCAGGGGGAGGCAGTGGTCCCGTGACAACGATAGTGGAGAGGTCCAGTGACAACGATAGTGGCGAGGAGTAAGGCTTTGACCTGCATCAATAGCTCATCAACAACTACTTCCCTTGAGTGTGAGTGACATTGTACAACAGTGACTTTGTCTGTTGTCTTTGATAGTAGTGACAAGGCCTAGAAGATATTTTTGACTGCCGGCTGTTGTTGGCTCTGTTCTAATGGCAGATGTGTGTGGCACAGGGTATTTATGACCAGCTACCTCATGTCTATGTTGATGTTGTTGCTCATTTTTATGTGTGCTGGTTTGTGTACCTTGATGACTAGTGGTGTGTTCTAGCTGTGATGGCATCACCTGACAAGTAAATTACATTCTCTTGTGTCTTTCTAGGTCCCTTCACCCTCTCAATGCCTTGTCACAATCAGGGCTTGTGGTACATTGGAATCTGAGTTGATGTTGTACATACTATGATAAACAGCTGACACAAAGACAGAGGTGTGTGAAGAGTGTTTATTTACAATGAGTATTTGTGACAGAAAAGTGATTATTAACAATATAGCACTAAGTAAATTTCTGAGTTGTGGTTGATGGTAAATCAGACAATAGAGTAGTCACCACATTGGTGTAGTCACACAGTCCAACAGACACCGCCATCAACATGGCATATCGAATTGGTTGTCACAGTACTATCTCCAGCTAAATTCCTCTAAGACGGAGATACTTCTGGTAGGTAAGGACACTCAGAAATGGGATGAACACTGGTGGCCCCCAACCTTAGGTCTCCCCCCTGCCCCCAAAGAGGTTGTCAGAAACCTGGGAGTGATGTTGGACAACTCACTCTCTATGGAAACCCACGCTAAGAGAGTGGCAGGCACCTGTTATGGTCGCCTACGCTCTCTGAAACCTATTCTTGGTTTCTTTGAGCCCTGTATCCGTCAGATTATAATCCAGGCGTTAGTCTTATCCCATCTAGACTACTGCACTGCTCTTATGCTGGGTTCTAGTCTGACAGTGATACATAGGTTACAGAGAGCTCAGAATGCCGCAGCCCACATCTTATTTGGGCTGCCCAAAAAATGTCACATCTCGCCTATTCTTCACCGGCTTCATTGGTTACCGGTTAAACAACGCATCCAGTTTAAAAGCCTATGTCTAACCCATAAAATCTTGTATGGCACTGGTCCTCAAACCCTGCAGGGACTATGTTCCTTCTATGTCCCTACGCGTGCCCTTAGATCGGCTGATCTATCTCTGGCACGCATGATTAAGATCCGTAGGTGCAGAGCAGGCGGTTGCGCTTTTAGGTATTTGGGGCCGAAGCTGTGGAACTCGATCCCTTTCAGGGCTCGGGCCACCTCTAACCACTTTCTGTTCCGCAAACAAATTAAAACCTGGCTGTTCTCCTCTATTTAATTTCTCCTCGCTGTTGTGCTGCTCTGTCTTTAGGTATGTCCGCAGCGCTGGGACGCCCCATTGCTGGGGTAGCCATGCGCTATACAAGCAGATTTAACATAACATAACATAACATAACATAACATAACATGTGGGAATGGATAGTCAACAAAGTCAATGTCAAGGCGAACAGAGGTGCCATCATGGCTGGCTTGGCAACTAGCGTTTGGATGGTGCATTGCCACATGATCTTCCCCTGATTTTTCTCGGACGGCCCCTTGTGTGTTGGGCAGGGAGGGCCAATGCATTATGTTGCAGATCACCCCCTCTCTGTGGCAGCAGCTGAGATGGTGGGATTATTATCCTGCGGGCCACTGGAGGGGGGTGAGCTGTCCTTTGGGCCTCATGTCTGCCCCTCAGAACCCCCACTAGCTGCCCCATGAGGTCCACAATTTGGCTCATACGCATGTCCATGGACCTCAGCAGCAGTCAGAGCTCACACATTTCTTCCATAACCTGGCCCATCTATCCTTGGGTCTGCTCATATGCCCTAATGACTCTGGCGATGTTGGCCAGGGCTTTGATCCCTGGGTCCTCCTGTATTTGTATCCTAGTTGCCCTCCCACCTACCCTGCTGACCCAGACCAGTGGCGTTGACACTTGACGCACCCGCAAACTCTCCCTGCTGTCCTCTGATTGTGTGGTGGTGGTGGTGTTGGTAACCACTGAGGCAGGGAGAGTGTTGTAGGCAGCAGTGGCAGTGGTGGTGGTTGAAACCGCAAAGGTTGTTGCAGCAGGGGTCAGCGCTGTTGTTGCTGCTGTGGTGGTGGCACATGTTGAGGACAATGGGGGCCTCTGATGTGATGCAGTCTGGATTGGCCAGGTTGTTGCTCCTTATACGAGAAACGTAGGGAGTCTGATTCCGAGAGTTCATGTTCTGTGGGTGGAGACTGGCTCTGCAGGTCGGTGTTGTCTTCTGCAGCAGTTGCTTGTGGATCTCCTGTTGAACAGAGGTGAAATGGTCATTGAAGTGCACTCCACAAGCTTGGTGTTTGACGTTTGGATGTTACATGTGAAACACTACACACTTTACATAGCAATCACTTGATATGACTGCAAGGTACTGAGCCTCATGAGGTACATACATTACTTGTCCATGGTGTGACATGTAGATATTAGCCACCTCCCCGAGACAGCCCAGAGGGACGTCCGGAGTACCGACCGGAAGTGCGGGGCTCTATTTACCTGAGCTGTGGCCAGGTGGGGTGGAGCGTTTCTCTCCTTGCATTTAGTAAGGAGAATGAAGATCCACTAAAGTACCTAGGTGATATTTTTCCTTTCTCACCTTTTTCATGAGCAGTCGCGATTATGGTCCTGAAGAATGCAGCAGGATACCTATCAGGCTCCACTTTAAGTCTGCAGAAACATGTTGACCGTACTTAATGATTAGTGGTTATAGGTTCAAGCCACCATTG
Organism: Lissotriton helveticus; assembly: GCF_964261635.1. Lineage (NCBI taxonomy): Eukaryota > Metazoa > Chordata > Amphibia > Caudata > Salamandridae > Lissotriton > Lissotriton helveticus. The sequence continues at coordinate 198,433,438 of NC_136060.1, forward strand.
TCGCATGCATTTTATTGATTTGGGAGTCTTAAGGTGTTTAATAAAGTTTGTTATCCTTTCGACGACCCAATTTTAGTGTACATATCACTTTTCACCCTTGTTTTCACCTTTCACTTGCACTGCTCTACGGTTGCCTCCTCACACCCTAGTATGTGCTAACACCTGTTGGGTTCCACTGTTTAGACATATAACTTCTGTTGTCTACAGTGAACCTTCCTGGAAACACTTACCTTCCCGGTGTGAAGGAACCCAAATGATGAACAGGGCGTTCAGGATCGACAACTGATGGGTATTTTTCAACACAGGAAAGATATCCACTTTGAGATAGTGTCACTTAATTCACTTTCCTTGGTTGGGCGTCCTTTTGTTTTCAGACATATAATCGGAGCTAACTTTTTCACTTGTTTACCTACTGCTACTTTTTTCTGTGTACTGATAGTAGCCATGTGCCACAGACAAATTGTATGATTACAAGGACATGTCGTCACCTGACGACTTGCGGCACATCAACTTGATGTGATGCATTTTTTTGGTTTGGTCTGCATGGAATTGATTTCAGCTAAGCAAGAACTAGCCATTGTAATGTTATACATACCTTTTCATATCATGTACTTTACTTTGTTTTTCTGATTGACTATGCATGGTTTGTGTTCATATGGGCCTTCCTGCTCTGACACCATGGCACTTAAATATTGCATTCTGTGCTGTGCATGATTGGGCCCCGAATTTCTTCTATATGTGACTTGGTGAGCCAAAGTTTAATTTCTGTGACAGTTACGTACGCTTAGCTGTCTGGACACTGACTGGATGTGACTTTTGGATATCTGCCAAGTTGGATGACAGGTGAGGGATGGCGTGGTCATATGGCTCCATGTATTTTAAAAAGGATGTCAGGGTGCATGCACTGTCTACCTACCTGTCCGGTGACACAGTGGAGGGACATTGCTGCCATATGGTTAAGAGTGGGAGGGGTATACCTTCCTGCTGAGCTGTGGTACAAGGGGTCCTGGTGGGAGTTGTAGTGCAGGCTTCCCACCCACAAATACCCCTCCCTGTTAAGATGGATACCTACCTGTAACTTTGAAGACAGCAATGCAATGGCTGCCACATGGTTGTGGGTGTGGGGAGTACTCCATCCTGCTGAGATGTGGGTCAGTGGGGCCTGGTGGGAGTTGTAGTGCTGGCTTCCCACCCACAAACACCCCTTGCTGTTAAGATGGCTACCTACCTGTAAGTGTGAAGAGAGCAATGCAACGGCTGACACATGGTTGTTGGTATGGGGAGTGCTCCATCCTGCTCAGATGTGGTACAAGGGGGCTGGTCAGAGTTGTAGTCCTGACTGCCTGTACACATGCCCCCCTGGGAATGGTGCTAAGTACCTTTGGGGTGATTCAGAGGGAGTGATATTAGATCTGTGAGAGATGTGTTAGGAAGGGTGTGTTGCATATAAGTGCATTTGGGCCTAGGAAGTGTAGCTTTGTAGTTGTGCAACAAAGTACATAGCAATGTAGTAGAACTTTTTTGTAACTTACCAGCCTCCACTCCCCCAGCTATTCCTGTGTGACTCTCTGGATGCAGTATGGAAAGCACCTGTACCTCTCATTCAGTGAATGTTAGTGGTGGAATGGGAGGGCCACCCCCAATCCTCTGAGCCAACTCATGGTTCTAGTTGGCATGCTCTTTCACCCTGGTCTTGAGGTCATGCCACCTCCTCCTGATCTCCTGCTGGGTGCGCGGGGAGGTCCCTACTGAATTGACTATGTTGACTACTCTTGCCCACATTTGTTTTTTCTGGCTACTGGTGTCTGTTGGGCCATGCTTCCAAAAAAAATGTGCTTCTACTCTGATTTCCTCATCTACCATCACTGACACTCAGTGTCAGTGAATTTGGACATCTTCTTCTGTGAGATGGTGTGTGATGTGCAAATGTGGGAAAAGTGCAGTTGTGAAGGTGGTGGTGATGTGTGTGGTGTGTGTGTGGTTGTGAGGGTGTGATGTGTGCTGATTTGCGTTTGCTTTGTGCTGTGGGGTTGGCCCCTTCAGTTGTGGAGTTATGCAAAGGATTCTGGTCTGGGAAGGGGCTGGTTTTATACTCAGATATGTGGGTGGGTCAAAAAGGAGTATTCATGTCAGGTGTGTGTGTGAGTTGACGTGTGAATTGTATTTATTACTTGCCATGGGGATGTGTCATTGGGTGTGTTAGGTGTTTTTTGAGTCTGAGCCATATTTATGGCTACACTTGGTAGCCTTGTTGTGTAGTTGCTTTCGACCACCATTGCTCTTCCGGAGCGACCGCGGTGATCAGAAAACAGCAGCCCTTCCGCTGGCTCTCCCATTCATCAATTGTTGAGATCGGAAACAACTAATCGTTTCGCTGTCACTGCAATCATATCCCAATTTCACGTTCGGTCAATCTGCTAATCGAACGGCGGTTTTTGGTCTTTCCGCAGCAAATCCGACTGCCACAGATGGATTTTCACCTGCTCCGGACGGTTCCAGCAGAGTTTCGTGGGATCCGTCCGCCGCGGTTGGATTTTTCTGGTGGTTCATCATAATCTGACTGCCAGTTTTCCTGCAGTACATATGCACAGTTAATTTCCCAAACCCCAGCGGTCGAAATGGTTTTCCGACCACCATCCTAATCGACCCCTAAATTATTAGGTCAGTGTTTTGTGAGACGATTATTTGCATTATCTTTGTGTGGTAAAACAAACACATTTTTTAAGCAGGAAAAACAATATCGCAATGTAATTTTAAAAGAAAAATACTGTTCTCTGAAATATATGTTTTCGGCTGTAAACATCATCCCACTATAGAATATTTCCATTTGTTTAGACCTGCAAAGCAGCGTGGAAGATTTTAACATGATTTCACAAAGTGTGTTTCAGAAAATAACCCCATTATCATAACCTATTAACTATTTTCCTCTGTGTGGAAATCAACAACTCAGCAGGCATTTAGCTATAGTCGCGTCATCTGAAAGTTGTCTTGAATTGGAAACCAGTAATGATCACGTGTAACATATATGGTGATTTGGTGGCAATGCCCTGTTTGCTGGTATCCAAAAATCCTATTTGTCCTCTCGGAAGAGCATAATCAGACTGGAAACCAAATGCAACCCTAGAAAAAATGGCAAATGTTGCCCCACTCCCTTCGTACTCTCTCTCACACTTATCATCCTACCATTCTCTGTCTCTCTCTTCTCCCTATTATACCTCTCTCTGATCTCTGACCATCATCTCCCTTTCCTTCTGCTCTCTTCCCCTCATCTCTAACTTGCTTTCCTTGTCCGTGTCTTCTGCAATAAACTCCCGGGAACTGAAAAGAGTGACGCAGTTCAAGAAAGTGACAGAGGAGTCAGTGGCAGTCCTGTGCTTATAGAAACCAGCCTCAAATGGCTTCAGTCCCCCAGGGAAATGCCCAGTAAGAATCAATGGTTAGTCTGGCTCTGATACAAGACTAATAAAAGGTTATACGTAGTGGTGGCCAGTAAGTAATGTTGCCAAGGAGGGGATGGGCCACACACATATACACAAACTAACTCACACCCATGCAGTCACATGTGTGCGTGCACACACTCCCATTCATAGCACTCACAACAAATTAATACATTTATACATACAAACACGCACTAAACATTCAAAAACGTAACGCTTACCAGCTCTGCAGCTCCAGAATGGAAAGCCTTGGAGGTCCCATCAGAGTTGAGACTGCTGCCTTCCCTCATTGGCTGCTCTTAGGTCAGTCAATGAGGGAAGGCAGCAAGTCCTAACTTGTCACAGAGTGGGGTGGGGTCAATGAAGTTGCTGACCCCACCCTATTCTATGATGAGGTGTCACTGATTCACACTTGTCCATGGGCCCAAATCTGTGTGCAGGTCTCACGCAATCTGTGATACTCTCATGTGATACTCTTACGTGAATTGTGATACACCTCATGAGGGGAAGAGCCTTGAGGTGTTTTTGCAAGGCTGAGGAGGTCACACGCATAGGGCTGTAAAATCCTCAGCCTGACCAAGTTCAGCTCAGGCAGCCAGGAGCCTGTGAATTTAGCATATAGTTAGCTCCTGGCTGCCTGACCTGAACAAGAAGAGTGTCTGTCAGGCGGGCCTTTGCTCAGCCTGACAGACAGTCTTCTTCTCCGAAAAAGGTGTGGAGGCATGGCTTTCAGGAAGTTTGAACAAATCTTACACAAACAAGAACTCCTCTAGCAACCTATATCATAATCAGCTGCAGCACCTAAAATGTGGTAATCAGGAGCATTCAGCCATATATAATATATGCAATCAGAATACCTTATGGTGCTGTGTAACACAACTGGCCTCCATCTCATTGGGCTCATGACAAAGAAGGAGAGGACTGATATGATGCCAAACTACTACGGTTTTAGAATCTGGAATTCCCTCCACTTCCACTTCAGATGAGAACACTCAATCCTACTTTTCAGGAAAGCACTAGTCTTTTATTCATCCCCTCTTTCATCTCCTTCTTTACTGTTTCCCTCCACCTCCCCTCACCTTTGTGCGGCCATTACCGAGTGTGTGTAAATATTGGTAGGTTTTCGAGCTTTTTTAGATTTGTCTACTTTGCAGAAAAACAAACATTCGTAAATAATAATACAATTCGCTCAGTCAGGTGAATAGTTGATTGCATTTTAACCACCAACATTGCAACATTTCGCTGTGAAACAACATCACTGTAAATATGAGGCTTTGCATTGCTAAGCTTTGTACAGTGTAGAGAATCCCAGCTTTCCTAGTAAAGATGCAAAGCCATTCTGTGTTAAATTATCTATAATCCCCCTTTTTAAATGCTAGGGCTATGACAAAATTTGCTACCGATATCGAACCCCATATGGGAAGAGGTCACTATCAGTGATTAACACTCTGAGAAAAAACCCTTCTGAGTCAGCAAGGAAATCAAAATCTGTCTAATTACTTATATTAATGTGCAAGTAAAATCAAATTTCATGGTTATTTCTCCAGAGTCATCCTATTTCAGATGATTAATATACATCTCTTTCCTGGCTTTAGCTATATATTTTTAGTTTTACAACGAATTAAAGTTGAATTCTTTGATTTCCTTATGGCTTGTCTCAAAGAAACATATATGGACTAATGGGCAGAATACATTCTTGATGGAAAAACGACTTTATCTCATTTACTAAACGTTATGTTCTCTGATTAAAGGTTCTTCTTGCATTGTCGAGTATTGCAATCAATAAATGTCTCAATCCACTCCATTAGCTAATAGCAAATTAGTGTACAATATTCCATGTTTCCACCAGCCACACTTCCTGCATACTTTATGTAATCTGAATCTACTTTTCGCACCAGCATACTGAGTTTTCAATTATATCCTGTACGTCCTTCCACATAAATCATTTTCAAGCAATTAATTCTGTCAGGGGCAGAGTAGCAGAATGCATCAACTGAAAGAGGCAGTCCTTTCCAGTATGAAAAATTATTAATTAGCACTCAATTTTGTTGACGTGTATCGTCATATTTTGACTTGATTATTGTTTGGCATGTGCTCCAGTAGCATAGCAACCCTTTCTGGAAAGCCTCTTCACACATGAAGCCTCTCAGAACTGTTATCTTCAAAAGCTGCAACAACACTATAAGTGCTGTATTTTTGAGAATTAACATGCCATTCGAAACACTTCCCTTATCAATTTCATTCTCGCTCTTGTGAAATTTACTAATACACATGAAGTGGTTTTCAGCTTCGTTTTGAAGGTGGATACATTTAGGGTGCAGATAAACACTTCAAAGCAATTCTCCTCAAGGACAATGCTGTATTGATGCAAAACTCTCTGTGATACAGAAGTATTTACATGTATTACTTGGTTCACTGACGTAATAACAGCACTACTAACATAGACCCACAAAATTATCGTCCCACTAATATCGCCACCAAAATATTGACAATCTATACTTAATTAAAAAAATATCCAAATATCGAAAAAAACTATCATGAAAAACATCAATATCACTAATATTGAATACACAAATATCGTTTACAAAAATGTCGTCAACATTAAACATAGCACATAGCAAAATATTGAAACTAACAATATCGACTACTTAAATATCATGCAAGCATATACAAATAATCTCTAAAAACTGAAAGATTTCAAATATACAGAAACAATTTTGCACTTCTAAAATAACACAATATATGTATACCAATTACATTACACACCTAAAAATAAGTAGCACATATAAAAAGTACAAAATGAATAAAATTATATTTCTTACATTAATTACTTCCGAGGCCAAATGTGCTTTCTCTCCGAGTGTGTTCCAGTTGCCGTGTTTTGCCAGTAGCCGCTCGAGGGCGCAAGCAGGTAGCAGGACGTTGATCGCTGAGCTGTGGCTCTTAGCTGGTTCTCAACTGCTGGTCCTCGCTCCCTGCCCCGGTTGCTGGTCCTCGCTCCCTGCCCCGGGTGATTTCTATACTGCCGTCGAGCTTAGGGGGCAGCACGCAAACGAGGCCAGCCGAGTCTTTCCTAGAGTCTCACCCGAGTCTCACGCTCCGAGCGCAATGTCAGCTAGAGTCAGTCAGCGACGGCTGTAGAGAACCGCCAGAGAAGCTGCGAGTTTTAGCGGTGTGTTAAGGAGAGCTGTTCTCGACCAAGCCTCACCTTTCCTTCTCACTGATTTTGGTGACTGAGTTTGTCCAGTAGGATTCATCTCTGCTGCTGCTGCCGCCATCCTCCCCTTGAGCGAGGGAAAGCGAGGAGAAGCACCACTCCATTAGGGCTGAGATCACGCCATACAGCGAGGCCGACATCAGGTGGGGGCTGATGAGTGTTTACGCTCTGGTGGCTCCCCAGGACTCCCCAGGACATCCCGTGGTGGTGACAGCTGTGTGGTCGCAAACCCGCAACCCCCGCTGCAGATCCAATTGTGGCCTCAGCTCTGTACTTGGCTCTGCACACGGCGTGAGTGGCAGACAGTGATCGGTGAGTTGACTCCTACAGGCACTATCGCAAAGGTATTTGCTTTCCTAAATAATAGAGGATTGACGCCGCATTTTCCAATTTGACTTAAGCACATCTAAGTACTTTACTGCTCCATCTGATTGCAGCCACCGTCAGCAAACTTAATTGACAAATAATAAAGCAAATATTAAAGTTGAAGTCATAATCGCGCCAGCACCAGCTGGATTGTGGGAGCTGTAGGCAGGAAGCTCCCTACTGACTGGGACCCCTAAAGCCCACTTATTGTCTTCTATATACTGTCACAGACATTTTGACTAACTGTGCTATCGCTCTATTATCACTGTTGACTACAACAAACCCAAAACACACATTTTTATATTTTTTAAATTCATAACCTGAACCCAAGCGCCAGTGGGGACTCTCGGGTATGTTTGAACTCTGGGAATTTTAGACTTTGGATCTCAGAGAATAATTCCTACTAATTGCTGCCTAGCCCAAGCTTGAAAAGGCGCAAAGAGGAAGGAGCAGACGAGAACAACAGATCAAAAACAATAGAAATGCGAAGAAGAAACTCTGCGCAGCTGCAAAACTCCCATCGGCCGGATAAGACTGCCAAACGACAGAAAGCGAAAATGTTATATCCCAAAGAAGGAAGACGAGGGAATCAGAACCAGTCTCAACCTGAGGGATAATCGGAGGGGCATGAAGAGCCCGAGATGATCACATCGGACAGGTCTTGTAACACCTTGACACACCTGTCAAAAAAGAGAGCACAACAAGAACATGTCTCGACATTAGTTAATCGGAATAGTTGTGATATCAGGGACACTTGCGATATAAGAGAATATTTTAAGCAGCCTATTAAAGAAGCCATAATGTTTACTCCTGAAATCCCCCTCAAGAGTTTAGAGAGCTCAAAATCCTGTATCAAACGTGAAGAATCACGGGCAAGCACACTTCCTGCTGTTAATCTCTACCCAGAAATTATAATTCAAGGGAGACTTTCAGCCCCAGTAAAAATAATTCCTCCCCTTCCTCAAATCAATCATATCATTTCAATCATATCATTTGTAAAGCGCACTACTCACCCGTGAGGGTCTCAAGGCGCTGGGGTGGGGAATACTGCTACTGCTCGAAAAGCCAGGTCTTGAGGAGCATCCCAAGAAAATCATCTGGATAACCTGCAAAAAAACAACCTAATTCGGAGTGTGCCTAGATCGCCTGAGAGTACCCCAGACAAATTGAAGCTTGTTGGGGCCAATCAAGAACCAGCCGAACGGCTGGTGCTCTTGGACCCGCGACCCAGCGCAGATGATACTAGAATCTCCAATCTTGATTTCGTCTACCAGTTTAATGAGCTTTACATCCCAGCACATAACCTTATTGGACTCGTCGCCCTTTGAAATAAATATAATAGAACCTAATGGCACACGACAGCCAGGCATCCAAACGCTCAAGTTTAACTTTCCTCTACACCAACTGCAGTACCCTGTGAGCAAATGTAAAATAACTATTCGAAACCAGACTTGTGCTAGGGACTGTCTATTTAATACTCCTCTAGTGTCCACAGCTAAATTCACAACAAAATGTATATGAAACTAACAAAAGAAAGCAAATGTCCATAACCAGTAGCTCTATAAACTCAAACCTAACTCCCATACAATGTCAAAATAAGACCAGTGACTCTCTAAATTCTGAACTCTGGTTCAGGGAGCCATGTTATACACAAGGTTGAGATGCTCCTCTCTGATACCAACCAAGCCTTGAATTCAATGGCGAGTGCTGCCCCTATGCACGCAGATAAACTGGATGCCCAACTAAATATCCTGCAGCTAGTAGCTGGTCTAATACCCCAAATTGTTACCAAATTTGACATACTAAACTCTCTGGTATGCAGAGCCCAAAATAATGTAGCATCAAGCCAAAGTAACAGCGGGTGCAGTTGTAACCCGATAATAAAAAAATGTGAAACTCTTCCAGAAGTCATATCTACATTAATAGAGGACCTGAAGAAAGAGTCATGTAGACGTATGCCGAAATCCACTTCTCATAATGGTGGTGAAACTCCAGACAATGGTGGCTACAGTGGTGGAGTCCTGTGGGGTCAGGGTGGTCTCTTATGCTGACGATACTCAGCTGATATTCTCTTTTAGAGACCACTCTGACTCCACCTTTGCCAACTTCCGCCATTGTCTGGATAACATCTGTGCCTGGATGACCATCAACCACCTTAGGCTCAATACTGATAAGACAGAGGTCTTATTTTTTAACCAGAAAGCTCCAATATCCCCCAGCCTGTGGTGGCCCACAGCGCTTAACCCCCCGCCCTCCCCGGTTCAATCAGCGCGTAACCTTGGCTTTCAGTTCGATGATTCACTCTCCTGTAAAACGCAAATCAATAAGGTCACCTCAGCCTGTTTCGCGAAACTTCGCATGATTAAAAAGATTTTTCCTTACCTCCCTTTAGACGTCCGTAGAACTATCACTCAGGCCCTCATCACATCCCATTTAGATTATGCCAACAGCTTATACGCTGGTGCCCCTCAATACTTGATTGATCGTCTCCAGATCGTGCAGAATGCGGAAGCTAGACTGATTGGAAATATCCCTTACCGTCAGTCGGTCACTTTTTATTGCAAAGAGCTACACTGGCTCCCCATTGCAAGCCGCATTCAATTCAAGATTCTCACCCTCGCCTTTCATGCCATCAACGGTCTTGGGCCAGGATATTTGAAAAAGCGAGTGGTAATATCTCAATCAGTGAGAACTCTGAGATCCAATAATCTACGTCTCCTGACTGTACCTCGCTTTCGACGATCCAGAATGGGCGGCAGAGGGTTTAGCGTGACGACTGCTAAACTATGGAACTGCCTCCCACTTGACCTCAGGTTTTGCCCTTCAGAATCCCTTTTCCGCAGTAAATTAAAAACGTGGCTCTTCTCCAGAACATGATTCTAGTCCTTCATCCCTCCTGCTTCCCCTCTTTAGTTGTGAGTTCCTGTTTTTAGCGCCGGGACACCCCTTCGGGGGTAGCTGCGCACTCTATAAGCTACTTAAATAAATAAATAAATAAATAATCCCCTGTTAAACCAACACCTCCACCGGTCCACTCCAAGAAAACAATTTCACAGTATAGAGTACTCAGGGGACACAAAGATCAATTAAAAAGCAAGAACTCAGTCCCATGTCAATGGCTCCCCTGATCACATAGATCAGCAGGCTACTTTCATACAAGACCAGCAAATTAAACGCCTGAAAATTGTTGACAAACAAGACTTCAAATCCATCCAAAACAAATGTAGAACAAATGGCGCTGATAACTTTAACCAAGAAAATTCAATTCAAGTAATGATCTCCCAACCTAATACTGCAAAAGGAGCTAATAACCTGCCTCACTCCATCCCACCATTGAAGATGACAACTGTACCCCCGGCCGAAAAACAACATTTGTCCAGGAAAAACAAGAAGAGATTAAAGAAATTAAACAATAATAGGAAAAAGAATGGAGTGCTTCTACGATGGCTCAGACCTGATGACGACTCGAAATCCAACATATTCTCAGAACCCAGAAAAAACTTTGATGGAGGAGGAATTTTAGATATTCGCCTTCCAGTAAAAATAAACGCTGTGTAAAATATGGGCCAATGTAAGCCAGAAGCTGTCCAAGGTACTGTGGTGGTCAGCCCAAAGGAGAAAACTGGGAATTGTATGGAAAGAAAAGAGCCCAATGCATATCATGGATACACCCACACACCCACCATGTTATCGATCTCCTATTCGACATGTTGTGAGAAAGCCCACGGGTCGAGATACCCCCCTATGAATAAACTAGCCAAAGCGACCTAAGACTTAAGATACTCACGTGAAACAGAGAAAGATGGTCAAAACATAAGGAAAGCCACAGAGGAGATAGCCACACAAGTTAATCTTATAGATGGTTCCGAAATTAAACAAAACAAGAAAACTCCGAACCGCTTGGAAATAGTGGACCAGAGGCCGGACTTCCATCAAGGGATCATAAATGAGAAATCTGTTACCTATGAGGTCAACCCGCACTGTCTTAAAGTGAACAAACCAGAATGTCTGAACCACCATCTTTAGACCAAGATACCAAAAGACGACTCAGAAACTATATTTTCACACCAAAAGAAAAACGTGTCAGTTCATGCTGGAACAACTCAATCATCACAAGAAGGTAAAAAGCTAAAACTGTACCCAGAGCATTTATCCCAAGGGAAATGGGATATCCTCAATAGAGGAAACCTTCTAAATCTATTTTCGCACCTTCCAGGACTAGAAAATATAAAAACAACAGACATTGAAAGTGTCGCTTTTATTGCCCCTGAACATGACTAAATTAATGAAATAACGGTAGTAACCTTCCACAGTAAAGACATAGCTGCAGCCCTACTGTTGAATAAAGATCGGCTGGGCAACTGGGGCATTCACACCAGTCTTGTGACTAAAGCTAAATATCCCGTCGTCTTAAAGGATAGAGTCCCAAATGCCTTAAAGGACTATGAAACCCCAACCTTGGCAAGCAGTGATAGAACCAGCCAGCTGCCTACTTCAGACTTGCGTGGCCCACTAGCGGCCTCCCAAACAGCGCTGTGGAAAAGGAACCTGCTTCAAATAACAGCATCTAGAATAGGAGGCCCCTGCCAATGTGCACTAAAACAACAGAATTCTCAAGACTGGTCCTGGCTTTCCGAGGTCTTAGGGTGAAGCACATAACATCCCAAGTGGACATAAAACTAGTGAAGAAATCGCCCCCCACCTCAGTATCTGTTGGAATATTCAAAAAAGCAGAAAGTGTAACAACCTCCTTTTTAAGAAATTATGATATTATTGACCTGAAAGAAACCTGGTCCTTGCAAAGTATCACCTGGGAAGTCTACACTGTTTATGAATCTCATACAATTGCATGTCAAGTAGGTGGTTATGGTCAGGAGGCGTATTAATTGCTCTTAAGACAACCTGGCCCTAAAGGTCTCCATGGTTTATGAAGGGCAAGATGACTACATTTTCATTATTATTGAGTCACAAGGGTTGGAAAAAATAACACTTAACAACATACTATTATCCTTGGCTGTATCTATCTACATCCCTCTAAAACCAAGCGAGAGATAACTAAAAAATCCCAAGATGGCCGCTGAGTAAGGAGCTCAAGGAAAGAGCTCCTGGTTCGGGATAACCAAATAGTTTAAATCCCCGGGTAACCATACCTTCCTCCAACCAGACTACCAGCGGAGAATTCAAGGAATTCAAGGGAATCAATTGACCGAAATCTACTTCCCCCCCCCCTCCGGGCAGATACAGCCTGATTCGTGCCGAGGACGAGGAGCAGCGCCACATCTAATCTCCGGCAGAATCCCGCTGCACCCACAGATGATCGGCACCTCCACCCGTCATCCACGACACCAGGACATCCATACCGGATCCGCAGGAATACAAGTGCTGCGGAACTGAACCCAAGGCAGCTACATCGATGCAACGTAACGAACTGCGGTAACCGAGGAAATGCGGATCGAGACAGACTTCCTCCAGCCTGTCCCCAAAATGGCGCTCACAACAAGACATCACTCCAAAATTGCCCAATAACTCCATCAGCCACAAAGCAACACAAGGATAAAGAGCCTTCGTCTGCCGTCCCCCGACATTAGATCATCGGCTCCAGGTTCCGCCAAAACTTTTGAACTTTTTATCTGCTGAAACACGGACCGTGACTGACTTCACCCTGCCTGGCCTCAAGATGGCGCCGAGAATGGGACACCTCGCTGGAAATCGCCTGGCAACATCGTGATCTAGACTGAGAAAGAAGCCTACAACCGTCTTCCCCCGCCATCTGATCGAGAACAACGTGAGAAACGCTGAAATTGCCGTGATCGCGGAGACACGGACCGCGATCGGCCTCCCCTCCCTCTGCCTGGCCTCAAGATGGCGCCCAAAACGGGACATCACCCCTTCAACGGGCACAACACAAGGGAATGGCGCCCGCTTGTCCCTCCTTGCCAGCAGAACATACACTCCCGGATTCTCAGAGAAATGCCACAATTGCTCAGATAAATCTGAGACTGCGGTGCCTCGAAACGCAACTGACTCCCTCCTGCCTGGCCCCAAGATGGCACCCACAGTGGGACACCACTCAGAAAGGACCCAGTAACATCGCAATCCGAAAGCACCCACAACCAAACTCTAGGGATTATCCCCATCCCCGGACACACAGGATCACAAAAATCACCACAACAGGAGGAAGAACCATCGGCACTGCAATTGGAAGGACCGATCCCGATCACACACAGCCTGTCTCTAACATGGACCTCATGTCAGCTCATCGTACCTAAAAACCCCCAACAACAACCTGCGATTAACACATCACCAAGCAAGCACGGAGGTCCCTCGCCACAGCAACAACTCCCTGGAGTCACAAACGTCTCCCTCCTCTTGAATTCAGCCCTCTCCTCCTGACTTAACAAAGGCCAGGATAACGAGAACTGCGTCCTGGATCCTCAGGTCCCAGTTGCGGTCGAACCCTGTTAAAGTATGTTGGCTGTATTCAGATGAGACGCGGGACGACGGTACTTCAAGCTCCTAAGAGGTGGCATTTTTTAAAATACATCATTTGGGAAGCGCCTCTTCACACGGGTTTCTGCTATAACTGACTAGTAAATAATTGGGAAGACATTTAAATATTCCTGATGAAGGTGGTTATTATCTAAAGTCCGCCGAAACGCGTCGATGCAAGAATTAAAGAAGGAATATGCTTTATGTCACTTAGAAAATAATTCTGACGCTTTTGCTGAATCAATGTTCTGTTTGATACCTTCTTTTTACCAATAGGAATTACATTGTTTCCTTGTCCAATTTGTCTGTCCCATTCTTTTTAATTCTTTTTAATCATTTTTAATCCTTTTTAATCGTATTGTAAGTGAATAAACTGTGTAACATTTTCTCATAATCTAGTTGTTGTTTACATTGCTTTATAAGTATTGTTGTCGTGATAAACTGTGGGTTTGTGAATGTTTTTCAGTAAGTGTTTTCTATATTAAGGTGTCCCAAAGGTAAATAACTTGTTTGACGAAAGCCTCAGGTAAGCCACCCATTGGCGCAAGACCGACCTCCGAACCTCTAATCTCTTTACTAGACTTACACCACCATAACGGAACTCTTAACTCCCCAAGTCTACCCCTCTCTTCCCCGGAAAAACTGCAGCTCCTAGCCCATAACGCCCCCATCAACTTCCTCTACCCCTCCCCCTAACTAGATACCTAGCGCCCCCCCCCTTACTGACCACGTCCCCCACCTCTAACACACAAGACATAGTCACCCCGGCCATACTCACCGAGCTCTTAGATTCACCCACCCACATTATCAAGCCGATTCAATCCTCCCCATTCCCTTTACTTATTTATTTTTTATTTTTGAAGTTTTGTATAGCACTAGCCAGACCGCAAGGTATCGGAGCGCTTCACATAAGTACAGGCGGTGCAAAAGAAAGCCAACATAGCATACCAAAGCATAGCAAAGTACAATACAGTGCAAAGAGACATTTGAGGTGCACTCCAGGGTGAACCTATCTGATAGTTAAGGAACGATCAAGGAACAGGGTTTTGAGCTGACTCTTGAATTTAGGGAAAGAAGGAATAGTTCTGATGTCAGGGGGTATAGAGTTCCAAATCGTGGGTGCATTCCCGGCAAAGGACCGATCCTTGGTTTTTTGTTTTCGAGTTTTTAGTGGGATCAGGAGTAGGGTGTTGGAGCTTCTGAGGTTCCTGTTCTGACCCGCTTTTTTAAGTTTTGATGCCAGATATTCAGGTTTGCCAGTGTGAAGGGCTTTGTGGGTGAGGCAGGCTGTTCTAAAGTTCGCCCGCAATTCTATTGGTAACCATTTGAGTTATTTTAGTGCCGGAGAGATGTGGTCAAATTTCTTAGTTCCTGTGACCATTCTGGCAGCCGCGTTGAGGGTTGTTTTCAGTGGAGCCAGATGTATTTTGGGTATTCCAGAGAGGATTGCAATCCCATAGTCAAGCCTTGATAGTACCAGTGCTTGGGTGGCTTGTTTGAGATCACTGGGTGGAATGAAAGGTTTTATTTTGCTTAGTAGCTTCAGATTAAGGAAGGCGCTCTTCGCCGAGATCTTGATGTGTTTGGTTAGATCTAGTTTGGAGTCAAGTGTGATGCCAAGTGATTTGACAGTCCGCTAGGGAGAGATTCTTATTTAGCGCGTCAATATCTTTTAGCCATTCGATCATTTGTGGGTTCTCTTCTTTGTTCGAGATGAGGAGTAATTCAGTTTTGTCAGGGTTCAGCTTTAGATGGTTGCTAGACAGCCAGCATTGGACTTCCTTTAGTGTTTCGTTGAGTCTGTGAATGTCTTGCGCAGAGGAGATTTCCAGATAGATTTGGGTATGATCTGCGTAAAGGTGGAAGGGGATGTTAGCTTTCCTAAGTAAGGTGGAGAGGTGTTCCATGTAGATGTTGAAGAGTTGAGGGGAGAGCACTGAACCTTGTGGGACTCCTCTAATGACTGGATGAAGGTCGGATTCAAAGCTTCTCATTTTGATTCTTTGTGAGCGATTATGTAGGAAAGAAGAGAACCAATTAAGTACCATATCATCTAGTCCAGCCCTTTCTTCGAGGGCTTTGAGGAGAAGAGTATGGTCAACTGTGTCGAATGCTGCAGATAGATCGAGGAGAATGAGGAGGCAGCATTGGTCTTGGTCCAGTGATTTGTGTATGTCGTCAATTATGTTAAGGATTGCAGTTTCCGTGCTGCACCCTTTCCTGAATCCTGACTGATGTGAGTCAAGGAGGTTGGTATTTGTCAAGTGCTGTGTTAGTTGTTGGAGAACACACCTTTCTAGTATTTTGGAAAGGAGAGGAAGATTGGAGACGGGTCTGAAGTTATTTAAGTCGTTTGTATCAAGGCCAGGTTTCTTTAGCAATAGAGTGACTTGTCCTACTTTCAGGCAATCTGGGACATTTCCGGTTTGTAAGGAGCTATTAATGATCCTGCACCACAGTGGGGCTAGGGAGAGTTTGTTTTTTAGTTAGCAGAGCAGGAAGGGGGTCAAGGGTGTGAGATGAAGGTTTCGAGGTGGAGATAAGTTTGACTATTTCCTCTTCTAGAATGGGCTGGAAGAGTGACCATGGTTTAGAGTTTGGTGGTGGAGCGCAACCAAGCACCCTCCCCCGGCTGCTATGGGGTTGTGGAGCACAGTTGATGACCAGAGAGAGCTCGATTTTGGAGACCTTGTCATTAAAGAAGTTGGCGAAGTTGTCGCATTGTTCTTTGGAGGCCTGTCCAAGGGAGGAATCCGGCTTGGAGGTTTGTTGTTTAATAATACTGAAGAGCTCCTTGGGTCTGTTCTTTGCGTTGTCTAGAGCTGATTGGAAATACATGGATTTCTTGCTCCTTATATGGTTGTTGTACTTCTTCCGGATGGATCTAAGTTTGTCTCTGTGGAAGATAGTAGGTACACTTCTCCATTGTCTTTCTGCAGCTCTTAATTGTCTCCTTTCTTCATTGGTGTCTGAGTCGAACCAGGATCTAGATGGAATGGCTCTGTTCTTTCTTTGTTTCCGTGGTGCTAGTTGGTCGAGGAGGTTTAGCATATTGATGTTGTAGAGTGAGGTAAGGTCGGTTGTGGATAGATTTTTGTCATTCGGAAGGAGTAGCTTTAGCCTATCTTCCATGACTTCCAGGGGAATCTGGGAGAAATTTCTCGTCCGTTTGGGGGAATCCTGCACCGGAGGCAGAGATAGGACTCCTTGATTAATGTGGAATAAGATCATGTGGTGATCCGACCAGTCCACAGGGAGGATGTTGTCGATTTTAATTGTGTCTTGTTGTGCAATGATGACGTCCAAGATCGCTCCTTTGTTGTGTGTTTCTTCGGAGCAATGTTGGAAAAGGTTATTGTCACAAAGGAGAGAATTAAGCGATTGGATTAGGGCGTTGTTGGATTCGTTCCAACGTAGGTTGAGATCACCCAGAATTATGTGGTTGTCTTTGAGTGCGCAGTTGGCAATTAGGTCAGAAAGATGTTCCCCAAAAGTAGGAGTGTTGCCGGGTGGGTGATAGAGAAGGTGACCAACTAAAGGGCTGTTGTCCTTAAGCTTAATAGAGACCGATAGACATTCAAAGGAGCTATATTCGCAAGGGTCCATTACAGTGATGGAAATATCCTCTTTATGGATGATGGCTATCCCTCCCCCGCGTTGGTCTATTCTGTCTTTATTGATGAGTTTGAAACCCGGGGGCACTAACATGTCGAAGCAAGGTGGGGAGCATTCCTTTAGCCAAGTCTCCGTGATGAATGCAATGTCTAAGTCCTGAGTGAGGATGACTTCGGCAAGTTCAGTTGCATGCTTGAGGGCAGATCGACAGTTAATGAGCATGCAGTTGGTAGGAATATTGTTTTTGGTCGACTGCTTTTCTAGAGGCGCCCTCGGTATGAAAGTGAGGGCGGGTGGGGGTCTGGTAAGTGTCACAAGTGTGAAATCTCTTCCAAAGCCCATAATTACTTGAATCTTGGCGTTGGTGGCAGTTGAGGGATGGGAAACATAGGTGGAGGCTAGTTCCTTAGCTTCTTCCTCTGACATTGCTGCTGCAGATCTGAGAGGCCTATTAGATTGGGTCTCCACATCTTTATTAGTGTATGTCTGGGCTTCAGATGTGGTGGATAAAGATCTTGAGGGAGAGTGAAGAGGGATCCCCTCGTCAGTTCTAGGGGGCCTTGGCGGTCGTTTCTCGGGAGTAGGTAAGTTTCCAGCACAGAAATTGAGAGTAAAAGAGTCAGTTGAATCGGAGGCCCTGTGTTGGACATGTCGGGGCTTACGAGTTTTATCAAGATTGGCAAGGATGTCATCTAGGCCACTGCATATCATTTCAAGCTGCCTCTCTAGTAGGGACAACCGGTGCGCCATATTATCCAAGGCTGGTGATGAGCAGTTTTGGGTAGGGGCATCTCGCGAGGAGGGGGGCCAGATCCCCATTAGGGGATTAATGCTGGGCAGGTCAACCGGGCTGTTCGTATACGAAGCCCTAGGTCGGGGGTTAGGTCTTGAGCTCATCATCCGAGGGTCGGTTGGAGTGATGCGTGGGTCCGTAGACCGGGCTCTAGGGAGGGAGTAATGATGTTGGCGTGGGCAAGATTGCTGGGGTGGTGGGGCTTGGTCTTCTCTGGGTTGTTGCTGGGGGTAGGTGGGCTGCTCTCGTGGGAAGCTAGAATGATGGCGAGGGAGAAAAGATAGCGGGGGAAGTGGGCGTTGGTCGTCTTTAGAGACCTGAAGGATAGGGTTCTCAGGGAAAGCATGATTGGGGGAGTTTCTGAGAGGGGGGCTGGGGTGTCCCATCAGGAGGGGGGAGGAAGGTTTTTCCGACTCCGGCAGAGGGCGGTTACTCGGGGCATTAGGATGAGGTGGAGCAGGGCGCCGTGACTGAAGGTGTGCTGAGCACAGGGTGGGGAAGAAGGAATCGAAGGCCTCTAGGTTCTCATTATTAGCCTGTACCAAAATTGTTCCATTTGAGTAAATGGTCAGTGAAGTATTCCCTTTTCTATTTGCTTGATTAGGTAGGGAGGTTGTCAATTTACAGCTGTGGGAGGTGGTCGTCATTTTGGAAATGTGAAGTTGTATTCTCAATATGGAGTTCCAGCTTTCCGGACTTTCTGTGTGGAAGATGAGGTCCATTTTTAACTGGCCTTTAGAGGAGCAGTGGTATGTGTTGGCAAATAGAGTTTCTGGATGTTGTCTGATTAAGTTGTGTTTGTGGTTTCTTCTCGCTTTGGGGGAGAGATTAGGAGGGAAGCTAATCACGAAGGAGTTAACGCCATGCGGTTTCATGTGGGACAGGGTAGGAGGTAAGACAGAGGATGAGGTGCCTGGTGGCATAGTTGCGGGCTGGGGAGGGGGGGGGGGGGATGGGCTGAACGAGGGGACTGGAGGGTTTGTCTTGAAAAGGGGCCGTGATTTAGGAGACAACGAGTAGACTAGGTGTAAGGTTGAAGGTGTAGGTATCTTAGAACTGTGTTTAAGATGCTAACCTCAATGTAGTAGGCGGAAGAAAGACCTTGTTGATAATCATCCTACTTGAGATTTCGCAAGGGAAGTTACCTGAGGGGCGGGGGAGCTATCCGTTATGATATGGGAGCAGGAGGGGAAGGGCCACTTCACAGTTTGCGCGGGAGCGGACTCCAATTTCGAGCCCGGTGTTATCCATCTGTCCAAGCCTAGCTCTATGCTGTTGTAGAATTTGTAGGCCAGGGGAGCCAACCATGAGCAGCAGATGGGTGGGGGGCCTTTCCTCGGCCCGCAACGCGATCTGGCAGTGAAGGGGGGCAATGTGTGTCACTTTCTGTCCAGAGTGGCGGACATCTTAGGGTCAGGCATCATTAGTCAGCAGATTGCAGCTCAGTAGAATGATGAATTAGGCCTGAGGAGCCCATCATGTCGACAGGAAGGGTGGGGGCCTTGCCCAAGCTCGCTATAAGCATCAATGAGGTGGAGAGAACCTCAAAAGTCTCCCTCTCAGAAGCTATATGTTCTGGGCGACGGCCATCTTAGGTCCAGGCGTTGCCAGCTCTATGTGATCCCCGGCTGTAGCAGTGAGCAGAAAGGATCGGTAGTGGGGGGGTGGAAGGATCCGTCCCACCGTGCAGTGCTGGTGTGGGAATTGTGAATTTGGCCTGAGGGGGGGCGCCTTAACACTCCTTGTTGTGACCTCCGATGTGCAGGGACAGTTAAAGAGTGTCCTGGGCGGCGGCCATCTTAGGGCCAGGCGTCGCCAGCTCTGTGATCCCCGGTTGTAGCAATGAGCAGAAAGGGTCGGTCCCACCGTGAAGGGGGGGGGCGCCTTGCCTCACCTCACCTCCTCGTGTTGTGGCTTCCGCTGCGAGAAGGGGGCCTCCGCGCTGCTCCTCAGCGGTCGTGACGCCCACAGCGCGCTCTCACTGGGCTCCAGCAGTCTTTCCAGACCGCTCCGGTCCCATCTCCCGCCCGGACTC
This sequence comes from Lissotriton helveticus, assembly GCF_964261635.1. Classification (NCBI taxonomy): domain Eukaryota; kingdom Metazoa; phylum Chordata; class Amphibia; order Caudata; family Salamandridae; genus Lissotriton; species Lissotriton helveticus. The sequence continues at coordinate 198,453,390 of NC_136060.1, forward strand.
TTCAAAGGTGGAGCGGCTGTCGGACCCACGGCAGATCTGAGCAAATTCCTGCCGGTAGCGCGAGATCGGCCCCACTCGCCTGAGGGGACACAGAAGCAGCTCCTCGCTCCTGGGCAGATCAGCTGATCGGACACGCAGTCCAGCGTACTGCACGGTACCTTTACCCACCGCTAACACACAGCCCATAGTCAGTCCTGCCACCCCTACGGGCGACTAGAGTTTTTCACAGCTCCACAAGGATCACTCACCCCGACTCCCTAGCCTCACTGCTTTCCACTATGACAATGGACTCCAACCCCCTATCCTCTCCCCTCATAAAACGACACGGTCCAAACTCCTTCTCTATCACCCCTCCACCCAGCCTCACACCTAATGCAAAAAAATCCCTTAAATATAAAATAAACAGGCAATTCCCCGAATCCCTCTTCGCGGATGTCTACCACTGTCCCTCGAAAGGTCAAATAAAAATGGACCTCATCTTCCACACAGCCAGACCAGGCTACTGGATCTCTAACCTGAGAGAAAAACGCCTAATCACCAAAACAACTAAGACGATTCATAGCTGCAAGCTCTCATTTTACGCCCCGAATCACCTGCCCCACTACGGGATTACCTCAGTGACCGTATATTCCAACGGCACAGTCCTGACTGATTCAAGCCAATAATGCCAATCTGGAGGCTTTTGACCTCCTATTCCCCTCTCTACTCGCAAACCCTGCCATGCCTGGCGCCTACCAAGGCCACCAGCCCCCTACGCTGAACAATCTCCCAACACCACCTCCCAGGAACACAGTCACCCCTGTACAATCCCCAACCCTCTCCAAGCCCCCCGAAAACATTGACACGGCCTCGTACTCCATCACAGCCCATACGCCAGAAACATTCCCGAGGCTAAACACCCCCCTAGCAGCACCAGCGGACCGCAAGACCAGCCTCAAGTCTCTCCATCCCCAATCCCTACTTTCCCTCAAGAATAACCGCCTAGCACACCCCAATCACCACTCCCCCCACCCCAGACCACTACCCAAGCAAACTTCACAGCCCAATCAGACACCTTAACCGACCCCAAAACCCAACACAACCACTGCATCTCCTCGTCCCGCCAAAGAGACAATACCCAGAAGCAACACCCCCCCCTTAGGAAGGGTCACTCTGCCACCTCACCCGTATCGAAAACCTAATCGACACTATAATACAAGGCCTGAATCTTATCCTCACCAACCTCTCGACACTCCTCAACCCGCCCCAAAGACCCACTCCACCCTCTCCTATACTCACACCCCCCCAGGCCAACCAACTCAGCACTCCACACCAACACACACTCCCCCTCCTCGTCCCAGGACCGGAGACCTAAGAGAGCGGCGAAAGCCATGACCTGGGAAGAGGCGCTCAAGCTGGCCGCCTCTTACATAACCCCCACGACCCACCCCTCTCAGTCCTCTATACAGGTAATCACCGGTCTCATAAATGATCATCCCCTCCGCAAACCCCCCAGACCCCCGATCTCCCTCATCACCATCCCTACCAAACCAATAAAAAAAGACTCTCCCCGGACCAATTGCATGCTCATAAACTGCAGATCTGCCACCAAACACTCTACAGAGCTAGCAGAATCCATCCTCAACCATAACATAGACATAGCTTTCATCACTGATACCTGGCTAAACGACTCCTCCCCACCTATCCTAGATATGCTTGTCTCCCCGAGCTTCTCCATCATCAATAAAGACAGGAAGGACCAAAAAGGCGGAGGCGTGGCAATTATCCACAACAACAACCTTTCAGTGGTCGAAAAAAGACACCTTCAACTACAACTCCTTTGAATGCCTTACGACCAACATCAAAACCACCGACAACTATCTACTGCAATGCCACCTACTATATCATCCCCCAGGTAACAATTCCATGTTCATGGAACAGCTATCAGACCTGATCGCCGACTGCTCTCTCAAAGTGTCCAACACCCTCATTCTAGGTGATCTTAACCTCCACTGTAACAACGAGAACAGTGCCACAATAAAATCCCTAAACGAACTTGTACAATCCAACAACGTTACCCAACACTGCGGCAAAGAGACCCACAACAAAGGGACAACCCTGGACGCCATCATCGCCCATCATGATGCAATTTCTATTGAACACATCCTCCCGGTAGATTGGTCAGACCACCACCTAATCCTATTCCACCTCACGCAACAGATCCCGTCCCTTCCCTCCATCGCAGCCCCCCCCTACATGGTCCAGGAACCTATCACAAATCAACACAATCGAACTAGAAGAAAGAATAGCCTCCTCCCTGCGAATCTCCACGGAAGACCTCTCAGCTACTGAACTCATCTCGCACTACAACTCTACCACGCCCACCATCCTAGATCAATTGGCACCCCTAAAACAGAAAAAACCTAGGAACATCCCATCGAGAACCTGGTTTAACAAGGACATCAACGAAGAAAGGAGACATCTCAGAGCCACAGAACGCCATTGGAGAAACAACCCCTCCTCTATCCATCGCGAGGAACTCCGAGCAGTGAGAAGAAGGTACAAGAAACACATCAACAGCGAAAAAACAAACTTCTTCTGCATTGCGCTAGACAAGGCAAAAAACAGACCAAGAGAACTCTTTGACATCATTAAAAAACAAACATCCAAGCCATCTACTATCCATGCCCAACCCTCCAAAACCCTATGTGATAGCTTCGTCACTTTCTTCAATGAAAAAATAGCCAAGATCGAACTATCTCTCGACATCAACCCTCTTCCGATCGGCAATAACGACCTAACAGAAACCACCTCTAGAGATCCCTCCTCTATCGCTTGGTCCTCCTTCGACCACATCCATGAAGCCGAGATCCTCAATCTAATCTCATCCACCAAACCCTCATTCCACTACCTTGATCCCATCCCCTCCCAAATGGCCAAAGACCTGAAACTCACCCTTGCTCCACTCTGGTGTGAAATCATCAACAGCTCCTTAGCATCATTCCTGACTGCCTCAAAGTCGGACAGGTCACTCCTCTCCTGAAGAAACCAGGCCTGGCCTCTAATGACCTAAACAACTTCAGACCAGTCTCCAGTCTGCCCTTCCTAGCCAAAATCTTAGAAAAATGTGTATTACGTCAACTTAACAATCAGATCGACAACATCAATCTTCTAGACCACAACCAATCAGGCTTCAGAAAAGGCTATAGCACCAAAACCGCAATCCTGAAGATAGTGGATGACATTCGCAACTCCCTTGATTCAGATCAGTGCTGCTTACTCATCCTCCTAGACCCGTCAGCGGCATTTGACACGGTACACCACAAGCTGCTCAACAAGGCCCTCAAAGAACGAGTAGGTGCGGATGATGTGGTCCTGCAATGGTTGGCCTCCTTCTTTCAGAACCGCTTCCAAAGAGTCAAAATAAAATCCTTCACATCCGACCCTCTCCCCGTGACCAGAGGGGTCCCCCAAGGATCTGTTCTTTCCCCTCAACTGTTCAACATATATATGGCACCCCTCACCACCATACTGAAGAAAGCCAACATCCCTTTCCATCTCTATGCAGACGACACACAGATCTACATAGAAACCGCCTCCTTTAACGACATTCTAAGGCTCAACAACACTCTCAAAGAAATCCAAGACTGGCTTGGGATGAACCACCTTAAACTCAATCAAGGAAAAACCGAGATCCTCCTCATCTCTAACAAGGAGGATAACCCTCAAATCACTGAATGGGTGAAAGCTATTGATGCTCTCAAAGGAAATCTCACCCTGACTAGCTCTGTTAAATCACTTGGAATCACCCTTGATAATAAACTATCAATGACGAACCACATAAAGAACTCTGCGAAGAGCGCCTTCCTCAATCTGAAGCTCCTCAACAAAATCAAACCACACATTCCGCAGAGTGATCTCAAACAAGCCACCCAATCACTGGTGCTGTCCAGACTAGACTATGGGATCGCAACCCTATCCGGCACAGCCCTATTCCACCTAGCGCCACTTAATACTACTCTCAATGCAGCAGCCAGAATGGTCTCCGGTGCAAAGAAATTCGACCACATATCTCCCGCACTCAGAGATTTAAAATGGCTCCCAATGGAAATGTGCACCAACTTCAGAACGGCCTGCCTGACACCCAAAGCCTTGCACACATCGAAACCGGAATACTTAGCCTCTAAACTCAAGAAAGCGGGTCAATCCAGAAATCTCAGAAGTTCAAACTCCCTCCTACTCATCCCCTTGAAAACCCGGAAACAAAAAAACGAAACCCGCTCTTTTGCCGGCAACGCTCCAAAAATTTGGAACTGCAACCCTGTGGACATCAGGATTACCCCTTCCTTTCCAGAATTCAAAAGCCGTCTAAAAATCCTCTACCTCAACCGTGCTCTCCCGAACTCTACCACAACAGCTCACGCTGTAACCTTGATGACCTCAAAGACGCTACCTCAGAGTGGCCCCTCTGGCGCCAGACAATTCTGTTAATCTTTGAACATGTATGAATCTGTTTGTATTGTCCTACACTTGTCTTCTCCACATCAACTGTAAAGCACTCCGATACCCTCTGGTCTGGCCAGCGCTATAGAAAACTTCTAAAATAAAAAATCATGAGAGATCTTTTTGAACACTTCCCGAATGATATGTGGCTAATAATGGGAGACTTTAATGCCAACCTAATGGAGAAAAGCCTGGATACCTCCCTTCTAACTTCACTGGATAACCAAATGTGGGCAATCCCAGATATAAAATTCCAGTACCAACGGAAGGATAATCAAGGGACAAAGGTGGCCTCAAGCTTAAACCAACTAGGGCTCTGTATCCGAAATGGTAGATTGGAGTCAGTCTCGCCCGCTGCTTATACCCATGTATCTCCCTTTAGAATGGCTACCATGGACTACATATGGATCTCAGTCACCCACTTCCAACTAGTCCAGGAATGTATGGTAACCCCCTCATAGGAAAGTGATCATGCCATCTTAACATGCAAAGTTCTATGAAATCAGAGTTTCAGGCCAAAAATGTACCTGATTGGGAAAAATTCAACATTGGACCCAATTAAAAAAATTAGACTGGACACTGGATCAACAAGAGGCAATTGAAGAGAAGGTGGTCAACTTTTTGGAAAACTTGAATCAAGAGCCTAGGAGCCAGCTGATGCCATCACAGTGGGAACATGTAGTGCAGGACCTTAAATAAAATCAATCTGTAAAGAGTTTTAAAAACTCAAACAATTATCCTTCATCCATACCCCACCTCGGCGACCTCAAGCACACCATGCTGAGTATTAAATATAAATTAAATACCTTATTGCGTAAAAGCATACATACCAGCCTGGATTACAAATCCTAGTGAAAGAAGATTTTGACCATCCACAAAGAGTATACGAAATGAAGGTTCAAAGATAAAAGGATAAAAGAGGAACAGCGCTGGACACTTACCCATGAATTCATAAAATCAAAAGATCAAAAGAGATTTTGGAACTGGGTAAGCAAGGTTGCTAGACCAGGCCAACCGTCCACCCTAATGAATTTCTCGCCCACTGAATGGGAGACCCACATTGAAACCCTCTACGTTGAACTCGACAAATATATTTGGTGTAGCTACAATAGCTCCATCCCTCTAAATCCCCTCCCTGAAATGTCACCAATTACTAAGATTACTCCAAGTCAAGTTGCCCTCATTATAAAACAAATGCGTCCAGGAGGGGCCACCGGCCCAAATGGGTTACCAACAAAGAAATACAAAGCCTCAACTTACAAGTGGGTAGCGCTTTTGGCCCCGAAATTCGAGACATGTAGAATGGGTGGTCCCATTCCTGATTCTTGGCGAGGTTCTCTCCTCATCCCTATCAACAAAAAAGGTCAGCGATCTAATCCTGATAACTACCGGATGATTGCGCTCCTCGATGTTGATGGAAAGGTCTAAGCAAGCGTCTTATTACAATTGACCAGCTGGGCAGAAGACCATAAATTAATACCTTTCATGCAAACTGGCTTTCAAAAGGGCTGCCACATTGAGGACAATCTGATTTGCTTAGCCAACATGATCGAGGTTACACTTGCAACAAAAGCAAAATTGCTGTTCCTGGGATTTATCGATTTCCAAAAGGCATTTCATAACGTTGCCCGCCCAAGCTCTGGGAGAAATTGCTCAAATATGGCTTTCTGCCGACTCTATTGAGTCATGACCAACAAAGGCCTAAAGCAGGGATGTATTTCGTCCCCTTCACTTTTTAATTTATACCTCGCAGATTTACGAAGTGGCTGGCCCGCTCTCATGCTTTCCTACCAAGAATCGCATCTGTTAAAATCCAGTCAATGTAACCCGCCAGAAGATACGATTCTACTTGATCAAACACAGGTGGGCCTTCAACAACTTTTTGATGCCTTGGCAACATATTGTGATACCATTGCGCTGAAGATTAATGTCCCCAAAACCAAGGTTATGATAGTCTCGAGAAGCCGAGTGAGACAGCGCCCCTGGTACATTGCTGGGGGATCCACTTACAAATATCTTGGAGTCTGGATAGACCACAGAGGGAGCTCGGGTCCGCAAATCAAGGCAATGCAAAGTGTGGCCCGGGAATTATGACGGTACAACATGTGGTATTACCACGCATACCGTTACGACGCCGCTTTTTCAACGCAAGTCGTTACAACGACTTGCGTTGGGGGGCGCTGGATAGTGAATAGTTTAATTTACTATTCCAACTCCAGTCCCCCTGGATAGTAAGGAAGGTGTTGGGTAGTAAATTAAACTATTCCATATCCTAGAGCGCCCTCCAGCGAAATTCGTTGTTACGACTTTCGTTCTAAAACCTGGGTTGTAATGATACCGCGTTGTTAGGGTTTCGTTGTAAAGGTTGTTCACCTGTGGCCGCAGCCTAGAGGGGGCCTTCCTACGAACTAAGAAAGCACTCAAATCTCCTGACTTCACCCCACTAATTAGAGTGATAGATGCCAAACTACTATCTACAATAGCCTTTGGCGCCATTACTTTTAAAGATAAAATGTTCACTTGACTGGACAGAATGCAATCAGCCTGTTTTCGTAGAGTGTTTCACCTACCCAGTTCAACCTCTCATGCCCAAATCCACATGGAGTTCCACTTGTTCTCCCAACATTGGACCATGAAAGCAAGATTCATTGCCTACTGTGCAAAAACTAAAATGTCCCACACCTCCACACTAAAGAGTTGCATCTGGTCACTGTTAAATAATCCCAGCACTTCTTGGAATGCATTTTTAACATTCTGCTTGCAACTCTTTAGAATCCCATGATCTATGGCGAGCTCGCTATCCATAGGGGTTGCCACCAAAGCCCTGATCAAACAAGTAAAAATACGATCAATGGAACACGATGAAATATCCGTGAAAAAACTATCACATGGCAGTTGGGCATCAAAACTCTATGATCTAAAAACCCTACCACACTACATGTCATCTTCCATGAACCCATTAGTGAAACACCAGTTAATGAGACTACGTTTTGGGCTAATCCCCCTGGTGGGGTACAATTATGGAAGGAGGTACAATTCAGACCTGTCCTCCCAGTGCCGCTACTGCAACAAAGGGGAAAACAATTTAGCACACGTTCTGTGCATCTGCAAAACTATTCTCCCCCTTCGAACTTATTGGCTGCGCCCCATCTGGAGAATTCTTAATGTGCGGACCTACCATGAAGCCTTTAGAGGAGTGTATGAAGTGGGAATCAGCACAAATGGCCTCCCGCTTTGTAAAATTTATAACAAAGATTAATTCAATTCTACCGGCAGATACCACCCATGAACCTTTGCTGTGTCAGCTATGAACTTGCATTCTTTTTCTTTTAAATTGAGAGCTGAAAGTGCCTTTTTATCTTCTTTTTTGTATGAATTGAAATGATTTTAATTAATTGTGCAAATAAATAGATCTATCTATTTCTTACATTATTTACATTATTTTATATATATAAATAATACATGTATTTAAATAAATGCACATGTAAAACCACGTTTTCCTTTAAAAAATTAATTTGCGCTTTCCGAATAAGGATATTGCTAACAAAACAACTGAACAGACGCTATAACAACCAATACAATAAAACTACAAACAATGATAAGAAGAAAAAATATTGTTTAACTTAACGAAACAATATAAAAGATGCCAACAATTACATTCAAGCTTCCTGAAAAACTGCAAAGACTGGAAAAGAACACAACTCTGACAGTTGTCTACCAGAACCAACCAACTTTAAATACATACTTCACAGACCAATTTTACAAAGTAATCGGGAAATCCTTTGAGAGGGTGGGGATAGTTATGTTGGTCCTCGGACTCACCAACAGCTTCAGGGAACAGGATCATCCTAGTGAAAGTGGACCATGCTACTAGACATCCTGAGGCCATTCACCTAAGGAAAGTCACTGCCCCTACAGGGGCTAGAGCCCTCCTTGGAATCTTCACCAAGGTTGGATGCTCCAAGTCGGTTATCTCAGATTGGGGCCACAAACGTCATTTCTGCCTATCTAAAGGCAATATGGTACGAAAGTGGGTGACTTACAATTTCACCACCCCATATCATCCCCAGGATAATGGTTTAGTTGAGAGATTCAACAAACGATAAAAGGTAGGATCACAGGTTTGCCTGAAAAACACAGGAGGCGATGGTCCATGCTTCTTGGATAAGGAATGATGGGACAGCCCTTTCAAAGACCCTAAGCTGGACATCGTTCCAATCACGCCAACTTAAGTGTAATCCCGATAAATCGGAAATAATCCTCTTTGGTCTTCCATTAGACAATGTGTGGTGGAATTGGTGGCCACAGGACATGACTCCCCCCATTGCCTTGGTTAAGCCTGTCAAAAATCTGGGAGTCAGGCTTGGAGATAACTTGTCCATGAACTCTCAGGTACAAGCGGTAGTGGACTCTTGTTTTGGAATGCTTAAAATGCTTAAGCAGTTCATGCCCCTTCTGTCGGTAGCACACAGGAAAACGGTGTTCCAGGCACTGGTTTTATCCAGACTGAACTACGTCAATAGTCTTTACTTGGGAATCCCTGAATACTTGTTGACACGCCTACAGGTGGTCCAGAATGCTGCGGCCAGGGCAATACTTATACACGGACCCAGAACAAAAATGTCCACCCATATAAAAGCCATGCACTGGCTGCCGATCCATAAGAGGAAAATATTTAACCCCTCCCACGCTCATGACGAACTCAGCTCGCCTTGAGCCACAGTTCTAGTGTGCTCATAATGAGCTGAGCTCGTCATGACCGTTAGAATGCTCGCACGCGGGGCAAATTCCCCTGCTGTGCGAGCGTTCGGGCGTGCAGGCGTGGTCATGACGAGCTCAGCTCGTCATGAGCACACGAGAACCGTGGCTCATGACGAGCTGAGCTCATCATGAGCACCGGGGTGCTGTGCGCGCCCCCCTCTCCCCAGCACGGCAGAGGAATAACCCCAGCAACCAAGGGTTAAGGCCTTGGTCCTGACATTTAAATCTTTCCATGGGATGGAGTCCCGTACCTTAGGAAGAGAGTGAAAATCTATTACCCACGTTGTGCTCTGAGATCTGCTGCACTTCAGTTAGCTTGCATTCCCAAATCTTTCCATGCTCTAATTGGTGGTCGCTCCTTTCAGGTTCAAGCAGCACAGCTTTGGAGTAAGCTTACTCTGGAACTCAGACAGATGCAGGAACTTCTTCCTTTTTAAGGAAGCTATTGAAAACCTGGCTATTTCAATTATAGTGTAAATCAGCTAGCCTAGACCCCACTGTTAGCCCTTTTCCTGAAGGTTTAGCGCTGGGACACTCTTTCGAGTAGCCGTGCAATTTATAAGTCCCTAATAGCATAACATAACATAACTTGGCCTTCACTCCAGATTGACTGATTATATGAAGAACAAAACGCACACGATGATGGACAGAATGTTGCACAATGGCAAAACATTCACCCCCAGTCACAGATCTGGGTTTAATCCATCTTATTTTGCTCACCAAGCCACCCTAGTTCAGACATGGCCATATGCAAATCAGCCTTGACTCTGTGCCTCATGGGAACAGTCCAGCCCGAACTACCAAGACATGTCTTCCCTGGACCGGAATCAAGCATCCTAGGACCGGTTTCTGGCATTAAAGCCGTCTTCAGCCAGGCTTGCTTGAATCCAGTGGCAAAGTGAGCAAGGGACTCACGTCTGAGCATACCCTGCCAACTTATGGAGAACAAAGCGGTACAAAAGAGGGTGGTGATGGACGGAGCATCTGAACCAATCAAACACTCACACCCAGTCAACAGATCTGGGTTTAATCCATCACCGTTCTTTAGCCCACACTGTCACCCCAGTTCAGACATGGCCATAAACGTAGGCAAACCCACGACCCCAAACCCGCACGCCATCTGCCTCGAAAAAACCGGAGCAAGGTCACGGAGGAACACCTCAACTCCACCATCAAAGGCGATACCCCCACCTCAACCAACACCAGCCAAAGAGCTTCACAGATGGATCGCCAACTGCGCAGATGAGCTCACATCCCGCCACAAACCCGACAAAGAGCACCCCAGAAAGGCCACCTGGTTCCCTGCCAACCTCCAAGAATCTAGATGCACCTGCAGAAGCCTCAAGAAGAATTGGAGAAACAGCAATTCCCCAGAGGACCCCACCACATACAAGAATGCCATGACAGAAAACCACCAACTAATCAGATCAACCAAAAGGACTTCATCCAGAACAAGATTCTCATCAACTCCAGCAACTCCAAGGAACTATTCAGCATCATCATCAGGGTATTCACCAAACTTACCAGTGAAACCACAGACATCACCCACAGACACACAGCAGCCCTGATCCTACTTGACCTCTCTGCAGCCTACAACGCCGTCTCCCACTGCACAATAAATGCCAGATTCGACTGCTATAATCGTTGGCTTGAGGACTCACTGGACAAGATCCTACCCAAGGTTGAGCTTTCTCATCGCATCGGAGCAAATAAAAAAGCCTGGTACACCCCAGAGCTCAGAACTCTTAAACAACTGTGTAAACAGAAGGAGAGGCTCTGGAGAAAAGACTATCAAGGAACTAGTAAGGATATTTATAGAACTGCTCTTCGCAACTATAAAAAACTGATTAAATCCACTCAATCCAACTACTACCAGAAAAAAATAACTGCTGCCTCTAGCTCCTCTAGGGAAATTTTTAAAATATTCAAGTCCCTAGTTACCCCACCCATTTCCACTGCTGACCTCAGTCTCGCACAAACTCGCTGCAGGGAACTAGCTAACTTCTTTATGTCAAAAATAACAGACATTTATTCCACTTTCCACGATACGCCATGGATATCAGTATCACCCCCTAGTCTGGAGATAAACCTTCTTGAGACTTTTCCCCCTCTTGACTGCCCTGAGGTTCAATCACTTCTGCGCAACCTGAAATCAGGTTCACCAGTTGATGTAGCATCCCCCACCATGCTCAACCTGGTTGCCGATGTTGTGGCCCGGTGATTAAGGAGGTAATTAATGCTTCACTCGCAGCTGGGGCAGTCCCCCTCTACTGGAAACATGCAAGAGTAAAAGCATTACTGAAAAAACCCAACCTCAATCCTGACGAGTGGGCTAACTACCGCCCTATTTCTCTGCTGCCCACAATTAGCAAACTGACTGAAAAGTATGTCAATTCTCTGCTTTCCACCCATCTAGAAAGCCATAATTTATTGCATTCCACCCAGACTGGTTTCAGATGCAAACAAGGAACCGAAACGGCTCTGGTGGGAGTCATTGAGGAAGCGAGAAGGATTGTAGATGAAGGTAGTTGTGCAGCCATATTATTATTAGACGTCAGCGCGGCCTTTGACACCGTTAATCACCCTATTCTGATTCAAAGGATGGGTGATGTGGGTGTCACTGGGACCGCGCTGAAATGACTGCAATCCTTCCTCTCTGACCGCACATTCTCTGTGTTTGAGGATGACATCTCTTCTCCTCCTGCGCATCTTCGCTGTGGCATTCCCCAGGGTTCATCCCTCGGCCCTACATTATTTAATATCTACATGAGGCCTTTGGCTGAGGTGGTGTTACCCTGGGGAGTGCAAAGAGTGACGTATGCTGACGACACGCAGCTCATTATCACCCTTTCAGATCAGTTGTCATCCTATGATAAACTTTCCTCTTGCCTTGGCAAGGTTCGTGAGTGGATGGATGCCTCCTTCCTGAAACTCAACGGAACAAAGACGGAGATCATGATGTTGGGGCATGATGCTCCATCCACGGTAGACGGATGGTGGCCTACCTCCCTGGGTCACCCCCCTTCTCCCAAGAAGAAAATTAAAAGTTTAGGGGTCTGGTTAGATCCGGCTCTCAACTTTTTGGCACAAGCGCAGAAGGTCGCAGCGACTTGTTTTGCCTTGATGAGATCTTTCAGAAAAATCATTGAATTGCTTCAGTTCGAGGCAAGGAGGATTTTAGTCCAGGCCCTGATTCTAACACGCCTGGACTACGCTAATGCAGTATACTTGGGAGCACCTCTAGAGACACTCAGGGTCCTTCAGACGGTACAGAATTGTGCTGCCCGGATGCTCCTAAAGATTCCACGTAGAACGTCCGCCAGACCAGCACTCCGACAACTCCATTGGTTACCAATACAACAGAGGATCGAATTTAAGGCGATGACTATGGTTCACAAAGCCTTGACCAAGACAGGTCCTGGTCTAATTCAACATCTGTTCTGCCCCTATCAAACCAATAGGACCCTGAGATCTAGTAGTAAGAACTTTCTGGCAGTCCCAAGAATAAGGAGAACCCGTATGGGCGGCAGACGTCTTTCTGTCCAAGCAGCTAAACTTTGGAACAATCTGCCGGACCCTATACGGATGGAAGAGAACCATCTTAGGTTTAGAAAAATGTTAAAAACCTTCCTATTTCTTTAATCTCTCGGGTGATGAATTGGTTCACTGCAGCGCTGGGATGCCTCCGGGTAACCACGCGCTATAGAAATGAGTATTCATTCATTTATTCATTCATTCCATGGCGCCGGCTTACAGGGAACCCCCCTTGACTGGCTCCTCTCCTTCCTCACTGGCAGAACCCAAAGAATCAGACTTCCACCCTTCCTCTCCGAACCCATGGAAGTCAACTGCGGAGTACCCCAAGGATCATCGTTCAGCCCTACACTCTTCAACGTCTCCCTGGCCACCATCGCCACCATCATCAGACAGCATGGACTCAGCATAGTATGCCACGATGATGACACCCAGCTCATCCTCTCCCGCACGAGGACCGATCCAACATCAGACTTAACTGCCAGGAAGGAATGAAGGACGTTGCAGCCTGGTTGAGCAGCAGCTGCCTAAAGCTCAACTCAGAGAAGACATAGGTCCTCATCCTTGGACCCTCCCATTCAGCATGGGACAACACCTGGTGGCCCACTGCCCTTGGCAGCCCCTCCATCCCCACTGACGATTCTTGTAACCTCGGCATCATACTCCAATCCTCCCTCTCCATGACCTGACAGATCAATGCTCCCCATGTTTCAACACCCTCCGCATCCTTCGGAAGACCTACAAATGTATCCCCCCGAATCAAGGAAGAACGTAACCCACTCTCTCATAACCAGCAGACTGTACTACGGAAATGTCCTCTTTGCTGGGATCAACAAATCTCTGCTCTGCAAACTCCAGAGCATAGAGAACACTGCAGCCAGACACGTCCTCGGCATCCCTTGACAGGAACACATCACTTCACACCTGCAAAACCTCAACTGGCTCCCCGTCAAAAAAAGAGTAACTGTCAAGATACTCACCAACACTTACAAATTCCCCCCAACACCGGACCCAAACATCTCAATGAAAGAATTTCCATCCACACACCCAAAAGAAACCTCAGATCCATAGACGAACCCTCACCAAAACCCCACTCCTCCGCAGAGCAAAAGCGGGCTGAAGAACTTTCTCCTACATCAGAGTGAAAAGCTGGAGTGAGCATTTGATCGATATCAGGTGTGCCCCCACTCTGCACATTTTCATAGTATCCTGCGCCGATGACACCCAGCTCATCCTCAAGACCTGGCTCTTTGACTGACCAGCGCTGCTCCCCTCCCCCTAGCACCTTGAGACCCTCACGGGTGATGAGAAGCGCACTTCAAAATTATCAAAGATTATCTTGATGATATTTCTGTATTTAGCTCCACCTGAGAGGATCACCTGGTCCACCTCAAAAAAGTGCTTCAGGCCCTGCAACACACAGGCCTGAATAGCAAGGCAAGTAAATGCCAGATAGGGCAGGGTTCTGTTGTGTACTTGGGCCACCAATTTGGTGGAGGCCAAGTACAACCTCTCAAGCCCAAGATCCAGACCTTTCTGGCTTGGGAGCTTCCTAAGACCCAGACACAGGTCAGAGCCTTCTTAGGCATGACTGGATACTATAGCAAATAAATTAATGGTCATGGTATCATCGAGGCATCATTAACTGCCTTGACCTCCAAGAAGCAGCCCAGAAAAGCCAGAAAAGCTATCTGGAATTAACAGTGTCAAAAGGTTTTTGATACTCTTGAGGACGCACCACTCTCAGTACCTGTCTTGTAAGCCCCTGACTTCAGTAATTAAATTGATTGTCAAGACAGATGCTAATGAACATGGAATAGGTGCAGTGTCATCAAAAGTATATGACTTGGGCCGAGATCAGCCATTTGCCCTCATCAGCAGGTGACTTCTTCATAGGGAACAGCCTTGGAATGCCATTGAGAGGGAAGCCTTTGCTCACCAAACCTCAGTGCCAGTGCATTGACCCTAAAGTGTATGTTGATTTGGCTGTCCCCAATTAGAAATTACTAACTTACCTGTACATCCCTAATAAATGGTACCCTGGTACACAGGACATGTACGTTAGAGGGGTACTCCAGGGCTTGCAGCACTGACTCTGTCCCCATGGAGATCGCCCAAGTAAAACGAGTCCCCCAGTCCGTCACTACAGACTGGTAGAGCAGTCCTCCGCTCGTAGCTCAACTTTGCCATCGAAAGCAATGACAAAGCTATCACTTCCCCTGCACATATCTGTAAGGCACCTCTCTAGCAGGATTACCAAGTCCTAAACAATTGCAAAGAAATGATGGACGGAGCGCTCAAACTTTTCAGACACTCAGCACTAGTCACATATCTAGGTTGAATCCATCATCGTTCTTTAGCTCAATTCGCCACCCCAGTTCAGACCCAGCTCCATGCACATCAATCTAGACCCTGTGGTTGATGGGAACAGTCCAGCATGAACTGCCAAGCCAGATCTTCGCTACACCAGAAACAAGCATCCTGGGACCGGTTTCGGGGTAACACCCCTCATCATCCAGGCTAGCTTAAATCCAGTGGCTAAGTGAGCAAGAGACACTCATCTCTGCAAACCCCGGCAACTTAGGGCAATCAAGTAAACACAAAAAGATGATGGACGGAGCTCTGAAACTTTTCAGACACTCACCCCCAGTCACAGATCTGGGTTGAATCCATTATTGTTCATTAGCTCACTTTTCCACCCAGTTCAGACCCAGCTATATGCCAATCAGTCTGGACCCTGTCTCTCATGGGAACATTCCAGCCCAAACTGCCAAGTCAGGTCTTTCATGGACCAGAAACAAGCATCCTGGGACCGGTTTTGGGGTAACATCCCTCATGAGCCAGACTAGCTTGAATCCAGTGGCAAAGTGAGCAAGGGACCCACGTCTGGGAAAACCCTGTCAAATTAAGGTGAACAAGCAAACACAAATAGATGATGGATGGAGCCCTGAAACATTTCAGACACTCACCCCCCATCACATATCTGGGTTGAATCCATCATCGTTCTTTAGTTCGCCACCCCAGATCAGACTATATGCAGCTATATGCAGATCAGCCTTGAACATGTGCCTAATGAGAACTGTCCAGCACAAACTGCCAAGCCAGGTCTTTCCTGGACTGGAAGGAAGCATCTTGGGACCGGTTCAGGGGTAACACCCCTCATCAGCCAGGTTACCTTGAATCCAGTAGCAAAGTGAGCAAGAGACCTACATCTGGGCATACCATGCCAAATAATGGTGAAGAAACAAACACAAAAAAATGATGGGCGGAGTGCTGAAACTTTTCCGACACTCAACCCCAGTCACACATTTGGGTTGAATCCACCATCGTTCTTTAGCTCACTTCGCCACCCCAGTTCAGACCCAGCTATATGCAAATCATTCTTGACCCTGTGCCTCATGGGAACAGTCCAGCCCGAACTGCAAGCCAGGTCTTTCCTGGACCAGAAACAAGTATCCTGGGACTGGTTTTGGGGTAACATCCCTCATAAGCCAGGTTGGCTTGAATTCAGTGGTAAAGTGAGCAAGGGACCCTTGTCTTGGCATACCCTGTCAACTTACTGTGAACAAAGCAAACACAAGGAGATGATGGACAGAGCGCTGCAACTTTTCAGCTAAAGAACGATGATGGATTCAACCCAGATCTGTGACTATTGGTGAGTGTCAGACTCCTTATTCATTTTGCTGCAATAAAAAATGAGTGTGCTTCAGTAGCGGCTGACATGTCCCAAGGGGGGTGGGGCAGGTAGGACATAAAACAGCAAATATTACAAGCACTTACCTGCGAACTTGATGCATGGCCGAAAATATAAAATGGTAATAAATTAGCTTCATTATCACTTTTTGGAGGAGCTCTCCCTCGTGTGTTTCTGGGACAGTAAGGACACACATCAGATTCAGCTGGAGAAACTGCATACTTCCTCTAAATAATGCTCACACATTAGATACAAGGCACTCAAATACAAATTTGGACAACGAAAAAGGACCCAAGTTTTAATATTTATTTAAAAAATACTAATTTTGCCAAGAGCATGTTTATCAGAATTTCCAGCAAACAAAAACAGAATGATTGTCACCAAGTTGCTTTTGAAATAGAGATTTTAGAGAAAAAAAACATGAACAGGCATACTCTTTTAAAATGTCATTATCAGATTGGAGTAACTAGTGGGTTCTGCTGTATCACTTCTCAGAAAGAGAAGTGTAAGCAGGCAGTGTTGGCAACTGAAAGGTAGACATTGGCAGTGCAAAGCACATCTGGAGGCTGCCTCCCACCAACTCATGAGACTCGGTGCCACTCCTGCCCCGCTTTTGCTTTGCCCTTTGAATGATATAACCCCACCTGTCACTTTACCTGGTCCGGCACCTGAAATAGCTCAGGCCATGCACAACAAGACAGTTGCTTCTACTTGCAGACCTGCCATATTACTGGGGAAGCCACAGGTGGTAAACTGGGGTTAGTAGCAGTGACCAATCTTCACTGTCAAGTGGCATAGTGAGGCCAGTTTACACCCAGCCTACTCACCCTCTTTGCATCCTACCCAGGGCAGGGTCGCAGGGCGGACCGATGATTGGAATATTTGCTCCTAACGATCCAAGCACATTCCAGTCCTTATACAAAGTACGTGCCCACTGGTTGATCAACAAAGCATTCGTACCCTTGTCCAAGAATGTTTATCACTGCCACTGCTCTTAGAAACTATGATTGTACTAAATAGGTTACTTAACTTTGGTAACAACTCTTTCTGGAGGACACTACCGGGGGAGGTACTGGTTGCGTATCTTTTCTAAAACTGAAGAATAATCAGTTAGAAATAGCCATCAAAAAGAACACGTTACTAACCTTTAGTAGTGAGGTTTCTGTCTAACTGCAGATTCCTCATTTCCCTCCCACCCCCCATTCTGTGGAATGGACTATTCCATCAAAAACGGTTCCAAATGAGAGATATGCACACTGGCATGAACAGTTCATTTTTGAGCTCCAAGTGCGTGGTCGGTGTCCTGAAAGAAACTGAAATCAGCAAGCTTAGGTGGGGGCCCATATGAGACTCCAGCCATCACTTCCAGGGTAGGGCAGAGTTGACATGGAGCTGCATGACGCCACCTATTGGTGTTGTCGAGCAACGCTGAAATATCTTCCATATCCGGTAGGATGTCTGGGAGTATTCTAAAGGTGAGGAATCTGAGCTTAGAAGTATCCCACTGAAAAACAGATACAGGCCAACTCAACACAATAAGGTAGCAATTTTTCACCTCCCCTTATTTCTGTTTGTTTTGCTGAAGTGGCCGAATAAATAGCTACGGTACAGGAACAGTCAGGAGGGATTTGTCGCATACCAAGGGCTCAATATAGGTGTACTAAATATTACCATTGCTAATATTCTCCATAAATATTGTCTTTTCACAGGAAAATTCTTGTTAATCGAAATGAAAGTTCTAATCCACTGGTACCACTAAGGGCATTTCTATCAGCAGCCAATCAAAAACATCACCAGAGACATATGTACATGTCCTATTACTTACTGGTAATCTTCATTACACCTGATTCCGTTGTCCTGCCCCTTCATTACTTATGGATATAACCATCTTCAAGACAGAAAAAAGGAACAGAGGAATGCTGGGATCCCTACCCCACCCCCTCCCACTGGTAGTACTTAACCAGTACTTACCCAGCATTCTGCCTGAACTACCAAACCACTAACAGGAAAGCCGCAATTACGGAGGGAGAAAGTGGCATAAAAATGAATGGGACTAGGAGTGATAAAGATTACCGGTGAGTAATAGGGCATTACTCCCACGTCCCCCCAGTCCTCGTCCCAATCATTACTTATGGAGTATACCAAAGCCAGAATCCCGCCCTTCCGAACCCCCAAAGAACACACTGGACACCACACCAATATCAGAGTGCAATAACAACAAGGAGATAAACTTACAGATGGTAAGAAAGGAATTCAGTCCATTATACAACCTAACAAACATCATCCTATTACCCGACAAAATCAAAGTACTAAATATTTTTACTTTTACAAAGTTTTATATAGCGCAAACTTGATCCGAATCAAATATCAGATCACTTTACATAGCACTAGTTGCATTACATGAAGACACATTCATTTATGCTTGGCACGGGGTGATTTGCCCAGAATCACAGGATGTTCAGCGGCTTTGCCAAGACTTGAACCCAGTTCCCCAGATCCGAGGTCGACCACACTGGCCATTAGGCCAACTCCCTTCCCCTATAAAAGGTTTATCATTCTTACCATCAAGTAAACCTGACATGGGCCAGACAAAATTGCAAATTATCCAACTATTTGGGAAAATGGGACTGAAAGCCATCTTTGCAGAAAAATCAACCATACCAGAAAGGAACTATTCAGGCCTGAAAAAACAGTCGACATTCTTTCCACCTACATCAAGAATGCCATGGGGAAACATCCTTTAACACAAAACTTTTACAACGCGGTACCATTACCACGCAGGTTTTACAACGCAAGTCGTTACAACGACTTGTGCTGGAGGGCGCTGTAGGATAGGGAATAGTTTAATTTACTATCCAACTCCTTCCCTACTATCCATGGGGACTGGAGTTGGAATAGTAAATTAAACTATTCACTATCCAGCGCCCCCAACGCAAGTTGTTGTAACGACGTGCAACATAAAACCTGCGTGGTAACGGTACGCGTTGTAAAAGCATGCGTTGTACCGTCATACATCCACCCCATGGAACTTCTTACTTTTGAAAAGAATGTCATGACAGACCTAGATGCCCTAGGTCGAAAGCGAAATTACATTAAGTGGCACATGATAAAAAACAAAAAGATTGCTCTAGAAAAATTGATGAATAATCAAGAAATCATAATCAAGCTGCTGATAAGGACAGTGCAATCGTTGTCAGAGATAGAAGTAAGAATGAGGCGGAAATCACACGCCAACTGTTCAACCAAAATCATTACTGAAAAATGGAGGAAGAGTTAAGCAAAATGGTACAAAACAAACTCATCAAACTCATACAGAGAGGAAAGGAACATGGCTGGCTATCAAAAAAGGAAGCAAAGTACCTGCACAATGAAAATCCGAGAAAGCCTCTGATTTATGTCCGTCTGAACATCCATAATGACATAATAATCCACCTGGCAGACCAATAATTTCGAGAGTCAATTCTATTCTAGAAAGACAAAAGAAACACATTGACATGTTCCTTAAACCACTGGTCAAAGCAACATCAAGTTTTCTAAGAGAGACCATGCAAGCAATCACCATCTTGGAAGGCCACTCCTTTGACACCTAAGCAGAATTTTTAGTGACAATAGACATAGTCAGTTTGTACACTGACATCTCCCAAGAGGCCGGATTGGAAGCTCTCCAACACTTCCTTGATAAACGAGGTCGACCACACAATGTACCCAAAGAATTCCTTGTGGAGATAGCGAAAGTCTGACTGATATACAAGTTCTTCCAATTCAACACAGAACAATTCCTACAAATCAAAGGGACCAAAATGGGTTGTCCGTTTGCACTGGAAATTACAGTGATGTTCATGGCTATGTATGAAGAAAGATGGGTTTACACCAACAACCCATATGATGGCCAAGTAAAGATCTGGCGTTGATAAATGTTTATGTTATGGAGGGTATCATATGAAATGCTACATGAATTCAACAAGTGGTTAAATCAGAGAAATCCGGATATCCAATTCTCGCTTAATTCAAGAAAGGAAGAGATTAATTTTTTAGACCTCCTTGTGAAACATGAAGAAGGTACCATATACACAATTCTATGTACAAAATAAACAGCCAGGAACACGTTCCTGCAATTCTCAAGCTTCCATCAAAGAAAATTAAGAGAGAACTTACCGTACAGAAGCAAGGGTTGTCCTATAAAAGAGCAAGTTAGCTATTCTATCCACTAATGCAATTACAAAAACACAGCAATGCGAACCAGATGGTCACACTAAAACAAGCTAATATTGATTTGCTGTTATTGAGAGAGGCAAGGTAGAACTGAATATAGTTAACTAGCATTTGAATAGCATTTGAAGACAAACAAAAGCACGGTCGAAAAGGAGGTACACTACAGAGACCCCAAGCCCAAAGGCAAAGCACCCAGACAAGGAGAACCAGAACAGACGCAACACCCCACAGGGCACGAAAAGCCAGGAAGGGCACCCACCGGGCAAAAATATCGCCACACCCAGTACCACCAAGCAGCTCCACAGACTTGGCAAGCAAAACTAAAGAGAGCGTGCCCAAGCAGACAATGGAATGAATGCCCAACAATGCCAAAAAGACCTGCAAAAGAGAGTTGAGGGTAAGCAAGGGAAGACCCATCAGCCCCTACCCCAACCAGAAAATGAAGGGCAACAGGGCCAATAACGGAACAAACCCCAACACACAGGGGAGACCTACAGCATACCACCCCCAAAAAGTGGAGAGGGCCTGCCAACAGGGCCAAGGAACAAGCCCAGAGAACCAACCAAGGGCAGGGCCAAACAGACCAGCTCAGGAAGGGAGGAAGCACCGGCCATGAGCAAACCCCCTCCCACCTGACTGACTCGACCACCACAGAGCCCAGAGAACACCACCACAGAAAGTCCCAGAGGAGGACCAGGCCCCAGGGCAGGAAAATCTAGCACCAACCACCAACGCTGACATAGGACTTCCAACAAAGCACCAATACTGGGAGAAGGAGCCGGGGCACATGGACAGGCCAACAGGCCAAGACTGAGGCACTCACAAACAAAGCAGGGGACAACTGAAAACAACCACTGGAACCCCGCTCAACAAAGGCTATGCCGTGGCCAGAAGGAGGCAGGCCCGACGAGCACCAGAACACCAGCCACTTGAAGACCAACCAGAACCACTAGGAAGCCAGAAACACTTACCCCAATCGGGCAGGAAAAGGCAGGGGGAGAGCCAGAGGCCAAAACTCAGTGAAGCACAATACCCCACCAGGAACAAGAGCAACAACAGGGCCCCACTAGAGGAAAGCCAAGGAGCGCGCAGCAAACCGGACTAGGACACAGCAACCCAGACGGGAGAGGCAAACTCCCAAGGCCACCAAGACCAGGGAAACCCAAAGCCTAAACCTACACACCATGGAAGACCGCACCCCAAACAACACACACCAAGGATGATATCCTCAACCACAATCCCAGGGGACATCCAAAGGCAAACAAAATAGCACTGGAGAAGACCAATCCAGCGGCCAACCAACCAGCCCAGTGGTCAAACGACCACACCAAGGAACGACCCCAAGTGAGTCCCAACACATTCCACTGAAGGGCAAAAACAAAACCCTACAACAGCCCAAGAGCAACCAGAAACACAGACAGCCACCGGCCCCAGGGCAAAAATGGCAGGAACAAGCACCATGCCAGGACAACAAGAACAGGAGAGACAACCAGGGCGTCCAACAGCCCAACCCCGCTGACGTCCCCACTGGCACCCGAGATGCCAGTAGAGACAGGAGGCCACTGACACGGTGCCCCCTTTCAAGACCAGAAAGAGAGGCACAGGGCCAAACAGTCACAATCCAGAACCCCCAAACCACTGCGGGCATAAAGAAAGCCACCAGAACCAGCCCCAACCAGGGCAAAAAGGCAACAAAAAGCTACTAGGAAGCCAGGGCAGTAGCCAAGCAGCCTAAGCAGGCACACCAAAGCCACAGCCTAGCCCACACCTGGGTAAGGCAGGCACAGAATAGAAGCCAAAGGAAAGGGTAGGGAGGCCAGCTCGGTCTCCGCCATGCCAGGCACAGACCTGCCAAACCACCAGGGGGTCCGGAAGACCCACACCCAAGCAAGGCACCAAGTAGAAAAAGGGAAGCCAGAAAGGCCCACAGGCAGACACCCAGAAGGGGACCCTAAAGACATCAAGGCCCCAACGGCCAGCGCTGGACACAGCCTGGAAGCAAGCCCCCCCCAAACCAGGAGACATGGGCAGAAAACACACTGCCATCACAACCGGTAAAGTTTAACAAGGGCCCAAAAAAAGTAACACTGAGGCCCCAAACAACAGAGGCACACAACCAGACAGGAAGACCTGAGGGGACATCATAACGCAAGGAAGAATGAACCCAGAGGACACACAGCCGAGGGAGCAGAGGCCAGAAAAGGGTCTGGCCAGAAACTGGACTCACGCAGACATAGCCACAGCACGGCAACCAAAAGCAGTGGAAAAGAAGGGACCAGGGACACAAGAGGCACAAAACCCCAACCCAGAGCCACAATTCCCTGCATCGGAAAAAACAAGCAGGAAGGCAGGCAGGCACCCCAATGAACCAAGCACAAACGTCAAGAACTGGCCCTAGGTGGAAATGCAACAGGATCCGGCCAACAATGCAGGGACCCAAACCCAGCCACAGAGGCACCAGAGACACAGCAGGCAGAGACCACTCCACTGAAAACAGAGGGCCATGCAATGAAAGCCAGGGACTACAATGACCCACCATACACCACAGGCCCAGAACGAAAGCAACACAATGCAGAAAAGATGGGGGATGAAAAAACGCTACAGGGGGCACACCCCAGGCATGGGACACATCTCTAACAATCCTGGTCCCAAAAGAACAGCCCCACAAGACAGCGCCAGCATGTCAGAGTACCTGGCCAATAGCCAAACTGGCCTACCAGCAACCAGGCACACCAGGAGCACCCCACGCACAGCCCGAGCTGCTAGCCAACCAAGAGCATTCCACAATGCCAGGCCACCAAAGAATCCTAGCTCTGTGAATGGGAGAAAGGGCCCACAAGTGTTTCTTATATATTTATTTATTCATTTAGCACATTTGTAGAGCGCTCTGTTACCCGGAGGTGTCCTGGCGCTGGTATGACAGAGCTAGGGTGAGTGAGTAGGATTACTGGGTGAAGAGCCAGGTCTTAAGTCCTCTTCTAAAAGCCATCAGGTCCTGAGATTGTCTGAGCGCAAGTGGGAGTTTGTTCCAGGCCTCTGCCGCCCCAAGGGAGAAGCTCCTACCTCCCCAGCGAGCTCTTTTAATTCTGGGGACCGTAACCAGAGCCAATTCTCCTGACCTCAGGGTTCGTACTGGTTTGTGCCAGCGGAATAGAAGTTTCATGTATCTAGGGCCCTTTTCATGAAGGGCTTTAAAGACCATGCATAGTGCCTTAAAGGCAATTCTCTTACGAATTGGCAGCCAGTGTAGAGCCACCAAATCCTGCGTTACCGATGCAAATTTGGGAGTGTCAGTGATCAGGCGGGCGGCTGCATTTTGCAATAGTTGAAGTTTATTGAGTACACTCTGCTGGGCATTTAACATCAGGCTGTTACAATAGTCCAGGCGTGAGAGCACTAGACCTGTAACAATAGTTTTCCTGTGTTCCTTCTCCAAATACGGGAGAATTTTCCTGATGGTTTTGAGGGTATAATGCAGAGAGGAAGAGAGTGCATTAATCTGGGGTTTAAAGGACAAGGAGCTATCCACCAGTATGCCCAGGTTTTTTACTTTGTCCACCGGTGCGGGGAGGGGTCCCATTTCGTCTGGCCACCATCTCGGGGACCAGAAGTTCTCCCTAGCTCCAAAGAGCAGAACCTCTGTCTTCGAGGAATTCAGTTTAAGGCAGCTTCGTGCCATCCAGCAGCCCACTTCGTGCATACAGTTTTTGAATCTGTCAGCGGTGTTATCAATATTGCCGGGTAAGAGAGACACCACAATCTGTGTGTCGTCCGCATAGGCCGTGAGGTGAAAACCGAACGATCGAATCACCGGGGCAAGGGTCGACACATAAACATTAAAAAGGGTGGGGCTAAGCGAAGATCCCTGGGGGACTCCACAGGGCAATACAAATGAATGCGATTCATGGTCTCCGAGGGCCACTGACTGGGTTCTATCGGACAGGAAGGCCTGTAAGATTTTTAGTGCCTTTCCCTGAATTCCACAGGCCCTCAACCGGTCCACCAACACGTTGTGGTGGACCGTGTCGAAGGCCGCCGAAAGAACCAGCAGAATAAGGGCCGCTCTACCTCCTGCATCCATCACCTGCCTGATGTCTTCCATTGATTTGATCAGGGCGGATTCCGTGCTGTGTTCCGCGCGAAAGCCGTGTTGGGAAGGGTCAAGATGATCCCCTGTTTTTAAAAAGGCGCTTAGTTGTGCATTTAGGCTACCTTCCATAATTTTGGCAGGGAGGGGGAGTCGGGCGATCGGTCGATAGTTATTCATCTCAGTGATGTCTAAGTTGTTTTTTTTAGCAGGGGCAGGATCGAGGCTCGCTTCCATCTGGAAGGGTATTCCCCTTTCTCCAGCATCTGATTAAAAAGGGGGGTGAGTCCCCTGGCAATGGCATCTGGGGCTAGTTTGGCTATTGCAGTGGGACAGGGATCATAAGGGGAGCCTGATTTGATTTTTAGTATGCGCCTCACTACTTCCTTTTCCATGATGGGCTAAAAATGTTGAAGAGTTACCAAAGGTCTGAGGGGTTCCGGGTCCTCGCTCGAGGAAGAAGTCTTAACAAGGCTGTCTAGGGAAAAGAAGATGTTTTCAACCTTTTCTCGAAAAAAAGTGGCCAAGCTTTCGCAGAGTGAAAGACTAGGGGGAATTTCTTTGGTTTTTGGGTTTGCTAAGGATGAGACCGTTTGGAATAGTTCTTTGGGGGTATTGCTAGCATCTTCTATCTGTTTTGTAAGAAAAGCCTTTTTTGCTTGTAGGATTCTTTCTTTATAACGTCTTTGCTCTGTATTGAGGATTTGTTTGTCTGAATCGCTATAATTCATTCGCCAGATTTTTTCGAGCTTTTTACACCGTGTTTTATGTTCCCTGATTTGTTCAGTAAACCATGGAGCAGCGGGAGTTGCCCGAGTGGAATAGGTGGTTTTGGGGGGAGCCAAGAGTAAGCAGGCATGGTCCAACCAGGCTGTATAGGAGCTAGCTGCATCCTCCACATCGTTAGAAAGAGGGGTCAGGGAGTTTTTTAATATGTCTTCCAGTTTGTCCCCTTTAATGTTCTTCCATTTTCTAACTTGTCTCGGGACGTTTCTAGTGCTGGGTGGTTTTTTTGGAGTGGTGAGGGAAATCGTAAAGAAAATCGCTGAGTGATCTGACCAAGAGACTGGTAAAACTGAAGTAGCTTTTAGACTGGGAAGATTCGAGAAGATCCCGTCTAGGGTATGTCCTGCTTTGTGTGTGGGGTCAGATACCTGTTGCATCATATCAATCCCTAGCAGTAAGTCGATTAGCTCTCGAGTGTCTGTGTCTGCGTTACGTTCCAGATGAAAATTAAAGTCACCCAGAAGAGTGAACCTTTGGGTACATACTGCCGCTTCTAGTAGTTTACTCAATGCTCCTAGAAATCGGGCTTTCTCACCTGGGGGCCTGTAAACAAGGCAGCCACTGAAGGACAGGTGGTCTGAGAGGGTAAAGTTGAAAAGCAGTGATTCGTCGAGGCCAGCGGGACCGGGTTGAAAGGAACCTCTATTGTTTTTATGATGGATAATGGCTAGGCCACCCCCTCTCCTCTTATACACAAAAAGCACTGAACAAAGCAGAGGAAAACAGTCATGAAGGACTCAACCCAGGGGCTGCATGACCACACCGGCCCCCAGGCACTCCAGGGGCATCACTAGCACAGCCCTGAGCTGCCACCCACCCATGGGCAGCCGCTACCCAAGGTGAGAGAAGAGGCTCCGCACTGCCAATGGGAAGACATAGGTTGGAAAGTACCAGGACAGGGAAGGATGCACACAGCTGCACAAGAAGGCAAGCAGAGCCTGAGAAACTGGGAGCAAAAGAACACCCCCTCCAAGGAGGGAGGCCAGGAAACATTTGAGCAGACAAGTATCTCCACAGAGGAATTATGTAAGACTGTCACAGTAGGAGACTGAAGCGCTGCCTACAGCTGAAAGAAGTTTGTATAAGGCCACAAAATCATCAAGAACATATACAGCACAACTACCATGCAGTACGTACCCCCTGAGGCCAGCAGACTCTCAAGACACCGACTGGTAAAACAACAACCCTAAATCCAGCTCAGGCGCGCACCATGTGCCAGCATGCCTGGGACCCAGATGCAGTCCACACCGTCAGCCTGGTGTCTGTGGACCAGAACCTGCCAGAAGCAGAGAGTCTTCCCCCAGGCCCTGCCACCAGGAAATGTGATACCACAACCCAGAACCGCTTAGTGGATCTGGTGCACCAGCTTCCACGGGTAAGCCGGCAACCTCTGCAACTACCAGCAAGCCGAGCATGCCGGGAGACACAAGGAAATTCTGTCGCAGACAGCCCAGCCGTCAGACAGGAAAGCCCAGGCATACCACAACTCCTAACCAGCAGGAGCAGCAGCAAGCATAACCTTTGTCCCTTTCTGTCCGCAGACAGAAGAGAGAACTGGCAGAATGCTGGGTAAGTACTGATTATGTACTACCAGCGGGAGGAGTGGGGTAGGGATTCCAGCATTCCTCAGTTCTTTTTTCTGTCTGGGAGATGTTTATCTCCATAACTAATGAATGGGGTGAGGACTGGAGGGACTTGGAGTGGGGAAACCCGGGGTAAGATAATACAAAACCTAAGTAAGATAAATTAAATGCAATACAATATAATAACAGTAATTAATGTTTTCGGTCTGTACATCTGCTCTTCTCTACAGACTATCCCAACTTCATCAATCCAACTTCATAGTAAACCAAAAAATAACGAAATCTTGTAAGTAAACTTTTTTTTATGTTTATTAGTTCCGGACAACAGCAACAAGAAGGTTGGCTTCACGTACATTACAAGATACTCACATACAATACAATAGTTCAACACGTTATTTACCGACATCGAAACTAAGCATTTGGATCTTGTAGTTCTGTAGGGGAGTACATAATCATCTCCTTCACTTACAGGCCCTCACCGTAGACTTAGGCATAGTGTAATACAGTTTAGCTTTGTAAAGTATGCCGTTCTTAGGTACATTTCTTATACATACTCTGAAACAGCCCCCAATTTCATTTACCCTCAAAAAATATGTAGTGAAAAGACGACCCCTCCACCGCCACCCCCACGGTCCTCAGGATATTCATTTGTCTGTCTGTATTATTTGTAGGTAGTGCAGCAGGGGTTCCCAGTAATCCCTGGGTCTGGATGCTAGTGGCAACTCTTCCACATGGGTCGCCAAGGTGTCCCTTCAGTTGGTCATATCTGTGAGCCAGTCTCTAAATCTGGGGGGTGTCTACTACCCCACCTGATGGCAATACGACGCTTCACAAGAAGCAACGCCATCGCTAGGAATTTCCTCCTTTTTGCAGGTGTAATCTTATATATTCCCAGTAGACATATCAATGGTGCATTCGGTACCCTTTGCGAGAGCATGGTTGTGAGCGCACCAGTAACCTCCTCACAGTATTTATGTATTGATGGACAGGCCCAAACCGTATGCAAAAAGTCTGCATCAGTGCCTCGCACCTATAGCATTTATCAGTCAGGTGAACGCCATATTTGTGTAGTTGAGCTGGTGTGTAGTAAAATTGATGTAAAAACCTAAAGTGCACTATACGTAAATTGCAGTTCGGTCTATAGTCGCAGTTTTGTTCGCTGATGGTGTCCCCTAGTGACTCTTCCCACTTAACCAGCAATCTATTTCCTATTTCACTCTGCTCTAGCTGTGATGCAATATATAGACGGGTAATCAGTTTCCGGCAGCTGGGCGCAGTTAATAATGTCTGTAAGGCTTGCAGCTTGGGTGGTACATCCGGGTAAGTGGCGAATAATTCTTTTATCGCTGCTTGCAATTGCATATGGACAAACCGTTTCATAGATGTTTGGTGTATGCTTAACGATGGGTCCTCCCTCCTGATGAAGCTGCCCTGTGGAAATACATCAGCCATGGTGATTAACTGCATTTCCTGCAGAAGCTGGAGCATTCCCTTTTCCTGTGTGACAGACGGTTTCGGGTGGTGCGCAATTGGAAGTGCAGGTGCATAGACAGGGAGCTTCTCAGCTCTCGCACCATCGTGTACCATGCTTTCGAGGTGCACTGTACGGGCTGAATCTTGTCAGTCTGGGTAAAGGATACGGGGTCAGATAGGTATGCCGTCAGGGGGGTTGGATATACACTATCACTCTCCACCGCCATATGCAGAATAAAGGAGCGTGGCTGCAGCCAACACTGGGCATGCTGCGCCTGAGCGCAGTAATAATACAGCTGCAAATCAGGTGCCCCAAAACCGCCTCTAAGTATACTTTAAATTCAAGCTAACACACAAATAAAAAATCTAAACCAATCCCACCCACGCTCTTTCCCCCTTAAACAACATACTAATACTAAACAAAATAGCTAAACATTTATTAGTATTTCAACAGAAAAAAGCAACAAACTGAAAACAAGAAAGAAGAACTGTAACATTTTCAAGAAACCAACATTTTACTCACCTCAGAATGTAAGTGTATTTATAAATGTGAAGTGTTAAAATGTAAAAAATGCATATAATATATGTTTACCTTTTTCTACATATATATTTAATTACAGTACAATTGAAAAAATGACAGAAGTTGCAAAATGTATTTCTTCGCAAAAAGGTAAATTTTTGTTATGCTATATGGGGTACACATACAGCCAAGAGAGAACAACCGCTAATAGGAAATATACAAAATATTATTCAAATACTTGCTATGGTAGGGCAGCAGCTGGAGAAACAACTGTTATAAGAGTTAAGGAACTTATCTAACCCCCTAACGTGACTGAAATTGAAGTCAGAGATGTAAAGGAAATCTAAAAGAAGCAAGCACTAGGTCCCAAAAACGCACAACTGTAATTCTTGAAGACATTTTGCCTCATGTCCCAGAGAACGGAACTAGTCAGTTACCTGTCATACCAAGTTTAAAATGACTAACTACCAGAACAAAAAAAGCTACAAGTCATACACCACCTGCCCCACAAACATTCAGTGAGGTAAAAATTCCAATTGAACTCCTGATAACTCACAAAGAGGAACAATTCCTTTTATATGACAATAAATGTCATGAAAAAAGAATTATTATCTTTGCATCACCTACAAACCTATTAAATCTAAGGCAATGCAAAACATGGATGATGGATGGGACATTTAAAATATGTCCCAAATCCTTTTACCAACTTTATACCATCCATGGGGAATACATCAACAGTAAAATCCCTTTCATCTATGCACTCTTACATAATAAACAAACATCTACCTATGCATAACTCCTAACCCAATCCCCCCAAAAATTATCATTGACTTTGAACAATCTAGGATACAAACCATTCTTAAAATGTTTCCCCACACAGCCATACAAGGGTGCTCTTACCATTTTAATCAGTGCACATGGAGACACCTACAAAAATCTACCCTAAGGACCTAATTAGGAAGAGACTCAGAAAGCTTCCAACCACAGGTGGGAGGCCTTCCGAGTTTCATCCAGGGTTTCAATTTCAACCAACACGTTATGATGCAGGCGGTTGAAAGTAATGCCGGTCGTTCATTGAGGCTGGATTCCGATGGGCTCAAGGAGCCCTTCGGCCTGTCGGAGCCTCCATGTAGGAATTATGATGTTGGTTCTAACACTCTTTTTATGTTGGGCTTTCCCACAGGGAAAGCCTGTCGGAAAGCAACATTGGGAGCTCCTAGCAGGGCCCCTTCAACCTGTGTCCTCTGGTTGGGGGCCGAGGGAGCACATATGGTGGCTCCCGGTTAATCCCTGCACCATGTGGCAGGCACCCTGAGGTGCAGGGAATAACAGATTCTCCCATTTCTCCAAGGGAGCTTGTGCTGCGACTAGTATATGGCCGCAGCACAAGCTCCCATTGAGAAATGGGAGTATGCAACCGCACCATGTCGGAGGTAGGACAATCCGAATTCTGCAACAGTGTCGACATTGTAACTAGGTCCTAAGTGTAGAATATGCCACAAAAAGCCACTTTTCATATGAAATAAAAAATCGATAACTCTAGCCTACGTTCCCATAACTAAAGAAGCAAATCATAATAACCTATTATAGAAAGTCCCTACTAACAAGCCAACAAAAATAATTTATCTCCCCTATCAAGACTACATAGATCTGGACCCAGGCGGCAACAAAAATTCCACATTGCATACGACAATACCCTAGCCCAATAAGCCAAAACCAACAACGCAGTGGAAGGATTGCATAATGCCTTCCAATCCACAATAGGAGGAAGTCCTCCTACCCTTCAAAAACTACTACAAGCTATATAAAAAGAACAGACCTACCTGGAACTTAGACTAGACCAATCCGTAACACAACTATCCCCTAAACAAACTAAAACAATGTATGATCATTTACAATACAAAGTTAGACTATATCCAAATACTAAACATTTAGAATACCTAGAAACCATAGTACAATCCATACTCTAAATCTAACCTATAACCAACATCAATTTAACAAGCTAAAAAAAACACCAACCTAACTATTATAAAAAATATAGTCTAAAAATATTAATATTATGTCAAACAAATATAATTTTTCAATAATATTTGACATAATAAAAAAAAAAAATGAAAAAAATACAAATTCATTATACAAACATCAATACAAAATGACAAACCAAGGCTAATATAACCAAGTACAGATAGGAAATAAAACAGTGCATCTAAAATTAAAATATCAAACTACAAAGAAGTACATAACATTTTACACCCTTTTCAGAATAATTAAAATTAATTACAGTTTTGTAGCTGCAGACTTTATCCCAAAAAGAATAAGATGACAGGAATCTTGCCAAATCCATTTGTTAATAATTAAAGAGCCCAAACAATTTTTTTTAAAATACGTCAAACTATTCCTGTACCATCGAACCACGAAAAACCGGAAAATGGAGTTAAAAAAAGAAATGTTCCAGGAAAGTCGAAATGTAAAGAACATATTTAATAATATTTTGTTTATAGTAAACTAATATAGATTTTCTTATTTAAAAAAAACAGTAGAAAGCAACCTTTGACCCATTCCTCTTTAGCGTAGAACTATAAAAAATAAAATAAAAATACAGTTAAAAAACAAACGCTCCAGGAAACCTGAGAAATAATTATTAAATAATAAATAAAGTAAATATTTAAATAATAATTAGTTTAAATTAAACTAATATACATTTCAAATTGTACACAAAATTGTAAATCACTATTCGCCCTTATCACCCACTCCTAAATTACTTCAAATATTTAATAAAAATGTAAATAAAAATGTAATTAAATGTATTTAAATTTTTGTATAACTTTTTTAAACCAAATTCACACCTATCCACTTAAATTGCAACATACCACTAGTAGTGTCCACAAATGCTATATACATTTAAAAAAATCCATAAATATTTTAAATATAATTTTCATTTTTTTATTTACTCCCCACCGTTATCCCTTATAAACACAACATATATATTTTTAAATTCTATTACTTTATATACAAACTTTAAAAAATGTATTATTATACAAATTTTTTTTTTTTAAATCTCTCCCGACCCTTATCCCCTATAAAGCCTACATTGCGCTTCTAAAAAATATTATGAAACATAAAAAATGATTCACTTTTAATTTATTAAAATGTAGAAAATTACACAAAAAATTGTACGTTGTTTAAAATTTACAATTTGAACATTACATCATTTTTTTATAGATTGTATTTTACTAAAATATCAACATTAGATACGATATTTTTAAGCTCGATAATTCAAAATACGATATTTTTAAGCTCGATAATTTAAAAAAAGATATTTAATACAACACCTAATTTTGATATTTTTAACCTCGAAATTACTTACGACTATATTTTCAAATCATGATATTTTAAACACAATATTTTCGTCCCACAATATTTGTTTAAAATATTTTGTCTGACTACAGTATTACTGGTAATCAAAATGGTAGTACGATATATACATGCTATACACATATAAAATTGAAGCTAATAGTTTAGATTTAAGTTGCATTTGGAATCTGGTACACTGGTACACATTTGAACAACTGTGAAGGGTAATTTTACCTTAAAGGCACTATGGCATTGATGCAGTGATGAAATGTTGCATTAAAAGGTATGACTTATTTGTCAAAAATCTGAATATTAAGGGCCCTCGGCAAAGTTTCAACAAGTCTTGGCTGTCTCTTCACAATTTTCGGCTTGATGACTTGACCAAGGTATCTTGATGCATCATGTGGTGGGTGAGAAGTCGGACTGTGCCATTTATCTTTTCAAACATTGCAACTTTGCAGTTGTTGCCCACAAGTATAGAGTGTTATGCATGAGTCATTAATAAATTAGCACACTTATTATATAGTTATCCAATGTGAAAAAATATATAATATAGAGCAAATTTATGTACCTCAATTTTGACTGTTAAAAAGGTCCATTTCCATTAACATGAAAGGTAGACTAGGGTTGTGACATCAGTTACCGCAGTGAAGTGACGTAATTGTACATGCATTATATACAAGTATATTTGATATATATTGTGGGAAATATATACTTCAACTTTGCCAATAGATACCGTTCCCATTAAATTGAAGGATATAAGAAGGATACACTTGCTGTAGTTAAAATTACTATTCAATCATCACTTACTGTAATTAAATTTGAGCACTATGTATTGCCCATGGTAATGAATCGCTTGCCTCTTCTTCAGTCTTCGTTCGCTGCTTTATAGATCATAGGTGAGATGGCTGGTGTCACCACTGGCATTAGACTCTGTACAAGCATGCAGCTGAGTGGTTTACACATGCTGAGTGTGTGAGGCATGCTACGTATCCGGCCCTGACAAGCTTCTAATAAATAAGACCTGAGGTTTCTGCCATAAAACAAGTGATGAACTTGGCTTCTATGCATTATGCTAAATGTGTCACTTATTCAGAATCTGTGCACTCGAAGAGAAAGAAAGAAAAGAGGAGGTAAAAGAGGAAGCAGGAATTAGTGAAAGGCCGTGAGATAAAACAACATAGGGAACAGAGATGAACAGATATGAAAGAATGCACCTGAAACGAACAAGAGCAAAATCAAGAAGGGAAGCAATTGAGATGAAAAACAACTGCAGTAAATAGTACAAGTTTGAAAAGGACATCGGAAAGTGTGCATAACCAGAAACCCTTGAAGACAGAGCGCACACAACGGTTAAGATATTATAAAGTATTACAATGTATAATTATTGGAACACAGCTAGGTAACTTGAAAAGATGATTTAAGAGTTAAAGGAAATGGATAGAACTATAGAAAGACGCACAAAATAAATCAACAGAGTAAGAGGTGAAAGGAGCGAAACGGCAAAGTAGTGAACATGAAAATCTAACAGCAGAAACATAAACGGGCTCTTTATGCCGAAGTCCTGTGTGATAAACTGATGAAAATGAATGCAATTGCATTCAGAGACTCTTTTTTACACCTATCGACACGTCTCCAAAAGGTGGTACACTTTACATCCACAACTCTTCAAGAGTTTAATCAATATTACAATTTAATCAGAATTGATCTCTTAACTCATCTGTCATTGCCGAAATTCTGATGCTCCAGTTACTTTTCTTAACGCTGCAACTAATTCCTATATGTTTCTCCTTTTTGTATTTTGCGACGAAAAAGGCATCTTTCAAGAATTGGTTAAATAATACATATCAATTTTTTCCCAGAAATGCCAGGCACATCGAACCCTCGTCCTGCTTCCTGGTCTAGATCCGGAAGATTCTCTAAAACGTCTTGCCCTTCTCATCCCAAGCAACGTCTTAGAAGCGCTCTCTTGATCTATGCTGTTATATTTGGTCCACACTCTCACGTGATTCTGGGCGATTTTTCCATTTACTCCCCTGGGTGAATCTAAAAGAAAAAAGGTGTAGTCACTTTTGGCATAGTCCCTTCCAGTATAATCCAAGTCCTCCCCTGGGTAAACCTCCCTCTTGTTACCTAACTGACTAAAAAGCACACAGCTAATTGCATAATCAGAGTAAAATATTGACACCTACCCCCTCCTCCAAGCACAACCTTTCAACACACATTGATGACAAAATGTTCTAAGAGTGAATTTCATTCATTTTATAAGGTGTACCAGATGCCCATTTGAAGTATAGACACCTGCCAGCAGACGTCCAGCTTAAAAGCAAATGTTATGGTGTGTGTCCATCAGTAAAAACTAGGACAGGAACTTTCAGTGGAACTTTTCCTTTGGAGTGCAGAGCACCGCTTTGTGTGGAAAAGCAACTGCTTGTCCATTAGTCTACTAATGCTCTTATTTCAAATGGTATGGTGTGCCTGTTACAGAATATTTATGGAGGCACTTTTCTATATGCATGTATGTGAGTATGCAGGTATGTAAGTGTTTATGTGTGTCTGTGTGTATGTGAAATGTATCTAGAGGGATATATATATATATATATATATATATATATATATATATATATATATATGTATATATATATATATTACCTACTGGCGGTCGTCAGTAGGTAGTTATAGTTAGGACGGGCTACCATAGGATATCCGGAATATACTATTGAGAATAACTCTGGCACCGGTTGAGGAATTTGTGTGTAATTTTCCAAAATTTTGGCCAGCTCCGCTCCTTCCCTGGAAGTTTCGGGGGGATTCGTGGGGTGAGGGCTGAGAAAAAAGGGGGTCCCAAAACGTGTTCTCCCCATGTTAATTTCCATAGGACGGTCTGACAAGTCTACAGCCCGAACCGCTGAACGAAATTACGCCAAACTTGGCAAAATTGTAGGGACTGGTACGCAGATGTGCCTTTGCTATATTTGGTGAAAATTGCTCCAGTGTTTTTTTTTAAAATGAACTTCAAAATCACATATATATCTATAGGTGCGCTCCGAGTGCTCACCGGTACGCGTACCGGGGAGCGCACCCGGCGCGCTACAGGAGTGCGCGAGCGGAAAGCTGATTGGCTGTCGGGTGTCTGACAACCTTCTAAACAGTCCGCAGAGTCCGCCATCTTGTGTCTCGATAGAATCGAGACACAGGAGGTGAAAAAGAAAGGGGGGAATAATTAAAAGGGGGCAGAGTAGACACCCCCTGACCCCCTAGGTTTTCTGAGGGGGGCCTAGAAGGATTCTTAAGGGCAAAACAACTTTTGTTTTTTTTTCCGCGGGGTAAGCGCTGGGTGCGCTCCCAGGTGCGCTCTCCAGTACGCGCACCCTGAGCGCATCACGGGGAAAAACAGTGTAAAAAAATAGAGTAAAAAAATAATGTAGAGTGTTTAGAGGTAAGTTAGCTCTGAAAAGAGCTGTTGTGTTATGTGGGTGTTTTTTGTACCTACAAGTAGGTACCAATGCAGAGTCTTATATTCAAGAGGAAAACTCTATTCCCCTCATCTGTAAAATGCACACCATCTCTCCTATACATGCCTTGCATGTTGTAACGCAAGTTGTTGTGGTAAATGGAACCCATACCATAGTCTCTGAGGAAAGCATAAACAGTTTTATTTACATGTTTCCTTGCTTTCTCAATCTGTGGACAAAATTGGTTGGACCAGTTCCATTTTTGCCTTTGGCATATATTAGAAAATACCAAGGCAGTTTTTGGAAAAAGTGACATCAATTGCCCAAAGATGTCCTTTAAAAGCATTTCCAGACCTACCCCAGTCAAAGTGCCTAAGTCATTTCCACCACAGTGCACAATTATAAGGTCAGGGTGTGGTAAATGCATAAAGTATTTTACCAATGGTATCAATTGGTGACTCCTCAATCCTCTCTGTCCAATCCATACAATGTCCACATTTGGTAAATCAAGGTTGTAAATACCTCTGTTAGCTGCGTATTCTTGACTCCAGTGGACATAGCTATGACCCACAAACCAGACGTTTGGCATTTTGAAGGTAGATGTGCTTCTAGTCAGATGAGTTGTGGAAATGAAATGGCAGTTTGATTATGAAAAAAAGTGTTTGAGAATCAGTGCAGTTGAATAACCAGAAATGATTGGAGCTTTCTTAAAAATCTCCACTGCAAATTAGAGTGCATGCTTTTTTTTGGTAAGAAGTCATTTCAATGGTTGAGAAAAAGTCATTTAAACAAACATTGCATTTCATTAGCTAGTAGATTGAGAGGTCAAACAGCCTTGATGGATATTTTTGCAACATAGTATGATGAACTTGTGAACTGTGTGCTGGTTTAAGAGGGAGTTACCATGGTTACTTGGTGAATGAGCACTGGGGGGATGGGTGAATGTTATGTGAGTTTCACAGTCTTGAAATGTACAACCAATTAAAATGTGCAGTTTGGTTTTGAATTTGTGTGGGATCAATTTTAATTGGTTAGGTACAAGAATATGGGTCTGAAATGAGAAAGAATCTATGCCATTATTCTCTGGTTCAATTGAAGGAAGCATTATTCAGAGATTCAGTTTAAGTATATCTGTTGACTGTGACTGACACTGTTTTACATCTTCCAAAGCATTTCTAAAGGTGAGTAATGATTCTTTTAGAAAAGATAGAGAGCTTAAAGATTTTTAACAAGTATCACAGTGAGTGTCTGTGTGAATTAAGGAATTATATTTTTACCTTTTTCCATAATGTTAGCTGTGTGTTTATAAGGTAGACTTCTTTTTAAATTCTTTTTTATGCTTGGATTCAATGCTGGTTTAGAAATTGTGTAATGGTTTCATTGGACTTGTAAATATGCTCCTTTTTTGAAGTGCCTTGTGCCACCTTTAACATGGGTGGAAGCAGTGAATGTATGGAGAGGGCTAGGAATAGCAGATAGAAAACCATATGAAATGGTGTGGGAGATGCATAAAGTATTTCAGTAATGGTATCAATTGAGATGGGATATAAGATAAAGAGGGGCATATTTACAAGACTCTTGCGCAATGTTTGACATGGGTGCAAGCAGAAAATGCAGGCAGAGTAAAAAAATTGGCACCCAGACAAGAATATGAAATGCTGTGAGAGATGTTTAAAGGTTTTTTTAATGGCATAAATTGAGATAGAATATACAAAAAAAGAGAGGCAAATTTACAAGCCGCGTTCGCAATGTTTGACATTAATGCTGGTCGAAAGATAGTGTAATGGTTTCATTGGCATATTTACAAGCCGCGTGCGCAATGTTTGACATTAATGCTGGTCCAGAGATAGTGTAATGGTTTCATTGGCATATTTACAAGCCGCGTGCGCAATGTTTGACATTAATGCTGGTCCAGAGATAGTGTAATGGTTTCATAGGCATATTTATAAATTGTGTAATGGTTTCATTGGACTTGTAAATATGCTCCTTTTTTTGAAGCGCCTTGTGCAACCTTTAACATGGGTGGAAGCAGTGAATGTATGGAGAGGGATAGGAATAGCAGATAGAAAACCATATGAAATGGAGTGGGAGATGCATAAAGTATTTCAGTAATGGTATCAATTGAGATGGAATACAAGATAAAGAGGGGCATATTTACAAGACTCTTGCACAATGTTTGACATGGGTGCAAGCAGAAAATGCATGCAGAGTAATAAATTTGGCACCCAGACAAGAATTTGAAATGCCGTGAGAGATGTTTAAAGGTTTTTTTAATGGCATAAATTGAGATAGAATATACAAAAAAAGAGAGGCAAATTTACAAGCCGCGTTCGCAATGTTTGACATTAATGCTGGTCGAAAGATAGTGTAATGGTTTCATTGGCATATTTACAAGCCGCGTGCGCAATGTTTGACATTAATGCTGGTCCAGAGATAGTGTAATGGTTTCATTGGCATATTTACAAGCCGCGTGCGCAATGTTTGACATTAATGCTGGTCCAGAGATAGTGTAATGGTTTCATAGGCATATTTATAAATTGTGTAATGGTTTCATTGGACTTGTAAATATGCTCCTTTTTTTGAAGCGCCCTGTGCAACCTTTAACATGGGTGGAAGCAGTGAATGTATGGAGAGGGATAGGAATAGCAGATAGAAAACCATATGAAATGGAGTGGGAGATGCATAAAGTATTTCAGTAATGGTATCAATTGAGATGGAATACAAGATAAAGAGGGGCATATTTTCAAGACTCTTGCACAATGTTTGACATGGGTGCAAGCAGAAAATGCATGCAGAGTAATAAATTTGGCACCCAGACAAGAATATGAAATGCCGTGAGAGATGTTTAAAGGTTTTTTTAATGGCATAAATTGAGATAGAATATACAAAAAAAGAGAGGCATATTTACAAGCCGCCTGCGCAATGTTTGACATTAATGCTGGTCCAGAGATAGTGTAATGGTTTCATTGGCATATTTACAAGCCGCATGCGCAATGTTTGACATTAATGTTCGTTCAGAGATAGTGTAATGATTTTATTGGCATATTTACAAGCCATGTGCGCAATATTTGACATTATGCTGGTCCAGGGATAGTGTAATGGCTTCGTTGTCATATTTACAAGCCGCGTGCGCAATCTTTGACATTAATGCTGGTTCAGAGATAGTGTAATGGTTTCATTGGCATATTTACAAGCCACGTGAGCAATGTTTGACATTAATGCTGGTCCAGAGA
Source organism: Lissotriton helveticus (assembly GCF_964261635.1). Lineage (NCBI taxonomy): Eukaryota > Metazoa > Chordata > Amphibia > Caudata > Salamandridae > Lissotriton > Lissotriton helveticus. The sequence continues at coordinate 198,492,564 of NC_136060.1, forward strand.
TAGTGTAATGGTTTCATTGGCATATTTACAAGCCGCGTGCGCAATGTTTGACATTAATGCTGGTCCAGAGATAGTGTAATGGTTTCATTGGCATATTTACAAGCCGCGTGCGCAATGTTTGACATTAATGCTGGTCCAGAGATAGTGTAATGGTTTCATAGGCATATTTATAAATTGTGTAATGGTTTCATTGGACTTGTAAATATGCTCCTTTTTTTGAAGCGCCTTGTGCAACCTTTAACATGGGTGGAAGCAGTGAATGTATGGAGAGGGATAGTAATAGCAGATAGAAAACCATATGAAATGGAGTGGGAGATGCATAAAGTATTTCAGTAATGGTATCAATTGAGATGGAATACAAGATAAAGAGGGGCATATTTACAAGACTCTTGCACAATGTTTGACATGGGTGCAAGCAGAAAATGCATGCAGAGTAATAAATTTGGCACCCAGACAAGAATATGAAATGCCGTGAGAGATGTTTAAAGGTTTTTTTAATGGCATAAATTGAGATAGAATATACAAAAAAAGAGAGGCATATTTACAAGCCGCCTGCGCAATGTTTGACATTAATGCTGGTCCAGAGATAGTGTAATGGTTTCATTGGCATATTTACAAGCCGCATGCGCAATGTTTGACATTAATGTTCGTTCAGAGATAGTGTAATGATTTTATTGGCATATTTACAAGCCATGTGCGCAATATTTGACATTATGCTGGTCCAGGGATAGTGTAATGGCTTCGTTGTCATATTTACAAGCCGCGTGCGCAATCTTTGACATTAATGCTGGTCCAGAGATAGTGTAATGGTTTCATTGGCATATTTACAAGCCACGTGAGCAATGTTTGACATTAATGCTGGTCCAGAGATAGTGTAATGGTTTCATTGGCATATTTACAAGCCGCATGCGCAATGTTTGAAATTAATGTTGGTCCAGAGATAGTGTAATGGTTTCATTGGCATATTTACAAGCTGTGTGCACAATGTTTGACATTAATGCTGGTCCAGAGATAGTGTAATGGTTTCATTGGCATATTTACAAGCCGCATGCGCAATGTTTGAAATTAATGTTGGTCCAGAGATAGTGTAATGGTTTCATTGGCATATTTACAAGCTGTGTGCACAATGTTTGACATTAATGCTGGTCCAGAGATAGTGTAATGGTTTCATTGGCATATTTACAAGCCGCGTGCGCAATGTTTGACATTAATGCTGGTCCAGAGATAGTGTAATGGTTTCATTGGCATATTTACAAGCCGCGTGCGCAATGTTTGACATTAATGCTGGTCCAGAGATAGGGTAATGGTTTCATTGGCATATTTACAAGCCACGTGCGCAATGTTTGACATTAATGCTGGTCCAGAGATAGTGTAATGGTTTCATTGGCATATTTACAAGCCGCGTGCGCAATGTTTGAAATTAATGTTGGTTCAGAGATAGTGTAATGGTTTCATTGGCATATTTACAAGCTGTGTGCATAATGTTTGACATTAATGCTGGTCCAGAGATAGTGTAATGGTTTCATTGGCATATTTACAAGCCGCGTGCGCAATGTTTGACATTAATGCTGGTCCAGAGAGAGTGTAATGGTTTTGTTGTCATATTTACAAGCGGCATGCGCAATCTTTGACATTAATGCTAGTCCAGAGATAGTGTAATGGTTTCATTGGCATATTTGCAAGCCGTGCGCGCAATGTTAGATATAATGTACCATGTCTGTCTCTGCCAACAGTATGTGTGACTCTGCCTAAGATCACAGTGATGGGTGAATCAAGCTTCAGTCACAGTGTGATCTTAGGCACATGATCAGAATGTTAGATTTAATGTACCATGTGTATCTCTGCCAATAGTATGTGTGACTCTGCCTAAGATTACAATGATGGGTGAATCAAGCTTCACTTACAGTGTGATCTTAGGCAGATTAATAGGATTTTAGATATAATGTACCATGTCTGTCTCTGCCAACAGTATGTGTGACACCGAGGGCGAGATCTATTGCATTTTCAATGCTTGTTTACCTTGGTTCCATCAAGAAGGCATTCAGATGTGTCACACATTTGCCATAAATTCTGAAGGATCCAGTTAATGTATACAGGTATTTCAATCATAGGTTTGAAGCTATGATGTCTTTTATTACAAACAAAAAAAATCCTCCGCTTGGAGAGGTGTTGGATTTCTTTTGGAGAAAGGGGTATCAAGCAAGAGGTGCTCCTCATATACATATGCTGCTATGGATTAAAGATGCACCTAAATTTGGAACAGGTTCAGATGAGAAAGTGATGAGTTTCATTGAGCAGTATTCTACATGTGCTGTTCCGAAAAGTACAGAAGAAAACAATTTTAGACACCAAGTTTTACGCTTTCAAAGCCATCGTTGTGGGAAATACTGTCGTCAAAAATACAAATCCAAGGACAAATTCTACATGAAATGTCGTTTTGCGTTTCCACGTCCAGTAACATTGAAAGGAAGAGTCAACAATTTTATGTCTTCTCTGCGACATACTGTGACAAGGAAATCACCCAAAAATCCAAATTTATAAATGACTACAACCCAGTCATTTTGTCCATGTGGAATGCTAACATGGATATTCAATATGTGGCTGACAACTCTATTGCTGTGGCTCGATATGTGAAGTCTTACATCACAAAATCAGAAAAGACGGACCTGAAGGAAATGTGGGAGGAAATTTCACATGAAAAGAGTCTAAGCAAGAAATTATACAGTTACAGTCTGAAGATGTTGTCCCATCGAGAAATTTGAGCATATGAATGTTCTGATCGGTTGTCATCAGCAAGTCTATATGCCAAATCTAGAACCATCATTTGGGTGAGTCTAGGTCTTGCTGCAACACGCAACCAAGTTTTGAAATCTGTACAAGAAATAGAGTATTTGGCGGAGAAAGAACCGGATAGTACAGATATTTTGAAAACAAACATGTTGGATACATACTATCCAAATAGAAGTACTCACCTTGAGATTGCTTGTCTCTATGAAGTTCTGCAAACCTATATTTTTTAAAAAGAACGTTACAGAAGACATCAATAAAGGTGTATATGCTGTAATTGGTTGTGAAGGCTATCTAGTAAAACAAAGAAAAGGCCATTTGATTAATCATCTAAAATTGAGTTGTGATTCTCCAGACAAAAGGGAATTTTATTACTTAGCTCTTTTGCAACTCTTTAAGCCTTGGCGTACAGAAGAGGAACTACTTGGAGATTTTCTTACTTATGAAGATTCGTTCAATGCACCCAAGGATACGATAGAATGTCCTGTTTTTTCAAATTATCTGCAAATGTTGAACGAGGAAATACAGCAAGAAGCTACAATTGCACCAGAGATTGCTAGAGACAGTTCTCAAGATAGTCAGAGTTCTGCTTCATTGACTCAGGATCCACTAGGAGGACCAATTATACAAAATGAAGCTGCCACTGCCATGGATGAAGTTGAAAGAGCCATGGAACAAGCTCAAGAGGATGGGGTTGACTTAGAAGATTTGGAAAAAGAACTAAACGTTGAGCAGAGACAAATATATGACGAAGTCACAGAACACATTGAGCATGGTTTATCTCATGAGAAAAAAGAGTGCTCATGTACGTCATTTGTACCTGTCCGACTGTATGTGAGTGGAGAAGCAGGAACTGGGAAAAGTTTCCTGATTAAAGCAATTGCAACATATTTTCAAAAAACAACGGAGTCATCGCTCTCTTGTGTTGTTACTGCTCCAACTTGGTTGGCAGCGCACAAAGGAATTACTTTACATCGCTTATTGATGCTGCCAGTGGAGCATGATAACAAATTACAATACCACAAGCTAATTGGAGAAGCTTGTTGTGAAGTTTCAAGAGTCCTAAAGAAAATGACACTTCTTATCATTGATGAAGTAAGCATGGTATCAAATGTAATGCTTGCTTCTGTGCATTTAAGAATGCAAGAAATTCTTAAAACAGACTATGATGTATTATTTGGAGGCAAACACATCATTGTTTTTGGAGATCTACTGCAACTAACTCCAGTGAAAGGACAGCCAGTGTTTAAAATGCTTACGCATGAAGATACCAGGAAGTGCTTAGGAAGCATTGGAAAAGTTAACATATGGTTAAATTTCAAATATGCAGAACTACTTGAAAATATGCGACAGGCAAAGGATGAAGATTATAAAAATATTCTACAAGATGTAAGAATTGGAAAACTAACTGAGCATGGCAAAGAAGCTTTACATGGACGATTAATTTCAAATTTGTTTCCAAAGGAAAATATTCTCCCAGAGAATATTTTTAAGAAAATTCCTGAAAACAAATCTGTCATATGCTTGATGCCAACTCTGCAAGAATGTTCAATCTTCAACACCAAAATGTTAAAGTTGGAAAATCAAGAGATTGTGAAACTGGAAGCTATTGATAAAATAGAACATGAAGGAGCAACTATTATTTTGTCAGAAACGTTGAAATCAAAATTAGATTCTTTAGAGAAGACAATATCTAAAACTGCTGGTATGGAAAAGACTCTGTATGCATCTTTAAATTGTCGTATAATTTGACGACGTAATTTACATGTGTAAAGAGGTTTAGTAACTGGAACAATGGGTCCTGTTGTGGATTTTGTGTATTACCGAAATAGAGATGGAATTGAAACTATAAAAATTAAATTTGATGGTATTAAAGAAGTACAACAAATCTGTCGTTGTTCTGCTCGTTTTTTGCTAGTGAAAGATTTATATGTCCGCAGAAAACAGTTTCCTGTTTCTTTGGCATATGCAGTAACTATTCATAAATCTCAAGGTTTAGGTGTTGATAGTGTTTGGTGAATATTGGAAATTCTGTGTTCAAGGAGGATATGGCATATGTTGCTTTATCTCGAGACAGAACTTTATCAGGATTGTACTTGATTGATTTTGATGAGACAAGGATTAATGCAGATCTAAATTGTGTAAAAGAATATAATAGGTTAAGAAGAGAGTATGCTCCAAATTTACCTCAATATCCTCTGTTTGAAAAGCGTGTGGTAGGCCGAAAAAGATGAAATGAGATCAATTGTAGTGAAGTTGTAGGAAAAAGAAAAAAGGTAGATGAACCAGTAATTGTAAGCAGAAACAAAATGCATTCAGTTAAAGATGTTGTTGGATTTCAGTTTGAAAATAGTTCTGGTGTCAACTGCTATGCTAATGTAGTGCTTAATGTTGTTTTCTTTCTCCAAACTGTACAAGAACAGATTGCTGAAAATCGTGATCAAACACTTTGTTGTTTATTAAATTCTGTATTAAAGAAATGTAGCAGTGGTAGAACAAAAATATAAAGTGTTTCTGAAATTCGAAAGGTTTTAGACATATGTTGTGGTCTAAATCAATTTACACAGAATATTCAGCAAGATTGTCAGGAATTTCTAATGTATATGCTTGTTGTTTTGCAAGATGAAGGTGTAGCTGTAGAAAATCTTTTTGGCCTTTCTTATAAATGGCAACATGACTGTGACAATTGCTCCTTTTCAAGTAGTACTACAGTAGACACTGAAAGATTTATATATTTGACTTTACCAGACTGCAAATCAGTGTCTTTTAATAATCTAGTTAGAGAAGCAAATCAAAACATGGTCTGTAGTCAATGTAAATCTGCAATGCTATCAACTTTATTTTTACGAAGATATGGACAGTATGTTATTTTAATGTTCCAACGATGTAGACCTGATGGAACTAAATTGACAACATTAATTACAAATTTTGTGGCTTCTCAATTATCAATTTCAGGAAGAACCTTTACAACTGCAGCAATTATTTACCATGATGGTCCTTCAACAACATCAGGACATTACACATGTTATTTAAAATGTCAAAAAGGCTGGAAGCTCTGTAATGATACTCAATTGACTTTCAAACAACGTTTGCCTTCTGACTTACTAAATTCTTACCTAGTGTTCTTACAACCGAAATTTTAGGGAAGGTAATTGGCCTATGAAGATTGCAGCAGTTAATATAACTTAGTTTGCTCTTCAAAATTACTTTCTGAATGAGAGTGATGAAGATAATAAAAAACATATAGTTCTCATAGAGATAGTATATGTATATCATATAGTGTGTGCTTTAAAAAGTAAGCTAGAGGTGGAAGTAAAACTCTTGTTCCATAATGTTAAAGATGTTGGAGCTTTTCTTTCAGAAAGTCGGGTAAATGAGACATTAAGAATACTCAGGACTAATTTCTATAGAAAAGGACTTTCCATATACTATTTGGCCTTGTGGAAAAGTGGATGGATCAAAAGTGAGTTTAGATATGTTTTTTTTAAATTTTACATTATTTAAGAAATTATTTAATGGGTTTTTTAAACACAATCATTTTGATTGTGTTTTTTTTGCCCGCTGTTATATGATGAGTACTATTGAAGTCACTGTTTTAAGTGAAATTCAATATATTCTGAGAACAGCAAAAATAAACCATTTAACATGTTGTTGAAATTATTTTGTATTTTCAATTATTATTAAATATATATTATTTTCCCATTCTCTTATGGTCACTTATCTATTTCCACCCTCTATCACTCCTCTTAACTCACCCTCACTTGCCTTTTTTCACTCTCCCTCACCTCCCTTCCCTTATTCCACTTTTCTCACTTATTCTCATTAACCACTCCTTCACTGCCCTTTCCCTCTCTCCCATTCACTACTTTCCAGCTGTCAGTCAATCTACTTCACTCCCCTTCCCCTTGTTTTCTTTCTTTGTTTCCTCAATAATTCCCCTTCTCTCACTCACCTTATTACACTTCACTCACTCCTTCTCTCACTTCCTCTGTCCTCTCACATCCTCACTCCCTTTCCCTCACTCTTTCTCTTAGCTTCAGTCTCTCGAACCTCTTACTCTCTCGCTCCTCTTCCGTCATCCTTACTCCCTAAAACTCACCCACACTCCCTTACTTATCTTTCTTTGCTCTCCTACTCAGTTTCTTTCTGCCAGTGTTTCCTTCTCTACCTCTATGTTCTCACTCTTTCACTTCCTTTGTCTCAAGCTCATTTGCTTTTATCCTCTTTTTATTTTCCTTTTTTATCTACCTCACTCTCCTGTACTCACCCTCCCTCATCCTTGTTCCCTTACTTCAGTTCGTTCAGTTATCCTCAATCATCATCTTTATCTACCCTTCTTCTTTCTGTCGTCACGACTCACCTTTTCCTAGTCCCTTTGCTTCACTTTTCTTCCCTTCCTTTGCTCTCTCAGTAATTCTCCTTCCCTTACTCACCTTACTGCCCTTTACTCACTGTTTGTCTTACTCTCTCTATTCTCTTGTATTCTTACTTGTCTTCCTTCACTCCCTCTCTGTTACCTTCACTCCCATTGTGTCCTCACTGTCTTACAAGCCTACATTCACCCTCACTGAAATTCCATGCCTCATTGTCATTAATCCACTTTTATTCACTCCAGCTTCTCTGTCACTCACTCCCCTTTCTGCCTTTAGCTTCCGTAATGCATATTTCTTTAGGATATTACTCACCTTCAGTTTATTTCTCTCTCCTGCTCTTGTTCACTGTCACTGAATGTATCTATGTCATTATCCTTTTAGTACTTTGCTCTCTCTCTATTTCTTTTTAACTCTCTCTGACCTTCACCATTCCTTTGTTTTTCGTTCTGACTATTTCACTTCTACTTTATCTCTTACTAACCTTTTATGACTTTTAATGTCGTACTTTGTCTCTTGTATTGTAAAATATATTATAAATATTCTAACTTTTTTTGTCTTTCACAGATATACATTTTAATGGAAATATGAAATTAAGTTTACATTACTTATAAGGTAAGTTTGATGTACAAAATGTATTTTCTCTATACTGTTTTCCTTAACCTCACTACTCTTCTTTGATGCTCCCACACCTCTGTTCCCTTATTGCGCTTGCCTCACTTATTCTGAATCCCCACATTTACTCCCCTTTTTCACACTCTTCTCTTACACTGACCTTCTTTCAGACCTTCTCCTTTACTTTCTTTCCTCTCTCTTCTCTTACTTCATTGTTTTACTTGTTTCCCTTCCTTTACTCTCCTTACTCCACTCCACTTCACTTACTCCTTCTCTTTCTTTCTCTGTCCTCTTACTTCTACACTCCCCTTCCCTCAATCTCTTCCGTATAGCCTCATTCTCTCCATCCCCTTAGTCTCTCACTCCTCTTCTATCTCGCTCACTGCCTATAACTCAGCCATACTCCTACACTCACCTTCTTTCAGACCTTTTCCTTTACTTTCCTTCCTCTGTCTTCCCATCCTTCGCTCCTTCACTCTTTTCCCTTCCCTTACTCCCCTTACTCCATTTCAGTAACTCCTTCTCTCAATCCCTCTGTCCTCTAACTTACTCACTCCCCTTCTCTCACTCTCTCTCTGTTACCCCCATTCTCTCCGTCCGCTTAGTCTCTCACTCCTCTTCTATCACACTCACTCCCTATAACTGAGCCATACTTCCACACTCACCTTCTTTCAGACCTTCTGCTTTATTTTCTTTCCTCTCTCTTCCCTTCCTTCACTCCTTCACTGTTTCCCTTCCCTTACTCTCCTTACTCCACTTCACTAATTCCTTTTCCTACTCCCTCTGTCCTCTTACTTCTACACTCCTCTTACCTTATTCTCTCTCCGTTAGCCTCATTCTCTCCGTCCCTTTAGTCTCTCACTCCTCTTCTGTCACGCTCACTCCCTATAACTCAGCCATACTCCCACACTCACCTTCTTTGAAACCTTCTCCTTTACTTCCCTTCCTCTCTCTTCCCATTCTTTGCACCTTCACTCTTTTCCCTTCTCTTACTCCCCTTAGTCCACTTCAGTAGCTCCTTCTGTCAATCCCTCTGTCCTCTAACTTACTCACTCCCCTTTTCTCACTCTCTCCCTGTTACCCACATTCTCTCCGTCCTCTTAGTCTCTCACTCCTTTTCTATTACGCTCACTCCCTATATGTTAACCTCATTCTCTCTGACCCCTTAGTCTGTCACTCCTCTTCTATTACGCTCACTCCCTATAACACAGGCACACTCCCTCACTTATGTTTCTTTCCTCCCTCACTCAGGGCCTCATTTATGAGAAATGACACATCGCTGCGTGAAAGCAGCGATGCGTCACTTCTCAGTGCGCTCTCCTTGCGACATTCCTGATGCGTCATATTTAATGTATGACGCATCATGTCGCAAGGAGTTACAGATACATCAGTATTTCTGACGTATCTGTAAGCGCAAAAGTGACGCGTTGCTGGAGTGTGTCACAAAAGTGACGCAACTCCAGCAATGCATCCTTTCACATGTGGCAAGCCCCATGTGAAAGTGCCTGCGTCAGTCTTACGCCTGCTGCGAGGAAGGCGCAAGATTTTGTCGCAACGACGTCCTAAAAGTGACACAGTGAAATCTCATAGATTTCACTGCGTCACTTCTACGACCCTTCCTTGTGTCAATACGCCCCCTTTGCATACATTATACTTGGCGCAGGTATAATGTGGCGCAGGGGTTTACAAAGTGACGCATCTACCTAGTTGCGTCACTTTGTTAATAGGACTCAACAAGACGCATTTTTTACACCACTGGTGCGTCACAAAAAGTGACGCACCGGCGGCGTAAAAGTGACGCATGGCCTCATAAATTAGGCCCTCGGTCTTCTACTCTCACTTTTTCTTTCACTTTCTCTGTCTCTTCACTCCCTTACTCACCTTGTCTCACACTCACTTGCCTTTATCCAGTCTGTATCTCCACTCTTTCTTAAACATCACTGCTCTTTTCTTACCCTTCCACACCCCCGTTCCTTTACTACATTTTCTTCACTTATCCTCATTCCCCATGTTCACTCTCCTTCTCCTCACTCACCCCCACACTCACCTTCTTTCAGTCCCCCTACTTCACTTCCATTCCCCTCTCATCCCTATCTTTGCTTTCTCACTCATTTTCCTCTCCTCTCTCACTGCACTCCTCTTCAGTTACTGTTCTTCATTTTTTTAAGAATACAGCTCTTTTTTGAGAATTGGAGGTAGTTCTCAACAAAAACAAAAACAGGGAATGGGAAACTGCTCAACAGGAGCAAAAAAAAAAAATCTAAATTAGGGCTGGGGATGGCAGCGGTGGTTCTCTATTGCTCGAACAATAATCATAGTACTTTGTTCCCCCTAACAAAGTAGTCCATCACAATGTTTGCATTTGATTGTGGCCTCATTAAAAACAGGCTGAATATCAGCTGTTCTGGTCGCCCCCTCACCGATGCAGTTGCTCCTACAGTTGAAGTAGAGGCACCATCCCCTGGAGCCTCTCGTGCCAGAGCCCTGACACTCTCCCGGGCATAATTCTGAGGATGCCTCCTCTGGACGTGCCGAATCATAGTCGAATTTCCAAATGAATACTTTCTGGTAGGGTCATCCTGTGACAGGACAGTGTGACAAATACGGCACTCCACCTTTGGAGCATTTACTTTCTTTTTATCATCAGGTATTGAAAAAAAATTCCATATGAAATGCTCCTTTACTCTAGGCTGAGGAGCCTCTTCCTCTATGAACTCATATGAGTCCTCACTGCCACTGGTGGGTCTAGCAGCCATGATAATCCAAAAAAGATTAAGCAGGAAAAAGACAGGTCTTGCAGTCACAAAAGTGAAAGAAGTGGTGAAGGAAATGGGTGGGGATTTCATTCATTGTAAAAAAAACGGTTAGCAACCAATGAAAAGTGTTATTTTAAGGTCAAATGACTTGACACGCTTACACTGCGCGCACCGGAGCGCTTACGGGGGCGCTTACGCGGCGCGCCTGAGTGAAGTTTTGGTAGCTTTACGGAAATGCAAAATCATTTTCATTCGGAAAATCAAAAATACTGCTTTAAGTATGGTACTGAATGTCTTGCATTATTATTTAGTTTTCATACATATTTTTTTTTTACGAACACAGAACTAGCACTCTCGCTGTGCTCTCGGGAGAGCTTACCGGTGCGCGCACCCTGAGCGCTCCAAGACAAAATGATACGGGTAAGCTTACCGGTGCGCGCACCCTGAGCGCACCAGGAAAAAATGATTAAAAAATATATATATACATTGAACAAATAAGTAAAAAAAAAATATATATATATATATATATCAGAAATGCCGCTTTCAAATTGCGCTGCACCGATTCTCGCCAGCCAACAAAAGAAACTCGGACACGGACCAAATGGGCTCCTGCTTTTCCTTTTATTGCAGAGGTACTGTCAAATATATATATATATAATTAATAGTTATAAAAAATCGTAGGTTACAAAGTCGATATACAAAGGAATTAGCTTTTAAAAAATCTATGAAATTCACTGAAAAAACCATAGGTTTCACAAACGTTATAGTTAGGAATTAGCATTTAAAAAACCTTTGAAATTCACTGAAAAAAAATAGGTTTTACAATCGTTATAGTTAGGAATTAGCATTTAAAAAACCTTTGAAATTCACTGAAAAAACTATAGGTTTCACACTCGTTATAGTTAGGAATTAGCATTTAAAAAACCTTTGAAATTCACTGAAAAAAACCATAGGTTTCACACCAGTTATAGTTAGCGGAACATTTTACTCATACAAAACCATTGAAATTCCCATGTTATAGTTAGTTGGACTCACTATAACTCGCGCGCCCGCAATCCACTGCTGATGATGTCACATATTACATCATTCATGACATGGTCAGTGACATCACTGATGACATCTCAAATGACATCACTGATGACATCACTGATGACATCTCAAATGACATCACTGATGACATCACTGACAACATCATCCATGTGATAATACGATGCACCTCCTCACACTCTAATCTAACCTTTGATACACCCAGTGTTAAATACGAACTACCATTCCTGAAATTATTGACACACCAATACCAGTAACTACATACACACTCACTGATTTCTAGGTCTACACACACATCCACTCATTCACCCATACAATCACTCATACATACAGTCACTCATCAATAGAACACTCTCATATCCACTCATACACCTATACAGAAACTCACACGCTGACACTCATCCACAGAGTTACTCACACACCTAGTCAGTTATGCAAAGAATCAATCACACTCCCATTTCCTCAACTACACAGTTATACTCACTAAACCTTACTTATTTAAATATATACTAACACATACGTACTCTCTTTTATGATCACTGATACAAGTACACATTGATCCATATACCGGAATATATACAAAATACACTGAACGCGAGCTAAATGAAGAAACCTTTCCTGGCGATTGTAAGTGTTTATTTATATTGCTATGCCAGTGTTTATTTATATTGCCATGCCCAGGCGCGCTGACATTAAGTACTTTCGAATGGAGTAGACACACGTTCAGTTAACGGGAGCCTATGGGTGGAGACTAATGGGTGTACACTAAGTCGAACGTGCCTATAAGAATGACCTCACCCCTCCCACTCGTTGCCTCCCCCAACCTCAGACTTTGCCTGGGGCAACGACGGAGAGGTAAGTGTAACCTCTGTTGTATATATAAATGTTAAGCCCTTGTACATATTATTACAGTTAACTACATATTCAGTCTAGGCAGTCCTACTACATGTGGGTGAGCCTGGCTCTTTTTTGGCTGCTAGAGTATTGAGCACAGAACATAGTCTCTATAGGGATGACAACATAAGTAATAAAACCCAGGTTCTTAGCTGGTTTTTTATTTTTGAACTCCCTTTTCTTGTTCTTAGTGCGTGGCCTCCCTTATTCTGAGTTTGGTCCAGGTGAGGTGAGGTATTCTCCCCTGTCGAGATGGGTGAGTAAGGAACCATTTGGTCCTCTTTTCAATTTTTCTAATTACATTATATGGTTTTATATCCGATGCACTTACACCATCTTGCACTTTCTAGGTAAATTACATACCTGCTGACAAGGAGGAATGAGAAAACATATCCTTTATAGTTGTCACTGTGTTTTTGTTTTCACTATGATTGTGAATTGCACAAGCAATAGCAAGAGTTTATAAGAACAGAGGCCCTGACGAAAGCCTAGGGAGTGTTCCCCTGTATGGCTGAAACATGTTGGCCCCTAAACAGTTATTTGTTGATACTGTGATTTTGCGCTGTTCTGGTTTTTAAATGGAAAGGAACTCACAGCTATTAAAGTTCTCTTACTGTGATTTTTCTATTCTCTTTTAATTTCACCTTTTTACACCTTTGCACTGCTTATTGTTCTATTTGGTGATCCTACGCATGGTCACATGAGCGATTGTGGGCTTGACCCATGTCCTACCAGGCTGTTCTGGAAGTAGTCTCGCTAAACTGGAGACACACCAGCTCAGTCCTGTGGATGACCAGATGAGAAAAAATCAGACCACCAACACGATTTTGATGGTAATCCAACTCTGGATTTTGGATCTCGCCTACTTTTGCAGGTGGTTACATGCGTCGGATTGTCAAAACCTTATTCAAACACTTTCTGTAATTGAGTTATGCATTTGGTAAACTCAACACAGTATATGTTTCTTAGAGACATAGTTGTCTCTTATTAGACACCCAGGTTTTTGTGTATTTACAGACTGTATACTAGGGGAGAATAACCTGGGCAGGTCTATAATTTCCCCTGGACCCTCCAAACCCCGTTCTAGTTTTCTAGTAGCATTTCAAGGACAAGGGCAGAGGCTGCTGATATTTAATTTCTATAACTCAGGACCAGTTGAGGGGAAATATCCGGTCATAGAGGAATTAGAGACCAGACTAAATGAGGAAGTCGAGCTTAGGAAAGGGGGTGTAGAACCAATTATGTTGGTCATGGGTGACTTTAATTGTCACCTATGCCGAAAACTCCTCCCCGTAAGCCCTGACTGGTCATCCTGTCCAATAGAAAATGGACCACACCTCGAGCACAACAAAGAGGGAAAATTGTTAATGAAATTGTTTGACAATTACGCTCTCACACACATTATTGACCTTTTGGCACCAAGTATAGATGGCACTATCACACCAACATTTAAGGGAAGAGGCTGTCTATCCATCATAGATTTCATACTAATTTCTACCTTTGCAAAATACCAGGTTAATGAGGTTAGAACGGATTGGAGTCCCTTCAGCGACCACAATCCCCTAACTCTTGAAATTCAATTTAATGGGAGTGCATCAAGGAATGAGCTTGTAGACATTGAGATGCGCCCAACGGACCAGGGGAGGCGACTAAGATGGTCAAAAATCAATGCACAAGATTTCCACAGAACCCTATTAGTAAGAGGGAAAGAACAAATAGATAGCTGTTTAGAACTCACAGTAGAGGGCAGAGATCTGGTTTCAGCATTTGTGTCCCTAACCGAGGTGGTTGATGGACTATTAAAAACTAAACGCCACACAAAGGATATACTACTTCCCCGTTGGTTTGACTCTAATTGCTCACGGGCATTGAGGGATCTAAAACTCTGTCTTAAAACCCTCCCGAGGGACAAGCAGAAAGTTGCCCTGTGTAGGCGTAACTATACAACACAGGTCAAACAGAGGAAGATCACGCTCCAAAAGGAAGTATGGGCGGACCTGAGGGAAGCAGGGGAAAACAGGAACTATACGCAATTCTGGCAAATAATAAACAGGCCCTGCTTTCAAGATAGTAGCTCCCCAGTCATTAGCAATAATATACTCCCTGATCAGTGGGTAAGTCATTTCAAGAGCCTCTATAACCATCAAGGTGACGAAGTGGAGGCAGAGTCCTGGGATGGGCCCCGCCACACCGAAATAGAATTTTTTCTACAAGAAATTATCACGGCGATACAGGGTCTTAGCCGTATAAGGCACCAGGCCCGGATGGCAAGCCGCCAGATCTGTATCTAAGAAACATTGATTTATGGGCCCCCATTATGACCAGGGTACTAAATGCAGCGATAAAATCTGGGCTTCCCCGATCTTGGTCTACAGCATTGATTGTCCCTATCTATAAGAAGTGCAGCAGGGACAATCCACAATGCTATAGACCAATATCGCTGATAGATGTATCGGCTAAGATACTAGGCAGGGCGGTTCTAGATCGCCTTACCGCCTGGACGGAAGAGCACCACACCCTAGTAGATAGACAATATGGATTCAGATCAGGCAAATCAACTAGCGATCAATGCCTGAACCTCTACCTACTAGTTGCAAAATATACAAAAGCTAGCAACGGTACGGTATATATGGGGTTTATGGACCTGGCCACGGCCTTCAATAATGTAAATAGAAACAAACTATGGGCCTTGATGTCTAACTTGGGAATTGACCCTGGACTCATAAACATTTTAAAAGAATTACACTGGAACACCTCTGCTAAGGTTCGCTACAGCACGGGGGGGGTGAGCACTGATCTCTTCCCGTGTACTAGTGGAGTGAGGCAGGGGTGCATCCTGGCTACCTTCTTATTTTCATTGTACATAAATGATTTAGAAAGTACACTGATTGCTTTGGAGACTGACTGCCCTAAAGTAGGGCCGCGCAATATACCAGTTTTACTGTACGCAGATGACGCGGTCCTGCTTGTACGAACAACACTGAGCCTGCAACATCTTGTGGATGGATTTGAGAAATTCATGGCGAATTTAGATCTCTCCGTGAACTTGAACAAATGCTTTGTAATGGTGGCAGGGAAAAAACCTCCCAAGAAATTTGTATTTAAAATTGGGGCCCACGTTCTAGATACCGTTACTACCTTTTCATACTTGGGTCTCTTATTAGATGGGAAGATTAGGTTTGATTCCCTGCTTGAGGATAGGTGTAGGAAACTGGTTTCAGCAAACGGTGCAATATTAAATTTTGCCCTTAGGCTGGGTCGTTGGTCACCTGAACAAGTCATGACGCTGTACAGAGCTGTAAGTACCGCTAAGGCCATGTATGGGGCAGAGGTCTGGGGCTTCAGGGATGTTAGACTCTTACAAGTAGAGGAAGACAAATTTCTACGAAGGATCCTGAAGACACCACAGAGCATCCCTGCAGCAATTGCACACACCGAGCTTGGGATTCCCTATATTACCGAGCAGATAAAGGTGAGACCTATCCTGACATGACTGCGCATCTGGGTAAATCCAGATGCAGAAATAAGCAGGGAAATAGTCAAAGACTGCCTACAGAAAGATAAGTGCCTCCAAATCCCATGGCTAAAATATGTTAAAGACACACTAGGGAGCATAGACCACCAGGATTTGTTCAGGGATCCGACCATGATTGACACCTCTTGTAAATATAAGATCCAAAAACTGTTGTTGGCAAAATATGAATTGGGCAGACAATATTCTGACTATCTAAAAACATCAGCAGTTGCTGACAGTTTAGCAAGCAACGGGGAGGGCATGGAACCTTATTTATTTTTAATGTTTAATCAACAAGATAGATTTTTAATGTGTCGTTTTAGGCTCAATTTGTTACCTAACATTTTAGCTTATCCGCCTGGTTTTACTTTAACAATTGAGCAGAAGGGTGCCTGCGGCTGCGACAATAGGTCTCTGCAGGACACCCTTCATTTTGTACTTTTATGTTTCTTTTATCAAACCCCTCGTCGTAGATTTCTTGTAGATATTTTAAAAGAGTCAAGATTTCGCCATGCTAAATCGGCGTTACTCTTTTTGCAGAGAGCCTCTGATATGCGTACCTTATGTGCTCTTATTAGCTTTTTAAAAGTAGCTGTTAACCTAAGAAATACAAGAGGCTAATCTAGGATGTATATGATTTTTATTGTTACGTGTTTTTTTTTAATAGCACCAATTTTGTTTGTTTTATACTTTATGGTTCAGAAATGTAATTGATGATTTTGCACAATGTATTTTTATGATGGTTTTTAATCATCGAAATCAAGTTTACTGAACTAAACTGAACAGTCACTTACGCAATCACAGGCTCTCATGTATAGTGATTTATATATGCCAACTCTCCCATGCACTGTTTTACATATGTACTTAGTTGGACATGGAGCACTGAGATAGCCATTCACTCACCAACACACCCATGCACACAGTCAACCACCCATACAGCTCTTTTCACATGCACTCTTGAACCCATATACCAAGTGAATCAACTGCTCACACATATATGCACAGAGTCACACACCTCCCAGCCACCCACACACACACTCACCCTCACATACAAATACTTGGGCAACCAATCAATACCCCATATAGCCACTCATATAGCTACTGATCAACACATGCAGCAGCTTACACAACAACAGACATACTGATGCACACATTCAGACAGTTTAGTCACTAACCAATGCATTCAGTACGACACATTTAATCACTTACTCATACAGTCAGTCATGCACCTACTATATCCTTCATCCAGACACTCCTACATCCACTCATTCTTCAATATATAAAACATATTTTTACTTTTCAGAAACACACATTCACTGGATGATGTCATCAGTGATGTCAGCTGTGATGTCATGAGTGATGTCATTAGAGATGTCATCAGTGATGTCACTGACCATGTCATGAATGATGTAATATGTGACATCATCAGCAGTGGATTGCGGGCGCGCGAGTCCAACTAACTATAACGTGGGAATTTCAATGGTTTTGTGTGAGTAAAATGTTCAGCTAACTATAACTGGTGTGAAACCTATGGTTTTTTCAGTGAATTTCAAAGGTTTTTAAATGCTAATTCCTAACTATAACGAGTGGGAAACCTATGGTTTTTTCAGTGAATTTCAAAGGTTTTTTAAATGCTAATTCCTAACTATAACGATTGTGAAACCTATGTTTTTTTGTGAATATATATATGCATGTATTTGTGCATGTATGTACGTATGTGTTATTTTTTCCTGAGGTAAATATATGTATGCTTGTATGTATATATTATGCATCTATGTACGCATGTGATATTTATCTAGAGGGAAATTTATGTATGCATGTATGTCTTTATGTATTTAGGCATATATGTATGTATGTGGTATCTATCTAGAGCAAATCTAGCCAATAAGACAGCAGGGCACTGGACAGAGTCAAAGGCAAACATACAATCAACGAGTAATAGGAGAGATAGCTGGTTATTGGATAGTTCCTCCATTGTGATGTAGTGTAGAGGTTTGTCTTTAACTCTTTCTTAAATTGGAGCAGTGTTGGGGTGATTATTATGGATACAGGGATGCTGTTTAAAACCCTGGTTGTGTAGATGGAAAAAAACCTGTTTACATTTTGTATGTTTCCAGGCTGATGATTGTCTGACTGCGGATGTGCTGAGCTCCACCATAGATGGTGAAATTGTACCCAAGATAAAGAGGATGCTAGTCGTGATGGCTTTGTAAATGATGCAGCTGGTTTTGAAGATGGTGCAGGCAGCCAAAGGGAAACAATGGAGTTCTATCAGAATAGGAGTGAATTGATAATATTTCTTCCTTTCCTAGGTAACACGACCTGCGACGCGCATGATGCTCTTAAGGGCTTATAGTGTAGACTCTGGGAGACGCTAGAGCAGGGTATTCTCAGTGTCCAGATGCACAATCATGAGGGCTTGATCAGTAGCTCTGAAGTTGCTTTCTATTTTCTTTCACCTTTTTTGGCCATGTGTGGTTGGTGTCCAAGTTGAAGGCAAGTGACTTAGTATTAAATGAAAGTTGGGGATTGAAGCTGTCAAGGTCTATGACATTGAGCCAGGTTTGCATTATTTCTTGCTTATTGGTCTAGTCAAAGAACACCAATTGTGAATTCAAAGGATTGGGTTTCATGTAGCCGCTGGACATCCAGGTTTGGATGATTTTCAGGCACTATTTGGATTCCTAGAGCTGAGTAGAATTTCAGGTAGAGTTGAGTAGCATCAGCATATTGATGAATCTTTATGCTGTAGAGCCCCAAGTGCTCCATGTAAAGTGATTTACCTTATCTGTGGTCAGGACGGTGTCATTTACAATGTGAATGGTAGCTGCCTCAGTGCTGCACCATGATCTGAAGCCCACATTGGAGCCATGTAGAGGATGGTTAGTAATAATGTGATCTTGGAGGGGGACTTGCCAACTGCTGTGCTGCTCGACGGAGACCGGGCCAGGGGTAGGACTCAAATTCCCAGACTCTCCGGTCTCCAATTACGCTACTGGCACACCAGGAGGTGCCTATTAAAAACGCCGCTATCCCTCAGCACGTGACACATGTTGGCGGCCCCCGAGCCGAGGGCTGGCCCGTCCACGCAGTTAGTCACTTACTCATACAGTCAGTCACGCACCTACTATATCCTTCATCCACACACTCATACATCCACTCATTCTTCAATATATAAAACATATTTTTACTTTTCAGAAACACACATTCACTGGATGATGTCATCAGTGATGTCAGCAGTGATGTCATTTGAGATGTCATCAGTGATGTCATCAGTGATGTCATTTGAGATGTCATCAGTGATGTCATCAGTGATGTCACTGACCATGTCATGAATGATGTAATATGTGACATCATCAATCAATCAATCAATCATAGACATTTATAGAGCGCTCTACTTACCCGGAGGGTCTCAAGGCGCTAGGGGGGGGTGCTGCTACTGCCCGAACAGCCAGGTCTTGAGCTTCTTCCTGAAGGCGAGGTGGTCTTGGGTCAGGCGCAGGTCGGTCGGGAGGGAGTTCCAGGTCTTGGCCGCCAGGTAGGAGAAGGACCTTCCTCCTGTTGTCGTTCTTCGGATGCGGGGGACGGCGGCGAGGGCGTGACTGGCTGATCGGAGGTGTCGTTTGGGAGCGTAGAAGTTGATGCGGTTGTTGAGGTAGCTCGGGCCTTGATCGTGTAGGGCTTTGTGTGCGTGGGTGAGGAGACGGAAGGTGATTCTCTTGTTGACCGGGAGCCAGTGCAGGTCTCTTAGGTGTCCGGAGATGTGGCTGTGTCGTGGGATGTCGAGGATGAGTCTGGCTGAGGCGTTCTGGATCCGTTGGAGTCTCTTCTGGAGCTTGGCGGTGGTTCCGGCGTAGAGGGCGTTGCCGTAGTCCAGTCGGCTGGTGACGAGGGCCTGGGTGACAGTCTTCCTGGTCTCGGTGGGGATCCACCGGAAGATTTTCCGTAGCATGCGCAGGATGTTGAAGCACGACGAGGAGACTGCGTTGACTTGCTTGGTCATGGAGAGGGAGGAGTCCAGGATGAAGCCCAGGTTGCGTGCGTGGTCTGTCGGTTTGGGTGCAGTTCCCAGGGCGGGGGGCCACCAGGAGTCGTCCCAGGCGGAGGGCGAGGATCCCAGGATGAGGACTTCCGTCTTGTCCGAGTTCAGCTTCAGGCGGCTGGTCGACATCCACTCGGCTACTTCTTTCATTCCTTCGTGGAGGTTGGCTCTGGCGGCGGCGGGGTCGTTGGTAAGGGAGAGGATCAGCTGGGTATCGTCGGCGTAGGAGATGATGTTCAGGTTGTGTTGGCGTGCGATGGCCGCGAGGGGGCTCATGTAGACGTTGAAGAGGGTTGGGCTCAGCGAGGATCCTTGGGGTACGCCGCAGATGACTTCGGTGGCCTTTGATTTGTACGGAGGTAGGCGGACTCTCTGGGTTCTTCCGTCGAGGAAGGAGGTGATCCATTCCAGTGCCTTCTCCTGGATTCCGACGTCGTAGAGGCGCTGCACTAGGGTGCGGTGGCAGACGGTGTCGAAGGCCGCGGAGAGGTCTAGGAGGATGAGCGCCGCTGTTTCTCCGTTATCCATCAGGGTTCGGATGTCATCGGTGGCAGCGATGAGGGCGGTCTCGGTGCTGTGGTTGGCTCGGAAGCCAGACTGTGAGGGGTCGAGGGATCCGTTCGTCTCAAGGAAGGCGGCCAGCTGCTTGTTGACGGTCTTCTCGATGACTTTGGCTGGAAACGGGAGGAGCGAGATGGGGCGGTAATTCTTCAGTTCGGTGGGGTCCGCTGTTGGTTTCTTGAGTAGAGCGCTGAGTTCGGCGTGCTTCCAGCTCTCAGGGAAGGTGGCGGTGTCGAATGAGGTGTTGATGATGTCCCGCAGGTGGGGTGCGATGACAGCGTCGGCCTTGTTGAAGACGTGGTGAGGGCAAGGGTCGGTCGGAGATCCGGAGTGGATGGAGTTCATCGTGCGGACGGTGTCTTCGGTGCTGATAGGAGTCCAGGCGCGGAGGGTGGTGGTGGGGGGCGGTGGTTCGGTTGAGTCGGGCGTGGCGTTCGTCGGTTGGGTGTTGAAGCTGTTGTGTATGTCCGCGATCTTGTTGTGGAAGTAGGAGGCGAGGGAGTTGCAGAGTTCTTGCGATGGGGTGATGTCGTTGTTTCCGGCGTTGGGGTTGGAGAGCTCTTTCACGAGCTCATCAGCAGTGGATTGCGGGCGCGCGAGTCCAACTAACTATAACGTGGGAATTTCAATGGTTTTGTATAAGTAAAATGTTCAGCTAACTATAACTGGTGTGAAACCTATGGTTTTTTCCGTGAATTTCAAAGGTTTTTTAAATGCTAATTCCAAACTATAACGAGTGTGAAACCTATGGTTTTTTCAGTGAATTTCAAAGGTTTTTTAAATGCTTATTCCTAACTATAACGATTGTGAAACCTATGGTTTTTTAGTGAATATATATATGCATGTATTTGTGCATGTGTGTGGTATTTTTTCTTGAGGTAAATATATGTATGCTTGTATGTATATATTATGCATCAATGTACGCATGTGATATTTATCTAGAGGGAAATATATGTATGCATGTATGTCTATATGTATTTATGCATATATGTATGTATGTGGTATTTATCTAGAGCAAATCTAGCCAATAAGACAGCAGGGCACTGGACAGAGTCAAAGGCAAACATATAATCAACATATAATCAACGAGTAATAGGAGAGATAGCTGGTTATTGGATAGTTCCTTCATTGTGATGTAGTGTAGAGGTTTGTCTTTAACTCTTTCTTAAATTGGAGCAGTGTTGGGGTGATTATTATGGATACAGGGATGCTGTTTAAAACCCTGGTTGTGTAGATGGAAAAAACATGTTTACATTTTGTATGTTTTCAGGCTGATGATGGTCTGACTGCGGATGTGCTGAGCTCCACCATAGATGGTGAAATTGTACCCAAAATAAAGAGGATGCTAGTCGTGATGGCTTTGTAAATGATGCAGCTGGTTTTGAAGATGGTGCAGGCAGCCAAAGGGAAACAATGGAGTTCTATCAGAATAGGAGTGAATTGATAATATTTCTTCCTTTCCTAGGTAACACGACCTGCGACGCGCATGATGCTCTTAAGGGCTCATAGTGTAGACTCTGGGAGACCATAGAGCAGGGTATTCTCATTGTCCAGATGCACAATCATGAGGGCTTGATCAGTAGCTCTGAAGTTGCTTTCTATTTTCTTTCACCTTTTTTGGCCATGTGTGGTTGGTGTCCAAGTTGAAGGCTCGAGTCCAACTAACTATAAAATGGGAATTTCAAAGGTTTTGTATGAGCAAAATGTTCAGCTAACTATAACTGGTGTGAAACCTATGGTTTTTTCAGTGAATTTCAAAGGTTTTTTAAATGCTAATTCCTAACTATAACGAGTGTGAAACCTATGGTTTTTTCAGTGAATTTCAAAGGTTTTTTAAATGCTAATTCCTAACTATAACAATTGTGAAACCTATGTTTTTTTAGTGAATATATATGCATATATTTGTGCATGTATGTATGTATGTGGTATTTTTTCTTGAGGTAAATATATGTATGCTTGTATGTATATATTATGCATCTATGTACGCATGTGATATTATCTAGAGGGAAATTTATGTATGCATGTATGTCTATATGTATTTATGCATATATGTATGTATGTGGTATTTATCTAGAGCAAATCTAGCCAATAAGACAGCAGGGCACTGGACAGAGTCAAAGGCAAACATACAATCAACGAGTAATAGGAGAGATAGCTGGTTATTAGATAGTTCCTCCATTGTGATGTGCTGTAGAGGTTTGTCTTTAACGCTTTCTTAAATTGGAGCAGTGTTGGGGTGATTATTATGGATACAGGGATGCTGTTTAAAACCCTGGTTGTGTAGATGGAAAAAACCTGTTTACATTTTGTATGTTTCCAGGCTGATGATGGTCTGACTGCGGATGTGCTGAGCTCCACCATAGATGGTGAAATTGTACCCAAGATAAAGAGGATGCTAGTCGTGATGGCTTTGTAAATGATGCAGCTGGTTTTGAAGATGGGGCAGGCAGCCAAAGGGAAACAATGGAGTTCTATCAGAATAGGAGTGAATTGATAATATTTCTTCCTTTCCTAGGTAACACGACCTGCGACACGCATGATGCTCTTAAGGGCTTATAGTGTAGACTCTGGGAGACCATAGAGCAGGGTATTCTCAGTGTCCAGATGCACAATCATGAGGGCTTGATCAGTAGCACTGAAGTTGCTTTCTATTTTCTTTCACCTTTTTTGGCCATGTGTGGTTGGTGTCCAAGTTGAAGGCAAGTGACTTACTACTAAATGAAAGTTGGGGATTGAAGCTGTCAAGGGCTATGACATTGAGCCAGGTTTTTATTATTTCTTGCGTATTGGTCTAGTCAAAGAACACCAATTGGGTATTCAAAGGATTGGGTTTCATGTAGCCGCTGGACATCCAGGTTTGGATGATTTTCAGGCACTATTTGGATTCCTAGAGCTGAGTAGAATTTCAGGTAGAGTTGAGTAGCATCAGCGTATTGTTTAATCTTTATGCTGTAGAGCCCCAAGTGCTCCATGTAAAGTGATTTACCTTATCTGTGGTCAGGAGGGTGTCATTTACGATGTGAATGGTAGCTGCCTCGGTGCTGCACCCTGATCTGAAACCACATTGGAGCCATGTAGAGGATGGTTAGTAATAATGTGATCTTGGAGGGGGACTTGCCAACTGCTGTGCTGCACGACGGAGACCGGGCCAGGGTTAGGACTCAAATTCCCAGACTCTCCGGTCTCCAATTACGCTACTGGCACACCAGGAGGTGCCTATTAAAAACGCCGCTATCCCTCAGCACGTGACACATGTTGGCGGCCCCCGAGCCGAGGGCTGGCCCGTCCACGCCTGTTGGAGCTGTCGGAGGCTGGGCTGGGCCCCCTCTCTAACGTTTTGTTCTTGAGGGCTCTTACCTGCAGGAAAAGGTTGCTTAATGAGGAAAAAGAAGGGTAATGAAAAGGACTCTGAAGGGGTAACAATGACAACTCTTGACACTTTTTTGGCTAGAGCTACTACTGCCATCTCTAAGGAGATTGCAATGACTGAAAGGAGGTTATCTCTTGAGGGTGGAGAAACTTTAACTAGTGCTAATATATCAAGTGACACCACTGATAGCATGCCACAAGGGATTCAATGTAGAATCAAGGAAGGTTCTAGTGCATCTCATGGAGATTCAGCTCTCCTCAAACGACTTTTAGGTAGAGATTTAACCCCCTCACCTGAAGATACTCTTGGTAAAAGGAAGAGAAACCCTCCAAAGGAATCTCCACTCAAAAAGCCAAAGAGACCAAGGAAGATATCATCCTTTCAGACCACTCCAAAACCTAAGCCTGAACCCCAGGAATATGCACAATCCTCTATAAACCTAGATAGTTTACTGGACAAACTGAGTTTAATCTTACAGCCCATATGGCAACGGCTAGACTCCATTGAGGCAAAGATGCAAGAGATAATGGAAAATGGCTCACTTGTTTTAAGAAGTCTAGAGGCTGATACTGAATACATGCAACCACAACATAATGTTATTTCAAATGTACCAGTAAATGTATCGTTACCCAGATTAAGCAATCAGGGCAAAACACTACTAAGAGACACCCTACTCCTATGCCATTTCCCACAGTACAGAACAGACATGTCCTGGCTTGGGTTGTAAATGGAAGTAACAGATGCTTAGGGGCTCAAGCCGCATCAGAGGTTAATTTCCCTATCAGCCACATTTCTTTTAAGGGGACAGATGGCGGACCTGCCTAGAGAGAAATGAACACCCTGATTAGGGATCAAATCCAAAGCCCTATCTTTTAGCATGGCGGGAGTTGCTCTTCAGGCTTTACATCTTCCACCGACTGCCTACCCTTTTGTTTTCCATTGGTTAATACCCTAGTCCTAGATTTGACACAACCAGAATCCACCTTCCAACTCATGAATCAATCATGGCACTGGCTAACCAAGCAGGCTAGGATAGGGCACGATATCCAACACCATCTGATTATGGCTAGGCGAACACCATGGCCAATCAACTAAGACTTGTAGTGGGGATTCTATTGTCCATAACTTTGATAACCCTAAGATTGTGAAAAATGTATTACCCAACTTCCCCCAGTTGTTTCAGCAGAGTCTCAGGTATATACTGTCACTCTTGGATATTTTTTATAGACTAAGCCATAACCTAGGACCACACCTTCGTAGGACAGATATGGGCCCCCTTATTCCTAGGAATTGATATATTTTGAGATATAATCTGACAATTCCCCTTTCCTAATAGATTTTTCCGTTAGAAAATCTGGATTCCTGCGATTGACTTGTGAGCCCCACTCCAATAGTCACTCCAGCTAGCCTCTCAGGGTGTTGCAGGAGGATCCTAGAGAGAGTTGATACCAGAGAAACTAGTAAGGGTCTACTGGTTGTGTGCGCTAGATCTGCATTAATGGATGCACCTAGCAATGGGACAGAGATAACTGTAACAGAGAGAATAGCTCAAAATTAAACCTTTCTTTCATGGACTATTGCAGGTTTCAACAACAAAAAGGAGAACAATGAGCGGCTGAACGAATTAACACATTTCCAGATAGTATGTGTCCAGAACACATGGGAAGTGCAACCGATTTATTTAAATGGATTTTGGTCCTTTTTTACCCCAGCTCTTCCATCTAAAGGGGGTAGAGCTAAGGGGGGCATTCAAACCATGCTAGCAAACAGAATGACGCTTAACTTTTTGACATTTTGGAATAACTCTCCTTAATTCCACATTTTAATAATAAAAGGATACAATAACTGGGATCTAATGCTAATAAATTATTATAACAACAACGTTGAGAATCCCACATCAGTGATAGAGTGTTTCAATAGGACTATTGAGAATCTAACCCATCGCCCCCCAACTTCTGTGCATATTATCTGGGTTGGCGACTTTAAAATAGGAAAATGCCCAAGAGATTAATCAAGATTTTGTGGGTTAGTCGACCATAATGGAGATCAAATAACCCATTTCATGCACTCAACATATGGAAACATCTTACATTCTTTATTGATGACTTAACAATTAGAACCTAGGAAGGAGTTCATTTTAGACACCACCTTAATGGTCCCCAATTTGCTTCTACCTTTCAAAGATTAGATTACAGGTCTACGATTTACTATGTAATTACTTGTGATAAGTTTAGAAACAGTATTACTAAAGTTAAGGTTAAAATGACAGAGTTCAGTGACCATGTTTTTCGTGCATTGGTTTGGAGGGGTGGTGTTGAAAAGGAATTTAAATCTACCCCCACAGTCAAGCTTGCAAGGGAAAATGGTTATACATTAAAGTAGGATAAAGTTGATGAGGTCATCCTAATCACCAAGACCATAACCTCTTAATATGATGATGATGTCCTGCTTTGCTTAGACATGCAATGGACAGTGATTGGGGAATGGAGGCGCCACTCAGGAGCAATAACACAAATATTAAGTATTTAGCTCTTTGCCTTAGTTACGGTGCTGCAAGGTGAGGAGAACCACTGACCTCCCCAAAACTAGTGGCCTAAGCCAACCTAACAAGATACAAAACCGAAATCCTCAGCACACGTATGTTATATCACAGTGCACGTGGATATGCGTAATGTAAGCACAGATTAAATACAAGTAGTTGAGTTCTTGTTCTTTTTATTTCTGGGTGTTCAGACAGCCAACACGTGTTTTGTCGCATACAAGGAAATTCGTCCCGCATATTTAGGGAAGTGTGGCGTAACTGTGCCATGCACCCTGACAGATTTTAAGACAGTGGGCAGGAGAATGGTTTTAGATCACCAGCATTGGATATATTTTGTTTGACTGCTCTCTGAGTTTAGCATTTAAATAGAAGGTTACCACCGTAGCAGCGTACTTGAAGGGTAACATTGAACCCTTGAAATTCTAGGAGTAATTAAAAGTAGCATGTACAGTTGGATATGTTTTACATAAGCTGTGCTCTGATCTTACGACGAGAATAGTAGGTGTATTACATGAGTAGCTACATTACCCTTTGATGTTGAACTATAGGGTTATAGAGGATGAATAGAGTGTCTCAGTGCTGAAAGGGGAGAAACAAACATAGTGACAGTGGTTGGGCTAGATGACAGTACAAAAGAAAAAAATCCTTTCTGTGTTCTTCAATGTAGTGCTATTCAAGACCTTATAATACAATGTGGATGACCCTAAACATATAATCTTCACACACAAGTTTGCATATGTTACCTTAATTTGATTAAAAACGGGCATTCACTGCCAAAGTTCATAATTTTCCACAAAAAAATTTCTTTTATACAATATTCAAAGTATATCCAGTGATATAAAAATTTAAACAAATACACATTATACAGTCATTAAAACAAATTTCAATTAAAGAGAAGTCCTTTTACTTTGCATATTTTAAGTAAGGAGTGATACATGACTGGCTATATTCTTTTAGAATTGTAGCTTCTGGGACTTGGCTTGATGGTCGTACTTATGCTCAGAACATGTATCATTTTTTTTACAGGGATTCTAAACAAGAAGACAGTAGGTATTTTATGCAATCCCTTAACATTATATGGTTGTTACGTCAGAGGTCTGAACATTGACACTCTCTTGGGCTTTATTCCCATTTCACTATAGGAATTTCCACTTTTGTAATTATCACGCACGATCCAAATAGGTTTTATTTCTGATTTTACTTGGCACTATATATGGCCTTTCCTTTGAACATACTTGATTAGACCTCAACTATTTGATTTTTCACTCCATCAGCGCTTTGGGAATCTGGATCTTTTGATCTTGATACTGACGGGACAGGAGGTATTTTGATTTTGTCTACCGGTGGACTATATTTTGTGCTCGTGGGCACATAGCCACTGTGGTATTGCATTGTGATAATTTTTTGCACCGGCCACTGAATATATCATTTAATTCTTGTGTACACCCAATGTATAAGAGGTAATATATTGAGTATTCATTTGTTTCTTGTGCAGCCTTGATAAAGTCGTGGGACGAATTCCCATGTATGCGACGAAACACGTGTCGGCTGTCTGAACAACCCAGAAATAAAAAAGAAACATAACTTGCCTATTTGTATTTAATCTGTGCTTACGTTACGCATATCTACGTGTATTGTGATATAACGTACGTGTGCTGAGGATTTCTGTTCTGCTTTGCTTAGATCCCATGGCCAAAGATATAGAGGTGGTTGAATCATTTGAAAATATCTTAGTAGATCTAAATTTAAATCTAACCCACCCAAGGCCCACCTATACGGTCTCTCAACATCGATGGTTCGACAAAACCTGCTTTGAAGCTTCAGCAAAATTACATAAAGCTTTAAAAAGGCAACCCAGAGTAAAGTATCTGATTCGCACCTTAAGGCTGGCCAGAACAAATAGACAGAAGGAATTAACGGCTGAGGCATGGGATAATTTAAAGCACGCTTCATTCCAGAATGATAGCAAAGCTTTTTGGTTGGTGTTTAATTCCCCCTATGGTCGGACAAGGAGGGACAATCCCTAGACGTACACATAAGTGAGGAAAATTGGGTTAGCCATTTTCAAGCAATACTCCAAACGGTCAAAAATCTCTTCCCAAATGAGGTAACCTTCCCTTTTAAGGATACAACATTCCAGTTATTTAATCTAGAGGAAATTGAACCGGCTCTGGCTCAGTCTTCCCCCCCTGAAAGCTGCAGGGCCGGATGAGATCCCGGTTGATGTTATCCTTGCGAATATAGCATTATGGACCCCCCTATTGACTATTGAGATTAATTTGACAGCTAAAAATGGGCCACTACCCTCATGGAAGCATTCATTAATAATTCCAGTTTATTAAAAAGAGGAACCGTCTAATCAGGGTAGTTGCCGCCCCATATCATTGATAGATAGTACGGCAAAACTTATGGGACAGGTTCTACTGAACAGGCTCGAGAATTGGGTGGAGGAGAAAAAGATCTTAGCTGAAGTTCAGTATGGTATCTGGAATGGTAGGGGTACCTTCAATCAATGTTTGAATTTGACTTTAATAGCGGTGAAATATACAATTGCAAAGATAGACCACATTAACATGGCATTTATGGACCTGTCTGTGGCATTTGATTGTGTAACACTCGGCAAATTGTGGGACATCATGGAGGCCATGGGAGTAGGACAACCGATAACTGATTTCATAAGACAAATATATAAAGATGCAACAGCCTCAGTTTGCTATGGGATCAAAGGGGAGTGTACTAGACCTTTCAAGATAGTGATAGGAGTCAGAGAGGGTTGTGTACTTCCCTCCTTTTTATTTGCTCTCTACATGAACAAACTGCACAAGGCCCTGATTGAAAACACTAAAGATACCCCAAGTGTAAAGTTAATTCCCATGCCGATCCTGCTATGTGTGTGATGACGCTGTTCAAACTCCCAGAGGCCCTTCAATTACTCATAGAACAATATGCAGCCTTCATGGCTGACCTGGATCTTAAGGTTAATAGAAAGACATTTTTTCTTATGAAAGTAGGTGGAAACTCAAAGAAGATGTCAAGATTTCTCATAGATGGGAATAGCATCGAAAAAGTAGATCCATTTAGCTATCTTGGGGCCAGATGTAGGAGCCTAAATACCGGTCGGTAACGGCCGATTTCGGCCGTTACCGACCGGTATTTAAGAATCGGCATGTAGGGGCATTTCTTTTACAGATTCAGTAAATTTACCAAATCGGTAAATTTACCGAATCTGTAAAATACCGAATCGGTAATTTTACCGATTCGGTAAATCTAAATGTAGATGGGACTCTTCTGAGTCCCAAAGGGCATACAGAATCGGTATTTTACCACCCAATTTAATTGGGCGGTAAAATACCGAATCCAGGTGTGCATGCACATGTGTGCATGCACACCTATGCCATGTGACAGACAGACGTGCCCTTAGGGCATGTCTGGGGGGTGCTAGAGGGTGTCAAAGTGACACCCCCTGCACCCTTGCAAAAATCGGTACTTGCCGATTCTGAAATTACAGAATCAGTATTTCCCATTGATTCCTATGCGGCTTCCGATTACAGAATCGGTAAATACCGATTTTTACAGAATCGGTATTCCAAATACCGATTTCACCTACATCTCCCACCTTCTATTTTACCGATTCATAAATACCAAATCGGTAAAATTCGGTATTTATGAGTTGGTAAAATAGAATTACCTACATCTGGCCCTATGTGTACTGTTTAGTTCTAAACTGAAATTGAAAGACATGATTCAAAACATAATAAATCATTTAGGCTCATATGTATCAAGCAAAATTGCATTCGCAAACGCCGAAATTCGCTGATTTTCGGCATTTGCGAATGCAATTTTGCAAATGGTATGCATTAAGGCAAAATGGGAAACATCCTTTACAATGCAACTTTTACCACGCAGTGCCTTTACAACGCAGGTTTTTCAACGCAAGTCATTACAACGACTTTCGCTGGGGGCACTCTAGGATAGGTAATAGTTTAATTACTATCCAACACCTTCCCTACTATCCACGGGGACCGGAGTTGGAATAGTAAATTAAACTATTCACTATCCAGCACCCCCCAACGCAAGTCATTGAAAAACCTGCGTTGTAAAAGCATGCGTGGTAAAAGCATGCGTTGTAACAACGTACATCCAGGCAAAATAAGGAATCGCAAAATTTGCAATTCCTTATTTTGCGATTGCATTTAAGGAAACGCAAATTTTGCGATTCCTTAAATATTGCATTTAAGGAATCGCAAAATTTGCGTTTCCTTAAATGCAATTGCAAAATAAGGAATTGCAAATTTTGCGATTCCTTATTTTGCCTTAATGCATACCATTTGGCAAAATTGCATTCACAAATGCCGAAAATCTGCGAATTTCGGCGTAGAAGCACCAAAAAAGTGCAATTTGGCCTTAAGGAATCGCAAATTACCACCAACTTCAAGTTGGTGGTAATTTGCGATTTCTTTGAAAAATGCACTTTTTTGCATTTTTCAAAGTGCAATGTGAAGCACATACATGCCCTTAGGCATGTATGTGCGCCACATGTGCACCCATGCTTATTTCAGGGGTGCAACAGGGTGTCCTTTTGAAACCCCTGCACCCTTGTAATTGCATTCTCAATTTGCGATTTGCTAATTGCTAATCGCAAATTGAGAATGTCTTCCCAGTTGAATGGGGAGGTATTCCTTAATTGTGAATCGCAATTTGCGATTTGCAACTAAGGAATATGTAGGATTCACAAAACTTATTGCAAATCCTACATACATAGCATTTTGCGATTCTCAAATAGCGATTCGCAAAAATAGCTATTTGAGAATCGCAAAATGACTTCTTGATACATATGGCCCTTAGGCAAGAGTATGTACAAAAGGGGGTGGTGATGGACGGAGTATCTGAGCCAATCAAACACTCACACAAAGTCAAAAGATCTGGGTTTAATCCATCACCGTTCTTTAGCCCACTCTGCAACCCCAGTTCAGAAATTGGCCATATGCAAATCAATCTGACTCTGCGCTTCATGGGAACAGTCCAGCCCGAACTGCCAAGACATGCCTTCCATGGATCGGAAACACGCTTCCTATGACCGGTTTCTGGCATTTCAGCTGTCTTCAGCCAGGCTTGCTTGAATCCAGTGGCAAAGTGAGCAAGGGACTCACGCCTGAGCATACCCTGCCAACTTATGGCGAACAAAGCGGTACAAAAGGAGGTGGTGATGGACGGAGCATCTGAACCAATCAAACACTCACACACAGTCAAAAGATCTGGGTTTAATCCATCACCGTTCTTTAGCCCACTCTGCCAACCCAGTTCAGACATGGCATATGCAAATCAGTCTGACCCTGTGCCTCATGGGAACAGTCCAGCCCAAACTCCCAAGCCATGCCTTCCCTGGACCGGAAACAAGCTTCCTAGGACTGGTTTCTGCCATTTCAGCCGTCTTCAGCCAGGCTTGCTTGAATCCAGTGGCAAAGTGAGCAAGGGACTCCCGTCTGAGCATGCCCTGCCAACTTATGGCGAACAAAGCATTAGAAAAGGGGATGTTGATAGACGGAGCATCTAAACCAATCAAACACTCACACCTAGTCAACAGATCTGGGTTTAATCCATCACCGTTCTTTAGCCCATTCTGCCACCCCAGTTCAGACATGGCCATATGCAAACCAGTCTGACCCTGTGCCTCATGGGAACAGTCCAGCCCGAACTGCTAAGCCATGCCTTCCCTGGACCGGAAACAAGCTTCCTAGGACCGGTTTCTGGTATTTCAGCCGTCTTCATCCAGGCTTGCTTGAATCCAGTGGCAAAGTGAGCAAGGGACTCCCGTCTGAGCATACCCTGCCAACTTATGGCGAACAAAGCGGTTCAAAAGGGGGTGGTGATGGACAGAGCATCTGAACCAATCAAACACTCACACCCAGTCAAATGATCTGGGTTTAATCCATTACCGTTCTTTAGCCCACTCTGTCACCCCAGTTCATACATGGCCATATGCAAATCAGTCTGACCCTGTGCCTCTTGGGAACATTCCAGCCCGAACTGCCAAGCCATGCCTTACCTGGACCGGAAACAAGGTTCCTAGGACCGGTTTCTGGCATTTCAGCCATCTTCAGCCAGGCTTGCTTGAATCCAGTGGCAAAGTGAGCAAGGGACTCACGTCTGAGCATACCCTGCTAACTTATGGCGAACAAAGCGGTTCAAAAGGGGGTGGTGATGGACGGAGCATCTGAACCTATGAAACACTCACACCCAGTCAAAAGACCTGAGTTTAATCCATCACCGTTCTTTAGCTCACTCTGCCACCCCAGTTCATACATGGCCATATGCAAATCAGTCTGACCCTGTGCCTCTTGGGAACAGTCCAGCCCGAACTGCCAAGCCATGCCTTACCTGGACCGGAAACAAGCTTCCTAGGACCGGTTTCTGGCATTTGGCATATGGGCATATGGCCATGTCTGAACTGGGGTGGCAGAGTGGGCTAAAGAACAGTGTTGGATTAAACCCAGATCTGTTGACTGGGTGTGAGTGTTTGATTGGTTCAGATGCTCCGTCCATCACCACCCCCTATTGTAATGCTTTGTTCGCCATAAGTTGGCAGGGTATGCTCAGACGTGAGTCCTTTGCTCTCTTTGCCACTGGATTCAAGCAAGACTGGCTGAAGACGGCTGAAATGCTAGAAACCGGTCCTAGGAAGCTTGTTTCCGGTCCAGGGAAGGCATGGCTGAGCATTTCGGGCTGGACTGTTCCCATGAGGCACAGGGTCAGACTGATTTGCATATGGCCATGTCTGAACTGGGGTGGCAGAGTGGGCTAAAGAATGGTGATGGATTAAACCCAGATCTGTTGACTGGGTGTGAGTGTTTGATTGGTACAGATGCTCCGTCCATCACCACCCCCTTTTGTAACGCTTAGGCAAGAGTATAGCAGCAATTTTAAGATTTTACAAAAACTGGGGGGTAAATCCATTCAAGAAATGGCTAAAATCTATCTTGTGAAAGCAAGATCGATAGCTACATATGGGGCAAGAAGATGTGAACCAGTAGATGTGGTGGGACTTCGAGTGTTGGAAGGCAAATTTGTGAAAAGATTATTGTCTGTCCCAGGAGTTTGTCAAAATGTATTTCTCATAAAGAACTAAACTTTCCTTTTATTTGTGACACAATTAAAATAGTGCAGCTTTCATTGTGGTTATCAATTTGGAAATGAAAACGGTATCCCTAAATCAAATGACTTTAAGAGATGTTATGAAGTTAGACCATGTGCTCAAAATTCCGTGGTTATTTTACGGTAGAGTCTTTTATTTCATTGGGTCTGGAGGAGTTGTATGCTAGCCCAACATTTTGCGAAACCTTTTCGAAAAGCAAGCTGAAAGAAATCTTCATAGCAAAAGCATAAGGGACATATTAGAAAGATATAAAGGGAAAAGCACAGTAATCACACATGAGGATTGAGCGGGAATGCCACATGGCTCTCTCATATCTCTCTTTTGTAGAGAATTCCCGGCATTGTTTCATTCTGACAAGATTTCGTTTGAACTTTATTCCATTGATGTTGGAACGCCCTTTAAATGTATTTTCGTTGAGTCATCTTTCCCTTTCTGATGGAAAGTCCAAACAATCTACTCAGCACACATAATTTTTTTGCTCTTTTCATACCATAGAAAGGAAAAAGTTTATTATACACCTGGGGTCTCATTTATGAGGCTGTGCGTCACTTTTACGCCGCCGGTGCGTCACTTTTTGTGACGCACCAGTGGTGTAAAAAATGTGCCTTGTTGCGCCATATTTACAAAGTGACGCATCTAGGTAGATGCATCACTTTGTAAACCCCTGCGCCACATTATACCTGCGCCAGGTATAACATATGCAAGGGGGGCGTTTTGACGCTAGAAAGGGTCATGGAAGTGACGCAGTGAAATCTACAAGATTTCACTGCGCCACTTCTAGGACACAAATGCGTCAATTTCTTACGCCTGCCTCACAGCAGGCGTAAGACTGACGCAGGCCCTTTCACATGGGGCTTGCCCCATGTGAAAGGACACATTGCTGGAGTTGCGTCACTTTTGTGACACACTTCAGCAATGCGTCACTTTTGCATCATACAGATACGCCAGAAATACTGACGTATCTGTAACTCCTTGCGCCATGATGCGTCATACTGTAAATATGACACATTGTTGGAGTCGCAAGGAGGGCGCAGTGAAAAGTGGCGCATCGCTGTTTTCACGCAGCGATGCTTCACTTTTCATAAATGAGGCCCCTGGTGTGTAAATTTAACTTGTGTTATTCTAAGGAAGCATTACATGTCCTCCGACAACGTGAAACCTCATATGTATGCTTTGGAACTGCCTCTTATTTACTGGCAGCTGCAAAAACTCGGACGGGTGTAAGTACATTAACAATCTAATATGGGGGCAAGTTTGATGCTTTTACTACAAGGACTAACCATGAATAAATTATGTTCTGTGTATATAGCACTTGTGACATTCTTAACCAATTCAAAACAAGACAGATTATTGTATCCTTTTTTATATCTCATGTTTTAGAATTTTGGCTTAAAAGGAGTGTGATCATGTTACTATACTTGACAAAGAAATTATGGTAAATTTGCTTTAAGTTTGTGCTTCTGCTGTTATACCTTACAATGACATTTTGGCAAAATCTGTCTTTAAATTCTGTTTTAAATCTGAAACCTTACCTAAGGTGGTTGATACAAAATAGCATAGGTAATCCAGTGTTATCAGGGAATTAGTGATTCGTTGTTTGAAAGAACCATATCATTTTATCTAAATCAAATGACTTTTGTTTTAAATAATCTTACCTTT
Organism: Lissotriton helveticus; assembly: GCF_964261635.1. Classification (NCBI taxonomy): domain Eukaryota; kingdom Metazoa; phylum Chordata; class Amphibia; order Caudata; family Salamandridae; genus Lissotriton; species Lissotriton helveticus. The sequence continues at coordinate 198,527,874 of NC_136060.1, forward strand.
TACTTAAATCAAATGAGTTTGGATCGTTCTGTAATATCTTTCACTGTTTTATATGTATGAAGTGAATTTTATTCTATGTATGTTTATGCATTTTATTTTTAAATGCAAAATAAAGTTTCTTGATTGATTGATTGATTTTGGTTATTCTTTCATTCTTTTTCAGTGATCTTACAAATGAAGCATAGATGAGTCATGGGCCAGTAATTACAGAGGTCATCAGGATCATATGTAGGTTTCTTTGCGAGTGGAAAGATCTGGCCTTTCTTGAGAGCTTCCAAGAAGATGCTTTGAATGAGAGAGCAATTGACTCCCTACTGAGAACTTTTATGAAGGATTAGGGTAAGATATAATCAGAATTGGCTTTGATTTTGTCAGTGAGACCTGTGAGAGACATGGCTTTGAAGGATGACCATGGTGGGACTCTACATGAAAGGGTAAATATAATAGGAGTAGCAGGCTTGGTGTTGTTGATGTACTGTTGGATCTTTATTTTTTCACAAAAGAGGGAAACGTCATAACACTTGTCTGTATTGTGAGATAGAATGGTAAGGCATGCTTTGATGGTGGTGGTGGCTTCATTGATGGTGGTGTCCCAGTACTGTGCTTTGGCTGGCATGTAGAGCTCTCTGCGTGTGGTGTGGAGGGACATCAGTATCATGAAGTCAATAGGATTTCTATTTTCTACCATTTTCTTTCTTCCATTTTCTTTGAAGTACTCACTGTCTTTGAGGTCTTCAGGGACGGCTACTCCACTAGAGTGGAGGAGCGTCGCCCCACTGCTTTCTCACAGTGCAAAAAGCAGAAATAACTTCCAGTTATTACCATTTTATGTTTGGTTGTGGGCGGGGCTTCTCTGCAGCCAGAGCCCTCTGGGGTCACCCAAACCAGTCATGCACGCTCTGCTCTTCTCCTTGCAGGCTGCAATGCAGCCTGCAAGGAGAACATGGCCTCCCCAGAAGCCGCTGACTGATTGACCGGCTTGCAGCATTGTCATTGGCATAGGGTAGGGAGCGTGGCTGCCTGCCAGAAGAAGGAAAGCAGGAGAGCAGGAGTAGTGAAGATGCAGGACCCGGCCGGCGGAAAGGAAAGTTACATTTTTTTTACAATTATTTTAAAATTAACCCCCCATGCCACCTCCCAGCGTGACCTCCCCACATACCCCTGCCTCAACACCCGACCCCCCGCTCACCCCACCCTCGAGCCTGCCTGCCACGACTGGAGGTCTTTAGAGCACGAGTGCTGAAGGTTTTGACTTTGTTTTCTTGTTGGAGCTTGGATGTTCACAAAAGTTTCTAAAAATACACTGAAGTTGTTTAGAAGTATATTGGCTTTACACACTGATTTGTCAGGTTAATGATGATTTCATGTAATAGGTTATTGAGGGAGCAGTCTTTGAACTCATGGGCTTCTCTTTTGAGTTGATCGTGATTTATTGGTAGGATTCAGACTAGGGAAATGGGGATGTCGAGATATGCAATCCAGTCCAGGGGTATGGGACGCTTGCAATGGATTATTGGTGATGTTGAAAAGAGATGGTTGATGATATGGCCGGTGAAGCATGTTCCCTGGGTGATGTGCACTGCCACATCAAAAAGGTTGAAGTGTGTCTTTGGCTTTTTTTGAGTTTGTGTTGCCTGGAGGTTAATGTCACCCAAGACGGGGAACTAGATGTTGGAGGGATTGTCGGAAGCAGAAGCGAGGAGGCCATATGGGCTCAATAATGAGAGTTTTTTTATTAAGGACAAAATACAATGGTTGGCAAAGAAATAGTTCGGATAAATCAAAGAGTTCGGTTGTTTGGAAAGGAAGCTGACTCAGTGATACCAGGGCTTTGTAGGAGTGTTTCTAAGGGTCCTAATAGAGCTTGATGGCCGTTCTCCCCTCGTGGACTCTAGAAACCTATTACGGGTTTCTCTTCTCTCCTTGGTTGCTCAAGAAACCTATTATGGGTTTTCCTTCTCTCCTTGGGTGTTCAGGAAACCTATTACGGGTTTCCCTCAATAGGCTGGGATCCCGGGGTAGCCTCGAAAATAAAAAGAAAGAAGCGGTAAGAATCTTGATCCTTTTTTATCGAAGGATACCGTCACCAAACCACGTGGGGAACTTTAAGTAAATCAGTGTCAGGATAAACAGGGTTATCATGGAGTCCCAAGGGAAGGGTCAGGGTGTGAGGCTTCGGGCTGGGCGTGCATAGAGATTTGTAATGGTCACATCTGTAAGGGGTGTCCTTACACTAAGAGCACTCCCCTGCCCCTAATTACTATTGCCTCCCGCCGCCTGTTTATCCTTCCCACCCCCTCCCTGAGTCCCTCAGTGCACCACGTACTGCTAAGAGCAACAACTCTCCTGAGTTGTGGCGGCTTGCGCGTCCTCTGGGATCCACCACTCCTCCGTCCACGTCTCGGGGCTCTTCTCTTTGGTTTCTTCCGCTCCGGCATTCGCGTTGCTGTTCCCCAGCTCCTGGGTCCTTCGGCAATCTTCTTCCGGGTCGTCTCCTGCGGTCGCCTCTCCTGTCTTGGCTCTGTCCTTTTTCTGCCGCTCTTGACCTCCTAGCATGGCTCCGGATTGGTCGAGGGAGCATCCCGTCCCGCCTCCTAGCTGCCAGACTGCATCCGGGTCGGCGTTCTGCTGAAGGAGGGAAGAGTCAGCTGTTAGCTGTGCCGGTTCCGCTGTTTCATAGTCCTCGCCAGGGTAAGGAATCCATCCCATAGTTTGTGGGGTTTTACTGTTATTGGGGGGAATGCACGTTCTGCCTCCCTCACACTAGACACACATGCTAGGATGGTGTTAAGACATAAGCATCTAGCTATGTATGCATGTAGCTCCAACTCTGTGGATAACAAATGTGATTTTACACCAATGGCGTGTAGGAACACAACCGCCTCTATTTCAAACACCATAAAATATGTGGAAAAGTGATTTAATTTCTTAGATTGTTGTATTTTTAGCCACATGGACAGAAAACATCTTTAGAAATGAAACTGCATATGTTTTATTCATCTAGTTACCTTACAGAACAAGTTTGACTCAGTGTTTAAGAATGCCAGGAAAAAGCTCAATATGGTAGAATGAAATGTGTAGGCTGCTGTTTTGTACATCACCTCAATATTTTTGAATCGAGAAAATGTCATGAAAAGTTAGTGATGACTGGACATTAGCATTAATGAACACATTGTAAATTAACTTACTTGTTATCTTTAGAACATAACTACTCAAGGTAAGTGTTATCCCAGTAACACTTGTACTACATTTTACACTTAGTGCCTCAATTACATTGCCAACATTAAGTAAAATAAATAATTGTGCTAACTTATTTTTTTTACCCCTCAAAATGGTCATTTTAAATACATTTGATAATCACATACCAGGGCAGAACACCTTTACTTTCTAACAAAGGAACAAGTTAATGGAACAAGACTTGGTACGAAGATAAGACACAAGGAAAAACTAACAACCAAGTCATAACAAAAGAACACTACACAAAACTCATTTTACAATTTTACAATTTTTCAATTAGAAACATCTACGGGTCCCTCAAACCTTACAGTGAGTCCATGAGATCATAGCTCTGTAGCTAAAATATAAAGATTAGTAAACAATTATATTTAAGATCCGAAATCAAGTCTACAGACCCATCTTACCAATAACTACACAACAACAATAATTGTTGTCTCCCCTTGTTATAGCATAAAAGAACAATACATATATCACAAAGTGAACCCCTTAACATAGAGTCACAGATGCTAACAAGAGCATAAATCTCTAGCTTAATAAACGTATGCCAGCTATGTTTTCAACACTGATAGTATAATGTGCCCTTTTCATACCTTTTATGTATGCATGCATTAGAAATTGGATTTCTGGTTGGCAGAGGTATGCACCCTGTCCAAGCCGGAACAACAATCCCAGTCAGGGTAAATCAGATACACATGATACACACCCTAAATTAACCTGTGCTTACTCACTGGTAGCTAGGTATGAGCAGTCAGACTTAACTTAACAGGCACTGTGCGAAATATTTGTGCAGTGCTTCAAACAGTAAAACAGGAAAGACACCACCCAAAAAGATACCACACTTGGTTAGAAAAAAGAGAGTAACAGGAGTTATGAATTTTTAAAGAGTTTCTTGAATTATAGTGATTAAAAGCATAAAGTGCCATCCGGGTGAATATGGTCGTGCTACAGAGGGTCAGATACAAAAGATCACCCCCGGCGGCAATGGAGTGCAGCAAAGTACTTTTTTGCGTTGTTGGCAGGGACCTGGTGCATGGAGCACAGGAGGCGCTGTTTCATCATCGATGCCTTTGGATGAGGGTGATGCAGTGGTTCCAAGCCTCTCAATTCGGAAATCTTTTATTGCCAAACCACACGATGGTGGCACTGCCTCAACTTCAAGTCACGCAAGTGAAGGAGGTGTCAGGAATGGGAGGCGATGCACCGCACAGTCGGTAATGAGATGTCCTTGCAGCAGCAGTGATGTGTCAGTGTCAAGGGATATGTGCCGGTTCCGAGCTACACAATGACAACGATGCATGGATTTTGGTAGTTTCAGCACTTTATACCAACTTCCAAGGGGCAGAACTGGATTGGCACCACTAGGCAAGGTAAGGATGTCAGATGGCAGAGTCCAGGTGCTGTAGGTAGATGGACTGGAAGTCTTTGATGCACCTAAGACTTCTAACACAAGGCAAGTAGACAAGCACCTTTCAATCACTTTGGTTCTGAGTTGGAGAGATGCAGATCCAGTCCTCTGTATCACAGACCCACAGCTCCTACAGAAGCGCAGGTGTATGATGCGTCCTCCAAGCAGGATATTTCAACGCTTCGCAACCAGGATTTAGGGTATTCTCATACAGCAGGTCTAACTTGGTCCCTGTCTGGCTCATGCTCGGCCTGAGCTTGTGGCTTTGTCACCATCCAGCATGGCAAGATGACCTCAATTAGCTCTTTGTGCTTCTAGGCACTATTTTCACTTAAATCTTTTATACTGCATATCACCAGTTTCAAAGATGGAATTTTTGTAATTTTTGTTTAAAATAATTTGAGATTGTTTTCCTAAATTGCTGTGGGATTGTTCTTGCGTTGTGTTTCACTTTATTAATGTTTAAAGTGCTACATAAATACTTTATACATTGCCTCTATGTTAAGCTCCACATCACCCTAACAAGGATTGTGGTGGCTGCTTGAGAAAGGTTTCACCCCCCTCAGCCATTAACCTAATTTCCAACAGCAATGAATCTCACAAAGGGCAGAACCACAACTGTAGGACTTGGGCCTCTCTGGATGGTCACCCCCAAACCTTTTGCTTTCATGCCTCTTATTTTCTCAATATCTTTTTTGTTAGCATTATGGCACTGTGCACTTTACCATTGCTGCCCACTGCTAAAGTGCTTGTGCTCTCTCCTAACACTTGGTAAAATTGGCCTACACCTGGTTGGCACACTTATGTTTGTTTATAAGTCCCTATTGTATGGTACCACATGTACCCAGATCCTGTAAATTAAATAGTACTAGTGTGCCTGTGGCACTCATGGTGCCACTAACTAAAGCAGCTTGTAGTGAAGTTTTAAACTGCCAATTTGACCTGGCAAATTAGATAGATTTCCATGCCTAAGCCTTCCTTTTTAATACATACATGTCACTCCTAGGTTGGCCCTAAAAAGCCCATAGGGCAGGACACATTGTATTTTAAAACTAGGACAGTGTTTGTGTTTACTGGCGCCTTGCATGTTGCACGAACTTGGGCTTTCCTTTTAAATGCATTATTTGCACTTTTTAAAAAGCATCACTTGCACTGAGGTCTTTTGCACTGAGGTTGATTCTGAATTAATTGTAACCGTGCTAAGAGACATTTTAGCTGTGTTGTTGAGTCTTGAGTGTTCGAGTGTTTTCTGGCAACGCACCTTACCTATTCTTGTTTAGGTCCCTGGGCAGCCCCGTCTCTTGCTTTTTGGTTAGCCTCTGCTACGGTCTGGCACAGCATTAGTTGCTGATTAAGCAGAGAGCAGAGGATGTGTGCCCCTCCTCCTTTCCGGGCAGGCATTTCCGGTCGGGCAGGCAGGCAGAGCTCTAGTCTTTCTGACCCCCCTCCCTACTTAAGCTCATGGTAGAGCGGGTGCGCAGAGGACGTGTGCAGTGGGCACGTCACTGGTGCACCAAAGGCTCACCTAAGGCAAGCCCGCCTCCGCCCGTCCGCGCCTTGATGTCTCCAGACGCCAGACATGTGGCAGGTTTGGCTGCCCAACAGCGGCTGTATTCACGGAGCACTCTCATTGACATCGGGAAGAGTCTCGATCACTGTACTCATCAGTTTAACACCAGTTTGGTAGGTCCTTTTGTATGTAAAACCTGTGGGTTTCATTCTTTGGCTACCACCAGTACCAAGCGTATTCCCTCACCTGCTATTAACATTCTGAGCCTTAATTGCTGCTCTTTGGTCAATCACTCAGTTGAAGTGTTTGACCTAATTCAGGATGAGGCCCCTCACATACTTTTTCTAACCAAGACTTGGCTCTCTGCTAATACCGAGGCAGAGCCCAACCTCACACTGCCTCTCGGATATGCCATCAGAACTCTCAATAGAGAAGGTGGGGGTGGGGGTAATGCAGTTTTCTTTAGAACTGGATTTACCTGTACTCTGACCAAAGAAAGTATTACAGATTCTGAATGTGCTCTTTTCAAAATTGGTGTCAATGCCAATTTTACCCTTTCGGGCCTTCTGATCTATCAGGAAACATCCTTTACAACGCAACTTTTACCATGCAGTGCTTTGACATCACAACTTTTACAACGCAAACCATTACAACGCATTGCGCTGGGGGGGCGCTCTAGGATAGGGAATAGATTTAATTTACTATCCAACACCTTCCCTACTATCCACGGGGACTGGAGTTGGAATAGTAAATTAAACTATTCACTATCCAGCACCCCAAAGGGCCATGCGTTGTAATGGCATGCGTTGTAAAAACTGCATTGTAAAGGCATGCGTGGTAAAAGCATGCATTGTAATGTCATACATCCGACCTATCAGCCCCCCCCAGGGCCATCAAAAGGTTTTACGGAAACCCTGGTTATTAAATTGGGGCTGCTGGCTACTAGGTCGGCAAACTATATTTTAGGGGCCCTCAATCTCCATTTGGAAGCTAACCAGGACAGGGGCATTAGTAATTGTTTAGTTGTCCTTGCTGCATTCCAACTGAGACAATACATCCCCAACAGCAAGTATTCTACTGTCTACTTGTTAGACCCTTTTTTCTCAAATATATTGATTTTCACAGCCAGCCATCCCCTCTCTGTGAGCTGGATGGATCAATATCTGGTGTCAATGACACTACAGGGTATGGGCCTTCCCTTAGAGGCTCCTCAGAGACTTATTTTGAAATGCTCTTGGCATTAGTTGGTTGCGGATTGCTTCCGCGGCCTCCTTCTAACCCAAAGGCCCAGTCTTCCTAATAACTTGAACAGGGCTAACAGTATCCTATTAGACTGGCTCTCGCGTACACTCGACACTCTGATCACGGCTAAGTCGACTAACAGCTGCAGAACTCGATCCTGCCCGTGGTTCAATGACAAGCTAGCCCAGGCTAGGAGGGCCTGTAAAGCCCTGTAAAGGGTTTGGAGATGACAGTACGACCCTATTCTGAAACTCCAATGCATGCATCAAACAATATCATAAGTCCATCTTGAAGGTTAGAGTGTACTTTTTTTCGGAGGAAATTAACAACAGCAGCAATCCCACTTAGGGGCACATGCATCAAGGTAGGCTTTTGTGATTCCTTAATTGTAATTATTAAGGAATCGCAATTAAGGAATCACAAAAGCCTATGCATGTAGGATTTGCTAAAAAAATAGTGATTCCTAAACATTCCTTAATTGCGAGTCGGCCATTCATTCCTAAGGGCCTACAGGCCCGTAGGCATGAATGAGAATACCAAGTACGAGTACCAAAACTGGCAAAACTGGCAAATTGCGCATGCAATTTCAAGGGTGCAAGGGAGTCAGACTCTTTACAATCTTGTCTAAAGATGATATGTTTTCTTACCATGAACTTGCTCAGGAAGAGAGATGCTAGTTCCAAAATCCCTCTAGAAAATACTCCGGAGGTCAGAAGATACCAAGCCTCCCGACTATCCTCAAGGGGGAAGGGGAGTGGATAAAATAATAAACAAAGAAGAGACTTGTCCTGGACTGGTTCTCTTTTCTTTCTTCTTCTATGTTCTAGCCCGACCTGCAGACTTCTATTCTTCTCTGAGAACCTAAAAAGGTAGGCACAATTCGCTTCTAAATCTATTCTATCTCATTCTACTCTATTCTTCAACTTTTTTCACCTACCCTTATCTTCCAAGATCTGTGCTTCTCTTCTTTTCTTCCTGTTGTATTCTTAACAGTCTTTGCCCAGTATTAGCTGAACCTAAAACACAAGGTTACCCTGTTTACTCTTAACCTGCTTACTATTTTCTTTATTCCTATGTCTTAATATAGTCTACTTACTTCTCTAATATAGCGTGCCTTTTGCTATTTTCCTTTCCTCTTCTTGTTGATCCTTATTTATGTTCTTTTGTTAACGAGTACTTCATTTTCTAAAACACATGTATTTCTTATTAATCCTTATCTAACTTTAACCTATGTATTTATCTATTCTAATGTGTCTCCACTTACTTCTTGTTATTGGTGCTTGTATCTTCTTATTGTTCTATCTGTACATCTATTAACTATCGATTATATCTTTTTTTAAATTCTTCTTTACTTTTCTTTGCAGATTTCTGAAGATCGTTTATCACTCAGCAGTTTTATTTGTAAGTTTTACAACCTCCATTAACTCTTAGCAGATTAGCATTACAGAGTTTTTAAGCAATTTTTTAATGCGCTGTCACTTAGCTCTGTTCTTCTCTCTCTTTTATCCTCCTCAGGTGAACGACGCTTGGACGTCGATAATTTGCCGTTCTATTTTCACCTCTAGTCTAGAGAGGAATAGGAGCAGTGTTTATTTCTCAGAAAACGCGCCTTCCAGGAACGCTCTTGTCATGGTGCTTCGTTCGAGTCGACTCGCTGTCTTCGACGAAGAATGGAAACCTAACTCTACAAATACTTCAGCAGAATCATTCTTTTACTTCTGACTAAAAACTACGGAGACACTTCAGGAAGGTGCTCATTCGGTTTAATCTTTAGTGAAGTGTACATTTCCCCTAAAGCTCGCGCACCACCTAATCTCCGGGCACCTGTGGGCAATAAACTAGACCGTAACTCCATTTTCGGAATCGGCAGCCATCTTGGAATGCTGATTTCGATCGAGCTTTGTCCAATGATTGATTCCTGGCATTCTTTTGCTTGTCAAGCCAAGACCAGTGCAGATTACCGCCACAACTCGGTCCGGGGGTCTGACAAAGGGTGCCAAAAGGACACCCTGTTGCACCCCTGAAATTGTACTGTGCACCCATGTTGCGCACACACATGCCCCAAGGGCATGTGTGTTTGTAACATGAAACTTTAAAAAATGCACTTTAGTGCATTTTTCAATGTTTTTGCAAATTACCGACCTGTTAAATTTTTCGGTAATTTGCGGACGCAAATAGCGGAATTGCTATTTCAAAGAGCTTCTAGCATTGCATTTAAGGAATCGCAAATTGAGGTTCCCTAAATGCAATTGCAATTTGGGAAATCACAAAAAATTGCGATTACCAAAATTATGCCTGCCAAAAACTTTCATGCATCGCAGAAGGCCATTTTGCGATCGCAAATGGACGATTTTTGCGAATTGCACTGTTTGCAATCGCAAAATCCCTTGATGCATGGTCCCTAAATGTATATTCTTCCTTTTCAAGGATCTTAAAACTTCATCACCTCTCGCTTCCAACAAGCAACGTAAGACCCTTGCTGCCTTTTCTATTAAAAAGGTGGACGATATCTATGAAGCTTTTCCCACATAGCGCCCTGTATAAGTCACCCTTATCCTTTGGTATACCGGTCCTTCCCTTTCTGTTTGTCCGGTACTTCCCCAGGAAGCCATGCAGTCTATCTGCAGCAAACTCAAATCTGGATCCGGGCGAATCCCCTTAAACCCGACCAATTTAAGACTTTTTTACTGCAGTTATTGCCTGTGTTCTGTGACCTCATAACCTCTGCTGTGGGCCCCACAGCCTGGAAACATGCCATGGTGATCCCTCTCCTCAAGAAACCCACGCTGGATGTCTCTGAGCCTGCAGGTTTTTGCCCTATCTCCCTCCTCCCTTTGGCGGCCAAAATCACCGAAGCTCATATCAATTCTATCCTCTCTAGCTGCATTGACACTCATGTTGGACCCCTCTCAGAATGGTTTCCGTCCGCGTCATAGTACGGAATCGGCTCTCCTGGCGGTCACGGAACATCTGTGTCACTCTCTTGATTTGGAGGCACTTCTGCTCTGATTTTATCCAACTTAAGTGCTGCATTTGACACTGTGTCCCACCAGATTCTTTTGCAGCGCCTAGAGGACATTGGCATGAGTGGCACTCCCCTGGGGTGGCTTTTATCATTTCTCTCGGAAAGATCTTTTCAAGTGATTGCCCGCCCTTTCTGTTCTCAGATGCACAGTGTACGCCAGTGCGTTCCTCAGGGCTCGGCCTGGAGCCCGAGCCTTTTTAATATTTAGATCCGACCCGTGGCAGCATTGGCAAGGGATAGGGGTTTGACTGTTGACCATCCTGCTCAGGATGCTGCTAAGTTCAGAGAGGATTTAACAGAGGTTGCGAACTGAATGACATCAAACTGCCTCCAACTTAACGCTACCAAATTAGAAATCTTGCTGGTGGGAAAAACACCCATCTGTGGAGTGAGCAATAAGTACGGGCGACTTTTGTAAATTCGCGGTACGCGAATTCGCGCAAAAGTGTACTCGCGTTTCGCAAAAATACGCGAGCTTTTGTGAGATTGCGGATTTTTATTATTTTTGTGAGTTCGCTGGATTTTTTTCACCACGGCTACCGCGAAGGTATATGGGCGTATATGGGCGCGGACATCTTGTTTTCCACTGTTCGCGTTGCGTATTTCCGTTTCCGGCCACGAGTTGCATGCTCGCCTTGCGTATTTCCTGTTCCAGGTCACAGTTGCGTATTCGCGTCCGTTTTTGTGTTCTCGCAAGGAAAATATCGCGCAAACTGACCCACGCGGTTGCAATGGGCGTGGCCATCTTGTTTTTCATTCATTGCTATGGTTCTGGGCATGCCTTTTCTATCCTGCTTCAATCTTTGTAATCCTTTGTTTGTTTGAACTTTTTTAAAAATCTTTTTTACTTATTATCTATCTCTCTATTTTTGTACATCCATATTTTGAGTTTTTTTTCTACTTTTCGTTATTTAATAACTACTTTTTTTAACTCTCTCTTTTATTTACTTTTTCCCTATTCTTTTCTTTCCTATTTATTTTTCCTTTAACCCAGTACCATGGCAAAGGGAGCCGGCAAGTCCAAGGGGAAGAGTCCCTCACCCCGCAGCCGGCTCCCTTGCGGGCGTCTAAGGGGGGCATCTGTAAGTCCCAGGGAGATCTTCAGCGTGGTGGAGGTGGCCGCACTTGTCTTCTTTGTGCAACACCACCTTCCCAAGACCATCGCAGCAGGTGGCAGGCCCGGTACCGGGTAAGGCCTCCGGGAGCATTGCCAGCTATGGGGTAAGGTGTGCCGGGCCATGTATCGGGAGTCAGGGGTCCGGCGCACCTACAGCCAGGTGACGCACCGGTGGTCCAACATACTGGACCGGGAACAAAACCTGCTCGACCTGCTTGGCGTCGAGATCCCTGGGCTTGGTGAGTACTAGTAGCTATTTAATAACTACTTTGTTTTATTCTGCTCTGTGTTATAATGCAAATATATGTTTTGTCCGAAGAGCAAGAATGCTGCCGATTACATTGCAGTTAAATTACGTTTCAAAAGCTTCTGTGATTGCAGGTGCTCGCCTGCTCAGTGGCAATGCTACTATGCTTCCCGCAGAGCAGGAAGGCCAGGATAGGCCCACCGAGGCCTCTTTTGCTGGCCCCAGTAAGTTTTCCTGTTAATATTATTAATTATACTTCCCTAACTTTTACAGCACCTATTTATTCCAAAGCTTCATCATAATTCTATTTTTTCCTAAATCGTCTTTGATCTTCTTGTAGACTGTTTCTAAATTCTTATCCTGCCTCTACTGTGACTCTCTGTGCTACTACTATTTATTATTATTAGTCTGTCTGTGTAGCTAGCCAAGCTTGCACAGTTGGCAAAAGGTGTTAAACAAAACTCCTATTCAGCAATAGCTCTAGGCACTAAGTGCAGTCCTCTGGGTTGTCCATAATGTCTATTGAAGTCTTCTTAATGTTTATGCTTTGATAATTCCCAACAGTAAAATGTCAATGGCCACCAAGAATAAGATACTAGTTTACTTTTTGATTGGATAGGAGGACATACTATTACTGTTGCAGGGACTATTCTGTACATGCAGACTTATGGACAAGAAATAGGGCATTGGTGATAATAGGCACAGTTAGACTTTCCACATACCTCAGTCATAACAGAAGTTGAACCCCCAATCTCCTTACTAACTAGCTAGTGTGTCAGAGTCATTATTTAGCTCCAGAATGCAGATATGATCCCCAATGATTATACAACCCAGAACATAAGACTACAGAGTCAGAGACCCGACCTCTCAGAGTCACAGATTCATGCTTGCAAATTTCAAACCCTTTCGCTCACTCACTCATGACCAAAAACCACAGAGTCTATGTAAGTTTTTAAGCTTTATTAAAAGTAAAACAACTAGCTCTGTGTGTACTCTGTATATTAATTTTCTTTTGTGCATTATATAAAAATATTTATTAAAATCAACTTTATATAAGAGAAACGGTGAACTCATGAAAACTGAACAGTGGCTGATTTACACATTAATTGTGGGAGACCCCTCACCTGGTTGAAACTTATAGTACTGGTGGTGATGATGATGAGCAAAATATTGCTCTTGTTTGTAGAAGGGATTCTTCTGTCTGTTATGAGAAAAGTGGTGCGTGTTAAAAAGCAAGCATTCATCAGTTGTGCCAAAAAGTGTAGTATGTTATGTCTAAGCATAAATAAAAACACCCTCACCTTCCGAAAGGGGATTTTTTAGTTTAGACTAGAGAGTCACAAATAATTAAATTTGTTTATGTAGTAACATTTTTTTTCAATCCTAGACAAAATAGGGAGTGGTGTATATGGTATCTAATAATTTGAAATGTTTTTTCCAGGCGGAACACCATCGGCACAGACAAACACCAGTGCCGGGGCCAGCGCGGAGGTGGTCACTCAAGGGGAGGATGCGGTGCCACCAGTGCCAGCAGGAACTGCTGTGGGGGATGCCTCGGTAGTGGCGGGCAGTGGTAAGCTATTATGTTCCTTACTTATTGAGATTGCAGAGTAGACCCGCTGCAGGGGTGTATGTTGTACAGTACAAGTACACTTTACTGTTAAGAAGACTTACAAATTTAGAACTAAGTTTTGTCAACCAGGTAGAAGACAGTCACCCTTGACTTCGCATTAGCAATAGCATTAGCGGCGGGAGTTGACGAATAACCAATGGCTTCCTCTAAATTTGACTTCAATTCAGCTGTGAAAGTTTTATCGAGAAGCCAAGTCAGATCAGAGATGAACTTGATGGATGGGATGAACGAAAAGAGAATGAAGGGTGTAAAGGAGGAAGGATGAGCGAGTTAAATTAATGACTGGCAAAGAATGATATGTGTTTTTGAATGCAGGCAGAGGTGACTGGTAGGAATCTGATGCATGGCCGGTTGAAGCAAGGATGTGTGGAAGGTGAAAGAAAAGAGGATTGCCTGGGTGGGTGAAACAGAAACTGTATGTGTGCGCAATATATCCTTTGGGTGAAATTCAAATGCAAGTCAAGCACGGATGCATGAGTGGTGGTTTACAAAATAAAATAAAAAGGGTGTTTGTCGGTGAGAAAAAGTAAGGTTTGTCCAGTTGAGAAATTAAGAAGAATGATTGACATTTACTTTGAATGGATGGATGCCTGGATGGTATCTTCCTTATAGATAGCATAGGTGTATGTAGAGTAGAAGGAATAGACAGTCACTGGATGAACAGTGTTAGTTTGAAGGGCAGGTAGCACCGCACGTCCATGCCAGAGTAGCAAAGCCGAGCAAAGTAGAAGTTGTACTTTTTCAGAATACTCCCTTGACTAACAGTAGTTTGCAAGCACAGCATATAATGTGTATCTATGTTTTATAGTTCATATTATCAAGTCGTTACAAGTGCCTTCCTCCGGCGATTACGGGTACCACTCACTACCTATGTTAATAATTTGTTTTCAACTCTGTCATTCATGTGTGGCCTATCGGTGTTCACTCAATCAATAAAAACAAAGCACCTAAAGTCATCCCTTATAAAAGCAAATATCAGGTGAAGGGATAGTTGATCACATTATCTTCTTAATTTTCCTTTTGTAGTAGTCAGGGGCAGGGCAGGGTGAAAGTTAAATTAATTGAGCAGTAGCCCTTGTTGTAACAGAGTATGGCCAGTGCCACCCATAATAGAAAAGTAAGAGCTTCCCCACCTGCATGTACTGGTAACAGTAACGCAAGTCTGCGTCATCATGGCTTGCGTCTGTTTTTCTTGGGTGCAAGCTGACTGCGCTGGCATTATGCCGGCTTCCACAAGTTTACGTACTAATTTTGCTAAACAAGAGAGAGGAAGAAGACTGGTGTACTGTCTGAGTCTAATGTAGTGAGTCCATAGTGCTAGTAGAATTCCTGAAACTCCCACTAATGTTAGAGCAGAGGCCAACGAAGTGGGAGGTTAGATAGATACATGCCACAAATGGTATGTATTGTGCTTGCAAGTTGCTAGTGCTACTGTGACACAACTTTCTGTTGAGTTATTTTGTGTTAATCTTAAAGAGTATTGGTTACAGTATTTTTTTCTTTCTTCATATAGATACTCCTTCTAAACCATCGAGGAAGTAGTTGGCTATCCGGGCCAGGTGCCGGAAGCTGGAGGCAATTGTCGCCGAATATCAGCGGCTGGTGGCTCAGGAGGAGGAGGAGTCAAGTACAACAACAGCTGCATCCTCCTCCACTGCCCCTGGGTCATCCAGCCAGCGCAATCCTCCAGCGGTATGGCGCCGTGGTCTGGCAGCCGCCGCTGAGCAGCGCAATCAACAGCTGCCCCCACAGTACCTGCAAAGCGCGTGTGCACCGCCTAACCCTGCGTGTGGCCTACCTTGAGTAGGAGGTGAGGCATAAAGTCCTGCTCAAGGCCCTCCGGAGAGAGCTGCGGGACCACATGGCCACAGGACACCGCCGGCCAAAGTAGAGACTGTCCCTTGCCCCTTTTTTAAAGACTTTTGGGGGGGTTGGAATTGGGCATTGGGGTTTTTGAACTTTGGGGACATTTATTTCATGGACATTGGTTGGGGTTGGGGAGGGGGGTGGGTCGGGTCTTGTGGGATAGTTTATTTTTGTTAGGGTGTAAATTATTATTTATTTTCAACTTAAACATAGCATACGCGTTTTTACTGTTCTGTGGGGGAGGTAGGGGGGGTTAACTGAACGTTTGTTTTCCTGAAACTTAACTGGCTGGTTGATTCAAATTGTCAAATTATACGCCCAAATGTGTACAAAAGTGCCACTGACAGAGTTAGTGAATTCAATTGTCCAACTACTTTACTAGTACTACCATCAGTCTCTCCTCTCATCCTACTCTATTATTCTTCCTCCCCCAAAATGATTATCTTACCTGTGATTCGTGTTTGAGAATAGCGCTAGGCACAGGGCTGGCTGCATGGCAAATGGCGATGAAGGTTGGCTATGGAATCGTGGACGGATGAAATGGCATAATTATGGTGGTATTAGTAATGGTACACACTGGCAGTAGCAGCATATGAAAAACAAGGAAATGAGACATTGAGTGGCCTGAGAGGAGCATTAGAACAGTACGATAGTACAGTACACATGAATAGGGCCATAAATTGTAGCCTAAGCAATGCTAAAGTATTCCATCAAAAGTTAAGTACTAGTTGCGTGGATTATGGCTACTACAAGAACTAGTACTGAAGGACACAGCAGCGTAAGCTTTAGTCACGTGTAGGAGGTTGTTGTTGATGAGAATCCACTCAATGGCGGACATGAAATTCTCAATTGATTTGCAAATACTCATGGGTGTGTGTCAAGCAGAATAAGAATATATCCTTGGATTCCTTGACCTGCCTTGAAATTGATTTTCTGTTACTTTTGACCTTATCCTCCCCAGCAAGCGTGTGAAATTATTGGTGTCATTTAGTCACACCTCAATGAAAACCACACAGCCTGAGGGAAGAGGGTTAGGGTTTGAAAAATGGATGGGAATGGGGGTTTTTGGGAAAGTTTTTGGGAGAGTAAAAAAAAAACACAGCAATGGCAAACAACAAATGAAGAAAAACAAATCTTTGGATACCAAGATATCCATAAATCTTTTAAGGGACATAAAGGAAGTGCATGCATGAAGTTGTTTGCTAAATGGATGGTTAGGTTACTGAAAAGTAGTACTTACTACAACTTACTAACTAGTACTAAACAATTAGACAGTACAGGGATGCAGTAATTACTCACGTTCACTTGCCTATCTGCCCTCAGGGAGAATAAACACTTAGTAGTACATTACATTAGTTTTGAAAATAGCAAAGAAACTTATCAAATAGCTGTAGGGATAAATTTGAAGCAGAGAGCAAACGCACAGAGTCGTACTCATAGAAGTTCACAACAATAACATTATTTAAAAGATAAGGACAAGTGAAGTGGATACTGTAACTGTAATTTGTAGTTGTACTGGTCAAATTGGGAAGTTGCATGCATCCAGCCATTCCTCCTATTCGCGGTACTCCTCCATTCCATCGGGTGCTCCGTCGATCAATCTTGGTGACCACACTGTACACTGCCTGCCTGGCGGATGCGGAATTGCGGATTGCTATGGCAAGCCTGAGTTAATGTTTTTCCCATTGCACAGGGTAAGTGCCGGCCTGTAATTGTCGATGGAAAAACAGAAAAGGATATTAAAACACCCCGGAGGAAAAAATATATGGTGCGGTGTGTAGTGCAAAAATAACACTTACACTTTCAGAGGCGACAGCATTACATACATGCATCATTTCTAAAGTGCCTACTCTGAGACTCTGTTTCCATGATAATAATTAGCACACAGCAGGCCAGGGCCATGCAGACGGTCAAGGCAGGCACCACTGAGTGAACCAACCTCCAAGTAGCATACCTCATTGACACAGGCAGACAAAGCAGATTTAATTTTATACAGCAAGCCACATAGCCGCAATTTTACATGAACCGCTATCTGGACTCTGGCATAACACTACACTGGCTAGACCACTACATACCACACGTAGATAGACATGTAGTTTTGCTGTGGTTGTTGTTGACTTGTTTACCTGTTTGACACTCACGAAATGGTCCTAGTTCTTCCGTAAATCGACAATGACGATCCATCCATCCCATTGAGTGACTGTGAAGATATTATGTAACTTTGGTCATCATGACTAATCATCATCATCATGGTGTTGGCAAACTCAATGTTGTTTGTGCAGTCACAGTCTACACACAGTGAGTCCAAGGACATTTTCCATATTAAAAAATGCAACGTAGTGGCCCCTGCAGTAGAAGTACAATTTGTATTAAACAAGGTAATGAGAGTAGGCTTGAGTTACATTTAGTGTGTAAAAGATTAAATAATAACAGAACACAAAGGATTCATTTCATGCACAACAAACAAACAGCATTTGCTTTCATCAGAGCCAGACAGCCAGTGTTGACCACTGTATGCCATCTCATCATTCATTACCTGTTCCACTTTTTGTCAGCATCTTATTCTTAAGTGAAGGGCTACAGGGCAGCTTTTCGTGTCAATTTCAGAAGTAACAGTCAGCCTAGTCAGTCTTTCCAGTCCCACTTCTTTTGAGGGGACTCGACAACGAAGCGACAGTTTCTTGACTCTGCGTAATCCAGCCATCTGCCTTGAGGGAAATGGATAGGGGGAGTCTGGAGAAGGAGGATAGAGGAGCTCGACTGAGTTGTGAACTTGTGAACTTCAGGAATGCAGACAGCGGCACCTTCAAAATGGAAATAAGACGAAGACAGTGCTGCTGATGGATTTGTTGTGATTAAAGTTTTGTTGTGCTAAAAGTTGCAAGACAAAGAAAGACACCCAGAAATAAAAGTGAATAAGGACGGGGAAAAAAAGTAAGTATTTAAAGCCTAGGTGTCAGGGAAGTAAAGCTCGTTCTCAAACTCTGTAAATTGAACCGGGTATAGGTCAGATAACAGAGAAGAACTTCCGTCACCTAAGTCGGTGTCCTCTTCTTCTTGCGTGGATTCACGTATTTTGCAATCTGGTGGTATGAAGTGCTGATTCATCTTGATCATTGTTAACCTTTCCACATTTTGGGTGAGAGGTGGGTCCTTTTTGAAGTTACAATGGTATCAGCAGCACTGAAAACACGTTCAGAAGACACGCTTGCGAGTGGGCAAGCCAAATAATTTATAGCCAGCTTGGTGATCAGTGGCCATTGAGGCCTTTTCCCATACCAATACACCAATGGGTTCTGATCAAAGAAGACACTGTTGGGTCATCCAGATAGGCCTACACCATCCACTCAAGGTCCTCCAGGGGTGCTCCACTTTACGTAACATCTGTTGCCTTTGCATCAACACTGGAACGAGCAAACCTTGAACGAGTTATCCAATCCGCTTCCGACAATATTGTGGCTGGGCCTGGTGCAGGTGATGATACGGTTGCTGTTTTCGGTAACGGCTCTGAGGAAAAGTGACTGCCTTCAGCCACAGAAGTGGACCTTGACGCCGGATGGCCTGCTGCTTCAGTAGTACTTGTGGTGGTTCCTTCAATTTCCTGCCGCTCTTTTTCGAACCGAGTGGCTGACAGAGCTAGCCAATGTTTGTACTTGGAAACATCTGCTTCAGAAAAAGGAATTAATGTATTGCTGGCCACCGCCTTTTTGTACCGTGGATCCAGAATATTGGCACAAATGTAATGTTGTTCTGAATGTTTTGCTTTAAGCCTTGCATTGTCAACTAGGTGGCTTAATAAGCTCTCCACCAACTGATATGTGTCTTGTTTTTCAGCATCAACACTGCCTTCAGTTGGTGCTCTAGCATGCGCAACAATGGGATAGCTTTGCCCAAAGTACAGTCCTCCCTGCTGACTTCAGGCGTAAAGACCTCAAAAGGACGAAGCATGTCTGTCAGGCTTTTAACTAGGTCCCATTCCTCCACCTCTAGCCTCATGTCTTTCATAGAAGCACCCTGTGCGTGAAAGACATACTCATTGATTACCAAGTACTGTTCAAACAGACGCTCAAGCATGTAGAAGGTTGAGTTACAACGTGTTGCCACCTCCTGGATGAGTCCTCTGACTGGCACTCTACGGTCATGATGAATGATCCTTAGCTGCTTCCGGGCCTTAAAAGAATGGCTGAAATGTGTGCAGATTCTTTAGCATGTGGTCAGTAACTTGCTGACTGTGTTTTCTTTTTTCAAGAAATCTTGAACAATAATGTTAATGCAGTGCGCCAAACACGGCACTCTGAAATAGCCACCATCAGCCATGGCCTTAACTATATTACTGCCATTATCCATGGAAACTATGCACCTTCTTGGCTGCAGCCATTCAAAGACCTTCAATTGACGTAAAACAACCTAGGCAATCATGATTTGAACTTGTTTACAATAAAATATTCAAGGAGAAAAAAGCTACCAATCAATTCAATTTCTGATATTTATTAACATTTAGATTAAAAGAAAACATCAATTGCAAACACATGAAAATTATGTTGACAAATCAATTAATCACAATACATTAAAAGCAAAAAAGTGCAACACAACAGTTGTAAATTACAATAAGACCTTACTGTTAAACTCCTCCAAAATGTTTACTGCAGTATGAGATTTCTCCATGGCAAACATGGCTATTTTGCATGTTTCCAAGTAGCTTGAAAAATTGTGACACTGTCAACACCTGCAGCTATCTTCTCTCTAACCCCAGCAAAAGAGACCCAGTGTGCAGTGATGCACAGGTACTCAACGGCTTGGCAACTGGTCCACATGTCTGTTGTCAGGTGGATAGTGTGAACAGCACACTTTTGCAAAGCTGCCCCAATCACATCCAGCACATCTTGATGTAGTGCTGGAACCGCAACTCTGGCAACATAGGACCGGCTAAGAACCTTCCATTTAGGGCAGACTGTTGCAAGAACAGGAAACCCACCCCTTCCACGAAAGAAAAAGGGAGAAGGTCCAGCGCTAACATTTTAGCCAGCATTACATTATACAGACGTGCCATTGGGTGGTTGCGTTCCAATGGCGCCGCCGACTAAAACATGCTTTTAATGGCGGTCTGGAACGTTTTCATATGTGATGACCTACCTTCGGATGACCCAGGACCATCTCTCCTTCAGAAAGCAACTCAAGACCTGGCTGTTCGAGCAGTAGCGACTCCCCCCCCCCCCTCCAAGCGCCTTGAGACCCTAGCGGGTGAGTAGCGCGCTCTACTAATTTTGCTGATTGATTGATTGATTGATGATGATCGAGACTTCTTCAACCCAGTATGGCTCATTGATGTACTTTTTCGCATTGGTGTCTCTACCAGACTCTTACTGTGCCACCTAGATGTTGCTGGGGTAAAGGGTGTCGGCGCTTCAACTGCAGTGCTGCTGCCAGCAGTACTGTGTGTACCAGAAAAAATATCTCTCACTTCTTCACCTCCCCCTGCACAATCAGCTCCTCGTCATCAGATGCAATATCAATGGCTACATTTGGATTTGTACTTTTGGCTTTCCGGATGTTAATTAGGTGTTCCTCCCACTGGATGCTGTGGTGTTTTTGTAGATGACCTCACTGGCCTCCGGTACCATAGTTGGTACCAAGCTTACCCCGACTAACTACTTGTTTACAAATCGAACAAATAACTTGGTTTTCCGCCTTTTTGCTAATACTAAAGAAGTCCCAAACTGGGGAGTTGAGATTTCTGGTGGTGGTGGAGGTGCCACTTTCAATGCCAGATGAAGTGGAGGATGGGCGTGGTGGAATTTGACTCTGTTGTGCACTTACAGTTACAGCACCACTACTTGAGGTAACGGAGGTCGAGCTGGATGGAGGTCCCTGCTGGCCCTTCTGAAGAGAAAATATGGCAGCTGTAGGTCGTGTTGGTGTAGTGGTTACCTGTGTTGGTGGTAGTACCAGTGCCACGCCGACCACATCCCGCTCAGCAGCAATTCGGGATAGGGTAAACATGTCTGTCTGCTGTATGGCCACTGGGGCTGGAGTGACGCCTGTGATGATTGGGTCATCGTCATCGTCAGACTGTTCATCATCAGAATAATACACCACTTCTACTTCTTGTTCGTCGTCATCACCCATAAGTGGAAGCCTTGCGGGAACCTTCCTTTTAGGCTTAGCTACCTTTGTGGGCTCATGGTGTGCCTCCCTCTCAGATGGTGGGTTCCAATCTTGATCTAGATCATCAGAAGGAAGGGGCTTGAAGAACTTGTACGAGCCCTCCTTGACCTTTTTCTTGCTGGGGATCTGGAAGAAAATGGTTCATCAGGAGGAGTGGCTTGCTCAGATGACACCTCCGCTTCAATCTCGATTTCCTGATGTGCCCCTACTTCTGGAGGAACAAGCATTGTGGGCAGTTGTGCCTCTCCATGCGCCTCTACTTGCGCCTCTCCTTGCGCCACTCCTTGCACCTCTCCTTGCGCCTCTCCTTGCACCTCTCCTTGCGCCTCTCCTTGCGCCTCTCCCTGTTGTACCTGTGGTTGTTGTTGCAGCTGTGGTTGAACTCTTGTCAGATGAGTTACACCCTGCGTTGATTGGATGCTAGTTTGCAATGAGTCAACGCCAACATCACTGGTCGATGGTGAAAGAGCAATTAAAGTGGCAGCCTCTGCGACACTCATGGGCTTGGGCCTAACTTGCTGTGTTGGCACTGAGACCAATGAAGCAGATGTGCTGCTCCCAGCTTGGTCCCCGGCGGACACCGCATAGTTTTTTTTCTTCCCCCAAAAAGTGGCGGTCGGCACACCAGTTTCCTTGGTAAGTGGCGCCACTTGCTTCTTCCGCTCCTTCTTACTGGCAGTGGCACTGGCAACTTTCTTGGTAGAAGAGCTATGGTTACCTTTCTTCTTCAGATGTCATAACAGCAGGACGCAGTTGCATGAGTTGCAGAGATGTCTGTGGCCAATCGTGACGTCACGTGACGCTGTGCACACACCGCAGCAGGACTTCTTCCTGGCACTACAGCAAGTGATGATGATGAGGATGATTCCTGGTTCTCAGTCTTTGTGCACCTAAAAGCAAAGAAGGCAGAGAAACATAAGTTAAATAAATGTTGCATATGTCGTGCTGCAATTAAAACTATTGCAACTAGGCATTTATTATTATTAACAGAACACACCCAAAAATGGTAAGACCCAAAATAAAAAAAGCAATTCTAATAAAAAATGGATGTTTAAATTAAGAGAGACCACACAGAGAGAGTTGTTTCATGCACCCATTCATAACCCTAGGCCTGCTGGCCCGCAAGCTTGCCGGCCTATGGCAAACACTGCCTGGCCTCAATATGACCCCCCCCACCCACATGGCCAAGAGACCCCTCAGAAAGACTTGTTCCATGCACCACTGACTAGCCCTGGGAGAGGTGTGGCGCCACGGCCAGGGTGACTGACTCCGGAATCTGGGGATCACGGTTCGATCCCCGGAGCCGGCGGCAGATTAGCCCAGCGCCATGTGACTCTGGGCAATAGCTTGCTTAATCTTCCCGACGGCCACCAGCGCCTAGAGACCCTAACGGGTGATGGTTTGCGCTTTACAAATGTGGAATATTATTATTATTATTATTATAATTATTATTCTTCTTCTTATTATTATTATTATTATTATTATAATGGATGAAAGCAAAGCAGACTGGGTGCAGGCCTATGGCACAAAGCACACTGCCTGGCTTCAAAATTGCCCCTAGAACCTCACCCACATGGCCAGGTCCTGGACCAGGCCTCAAAATGGCCCTATGGCCAGGCCCTGGACCAGGCCCAACAACACCCCAAAAATTGAAATACACACACAAATCACCTCAATCCAATGCCTTACATGCCCTAAATGATGTTTAAATTTAAGAGACCCCACAGAAAGACTTGGTCCATGCACCACTGACTACCCCTGGGCATAATGGATGAAGGCAAGGCAGACTGGGTGCAGTCCTATGGCACAGAGCACACTGCCTGGCTTCACAACGGGTCCTAGACCCCCACCCACATGCCCAGGCCCTGGATCAGGCCTCAAAATGGCCCTCTCCCACATGGCCAGGCCCTGGACCAGGCCCCAACAACACCCCAAAAATCGAAATACACACAAAAATCACCTCAATCCAATGTCTTCCATGCACTAAATGATGTTTAAATTCAAGTGACCCCACAGAAAGACTTGGTCCATGCACCACTGTCGACCCCTGGGCATAATGGATTAAAGCAAGGCAGACTGGGTGCAGGCCTATGGCACAAAGCACACTGCCTGGCTTCAAAATGACTTCTAGACTCCCACCCACATGGCCAGTCCCTGGACCAGGCCTCAAATTGGCCCCCACCCACATGGCCAGGCCATGGACCAGGCCCCAACAACACCCCAAAAATCGAAATGCACACAAAAATGACCTCAGTCCAATGCCATCCATGCCCTAAAGATGTTTAAATTCAAGAAACCCCACAAAAAGACTTGGTCCATGCACCACTGCAATGGATGAAAGCAAGGCAGACTGGGTGCAGACCTATGGCACACAGCACACTGCCTGGCTTCAAAATGGCCCCTAGACCCCCACCCACATGGCCAGGCCCTGGACCAGGCCTCAAAATGGCCCCCACCCACATTGCAAGACCCCACAGAAAGACTTGGTCCATGCACCACTGACTACTCCTGGGCCTACTGGCTAGTGTGGCTTTAACACGCACCCCAAAATAAAAAAAAAACTCCCACATATAACAGTGAGCAATTCAACCCATGCCATCCATGCTGGCCCGTAAATTATATTTAAGTTCAACAAAACTCAAAGAAACAGTTGTATCATGCACCCATGACTAACCCTGGGCCTACTGGATACAGTGGCTACCCACAATATATATTTTTTAAAGTTGTGAAAAAGTTTATAAATTGTAGTTGCAGCAACTGCAATGCCCTAAACAAACTACACCAACTTACTTGTAAAATCTCAAATCCAAAAGTAATCCAAACAAAAAGTCCTCGAATACAAATATCCAGCAGCAGCCACAAAGAGTAATCCTTCCAGCTCAGATCCAAATGAAAAGTGACCAGGACATGGACCAAGCACTGGGAGGAGCCTGCTGGACAGGAACAGGAAGTTGGAGACTCTGGGGCACTTCCTTCCTCCCACCCCCCAAAAATGGACTCCTTGCACAAAAAAGTTCAGCCAAATGTCAATCTGAGGAGATATTCTGATCTAAATCATAATTTTCAGAAGGTTTATGCTGCCAGCGATAGATTTCTTGTACAGAATTGCAATTTTTAGGACTTCGGGAAAGCGAGCTGTTCAAATCTCCCGCTGGATGTCAGCTGCGCATCGCATCTACGTATTCGCTATTGTTTACTCTCGCGATATGTGATCACGGGCCCTTATTACTTATTCGCGTTCTCAAACTCTCGCAGTGCAAGATGGCGGGACTCCATGACATACTCGCGGTCGAAAAGTCTGGCACGATCACGCAGCCAGATCCAAAATGGTGCAGCGCACGCAAACCGGGAGGAAAAACAACTCGGCGAACTCAGAATCACGGTAAGTCAACACCGCGCGCGCGAGATTGTATTTTTGAAGCGCGAACAAGCAAAAAAAATCTGCCAACTCGCAAATTGCGGATTTTTGGGCATTTTCGCATGATTCTCAGATCGCAAAATTGCCAAAAATTTGGAAATTCCGCGAGCGGAAGGAATTTTGCGCCCATAGTTAGTGAACAATGGTGGCCTTCTGTCCTTGGGCTTCATGAAGGGATCAGGACATTAACATATATAAAGCACATGTATTGTTTTTGCTAAAAGATGTCCAATTACTACAATGAAATGTATATTTATACAGTGCAATGCTTAATAAACGTGATTGTCATAACATTTTTTGAATAACGTATAATTGTAAATAAAAACACAATAATGTCTTTGAGCCTATTTTTACCAGTTTTCAAACTACAAGTTGCAGCCATAAAACCCACTACTAGGGGGCTCTGTACACCTGCATACAGCTCTAGCTAGGAGTGCTTAAAAAATATGGTAAGCTTTCATGGTGTCATGATTTCATGACCCAGGAGCCTTTCTTTTTGTAATTATTAATGTTGCTGGAGGCCTGCTGCATTCTATGCAGCACCCCACAAAATTCAAAAAATGCTTGGTGGTGCAAAAAGAAAGTTTAAAGAGCCTGTGCAGTGCAATATGGGGTGCTCCTAAAAAGAAGCAGTGAATGATATTATTTAATTTTATTTTTTGTGTCCTGGTGCCCACTCGGGACACCGAGAGCCTTATTTTTTCTGGGAACCATGGGGTGGGAGGGGCAATTCTTTGTCTGTTTTTTTAATAATTATTGGAGTGGGGAGTTGAAGTCTGCCCTTCCTGGGCCTTTACCCAGGGACCTCATCGCCCAGCGTAGTATTCATTTTTAAGGAGAGGGGGCATGCAGCATAACTCCCGAGCCTGTACAGGCCCCGGAGACCCCATGCCTCACCCAGGGCACCCACAACACAGAACATTAGGGGTCATGCAGGATCCCCAGGACCTTTGCTGCCCACTGCCTCATGGGAGCTGAAATGCGTCAAACTCAATTTGCAGAATTAAAGATTGTGTTTGCCTACATCATCAAATGTCCGTTAAATTTTGTATTTCAAAAACTTCTAACATATATATGTATATAATCAAATAAAAGAGTTCAGCTATTTAGGTACTATTATTTCATTTTTCCTTAATTAACAAATTTAAATAAATTACTTTGAAGTAAAAAAAAAAATCAACAAACAATATTCTTACCATTTTTTGGGCGATATATTCTTTTCCACAATATGTTTGACACAATATTGTTGTTTTATGTTATAAGTATACAATGAAAATATTTAGGTTTGTCATGTTATTCATGTCACACAGTATTTATGTTCATAAAAATCTTTTCAGGCAACCTAATTCTAGGGAGCAGCTACTTATGGCAATAAAACAGATTCACTTTTAAGCATTGGTAAATATTATGCAAAAGCGAATTTGCACTTTAAATCTTTGTATATAGTCAGTGGGGATTTTCTTTTTCTGCTGGTAACCATCCCTTAAACCCCTTACCAATTTCGGTTGCTAGTACCACCCTCTGTAGATATATACTTCTGATCCTTGAAAGGAGTAGAACTTTGGCCATCCTTAGGCCCAGATTTATAAAAGTTACACAAAACGCAGCCCAGCCCCCAAAATATGCTGCATTGTGTTGCTAGAGAAGGAGAGAGCATGAAGCATGAAAGCATGAAATGTACAGATATATGGGCATTGTCCGTAGCTCTCGCTAGCACCAGTACAGAATTGTGCTGCTGAGTGCTGCACACATACCTTTGCACCATAGTGCAAGGGTGTGTGCATGAGCCCAGCATAGTTTTTTTACAGAAGGGGTGCCCTTCCAGTACAAAATATTATGACTAGACAAGTTTTAAAACATTTCCTACTTTGTATGTGTGCTATGCAATGCAGCACCCATGGAAAGTCAGAAAAGAAAGGAGAAATGAAAACATTTCTCATTTTAATACCTGCTTTCCAGCAACATAAATATTTGGCACAAAATCCCTGTAGCAAGTAGAGAGGGTTTTGTGTCAAAAAGCATTGGCAGTTGCATGAAACCCCCAAGTACCACCCATGTAACAACCCATTGACGCTAAGTAATGCAAAGCAGTGCTTCGCGTTGGTTTACATTATGCTTCTATACAAACCAACACAAATACCTATTTGTCTTGATTTGTAAACTCCTAAAAAGGTTTTGTGTTGGGCTTGGTTTACAGAAGTAATTGAAACCCACCACAAAACATTTGTAAATTTCGGCCCCTCGTGTGTGAAAGTGCCTGCAAAACATTGTTTAGAAGCTGACGTGTCCATTTTTATCTACTTGTTCAGGCACCCCTCTCAGGAGAGCCCACATTTAGCACCTGGGGCCAGTTGTATGACCCTTTTTAGCTGTTACAAATGGTAAATCAGCCCGTTTGCGACCGCTAAAAAGGGTTGTGTTATATACAAACCCTATTTTGTGAGTCTGTAACCTGTTACTGACTCGCTAAATAGAATTTGCAACTCGCTATTAGGAAGGGGCGTGCCAAGGGCGTTCCTTTCTAACAGCGAGTTGCACTGATATGTCCGATTGCTTTGCGACCATAAATGCAGTTGCAAACACACAGTTACCTACTACTTAAAGTAGGTTGGAAGCAACTCGCAAACGGAAAGGGGTCCCCAGGGAACCCTTTCCCCTTTGTGAATATATGCAAAAAAGAACTTTAAGTGCACCACCCGCCCGTAAAAAATGAAAAGAAAACTCTTCATTTTTTCTCCTAAAGGCATCCTATTTTCCTTTATGGCAAATGGGCTGCATTAGAAAAAAAAAGGTTCTTTATTTAAAAAGCAATCACAGACATGGTGGCCTGCTGTCCCCAGAAGACCACCATCCCTGTGAAATGTGAGATTCCTACTGGGTTGCAAATTGCGACTTACCTTATTAATATTAAAAGGTAGGTCTTTATCGACCCCATTACAAATTGCAAACAGTGTCTGAGACACTGTTATACATTCCATTTTTCGAATCACAAAATGCAAGTCGCAAAACGTCTCAATTTGTGACGTGCAAAATGGAATGGTCATGCATCTGGCCCCTTGTACCCTATTTGCTCACACAATATTAAAATTGCTTAAGTTGAGAAAGTGGTTGCCGTTGTGGCCCACCGTCGCTTATTTTCTGGGGACCAGTACTATTTTTCATCATCAGACTTTCGCCCAGAGCAAAAGAGAAACTACAAAGAAGCAGAAAAGGAAGAGGAAAATAAAGACAGAAAAATAGTTTTGAGGTAGAAAGAAGAGACCAGAAGGAAACAGTGAGAGTGAGATAAAATGATAGAGTGTCTTGTGGTGAATTAAAGACTATGCAGCCTTGATATTCGTCTGTTTCATTATTTGTAACACTGGCTGCTGAATTCTGAGCAAAGGTTTGGCCCATAGAACTTAATAATTTTATAAATTAAGAACTGAATATTAGGCTATATTATTAGGTATTAGCAAATCTACTAGAGTCAATTCACATTTTCTAAGCATCAAACATGTACTTGTACATGTAAATGAAATTAATAAAAACCTGAGTTCCCTTAGGAGCACAATAACCTTTCTACATTATGCAAACATCTATGGATGCATATTTTGAAATGAACATCAAACCACACCTGTTGTTTGTCATATATTTTTAAATGCATCGTGATCTTTAATTACTTAATATTTGACTTTAGCACACTTTCTTTGTCCACTGCACTCCCCACAACACTTGTGATTTTTGCACTCTCGGGTCTTTGGATGACCATTACTGATGATTATCCTAACCCACCATAAGAGCTTTGTGAGAAAATGACATCCAATTACATGTAGTAATAGTGTCAGTAGGTGAAGTGGAGTTATGAGCATCAAATCACACACATCATTTGCAAATTAAATGTTAATGTAATAATCAACTAGAAATATCAGAAACCCACCGGCACTGCAATATATTTTCACATGCTAATATCTGAGCATTTTTAATTACACGGTGCTAGATAATTATATACTGTGGAAAAATAATTAGATCTGAGGTTCTCAGATGAAAAGCTATTATTAACTGAATCACACTTAATAAATTAATAAATGTTTTGTGGACTCACATTTCTACAAAATCATGTTAGGCAAATACTTGATTTTGAACTGGATGAAAGACAACTCCATCAGACTCAACTCTGATTAGACAGAAGTACTGATCTTTGGAAATTCCACCTCTGTCTGGGACCACAGCTGCTGGCCAGCTGAACTTGCACCCACTTCCACGCCAACAGACCATGCGTGCAACCTAGGGATCATCCTCAACAGCCAACTATCCATGAAACAGTAAGTCAATGTTGTTGCCTCCTCCAGCTGCCTTTCACATACTTCACATGCTCTGCAGAATCTTCAGATTAACCCCTGTTGACACCAGAAAGACCATCACTCATGCCCTGGTCACCAGCCGCCTAGACTATAACAATGCTTTCTATGCTAGACTCTCCTCTCAGCTCCTAAAAGGACTCCAGACCATACTGAATGCTGGACCTCCCAAAAAGGTGCCACATCATCCCAACTCAGAAACCTCCACTAGAAGAGATGCCAGTTCGAAGCTATTCCTCACGCATGCTTACAAAGTCCTCCACAACCAAGGACCATCCTACATCAAACATGAACAGCCTCCATCAACCTTCTAGGCACCTTAGTTTGTCATTTCTAGCCCTCGCACACATTTCTCACATCCGCCGCATCCGCAGCAGTGGCTGTCCCTTCTCTTACATCGCCACCAAGACCTGGAACAATCTGCCCCTCAACCTCCGTACTGCACACTCCCTGGCAGACTTCAGAAAGACTCAAGACCTGGCCGTTCGACCAAGACACAGCTTCCTCAGTGAACAGATACCTCTAGGGGTGCAAGTGCCACGCCATACAAATACCGCTTGATTGTTTGATTGATTTGGGTATGCAGAGGCATAGAAAGCAAAATAGGCCATAGGAAAATATATGAATAAATGTGGTCTAGGAAAAACATTACGTCTTCATCCCTCTCACCATGATGAATCATTTAGTAAGGCCTTTGCCCCTACAATGACAACCCTTTCCCACATATAGATATCCCCCCTTACTTCCTGTTCTTTTTGTGCACTGATCAATTCCTGGGCAGGCTCATTGCGCGTGCCCCAGCAACTTTCAATGCCGACGGGGTTGAGGAGTCCTTGCATCCCGGTTTGTACGGCTCTGTCTTATCTGCTTATGGTTCCCTGGTGGGCTGTATGTTCAAGGTGAGTGGATTGTTGGACATGTGGCGTACAGTGGTAGGGCTCCTGTGCTTGTAGCCGGCCAACTGGGGGAGACGGTCCTTAGTTGCTGGCGAGCAGTCGCCTCCTTGGCAACCCATATTCTAGTTGTTCTGGACATGTTACTGTACCAAAAGCCTCAAGGTGCTGACTGTCTAGCTCCATCAGTCTGCTCACTGTAATGCTCACAGTTTTTTAATACCACTTCCCGAAGTGTCTATTTAGAAATGCATGCGACAGGCGCTCAGCGATGCAAGATGGCTGCTACTTGAGGAGCTCCTCCACATCGAGCTGTGCTCGAACAAGAAGGGACCTTTTCCGGGAGTTACAGCCTCACCCACTCGACAGATTCTGGTGCCGGACTGCATGGGGAATGTTCTGTGAAAGTTTCAGAACGTGGCACGGTCTGGACAGTCATTTATTTTACATTATGTCTTTCCCATTTTACCGAGGACGCCATTTTAGATGTTTTCCCTCCTGCGCTGCAATTTTCACTAGCGTGAAGTTGCTACGCCGCAATCTCTCTTCCAAACCTCCTCATATTTTCAAAGCAGCCTGAATTCATTACCTGATGAGCGCAGGAAGGTTATTTGCTGCTTTTCTTTTCCTTTTTTCTCTACCCATTGCCACCAAGGAACTGTGTTCTGCCTCACATAACGTTGTGTAATTTGAAGGTTGACACACCACCCCCTGCCTCTCTCATTTGGGGGCAGCTACAACATTTTTCCTGCAGTATTTTTCAGTGCCTACCGCCATTGTTTCTTCTGTTAAGCTTTATACATCGTTTTTGGCTGGCATCTAATTACACTCCTCTGTTGACAATCTGTTGTGACTTTCACCGCTGGTATTTTTCCCGTTTATGCTAGTTTTATCTTGACAACCACCTCACAGCTGCTCACTACTTACATTTTCCTGGCCTCTACTCGATGATGAAGCATCCACACAAGTCTCAGGGGACCTCATCTGGAGGGTGCAAGGATGCAAATGCTGGAGCAGGTAAACGCCTCAAAAAAGACCCACCTTCTCCCTCCAAATCACCACTTCCTCTCACATTGGAGGACATCATGGAGGAACTGCGCCTTATTAGGCCTTTCATGACTGACACTGCTGCCACCCTTCAACGTATTGAAGATAAATAGTCGGGTCTCGACTCCAGACATTCAGACTTCAAGCAGAAGGTCAGTGATGCTCAAGACGTCGTAGCCAGGGTTGAAAGTCTTACAAAAGAAGTAAACCAACTTAAAAAGACCACAGAGGATTTGGAAAATTGCCACAGACGCAATAATTTGCATATTTATGGTATTCCTAAGAATTCTGAAGGTTCGGACATGATTACTTTCTTGAAAACTCAAGTTTTTCAAATCTTTGGCCTTCCAAAATCCGTTCAATATTCAAAGGGCTCAGAGATTGGGGCCCGAGAGTTCATCTTCCTCTTCAAAACCAAGAGGTATAATTGCTTATTTTCTTCTTTATTCAGACCTCATGGCAGTTCTCAACGCTGCAAAACAACACAAACAATTGCTTTGGTCTGGCCACAGAATCTTCTTTAGTCAAGACGCTTCCAAGTCGATTGTCAACCAACGGAAGGAGTTCCTTGACTTCAGACCCGCCTTGCAATTTATGAATGCACGATACGGATTAATTCATCCCTGTTTCTTTATAGTCACTTACAAAGACAGAACTGTGAGTTTTGAAGACCCAGACGACCTCGGAAAGTTTATTCACTCTCAAAAAGGAGAACTAATGGAACTTAACAAACCATGATTGTTTGTCATTGTTTTTCTGGCGTGTTTTGCTCAATGTTTGGCCAGTTCATTATAATTGTTTAATATTTTCTTGTGTATCTCCTCTCATGTTCCCTAGGTCTACCCTTCCCAATGTGGCTGATGATGTTTCCTACCCTTGTTATTTAATATTTATTTTAAACATTTGTAAAGCGCATTTGACACCTTGCAGGTTTCCTGGCGCTGGCGAATACTCTTAACTAAGGAGAACGGCAAGGAACAGGTGAGGTTGTGGTTTAAGGGAATAACCACGTTTTGATGCGTTTCCTAAAGGGGAGGAGTTGTGAGATTTGACGGATTTCAGGAGGCAGACTGTTCCACAGTTTAGCCGCTGCGACTCTGAAGGATCTGCCCCCCGTCCGGACTTTGTTGTATCTGGGAACAATTACCAGACAGGCTGAGGCTGAGCGTAGAGTTCTGGTAGGGGTATACCAGTTGAACATGGCCTGCAGAGGTTTGGGCCCAGCTCCGTGGAGCGCTTTAAAGATGAGGCAGAGGGACTTGAAGGCCACTCGTTGTTTGAGTGGGAGCCAGTGTAGCTCAGCTAGGGCCGCTGTGGCTGAAGATCTCCTGGTCCAGCCAAGAACTAATTTGGCTGCGGCCGACTGAACTCTTTGAAGTCTGTCAAGTAGAGCAACTGGGGACTCAAGTAGCAACGCGTTACAGTAGTCAAGGCGACTGAGGATGGTGCACCTGACTATCAGCTCCCGAGCTTGTGCAGGAAGCAGTGGCATAATTTTGCGCAGGGAGCGTAGGAGAGCCGTGCAAGTTCCCACCGTTTTTGCAACTTGGGTTTCTGTGCTCATTTTATTGTTCAGTGTGGCCCCTAGGTTGCGAACCGATGTGACTGGTAGAGGTTTGTCTGGAGTTTCCGGGGGCCAAAAGTCGCGGGGGAATTGCCGAGGAATGCGACTTCCTGCACAATACAGAACCTCCACTTTGGAGGAATTAAATTGCAGTGAATTATTATGTAGCCACCCAGCCGTTTCCCTTAGGCAGTCATGAAAGGCTGCAAGGGGGGCAGAGTCTTCTCCCTCCCAAGAGTGGATGAGCTGGGTGTCGTCCGCATAATTAATGGTTTTTAACCCGTGGGCCTTTATAAGCGTGATCAGTGGTTTAAGGTACACGTTAAATAGGATGGGGCTGATGGAGGAACCCTGGGGCACCCCGTGGGGGACAGAGGAAAAGGTGGATTGAAAAGGGGGGAGAAACACAGCCTGTCTCCTGTCCCGTAGGAAGGAGTGGAACCAAAGTAGGGCTGTACCGTCCACTCCCGCCACCTGGAGTCTCTCCAGCAGGATCCCATGGTTAACCGTATCGAATGCGGCAGACAGGTCCAGCAGAATCAAGGCTACTGCCTGGCCCCTGTCTGCCCGCATACGAAGGTCCTCCATGGCTGTCAGGACAGCTGTTTCGGTCCCGTGGGCAGGGCGAAAACCAAATTGAAAATCATCCAGGATCTGATTTTGCTCCAGATGAGTGGAGAGACAGGTGCTTACCCAGCGTTCGGCAATCTTTGCTGGGAAAGGCAAGAGGGAGATAGGACGGTAGTTAGACAAACATTCAGGATTCAAGGAAGGTTTTTTTAATAGTGGAGTGATTAGGGCCTGCTTCCAAGGGGAAGGCACAAATCCGCAGTGTAAGGATTGATTGCAGATCCTACGGAGGGTGACAAAGAGATCGGTACCAAAATGTTTCCAAATTTTTGGAGGCAATGGGTCAAGGGGGGAGCCAGAGGTGATACCGAGAGCCAACCTTTCGAATTCAGGTTCTGGGATGGGGGGGAACTCCCGCAGCTTTTCCATGGGAGGAGAACCTGAGTGCCCCGAAACCGGGTCACTTGTACAGGCCCTTGGTATGTTGGGACCACCTGATGGAGGGGAGGAGTTCAGATTACGGATAATGGTGTCAATTTTGTTTTTGAAGAATAGCGCCAGGTTATCACAGAGGGCTTGTGTGGGAGGGGTAGTTGTTAAGGCACATTCAGGGTGGGTAAGGTTTGTGAGAATCTGAAATATGCTTTTTGAGCTGTTGGTGGCATTGCTAATCGTAGTGCAGAAATAGTTGGCTTTGCTCTGAGCAATAGCAGTTTTATATGCCTGGAGATGGTTTTTCCAGATTGCTTTATTAATATCGGAGTAGCCTTGTCTCCATTTCCTCTCTGATTGTCTGCAGGCTAATTTGAGAGATTTCAGAGAGTCGTTAAACCAGGGGGCTGGAGCTCGGCTTTTTGCTTTGCCCTCATGTATGTAACGTATGTGTCGTACAACTTCTTGGCCTCGTTCTACCCTCGTGTATGGTAAGCTCCCTTTATTTTGCCTCACTCAATCTTCCTTTTATATATACATATCCTACCCTTTTGTTTCATACCCTAACATTTTTACTTAGTCCCACTCAGTAACTTCTTTATTGTCAGTGTTTCTCTTCTGTGTGGTTGTCTTGCCTTTCGCCGCCCCCCTCTCACCTCAATGACCCTTTCCTTGAATGGTCTTATGGCTAAAGTCTGTGGGCTTTTTGTCATCTTCTTCTTGAGATCTATTTTGGTGGAGTTCTATCCTCCGCCTCTTCTTCTTGTATTTGCTCCTTGTCACTCTTTCCTTTTCTTCTTCTGCATTTTTGGGTCCTCACACATTATTCTTCTGTTTAGACTTTTACTTTTTTTATTTCATACTTCTTCATTGTGCTTCCCTCTGTCTCTTATTATTATTTTTTTTACTTAAATTCTATATTCTTCTCTCCTTGTGTTCTCTTCTTCATGGCTGTATGACCCATCAGCTTCCTTGTACTTTCATCTTTCTACACCTTCTTGATCTCCTGTTCATACCCCTTATTTGCCGACTGATTTTTAAGTCACTCTTACTCAATGTTATTCTCCAATCTAGTTTACTTTCCATGTGTCTATTTTTCTATACTTCTTACTCATGAAAGGACTCCATATTATAACCTGGAACGTCAAAGGACTGCGTAACCCCGTCAAAAAACAGCGGGCACTTTCTCACCTTGCCAGACTACTGCCATGTTGCGATGTTGCAAGAATCACACCTCAAATTACAAGACTTAGAATCAATACGTAAACATTGGGTGAGCAAAATGTTTTGTTCACCTGCTTTCAATAATAAGAATGGTGTGATAATTTTTTTTCATAAATCTTTGAATGTTTTATTACAAAATGAGTGTATAGATCCAAATGGTAGATGGATATACTTAGATGGTAAAGTTAACAACCACCAACTTTCTTTTTGTAACTTTTATGGTCCTAATGGTATCGATCTATCTTTTTGGAATGACCTTTCTACTTTCCTTTCCTCACACTCGGCTGAGCATTTGATTCTGGGTGGGGATTGTAATCAACTTATGGACCCATTTCTTGATCGGAAATCCCAGACCAGATACATTCCAAATAAGATGCAGAAAGGGTTTCTTAAAACCATTACTAACAGGGAATTGATAGACATATGGCGAACCTCCCACCCTGAAGTTCTAGAATTTTCTTTCTTCTCACCTGTCCACAATCACACTCACGGATTGATTGCATTTTCCTCACACAACCTGCCTTACAATTTATGAACGCAGTTGAAATTGGCTCTATCCATATTTCTGACCATGCTCCTGGTATTCTTGATATGGATTATCCTTCACCCTCTCCAGCTTCAAGACGATGATGCTTTAATAATTCCCTTCTTTTAGACCCACAATTTTCTGAAAAGTGTATCCCATTTGCCCAGGCGTTTTTCATCACCACCTTTCCTCCGTCTCTCAATTCCACTCTGTCTGGGATGCTTTCAAAACCTCCGCTGGGGGTTTTATCATAGATTTTGTGTCTCAGAAAGAAAAGGAAGCCCTCTCTCATTCCACATAAGTACTTCAATACTAATTGCCCCAATACACTACCCCTTCTTATTAAAGCCAAAATGCAATATAACAAATTATCTTGGGATTCGGCTTGCAACTCTATTCTCAAATTTAATGCTAAAATGTATGGTGGTCGTAATAAAGCAGGGAGATATTTAGCAAACTATCTCAAAATTAAGAAACAAAAATCTAAAATTGTGGCCATAAAAGATGAATCAGGGAATCTCTGTAATCTGGTAATAACAGGACATTAATAAAGTAGAGCATATTATGAGAAACAGTATCAAGCAATGCTAATAGTAGCAAAACTGTACTAACTAAAGGTGCATTTTTAGAAGATCTTAAAGTGAGAAAAGAGAAAAGAAAAGAAAGGAAAAAGAAGAAGAAAAGAGGGAGATGAAAGAAAAGAGAGAAAGGAGAGTCCTAAGAAAGATATAACATTAAACATGTTAAGAGCAATATTCAGTATATAATAAATAACAATGCCATATGTAACAAAAGGAATTCATTTGACTTTCTAGATACAAAATTAGTTGAAGGTAACCATAGTAAGTCTCTTTTAATCAGCAAAGAAGTAGAAGTGGCATAAGCTCTATCCATTCTGTGATGGCGACATAGTAAATTTCATCATGCTTGATAAGAAATTTTTGAGGTATCTTTCCAATTAGTGGTAATAATCTGAAGCGTGACAGCTAAAAATAAGTTGATGAAATTACCTCCAGTGTTGTGATTAACCCAAGCGAGGGACAGGTTAACAAGAAAAACATGTTTATATGGAAGGGGATGTTAGACAATAGAATGTCATTTAATTTTGACTAAATACGGGACCAGAAGGCTTTAACAAGGGGGCAATGGATAAAACATGTGAAGAAAATCTCCTTGCTCGTGAGAGCAGCACCAACATTTAGGAGAATCTAATAAGTTAAATCTGTAAAGGTCGCTAGGAGTAAGAAATAGTCTATTGTAAAAGTAGTATAAGGTCTGCGTGGTGCTGGCTGAGCGTGAAGTAGTGTGCATGTTGCACCAAATGAGATCCCATGTGTGAAAGGGGAGGTCAAGGCATAAGTCTTTTTCCCATATTAGTTTCAAGGGGGATTTAGTTCTGACACAGGGGAATGAGATAATAACTTATAAATGGTAGCAGCTTGAGATTGTGTGGAAAAGTCAATAGAATCAGGCGAAGGAGATGTGTGTTCATGTATAGCGATAGGGTTAGGGTTGGCAGGGAAGTAATAGCGAGTAAGGGCATCCTTAAGTAAATTATAGTGGGAGTCGTGTTGTGAGGAAATATTATATAAAGATTAAAGTTCAGAAAGTGACATGAAAGAACCATCTTTCATCAGTTTTTGGGGAGTAATGCTACCTTTGTCAATCCATTCCTTCCAGAATAAGGCGCGATTGTTAATCTTAATTTTTTTTTATAACAGATAGGGATGCTTAGGGAGCGGTTGTTCATAGAAAGATGTATGCCAAGTGAAGATGCAACAAGAGCCCTTGAGTGAATGAGAGTAGGAAAGGGCATGCGCTTTGGAGGTAAAGTGACATGGATAGCAGAAAGGAGAGAAAACTGAGTATACTGGGCTTGTTCTATGGCACTCCATGCTGTACATGACGAGGTAGTGGAGTCAAACAAAAAAGTCCAAATTTGTGGAAAGGTGAAAGCTGAATGATATTGTCTGTGATTAGGAAAATTAACCCTGTCCAATTCTTTAGAAAGTTGAAGGCGAGCCAGTGAGATTCTGGGTTTACATTTATTCCAAAGAAACTTAATAAGTGAACTGTTGATGGTACCAAAGAAAGTATTAGGGAGAGAAACAGGGAGCATAGAGAGATAGAAGTTAATGATTGGGAGAAACATCATCCTAATCATAGCTATTCTACCCCACTATGAAAGGAAAAGTGGAGACCAACCATCAATGAGGGCCGAGAGCTTCTTAAGAATATCAGTATGGTTGAGTTTAACAAGTTCCTTGATATTGTTACAGTATAAAATTCCAAGGCACTTAATATGAGAAGAGGTCCACTCAAAGCCTGAATCAGTAAAAATGGAGGGGAGACAAAATGTATTTAAAGGTAGGATTTCTGATTTATCAACGTTCAATTTGTACCCAGAAACGCAAGAGTAGTCATGTAATGGGGAAAAAAAATCCGGCAAAGAAACAGAAGGGTTAGAAATAAATAATAGGATGTCGTCTGCATAAGCGGTGAATTTAATATCAACGTTTTGAAATTGAAACCCAGGATATTGTGTTAAATGTCTAAAAGTCTCTAGGAAAGGTTCAAGGGCGAGGATGAAAAGAAGTAGGGGGGAAAGAGGGCATCTTTGTCTAGTTCCCCTGAGGGGGGCAAAATATCGGGATTGACTTCCATTTACCCAAACAGATGTAGTTGGTGCTGAGTATAAGAGCCTTACAAATTCAATGATAGGAGGACTGAAACCATGCCATTTCAAAGCACCGGATATAAAATCCCAGCTAACGCTGTCAAATGCTTTTTTGGCATCTAAGGTGATGGCTGCGACAGGTGGTCTTGGGATTTGCCGCTGGTGTTGTGAGCTTTTCTGTTTTCCCCATGAGCCACTGGTATCTAAGGGTTTCAGCCTTCTGACCTTAAAGGTGTTTTATTTCTGGTGGCAATCGCATCTGCTCACATATTGGAGTATCTGGCTCGTTTTCTTGCTTGTCTCCTGTTATTTGAGTGTTTAAGGACTTATTTGTTTTTCTATTGGGCCCAGGCTAGGTGCCCAGGGTCCATTTTTTCTAGTGTTTGTCCAGATCCTCTGTTTCCTGTAGAGATGGTGCTTCATTCGCTGGATGCATGAAGGTCAGCTCTGTTCTATCTGGCCCGGGTGTAAGGTATCCGTTTCGCTTCCACTTTATTTGGTTGCTTTGGACCCCCCCCAGTAGAGGGATAAACCATTGACTCAGTATTTGGGTTGGTGCATCTAGTCTGTAATTCTGCTGCTTTATACACAGTTTGGTCTGTCTTCGCCTCTGGGGCTACAGGTGGTCTCCTGGGGCATGTCTGCTTCCATGGCTGAGGTGCAGGGTGCTTACTGCAGGAGTTCTGTCAGGCTGCGACTTGGGCAGTTCTTTCTCCCTTTGGGTTTCTTTGTCAGGTAGTCCAAGATCAATCAATCAACCAATCAGGGTTTGTGAAGCACAACTACTCATCTGTGAGGGTCTCAAGGGGCTGGTGGGCATTTCTGGAGGGTGCTGTGTTCATCTGAAGAGCCAGGTCTTGAGGTCCTTCCTGAACTAGAGCAGTGTAGGGCTTTGCCAGAGGTGGAGGAGGAGCTCATTCCAGCTCTTGGCTGCGAGGTAGGAGTAGGAACTTCCACGTGTTCTGGTCTTGTAGATGCGTGAGATGGTGGCCAGGGAGAGGTCATTTGAACAGAGGTTTTTCTTGTGTGCGTGGAAGGATAGGTGGTTGTTTAGGCATACTGGTCCAATGTTGTGGAGGGCCTTGTATTCATGGGTGAGGAGCTCAAATGTTATTCTTTTTTTGATGGGCAGCCAGTGGAGGTTGCGGAGGTGCTAGCTTATTGGCTTGGGTGCCTCTCACTAAGTGACTCAGTATGGCGAGAGGGACGAAGGCATGATACTGTGATCACTTTGAGTCCTTTTCTTGCCGTGAAGGCTCAGGACCTCCATGCCACCTTTTTTAACCAGTTTACCTGTGTGATGTTTGGGCTTGGTACAGATCAAGAAGTAAGGTGGGGAGGAGGAATTTTTTTATGTGGGAAAAGGTTGTTGTGACTGGAGGCATATGGGCCCTACTAAGTGAGTCATCACATCCTAAAGGAAGAGTGATGCTGTTACTGGTAAGTAATATCAGCATAACTGCTACTTTGCAGGACCCCAGGAGAAAACTAATGTGGACTGTATCCTGAAATCGTCATAAAAAAAACATGCCGTAGAGAACATTGGTAAATTGCAGAATCGAGAAAAAGACTGACATTAAGTTGATTTTCCTTTGAAATGCCAATGACTTTATTGCGTATCTTTTGTTTTGAGTTTGAAGATAAAAATAGAAATGCACCACCAGCTCCAGTACCTCACTCACCACAAACATGCTAAGACATTTAACTCCATGTACCTAAACACAGTCTAGCTACAAAACTATAAAATTATAACAGGTCAAGTGAAATATGCGATCATCTTTTCACTAAAAAGGGAATAAAAACAGTATCGTTTTTAACAAACTTAGTGGAATATAAAGAATAGAATATCACTAGCCAAACGCTGTCAAAGATCTTTAACGCAACACCACCGCCAGTCATCATACCGTAATTCCTCACTTTCTCCACAACATGAGTGGAAGCAATTCCCAAAGTCAGTAGGAATACTAAAGCCCACTCACACCCACACACCTGTGTCTAGCCACCACATAAATAAACAGATGATGGCTCTTTCCTCCTTTTACCTGACAGACATTATTGGCAGTGCTCATGTTAACAACCCTTTCATACAGGAGAGGAGAGCCAAGCAGTGCAAGTGGCTACACATCTACATGCTCAAGTCTAAAGCATACCAATCCCGATCCCGACCCCTCTCCTTCAATGCTTTTAATACTTTCGCTGCTAGCCCTTTCCCCCCTGGGCTAAAACTTTTTTTTGCTATTTGTGGTAGTTCGCACTTAGACCCCAGTAACTTCCTTACCACATAAGGTATCCATGTCAAATTTGCGTACTTTTTTTTCAACATCATGGGGATTCTAAAGTAATCCTGGGTTTATGGATTCCCCTGGAGGGGACCCAGAAATTAGCCAAAATACAGCTACATTTTGTTTCTTTAGGGAAAGTGGGGAAAAGGTGCTGCAAATGAAAGTGTCTAGGTGTTCCCTGCAAATGGTATCAAAAAAGGGTTTATGGGGCTGAAATCACCATTTTCCCAGCTTTTAGAGAATGACAGACTTTTGTCAGAAAATCTAAAATGTTTACACAGTTTTGGCATTTTTCTGGGGCATAGCCTACTTTTGCTTTTTTTGTGCTTTCAACCATTTTCCAGTTAATGAAAGAAATGGGTATGAAGGCAATAATGGATCCTGGAAAGCTATACATTTAAGTAAAATACACAAAATCCTGAATTCAGCAAAGATTGATTGAAAAAGCTTTATTCGAGTTGTACACTCATAAAAGCACACACATATAAATTACATACATTTCTTAAAAACATCAAACAATCTATTACACTTAGTTTATAGTTAAAAAATACATAGTACACAAACATAAAAATTATTTGTCAATTGGGATTAATATAAGCTTTTTCATACAATGCAGAAACTACATGCATGTTACAGTATAGAAACCTCCGCGTTACGGACCATTCCCGGGTTTGTACAATAAAACTCATAGCATACATGTTATCCGCGTTTTAAATTTAAAATTCATATATATCTCCCAGTTGCTATCTACAAATAAAAATCGTACACAGGAAATTGGGAGGATGTAGAATTCAGAAGGTACTGGTAGCTAGAGCCCTCCTCCTTAAGGACCACGCCCACCCCAAATATTTGGCAGTTCCGACTACAAGGAACATTTCAGTGGAAGAACAAATAATTCTTAGCCCCTCAACACCACTTAGGACACCGAGATTCCTACAAACTGGGGCCAGCCAAGATTTCCTTGGATTTACATAAGCCACACATGAGAATAGAAAATGTGCGATGCTTTCATTGGGGGCCCCGCATGACGGGCAACACGCACTGCCTCCAGTCTTCCAACTGGACGTCATACACCTCAAGGGGAGAGAGCCTGCCCTTAACTGGAAAAATAGTTTCCTGTCTGTTGGGGAAGTTATAGTATCCCAATACTTTTCTAAGGATGGCTGATGTTTAATTTCCATGAATCTACCCCCCAAGGATTCCGAGGTTACGCTTCTCCAAAGTTTTTGATCAATGTGGTTCCAATATAGTTCTTTAATACTGGATTTACTGGGGAATACTTCCCCTAGGGGGTTTTCCCACAGTTTGGAGAGCCCAAGCTCAAAAAGAGCATCTCTTAACATTTTTAGCCATGCGATTTTATGGAAAACATCAAGTTTGGCTAATGCTAAGAACCCCTCGGCGTAGTGTCTTATTTCCACGGTTGTCCATAAACGTCTCCAATAAAGGATAGGCCTCAGTCGGGCACGATCGGTAAGCGATCTTCTACCTAAGTCTAAACCAAGCGGTATAAGTGGGGTGCTTTGAGGGAGACTAGTTATCCCTCTCAGAAACCTGTTCTCAGATCTCTGAAGAGTGGTGAGATTCTCAAAGCCCCAGACTTCAGCCCCGTAAAGGGCTGCGCCCAGGGCCTTTGCGTCATAAACCATGAGAACAGGTTTTATGGGCCTGGTTTTAGATTTTATTTGCTCAACCCTGAGTACACCAGAAATCTGCTGGTGTTTCAACACCGCCTTCTCTATGTGTCGTGTCCAACCCGGTATACTTGATATCTCGACCCCGAGATACGTGAAAACATCTACCGACTCAAGCTTGATATTGTTCAAAGAAACATTGGGTCGAGAATGGCACTTTTGCCCAAAGGCCATCAGCTTAGTCTTGTTTACATTAACCTCTAGGCCCCGTTCCTTGCAAAATGAGTCGAAAATGTTCAAAGCTCTCTGGAGGCCCGACGGGGTTTTAGACACGATCAGGGTGTCGTCAGCGAACATCAGAATAGGGACTCTGATGCCCGCTAACGAAGGTGCATCGACCATTGCGTCCAACATCCTGTCCACAATACCATTAATGAACAGGGAGAACAGCAGGGGTGCCATAGCACATCCCTGCCGGACCCCCCGCTCAACTGGGAAGTTAGCAGTGGATTCCCCATTCCTCCCCCACTGGACCTTTGCGTAGTTACTTTCATGCAGACGCATTATCAGCGTGAGCAATTCAGGTGGGACCCCTATTTTAAACAGAACCTCCCACAGCGTGCGCCTGGGCACCAGATCAAAGGCGGCCCTGAGATCTACAAATGCTACATAGAGCCTGCCTTTGCCCAGGAGTACAGTCCCCCACCGCAGCATGGTGAAGCGAAAGATTTGGTCGACCGTACTGGTTGCACGTCTGAATCCTGCCTGGAAGGGGGATAACGCATTGTTATCATCTACCCAGGCCATAAGTTTGTCGACCAGCATCTTCCCCACCACTTTTTGCATGGTGGCCAACAGACTTATTGGTCTATAATTTACTGGTAGTGACCGATCGCCTTTCTTAAAGATCGGTATTATTATTGCCCCCTTCCATATATTTGGGATTTTAGCCCCTTTCGCTAGGCCATTTCCCAACAAGGTCGCATAATTTGCCCACTGGGCCTTGTCGTGTTTAAAGATATCTGAGGGGATTCCATCCAGCCCAGGGGCTTTCCCCCCCTGCAAGCTTGCTATTACGTGTTCCGCATCCTTGCATGAAAATAAATCACCCTTACAGAATATCATAGGGATTGGTTCTATGGCCATTAGATCCCTGCTCTCAGCATACTGGGGTTTAAAATACTCGACCCACAATGCCTCATCGACATTGTTGTCGGGTTGGTTAGAGACGCCCCCTCTTCCCCATTTCACGGTTTTCCAGAAAAGCCTGGAATCCTTCTGCCCTGAAGCAGCGAGTAGCTCCTCCCAATACTCCTCGTCCCACAACTTCTTGGCCAGGCGGATACTATCATTATAGTGTTTCCTACTGGCGCTAATCATAGCCCTAACTCTGCTTTTAAGTGCTCTGCCCAACTCCAGTCTGGCTACCCTGCACTGCTTGTTGAACCAGGACGCCATAGTGATTGGCGCTTTTCTGTTATACTTTACTGGCTTGGTAAAGTACGGTTTTATCACAGAAAAGAAGGTGTCGTGTATATCAGTTAATTCAACCGAGTCTGGTATTACAGGGTCAGCTTTTGTCATGGCAGCAATAGCATTGACTGTCTCCAATTTAATGGACTCCAAAGAGGACAAATTGGCCAGGACATACGGCCATCTCACCCGTCTTAAGTCATTAGTCATGACAGGTACATTCCCATTACCTGAAACTAGATTAGTTCGTGCGGACCTCCACCATGAGTGGGAGACACAAAGGGGGTTATGATCACTTTCTACTCTCCCCACAATTTCCATGTCACCCACACCACACCATAACTCAAAACTACAGATGACGTAGTCGATCCTACTTTTGTTATGCCCATTATCGAATGTGCAATTGCCACCTTGGTCGCTTTTTGTCCTGCCATTAAGAGCCCTCAAACCATACTCTAGACATAGCGCGTTCA
The DNA here is from genome assembly GCF_964261635.1 of Lissotriton helveticus. Taxonomy (NCBI): domain Eukaryota; kingdom Metazoa; phylum Chordata; class Amphibia; order Caudata; family Salamandridae; genus Lissotriton; species Lissotriton helveticus. The sequence goes on from NC_136060.1 coordinate 198,571,874, forward strand.
ACAAAAGAATATCTTTTGACCACCGCTTCACAGGTACGAGGTTTAGATTTGGGATGCCCCAGAGGGCATCTTCCTCCATTCCTATTGGGTGTGCAGTATTTTCTAAAGGCTCAAATGTCCTATTCAAATCGCCAGCCAAAATTACTCTGTTTCCAAGTGACTGGGAATCAAGGGAGGCGGATAAGACCTCTAAGGTGGCAGAATTCCCAAGACTCATGCCCCTGGCATATATATTGTAAATGTCTATCACGCCACCCTTTCCTACAGATAACCTTAATAATTGTATGTCCTTGCACCCTAGATCAATCAATTTTATTTTGAGCTTTGAATTTTGCTTGATCCAAATTGCGAGGCCACCCATGGGTCTGCCCCTGGGGCCTCTCGTAGCTGGTATACAAAAATTTAAGTAACCTGGGAAAAATATTGGGTCACAAGCCCACGTCTCTTGGAATAGGCACATTTCGAATCCACTTACAAAGTCAATCCATTGCTGTGACAATAATCTAGCCCCCAGCCCCGCTATGTTCCACGATAAAAAGTTCTCCAGGGTATTTTCAATACAAGTCCCCTTTTCAATAGATACCATAGGCAACAAATCAACTAGCGTCCTACAATCACAGTTCTCTCCAACGACAGTATCTATACAATTAGCAACTATTCCCTCCTTGATGCTAATAGTGGTTGGGATAGCTAGTTCACCCACATAGCCCACGGGACTTGCAATAATACTCCCATCACCCATATTCTCTATTTCCGAGGTTAAACTCGTTTCATCTTCATTATTTGACATTTTTCCGCCAGTGTTACTTCCCCCAACCCATTCCCCCACCGGAGGCGATTGGACATCTGGGCTCTGTCAATATCCCCACCTCATCTGTCCCTGCCCATTCTGTGGGATACATGCCGGTATATAATACTTGTTTATACTTGCGGTGGGCACAGCCATGGGACCAACCTCTACCCCAATCGGAATAACAGATCTCGGGTACTCCCAACAACCCCCTGACTGGGTGACAGGTCTCGGGTAGAAGAAAATTAGGTCCACAACCCCAATCCCTCCAATACTAATATTCCATCCTGGTCCCGTTATCAGCCCCACAACCCTAGGATCCTGAAAATTAATTATGATACACTCACCCCCCTGCTTTTTTAGGGTGTTCCCTATCCAGTTGACTCTTCTTGCCCCAATTATCAGGCCGTCCACTCCCCCTGGCAGAGGTCTATTTACACGAAGCCAGTGCATGGCTTTGTTTTTTAGCATGTCAAAGGTTTCTTTTTGACCCTCCATTAGGGGTGGGACATTAGTGAGTATGGCCACATATGGGTAGGAGTCCGGGGTGAGCTGTACTGGAGGAGTCTTAGCCAGGAATTTAGTTATATGGGGTTTTGTGGGTGCTTGCTCCGGGGGAGCACGGCAATGTATAAGGGTGTTTTCCACTGCCGCAACAGTATTGGTCCTATTCCCAATGCTAGGGGCCTCCCTCGTGAGACCACTACCCACTCCTGTATTAGTCGTAGGCCCCACCTTGTTCCCAGTACCATTACTGGAGGGCGATTTACCATTTCCTGGCCTTTTGGCCATGGTTTTCCCCTGCCCGATCGGCAAAAACGTGGTATTTTTTCTAGTTGTGGTGGGTGGGGTTTTTACACTAACATTACAACTCCCATTAACATTGTTAGAGGATTTAGTGTTCCCACTGTTAGTGCTAATTTTAGAGGGAATTGTATTGGATACATTCTTACTGATCACCCCTTTGGTTTCCTGAGCAGGGGTGACACTTACAGGCGGGGATTGCAAATCCACCAACACAACTTCCTGGTCTTTGATAGCTAACTGTGGGGGTTTCCCATTCTCACGCAATCTATTTCCAGACTTGATTAAAGATTTAATGGAAAAGAAATTATCCAAGCTAGCTTGCTCTAGATGGTCAAGTTGGTCGGCTAGCTTTTGGAGTCTAAGCTCAACAGGGTGTAAAAGGGAACGCATTATTTTCCCCACTTCTACCAGGAAATCATGATTAGGAGAGGGTAGCCCCGGGGGTTCTGAAAAAATAGGATCATTGGCTGGGACTGCCAAGTTTGCAGGAGGCAACAGAATTATTGAGTCCACTTCTAGTTGGACTGCTACTTCCTCCCCCCTCGGCATTACTACTTCATTCTTTGCGGGGGCATGGCTTGAGGATGATTTAGAACCCAGCTTCCTATGCTTTCTCACAGGTTTTTGTGCTTGTGCTTTTTTGACAGTAACTCCCCATTTCCTTTTAACACCAGGCTTGGGTTTAAGCATATCCACATGCATACAAGATTTTTCATGAACTACATTTTCTTTAGATGAATGACTGAGTGCATCAGGGTGCTCAACAGACAAACCAGTTCCTGCAGTGACTGCTGGAGGGGTATCAACTAGCTCAATCAGGGGGGGGTATGTCAAATAGTAAGTCCTGGGTGACAGGTAAAACAATAGATGACAATGGTGTAACCAGCGCAGGAAAGTTTAAACCTTGGTTTTTTTCAGGCGGGTTTTTCAAAAGCTCTATCGAGAGCCTACGCCCAGCTCGTCTTTCCGCCAGGGCAATCTCTTTGTCAATATCCTGTGGCAAACGTTTGAAATAAGAGTCAAGGGGGCCCATGACGGCCGGTTCTAAGTCTGACATTGATGGCAATAATGTGGAAGTACTTGTTATGCCAGCCATAGTATAGAGAGCTCCCCTGCAAAAGTATCAACAAGTCACGTATCGACTAGTATATTAAACGGTGGAACAATACCTGGGAATCTAGATGTTAAAGGGGTGGCCCAGCCCGGCCTCCTGCGGCCCCGGACGGCCACAGACGGTCCCGCCCTTGTCTCGGGCTTCTCCCGGCGCCCTCCCGCGCGCTCCCGCGCAGCGGGGATACAAGGGGCTTAATGTAGAATGAGGTTGCTAATAGGTGAAGGGGGGGGAGTGGTCGGGGAGAGCGGCCCAGGTGGAACAGATCAGGCAGGCAGCGGGTGCTCCTGGGATGTGTAGTCCCAATTGAGCGCGCACACTCGCACTCGCTCGCAGCCCCGACAAGTAGACTTCCCTCAGCGTCCCCTTTCCGATGGCAGCAGGCAAGCCTCCCAACGCAGCGGGACCCGCGGAGCGGGTTCCGCAAGAAGTAGGTGAATGGCAGCAATCCTCAGCAGGTCAGAAACACAAGTACAGCGAGGCGTCCCACTCGCCAGGTCCAAAGGTGCAGATGATAAATGCTCCGTGTAAGGGGGAGGGGTCGGGGAGAGCGGCCCAGGTGGAACAGATCAGGCAGGCAGCGGGTGCTCCTGGGATGTGTAGTCCCAATTGAGCGCGCACACTCGCACTCGCTCGCAGCCCCGACAAGTAGACTTCCCTCAGCGTCCCCTTTCCGATGGCAGCAGGCAAGCCTCCCAACGCAGCGGGACCCGCGGAGCGGGTTCCGCAAGAAGTAGGCGAATGGCAGCAATCCTCAGCAGGTCAGAAACACAAGTACAGCGAGGCGTCCCACTCGCCAGGTCCAAAGGTGCAGATGATAAATGCTCCGTGTAGGGGGGAGGGGTCGGGGAGAGCGGCCCAGGTGGAACAGATCAGGCAGGCAGCGGGTGCTCCTGGGATGTGTAATCCCAATTGAGCGCGCACACTCGCACTCGCTCGCAGCCCCGACAAGTAGACTTCCCTCAGCGTCCCCTTTCCGATGGCAGCAGGCAAGCCTCCCAACGCAGCGGGACCCGCGAAGCGGGTTCCGCAAGAAGTAGGTGAATGGCAGCAATCCTCAGCAGGTCAGAAACACAAGTACAGCGAGGCGTCATTTGTGTAGATCCTTTAAAGTTTCTTTATAGAAACTAACAGTTACATATAGGAAAAATTGAAAATTATTTAAAAAACAGCCTTTTGTGTTAATGTTTCCAACTGTAACTTCTTCTAATTATGACAGCTCTGTGAAAGCAATATACGGTTACATCTGCGGGACCTTACTGGTTGTGGGGATATATAGGACTTGTAGGTTCACCAAGAACCTAACGAACCCAGAGCCAAAAACTGAGTAGCGACTTGCAATGGTTTTTTATTATGTACCGGGTATATAGCAATTATTCTGGGAAAATGTATACGTGGAACTATCGGTATGAAATACACCTATGTATTTCTGTAATGGGAACAAAAAATAGAGTTTAGAAACAGTAGATATTTGCACATTTCCAAAATTGTGAATACTCATACTAGCATGAGAATTATCGGTCCTTTTTCAAAATGTCTTTTATTTGGAAGGAAGAAATGCATTGATAGTCAATAGGATGGTTTACAAATCTGAATTCTTCTAAGTCTCCCGATAAAAATGATACCTCATTTATGTGGGTAGGCATAATGCCCACGACAGGAAACATCTCAAAACACAACGTGAACACACCCGAGGGCATATTATCAAGGAGCGGTGTTAAAATTATCGCCGTTTTATCAGCAGGAAATTGCCGATAAAACGGCAATACTGGGCTTGATAATACGCCCTTGTTAATTCCCATAGAAGCCAATATTCTGGTGTTAACATGGGCTTCTATGGGAATTAACAAGGGCGTATTATCAAGCCCATTATTTCTGTTTTATCGGCAGTTTCCTGCCGATAAAACAGCGATAATTTTAACACCAGTCCTTGATAATATGCCCCACATTTTCACAATGAAAAATTACCCTTTTTTTGCAAAGTGCCCAACTGTAGTTTTTTTAACCCTAGCTCTGTCGGCACCTAGAGAAACCGAGAAAACATAAACATTTTGGAGAACTAGACACTGAGAGGAATCCGGGATGGGGTGACTTGACTCCCTCTCACCAGGTTCTGTTACCCAGAATCCCTTGCAAACCTAAAAAAAGTCCAAAAACCACATTTTCTTCACATTTTTGTGGTGGAAAGTTCTGGAATCTGCGTGAATCCACAAATTTCTAGCCACCACGCATTCCCCAAAGTCTTCCAAGAAAAATGGTACCTCACTTGCATGGGTAGACCTAGTGCCCCTGACAGGAAATGGTGCAAAACTCAATGTAAACACACCACAATTTCACAGTGAAAAATTACCCTTTTTTGGCAAACTGCCTAGCTGTACTTTTTGAACCCTAGCTCTACCAGCACCTAGGGAAACCTAGCAAACTTACACATTTTAAAAAACTAGACACCCAGAGGAATCCAATATGGGGTGACTTGACTGCCTCTCTCCAGGTTTTATTACCCAGAATCCCTTGCAAACCTAAAGAATTGTCAAACAAATACATTTTCCTCACATTTCTGTGGTAGAAAGTTCTGGAATCTGAGTGGATCCACAAATTTCCACCCATTCCGCATTCCCCAAAGTCTTCCGAGAAAAATGGTACCTTACTTGCATGAGTAGACTTATTTCCCTTGACAGGAAATGGTGCAAAACGCAACGTGGACACACCACAATTTCACAGTGAAAAATTACCCTTTTTTGGCAAACCGCCTTGCTGTAGTTTTTGAACCCTACCTCTGCCGGCACCTAGGGAAACCTAGGAAACCTATAAATTTAAAAAAAATTAGACACCCAGAGGAATCCAATATGGGGTGAATTGACTGCCTCTCACCAGGTTCTATTACCCAGATTCCCATGCAAACCTAATTGTCAAAAAAAATTATTTTCCTCACATTTCTGTGGTGGAAAGTTCTGGAATCTGCGTGGATCCACAAATTTCCCCAAAGTCTTCCAAGAAAAAAAAATGGTACCTCACTTGCATGAGTAGGCCTATTTCCCACGACAGGAAACGGTGCAAAACACCTAAGGAAACCAAGCAAACCTATACATTTTTTTAAACTAGACACCCAGGGCATTCCAGAGAAGTATGACTTGAGTGGATCCCCCAATGTTTACTTACCTAAAATCCCCTGCAAACCGCAAATTTAGCTACAAAAGTCACTTTTATCACACATTTTTGTGTGGTAAAGTTGTGGCATCACCGGGCTGACACAAATTTTCTACCACCCATCGTTCCCTTGGGTCTCCCGATAAAAATGGTGCCTCACTCGTGTGGGAGGCCCATGTACCTGCAACAGGCAAGGGCCCAAAATGTGGTGAGGCAACATCAAAATTGCCTATCTCAAAACCACCTGGTTTTGCAAGGGGGTCACCTGGTTTTTTGGCCCCGTACTCGGTGGCCATCTAGGAAAACCTACCAAACCCACACATTTCTGAAAACTAGTCACACAGGGAATTTCAGGGAGGTATGACTTGCGGTGATTCCCAAAAGTTTCCTTGCCCAGAATCCCCTGCAAACCTCAAATTTAGCTGAAAAAATCACTTTTTCACCCATGTTTGTGTGGGAAAGTTGTGGCATTACTGGGCTGACACGAATCTCCTACCACCCAGCATTACCCCCGGTTCTCCCGATACAAATGGTGATTCACTTGTGTGGGAGGTCCAAGTACCCCCGACAGGCAAGGGTCCAAAATGTATTGAGGTAACATCAAAATTGCCTATCTCAAAACGAGCTGGTTTTGTAATGTGGTTCACCTTTTTTTTTGGCCCCGTGCTCAACGGTCATCTAGGGAAACCTACCAAACACACACATTTCTGAAAACTAGACACCCAGGGATTTCAAAGGAGGCATAGCTTGTGTGGATCCTCCTTGTCTTGTCTGGTCGTATATAGGCCTGCTTCAGTTAATTGTTTTACATGGCCTGTTGTGACTGTGAGTGACCATGAGCCAAGGGGCAATTTTGTGGTGGTAGTTTAGTAGTGTGCTTCTTTTTCCATATATGCCTGCATGTCTTTTCTTTGTTCCCCTTGGCTTATGCTTGTTGTTGTTGTGGCTATGTGGGTGGCGGCTATTTAGTGAAGACAGGCAGTGTGCTTTTGGCATAGGCTTGCATTGTCTGTCTTCCATTTCTTTTTGTTGTGGGTGGCTGGTGGCCATTTTGTGGAGCCATTCAGGCAGTGTGCTTGCTTTTGCATTAGGCTTCAGTTCCAAGCTTGTGGCCTAGTCTGCCAGTAGGCCCAGAGGTAGTCATCATCAAATCATGGGTGCATTAAAACTTGTGTTGTCTGTTGAATTTTAACATCATGGATGGCATTGGATTGAATTGCAATATGTGTTTTTATTATTTAAATAGGGCTTTTCAGCCAGTAGGTAACCTCAGGATTTCAGCTCGCATAGTTTTGGCAACTTTGCACAGCGCGACAGCGCGACAACGCAGACTTACAGTTTTTGTCTTCTTCGGGCGCTCAATATGCGTATTCGCGCTCACAATAACGACTTTTTGTACAGTTCGTGATGTCGAACACGCAGAATTTGCAATCTGGCGTACAATATCACGCAAGCAACATAAAACCTTCTAAAAAATTATGATTTCGTTCATTTTGCTAAAAAACTCCTCAGGTTGTCATTTGGCTGTAGTTTTAGGAGCATTGAGTCATTTTTTTTTTTACAATTTTTTAAAAGAGGAAAGAAGTTCCCCAGAGACTCCAATTTCCTGTTCCTGTCATTTTTATGTACTTTCTTGTTATTGTGGGAGGCCTGACCATGTGGGTGGCGGCCATTTTGTGAAGCCAGGCACTGCCATAGGCCTGCATTGTCTGCCTCGTATACTTTTCTTTTTTTTGGTGAGTGGCCTGGCCATGTGGTGGCGGCCATTTTGTGGCACCAGACACTGTGCTTTTGCCTTAGGCCTCCAAGCTTGTGGCCTAGTCTGCCAGTAGGCCCAGAGGTACTCCTCAATCATCATGGGTGCATGAAAGTGAAACAACTTTTTGTGTTGTTTGTTGAATTTTAACATCATGTATGGCATGGATGGCATTGGATTGAATTGCAAAATGTGGGTTTTTTCTGGGGAATATTTAACTTTTTTGGGTGTGTTAAATAAAAATAAATGCCTTTTTTGCATGTGTATGTGTTGTTGTTGCTCCTTGATGCTGCATCCATCCTACATGATGCACAAATTGAGGGCAAACAGGCTCCAGTACATTTATGTTTTTGTTCTTTGCTTTTCTTATTCTTCCTGAGTGTGCACAGTACCGTACACCAGGAAAGCCCTGGCCTTGATGTCAAAGTCTCATAAATGGCTACAGAGCTGTTATTCACTGAGTTACTAAAATGTAATAATTGAGACCACCACACACTAAGAAGTTGCATATTATATTAGTTTGATTGTACTATCGTTTGACTGATATGCTTCTGGCTTTTTTGCTTTTAGGTGCACAAAAGAAGAGGAGGTGTGTCATCATCGCCCTTTGTGGTGCCAGACAGATGTCCTGCTGCTGTACATGACGTGACGTGTGAGTGACATGACCCGACATCTCTGCAACTTGTGCAACTGAGTGCTGCTGACATCTGAAGAAGATAGCCCCAAAGAAAGCAGGTACCAGGTCCTCCAGTACTAAGAAATTTGCTATTGAGAAGAAGGAACAGAAGATGAAGGAAGTGTCACTTAAGTCTGATGTGCCACCCAAAACCTTTTTTGGGACACCAAAAATAAGGCCTACAGCAGCGGTGTCCTCCGGGGGCCTAGCTGGGGGCAGCACCTCTGCATCAGTGGGCCCAACCCACCAACCCAGGCCCAAACAGATGAGTGTGAAAGAGGTAGCCAGCCTAGTGATGCTGAGCCTGACCTAAACGTATCGCTATCGCAAAGTAGTGCACAATCAACGCAGGAGGAAACACAGCAGATAAGTGGTCAACAACAACACCCGCAATAGTAGTTGTTGTTCCTCCCGAAATAGGGGCAGTTCAGGAAATTCAGCCTCATGCAGAGGAAGAAGAAGGAGAAGGCATTTATTCGGGAGATCCATCCAAATCCCCATCAAAGAATAGGAGGGCTAGTCCATTGAGTTCTTCGCCAAGCATCCCTTCTGATGATCTAGATGTCACTTGGGAGCCACAACAACATGAGCATGAGAGGGAGACACATCCGAAGACCAGACTAGGGAAAAGGAAGGTTCCAGAAAGCCTTAGACTTATCGAGGTCGATGTAAAACAGCAGGATAATGAGGATGAGCCAGTCATCACGAACATCACTACCGGCCCGAGCACAATGTGACCAACATTATTACCCTATCCAAAATGGCTGAGAGGGATGTAGCACGCATACCTCCAACACAGGTAACACCAACACGACCTCCAGCTTCCATATTTACATTAGCAAAAGGCTGGCAGCGTCCTACATCCAGCACAAGCATCACCACAGCAGAAGTAGGTAGTGGTACTGCAGAGCCACAGAGTCAAATTCAACGCCCACCCTCCAGTTCATCCGGCATTGGAAGTGGCACCTCCAGCCGGAGGCAAAAGTTAAGCTCCCTGGTGTGGGACTTCTTTACGGTTAGCAAAAAGGAGGAGAACATTGCAATAGGCTCCATTTGTCATACCTCTGTTAGTCGTGGTAAGCTTGGTACAAACTATGGTACCGGATGCCAAATGACCCATCTGAAAAAACATCATGCAATCAACTGGGAGGACCACCTTAGTTGGATAAAAACTGGAATCATTGCTGTTGGTGGGGATTAACGAGTAGAAGGTCCGCTCACGGTGGAACAGGAAGAAGAAGAAGAGGGAGACTTTCTCTCTGGTAGTGGTATACAAAGTAGCCCCTGTCCCAAGCACTACAGTGGTACCACCCACATCCTCAGCAACATCTTAGACACCAAGGAGTACTGCAATGAAAAAAGTGCGGCGTTGAACCTAACAGAAAAGAATACGACTCAGCCTACAATTCTGTTTACTAGGCCGGAGTGGCAGTACGAACGCAACTACCCAATAGCACATTTGTACAATGCGAAGCTCGCTAAAATGTTAGCACTGGACCTTCTCCCTTTTTCTTTTGTTGAAGGGGTGGGTTTTCTGGAACTTGTGACAACCATCTGCCCAAAATGGAAGGTTCCCAGCCGCTACTATTTCGTCAGAGTTGCTGTTCCAGCACTACATCACGACATGCTGGAATTGCTTGGAAAAGCCTTAAAACGGAGTGTTGTTCAGAGTATCCACCTGACAACAGACATGTGGACCAGTTGCCAAACCACTGATTACATGTGCATCACTGCACACTGGATCTCTTTTTTGGGTGTTAGAGAAAAGATATCTGCAGGTGTTGACACTGCTGAGATTTTTAATGACACTTGCTAACATACAACTTTAGCCATGTTTGCTATGGAGAAATCTCATACTGCTGCACACATTTTGGATGAGTTTAACAGCAAGGTCTTTGAGTGGCTGCAACCAAGAGGACTTAACATTGGTTTTGTTGCCACAGACAATGGCAGTAATGTAGTTAGGGCCATGGAACATTGTTGTTCAAGACTTTCTGAAAAATGAAAGCGAAGTCAGCAACATATTGACCACCTGCAGAAGAATATGCACACATTTCAACCATTCTTTTAAAGCCCGGTAGCAGCTGAGGGTCATTCAACGTGAGCATAAAATGCCAGTCAAAGCACTCATCCAAGAGGTGCCAACACAATGGAACTCAACGTATTACATGCTTGATCGTCTGTTTGAGCAGTACATACCACCTAATGCTTATGTAATGAAAAGATTAGGGGATCCTAGTCCTATTGTGAAAAGTATAACCGTTGAGATGCCCCAATGGGGCCTCATTAAATGCCTGACAGAGATGCTACTTCCGTTTGCGGTCTTCACACTTGAAATTAGCAGGGAGGACTGTACTATGGGCCAAGCTATCCCATTGTTGTACATGCTAGAGCAACAGCTGAAAGAGGTGTCTGTAACGTACGCTAGTGTGGATGACAAAGTAGACGCATATTATTTGGCAGACACCTTAGGCGTTCGCTTATCTGAAAATACAAGGATTCAAAATACCATTGTGTCACATCAACATTACATTACTGCCACAATTTTGGATCCACGGTACAAATTATTTCTATATAGTAATGCAGTAATTCCTTTTTCAGAAGTGGATGTTGCCAAGTACAAAACTTTGATGTCTGAGGAAGCCACTGATTTTGAAAACGAACGGCTCTTACTTAAAGGCCCGCCACCCCAAGACAGAACAAGTACTACAGGCATCGATTCCAGAGTCCAGTTCTACTTCAGAGCCTCCCAGAAGTCACCGACACTACCAATAACATCAACAACAGCACCAACAGGATCATCAGCCACATCAAAAAAAATGGTAACTGATTAGTTTCTACAGAAAGAGTTTGGTAAGCCCATTGCTGATGCAAGGGCAAAAGAGGCCAAGCAAATCGGAGCACCGCACAACATTGAGCGGATGGACCAGGCCTATCTGGATGACACAACAGAGGTCTTCATGGAGCAAAGCCCATTGGTATATTGGTATGGGAAAAGAAGCCAATGGCCAGTGCTCAGGAGGCTGGCGATAAAGTATCTGGCTTGCCCTGTCAGGAGTGTCTCTTCTGAGTGTGTTTTCAGTGCTGCTGGTGCCACTGTAACTGTGAGAAGGACCAATCTCTCGCCCAAAAGTGTGGAGAGGTTAACCATGACCTACTTCTGTCCGAACCACCAGAGTTTGAGGACTAGCTCCTCTTCCCAACGAGGCTTTCAAATTGTTACTTTCTTCCTTCCTTTATTTGTGTGTGTATCTGTCTTTCTGATTCAAATCAAATCGCAACAAATGCATCACCACTGTCTCCTATTTGTATTTCCCTATTGTAGTTGCACGTCTGTGCATTTACCTGCCCACTCTACTCCTCAGAGTCCTGCTCCATCTTCCTGACTCGCCCTAAATATATTTCCATCAAGCCAGACATTGGATGGAGATGGAGAATAGTAAAATAAATGTTGCCTCTAACAGTCCCTCCATAAGAAGTGAAACGTGACTATAGCTATCTTCCGTTTTGTTTCCAAACCGAAATTCATCACTGTCCTCCAAACTCCTAAGGCTACCGCCTCTGTCTGCAGACATCCACAACTCTTCACTTTCAGAACTTGAGCAGGGATCCAAAAGTAAACTCATCACTGTCGGAAGACTAGGCATCTGATCTGACAGCCAAAGGGAAGAGCAAGACAGGTAATAATTAATGAATGATGACATGCATTGCATTGGATGCTTGCTGACTCTGAGCGAATGTGCATGAAGTTGAACTGTACGTGTTAATCTGCAAAGTAAAAGTGACTCAAGTGACAGTCAATGTTTCCTTGTTGTTTAATAACCACATTGTACTCCTACTACTACAGTTGCAGGCAAATATCCGTTGCAATTTTTTGATATGGAATCAAAATTGACTTAATCGGAGTCACTACAGACTGAGTTGGTGTTGGACAGCACGTACATGTACCACACCATGATGACGGCCATACTATCTTTGGACGCAGTCAGTCAGTTGGATCAGAGATTATTGAAGGAATAACTGCATTTCATGAACTGGCATCAAAGGTAAACACAACAATTCAACAAGAACCATAGCATACCTAGGCTACATGTCCGTGTAGTGGTTGAGTCGAGTGTAGTGGTATGACAGACAGTGGTGCATTGATTTGGAAAATGCTAGTTTGTTGTATATGCCTTTTGTATTGCTCTGTCAAAATTTAAGGTAAATGGAGGTTGGGTCACGGCCCGGTGTCGTGCTGGCTCTGTTCTTTGCTGGCTCCTGTCCTGTTGTTGTTAAAGCTTAATGCTGTAAATAGAGTAGACACAATGTATCCAAACCACCTCAGTCGGAGTCAGAGTCCCGCAGGGCTCAGTGTTGAGCCCGACTCTTTTCAACATCTTTATGACCCCTCTGGCGGCATTGGCTGAGTCCTTTGGGGCCCAGATCGTATCCTATGATGACGATACCCAGCTCCTCTTTACGTGCGGGAAAGGAGCAGATTTTGATGGGGAGAGTATCCGTGAGTGCCTTGGGGCTGTTTTTAAATGGTTCCAGCTGAACAGCCTCAAGTGCAACTCAGATAAATCTGAGGTACTCTTCTTCGGTTGCCGATCCGACCCAGACTGGCAGGAATGGTGGCCTGTCAATATGTTTCCTCCAGCGGACTCTTCCCAGTTAGCAAAGAACCTGGGGATTAAGATCGATAATGGCCTGACGTTGAGATCTCAGATCCTCGGTCTAACGGGCAAATGCTTTGGCCTCCTTAGGATGCTCCGTAAGTTTCTCCCTCTGCTCTCACAAGATCATAGGAAGACTACGGTGCAGGCCTTAATTGGTTCAAGACTGGACTACTCCAATGTCCTGTATCTCGGCCTGCCAGAGTATCTCCTGCAACGGCTGCAGGTGGTCCAGAACTCGGCGGCTCGGGCCATTTTTGGCCTCTACAGGCGAGCTAGAACCTCCGGCCTTCTGCAGTCGCTCCATTGGCTGCCTATCCGGAAGCGGATAGTTTTTAAGGCCTTGACTTTGGCCCACAAGGCTCTCCACGCATCGGGAGCAAAATATCTCCAAAGGAGGCTAGCCTTTTACCGTCCGGCCTGATCTCTGAGATCTGAATCATTGTTCCTTGCCGTGGTCCCTCGAGAAAAAAGGGCCCGGATTGGAGGCCGCTCTTTCAGGCTGTTGGCGCCACAGCTCTGGAATACTTTGCCCTTGGCACTGCGCAGCACTTCTGATCTGCTGACTCTTAGGAAGGGCCTTAAAACTTGGCTTTTTGCTTTCTAGTGCGCTCCTCTCTTCTTCTGCTGGTCCTTTTATTTTCTGTGTTGTGTTATTCTGCTACAGGTTCTACAATAAAAGCGCCGGGACACTCCATGGAGTAGCCGCGCGCTATAAAAGACTTACCTAACATAACATAACATAACAATCTGAAAATGTTCTCTCAAGAGTCTTGTCTTCTTGCACTCTACTCGAATTGGTGCTTTTTTTAAATTCATTTATTTTTCAATACCCTTTTGGTTTTTCCATCTGCACTTACAGGCCAGCCTTTACCCTGTGCTATACTGGGAGAAAAAACCCACACTTACCTTACCAATCTGCATCAGGCAGGCAGTGGCACCCAAGAATGATGTGCAGAGTGTTCATGGAAGGGAGGACCAAGATGAATAACAAGATGCAACGGGACAATTGTATATATATATAGTATCATTCATCATTCGTCTTTTCATTCATTTGATTCGTTTTTTCTCTTCAATCATTACATATGTGTGTTGTTGGCTAGTTTTTTGTTTGCTAATTGATCCCTACAACTCTGTATTAATTTTCTTTGCCAGCTTTCAAAGTAAGCTAGGTACAGCATGCAATTTGGGTCTCTCTGAGTGCATACAGGCAAAGCAAATTTCATATTAATAATACTGCTGCGCTGCACTGTCTAATTGTGTAGTAGTAGTTATTAAGTACTACTCATTAACCATCAAGTTATCTTCATCATCATGCATCCATTTCCTTTTTCTCCCTTTACAGATTTATTGGATAATGGATTATGGTCGTCTTCCAAGATTGTGTTTTACTTTTGTTGTGTCCATGCGTACTGTTTTTCTTTGTCAAACCTTTCCCCAAACCCCCCTTCCCATCCATTCATGTAAACCCTAAGCCTCTTCCCCCGTACTGTTTGATTTATATTGAGGTGTGTTGTTGTGACTACATTAAATGTACACCAACAATTGACCACACGCTTGCTGGGGCAGATGTAGTGAAAGCAACACTAATTCAATTTCAAGGCAGGGCGAGGATCTTCTTCTGCTTGCCCACCGATACTCAGTCTATGTACAAGCCAATTTCTTTTCCAAACGGACCCACCTAATACATCACAAATAATTGCTGGAATTGATTGGATTCATCATCAACATCCTACCACACAGCAGTAAAGTTTATGAATTACAATTATGTTAAATAACTCACTAGACGCAACTACAGTTTATAACTTCTTGTACTAGGGTGTCCCCGGCACACCATTAGGTTTTATTTTAGTTTAGCAGTTGCAATATTGTTTGTTTGGCAGTCTTCTTCTATACTATTTTTTACTTTGTTCTACTACTCTTTCCACAGTCTCTCTCAGGCAAGTGACTGTCTCTTTTTTTTGTTTGCAAATGCTAGTGCCAGTGTCTACTACTACCACCACAACCATGGCATCTTCTCCATTCTCTTGGGAAACCATGCAGCCATTGCTGTGCCGAACGTAATCATCATCAATCACAGGTAAGATAAGTTTGGTGGGAGGTGTAATGGACTACGAGGAGAGACTGACAGTACTAGTAGGACAAATAATAACTCAGTGAGGGGTACCGCATCTATCTGTGTGTTACAAAATTAGCAGATTATTTTAAACCAACACTGGCTGGCAGCAAGGAAACCAATTGATGTAAATAAATTTGTAAAACAGTAACCCACAAAACATTAACATTGTATGAATAAGTATAAACACATATAATTTATTACCCTAACAAAAATAAACTATCCCACACCTGACCCACCCCTCTCCCTAACCCCAACCAGTGTCTAAAATGAAAAATGTCCAACCAGTGTCCATAAACCCCAACACCCAGTTCCCACCCACCAACAAAAGTAATAAAAAGGGGCAATGCAATGGGGTCCATAGTTCTAGATTTGGCTGGCTTTAAGCTGTTTGTCCATCATGATCTTATCCCGCTTCTCAGGCTGCTCCTCTAGCCATGCCACCCAGAGGAGAATCTCGCAGCGAAATGCCCTGCAGTTGCACTTGCATCCAGGGTGGGGGGCAGCAGTGCTTGCAAAAGTGCAGCGGTGGGCGTACCACTGGAAGCAGGGCCTGGCTGGGGCTCGGGGTATTGGAGGAGGCTGCAGTTGCTGCCGCCTCCGCCTCCTCCTCCTCTGCCTGAGCCACCAGCCGATGGTACTCTAGGCAGATGGCCTTCAGTTTCCGGCACGAGACTCTGGCTGCCAACTCCTTCCTTGTTGGTTTTTCTTGTGAGGGAGGATCTGTATCAAGAAAGAAAAAGAATTGTAACCAATACTCTTAGCAAAACAGTAACACAAAATGAATTTAACACATAGTGGCACAGTAGCACTAGCAAGCGCAGTACATAGCATTTGTGGAAAGTATCTATCCTCCCACTTCCTCGAACATTTGTTGGAGTTTTTCAGGCATTATACTAGCACTATGGATGGACTCCAGTACACAGAACACCTGTCTTTTTCTTATCTCTAGTTTAGCTAAATTACATAACCTTGTTGTAGCTGACATGCCAGCTCAGTCAGCTAAGCTTGCACCCAAGACAAACATACGAGTCATGACGCAGACTCCCGTTACTTTTATTTACTAATGTCTGCAGGTGGGGAAGCTCATATTTTTCTATTACGGGTGGCGCTGGCAATACTCTCACTGTTACATGAAGGGCAATTGCTCAATTTCACTTTTACTCTGCCCTGGCTACTACAAAAAGGCAGATTATTATTATACATCTGATTCAATGATCATTGCTTATATATGGAACGATGACATACGGTCAGTACAGTAGCGGTCAGTGGTGGGAGTGCTTGCAGGCGTTTACATGGGGAGGGGGAGGGGCAGGATGGGGGGTAATAAACTATGTATTATTGCCAATTACAGGTAAGTACACAAATAAATAAATAAAACAAATTTTGTTGCGTGCACTGCATCACATTTGGCGGTGCAGTGCGCACAATGAAATCCGTTTTATTTATTTTTATGTTTACTTACCTGTATGTGGCTGTAATCCATAGTTTACTACCCCCACCCTGCCCCGCCCCTTCCCCACATCACCACCCGCCAGCACGCCCACCACTGGGCGCTACTGCATAAGGTACTTTGTTTTCCTTGATTGTGTAACCAACAGATAGGCCACCCTTTGCAGGCTGGCTGACACAATTGAAAATAAATTAACAGAGGTAGAGAGTGGTCCTCAGAGTCAGAAGAGGGTGCTTGATAATATATATATGTGATGTGCTTGCAAACTACTGTGAGACAACTGTATTCTGAAAATACTACTTATATATGCCCCTCTGCTTTGCTACTCTGGCGCAGTTTCTTTTACAGTCTCTTCAAAGTAAGACTCTGCATCCCGTGACAGTCTCCACCTATGCTGTCTATGATGAATACATCGAGGCATCCATCCATTAAAAGTAAATGTCCATCATTCGTTTTTACATATCTCTCAACAAACCTTAGTTGGTTTCACCAACAACCACCCATGCGTCAGCTCCTTCCTTGCTTGCCTTGGCTTTGAGGTCGACCCATAAACCCGGCTGATGATTCTTGCTATCTAATATCCTCACATACTGTGTCGCCCACCCAGGCAGGCATCTTCTTTCACCTTCCTCCCATCATTCAACAACCCATGCATCTGATCTGATTCATATTAGCCTCCTATGCATGCTTCCAACATATGAATTTGAATTTGAATTTAAAAAGCTTATATAGCGCAACGTACACCATTGCGGTTTCTTGGCGCTTTTGACGGCTTGCAATAACCTAAAAATGGAACATTTAGAGTGGGAAGGCCTGAGCAAACAAAAAGGTTTTCAGGCCCTTGCGGAAGGCTGAATATTGTTTAGAGCTTCGGAGGTGGTCCGGCAAAGAGTTCCAAAATACCGGTGCCAGGAAGGAGAAATTCGAACCTCCCCATTTTTTTCTGGTGAAGCGAGGGACTTGAAGTAAGGACTGATCTGACGAACGAAGTTGTCTGGCGGGAACATAGTTGATTAGAAGGGATGAAATGAAGGCCGGGGCCTTTCCCTGTCTCGCCTGAAAAACCATGCACCCCATCTTAAAAAGTGAGCGTTGCCGGACAGGCAGCCAGTGTAGTTCCTTCAAGAGAGGTGTAGAATGATGGAACCGGGGAAGGCCATATACCAGCCGGGCAGCTTGGTTCTGCACCAGCTGGAGTCTGTGGAGGCTGTATGCCGGAATGCCGTTGTAAAGGGCATTGGCATAGTCTAGGCGGGAGATAACCAGGGCAGACATAATGAGTTTGAGTGCCAACGGGGAAAAGAAACGAGAAACCATACGGATAGTTCGGAGCATAAGAAAGCAAGAGGAAACAACAGCAGCAACCTGTGAGTGAAGGGTGAGCTGGTGATTAATTTTTATACCCAATGTTTTTACCGTAGAAGAAGGAATAGGGGGGGTACCAAGAGTGAGGGGCCAAAAGGAAGAATTCCAGGGGCTGGAGGAGCCACCAGTAAGCACCAACTCGGTTTTATCCGGATTGAGCTTCAGATGGTTGTGGCTCATCCAGTCCCTGATAAAAATCATAATAGACTGAAAATTGGAAATAGCATGAGGGGAGGAAGACAGATCAAAGACCAGCTGGAGGTCATCCGCATAATTATACACCGCGACCTCCAGCTGTTGTAAAGCAAAAATTAAAGGGTAGATGTAAAGATTAAACAATAATGGGGAAAGAGAGGAACCTTGGGGAACACCACAAGTGATCTTCAAAGGGTCTGCCCTGAACTCTCCCAGCCGGACGGCCTGTGTACGGTCCCGCAGGAAGGACGAGAGCCACACTAGTGCTGACCCCCCGATTCCCGCCGCTCCGATACGTGAAAGCAAGATGGAATGATCCACCGTATCGAAAGCGGCGGAGAGATCGAGGAGCACCAGGGCTTGATGTTTATTTTGGTCCCGACCCTCCCTGAGGGTGTTCAGGACCGACACCACCACATATCCTTCTCTGCCAGTCATATCACATCTCACCCGTCCTTCCTCCTTCCACCCTTCTTTCCATCTTTGTTCAACACATCCATCAAGGTCATCTGATCTTCTCCATAAAACTTTCACAGCTGAGTTGAAGTCAGATAGAAGAGGCCATTGGTTACTCAGCTCACGCTGGTAACGCTATTGCTAATGCATTGCTAATGCTAAGTAAAGGGTGTCTTCTTCAACCATTGTATAATGTTCACTACAACTTCATACTTAATAAGTCTCACAGTACAGCGAGTGAAGTGAACACCCTTCCAGCTAGTAGTAATGTCAATAAGTAATGAATATAACTTACCACCCCCTGCCACTGCTGCTGGCTCCACCCCTTTAGCTCCTGCGGGTGCCGCATCTTCTCCTGCCCCCTCCGGAATGGCTGCATCGCCATCGCCGCTTGCCCCGCCAGCACTGGTGGTAGGTTGTACGCCTAGAAAAAACATTACACATTTTTAGATGCCTGTACACCTCCCCCTATTTTATTCCTTTTCACTAGGAAGATTGAAAAAACAGTTAATACAACATATACAACAAATCGGGTACTAAAGTAGATTCAGTAGACAGAGTAGACACTAGTAGTGTTATGGTCCCTAGGGTCATCCCTAGTCCTACTCTACTCTTTGGAAAGTTAGCCTGAGCCATGTAACCCTTTTAGGTTCATGTCTACTCTTTTGCGCATGTCACCCCGCAGCTTGTTGTGCAGTAAGACGCCTTTGAGGCCACATGAGTGTTGCGTACAAGGGAAGAGGTCGAAAAACAAGGCACTTTGTTATGGAGTTTGGTTAGTCAGCATTGCTTGGCCATAACATGTTACTTTTTTTGCATGACTGCGAAATATTTGCATAATTGCATTACACTGTCTGACGCGCACAATTTTTCTCATAATAATAGGTGGAAGATTCCCTTCTACAAACCAGAGATTTGCAGAGGTTATGATGCATGTAACTAGTATTGCTACGTTCTACGGTGAGGGGTCTCCCAGAATTCACACAGACATTTTGTCTTCTATCATGCACAAATGTTTACTGTTTTTAATCTTATGAATTTTGATGTTGGAGCTGGCTGTAGTAATTTCATGAACAACATACAGAGCTTGTTATATGAAAATAAATAAACCTTTTGAACTTACACCTAGACTCTGTGGTATTTGGTATGGTGGGGTGGACTTATACGAGTGAGTGTGCAAAAGGGTGTCATGTTCTGGGTTGTGTAATCATTGGGTGTCTTCGTGTGGGGGTTTGGGACCTAATGAGACACTATAGCTAGTCGGTTAGGGAATTGTGGGTTCTGACTGAGGTGTGAGTAGGGTCCAACATCACCAACATCCTATTTTCTTGTGCAGCATATTTCTGTATGTGGCTGTGCAGAATCCCCACAACAGTAGTTGTATGTATGTACTATCCTATCAAAAACACAGTCAAATATCTGGTTGGGCATTTTGTTAGTGGGAATTGTCAAAGCCTCAGGAGTAAGAAGACTAGAAGAGGACAGCTCAAAGGACAGGACCCAGTGGCTAGAGCTATTGGTCATTCTGAGTTTTATTCAAAAGAAAACCTTAAATAAAGAGTGGCCAACTAGGCAAGATTAGCTACAGACAGACTAATAGTAGTAGTACAGTGAGCCATAGCAGAGGCAGTTAGAAGGAATTTAGAGGCAGGGATAACCAGAATTTGGAAACAGATAGTCAAGGTCAAAGAAGCTTTCATAAAATTAGGAAGTGGAACCGTAATTAATTGTTCGAAAAAAATAAGGTGCAGTAAAAGTTAGGGAACTATAATTGTTAATGTTAACCACTGGAGGACTTACTTGGGCCAGCAGCAGGGCCCTCTGTAGAGGAGCGGTCCTCTGGTAGTTGTTCCGCCGACTTGGACCCCGTCTTCTTGACCCTGGGTGGTGCTGATCATGTAAGATATACAAAAGAAAGAGACAGACATTAATGAGTGCTGTGAAACAAATAAATCATTTTAAAAACTCTCAAAAACATTTTAGGAAACAACAATTATAATAAAATTGACCTATCTAATCAGATCGACCACTGGCTTGCAGGATACACGGACCGTCTACCTATTTATGAACACTAATCCAAATGTTCCATAATCATTCTGCTTCCAGAATACTAACGAAGCCTAAGTACCACCTGACCTAGACCACCTATTCCAGACGGGCCAGATGCATAGATGAGATGGAGGACACATGCATAAATTTGTGTATACAGCAAATTGTTGGTTGATTGCGTCTGATGTTGTACTGATACTGACTGACACTGCTAAGCCTACCACTCACTAAACAAACTACAAAAGGTTCTACGGAGCACTGGGGTAAGCAGCACTCAGTGACAGAGGAGGCTTCACGCAGACCGTAAAAAAGTTATGAACTGATACTAACTAAACCTAGTATCCATCCACCACTATTTCACAGGAGGACAATGGAAGGACTAGAGTCTCTCTAGCAATAGCATTACCTAACTTCAGTTCTCTAAAGTAAACTCTTACATTAATCAGCCCAAGTTGGCGCAAAGTTGCAAACAAGTAAGAGTAGCGCCAAGCACCTGTGTCCTACAATCACAGAAGATTTTGAAACATAATTTACCTTCAATGTAAGCAGCAGTAATCTTGTTATTCATCAAAAAATTATACACAATACTTCTACTACTGTATATTGGCTACTCACAAAGCCCCACAACCTCGACACCTATCAGGTCCAACAGGTCCTGCTCCTGGTCCAGGATTTCTGACCACCGGTGGGCCAGCTTGTTATGGGTGCACCGGACCCCTGAGCAGTGAAACACTGGCCGGCGCACCTTTGCCCACTGACGGTGACGCTCCTGGGTAGGGTACCTGGAGCCTGGCCTGCCGCCTGCTGCCAAGCTCAAGGGGAGGTGGCGCCTTGCCAAAAAGCTGCCGGGCCTGCCCCCCTGCAGGGAGCATTCTGCCGCAATGCAGGCGGCCCTTGGGCGCAGGCGCCTTGCCCTTTGAGCCGGTAGTGCTGCTGCCCTTGGCCATGGTTCTGGGGTGTGTAGGAGGCGGAAAAGAAAGTTAGAAGGAAAAATAAAGTTAGGTGGAAGAAGTAGGCGCTTAAAGAAAGAAGTAATATAAAACAGTAGAAAAGTTTAAAAAACACAGTAAAAGTAGAAATAAAGTGTAAAATATAAACTTAGGGACAGAGAGAGAAATATGATAAACAGTATAAAAAACTAAGGATTACAAAGATTGAGGGAGGATAGAAAACTAGGCCCAGAACCATAGCATAGAGTAAAAAACAAGATGGCCGCGCCCATCGCAACCGTGTGGGTAACTTTGCGCGATATTTCCCCGCCAGCACGCAATAATCGTCGCGAACAAGTAAATCCTGTTCCCGAACATGACATGCGCAAATTTTCGAACACGCTATACGTGACCCGGGACAGGAAATAAGGACTCACGAGCGGGCGGGACAGTTAAAAAACAAGATGGCCACGCCCATAGGCGACCACATGAGTAAGTTCGCGAGATACTATCCCCGAGCACGCAAACAGCGTCCCGAACTCCCACAACGCGCTCACGAACAAGAAAAAAGCTTCCCGAACAGGCGCGACAAGCAACTACGCATGCTCTCAAAGCTGCGCGTAGCTCGAACAGTGCAATAACATCTTCGCATAGCGCGACTACGCGAACTACGTCCAGGGTTAGTACTTGGGCCTCCCGCGCGAGTGAGGTACCATTCCTATTGGAATACTTGGAGAAAGGCAGGGGATACGAAAGTTGTTGTTTCTTTCTCGAGTGTGAACATTTTGGCACAATAATGCAAGGAAAATGTGATAGACATTTTGAGGTTTGACGACATTGTGGGTAAGATAACGTGTTGGTATCCACGAGAGAGACATCACCATGTACTCCCATGGGTGTTTAGTTTAAGACAATATCTACAGTTGGTAGATTATTCTTAGGTGGAATGTACACTTTGCAGAGAGACTAAAAAGACAAAGATTACTGCACAGCCATCTATTCCTCAAGCACACACACAGACTGGTTGGATTTGGCACGAGGGCGAGTGATGGTTCAGTATATAAAATTTCATTACCTAGAGATTTCACAAAAATTAAATACACTGTCAATAATTAAAAGGACAAAAAACGGAACCCGTGACTAGCAGCTCGTGAGCTGTAAAGCCACGGCAAGGCACCTGCCGCTTTACAGGCCATTCACACACCTTTTCATACATGAGACACACAAGACCATTCACACTACCAGGCACGAAACCAACACATTACAACACTCACAAAGAAGGACAAGGAACACCCTGCTTGAGAAATACAGAAAAGACAAATATTTCTGCACAACCACCTATTCTTCAAGCACACAGACAAACTGGTTGGATTTGGCACGAGGGTGAGCGATAGTTCAGTATATACAGTTGTATTAACCAGGGATTTCACAAAAATGTAATGCACTGTTAATAATTGAAATTGCAAGAAACTGAACCATTGACTCACAGCTTGTGAGCTGTAAAGCCACGACTAGGCACCAACCGCTTTATAGGCCATTCATACACCTTTCATACGTGTGACGCATACAAAACCACTCACACTGCCAGCCGCAGGCCCAGCACAATTCAACACTCACACCAGCAGACAGCGCCACTCAAGGGCCCATCACTTTCACACGCCCACATTCCTGACACAGCAACCACATCAGCTCACGGATTTCGTGGAGTGGCGTTTAGCTAGCAGTGTGTGTAGTGACCAGCAGCAAGTCACTACTCATACACCGCCAGCCAAGCGCCTGTCCACGCACACAACAAGCCAAGTGCCCATCCAAGCATACCGTCAGCCAAGCACCAGTCCACGCACACTGCCAGCTAAGCGCCAATCAACGCACACCACCAATCTAGCACCAGTCCACTCACCGCCAGCCAAGCACCAATCCATGCACACTGCCAACCAAGCACCAATCCACACACACCGCCAGCCAAGCGCCAATCCACACACACCGCCCGCCACGTGCCAATTTGCACACACTGACAGCCTAGTGCCAATCCACTCACCGCCAGCCAAGCTCCAGTCCACTCACCCCCAGCCAAGCACCAGTTCAAGCACACTGCCAGCCAAACACCAGTCCACGCACACCGTCATAAGTTTTTTAAACAAGAAAGAAAACACAAACAAATTGCAACTAAGCACAAAACTATAACTACAAAAACAACAGCAGTAACTGAAGACATCATTCTAATGCCAAACGTTAAACTGAACTATATAAAACCATACAGACCAGGCATTACACTATTGGACTCATGGTTGCTCACAAAAACTCTTTTGAGTGTGATACAATTTAAAACATGTGGGCACACACAGCCCAGGATTAGAAGGACAACCGGCACAGTGCATACGACTCTCCTTCTGCACACCTCTTCGCAATCAGACTCTACATCTCTTACAAGGATTGTTTTTTTTGGGGTGTGGGAGGAATTAAATCAGGAAAGTTGCGATCTTTCAATCTAGCCACATCCTCCACCCCTCCAACTCTAGGAACACTTACCTGTTCCACAACAACAAGGCTGCCTATCACAGACTCCTGAAACTGAACAAAAGTAAACTTTGACGCAGGACAACACTCCTTAAACACAACAAAAGCACTGAAAGTTGCTAAATTGAAGAGATGGATGGACAACTTCTTATACCAAATGTAAGTCTTACAAATAGCAGTGTTAGGTGTCAACCTCCGATCTACTCTATCAACACCACCCATGTGCTCATTGTAGTCTAAAATGCACACAGGTTTGCACACTACAGCAATCTGACCCCAAACAGCCACAGCTGAAGTACTCTCATCATGGATGGTAGTCAGCATGTACACATCCCTCCTGTCCACAAATTTCACAGCTAGTAGTTCATCACTACGCAAGGAACTGCAATGTTCCCTCTGAAGGTTTTTGCAAACAAGCTCTTTTGGATAACCTTTACGTTTAGAGCGAATTGTGCCACAAGCAAAAGTGTTCGATTTGAACAATTCCTTAAACAATTGCACAGCAGTGTAGAAGTTATCAAGGTACACATGGTGGCCTCTGTTAAACAGTCCTCTAGCAAGATCCCACACAAGTTTTTCTGAAACTCCAAAAGTGGACGGACAACCAGGGGGGTCAATAGTGAATCCCTACCAGTGTACAACACACGGAAATTAAAAACATATCCTGTCCTGCTCTCAGACAACATATACATCTTAATTCCATAACGTGCCCTCTTGCTAGGAATGTACTGCCTAAAAACCAAACGCCCCTTGAAGAGGACCAAAGACTCATCAATAGATATTTCTTTCCCTGGAGTATAGATCTCTGAAATTCGATCTACAAAGTGATCAGGATCAGGCCGAATCTTAAAAAGACGGTCACAGTCAGGGTGATCTTGTGGCAACACCAAAGCATTATCAACAAAATGCAGCATCCGAAGCAAAAGTAAATAACGATCATGAGTCGTAATTGCAGGAAATATGGCCATAGCCATCGAGGGACTGATAGACCAATATTAAGCCATGGATGGCTTCCTTATCAAACCCATCAATAAAGTCAAACCCAAAAACTTCTTCATCTCTTCCATATTTGTGGGAGTCCACCAGGTAGCTTTAGAGTTGGGCCTAAGTCTGGCACTGTTGTCCCTCAAAAACTGTTCACCATACAAATTAGTCTGCTCAACAATCTCACCCAAAAATACATCATCCATAAACAACTGAAAAAACTGTATAGGTACAAAAAAATTCACAATCCACTCTACACCCTGCATCCCCACTAAAGGCAGGCAACACCGGCTGCACCATTTTTGGATCAACCCAGAGCCCACCACTTACAGTAGGAAGCCTAACAGCCTCAGGCTTTAATCCAGATGCCTCTGGCACCATTGGCACAGCATTGTCCTCCACACCGAGAGTAGCTTCATCCAAACTGAGAGTAGCTTCATCATCCGATGATTCCATGTGGAGTGAAAGCTCCCTGCCTGAATCTTCCACTCCCTCCTCTCCCTCGGATGCACTGTCAGTCTCATATTCATGCTCAGAGAAAGATTCAAGAAGCATATCAACCACCTGCTGAGTAGTCATTCTACCGCTAGCCATAATGCTCACTAATAAAGGTAACTTGTCAAACAAGTCAACAACAACTAACCCTTTGTAAAAAAATAAATAAACAAAATGTAGCTTTATCACAAAGACCTATATACTCCAACAATATACCACTCACTTGACAGAATCAGCTAGACTCACCACCACCTACTCTGCACAGACACAGTAAAGATCATCAATATCCCACTAAAAACAAAAAGAAAAAAAAAGACAATGCAAACCACATCGCAAAGAATTTCATGCTCAGAACTCTAACAAATATGCTGCCTTTATGACACCACTTACAAAAAAAATCATTCATGCATGACAAAAATACTCATTTGGAGTAAACACAACACAAATGTTTTTCTTACCAAATAAATGCAATTACGCAAAACTGCAGAACAACCACTGCCAAAACCGCAAACAGGAATCAAAATCTTTACACTAGAATAAAAAGGAAAAAAAAAATTATAATCACATATTCAAATAATTCACCAGTCCACACACAATCCACCAGCAAAGCTAAGGGCTCATAATATGCAACTGGGCCTAAGAGTAAAAATAAAATATTCACCCCTATAAAAGAGGAGCAACCCTTGCCCTTGAGGTCACTCACCAACACAAAAATGTAAGAACCCCTGTTGTCTCGTGGCTTCTGCCCCACTGGGGCAGATGGGCCTTAAAAACATACTGCTATTCGCCAACCCATAGAGGACAGAAATAGCAACAATCATCATCCCATAAAGGGGAGTAACCCTTGCCCAAGGGGCCACTCCCCACAAACGAATCCCTGGTGGTCTAGTGGGCCCAAACATGACAAGCCCCAGCCCCCGAAGGAGAGCGACCCTTGCCCATGGGGTCACTCTCCCCTCAAAAAACCCTGGTGGCCTAGTGGGTCCAAGATTTTTTTTAAAAGCGATATCTGCCCCCCCCCCCCAATGGGGGCAGAAAGCCAAAAACATAGCCCCCAAAGGGGAGTGACCCTTTCCCAAGGAGCCACTCCCCACAAAGTATTCCCTCAAGGTCCAATGGGCCACTTTAAAAAAAAATGCAAAATCTGCATGGGGGCAGACAAAGCCAAAAAACATTGCCCCCATAAGGGGAGCGACCCTTACCCAAGGGGCCACTCCCCACAAACAAATCCCTGGTGGTCTAGTGGGCCAAACATGGGGAGACACAGCCCCAAAAGGACAGTGACCATTGCCCAAGGGGTCACTCTCCCAAAAACAATTCCCTGGTGGCCCAGGGGGCCCTAGATTTAAAAAAAAGGCGAGATCTGCCCCCCCCCCATGGGGGCAGACAGCCAAAAACAGCCCTGAAGGGAAGTGACCCTTGCCCAAGTGGCCACTCCGCACAAAGTATTCCCTGGTGGTCCAGTGGGCCACTTTAGAAAAATAAATGGCAAAATCTGCCCCCCAGAGGGGCAGAGAACGCCAAAAAACATTGCCTCCGTAAGGGGAGTGACCCTTGCCCAAGGGGCCTCTCCCCACAAACAAATCTCTGGTGGCCTAGTGGGCCCTAGATAAAAAAAAGGCTTGATCTGGCCCCCATGGGGGCAGACAGCCAAAAACATACCCCCGAAGGAGAGTGACCCTTGCCCAATGGGCCAATCCCCACACATTGCTCGCTGGTGGTCCAGTGGGCCAATTAATTTTTTTTTTATAAATCTGCCTCCCCAGGGGGGCAGACAACCAATTACAAATCCCCCCAAAAAGGGAGCGACTCCCCAAAACAGTAGATTTAAAAAAGAAAAAATCCCTGGCTCTAGTGGGTATTCCTGCTGCATGATCGCATGCACAAAAGGAAAACCCTTTCCTGTCCGCTGATGCCTCTTTTGCTGAAATCCCCCCTCTCCAGAAGAAAAACGTACCTCTTTGTTCCCTTACTCGCTTCAAGCAAATGGCTTCTAGTGCGTCGGGAAACGAAGAGAAACCTCCACATTATTGATGACATGGAGCGAAGGGGAGGAAGGGGAAGGGCTTCCCCTTCCTTCCCCGATGGAATCGCGAATCCCCCCTGTGGGGGTGCCATGACAGCCGGGAGCCGTCATGAGCACACCCCCACTGTGTGTATTGACGGCTCCCAGCCGTCAAGAGCACAGAAGGGGTTAAAACGCCCCCGGGCGTGAAATTGCTGGTGCGGCAAGAGTGCTGCGGGGGCTTAGAGTCTTGCAGGATGACCGACTCTGCTTGTACAGTGCCCCGGGTGCGAAATGGCTTGTGCTGCCGGGGCTTAGAATCCTGCCTCCTCTCCTAAATTGCAAATTAATTCGAATTAGTAGCGAATAATGCAAATGCATTTTGAAAACTTGTGTAAAAGCTGGATGCACAACAAGCAAAACTATTTGTGCCAGTGAAGAAGCAGTGCCAATGTGGCACACATTACACTGCTCGAATCACTATCACTTAAAAGTAGTATACCACTAGTAATAACAGTTTAAAATACGGTGCCTAGATACATTCCTCATTACTTAATTTTAAGATATTTATTTTTTCGAAGTTTTATATAGCGCGAACTTGACCCGGTATAGGGTATCAGAGCGTTTAACATAGCACCAGTTGCATTTCATGAGGACACACATTCATTTTTGTTAGGCAAAGTGATTTCCCAGAATCATAGGATGTTCAGCGTCATTGCTGAAACTCAATTCCGGTTACCCAGATTCGAGGTTGACCGCCCGAGCCATTAGGCCACCTCCTCTAATGGGACAACTCCTCTAATAGGACAACTCCATACCTTCTACCTATGGGCTAGTGCCCGCCTCCCCAAGCACCATACCACGAGTGCACCAATAGACTACATCACATCCAAACTGCCATACCCTACACCTCCACTTGTGAGTATGTAGGCCTAAACTATGAAACCCGAGTGGCTCCTTCTTGCTAAGTTCATGCTCAGCTACAGCACGCACACATGCTTTAATATTTAACAAATATATTTAATACGGTATTTTGCAGAGCTCAGCATCTGGCGGTGTGGGATGAAAAGGGACAGTATCACGTGGTTTCTGTCTCAGCCTTGATAGCTGCATCTCAAGGCTGAATATAACGCAATGAATGCTTATTAATTTTATCTGCTGTAGCAGGAAATGTATTTTAATCAAAGTACACTGCCTTTCACGAACCCAACCAGCATGGGATTTTCCTGTGCTGAAGAAAGGTATATCTACTTGTGCTTAGAAATTACGTGTTAGACATGTTGTAGCCACGTGGCTTGAGATGTCATTCAGCTGCATACATCTTCACTCTGAAGGAAGAATCCTGCTGCAGAGTTTTATTTATGAATCGCATGTTGACACTCTCATATGACTGACCACAGCTCTCAGACTGTTTAAAATCGAGTGCCAATACAATGCTGGCCTACTCGACCCTCCATTGAAATGTATTTGTTTAAAGGGAGTATTTGACAGGGAAATTGTCATACTTCAATTAGAAGTGGGTGTAGCATGCAGGCTGGCTGCTCCAAAGGAGGGACCATGTTTAAAATGATCAGATCATACTAGGCTTGCCATCCACTTAGACTCTTGGTCCACAGACATTCCTAACCTTTCGCCAGGGAGAGAGCAGCAGTTCTTTTTATCCACAACCTGCATATTTTTCCTTCTAACATGAGTACACGGATTGATCTTCCTAGATATCACTAGTGCTAATCCAAAGCTTTCTACGTTTGAAGTAGGAAGAGGAGGGAATGTTTCGAAAAAACTCTGACCAACAGTTGCAAAACGTCTGCTTGTCACGGTGTTCCTTATAGCTGCAACACGATGCCTAAATCATACAGAGGATGTTGCATTATGTGCAAGTGTGCAAATACATAATTATGCAGAAAATGCTGTGGCCACAGATTCTCTTATTTTCAGTGACCCTGGTTAATGCATCGCATTATGATGCAAACATTCTTAAAGTGGACTAGAATCATGCAGAATTCGCCCGCCATGCATTACTGATGGAAAAAAGTGTTCTTGAGACTGCAGAAATCTTGAAGATCTCGGGCCAGGTGTACGACCTTTTTTGCAGCTGCAAAAATGGGTAATAGCATGTACAAATGCTACTTGCAAAATAGCATTTGTGACTTGTTATTAGGAAGGGGCGTCCCTTCCTAATAGCGAGTCAACATACTATGTACTAGTGTTTTGCAACCGCATTTGCGGCCGCAAAACTCTCGTAGTTTACCACCTACTTCACGTAGGTGGTAAACCACTTGCAAAGGGGAAGGGGCCACCAGGGGACCCCTTCCCTTTTGTGAGTATGTTGGAACATATTTTTTAGGAGCAGGCAGTGGTCCCAGAGACCACTGCCTGCCCTTAAAAAAATGAAAATGAAAAGCTTAATTTTTCTTTTTTAAATGCATCGCATTTTCCTTTAAGGACGGCCTGTCATTCCCAATAGGCTCGCAAATTGCGAGAGGCTCATTAATATTCATATTAATATTAATGAGCCTCGCAATTTGCGACCCCCATTGGGAATCGCAAACACTGTAAAATACACTGTCGTGCATGCAAAATAGCGTATCGCAAATTGCGAGTCGCCAATGACTCGCATTTGCGATGCACTATTTTGCAGGTCGTACATCTGTCCGTTAATACTTTAAATGACAGTGTCCATCCTGCTTGCACATGTACAAGTTGTATAGTCACTCAAGGAAGAGATACAAACAGAAAAACTCTAAAGTCACATAGGAATGGTAGTAAGTACAAAGGTCTACTACATATACTAGTGGTTAGAGTTCTGTATATGTACAAATAGTAAATTCACACAGGATTACGATTTAACAGCAATTAGGCATGGACAATTACATGAAACATATTTACATATACGTATATTTAAGGCAGTCCAGCAAAAAGAGAAACACGATCAAGGGTCATCAGGAGGAGTCGTGAGGGAAAAAGGAACAGGACAAAGGTCAGACAAAATGATTTGATTTGATTTGATTTGAGTTAGATTTCTAAAGGGCGTAGCTACCCGTGGGCGTCCCAGCGCTAACACTCATCATGCTAAATCCAGGGGAAGAAGTTTCAGGGGAAGAGCCAAGTTTTCAATAGCCTACGGAAAACTAATAGATTAGTTTCCCTCCGGATATTGAGGGGTAGGGGGTTCCAAAGTTTGGGGGCATTGTAAGAAAAGAGACCCCCCCAGAATGTGCTCTTTTTGTTCTAGGGACGCTAGCCAAGGAGAGGGTGTTGGATCTCAACTGCCTACTGCCTTTGTGCGGTTTGATGAGGGGAGTCAGGATAGGGGGGCCCTTACCGTGAAGGATTTTATGGGAGATGCAGAGGGTTTTAAAGATGATTCTTTCTTGGATTGGGAGCCAATGTAACAAATTGAGAGCGGGTTTTGTGGAGCATCTAGGCTTCGTCCCAGTGAGCAGCCTAGCTGCTGCGTTCTGGACATGTTGGAGCTTATTAATAACCAATTTTGGATCACCCGGAAACAAAGCGTTTCCGTAGTCCAATCTTGAGATGATAAGGCCTTGAATGAAGAGTTTCCTGGACTGAGGGGGAATCAAGGGGAGGATTTTGCGTGCCATGCGCAGGAGGCCAAAGCATGTTCCAGCGGTTTTCCTGGCTTGCGTCTTAAAACTGAGGTCCTGGTCGAGCCAGATACCTAGGCTTTTTATTTCCTTTTTCGGAATAGAAGATGTTCCCATGCAGGGTGGCCACCCAAACCTAGTGGGGAGTTTGGAAGGATCACCCAGTAGTAGAATCTCTGTTTTCTCCCCGTTAAGTTTAAGGAGGGAATCACTCATCCATTTTGAAATTTTCTGGAGGCAAGCGGCTAGGTTGTCCAGGCATTGAGCCGACTGATTTAAAGAGACGACCAGTTGGGTGTCGTCAGCGTACATGACTACCTTCATACCGAAGGGTGTCACGATTTCTTCCAAGGGTGACATGTACACAATAAAAAGTGCGGGGCTCAGGGAGGAGCCCTGGGGAACCCCACACTGAAGGGGCAATGCTCTGGAGTGACCATGTCCATCAGCTACTTCAAAGGTTCTGGGCTCCAAAAAAGATTTGAGCCAAGCCAGGGCGGGGCCAGTCACTCCAGGCTTACTTAGCTGGTGGACAAGGATGGCATGGTCCACCGTGTCGAAAGCAGCGCTAAGGTCCAGGAGGATCACTGCCACTGATCCCCCTGCGTCCAAGATGGCGGACTGCATTGATATATCTATTGCGGAACACCTTTGTAGAACCCTTAGCAGGGACATATAACACTTAGCAGGGACATACAGTTTTACAACAGCCTGATGAGATGGAGGTATTAAAAAGGCAGATCTGGGACTTGAGTACAGAAGGCAAAATGAAGTCAAATGGCTCCTGCTTTGTTTAAAGACATAATTGCAATGGCATGGCGGTAAATCATGTTTCCATATACATTGAATAAGGAAGGCTAGTTTTAAATGTACAACATTAAATCTAAAAAGAGTTAAATAAAAACAATGGGATGGATTCTCAAACCAAGACAGATAAGGTTCGACATTTTTCACAGTAACAAGAGAAACACAGTGCATAGTCTTTTATTTGTACAAAACTCTGCGTAGCAGGATTTCACAATATCCTTGGCTTCATCCTTAATGAATGACATATAAAATAACAGTGCCAATAGCCTATGTGGAAAGCCATTGTCCGTTAAACGCACTTGAAAGGTCTATGATGACCATGTGAACAGCCCCCCATTTTCTTTACATATTTGCTAATGATAAGATGCATATTTAGGGTTTGTTCTATGGTACCAATGCCTAGTCTAAAACCAAGCTGCACAAGGGTAAAAAGCTTTTTCTCCTCAGCCCAGGTTTCTAAACGAGCCAGGAGACCACCTTACTCGCTGCCGCAGATGACATCCGCACCCTCCTGGACCAAGGCCACTCCGCAGCCCTCTTCCTCCTCGACCTGTCTGCAGCCTTCAACACCGTCTCTCACCGCACACTAGTCACCAGACTACACCAAGCCGGCATACAAGGAACTGCCCTGCACTGGATCCGATCGTTCCTCACTGGAAGAAGCTAAAGGATCAGACTACCACCTTTCCTCTCCTCCCCCGCATAAATCATCTGTGGAGTCTCACAGGGGCCATCACTGAGACCGACCCTCCTCAACATCTACATGGCCCCCCTCGCAGCCATCATCCGACAACACGACCTCAACATCGTATCCTACGCTGATGACACCCAGCTCATCCTCTCCCTCACCAGAGACCCCACCAGCACCAAACTCAACTTCCAGAAGGGAATGCAATCCTTGGAACCACCCCTTCAGCATGGGACAACACCTGGTGGCCCATCGCGCTCGGAAACCCACCTACCCCCTCAGACTACGGCAAAAACCTCAGCATCGTACTCAACTCATCACTCAACATGAACCAACAGGTCAACACCGTTACCTCCAGCTGCTTCAACACCCTCTGCATCTTCCAAAAGACTTTCAAATGGATCCGCTCTGAGTCAAGGAAGACACGCACACACTCACCACCAGGAGACTGGAGTACAGAAATGCTCTCTACTCCGGCATCAACAAGTCCCTACTCCACAAACTCCAGACAATACAGAACACTGTAGCTAGACTCATCCTCTGCATCCCTCGGCACGAACACATCAGCCAGCACCTGCGGAGACTCCACTGGCTCCCCATGGAGAAAAGAGTCACCTTCAAAATCCTCACTCACACCTACAAATGCCTACACAACAAGGGACCCAAATACCTCAACAACAGAATAAACTTTCACGTACCCAAAAGAAACCTCCGATCATCCAACCTCACACTGGCTGACATCTCTCGCATCCACAGAGCCAGAGCAGACGGAAGATCGGTCTCTCACATTGCAGCCAAGACCTGGAATGAGCTACCAGCAGACATCAGAGGTGCCCCCTCCCTGAACACCTTCTGGAAGACTCTCAAGACCTGGCTATTTGGCTGCACAGAGCTGCATACCCCTCCCCCCAGTGCCTTGAGACATTGACAAGTAAGTAGCAAACTTACAATTCCCTGATTAATTGATTGATTGAGAATTACCCTCTCTAGAATTTTAGCAGTAGCATCAATCAAGGAGATTGGCCTATAACAGGTTGGTGATAGTTTGTCTTCTTTTTTGAAAATGGGGACTAGTTTAGTGGATCTCCACGAATCCGGTATCTTATTCTCTTTCACACTTCTCATAACATTAGTTTAAATCGGTACTGACAAATGAATATTTAATTTGATGAAATCCACTGGCACCCAGTCAAGATTGGGGGCTTTTCCAGGTGTTACAGTGCCCTGACCAGGGGTAGTACACAGGCCCCTCCAGCCCCCGCGATGCAAGGGGCCACAGGGACCCCCTCAGCACAGCACTCTGGCCCCTCCACCTACCTTGCAAGGAGGCCCCCTCAAGTATCGTTACGCCAGTGGCCCTGACTCCTTCATCAAGTGCTATAGGCATGTATAGTGGCACTGAGGGTAAGTCTAAAAAGGTGACCAAAAACGGTCATGCATGTGACCTCACCCTGCTGGCAAATTCCTGAGAAATTAGTTCATTCCGCTTGTGGAATCAGGGAAATACAACTCTATTTCGGCAGAATATGATCCTTCATATTTGCAAAAAATTCATCTTAGTAGTCACTTTTTTCCACTACCTTCTCAATAATTTCTTTTCTTTATACATTTATTTTGTCTGTGTGTGCGTTTGTGTGTGTGGTTGTGTGTGTGTGTGTTTGCTCGCGAGAGCGTTTCTCTGTGTGTGAGTTTATGTCTTGGGAATGAGTGCACAAGAGGCTACATGCACTGTTTTGATTTAGTAAAACCTTCGTATTATGGCTATTACAAAACAAATTGGTACACAGTATCACACTATGCTTGCTATCATACCAAGGAAGAGATGCTTTTTTATAAACTTTGTTTTATTTCTGTGCTCCATATGTATTTTCTATTCTTATAAGAATAAAAAATGAATACATTGTTTGTATTTTGCCTATTGTTATCTAAATGTTGTGATTCATGCTTTTGATTTAATGCATATGGGCCTTTGGCTCAGATGTGGTTTACTCATCTTGAATTTGAAAAACCTGTCAGACTATTGCCAATACAGGGAAGAGTAATTCACCCTTTATGACCACAACAAAGGCTGTAAGCTTTGCCAATGCAACAGTGCTTCATTTGTAAAGAAAGTAAGGGCCAAGTTTTCATCAGGAGGCCACTGCAGCTAGCACTACACATTGCCCCGCCATGCTGCCAATTATAGTAAAAATACAACTACTAACCATCATACTCCTGCAAGTGTGACATTCTAGACTATTTCAGGTCTCCAAAGCTATAAGAATGGCTTAGGCAGCAGGTAATAGTCATTTCCAATGTATATTGAATTAATAGTTATCTGTTGTTGTGGCCATCTCTAAATTATCCAGATAGCACTACCTTGTGGCAGCCTATCACAAGTGCTGGTGCTGACAATTAAGTGCTGGTGGCGAGCAACGGAAACCACTGGCTCAAAAATTAAGCACTGACGAGTGCAACATTTGGCGATAATCTCTCTGTTGCGGCTCTGTCAGTGTAGGGGAGAGCACTGCTCCCCTTACTGTACCATTCTTTTAATTGTGGGATATGAGGTATTGAGAAGGTTCACTTTAATCCTCCTCTCCTCCATCAGTGACCATCAACATGGTCATGCCTGTCCGTCAAAGTGGGCCTTCAAATGGTTAGCATGAAAAAGGCAAGCAGGGGTGCCTGAGAGTACCAAGACCCATCTTCTTCAGTACTGTGTATGCCACTGACCCCACATCCCACACCTATTGGCTTAGCTGGAATTTCACCAAAGAGACCTTTTGGTCTGACCAATTTTTGATTAGCTTCTGGCTTTTGTTTGCATTCTTGAAGTAGTAAGCCATGCAGGATTGCAGGCGTAGCACATAGCCCCACTGTCTTATTTGGGTTCCTTGAGAAGTGTCTCCCACCCTTCTCAAACAAGACTTAAGGCACCTCTTACAAGGTGCCTGTTGGAAATGACCATCTTTTGTGTGGTTTATCCCCAGATTTTTTCCTTGATTGTTTTTGCTGTCTGTAAAATGTGTGCACTTTGACCTAGCTAGCCAGTGGTAAAGTGCCTGTGTTTCCCCTTTCAACATGATGTAACTGTCCGACCCTTGATTGGTATTTTTAACTTACCTGTAAGTTCCTAGTATATGGTACAAAAGGGTACTCATGGCCTGTAGGTTAAATGTCACTAGTGGGCTGCAACACCGACTGTGTCACTATCTGCAATGACAGTGCAAGAATAACAGAAGGCCTAACATATGTAGCCTGGCTGTGCAGGTTTTGACTGCAAATTTAACTTCTCAAATGTAAACCTTCCTTTTGAATAATAATCAGTTACTCAAAACTGGGCCTTATTGCCCAAAAGCCACGGTTCATGGGGGCTTATTTATGAGCGCTTGTGACACTTTTGTGTCCATGTTGCATCATTTTCCATGACACAGCGGTGACGTAAACAATGCACCATATTTTCAACTGGATGCATCTAGGCAGATGCGTCACCTTGTAAAACTCCTGCACCACATTATACCTGCAGCAGGGATAATGTAAACAGGGTTGGCATTCCCCTGCAAGAAAGCCTCGTAGAAGTGGTGCATTGAAATCTATAAGATTTCAGTGTGCCACTTATAGGATGCCATTGCATCAAACCCTTACGCCTGCCTCACTGCAGGGGTAATGGTTAAACAATGCATTAAAGATAGGCCTCCCCATGCATTGCTGGAGTTGCGTCATGCTTGCGATACAACTCCAGCAATGCATGACTTTTGAGTCAACAGATAGGTCAGGATTCTTGACATATCTGTCTTTCCTTGCGACATAGAGCATTGTACGTTTAATACAGCGTATCCATTGCGACGCATGGAGGGTGCAGTAAAAACTGTTGCATCACTGTTGTGTTGCAGCGATGCAGCATGTTTCATAAATGAGGCTCATGGTATTTAAAAGTAGGGCATGGAAAGGTTTAATATTTCTAAGTGTCCTTACAGTTGAAAAACCCCAAAAGTGATTTTTACTGTAACAAGTCTGGCTGTTTTGAGATATAATATTAAATTGAATAATGTTGTGTTTAGCTGGGAAAAATTAGGGTCAGCTGCACAAAACACTGGTCGCAATTTGCGATCAGTATTATTGGCGCTAGTGCAGAATTTTGTGAGTTTATCAATATATGGCTGACATTTTCTTTTGTATAAATAGTATATATTATTTGCCTGTATTAAAATATATTTTG
Source organism: Lissotriton helveticus (assembly GCF_964261635.1). Lineage (NCBI taxonomy): Eukaryota > Metazoa > Chordata > Amphibia > Caudata > Salamandridae > Lissotriton > Lissotriton helveticus. The sequence continues at coordinate 198,608,687 of NC_136060.1, forward strand.
TTGTTAGTCAATGTCATTATCTCCAGCTAAGGATTATGTTTCAATTCAATGTAAAGGACACATGAGGGTGAAAAATGACTTCCTGCAAAACATCAAGGCTTAAATGCCTGTTAGCAGAGTGACCACAACACTCCTATTTGCAAGAGTTACATTTGAACAAACAATATACAGAACAGATATGTAATACCAGACAGTTCTACTTCCAAATAATGCCTCATTCAGTGATCAATAATTATGCGCAAGAATACAGAAAAAAACCTCAATCCCTAAGCCATAGATTAAAATAATCGAATCATAATGAAGAGTTAATGAAGAATACCTAAAATTTATGGCAGGAAATTAAAGTGGATAGAACGGCTCATTAAAATTGTATAATAAAAACTTGCTTTAAAGAGCGGATAAAATCACACTTCTACCATTTCTAAGCACTGTATATAATAGGTGTTAGTCTTGTGCAACTTAATGTAATTCAGTTTACTAACCTTGAAAGAATGGAAGAGCAGTAAGTCAAGAGCACTATGAGCACTATGAGTTGAGCATAAGTGGGTATGCACCACTTAAAAACAACTATAAAAAAATCATGTGTAAAGCTAATGCATCTTGGGAGTTGCAGTCTTGTTTTCCTTCCATCGACCTGGTCAGAAAAACATACATGGAAAAAATATATTGCAAGTAAATAGTTCTAGACTGGAGACATTGTACAAAATCACCTGAAGATAAGGGGCACTCTAATGGAGTGAAGGGTCATGGTTCTGACAATTGGAAGTATAAATATATATGAAATGGGTAAACCTTCTTATTGAATGTTCACAAGAGGTTCCAAATATCGAATTTCACAGAAGGCCTAACAGGGAGAGCAGGAGATAGAATACAGAACTGGTAGCTGTCTAAAATGGCTCTATATTTTTTATCGAGGGTGTTCTGGTGACATTTTTAAATCATGAGGCAGAAGGGTCACATTAAAAAAATATTTTTGTGTGCATTGCAGCATCATTTACTACCACTGTGCTCAGTGCACCACCATGTAATTTCACAGTAGTACTGCAGTCCTGTGTCTTTGTCGGAAAAGTAAAATAAGATGGACCTTGGGGCATTGTAAGACCATGAGAGTCGTGGATGACTGTGGGGGGGATTGGCTTTGCTGCCAACCCGATGTCTATGGCCATGTGATGCGCTGGGTAGCCTAGTTGGGGATAATAATAAAATATTACTTTATGTTAAAAAAACTAGATATTCATCGAAAAAGTTAAGTCTAAAATGATGTTATGGAAGGGGCTGCATGGTTTATAATCACCAGTTAAATATAACTGGTACACTTCAGTGGGTTTTTGAGATTAAAATGAATCATTTTACTCTCATTTTCATCTAACGATAACCTCACTGTAATATATATATATATATATATATATATATATATATATATATATATATATATATATATTACCTACTGGCGGTCGCCAGTAGGTATATATAGTTAGGATTTTTTCTCTATGGGTTTTTTGAAAATTCTATGTCTAATAACTTTGGCGTTTGTGGACGGAATTGGCTGAAATTTTCAGGAAAATGGCACATTTTGTTTCTGAGCAGCCCTTGAAAATTTGGGGGGGGTTCGTCCAGTGGGGGCCGAGAAAAAAGGGGGGTCCCAAAACGTGTTTTTAACATTGAGTTTTCCATAGGGCGGTTGGCCTCACTTTTAGCCCGAACGGCTGAATGGATTTGCACGAAACTTGGCAAAATTGTAGGGACTGGTAGCCCGATGTGCCTTTTGTAGGTCTCAATATATGTGCTCCAGTGGATTTTGAGAAATTAACGTTTAAAAAAAGATATATATCTGTAAGCGCGGACCAGGCAGCGCTCTGGTTCGCGGACTTTTCGCGCAACGGAGCTTTGTGAAGCGAAGCTGATTGGTTCTCCGGCGTCTGTCAACATTCCAAACAGTCCGTAGCGGCCGCCATCTTGTCTCTCGGTAGGATCGAGAGACAAGAGGAGGTCAAAACAAAGGGGGAAATAACTATAAGGGGGCATAGTAGATCCTCGCTGACCCCCTAGGTTTGATGTGGAGGTTTTAAAAGGGCCCCGCGGGGCAAAAAAAAATAATAAAAATAATAATTGAACGGCTGAATGGATTTGCACGAAACTTGGCAAAATATTAGGGACTGGTAGCCCGATGTGCCTTTGCTAGGTCTCAATATATGTGCTCCAGTGGATTTTGAGAAATTAACGTTCAAAAAAAGATATATATCTGTAACAGCGCTCCGCTTCGCGTAACGGAGGTTTGCGAAGCTGATTGGTCATTCTGTCACTGGGCTATAGTTGGGCTACATCTGGCTGATATTTGGGCTACATTTGTTTTTTTGTGTGTCTGGCGGCCATCTTTGGGCTACATTGGGCTACATTGGGCTTCATTGGGCTACATTCGGCTAATTAGCAAATAGCTCATCGCAAACTAGGAATGGTAAAGAATCGCTATTTATTCCTTAAAGTTCGCTATTTAGGAAATGCAAATAACTTTGATGATACATATGGCGGTTCATCTCTAACAAGATAAGAAGCATAGGGATACATTTATGATGACTGGCGCATCACCAGGGATGTGTTAGTCATTCTGTGCCGCTGTTCCGTCACCTATGGTGTGCTGCATTTACAATGCGGCGCATCATGGGGCAAAAACAGCACAGATGCGTGATGTATCTGTGCCGTAAAGGTGGCGCATTGCTGGAGTTGTATCGCAAGTGTGATGAAGCTCCAGCAAGGGTCGGGGGTGCCCCTGTCGCAGGGTTTCTGTTCTCACACAGAACTGTGGACAGAGGATTGGAACCTCGGCGAATGCATTGCTGGAGTTGTATCGCAAGTGTGATGAAGCTCCAGCAAGGGTCGGGGGTGCCCCTGTCGCAGGGTTTCTGTTCTCACACAGAACTGTGGACAGAGGATTGGAACCTCGGCGAATTAGGGTGTCCCAAAACTCACGTTAGTAATCAAAAACTATTTAGCAAGCTAGGTACAGTGTCACATTGGATATAACAAACTCTCAATGTTTAGACAATCCAGAATATGAACTTATAGTACCTCAGGATACGTGGAACTCATGAACAGTCGGTCGTTATAGATTTCTTAGAAACCAGAACATGGAGTTAAGAAGAACAGATGTGTATTTGAAATGTTTATTTACTAATGCCGTCTTCTCAGGCGTAGTACCTTAGATAATAAAAGTACACATATTATCAGTAGCAAAATTACCAGCATAGTTACTAGTACATAAAAAGTGAATGGTGATAGTATGTTAACATGCTGTAAATGAATAAGAGTTAGCAGCACTTATAAGCAGCCGCGGGCCGTGGAGGGAGTTACGGTGAGGCAGGGAGGCGGGGAGGGGGAGAAGCAGGGTGGAGAATACAAGTACACATATTATCAGTAGCAAAATTACCAGCATAGTTACTAGTACATAAAAAGCGAATGGTGACAGTATGTTAACATGCTGTAAATGAATAAGAGTTAGCAACACTTATAAGCAGCCGCGGGCCGTGGAGGGAGTTACGGTGGGGCAGGGAGGCGGGGAGGGGGAGGGGCAAGGTAGAGAGGGCTCCACCCTGCTTCTCCCCCTCCCCGCCTCCCTGCCCCATCGTAACTCCCTCCACGGCCCGCGGCTGCTTATATCTCACCCTCCCTAATACACATATTATATTATTTGCTAAGAAGGTCTCTTTGTGTTGGTTTAGGGCGTGCCCATACTTTAGTGTCTTAGATTTGAAGGAATCACATCAGCATACACCAGCTCTCTCTTCATGTGAACCGCATCAACTGTTGTGTATGTGTGTTCGGCAAAGCAATATAAAACCCGCCTCATGCCCAGAATTGGCAGAAGTTGCACTTATGTTATGAGTATGAAGTCGTGGAGATCAGACCTCATAACAATTCTGTATCGTGTTGTTCTTGAAACTTTAGCACTCGCTGTACAGATATAGTTTAACAAGTAAAGCAGATAGTAGACCAATAACATATTATTCTCATGTAAACCACGATGAACTACTAGGTGGAAAGCTAAAGCAACAACTAAGTGTCGTGTGCAGAAGTTGCAAAAAAGGAAAAATGGCGTTTAAACCGGTAATGAGCCCATGCTAACTTAACACGGTGTAAAGATATCCAGGACCTAGATGACACCTCCTCATGATCCGGAAACGAACTGAATAAGATAATAGAAGTGCCATCTCATGAGAGCAGATTGCAAGTTTATATGTGGACGGTCCGCAAGGTAAAGCATTAAAAACTAGGAAAATTCAATGCTAAAGAAAAATAAAACAGCCAAGTACTTTATCGAGTCTTAAGCCAATAGGCAAGGTAAATAATAAAAACTTGACAAATAAGTCAATGAATTGTCAATGAAATGCTAGTACTCAGCATATCAAACATGAAAAAGGTCTATGACATAACTGTGTATGCAAAATAAGCTGCAACAGCCTCCAATAGGAAGTCACCGTCTTCATCCGAAAACAGTTCAGCCATCCAATTTAAAAGCGGAAAAGAACATACGTGCTCTCCCAGCACCGGATCCTCTATCACCATCAGAGGACAGCTCGGTGGGTTTTCAAGAAAGCTCTGTTCCAAGAAAGACTGTGCTGCCGCCAGTAAATTCCAGGGACCAAGTAGTCCATGCATCAATGCCACAGCCATAATCCTTTCGCCAGGACAAACCAACTCGTGAGTAATGATAGGAGTCATCAGCTGATTAAAGTCGACGTCAGGAGAAACCGGTCCGCAGAGACACAAATCAATGGCCCAATCGAAATCACAGGTCAGGCAGTGAAATACAGGCTGGACACAGGTGAAGTAGGAGAACCGAAAAGATAATCCATATGCCGTGCTTAATATCGCCAACGGCATTGTGCCATAATATTCTAGCATGCGATTGCGGAACAGTGTCAGCAGCTGCAGGGTCGGAGGTTGCATAGGAGGGACATCCATATTTAAAAATGTAAAAAAGCACAAGAGCGTCCGCTGGTAATGCAAGTAAAAATGCCAATCCACGAACCAGAGTGCAGAAAATACAATGAAAGGAAGCAGGGATGACTCCAAAGATTTTCTCAAATGAAGTCACGAGACCACTGGTAACAACTTTAAAAAAGTGTGCCAGGGATTTTGTGGAGGATGCGTTAAAGATAGTCGGAAACATGTTGCTGAAATTGAAAGGCAAACCTGTGTACGGGTGTTCGCTATGTGAAGTACGAAAGTTTCACGGGCCGAACTCAAGGCCACCTCTCTCTGAGACAAAAGAGCTCTTATTCTTGCCATGCCGTTGAAACGTGTCCCAAGGTTGGTATTTGTGGCCAGATTGAAAACTCCCTATGTTCATGTGTGGGAGGAAATAGAACATTTCTGCAGCAAATAACCCGTTCACTTACTGTTACGATAAAAGGAATACTTTTAATTAACTCAGAACAATCTTCATTATTGAGCATCAAATAACTACCATTTTCCAACAACTTGAACGTGGGGATGATAGCAGGAACTGGCGTGCCTTGCAACACGCAAGCCATATTTGGTCGGTGTTTGTTGCATGAATCGTGTAACTGTATGTGCCTACACATTAGTGAATGATCTGGCGTCTCAGTGCATTCCTCTCCATTCAGATAAACTTCTTGATCATCTTTGAAACATCTGTATGTGTATGGAAGCGACCAGACCTCATGAACAAAAGCACTACCTAAAGGTTCATAACGACCTATTGGTATATATTTCATACAATTTGAAAACTTATATAAAGCAAAAGGCAGCGTTATTAAACCGTGGATAAGGCATGTTGCCAAAAAACCCGCAATCCTCTGCTGATGATGTCACTGAGCATGTCATGAATGATGTAATATGTGACATCATCAGCAGTGGATTATGGGTAATGGTATCTCTAGTTTACTCCCCTATAGCTGTCTTTCTTTTAACATAAGTGTGTGTTTCCTTCCCTTATACTTACTGTTTTTGGTTCGCTTCCAGTTCGCGTACCAGCGAGCGAACTAGGAAGCGAACTAAGAGAAATAGAGGTTGGCACAGTTCCAAATATTGTACCAATTTTTTAATAACGGGGAGGTAGTTCTGAAAAGAACTTTTTTTTTTATTTTTCTGAACATTTTTTTACTGTTTTTGAATTTTTCGGAACAGTTTTATATTTTTTTGGGTTTTTCTTGGAGGGGGCAATGAAAACGATTCATTGTAAAGGGCTCAACAGGAGCAACAAAACAAAAAAAAGAAGTATTTATTATTTTGGGCGTTTCGGACAAACTTGCATATGATAGTCAATAGCTCTGTTGATCAGAGTGATGCTTTTTTCTCCGTAGGAAATGAATCCATCGCAAAATGCGCAGGTGTGTTTTACATCACCAAATCTCATTTGTATATTTGGCACCATCTCCCTGCCCTCTGGTCCCGTTACTTCCGGTACAACAGATCTTCTGGCCATAATAGGGAGATTATCTAGGTCGTTCCGAAACTGTGCAGCACTGTAGTTGTTAGGATGCCACCTAGTCATATGGCGATGCATTGTGTAGTTTCCGAAACTGTATTTTTTGTCGGTCCCTCTGGACAGTCTATCTTGACATATAAGGCAAGTTACGTATCTTGCATTTACTTTTTTCTGACCTTTGGGAATTTTAAAAAATTGCCAAATGAAGTTTTCTTTCCGGTGAGACGTCTTGGGCTGCTCAGGCAAAAACTGCCTCTCTTCGTGCTCGTCCTCCTGTTCCTCTTCTTCTTCTTCTTGTTGAATTACAACTTGAGCAGGTGGTCCACTCTTCCTTGGATGTGGTGGAGGTGGTGGGGAAGCACCAGCTGAAGCTACTAAAGAAGCCATTGCTCAGTGATCACAAAGGGTCTTTCTCTCACAATGATGAAAGTCAGAGTGAGGAAAGAAGGAGGGATTTTCATCATTTGGGAAAAACAAGAGTTCTCAACCAATCAAAAGTGTTCATTTTAGATTATATGACCTAGTCTTACATCATTAGGAAACCAAAAGTGAAATGAACCAATGAAAAGTGTTATTACCAAGTCACATGACTTGCTGTGTTTACGTTAAGCGCTTTGCAGGGCCTCCCGGTTTGCTTCCAGAAACCTGCGCTTTGCGACTCGCTTCGCGTACCAGTTCGCTAACGTAGCACGTCATATGACGTATCACGCGACAACGTGAAACGTCATGCGGACGGGAGGCGTCACGATGTTGTTTTCTAACGCGGCACTTGCGGTAAAGAAACGTTTACCGGCTCGCGGTCTATTTCGCGGCATCAAGGTCAGCTAACGGGAAGCTTCCCGATTCGCGAAGCGGGAACGAAGAAAAAAAAATATTTAAAAAAAAAATTATTCATAAACATATAAAATATATTTTTGGATTTAAAGAAGAATACATTTTACAGCTACAGATATTAGCTGTTAAAAAACCAATGAAATTCACAGAAAAAACCATAGGTTATAGACCATATATAGTTAGGAATTAGCATTTACAAAACCTTGAAAATTCACTGAAAAAACCATAGGTTATAGACCATATATAGTTAGGAATTAGCATTTAGAAAACCTTATTTTACTCACACAAAACCATTGAAATTCCATATATAGTTAGTTGCACTAACTATATATCGCGCACCCGCAATCCACTGCTGATGATGTCACATATTACATCATTCATGACATGGTCAGTGACATCACTGATGACATCACTGATGACATCTCAAATGACATCACTGATGACAACATCCAGTGACTGTATGTTTCTGTAAAGTTAAAATATGTCTTAGATATTGAAGAATGAGTGGATGTATAAGTGTCTGGATGAAGGATTTAGTAGGTGCGTGACTGACTGTATGAGTGAGTGATTAAATGTGTCTCACTGAATGCATGGGTTAGTGACTAAACTGTCTTAATTTGTGCATCATTATGTCTGTTGTGATGTAAACTGCTGCATGTGTTGATCATTAGCTATACGAGAGGCTATATGTGTTATTAATTGGTTGCCCAAGTATTTCTATGGGAGATTGAGTTTGTGTGGGGGTGGCTGGGAGGTGTGTGACTCTGTGCATAGATGTGTGAGCAGTTGATTCACTAGGTGTATGAGTTCAAGAGTGCATGTGGAAAAAGCTACATGGGCGGTTGACTGTGTGCATGAGTGTATTGATGAGTGAATGGATATCTCAATGCTACATGTCATAGTAAGTACATATGTAAAACACAGTACATGTGAGAGTTGGCATATATAAATAACTGTGCATGAGAGCCACTGAATGTGTGAGTGGCTGTATGGATCATTGTGAACTTGTATCAGGGATTGTATAAGAGAGTAAATATGTGTTAGTATATGTTTGAATAAGTAAGGTGTGTATAACTGTATAGTTGAGGAAATGGAGGTGAGATTGTTTCTTTGCATGACTGACTAGGTGTGTGAGTAACTCCATGGATGAGTGACAGTGTGTGAGTGTCTGTATACACTGAGTGTATCTAAGGTTATATTAGAGTCTGAAGAGGTTTATCGTATTAGCACAAGAATGATGTCAAATGAGATGTCATCAGTGATGTCATCAGTGATGTCATTTGAGATGTCATCAGTGATGTCATCAGTGATGTCACTGACCATGTCATGAATGATGTAATATGTGACATCATCAGCAGTGGATTGCGGGTGCGCGATATATAGTTAGTGCAACTAACTATATATGGAATTTCAATGGTTTTGTGTGAGTAAAATAAGGTTTTCTAAATGCTAATTCCTAACTATATATGGTCTATAACCTATGGTTTTTTCAGTGAATTTTCAAGGTTTTGTAAATGCTAATTCCTAACTATATATGGTCTATAACCTATGGTTTTTTCTGTGAATATATATATATATATATATATATATATATATATATATATATATATATATATATATATATATATATATATATATATATAATGGGACATTATAGTTAGGCTCATATATATATATATGCCCACCCCCGGGACATTGCCGTTTGTTATGGCAGGGCTCCACTCTGCAAACGCGCCTCTTGATGACTGCTGGTGGGATGTTGAGGTCCTCTTATGTCTTGAGGACCTCAGGACACAAGTGGACTTCATCCCCCGAGCAGCAGTGAGTCAGGAGGCATGTTTGCAGAATGGTGTAAAAATGGGGCATGTCCTCAGACCACTGTCAGCAATCCAGCTGTGTGGGTCTTACTGGATGTACCTGGTAGGCTAGCTGGCACCAAGGCACCTTTAGGAATGAAGGGGACTTAATCCTCCAGCTTAGAACGTACCAGGAGGCGCATTTGCAGAGTGGTGGACAAAGGGGGCGCACCACCTCATCATTGACGCCTGACCCAAAAATGGCCGCTCGTAACGGAGCAGGCAATGGGCCCAACTTTCTCCAAGACCGGGACTGACCCCGAAAACCCGGATCCTCATGAGCAAAATTAAAACAGGTTAGTTGCGACCCTCAAGAAAAAGACGAGGACATCCTGAGACAGGAAGAGAACTCCGGGACCCAACAAAGCAGCAATCCCAGTCGCCTGACCTAAAAATGGCTGCCACTATTCAGATCCAAAACAGAAAGGGGCCTGCCACAAGGCCATAGGAAGATCATGTTCTACCACGAGCCCCCTGTAACTATATAACGGGTCATTTACGACCCCGGGAGCTACCTTTGATGACCTAAGGCCGGAGCGGAACCCCAAGATCCAACAAAGCAGCAGTCCCAGTCGCCTGACCTACAAATGGCCGCCACTATTCAGATCCGAGATAGAAAGGGGCCTGCTATAAGGCCATAGGAAGATCCCGATCTACCACGAGCCCCCTGAAAATATATATAACGTGTCATTTGAGACCTCGGGCAAAACTTTTGATGACCTGAGGCGGGAGCGGAGCCCCGGCACACAATTACACAACATCACACCAGATGCCCAGATTGCCTGACAAAAATATGGCCGCCACTGCCTAAACTGAGACAGAATGTGGCCGAATCTAAGTCTATAAAAAGACTCCCGATTGCCTTGAACCCCTAAATCTACGAGGCGAGCCATTTGCGACCTCTGTTGATACACAGGTTGTCCAGAGGAGGGAACGAAGCCTCGGGACACATCAACACACTAAGAATACACAATGCCTGGCTAAACAATGGCAGCCACTATCTAAAGTGAGTGAGAAAGTAGCCTGTTACAAGATCACAAGAAGATCTCGGACTGCCTCGAGTCCCTCAAAAGTGCAAGGCAGGCCATCTGCGACCTCCACCTTTACACACGTTGTCGGGAGGCGGGAACAGAGCCCAGGGACTCATCATCACGCCAGAAGCCCCCTGATACCGAACCACAACAAAGGCCGCTAGCCACAGAATCACAGATGGATTCAACTGATTAAATAAGGCCTCATAAAGACCCCGGGTACCTGAATCCTCCCATACAAAGTGAAGGAGGTCACTTGGAACCCTTGAAGGAAAAAAGGCCATCCCAAGTTGGAAGTGAAGCCCTGGGCAACAACACGTAAGGAGCACCAGTTACCTGACCCAATAATGACCACCAATGCCAGAACCAATGCAAAGAGAGACCAGCAATAAATCCAAAAGAAGACCCCTGACAACCTCTGAGACTACTGCACCAAGGACTCAAAGGTCAGTGCTGATGGCCCCTGTGAGCCGTTCCTTAATTGTCTACCAGGGCCCTAATAAGGTCCATTCGCAAGAGAGCCCCAATCCAATACAACTCCAATGTGACCTTGGACCCACGCGGTAGTGTAGGCACTTCCCAGACGCTCTTCCAAACACACCCTCCTAGGTCCCAAAACCACGATCCACCACCTCACCAAGTCACAGGTGCCCTGGCCACACTGGAGGACCCCTCAGACTGCTAGCTAACAGCCCTCCTCCGCACGAGAAATTACCACTCTAGCTTCCCTACCCACCCTCCTGACAGACAGCTTTCTCTCCTCCACACTGCACTTTCCCTACTCCATACATGAGGTATTCCGCCTCCTTCTTAACCTAGATAAGATGCCACCGGCCACGCTCATGGCTGTCTCCCCTCAAGCTCCTAACTACCTGATACCCCATGACCGAACTCATTCGCAATCACTTCCTCCCCCAGCCTCTCTAGTAAAGCAAATAACCACTTCAAACACAGACTGATCAGATAACACCCTGAAACACTATTCGTAGACACTTACCACTTTTCCTCTAGAGGGCGTTGAAAATGGACTTCATCTTCCACAATGAAAGACCGACAATTGGGTCACCATCCTCAACTCACATCTATTCGTCTCCAAAACTACCATCACAGCCCATAGCTGCAAACAAACAATCTCTCTCCCGAAACCCCAGACCCTAAACAGTAATATCTCCATAACCATTTACCAGAATGGCACTGTCTTGATACAGGCTAAGAGCGATAACCTCGTGGTCTTCGACTAACTCTTCCTCTCACTAAAAAAGGCACCCTTGCACAATACACGACACTGCCTGACCCCTCCCCCTCCCCTAAGGAGCCTCCAACAACAAACAAGGCAACGTACCCCTCTCTGCGATCCCCCCTGCCCTCCAGAGGCACATATCGCGACTCTGCTCCTCCGATTAATGATCCCACCCCCGTCCAACCTGACCTCCCCTCCCATCCCAACCAGACATCCAGAGAGGAGCATTACCCCCAAGCTCAGCCTCCCCACAGCCCCTCTCCGCCCCCAGCCCAAACAAGGCATGACTCTCGGCTCAAGCCAGTCCTTCTCCTTCCCATGAGCCCTCTGAGAAGCAATCCGGGCAGCTTCTTCTCCATTATCCAACACAACTGGGCCGCACCCACCTCCCCCGCGGTTAGTGCTGCCCTTGACACCCTTCCTCCCACCATGGATAACATTACGCAATGCCTCAACGTCCTCGAATCTCAGCTTGAAATTTTGATAGGAGGCTTGAACAAAACCCTATCCACCCTGGCCAAAATCTGAAAGCCCACTCTATACTCTGTCGCTCCTCCAATTCCCTCCCAACCCAGAAGGAGCAAAGTACCGCCCCCAGTGGGCCTCATGTCCCCCCTAGATCCCGACCCTCAACCAATAAATCAGGGAATGAGATTCACTCAGAAAAACCTAGAAGAGCAAAATCCACACTTTCCCCCATGAAGCAACACTTCTTGGTTCATCCTACGACCTCCTTGGAACTCCTCCCCCAAATCCACGCATCCCTCCCAGGAAGCGACACCACTTGCCTTAACCTATGCCCCCCCTTGGGACTCCTCCCCGGAATCTACGATCCAAGTAATTACGGGAGTTGGAAGGGAACAACCCCGCCAAGAGTCCCTAGACCCCCATCTCACCCAACTTCCCTCCCTAGTGCCCAACCCACCAAGAACAGGAACGAAGAAGGTCCCCCCATTAAATGCATGCTCATAAAGTGCAGATCTGCCTCTAAACATGCAACAGAACTAACAGAAGCCATCCTCTCCCATGATTTAGATATAGCTTTCATCACAGAGACCTGGCTAAACAATCTTCTTACCCCAGCATGGACATGCTGGTGCCTCCCAGAGTCACAATGATTAACAAAGAGAAACAAGAGTATAGAGGCGGAGGCATAGCAATTATTCACAAAAGTAACATCTCCATCACAGAAATTACCTCCTGCCAGTACAGCTCCTTTGAGTGTCTCTCAGTCAACATCAAAACATGCGCTAACAGGCCATTACTTTGCCAACTCCTGTACCACCCCCCTGGCAACTCCAACAAATTTGGGGAACACCTATCTGACCTGATCGCCCATTGCGCACTCAGCAGCTCTAACAGCTTAATTCTTGGCGACCTCAATATAAGATGGAATGAAACAAAAAACCAGCTCATTCAAACTCTAAACAGCCTCCTTCTAGAAATTAATCTGACCCAGCATTGCTCAGAAGAAACACACCATAGAGGAGCAATCCTTCACGCAATCCTTACCGAAAGCACGCAATCACCATCAACCATATCATTCCCATGGACTGGTCAGACCACCACATAATTCTTTTCCACATCAACCAAACAATCCTAACTCAAACTCCCAAGTAGGACCCTCCCAAATTGGTCAGGAACACAGATCAGATCCCTCGGGCTGACCTAGAAGAAGGAATAAGCTCGCTCCTCCCTAGCACTACTGATCACCTCTCAACTACAGAACTCACCTCTCTCTACAACTCCAATATGACGCTCACCCTGGACCACCTTGCCCCCCTGAAACTAAAAAAATTCATGATAACCCCAGGTCATAGTTCACCACTGACATTAATGAAGAAAGAAGACATCTTAGAGCCTCAGAAAGAATCTGGAGGAACAATTCTTCCACCCTCCATTGTGATCAACTCAATGCAGCCCGCAGAAATTACAAAATGCACATTAAGAACAAAAAGACAGCTTTCTTCTACTCTTTAATATCATCAGGAACCAAACATCCAAACCTACAACGTCCTCAATATTGGCATCCAAAGAACCATTTGACAACTTTGCTGTCTTTTTTAATGACAAAATCGCCAAGATCGATCTCTCCCTTGGCCCAAATCTCTCCCCCTTCACCGAGATCAAGGCATCTGAAACTAAGGATAGCGCTCAAGTGAACCCCCCAAAACACTGGTCCTCCTTTATCCCCATTCAGGAAGCAGAGATATTCAAGCTAATTTCCAATGCTAAACCCTCATCGCACACCCTAGATCAGCTTCCCCAGTGCCTGGCCAAGGACCTGAAGCTCATCTTAGCCCCACTATGGTGCAAGATGATTAACAGCTCACTGAGCTCTGGAATCGTACCAGACTGCTTCAAAGTAGGCCAAGTCATGCCACTACTGAAAAAACCAGGGCTAGACACTGAGGATATGAACAACTTTAGACCTGAATCAAACTTACCTCTTCTGTCCAAAATCCTGGAAAGATGTGAACTCCCTCAGCTGACTCAACACCTGGATACATCAAGCTCCTACACCCCCATCAATCGGGCTTCTGAAAGGGCTGCAGCACCAAAACCGCAATCTTCAATGTCATAGACGATCTACACAAGTCACTTGACTCGGACCAATGCTGCCTTATCATCCTTCTAGACTTATCGGCCGCTTTCGATTCAGTCGATCACACTCTGCTCCTTAAGGTCCTACAAGAAAGAGCTGGTCTTGAAACGACGGTTCTCCACTGGTGCTCTTCCTTTCTGCACAACCCCTCGCAAAGAATAGAAATTAAAAACTTTAAGTCCGACTCCCACCCCGTCAATAGAGGTGTCCCACAAGGGTCAGTGCTCTCCCCTCAACTTTTCAAAATTTACATGGAACCCGTTACCACACTACTTAGGAACTCAAACATCCCTTTCCACTTATATGCGAATGATACGCAGCTATATCTGGAAACTACCTCCATTGACAACATCCACAGACTAAATGTCACGCTCAAAGAGGTTCAACACTGGCTCACAATCAGCCACCTAAAACTCAATCAAGAGAAAACAGAAGTACTCCTCAGCTCCAACAGAGAGAAAAGAAAAAATTGAAGGATGGCTCAAAGCCATTGACGCCCTCAATGGTACCCTCACCCCGGCAGACTCTGTAAAATCTCTAGGTATCACCCTAGACCCTAAACTGGACATGAAAAAACACATTACAAGATCCACCAAAAGCGCTTTTATCAACCTGAAACTACTGTACAAAATAAAACCCTTCCTTCCCCCGAAGGACCTTCAACAACAAGCCACTCAAGCACTGGTGCTCTCCAGAATTGACTATGGAATCGCAGCCCTGACCAAAATCGCACCTAGCCCCCCTGAAAACAACCATCAATGCTGCAACAAGAATGGTCACATGACCTAAGAAATTTGGTCACATCTCTCCCGCACTCACGGAAATTAAATGGCTCCCAATTGAATTGCGAGCCAGCTTTAGAACAGCCTGCCTCACACACAAATCCCTGCACACAGGCAAACCGGAAAACTTGGCCGCCAAATTCAAAAGGGCCATTCAGTCCAGGGACCTCAGGAGTTCCAACAATCTACTACTCATCCCACTGAAAACTCGTAAGCAAAGAAACGCAGCAAAATCTTTCGCTGGAAACGCCCCAAAAATCTGGAACTCAATCCCCCCCACATCAGAACGATTCCTTCATTCCCTAAATTCAAGAACCTGCTCAAAGTCCTTTTCCTAGATCGCTCTCAAGCAAAACGATAAGAGCAAAGGAAGCACCTGAGACGGTTCTACTCCTTACTGTAATCTTTTGACTGTTGACACTGACTCAGATCTAGAAAACTTCTTGGTCACCAGTCCTGCTTAAATAAAGAAACCTCTTGGATGATCGTCTTGATTGATCGATACCCTACTCGCTCCTAGCACGTTCGCTCCTTTGTCTGATCTTTACCCAGCTTGAACCCTCATGTTCTACCACAATATTTGTATTGTATATATGTTTATAATGCTCATAATTGTACAAGCTGTGAAGCGCTTTGATACCCTCGGGTCCAGCTAGCGCTATATAAAACTCCTAAAAAAAAAAAAATTCAGCAATCCCACTATCTGGGGCATGCTGGAGGTATCAGGTAGGGTAGGTGGCCCCTAAGGATCCCAATCAGCGAACAGGACTTTAATCCCCATCCATGAGCACGCCAGGGAGTGCGTTTGTAGAGTAGTAGGGAAAGGGGGCATGGCCTGCTATGATAACTTAGCAATCCTGCTGTGTGGGACTTGCTGAAGGTAATAGGAGGGGTAGTTGTCCCCCAAGAAGTCCAATTTACTGCTGAGGGACTTTGGGGGCCAAGAAGTCTGTTTCTGCACCTCTCTTACTTCTTTCTGTACTTTTCTTGCCTCTTTCTGAACCTCCTCGAGCCTCTTTCAGCACCTCTGGTGCTTCTTTCTGTACTTCTCTTCCTTTGTTTGTACCCATCCTTCCTCTTTCAGTACCTCTCTTACCTTTTTGTGCACCTCTCCTACCTCTTTCTGCACCTTTCTGCTCCGTTTGTGCCTCTTTCAGCACCTCTGTTGGTTCTTTCTGTACTGCTCTTGCTCCTATCCGCTACCCTCGTACACATTTCTGCACCCCTCTTGCCTCTTTCTGCAGCTCTCTTCCCTCTTTCTGCACCTCACTTGCCTCTTTCTGCACTTCTCTTGCTTCTTTCTGCACTCCTCTTGCCTCTTTCTGCACCCCTCTTTTCTCTTTATGTACCTCTCTTGCCTCTTTCTGTACCTCTGTTGCTTTTTTCGGCACTTCACTTGCTCTTTGTGCACCATTCACGACTCTTCCAGATGCTCAGTTGCTTCTTTCTGCACTTCTCTTCCGTCTTTCTGCACCCCTCCTGCCTCTTTCAATACATCTCTTGCCTCTTTGTGAACTTTTCCTACCTTTTTCTGCACCCCTCTTGCCTCTTTTTGCACTTATGTTGGTTCTTTCTGTACTTCTCTTGCTTCTTTCTACACCTCTGTTGCTTCTTTCAGCAATTCTCTTGCCTCTGACTTAGAGGTAGTTTTAATCCCCCGGCCCTATTATGTACTAGGGCCTTACAGCGGAGGTCATGCCAATCACAGTGGTCCCCCAACCCATAGTGTGCCATAGTGTATGTAGGTTTTTTCACTGTAGTCTAAGTATCTTTCAGCATAGCACTGGCTATTGGCCTGGTTAGTCAGCGTCAGTTACCACCAGTACCAGTGAGCAAAACGTTGGGGACACAGGATGACTTGGCACCTCTGTTGGTTCTTTCTGCGTATCTCTTGCTTCTTTCTGCACTTTTGGTAGTCTTTCTGGCCTTCTGTTGCTTCTTTCTGCATTTCTCTTGCTTCTTTCTGTGCCGTTCTGACTCTGCACATGTCTTACCTCCGTAGGCATAAATAGAAATTAGCATTTAAAACCTATGAAATTCACTGAAAAAAACACAAGTTTCAGGGACGTTATGGTTAGAAATTAGCATTTAAAAACTATAGAAATCCACTGAAAAAAACACAGGTTTCAGGGATGTTATAGTTAGTTGGATATTTCACTCGTACAAAACCAGAGAAATTCGGCTGTTATAGTTAGTTGCGTTAACTATAACTCGCGCCCCCGCAATGCACTGCTGATGACGTCACATATTATATTATTCATGAAATGGTCAGTGACATGAATGGGCGGTATAGCAGAAGTGGCACTTTTTCAAGATAGTATTTTATGAATTTGTATTTATTATACAATTGAAATATGCACCGTGCACTTTATATATATAATTATGTATGAGAGCATGTAAATGATATGAAAATAATTTCTCCGTCCTAGTAAAACCTTTTATGGGACTGTATTCAAACTATGAAATGTGAGCAAGGTTTTGTCAATAAGAATCCAAATATGGTTTGGGCAATCATTTGTATTACGGTATTTGTACCCATATTCCATGAATTTTTACTAGCTGGGCAAGTTTTTACACAATATTTGTTGCTCTTAAATCTGAAAAACAGACACAGAAATGCATAGTATTTTGTCTATGGTTGTCAGTGCCGACTTCGTCACAGGAATCACCACTTTCCCTTTAAATTCCCGCTTCTGATAGCTACATGGCATGTGATCAAGGACACTGTTTTGTGTCCGAAACGCATTAGAGGCA
The DNA here is from genome assembly GCF_964261635.1 of Lissotriton helveticus. Lineage (NCBI taxonomy): Eukaryota > Metazoa > Chordata > Amphibia > Caudata > Salamandridae > Lissotriton > Lissotriton helveticus. Next base: position 198,626,237 of record NC_136060.1, read on the forward strand.
GCACCGTTCTAATTAAATAAAAGCTAGAATTTGGCACCAGCTATATCGTAAGTCTTTGTCCCTGTGTGTGCACGAGAGCACTTGGGATCCTGTTGTTCAATGTGTTAGCGGGAAGTTGGCTTCTTCCTGGATACATGGACCCCTCCTCTGGAAGTAGGCTGACCACCATTTCAAGCCAGCGAGGAGTTTTCTGATCAGTGGAGAGCAATTTCTGGTCAGCCCCCTGTAAACAAAGCATTTAGTGAATAACGTATAGTGGAGGTGTATTGAGGCAGTCAGAGGACTTGTGGAGTCACTGTCTGCACGCGGTAAGTCACTCTGCAATATACTGCAGGCGGGGAGGTGCTGGTAGTGCCAGTATGGGCAGTAGTGGAGAATAATACGGCCCGCAACGTATAATTTGAACTGTACAGGGTGCAATGTCTAATGACATCCTACCGGAACGGGAGATGGCGGCAGAAGAATTATTTCTTAAATTACCTAAATTCCCACAAGGAGGGGGCAGCAGTAAAATGAAGAACATCAGTTCCAACGATGATGTAAAAAGCCTTATTAAAGACTTGGAGAAAAATAGCAGGAGTGAACTCACCAAGTGATGGGAAATAAAGTCACTAGATAAATATCACGAAGTGGGAAGGATTTCCAGGGGACTTCGGATAATGTTGGCACCAAGTTTCAATAACCCAACTCCCCTCCTATTGAAAGAGTGGGCAGAAAGAAATTTAGAAGCTTCGATGCACCTGGTATGTTTACTGGTAATATATGCAAGAATTGACAGAGACAAAAACATTGAGGAATTAGCAAGATTCAACAATGAAAATCAGAACATCAAAACAGCAAGGAATATATAGAAAAAAGTATCAAAGGCATGAAAGACCGCCTGAAAAAGCAGGAGGAAGTTATAAAAACGAGGAAGGCATTTAAATGTGCCCGAGCTAAAAACGACTACGAACAAGGGCAGATTTTTACATTTGCCCGCAAGTTTGATAACTTGCGCAAACAGAAGGGCCCTATTACCAACAGAGCTTCAGCCAATGCGAGACCAACCAATCTGACAGCAAGTGATTCTAATATATCCACATTGGATGCTAGCAAGGCCCCAAGTGAAACTGAGTCTGAGGACAGTAACCCAGCTGCAGAACGAGGCGATTTGGCCCAAATAACACTTGCAGAGGAATTGGATTACATAAGAATGGAACGCAAACAGTTGCTACAGCCGCGCAACCAAACGCCTCAACAAACAAAGGAGGAATGGCAGGAGGCATCAAAGAAGAAAATGCTTCAGGAACAAGAGGACGGAGACAGCAGAACCAACACTGGAAGAAAAACCAGTAGCTGATGATGACACCATTATCAACCTAATAAATACCAGAATAGATCAGGCGGAAAAACAACTTCTTGCATTAGGCCTCTCTTTCTGCCCAGAGTGTAACTTTGGATATTGTAACACACGCATCGATGCCTACAAATTTAGAAAATACTTCACTATTAAAAATAATCTGGAACATGTTGACAAAGACAAGCAAGAGTGTAATATTAATGTAACTCAAATGAAGGGACTGCAAGTGAGAGATATGTCCCTGGTTCACACCTCACATGCTCTTGGTGAAGCTGCCATTTCAACTAATAACACACAAGAGTTTGCCGATGCAGAAGGAATCAATATAGCCAAGCCTGGGCACAGTCCATTTAAACCGGTTTCAACTTTTGTACCCTCATTGCCCCGTGATATGATTGACATCTATCACTATCGCATCACAGAAGAATTAAAGAAATTGCAATGTAAATCCCAGGCACAACGAATTTCTCCCAAACAACAAATTAAGAAATACATTGAACTGATGAATAAATTAAAAAATAATAACACCATTGTCATCAACAAATCAGACATGGGGGGCAAAGTCGTGCTATGAGACAAGAAAGCATATATAAAGGAGGCATATCGTCATCTTAACGATGTAACTTGCTATAGTTAGATCAATATGGCACAAGTAAAAGGAATACAAAAGAACTATAAGGATAAATTGAACATATGGAGAAGAGAAGGCCTGAAATGAAATGAAATGAAAACAAATTTATAACGCGCAGAACTCAGCCCAATGGGCATCAAGGCGCCTAACCAAAATATTTGCAAGTCCAGAGAGCTAGTTACTGGTAGGCTTTCTTGAAGCACCATGTTTTAAGGGCCTTTTTAAAGAGGGGCAGTGAGGATAAAGATTTAAGCTCCAGGGGGAGTGCATTCCAGAGACAAGGGGCGACTGTAGAGAAAGCTCTTCCTCCCCATCTGGTCTTCTTAGTCCGAGGAATTACCAAGAGATGCTGTTGTGATGAGCGTAGACTTCTGCTGGGAACATATCCAGAGAGAAGTGATCCCAACCCATCAGAAGTTCCTACTTTCAGAGCCCTATATACTAGACAGATGATTTTGAAAGAGATACGATGCTCTACAGGAAGCCAGTGAAGACTCTTTCTGGCTAGAGTTGCAGAGGAAGAGCGGGGAATGTCTAGTAGAAATCTTGCTGCCGCATTTTTTACTATTTGGAGATGCTGGATCAATCCCTTATTGATCTCTGCGTACAGTGAGTTGCAATAGTCTAGTCTAGAACCGACCAACGCAACCACTGTCTGTTTCCTAGCTTCCAGGGAGAGGTAATGCACTATTCTTCGAAGAATTTTAATAACTCCCCAGCAGGTGGCCACCGTTCTATTAACCTGCTGGGTCATTGCCAGCGAGGTATCAAAGATGACCCCAAGGTTTCTAGCTGAGTGTAAGGGGACAGGGCAAGTTCCCAAAGATGGCGGCCACCATTCATTTGACCATACATCCTGGTCCTTTCCAAAGATCAGCACCTCGGCCTAATTTCTAAAGATTAATTCACGTTTTTGAATGAGGATTTTCCAGTGTTACTGAACATATATTTCATACCAAAGGTGCATTAAAATGAATTGCCTGTCCCGGGCAGGCCTATAGTTTTAGCAATTAACAGCACCTTTGAGAACACATCCAAATATGTTGATTTTTATCTCCAAGACTTTTTGGTTAACTTGCCAACATATATTAAGGACACTACCAATTTTCTATTCCAGCTAAGCAATCTAAAGTGGTCAGATGAGTAAATTTTTCTTACTATGGACATTACTGCATTATATACGAGCATTGCCCATTCAGACGGATTATGAGCTGTGGAAAATGTTTTGGGCAAAAGACCAATTGAGATGTATTGTCATAGCCAAATGCTTTTAAAAATGATAAATTGGTGTTCATTTAATAATGAATTATTGTTTGACAATTAGGTATTTCAGCAATTGAGGTGTGGCTATGGGGGCATGCTTCTCCCCCAGCTACGCCTGTCTTCATGTGGGATGGTGGGAGGTGCATGTCCTCATTGCACAGCACGCCCAAGAATAGTCTGTGCATGTAATAAAATATTGGCGGTATATTGACAACATTTTTGTTGTATGGCGGGGGACCAAAGATCAGGCCCTTAAGTCTGTTGCAAAAATCAATGACAACAGCCTCAATTTGCATCTCACTGCCCACATTGATGAGACATTGGCCAATTTCCTCGCAATTACTGTTCAAGTGGTACAGGGCTAAGTAGAAACTTTTCTTTTTAGGAATTCCATATCGGGAAATACAGTTTGCATGCGGGTAGTTTCCACCCACAGCATACAATATCTAGCATTACATATGGGGAGTTTTTACGTATCCTTAAGGGATGCCGCACATCAGAAGCCCGGGAATATCATCAAACAGAGGCAAAAAAGAGACATAAAGCTAGGGGTTATCACCCCAAGAGATTAGATGTGGCCTTGAGGAAGGCCAATGTTAAGGAGTGGGTAGCCCTACCTGATTCCAATAGGCATTTAAACATAGAAACAGTAGATCCAACCAACATTCCATCTAATGATAATCAAAATGAGACTGATTACTATGTATAGCAAACAGGCAAAAAGCATTAAAACCATCATTAGGAAACAGTGGCCCATTATCCTCACCGATGCAACATTGAAAAAGGTTCTCCCTAGAAACTCCCACTGTCACCTTTCGGAGAGAATATTCTATACATAATGACCTACTGAAAAACAACCCTGAGACAACTAAGACAGACAATTGGCGGTCCCCAAGAAAGGGATTCTTCAAGTGCAGCTCCTGCCGAGCTTGCAAGTTTGGCATCAACACCACCATATATATGCCATCCTTTTCAGATAAACCTATCACATATGGAGAACACTGCACGTGTAGAACCGACCATGCAGTTTATGTTTTAAAGTGTAGCTGTAATCTTTACTACTTGTGAAGCACTAAACTGCAAGTGTATGTTCGTGTTTTACAGCATCTACATGCGATAGAGAACTCCGATCCAAACTACCCCTTCGCCAGGCACTTTAAAGCAATCCTTAGCAATAACTTGAGTTGCTTGCAATATTTTGTTATTAATGCAATGCCACAGAGTAAACGAGGCGGCAATAGGGAGAAGAAAATGTGCCAGCTCCAATCGAGATATATAGTAGAGCTGGATACAAAGACCCCTCTTGGCCTGAATATCGGAGAGGATTTGCACAACTTTCTGTGAGTGGGCCAAATTCCAATAACCAGATATGGTCATTACTTGGGCAGAATAGTACCTGTTTTTACGATTGTCAAGTAGAGTGTTGTGACTCCAAATCTCCAACACAATCACGCTGTTAGTGAGTATTAGGCTACATGTTTTCATGGTTTGATGAGCTGCCCGTGTACATTACCAACAAGGGTGTATACATTAGTGTCAGGGGGCTCCCTGACCACTGCCTTCTATGTGGATCTACAGCAAATACACTTGTCCCATTGTGAACCAGCGAGATCATCCACAGGGTATTTGTACCTAGAGATACAGAAGTGATCGTAGGTTCACTAGGGATAAAGTAGAGCCCATGTAAGAGAACAGGATAACAAGCAGCCGTTATATGATATCGTTTTTAATCACAATTATTTGCACATTTTGCACAAAACAAATTCTAGTTTACTAGTTTACTAACTAGTTTACTAGCATTACAGCACATTATGCCGCATAAGCGTATTTACACATTGCAAGAGTCACTTTACAACTATATTTGTACATAAAGATAAATTACTATTGATTGCACTTGTTAGTATATGAGCTGAATTGAAAATTCATTAGCTTTGATTTACTATCCAACAAGCCAACACGGCAATTAGTAGCCCATGTATTTAGGCACATCTAATATGCACGCGGTGTTGCCTATGGACTCACCAGCACCTAGTGAAGACATTATGCTTCTTAGATAGCAGTTCTTAGAGTGGACCCGTGCTATTTGAACGGGCAGTATAGCAGAAGTGGCAATTTTTCAAGATGGTATGTTATGAATTTGTATTTCATATACAATTGAAATTTGCACTGTGCACTTTATGTATATAATTATGTATGAGAGCATGTTATTGACATGAAAATAATTGCTCCATCCTTGTAAAACCTTTTATAGGACTATATTCAAACTATGAAATGTGAGCAAGGTTTTTCCAATAAGAATCCAAATATGGTTTGAGCATTAATTTGTATTACGGTATTTGTACCCATAGTCCATGCATTTTTACAAGCTGGGCATGTTTTTAGACAATATCTGTTAATTTGTTGCTCTTAAATCTGAAAAACAGATGCAGAAATGCATAGTATTTTGTCTATGGTCAGTCCTGACTCTGTCACAGGAAGCACCACTTTCCCTTTAAATTCCCCTTTCTGATGGCTGCATGTCATGTGATCAAGGACATCGTTTTGTGTCGGAAATGCTTCAGAGGCAGCACCGTTCTAATTAAATAAAAGCAAGACTTTGGCACCAACTAGATTGTGAGTCCATGTCTCTGTGTGTGCGCGAGAGCACTTGGGATCATGTTGTTCGATTGATGAATCTTTGCGAAATTTTCCATACTTTTGGCCAGCTCTGGTCCTCTCCTATCCTGAAAGTTTCGGGGTGATTCGTCAAGTGGGGGCCGAGAAAAAAGGGGGTCCCAAAACGTGTTTTCCCCATGCAATTTCCCATAGGACCTTTAGCCACAGCTACAGCCCGAACGGCTGAACGGAATTACGCCAAATTTGGCAAAGAGGTAGTCCTCAGTTCAGACGTGTACCTTTTGCTTATATGGTGTCAATCTGGTAAGTAGTTCCTGAGAAAAGTACAGGTAAAGTCATTTATATATCTATTGGCGCGGTGGATCTGCGGAGATTGCGAGGATTGTCATCGTACCATAAGCGCACCCTTCCGATCACATGCTGAATGGTAATTGGCTGTCAAGTGGTTGTCAACATTCGAAACCAGGAACTGTTGGCAGTCATTTTGTGCCTCGGTAGAAGCGAGGCTAAGGAAGTCAGTGGAACATGTGTGAAAAATGGAGCAAGGGGGCAGGGTAAAAATAATTTTACCCTCTAGACCTGCTTAGGTTTCCCAGGGCCCACAATTTTTTTTTTAAACCAGGCAGGTGCGTGTAGGGTGCGTGGACTGTGCCGTAAAATAAAAAAAATAAAACAGAGGTTTTTTTAATAATTAGTGCCTGGGGGATTAAATACCGGGGGCAAAATTATTAAATTTTAAGTGGGGCCCAGTGGGGCCCCCAGCCTTGGGGATCGTCACCCCTGGGGCTAAAAAGAAGAAAATGGTGGGGGGAGGGGTCCAAGGTCCCCAAAGCCGTGGGGAGCTTCACCCTCTGGGGCTTTATATATTGTGGGAGGGGAACTGGGTGGCCACCCTCCTGGAGCACTGGAGGGCCCCGTTACCTCCCGGGGATGCATAAAAAATGGTTGGGGGCTGCAAGTTCTCCAAAGCCCCGGGAAGCACCACTCCCCAGGGCTTTATGTATTGTGGGAGGGCCGTTTCCTGCAGTGTCCCGGGGTGTCCATCCCGCCCTCCCATAGCAAGGAAATCTGTTCTCTCTTTCAAAATGTAAATCAGATTGCTTTTCCACATGGCGAGCTGCATGTTAGTAGGTGCCGGCACCCAAACGGGTAGAAGTTGTGCACCAGAGGCGCTGGAGTTGCACACCCTACAGATTATGAGTTGTGAATCCAGCGCATGCACACCAGGGGGCCACACTTTTGTGTTACTTTTTCCATGTTGAAAGTGACGCAAAAGTGGCGCAAGAGGCTTGTAAATAAGCTCTTTTAACTCTTACGTATTTAATCAGAGGGATTGTATATCTATGCCGCTCTGCTTACCTTGTGTAAACACTGTGACCAACAGAGTTCACAACTTGAACTCAGCTTTGGTTCTACACGTCGGAGTAGACAGCAGTGTCCATAACTTTAAAAGAGGCAGAGAAACGATGTGAGAGCGAGTGAGAGAGAAAGAGAGATAAAACGACATTAAAAGTGTGAGAGAGAGAAATGTATAGATGGAGTAGTTAATACTGGAGAAAATACTCGTAGCTCACCTTTTGCCTCCGTTGTGTGTCCAAGCACATGCTGGTTCATAGTGCACCCTCCAGTTTAGTGATCTGAAAGATAGTATATAGAGTTAGTAATAGCATAGTACATACAAATGCACACGTATATTTTTGGTTTATTTATTTGTACACTCAGGATACTATAATACAACAAGTTCCACTGTAAGGAGGTGTCTGTGCGCTGTTTTTTCCAAAGTAGTATATCCCATGCATTCCCACTGCATAGCGGTGAGTTCTCAATATTGGGTATCTAGACTATTGCACCCCATTGACTCGCAGAGTCCGGAGGTGAGTGTTTTTCTTGGGAAGTCAGAGGCAGATTTAGAAGCTCCTTGCCCCACTTTTCCCATGTTAAAAGTGACACAAAAGTGGCACAAGGGGCTCGTACATCTTCCGCTCAAACTGTTGTAACCTATCTATTCTCACTGCCCGGAGGTAATTGTACATTCCTAGGCAGTCAAGCTGCTGCACACCTACTCGCTCTCTCCTTTCACAGATGACTTGTCGTTGTTTTGGAAACAAGCTTCTTTGCTCACCTTGTGCCATTGACCTGATTCAAAGAGGGTGCACTATGTGTCAAAGCAGCCTATCAGAAGTTGTTACGATGGCCACGCATCATCGCAGAATCCTTGAACGTTGATTTTTAGAGGTGTTGGGGGGAACGCCAATTTGTGAAACACAACCTGTAAGATAAAAAGGAAGTTAACATTGTGTGTCATTTTTTTATCAAATGAGAGAGGAAGTGAGAGAGTGACTGCAAAGAATATTCGCAGCTCTCCTTTCTGTCGCCGGTATATTTTTCACCACGTGCTGGGACATAACGCACCCTGAATCTCTATATCTAGAAGATAGTAAAAGAAAGATGTTATGATTGGTATGTGTTACTATCTTAATGTGGAGTTGAATAACATCGCACTTTCACACACCTCCCCTCTCGCATTTAAAAACAACTATTCATATAGTTTATATTCCGGACGATTGACCGATTATAAAAACGTTCCTGCTATTGGAAAAAAAAAATACATGCAATAAGATACGCTATATAGGACTGCGTACGCCTAAATCGCTGCGTCGCTTTTTTGTATCCAGTCTGCTGCAGCCCATCGACTCCCTCCGATCCGCACCCAGGCCTCACTGCTCACCTTTTGGTGGACAGGACACCTTCTACATCATGCAGTCCCGCTCTGCCACCAAGAAGTCTCACATATGGTGCTGAGTCTTGAAATCGCTATGGCTAACGACATACCATCATCATCACCGCAGGTTCTTCACCTGCTCAGTCCTTCCGGTACCACTAACTCAGTAACCAAAGGGGCCACGCACGTGGTGGTGGGCCCCCTGATTGGTAGTTCGAGCCTACATGAGGCGTCCGAACCACCAGGATGGGCCATCACAGCGCTTGCGATGGGAGCAACTCAGAAATGGCGTAGAGCGCGTGTGCCCAGTCTTTTTTACAGGTACGGTCATGTGTGTAGTGACGGATGCATTGGATGGGGGTGGTGTGGGTGTATACCAGCCATGAGGGAGTGTGTGTGTGCCGTTCTGACAACTAGACCTGGAACTAAGAAATCACTACAATGGAAATCTGGGCAATGTTGCGTTTTTGTTTTTTTCTGGAATCGTAAGTGGAATGGGTTGGCCTGATGTATGCCAATGCTGCGCAAGGCTCTGAACCATGATTCCGGAGCTATGTGGTACGGCAGAGGAGCAGCCTTTTACAAACACAATAAATACACAGACAAACATATTTGAAGTGGATACGGGCACGTGTGCTCGACTCCATTTTATTACGTTGTTGGTAGCAAGTAGAATAGTAATCATGATATCATATAAAGATATTTAATCATAACGGTTTATGACTTCTGTTGTACAAAGGTAGGAGCATTATATGTGAAATAATACACAGAACATTCTATTGTAAAGGGTTCATGAGTTGTGGTGCACTGAGGTGGGAACGGTTTGTGTGGAGCCTGCGATGATGAGTGGTTCAGGCAGACTGCACTGGTAAAAATGTGTTTTGACTATTGAATTTTGGCTTAACAAGGGCACATGGCAATTATTTACGGTGTACTGAGTTAGTGGTACGTCTGGTGTTTATCCTTTGCCCACCCTGCGATGATGCGTGGTCTGAGCGGGCTGTACTGAAATTATTCACTGTTGCATACTGGACTATATGAACTTTGAGGGGGGGGGAAACTAGCATCAATAGTTATCAATTGCTCTGTAAACTAGGTCTACTGATTGGCCCCCATAACAAATTAAACAATGGCATTTCGCGTAGTGCATTCTAACTTTCTCAAAATGTGGACGTATATCTGGTGGCGATGTTGAAGGTGATATCCCAGAGGTAGTTGGTATTGCTGGTGGTGGATGTGCATTTTGGCGCAATTTTCTACATTCTTTTTATCATAGTTCACAGAATGCAACGATTGAAGGTGCTTGTGCATATTAGCAGTGCAACAGCACTATTTTTTTCTCTGCTTTAAATATATCGAGGCTGTCTGTCTGTCTGCAGTGTAGATAAAAAGGTATATTCAAGTTGTGAACCCTACTGTGCACAGTGTACATGGAAGCTAGTAGTCACTGCAGGGTACATCTTAGGGTGGAGTGCATCATCTGCAATTATAGCGGAAGTGGAAGATCGAACAGGTATGCAGCGTGCATTTGATTTTTCAACTAAATCTATAAGTGATGTAAAAAAATTTGAAGGAAGCATACTAAAGGGATATTGTGTATGGTGTGATAGGTGTTATACTTAGTTTGGTTTCCACTGAGTTAGTGGTACCTGAAACAACAAGGTTCTGTGGAACCTGCGATGTGTGCACTAGGCAGGACGTACTAATAGTAATGTTTCTTGTCTTGTGAATTCTGGCTTAGTAGGGCCAAGTGGCGATTTTGTGTAGGTTTGAGGGACGTTACTTTATTTGGTACTGCACTTTATACATAATGAATGAAGAATCAGTTAAATTCTGCCTGAATAGGGCCATGTGGTGATGAATTATGGTGCACTAAGTTAGTAGTACCTTTTGGACTGAGCGTATACGTAACCTGCGATGATGAGTGGTCCGGATAGGCCGCACTGGGGATAAGGTTTTGTGACTATAGAATTTTGCCTTAATAAAGGCTAGTGGTGATTATTTATAGTGTACTGAGTTAGTGGTAGGTCTGGTGTTTAGCGTGTGCTCACCCTGCGATGATGCATGATCCGAACGGGCTGCACTCAAAGAATTGAATGTTGCATACTGGACTGTATGTACTTTGAGGGGGAAAAAGTGCTATTGATGGTTATGAATTCATCAGCAACAAAATTATCAGAATCATATGATTCTTCCAGTGGTGTAGTCATTTTTGTCTCCAAAAAAGAAATTCAGGTTTCTAATGAAGAAAAAGTGAGGTTCAATTTGTGACCTATGCAATCCACAGTGTAGACTATCATTAAGTGTACCTTTGCACTTGCCGCGTAAAAATTATTATTCAAGTAAATCTGTATGTGATATAAAAAAAGTTGTTAAAGGAAGCATAATAAAGGGATATTGTATAGGTTTTCACAAATGTTATACTTAGTTTGGAATTGTAGTCTGCAAATAATAAATCAACAGTGTAATTAATTGTGAGCTCTGATGACCGCAGTGTAGGCAGGAGGCAGCGGTTAGCAAGAGCCCATGATTATGTGGCATTGATTAAAGTTGCAAAGTATTGGTAATTTAGTGTGTGTGCAGGCAGCGATGATAAGTGATGCAAAGAGTTAGTGGCACCTGAAGCAACAACGTTCTGTGGAGCCTGCGATAAGGTGTGCTCCGAGCAGGACGCACTGGTAGCAAAGTCTTTAACATCAAGTTTTCTGATAAATATTGGTTGTCCATTCACAGGAGTCAGTTGAAGTACACCTCCAAAAACTATGATATATTTTCATCTACAAAGACATCTGACTCAATACGGTCATGTGGCGATGATTTTTGGTGCACTGAGTTAGTAGTACCTTTGGCCCTGACTTGTACGTACCCTGCGATAATGAGTGGTAAAGGGGGGGCCGCATTCTGAACAATGTCTTTTCTCTATTGAATTGTGCTTGAATACAGCCAGGTGACGATGAATTAGGGTGCAGTGAGTTACTGGTACCTTTGGCACTGAGCGTGTACGTAACCTGCTATGATGCGTAGTCCGGGCAGCCGCACTGGGAGTAATGTTTTTTGCCTAGTGAATTCTGTCTTAATAAGGCCACGGGGAGATGACTTGTGGTGCAGTGAGTTTGTGGTACCCGAATAACTCAGCGTGTGCGCACCCTGCAATAAACCGTGGTTCGGGCGGGTCGCACTGGTACAATGTCTCTTGGCTATTGGAATGTGTCATGTGCAATCACCATTCCACCTGAATCGTGAGCCCTCATAATGTAGATCTAAGGCAGTCGTCAGCACAGATATTGACGAATTATGTTTGTGACTTACGTAAAAAAATCTGAACATATACAGTAGAACTGTCTCAGCATTACATGAATCAAGGCTGAATTCCCTACTGTCCATAGTGTAGATGGAAAGCTGAATTTGTCGCAGGGATCCTGTTCTCCTACAGAACTGTGCATGGAGACTTGGAACCTCAGTGAGTTAGGGTGTGCCAAATCTCACCTTAGTACCCAAAATCCCCTACCTGACTAGCTACAGTGTCTTATTGGTCATTACAAACTCCCAATACTTAAACAAACCAGAACATGGACTTAGATTACCTCAGGTAACATGGAACACATGAACACTCTTTTGTTATACAATCATTTCAATTCAAAACAAAGAGTAAATGAGGACGCAAGCATATTTGAAATGTTTATTTACTAATGCAGGGTTCTCAAGCGCAGTATCTTAGATAATAACAGCAAACATATTATAAGAAGCAAAGTAATCAGCATAGTTACTAGTCCATAGAATGCAAAAGGCGACAACACCTAATTCTCACCCTCCCTAACTCGTATATTATATTTAAGAAGGTCTCATTGGGTTTTAGCAGGGTGGCCCCATACCTCAAGATCCTAGTGGTAAGGGATCACATCATCTTCCACCAGCTCTCTGCATGAGAAGCACCATCAAGTGTGTGTGGGTGTGCTGCGTGAAGTAATATAAAACGTGCCTAAAGCCAGAATTTGGCTGCCGCTGCATGTATGTTATGTGTAGGAAGGTGCGAAGATCAGACCTCACAACAACCACTGTGTCGAGTTATCCTTGAAGGCTTCAGCACTCACTGTACAGACACAGCTCACTAAGCAAAGCTGATATCAGAGTAATAACATATTATTCTTGTGTGAATCAAAGCGCTCTACTAGGCTCAAAGCTAAACCAACAGTTATGTGTCGTGTGCAAAAGCAGCAGAAAGGAAAAATGGCGTTTAAACTTCTAATAAGCTCATGCTAACTTAACACAGCATATAGGCAAAGCATATCAATATGACAAATTCAAGTTGTGAACCCTGCTGTCCGCAGAGTAAATTTTGGCAGTAGTCCACAGAAACATTGACGAATGCTTTTTTGTCACATACCTTAACAAAATCTGACAACACAGTAGAATTGTCTCTGTCTACAATAAATCGAGAATGAATTCAATGTTGTCTGTAGTGCTTCTCCGCTTCTGGTATCAAGGGGTAAACTCTGTTGATCGCAGTGTACCCTTGAAGGTAGTACTTAGTACAGACATAGATGAACATTTTTTGTGGCATCCATTAACAAAATTGACTCTGTCTTTCATAAATCAAGGCTAACTTGAATGCTGTCCGTAATTGTCTCTGTATTAAATGAATGAAGACTGAATTTCCTACTGTTCAAACTTTAACAAAATCTGAGGACACAGTACAATTGTCTCTCCTTTAAATAAATCAAGACTGAATTCAATGTTTTCTGTAGTGCTGATGCACAACTGGTATCTAGTTGTCAACTCTACTGACCGCAGAGTAGATTGAAGGCAGTTCTCAGCACAGATACCAATGACATATTTAGATCCAAAGTTGACTTCAAGTTGTGAAACCTGCTGTCCGCAGTCTCGATGGAAAGCACTAGTCGATACAGACATATGTCTGCAGTGGTGTAGCGCTGAGTTCGCAATGAGCCTGTATCGAGGAGGCACGCGGTCATGGCCGCAGCCACGTGGCAGGGTGCGGACCTTCACTGCGGCAGAGTCTGTTCTATTTGCGGAAGTGAACCACGCCCAAGGCGTAGCCTAATTATGTTTAGTCTTACGTTGGCCTTGTTTACGTTGGACTAGCCCACTCTGCTTCTGTTTCAAAGGGGGGGTGAACACAACTACATGACCGAAATATTCCCCAGTGTCTGAGATAATATGGTTGCGTCCACTATTCAGTACACTATACGTATCAATGGTGTATCTATACATTGAAAAGTTTTTGATTTCTGTAGTGAATTGTGTATATTACTTCACCAATAGTCTTAGCGTTGTGTACATTATTGTTGATATTCGCGTTATTTCCCTTATATATACTTGGTTGCCACATCTCTGTAGATTAAGCTAGTGTACTGTTATTTATTTTATTTATTTAGTGTATTTTGTATAGCGCACAGCTACCCCAACGGGGTGTCCCGGCGCTCCTGTGTGATTGTGTGCTGGATCTGACTAAGGTAGAACTAGCAGAATAGAAATGATTTCAGGGCTTTTCGGAATGGTACCTCTTCCTGGATCTTCCGGATGGAAGTAGGAAGTTTGTTCCAGTGGGAGGCAGCACATACTTGAAACGTTTTACCTCCGGAGCGTACTTTTTTTAATCTGGTGGTGATGAGAAGATTTTTTGAGCTAGAACGAAGGAGTTTGGCATTTCTGTAGGGACGAAGGCAGGAGGAAAGCTATGCAGAGCTCTTTCCCTTAACTGCCCGGTGAGCCAGAATTAGGGCCTTGAATTCTGATTTTTTTTGGATTGGAAGCCAATGAAGTCTTCACCGGTATGGTGAAATGTGCTCGCGAAGGGAGATGCCACAGACCAGCCGGACTGCAGCGTTCTGGACCGTCTGGAGTCGATGATAGAGGCCAGAGGCAAGACCAATATAAAGACTGTTGGCGTAGTCTAGATGAGAAGTGATCAATGCCTGGACAATTGTTCTCCTGGTGTTACTAGGTAGGAAATTGATGAACTTTTTAACCATCCTAATTTTGGAGAAACAAGCAGCGGACACCAACTGGATTTGTTTATGAAATGAGAGGCAAGGGTCCCATCTTACCCCTAGGTTTTTTACTGATTCCTTGGGTAAGGGGGGCATACTTAGTTCATGGGGCCACCAGAGATTAGAGTCTAGTGGAGAGGGTTAATGGAAGAAGAGAACCTCGGTTTTTTCGGCATTAAGCCGGAAAAAATTGTCGTTCATCCATCGAGCGATGTTACAGAGGCAGTTTTTTAAAGGGTCAAAAGTGGACTGAGTAGGATTGTTATAAGAAAACAGAAGCTGAATGTCGTCAGCATATGAGGTAGCCTTTATACCTGATTGGGAATAATCTCAGCCAGAGGGGAAAAGTAAACATTGAATAGAAGGGGGCTTAGTGAGGAACCCTACGGGACTCCCCACTTAAGTGGACGGCTGTCCGAAGTGAAGGGAGGGGTAAATACCACCTGAGTCCGATTCTTTAAAAAGGAGGCAAGCCATTCCAGTGCCTTACCTTGAATGCATTTAGATCGAAGACGGTCAAGAAGGACAGGGTGGGAGATGGTGTCGAATGCTGCCGACAAGTCGAGCAACACCAACACCGCTCTAGACCCCTCATCCAGCTTCCATCTCACAGAGTCGGCCATTTCTATTAGAGCCGACTCGGTATTGTGGCCGGTTCTAAACCCATGTTGAGAGTCATGAAAGGCACCATGGGTTTCTAGAAAGTCCGCTAGTTGCTGGTGAACTAGTTTTCCAAGCACTTTTGTGGGGGCGGTAACAGCGAGATAGGCCTATAGTTAGCTGGTTCATTAGGGTCAGCATTGGGTTTTTTAAGAATAGGGACCAATCTGGCATGCTTCCAGGAATCGGGGAAAATGCCTGTCCGAAGGGAGTCATTCCATATCTCGTTCAAGATGGGGTTGAGAAGAGGGGCCAGGGATTTATAATGTTTGGCCGGCCAAGGATTAATGGGTGACCCTGATCTGCATTTTAATAATTCTGCCAGAGAACGTTCTGGAGTAATTTCTTCAAAGTTTGTGAAGACAGGGGCAGAATCTGAGGTGGCTAAACAATTATCAGTGGGTCTGGATCGTTATAACATGGAAAGGAGTCATATATAACAGCAATGTTTTCCTCAAAGTAGTCCAAGAGGCGGCTGCAGAGGATTTGGGACACTGGGGATTGTCGTTTAAGGGCCATGGGATCGGTGAAAGATCTGACGGTGTTAAAAATTTCCCTTGAGGAGCCTTGTGCCCGGTTAATTTTATCCTCCAGGTAGATTCTCTTATGCTCGATTATCCTCTTCCTATAGTCTTTAAGGGCTGCCTTGTATTTGAGTTTGCTGTCATGGGAGTATGATTGTCTCCAGCATCTCTCCAAGAGTTTACATCCTGATTTGCATTTACGCAGTTCATCAGAGTACCAGGGTGCGGTAGGGGCAGCTCGAAAGGTTTTAATGGGCCTAACAGGAGCAATAATATCCATGGCAGAAGAGATTCTGTTATTAAAGTCAGTTAGCCTAGAATCTAGGTCAGTGACTCCGATGGGGGCGGCCGGATTAAAATAAGCTGCTAAACTATCTGGGGTAATCTTACTCCAATTACGGCCTACTGTTTTGGCCGGGAGTCTGGGCCTGTCTTGATGGTGGAGAAGAATGGAAAAAGGGATTAAGGAATGATCCGACCAGATCACTGGGAGAGGTTCGCTGGTGCAGATGTGTGGCAAGTTCGAGCAGATCAGGTCAAGGGTATGTCCGGCCTTATGGGTCGGGTTAGAGACCAATTGATTTAGTCCAACGTCAGATAGGGTGGACAGGAAGTTAGAGTTAGTGGGGTCATCAGCATTTTCCACATGGAGGTTAAAATCCCCTAGCAGGGTGAAGTTGGCATAGCGGGAGCTCGCCTGAAGGACATAGTCTAAAAGAACAAGGAAATGAGAAGGCTTGGATTTGGGACTGCGATAGACTAGTAGGCCAGAGCATGTTATGTTGGCGGCGAGTTTAATGCAGAATGGTAGTGCCTCAATGGAATCTATTTGAGCATAGGGGAAGGAGGAAATACACCATTGTGATCGATAGATTATGGCGACACCTCCACCTGGATTAGGACTCAGTCTCTTGGCGCACAGGATGTTATAATCTGGGGGAACGGCCAAACATAAGGCGGGATTGGTTTCTTCCCCCAACCAGGTTTCAGTTAAAAAGAGGAGATCCCACTTGTTGTCTTCCAGGGTTTGCGCTATATCTAAAGAGTGTTTAACTAACGAGCGGCAGTTAATCAAGCCCGCTTTGATGCTAATGTTGTTACTGGCAGGGGGGTGTCGGTCAGGTACCTGTTGGAGGGGGCTATGCTTCAATAGATTACATACTTTTTTTCCAAGGCTACAGTGAGTATAGGGAGGGGGGTGGGTGATGGGGTAGGGTGGAGAAATATCTAAAAAGTTACAGTGATTAGGATTGAGATTCAATAAGGACTCCCTACCGTAGGAGATAATAGGGGGGTGCCAAGGCCAATTAATCTGCTAGCCGCAGAGGCCGCGTCATGGTCGCGGACAGGCGCAGACGGGCAGGACTCTGGTACGACTCCGGCACAGGTCCGGCACGTCCGCTGGTCGTGTCCGCTGTGCGGAGACATGACCGTCCCCTTTTATGCGCAGCTAGAGCGCATCAGAGCGCTTGCACACACTCAATATGGCCCCTGTGAATGTTTAACCCGGAACCAACTACTCAGCGTCAATACTCGGCCGAGAGTGGCCCAGGCAGCGAAGATGTGGGGAGAGGTATCAGCAGTTAAAAGCTTTCTAAATCAAGCAAATTAACAAGTGAGTTTAAAATCACAAAAATAACAGAACAGCAAATTCTCCCGGCTTCCGCCTCAGGAGGGACACCTACACACAGCTTAATCGAGCGTAGGGCTCAAAGACGCCCCTTTTATGCGCAGCTAGAGCGCGTCAGAGCGTTGCACACACTCAATATAGCCGCCGTGAATGTTTAACCCGGGACCAACTACTCAGCGTCAATACTTGGCTGAGAGTGGCCCAGGCAGCGAAGAGGTGGGTAGAGGTATCAGCAGTTAAAAGCTTTTTAAATCAAGCAAATTAACAAGTGAGTTTAAAATCACGAAAATAACAGAACAGCAAATCCTCCCGGCTTCCGCCTGCTGAGGGGATATATTATTTTTTAAAAGTTCCGCTATCCTGTTTGGCGCTGCCTCTGAGGTAGTAGGAGGAAGGGGTCTGTGGGGATGGTTGTGGTGATTGAGGCGCTGGGTATTGTGACTTTGTGTCGGAAGTGTATAATTAGAACATCTATCACATATTGCTCTTTAAACATGGGTGTGAGTTGAATGTAATTCACGCAGTACATATTTGATGTTCTTACAGTACTTAAATGTTGATGTTAATTTGTTAGTGGTAAGTGAAACTATAGCCTGATTTTTTAGGTAGCTTTGCAGATTTGGTTTCTTGTTGAAAATATGGGGAAGTGGTCAACATTATAAGTAGGAATTGTCATTTCAAAAACCTTTGAAATTCACTGAAAAAAAACATAGGCTTCAGGCAGGTTATAGTTAGGAATTAGCATTTAAAAAACCTTCGAAATCAACTGAAAAAACCAAAGGTTTCAGGCAGGTTATAGTTAGGAATTAGCATTTAAAAAACCTTAGTAATGTAATAAAAAAAACATAGGTTTTAGGGGGGTTATAGTTAGCTAGACATTGAAATTCCTCCGTTATAGTTAGTTGTACTAACTGTAACTCTCGTGCCCGCAATCCACTGGTGATGATGTCACAAATTACATCATTCATGACATGGTCAGTGACATCACTGATGACATCACTGATGACATCTCAAATGAATATATATATCTTTACATATTACCTACTGCCGGGCGCCAGTTGGAAGTTATAGTTAGGACCTAGTCTCCATAGGAAGAGTATGTTTTGTTTGATAATACATTTGGCGTCATTTGACGAATACTCAAAATTTTCAAAATTATTATGATGCTCACTCCAACTGCTCTCTTGAAAGTTTTGTGGTGAAACATTTAGCAGGGGCTGTGAAAAAGGGGTGTCCCAAAATGCATTTTTCCAATGTTAGTTCCCATAGAGATTTTAGATACTACTATAGAATGAACTGTTGAATGGAATTACATTAAATTTGGCAGAAAGGTAACTGTTAGTCCAGAAATTTACATTTTTGTAAATTAGTGTAAACCAATTTAGTAGTTTTTTTTAATATTAAGGAAAATCCACATTTGTAGTGATAGGAAAGCAAAGATCCGTGACCTCTCCCAATCTTGTGCTGAAATTTGATTGGCTGTCAACACTTCAAACCAGCAAGTGTTGGAGGCTATCTTGGGATTCTGCTTGAGCCGAGACCCAGAAAAAAACATTAAAAAGAAGAAAAGGGGGCAAGGTGGGATTACCACCATCTCCTAGGTCTCCTGGGGTCCCAAAGGGACCATGTCATGGGAAAATGATATGTTTAAAAAAAAATAATTTCAGCAGGAGCCGCGATGGATACACAGCTCTCAATCAAAAAATAAATTGGGCAGGTGGGTCAAATCCTAGGGGCATTTTGAACATAAAGAAGGGAGGACGCAAATGGGTCGCCCCTCCTGGGGTTTTTTAAGGCCCCTGGGACCACCACCTCTCTGGGGCATATTTATTGTTAAATGGAGATCAGGTTGGACATCCCAGGCTCCAATCACCACCTCCTCCCTGGCCTCATTCCAAAAATAAAAACGGGGGCCTTGTGGACCCCTGTGCCCTGGGGACCAACAGCTCCCCCTGCCTTATACATTGCTATGGGGGGCCTCTTGGATCCCCCAGGACTGGGTGGCCACCACTTTCCTGGGGCCATATTAATTTAGCAACCGGGGGCCTCCGGCATCACCTGGGGCCATTGGACCACTATGTCCCTAGATATACATATTTTTTTTTTAAATAGAAAGGGGACCTGTGGCCTCTCTCCCAGGCCGCCCCGGGGGCAGACCCTACAGAAAAGAACGCGGGAGCCATGTGGCCTCCCTACTAGAGCCACGATGGCCCTGGTGATTGCCGCCTCCCAGGGCCGACACCTGCTATGTCCTTGGGTGCCGACCCCCGGGACTTGGCTGTTTGTTGTGGCTAGAAGGGAGCGTTATCACTCCAGGCAAGTCACGGCAAGCACTCCACCTTCAGGAAGCAAGAGCTCATAAGGGCACTCACATGCTGTAAGCGGAGCAGAATTGCTTTCAGACACAGGGAGCTGACGTTGAACAGGTGAGTCGCTGGGGGATGACTGGGGGATGGGGTTCCCAGGGTCAAAATGTGCCCTAGGAGGGGGGAAGTGTGGCCTACCTTCTCTATTACAAAAAGGCCAGGCTCTGGGGAATGGGGTCTCCGGGGCTGAAATCGGCCCACAGAAGGGAGGCCACACAGCACCCTCTCCCTAATAAAATAAAATTTAAAACAGGGCCGGCCCCAGTGGAAGTCACCAGAGGCCTCGCCCCTTAATCA
This sequence comes from Lissotriton helveticus, assembly GCF_964261635.1. NCBI lineage: Eukaryota > Metazoa > Chordata > Amphibia > Caudata > Salamandridae > Lissotriton > Lissotriton helveticus. The sequence goes on from NC_136060.1 coordinate 198,646,296, forward strand.
ACTACTTTGCAAAAGGGCCTCCTGGTGCACAACTGTTTGGGGGATGAAGTCCCCTAGGCTGCTGATGGTCCTTCTGGGCCAAAATAACCTCCTGTTACCTCCAGTAAGTTCCATACAGCGGGATTGCTGAGAGCTGGTCAGAGTCCCAATCGCCTTTCTCCACCACTATGCAAATAAACCTCCTGGCACACGACTAGTTGGAAGATGAAGTCCTCTTGGATGCTGAGGGTCCTTGGGGGCCAAGAACCCTTCCTGTTCCCTCCAGTAAATCCCACAGAGAGGGATTGCTGAGTGCTGGGAGGTCCAGTCCTCTTTCTCCACCAGTCTGCAAACACACCTAGTAGTTAAAGAAACATAGAAATTCAGTTAAAAAACCAAGGTTACAGGGACATTATTGTTAGGAAATAAAATGTAAAAAACATTAGAAATTCACTTAAAAATCCAAATGTCACAGGGACTTTATAGTTAGGAAATGGATGTTAAAAAAACTTAGAAATTCACTGAAAAGACAAAAGGGTATAGGGATATTATAGTTGGCTCAGATGACACTCGTGTAAAACTAGAGATATTCAGCAGTTATAGTTACCTGAGCTAAATATAACTTATGCCCCCGCAACTCACCTAGACAGCACACGTACACACCCATTCACTCACTCATAGAGCCATTCAGACAACCGCTCCTCACCCACAAGTTCACTTACACACCCACTCACCCTCTCATACAGCTACTGACACGCACACTCACTCACCAATACAGACACTAACACAGCCACTCACCCACCCACATAGCAACTCACATACCCACTTGTACACCCATACAGCCACTATATTTTATAAGTCACTCAGACACCCACATGGATACACACAGCCACTCACATAGTATATGTTAAAAGTAGTATTCCTCATTAGTAGTACACCTAGTTAGCCTAGTATATATGTTATACACCCATAAATCCTTGGAAAACACATAAAGTAACTAGTCGATATCATCAGTGCTGTCGTTCGAGATGCCATCGGTGATGTCATCAGTGATGACATTGACTATGTCATGATTGATGTAATATGTGAGGTCATACGCAGTGCATTGCAGGTGCGTGAGTGATAGCTTGGCTAACTATAACTGTGAATTTCTCAGGTTTTGTACGAATGAAATGTGAGCCTCATTATAAACTGTGGATTTCTCAGGTTTTGTACAAGTGAAATGTGAGCCTCACTATAAAGTCCCTATAACCTTTGTTTTTGTTCAGTGAATATATCTATAAGTACAAGAGTATACGGGCACGTGACACATACAATTTCTAAGCACGTGGGAATTGGCAGAGTTGTTACTCACCCGTAAACATGGCACTCTAACCAAAATGCTTCAGGGTTGAACAATTAGCTGCTACAGCCTGAGTCGTTTCATAAATAAAATGCTGCTGACTATGGCTCTGGGTAGTGCACTCTTTCTTTCTGGATTTGTATTGCAAGAATCTCTGTCTCCCTCAGCCACGGCCGCCCTGCAGGGTTGGTGGTCCCTCACAATGAAGGTGATGTTGGAGTATTGAATCGGGAGGCATGGCTCACTTGCCTCCTTGTGGATCTAAGGATTGCCAGACATTCTTGGAGGTGAGAATGGGAGCAAAGCGTGAGGTACACATCAGTTTGGTAAGATTCGGGCCCTCTGCACACACAGCCTTTAATCTATTTGGCGGCAGCAGTCAATTGATTGAGAGCGCAAACTCCGTTTTATGTCAGTATAAAAATATCTGTTTGAATAATTATGGAAATGTATTGCAGTATGGGATTATTTTTATTTTTCATTACATACAGTATACTGCAACACAAATTGCACTATGGGAACTGTAATTTGAGAGCACACAGGCATGTGACATATTCACTTTATAAGCACCTGGGACTTGGCAGAGTTGTTACTCACTTGTGAACAAGGCACTTTTACCGAAAAGTATCAAGGTTGAACAATCATTTGCTGCAGCCTGTGTCATCTCATAAATAAAATGCTGCCATCTCCAGATCTGGGTAGTGGAACTCTTCTTTTTCTGGATTTGTATTATGGGAATCTCTGTCTCTCACAGTCACAGCCACCCGCAGGGTGTGGGACCCCCGACAATGGAGTTGTTGTTGGAGTATTGAATAAGGGGTGCTTGACCCGCTTGCCTCCTTGTAGACCTAATGATTGCCAGATATTTCAACTCTTGGAAGTGTGAAAGACAGCCAAGCAAGGTAGACACCTCTACTTGGTAAGATCCAGACACTTTGCACACACAGAGTTTAAACTATTGGGTAGCACACTTAAGTGTGCAAGCCCCTTTTTATGTCAATATAAAAATACCTGTGTTTGAATAATTATGGAACAATATCACAGTGTGAAGAAAACACTATTTGGCATGAAAACAGTATACTGCAACACAAATTGAACAATGGGAACTGTAGTACAAGAGCACAGAAGCACGTGACACATTAACTTTATAAGCACCTGGGACTTGGCAGAGTCGTTACTCAACTGTGGACAAGGCACTTTGGCGAAAACACGTCAGGGATGAACAATCAGTTGCTGCAGCCTGTGTCATTTCATAAATAAAATGCTGCCATCTCCGGATCCTGGTAGTGGCACTCTCCTTTTTCTGGATTTATATTATGGGGATCTCTGTCTCCTGCACACATGTCCACCCTGCAGGTTTGGGGGCCCCCAATGATGGAATTGTTTTTATAGTTTTTAATAGGAGGACATGACCCGCTCGCCTCCTTGTAGACCTAATGATTGCTGGATATTTATATTCTTGGAGGTGAGAAAGGGAGACAAGCGAGGTATACACCTCAGCTTGCTAGGATCCAGACACCTTACCGGCACAGACTTTAAACTATTGGGCAACAACAATGAATGAATTAAGTTCACAAGCCCCTTTGTATGTCAATCATACAAATACCTTTGTTTGAACAATTATGGAACAGTATCACAGTATGGAGAAAACACTATTTGGCATTACATACAGTATAAAGCAACACAAATTGAACAATGTGAACTGTAGTCTGAGAGCACACATGCACGTGACACCTTCACTTTATATTCACCTGGGACTTGACAGAGTTGTTACTTACCTTTGAAGAAGGCACTTTTGCCAAAACTCGTCAGGGTTGAACAATCACTTGCTGCAGCCAGGTGCCATTATGGGAAGCTCTTTGTCCGACAGACCCGGGAACCCTACAGGGTTGAGGGCCCAACGATGGAGTTGTTGTTGGAGTAGTGAATGGGGGGTCATGACCCACCTGTCTCCTTGTGGGCCTAAGGATTGTGAATATTTCCATTCTTGGATGTGAGAAAGGGAGACCAGCGAGGTATACTCCTCGGCTTGATAAGATCTGGACCCTCTGCATGCACATACTTTAATCTATGTGGCAACATCAATGAATAAATTAAGTGTGCTATGTTTTTGAATAATTATGCTAGAGTATGACAGTATAGGAAAAACACCTAAAACAAACTGATATTTATGTAGTACAAAACTACTAAAAGTAGTAAGGAAACCCAAAAATATGAACTAGACTGCTTAGGTAAAATTTAGGAGTAACTACATGACCAACTAAAAGACACAGTTATGGTCACATGATTATGTAAACCAATAAACAAATAGTTATCAAAGACGACAGATACAAAAAAAATCACATTCAATCTGATTGCTACTCTGTAAGTATAGTTATGATTCTGAGAGGCAGGTTTTCCTCAGATGTTTGCTCCCTTGTAGCTGTGCATCCATTTCAAGAATCATCACAAAACTTTCCAGATCCTATTTAATTGTGTACACTTTGTGGTGAATTGTTAGGAGTCTGTAAATATAAAAGGCGGGGTCTCAAAATGTGTTTTCCAGCAAAGCATTTTCCATAGACTATTGCACTCAACGTAGTGTGAAAACAGCTGAACGCATTTACATGAAATTAGGCAGGATTATACGTTATGTTACTCAAATGATCCTTTTGGGGTACTGCAGGTATGTAGGGTATGCATTTTTTTTAAGTTATAAGGCATTTAAACATAGTTATATCCGTGACAGCTGTACTTTTGTGGAATTTCGTGAAACTAGCGTGGTACATGGTGATGACAGGTCATTATCTGATTGGCCTTTGCAAAACGTTTAAGGTAGCCAATTTTTTTAAGGCCACTTTGTCAGTGTTATATGGTGGGAAGTATTAGGTTTTAAATTTTCCCTTCCTAATACCGCCTTAGTAAAGTGGTCATTGGTAACGAAAAATAATTATAAGTTTCTATATATGTTAAATAAATGTTATGGAGCACCGCAGTACCACCTAGAAAGTACTACGATACTTAAATAAAATACAAAATAAAGAAATATCTTTAAAGATTGTCCTAAAACTACAGTACGTACTACGTTCTAGCACAGTATTCTTTAAACTTATTTAAAAATAGGTTAAAAAAATATATATACTTTTCTCTACCTATTATCACATAAATATAGGTAATATGTAAGGAAATACAATAAAACCTACTACTTACCTATATCTGAGACCCTAACACAGTACACAGCCAAAGTGTAGTAAAAACAATATGGCAGGCTCTTAATTTTCTAAAAGCAGCCATTACTCAATTATATACTGGCTTGTTATTGCCCTATTCCACTGTATAATGCAAACTTTCCGTGATATACCATGGCCCAAAATTTAACCAAGGCCAAGCTGTATTATTGTATTGTGGTACCTTTGTGTCACACATGGAGTCACATGGTCAATGAAATTCGTAAGTCAAATTTACGAAGCACTGCAATCTACAATGCATGGGTCTGCGCTGATTGGTAAATCTGGGGAATCACAATCTTGTGCAATGCACTGTTTTGCTTCACTCTGCACACCGTAATCAACATTGCTGCTAAATTTCACATACATCTGTACGCCACTCCACTGTACCCCACTAGACTATACACCACTCCAATCTATGCTTCTCCACTGTATTACACTCCACTCTCCCCCACTCCACTCTATGGTATTACACTGTAAGCAACTCTACTGTACACCACTGCTCTCTACACTGTACACACCCACCACTCTACGCCACAACAGTCTTTGCCACTCCAAGGTACACTGTAAGCAACTCTACTGTACGCCACTGCTCTCTACACGGTACACACCCACCACTCTACGCCAAAACAGTCTTTGCTACTCCAAGGTATGCCACTCCAGTGGATGCTGTTCCATTATGCGCTATTCCACTGTATGCCATTCAGCTGTACGTCACTACACTGTATACTATTCCACTGTATGCCACTCCACTGTAAGCTACTGCACTCTATGCCACTCCAGTGTATGGCACTCCACTCTACAACTCTTCATTCTACGCTATTCCATTGGACGCCACGTCAATGTACACCACTCCACTGTATGCTTTTGCACTCAACCCACTCCACTGCATGCCACTCGCATCTACACCACTCCAGAGTATGCCACACCGCTGTACGCTACTCCACTATATGCTATTATATGCTATTACACTCTACACCACTACACTGCACTACACTCCACTCTACGCTATTACACTGTACACAAATCCACTCTACAGAAGTGCACTATAACTATTACACTATATTCAACTCTATTTCGTTGCACGCACTGCATCACATTTGGTGATGCAGTGTGAGCAACGAAATTCGTTTTATTTATTTAAATGTTTACTTACCTGTAAAACTCCATAATCCATACATTACTACCCCCCACCCTGCCCCTCCCCCTGCCCCTGCCCACGTCACCGCCCTGCAGTAACTCCTACTGCCGACCGCTACTGCTCTCTATACGATACGCCACTCCACTAAATGACATGGCACTCCACTCTATGACACTCTCCTCACCTGTACTCTATAACACTCCACTCAGCGATACTCCACTCTATGACACTTTACTTCAACCTACTTCACTCTAAAATATTCTACTCCAAACTATGACAATCTACAACACCATACTCTACGGCACACCAGTCCACTATACAACTCAACACCATGTCGCAATACGCCACTCCATTCTACTCTACTCCACTTTATTCCACTCTACAATGCTCCACTCTATGCCAAGACATTACAACACTCTCTTCCACTACACTGCAATACATTCCATATACCAACACTCCACTCAATAACACTAGACTCCATGAGTTGAAACACATTTTTACTAAAAAATATTACAATTCAGTGAAAAAAACAAAGCTTAAAGCTTAGGTAAAAGTTAGGAAAACATTTTTCCCCATACAAACCACACTTAAGCTACACAAACTTTAAATATTCTAAGGTTATACTTTCATTTACAATTCATCCACCATCTTTAAATTATTATATTTGCAGCTCGCTAACCAGACAGCACTTACTAAAAATAGACGGTAGGAGTTAACCAAGAAGCTTGCATACACTATGAAAGATGATTTGAGGCCATGTTAAATGCCCAGAATATTTTACTGACTGCTGAATTGTGCTGAAAACTACATTTAAATGACCTGTAGAACACTTTACTTGTTCTCATTTTTTTCAAACATTTCTTCGTGGAATTACATCCTAAATATCACAGCACAATTGGGATGCATCTTTGTGGATCCCATGCACAAAAGTCCACATTCGACAAGGAAACGTTCTGTGCTATTACCCAAACATGCACACTAGTCAATGACATAAATCAACCGAAACAAATCACTGCTAGTTCTACATTTTTCTTCAAAGCATAGTTCTGTATTCAAGATAGTTTCAATGTTGATTTCAGTGACGAACATTTGTAACTTTTGTTAAGAGTTGTCGGTAAGCTTCCAGCTACTGTGGAAGAACTGAATGTGTATCAATATTTGGATCTGATTTATTACAAAGTTAAACATTCCTTGAAGCATGGTTTTAATTTTGCTTGGCATAATTACAGTATTTGATTGCTGTTTCATTTAAATATGATGTATTATTCATAAAAAGTGAGGTTCCATTTAACAAGAGCCTGTTTGTGTCATTTGGAATGTTAATAGCAAGTTTGCCAATGGAATAATGCTATCAGGTTTGGAATAGCCTGGTACATAGGTGCACAGATGTCCGACAAAAATTCAAATCAAGTACAATTTATCATGTTCGGTCTAAGAAATGAATTTATTAGTCTTCTTTTCGATATTGTTTCAGTTCTAGAGATAAAAAAAATGATGATTTGAATGCTCTCGCTTATGAGAAGGGATATATTATTATTATTTAGAAGATTACTGGATGTAGATTGAAGGGCCCTTTATTCCTTCTTTAAAAATAGCAATTCGTCTGAGCCTGAGAGTACCTTTTGCATTTGAGCCCCTTGTTATGAACTGTCAGGTAACTCTGTGAAGCGCGAAATTCTCGAGTAATCCCTTTACTGAACACTGGTTTTTGCTACATAACTTCGGGGCATATTATCAAGAACGGCGTTAAAATTATCGCCGCTTTAGAGGCAGGAAACTGCTGTTAAAGAGGCAATAATGAGCTTGATAATATGCCCTTGTCAATTCCCATAGAAGCTCATGTTCTGGCTCAGGCTCCTCACCCACGCACACAAATATCTCCACAACCTGGGCCCCAAGTACCTCAACGACCGCCTGACCTTCCACACGCCCACCCGCCAGCTACGGTCCGCTAGCCTCACCCTCGCCGCCGTACTACGCATCCGAAGAGCCACCGCCGGAGGCAGATCCTTCTCCTACCTGGCGGCCAAGACATGGAACTTCCTCCCCATCCACCTTCGGCTGACCCAGGACCACCTCGCCTTCAGGAGACAACTTAAGACATGTCTGTTCGAGCAGTAGCGGCCCCCTTCCCCCAAGCGCCTTGAGACCCTTCAGGGTGAGTAGCGCGCTATACAAGTGTTATGATTGATTGATTGATTGAACATGAGCTTCTATTGGAATTCTCAAGGGCATATTATCAAGCACATTATCGCCACTTTAGCAGCAGTTTCCTGCCGCTAAAGCGGCGATAATTTTAACGCCGTTCTTGATAATATGCCCCTTCATCTCCAGTCTTTTCCTGGGTATACCATCAAAAATGTAATCGAAGCGGCATTTTTCTGCCGGAGAACAGGTTCAGAAAACATCAGTGGGAATGATCCCCGATTTGAGGTGCAATTTCGTAATACAACAGAAATACCTGCTGATAATAGAATTACTGTCACAGTCATCATTTCCATATTTACCAAATTGGACATTTGCTCTGCCAGTCTCATTGTTAGGTTCAAGTTCTGCCCTACTTTTACTACTTCTCCCTTTGCCCGCATACTGCTTCTCTTTTTAATGGCATGGCAAAAAGATGTCAGCAAGTTTTAGGATTGTTTACCATTTTTTTTAATCAATTTACCACACACATGCGTAGTGTGTGTGGTAACTTGATTAAAAAAATAAACAAGAAGACAATTAACACAGAAATAAATGAAGATGCATCATAGTTATGTGAGGTAGTTTAGTAATACTATTATAGGCTAAAAAGCAAATCAAGCATTGTAAGAAGTTGGATTATTCTTTGGTGGGAGTGACTGCCCACCTCAATGAATAACCACAGCTTTTGTCAGAGTGAATTCTCAAAGTCACTAAGTTAAACTGAGTTGAATCTCTGGTGCCTGTGCCACAGAGCTGAAAGGCTTGATTTAGTGCAATCTGTAATTTATTTATGTAGTACCAAAATAGTAATGAAGCCAAAAGACAAAGCAATACAAATCGCAAGCCAAATTAGAAAAAAATAGAGTAAAATGTGCCACACAAATAGACACCAAAACTACAAAAAATCCATAGCATCAAACAGCACAAAGCAACAATGGCAGTCAAGACCTAGGCATGATTTGAGGCTCACTGTGAAGCCCAGGTTTGATACAGCAAGGGGTTTGGTCTTGGTGAATTTATAGAAGTCAAAAAGTTCATAAACGTTTCTGATTCCTAACTCATAAAGGGACTTTTTCACTTTTTGAAACGAATAATTCTCCTTGAGTGGGACAAAGCTGAAAGTTAATCACACATCGAGAACTGTGAGCTGGATAGTTTTTTGTGGCAGGTCCTCCAGAAGCTTTGGCAATGATTTACCGACCTGTATCATGAGCACGGTGTCCAGATACCGTGGTGACTGGACCGGCTTGAGATAGTGGTGTGATGGCTGTCAGCCCTCTTGGCCTACCGAGAAAAATATGAAGCAATAAGTGGTGAGATGCCCTGTTGGAATGTGTACTGCCAAAGGGGTTTGACTGGTGGAAATCCATGACATTGGAAGTGGATGGAGTACCCCAGATACTGGAAAAACGTGGACTGCATGCTGAATTCTATGATAGTTCTCATAGACAGTTGTTCCTAATCGTAACACATAAATTATTCCATCATTAAACAAATATACACATACAAAAATGCTCACTTATGCCGGCGGGTACCAGGGTGTACACCCACAGTTGCACACGTTAATGCTCCTGCATACAGCTGTGTACAGGTGAGCCCAGCGTGGAAAACTGATGTGAATGTTAAGAATATGAATTAGTGTTAAAAGGTTGGTAAACAGTGTGTCGAGTGATTCATGCGGGAAACATCCTTTACAACGTAACTGGTACAACGAGGTACCGTTACAACGCAGCTTTAACAACGAAAGTCGTTACAACGACTTTCGCTGGAGGGCGCTCTAGGATAGGGGATAGTTTAATTTACTATCCAACACCTTCCCTACTATCCACGGGGACTGCTGTTGGAATAGTAAATTAAACTATTCACTATCAGCGCCCCCCTAACGCAAGTCGTCGTAACGACTTGCGTTGTTAAAACTGCGTTGTAAAGGGACACGTTGTAACGGTACGCGTTGTACCGTCATACATCCGATTCATGCATGTTCAGTTAAAAGGCAGTCTGTCCAAACAAGGCAGTCAGGTATTTCTGCTGAAAGAAGTTTCATTACAGAGGACGGACACAGAACCTGGCATGTTCCGCAAGGGAGTCCCCCTGAAGCACATGTCTGGTGCCCATGAGATCCGTGAATCCCTGCCCTTGATTTATACAACGCAGCAGGGTGGAAAGCCCTTGATGGCTAGCTTTATTGTCACAGATGAGAGAAGAAAAAACATTCGCCTGTGAATATCAGGTGCTGGCTCTGTCCACATTAGCACATAAAATATATTTATATCAGTTCATATGTTTTTTTAGTCAGTGCTTGTGTATGGCATATCCCCGCAAGCTTCCAACTCAGTAGATGGCCCAGATTATATCTAGAAATGTTTGAGTGACAAAAATGAAAATAGGAGGAGCTGAAAGAGGCGGGGCTTCGACTAACACAGTTTAATTCAATGATGCTTTATTGACACGCACAGTATTTTGGGTGCTGTCAACACTTTACTCGTACTCAAGTAATGCTAGTTTTGCATATGAGCCTTTAAAGCCTGTGGTGGGGATTACAAAGTGAACCGGTATTCTTCTTTCTTTTGTTTCCAAATCAGCTTTTTTTTCAAGAAGGATAAAGATCTTGGTGATATGCATCTTTCTGGGCTAACCATTGTACACAGAACCCGCAATGTAACCAGATTGTGCAAAGCCAGACTAAGAAAATGAAACCGGTTTAGTGCCTCATTAGGGGTGGAGCGCTACATAAATGCAATATTGCACCACAAATACACATAACCCACGTTGCTTTGCCACTGTAAGAACCAATTATCTGCACAAAGTTTGAGGATTGAATCGTAGGCCCTTTTTAATTTAAAAGTCCCCTATGTCTCACCTCACATTTGAATGCCGATCATTTGCATTTTGAATGTCTGCTATTTGAGGTGCACTGTAACTTGACACCAGCATCTGGTAAACCCCTCGCTTGGTGAGCCTTTAATGTGGCCTTAGGAGGCTTGCGATTGGCCACATTTCCTCTTAAGTAAGTTTGGTTTGGAGCAATAAAGTCACAATTACAGGACTAGCTTCTCTTTGGAAACAAAGCACCTACTCATTTGAGAGCAATTACTACTCAAGGTGGGAAACCCGTTAGGCCTCGCCCTGATGACAACCGCCTTGACATGAATGGCTGTGGAAAACTGCACAGTGCAGCTTATCTGCCCTTCTCAGCCAGAGTCATCAGAGAGCAGAAAACATACTTCAAACATTGCTTTGAAATTTGAATGAGCAAAATGCCATGACAGCTAAAGGAATTCCTTGGAAGACTGCCTCTATACTGCTTCTAAGTAAAAGTCCGAATTTCCAATAAAAAGAGTAGATAAATATGAAGTTTTACATTCTTTTCATTTAAGCCTGTGCATTCATTTCCTGCTTTCCTGCTTTATGATAGCATGACCCAACCACAAATTTATCAGGGTTGGTACTCCGACTGGCCACGGAACTCCGCGGAATCTTGCTGAGTTTTTCGGTAACTCAGTGGAATTCTGTGGAGTGAAACTCCGCAAACTCCGCCCAAGCTTAATTTACAGCCTGACCAGTTGGGGAACATGAAATGTATTAATGTCACACATGCTCCACTCTGAAATGTTATGCACCCTGCCATAAGGGCAGTAAGGTTTATTTAGAGGTGACTTATTTAATATTTAAAATCAATGTTTTGTACCCATCAAAGGGGTGATTTTGATAGGTCTGTTGTTATGAATTGCAATGTACCCCAAAATAGGCTTGAGTAGTCTCCTAACCTTTTACCTACATTTAACCTGCCATTGTACTACATAACGGTATTTAGTGCTGACCTTTTACCTAGTTAGGTTATACATAAATGTCGTGTGGTTTTCCCCGAAAACTAGCCTCATTTGTCATGCATGAGGACTCTCAGAATCACAGCAGGACTACTATCGCTGCATAATAACTGTGTATAAGGTTCATCATCATCATCATCCTCGGCCGATATGACACATCAAGGTAGATCCCCTGAGCGTGCCTTTATGGGTATATAAACACCATATATTTGCTAGGGCAGGCAGAGGAGAAAGAGTACCATGCTGACATGCAACGCTCATGTCCCTGCACGCAGACTCCCACACGCAGTGATCTGACATCCCTTTCGGGGTGTCCAACTTGAGACCAAAATGGGGTCCTTTGCTCTCTCACATCAGGTAATTGGGTTGGCTCTATCCTAGAGGGATTCTTGACTATACACCTACATGCATGCTAGGTACGCTTAGGTACATCTAGTTAGGGTTAGCATTGTAGGAGTACAGATTATTACTGTCATGTATTCATATGCCAACATATATCTTTTGTTTTAGCATTATGGTAGAATTCTACCATCTGTCTACTCTGTTATACCAGTATACATCTATTTCTGTCATATGGTTGTTACTGCACACTTAGTTTATACTTGAATAACGTTGGTACAATGAATGCTTATTGAAAACGTCCCCATTGTTTATTCTTTGTGTTTCTCTGAGACAAAGTGAGCATGAGTGACTGAGCGAAAAGTACTGCATTATTTCCACGATCCCTGAGGGATCAGGGTTGTCATGCTCGATAGTTGCCAGAACCTATTCGCACTTTGGTAAGAGGAGTTCCTAGTCGCACTGTGAGCTAGCTGGTATACAGGCAAACATATTTGGTGGGGGTGTCTGGAATCAGTCCGCACACTGATCCCACAGTTTCTGTTGTCTAAATGTGCAGATTTGAAATAGATTTATATGCACTACACAACACTGTGCAACAGGGTTCAAGCTGATTCCAACAGGCAACACAGGGTGGACCTAAACCCATATTTAAATAGTTGTGGAAGGCACAATAGGTGGTGCAGTCCACAAATGGTATTTCATTTCCCGGATCATTTGTGCATTTCCACACCATATACTATTGCTTTAAATATATGTTAAATGTGCAAATCAGAGTTAAGCCAATGCATCAATATTTAAAGAGGTAGCACATGTATTTTACTGTGGTTAGCAGAGCTAAAGTGCACAGAGTTCTAAAGCCAGCAAATATACTATTGTCCACAAAAAGGTGAAAAATCCAAGGTGACAAGGCAGAAAAAGGTGAATTTTCTACCAGTAGCTTACAGTCATTCAAGATCCCTTTGCTACAGAGTTCGCAATGATAGAGATTGCCTTTCAGAAACATATGTGTTTGGATGCTCCGAGGTCTTTGTCACAAACTTACTGTCACACACACTAGCTAAGCCCCATTGACCCAACTTTCATTCACAGCAGTAGAAGGCCCATTAATTGACTGGCAGCAACAGTATCCTGCAGGGACTGTACTTGAGTTCACAATGACTGGGTGCCCTAAATTAACTATAACTCCGCCCCCACCATGCACAGTGTTGTAATCAATGCTGTCATTTGAGATGTTGTAGTGATATTATCAATTATGTCATGGAACTTGTTATGACTGATGTAACATTTGACGTATCTAGCAGTGCATGGAGAGGGCATGAATTATGGTTACTTTAGGCCATGAGCTACTGATACTTTAAATAAATATAACTGATGAATTTCAGTGGTTTTGTTTGTTTAAACTGGTATGTTTTAACTGACATTTTCACCTATCTAATGTCCATTTACCCTTTGTTGTTTTCAGTGAATTTCTATGGTTTTATTTTAATTTTTGAAAGACTTTATTAAGAAACAATAAATACCATAAACAGCACACGAACTGTGATAAGCAATCTACAATTCACAAATGGTATTAAGAACATGAGAAAAAAGGGGGCATGGTTAACCGCAGGATGTCTAACTTAACGGCTCCTGGCCTGGAGCCCATAAATCCCACCACAACGCATCCGTCTGCTGCTGTTTACGGCTGCTAACCCTAGGCGAACGGACCCTGCTGACCGTGGGATGGCAGAGATCTATCGACAGCCTTTTTATCTCATACATGCTTTGCCATCGGCAGTGTGGAGCGCGGATCGCGGCCTGCACAAAATGGGGGACTCCTCCTTCATTGTTTGTGCCTCAGAGGTTTGAGCCCCATCTGGACGTCCCCGGAGGCTCTAGGACTTGCGACCACGGCTCACCATCTACACCATCTGTCCCTTGCTCATCACTATTCTGGGGTTAATATCTGCACAGCACCACAGACATTGGCTCTTTTAATGTACACTGCAGTGTGGTGACGTTTTAGACACTGAGGACTTCCGAAAGGACATGCCATGTTTATTCCAGCACCTTATCACTTCTGTGTTAGAGTTGTTGATGTGCACTATATGTTGCTAGCGGTGGACTTGGCGGATGTATCGGGACCCGAGTGCTGTGCACTGTCTGGAGGGGGAGCACAATACTGCTACCACACCGTAGTGCCTCTTCTAGCTAGTGGGTGCTTGTACCAAGTGTGTTCCTCTACCACGCATACTCTCTTTGGTTCCATCCGGCACACACTATGCCTGGCGCAGTGTGCTTGCTGTTTACTGCCTACGCTGTCTCCTGGACGCATACAACATCCACTGTCCGTTACTCTGTGCTGCAGTTGGATACAAGCATGGATCCACTATGGGCCGCCCGAAGGAAGGCAAACCTCAAGAAACTGAAGATTCTGCTTCATCCTCAACTACTGCACCCACTAATGTTGTTCTCCCCACTGCAGAACTTGCACCTCTTGACAAATTTGATGTTATCCTTCAGGATATACGGCAATCCCGTGCTTTGCTGTAACAACAACTGGGCTCACTAGTGGCTGAGCTGGTGCTAATCAGGGACTACCACAGGAAACTGGTGGATAAAATGGCTACTAATAAAGCGACGCTGCAGGAGCTCATCCCACAGCAAAAAGAGCATTCTGCAGAGTTTAAACGCCTACAGCACCAAGTCTTGATTTTGCAGGACCATGTTGAGGACGCGGAAGGCCGTTCACATCGCAATAATAACTGCGTCGTGGGTATGCCAGAGAATGCAGAGAGTCAAAATACCACGTCCTTTGTCGAGGCATGGCTGCGAACATGGCAACCAACAGAAGATATGACGAGCACCTCCTGCATCCAGAGGGCCTAGGGATACCCCACAAGACGGAGGGTACCTGGTGCACCTCCTCATCCAACCATAGCCAGGGGGCTCAATTGAAAAGATCGAGACCATATACTACAGGCGGAAGGCTCCTCTCCTAAAGGACAATGTGCCCATCTTAATATTTTCGGATTACGACCTGCAGGTTCAGAAGCAGAGAGCTGCGTACCAGGGTGTCAAAAAACACATGCAGAACATAAACTTGAAATATGCACTGCTCTACCCCACCAGGATTAAAATCCTGCAAGACCAAAAAAGTCATTTTTTCTACACCCCGGATGAGGCTTGGGAATGGCTGGAGCACACTTTCCTGGATTTTTCTATTGACTCCACACAGCGTAGCAGTGAGGAGCCACTTCCCAGAAAGCGACCGCAACAACTGAAAACTAGAAGGATGAAGAAAGTGGAGGATGACCCGACACCGACACTGGCACAAGTTTTGGAGGGCCAACGACCAGCCATAATATCTGCAGCTACTTTTCACGAATACAGGAAAATAACTAAATGGGAACTTTCTACGGCGGGCATGGTGCATTCAGAAACGGGCGCTAGCAAGTTGCTTTTCTCTTTCATATCCTCACAGACAATCACTGACCTGCTTAATTGACTATCATGTTCTACTTTCTTTGTTGTCTACTGCAGATGTAATGGGTGGTCCCGGACAAGCAATACGTGATCTGCCGCTGCCTGGGGTGGTCGTGCTTCCATGGGCCTATGGTTGGTCTCTACCGACTCTTGAGGAGATGGTGGGGCAGCTGTTCGGGCTGGGCAGCGGACCGCACTGGGTGGCCTTAAGGTCTGGTGGGAGCAGCGGTAAGACTGTTGCCACAATTGCCCACTGGAAACTGACATTGAAAAAGGAACTTTTTATGGACCTTCTGTACACTAATTTAATATGTGGCCTGTGAATTTGACCTCTGATAATTGGCGGGATTCCGGAGTGTCCCCGGGTCGGGGGTCGACGATTTTTCAACTAAGTGCCTATGGAGCTTATTCAGTGCTATCTCTGATCATAGTGCTCTGGAAATGGTGTTCAAATGGCGCCGTGTCCCTTCCCCGGTGCCCACATGGAGACTGAATCCATGACATTTAGAGGACAGAGTATTCAATGACGCACTGGCCACTACTATAACACACTACTTTATAGAAAATGTGGGCATAGCAGCGAACACAGCAACATAATGGGAAGCATTTAAGGTGGTGGTACATGGCGTGGCTATCAGCACTGTCATGGGAGCCTGACACCAGACTAGCAGAGAGCTATGTCAAGTTGAGGATCAGTTAGGTGCCCTAGAGGCACAGGTGGCTCTAGATCTGGCTGTGAGGCTGGCGCTACCGGATGCCTGCATTAAATATGCGGAATTCTTAGAACAGCTGCGGGTTATTTACTACCATTCCCGACATAGAGAATACACATGTAAGCGGACAGACCTGGTGCATTGCTGGCATGAATCATTAGGAATGCTCCACCACCTACGCCAATAGTAGAAATATTCACACCAGATGATGTGCGGGTTACCTCCCAAGCAGACATAAACAACACTTTCTATCATAATTACCAGGCCTTATAAAGGGTCCACACCGGGCAGGCCACCCTTGAGTTGCACTCATCCTTAAGCAAAGCACACCGACCCCGAAATACTGACGATGCTAGAGAAATACTTGCTAGTCCCATAACGACTGGGGAAATACATGCTGCAATACAAAGTCTCCCCAAAAACTAGACTCCTTGTCTAGACGGACTTCCTGCAGAATTGTATGCTGCCTATGCATAACAATTGACTCCACACCTTAAAAAACTATACATGGCAACTTATGACACAGGTAACTTACAGCCTTCAAAAGTGCAGGCATTAATCACTTCTTTACCTAAACCAGGTTGTGACCCCTCGACACTGAATGCATGTATACGGTTATCATTGTTGAACAATGAATATAATACCCTTAGCAAAACTCTGGCAGCCCAGCAGAAACTGCTCTTGACAGGCCTAATACATGTCAACCAATGCAGATGTATACCCACAAGCAACACATCCCTCAATATACGTCGGCTCTGCTCTATAATGTTCTCTTGCACTAGGGACCTAACGGACGCTGGGTGTCTATCAGGATATCACTTAAGCATTTGAAACATTGAGCTGGGAGTACATGCTCGCTACACTAAAGAAATTCTGAAACCCCTCAGAATACATTCGGTGAGTACAGGTACTATATCGCCTTCCAACCGCTAGAGTGCGTACCGGGCTGCATATTTCAAAACCACTGGATATACAGAGAGGCACGAGGCAGGGTTGCCCCCTTTCACCCCTTTTATGGGCGTTAGCAATGGAACCACTAGCTTGCAGGATCGATCTGAAGCACTTGACTGGGTCATGCCCTTATCCTATACACTTCATGCTATCTCTTTGTATGCTGACGACATTATACTGTACGTCCGCAACTTGCAGGATAATGCCAGGACTGTGGCACAGGCCTTTAGACACTTTGAAGCCGTTATGGGTCTGGCTATCAATTATGACAAATCCTGCACGTTCTCTTTTAATGGCACCACGGAAGCTTTAGACATCCCTTTTGGCACTAATCACATAGTGTTAGCACACTCCACTTTCCGATACTTGGAAATACAATTATACAGGGCCACACAAGATATTATAGATGGGAATCTCTAGAAAGTGATTAACACGTTGAGGGCACAAGTAGCATTCTGGATGCCCCTACCTCTTTCAGTTGCAGGCAGGCTCACTATTTCCAAGATGGTAGTCCTGCCTCAGCTGCTTTATTCCTTTACAAATCTGCCAGTAAGTTTTTCAGCCATTATCTTTCAAACTTTGAATACTTTATTAACTAGTTTGATTTGGGGTATAGGCCGACGGGGGATGAGCTTAAATAAATCACAGCTCCCATCTAATGCAGGTGGGCCAGGAGCACCTGACTTCTATACTTACTTTCTGGCTGCACAATTTGAATGGTTGGCGTAATGGCTGTCTGGCTGCAAATTAGGTGAAATTGCACATACACCGCAAATGTTTGCACAGGGCAGGCTACACCGCTTGCTGTGCCCGAACGTTGTGACACCCCCATCATCTTTTATACTTAGTAAGATTGCATTAGATCATTGAAGAAGAGTGCTCCGATATACTGCAGATGCTCCTGCATATGCGCCCTTTTTACAAATACTGGGCATCCCCACAAACACAGGCACATTAACTGAGCAACAGTTGGAGCCTTGGGCGCAAGCCGGGGTGGACACAGTGGGCGACTTGTTTGGGTATGGGACCTTACTGATGCACACTGATTTTGTCAACGAATGGGGAGTACCAAATCCACTGTTTCTGACTTAAGCTAGCCTAACAGCTTATGTTAAGAAAAGGTGGACTCCTTAGGGAACGGAACCCACCCAAATTGAGCTTGATCATCTAACGTATCTCATGGGAACAGGTAGCCACCTCACGTGTTTTGTCACGGTTACCTACACACCAAACGTCCCAGTTGGCTGCAGTGTGCAGTAAATGAAAACAAGACCTCACTAGACCTTCACTAGATAAGGAATCGGGGACCATATTGGAATATCCGAAACAAACGTCACATAATACTCATTTTAAGTTTATCCAATACTAGCTTACCCGTCGCGCGTTGCTGCGATCTCCGAAGAAAGGAAATTCAAGGAAAGTCGTCATGATAACATTCAATTTAAATTGTGTCATTTTTATTGAAACGTATTCATTTTAATATGGAAAACATTTCAAAGTGTCGTTTTAATTCTATGCTTATGGATACACAATTTTTAGTTTTTCTGTCTGATGCGTACATCAGTATTCGAAAGATTATGAGGGCCCTGGTGGTCCGATATTTTAAAAAGATTTATGCCAGAAACCTTCGCGGGTGTGTACTCAACAACTTCCCAATGTTTCCTGGCGATCGGATGAATGGTGTTTTAATTCTATTTATTTATTCGAGTGCTTGTGGATACATGATTAGTTGTTTTTCCGTCTGGTGCGTACATCAGTATTCAAAAGATTATGAGGGCCCTGGGGGGCCGATATTTAAAGAAAATGTATGCCAGAAACCTTCGCGGGAGTGTACTCAAAAACTTCCCAAAGTTTCATGGTGATCGGATGAATGGTGTAGTAATGCATATGCCAGAAACCTTCGCGGGAGTGTACTCAACAACTTCCCAAAGTTTCATGGCGATTGGATGAATGGTGTAGTAATGCATAAAGGACAAATAGACAGACAGACAGACATACATTCGTTTATATAGATATGGTAGCCTAGCGAGCTTACTTAATGCCATACACTATTAACACCAGATATCCTGACGCCAATGCCCTATGTCACAGATGCTCTGACAAGGATGCCAACTTGTTACACATGCTATGGACCTGTAACAAACTATGAGGTACTGGGAGGAGATAGCACAAATGTTGACAGAGATATTGGGTGACTTGGGGCTCCACACGCTGGAAGTTTGTATCCTTGGATTGTATAAATGATGGAAGGGTAAGGTAGTTCATGGAAATTTTGGGGATTTGGCTCTATTGTTGGCCAAATGGGGTATAACTAGGAGATGGAAATCTCCAACAGGCCCCACTTTCCTGGCCTGGAAGGACGAAGTGATTAAATGGGGACTAGCGGAAAGCATGACCAGTCGCACTGAGGAAAATAGGGGAGTATGAACAATCTCCGTAGCCATGTGCAGGGACACCATATTGGAATCTTTTCAAGCGACTGATGTCCTTACTCCTGGAAATGTATAAGCCTGATTGCATATAGTATTGAACATATTTGGAATGTACACATATCGGAGTTCCCTGTAATACACTGTCTGGTGTTTCTCAATAGGACTAGTCATATAGCAGAAATTCTATCAATAGGATACGATCCAATGTACCTCTAGAATGTCTTGCCATTCTTCTTTTCTTATCTCTCTTGCTACTCTGGGTACCTTGAGCAGGGAGGGTGTGGGGATTGTTTTAAAGTTTATTTGTTCTATTAAAAAAAATTCAACAGTGTACTCTTGGCACTTCTCAAGCGGGACTGACACTAACGGTTATTGTAGGAGGGTGCGGACGATCATTTTACTGAATGTCATGGACTGCACAGTCTCTTGAGTTAACATTCTGATGAAAATTGTCATATTGTTTCGTTTTTATGACTACTTATCTTGTCCTGCTGTATAACTGTACTATCGGCCATTATGTTGCAATGAATAAAATTGCTTCCAAAAAAAAAAAAGAACATGAGAAAAATACTGAAGTCTTTCAAAATTTTGCAAGGAGGGTAAGAGAAGTAGGCGTAGGGAAGGGGAGAGTGAAATGACATAAGGATAAAAAGGAAATAAACAGTATCTTAAATATAATGTTCTGAGAAAGAACGTTCTTATTCCCATCCTAAATTAAATGAGTGAAACAAATATCATACAATAAAATTAAGAATGCAACCTAACATGAAAATACAATAGCAAAGGAGAGCGAGAATCTTTATGGGGATAGAAATTCTCAGATAATACAGAATTAGTGTTAAACATAACATTATCAACCTGATTAGGAAATGAAGCTAGAGGTAACCATAACAGATCAGCCTTATGAGCAAGTAAACATTGAATAGTGCACATAGTACCCAATTTATGATGCAAGAATACAGAATTGCACCACATCTTATAAGATAACGTAGATGATGATTTCCAATTAAAAGTGACTTTCTGGAAGGCAATCACCAATACAATATCAAATAACTTATGGTTAGGAAAAGACAGTACAAGGTAGCTAGTTAAAGAACCTATAAAAATGTAAAGAATCCCAAAGGGATGTTCTAAATTAAAAATCTTTCTGATCTGGGACCAAACCCTAATCCAAAAACAAGGGGCCATATTATCAAGAAAGAGTGATACATTATCGCCACTTTTATTGGCAGGAAACTGCCGCTAAAGTAGCAATAATGGGCTTGATAATATGTCCTTGTGAATTCCCATAGAAGCCCAGGTTATGGTGTTAACCTGGGCTTATATGGGAATTCACAAGGGCATATTATCAAGCCCATTATCGCTGCTTTAGCAGCAGTTTCCTGCCGATAAAAGCGGTGATAAAGTATCGCCCTTTCTTGATAATATGGCCCCAAGTGTTTTAGGACACCTAAACAATAGATGCATAAAGTCAGCCTTAGGAAAACAACAAGACCAGCAGCTGTCAGAGGCATCTGAGGAAAATTTGAAACAGCACAGGGTGGTAAAATATAGTCTCTGATAAATAAAAAGTAGGGATTGTGTGATACTTGCTGACCTGGAACTTGTATAGCTATGTGTGCATATCTTATTCCAGAAAGTAACTTCAAAACAATATCAAGGTCCTGTTCCCATAAGAACTCCAACTTTAATTTGGTTCGAGAGGGATCCAGAAGTGAAAGAGTTTTATAGATAAATGCAGCTTTACAACCAATTTCCAGGAATTCAGTAAATCCAGATGGAAAGGAAACTGAATAAACCGAATGTTGAACTGAAAATTGAACATCCAGAAAAGCATTCACTAATAATAAGAAACAAGGATAAAAATACTTGGGACAATGGTAATCGAGACAAAATGTAGGTAAAGAGATAGGAGAATTATTATAAAAAAGTTGAGATACTCACATGAAGCTCCTATCCTTCCAAGTACACCAAAAAAGGGGATGGTTGTTAAGTTTAATCTAAGGGTGATACCATAAAGGCATCTTCAGAAACAGCAAGAAAGTAAAAGTAATAGGGAGAAACATAGATTTCAATGAATCCATTCTATTAAAATAGAAAAGTGAAGAATCAACTTTGTAGAAGAAAAAGATAGCACCTCTTTGAAAGTAAAAGGGAATAGAAAGGCACAATTTTTCAAGCTCTAGCCACAATGGAGAGAAAGAAGAAGACAGCTCAGAAGTCCAGAGCACTGCTTGACAGTGGGCAAAAACTTAATGATGAAGATAAAAATTCAGAAAATTCACACCTACCGCCAATATTGATCTCTGTAAAGTAACTAAAGCTACTCTTGGTTTTTTATTCTGCCTTAAAAACCTGATGAGAAAATAGTTAATTTTCTTAAAGAAATGCTTTGGAATATGGACTGGTAACATGGCAAGAAGATAAAGCTAAAGAGGAGCGATCATCATTTTTATAGAGTATAAGTGACCCCACCAAGATAAGAATAAAGGATTTCAAGAAGATAGAACACTCTCGATTTTAGTATTTAATTCTGTCAAATAAATTTTTTATGGTCTCCTGTATAGAACGTGCAAACCAAATCTCTAAATACTTAATCTTTGCAGAATTAGAACATTTATACCCTGTGATACAATAAGATTGGCTAAAAGTATAATTATTGAGAAGGAATTCTGTTTTTCTTTCTTTATTGTATATCCTCATACCTGCGAAAATGAAGATATTTTCTGCAGCGGCAAGGAATTATCAGGAGAGGATATAAATTGAAGAATATCATCTGCATAAGCAGCACATTTTAAATGATGCTCACTGTAAGGAATACCCGCAATTGAAGAATTATTATGAATACCAGAAAGAAAAGGATCAAGTGCCAAGACAAATAATAGAGGGGAAAGTAGATATCCTTTTCTAAATCCTCCATGAACTGAAAAATAAGAAGAAACTCTTCCATTGACTAGGACTGATGCATGAATAGCACAGTATAAGAGAGAAATGGGAGCTATAAATTTAGGAACAAATCCATGTCATTGTAAGGATTGAAACATTAACTCCCAGCTTATTCTATCGAACGCTTTCTCAACATCAATGGTTATGGCTGCAAAATAAGCTTTAAAAGTAGGGGATTTACTAAGAGCATTAGGAAGCAACTGAGCATTGTCCGATATGTCTCCCTTTAATAAAGCCAGATTGTTCTTTCCCAATAAGATGCGGAAGAAACAACTCTAATCAAAGAGCTAAAAGTTTGGCAAAAATGTTATAATCCACATTTAATAAAGAAATTGGTATATAATTTGTACAATCCTGAGGATATTTACCATCTTTATGTATGAGACAAATAATTGCTTCCTGAAAAGAATCTGAAGTAGTAGAGGAATCAATAAAATGCTTAAATAACCAATATAAATAGGGAAGAAGAAGATGAGAGAAATGTAGATAAAATTCCACTGTGTACCCATCAGGACCTGGTGTTTTCCTTAATTTTAATGATTTTAATGCTCCGGACAATTCATCAGTAGTAAGAACACCTTCCAATGAACCAAAATACAGATCGGGGAAGGAATTTGAGAGGTCTGACTTAAATATTCCTCAATTGTCAAAGAAGGGGGTGCTACTTCTGGAGTATATAAGGACTTATAAAATGTTACTAACTCCTCTAAAATAGCTTGATGGTTAGTGATAAACTGCCCTGGTGAAGTGGATATCGAAACAATAACATCTCTTTTTTTTAACCTTTCAAAAATTTGCCAACAATTTACTCACTTTATTTTTCCCACTGTAATAACAAGCATTATCTCTCAGGAGTAGGTGATTGGCGTCCTCAGTATAGATAGTATTGAACCGCAATTTAGCCTGCAACAAATTATGCAAATCTAAAGATCATTTTGAAGAGAAGTACCGCTGCTCCAAAATTTTGATTGAAGAGAGTAATGCATTATGCTCTTCTATTCTATTTTTCTTTTTCTTGGGGACATCATTTAAAATAAAGTCTCTTACAGACGCTTTAAACCTGTCCCACAATCAGGGTGTTAAAATCTCTGAAATATCATTAAAATAGAAAAATTCTATAGGAAAAGACATAAAAGATCTAGAAAATTGAGCATCTTGGAGTAAGAAATTATTGGTTCCCCACCTATGAGTCAGAGATCTAGAGGGAACCAAATCCAAGTCAGTGATAACCATGGCATGATCGGAAAGTACAATTAGAGTAATGTAGGATTTCACAAGATATTGTGAGAGAGATTTAAAGAGAAAATGTGAACTAGTTATGAAAGTGTATCATGAGTGGCAGAATAAAAGGTATAATAAACGGTAGGGTTAGATAATCTCCATGAGTCTACTAATGCAATTTTTGAAATGGCAGAAAGAAATTGCAGTTACATTTTATGTGACTCAAATTTAACTGATGACTGTTTATCCAAAAAAGGATCTAAGATTTGGTTACAGTCCCCTCGTAAGATAAAGTATGCATCATAATATTGCACACATTGTCTTGCAGTGGAAGGCCAAAAGGTATGGTCAGATATTGTAGGAGCATAAATATTCAATATAGTTGGTGGTATATTATCTACAAGAACATTAATAATAACCCATCTACCAGCATCATCTGGTTCTTGTGAAACCACATTAAGATTAAGAGATGTATTACACAATATCACAACCCTATTCTTTTTAGACACAGAAGAAGAAACAAACACATGACCAACCCAGTTTCTTTTACATTTCAGTGCTTCTGATTGAGTAAGATGGGTTTCTTGAAGGAGAACGAGGTCAGGATCAGATTTACCTAAGTGGGACAATATTCTCTGTCATTCAAACTGGTTGGGGACCCCTTAATATTCCATGATATTACTCGGAAATAAATAAAGTGAAGCTGAGGAAAAAATTTGAGAACGCTAAGATTACTATAGACTAACACCATCAATTTTGAGAGTTAAAAAGTAGACCATGAGGAAGAGAGAAGAGAAAATAGGAAAAATATAATAAAGAAGGAAATAAAAGAAAACAGTGAAAGAAAAAGAATGAAGGAAACCAGGATAGGAGGAAAAGGAAGGTAACAAGAAAAGATGAGAAGCAGAAAGAAAATATAGTACATATCCAAAAAGGATGACTGTAAGGACATACCTGAATAAATAACAATAGAAGAAAATTACGGGGTGAGGACGTCACATGGAACGATGACACACCCAGAAGGGAAGGAATCCACGCTGCACCTGAACTATACATACTTAAGATGAATCTGTAAAAAAAAAGCCAAGAAAAACAACATTGAACACATAATATAACATATTAGAGAATTTCCGAACAATTAATCATAAAACATATAAAAACTTCATGGAAACCTTATTGACCTGGCATTAAAAAGGACAATGAAAGCAACATTGAACACATAATATTAGATATTAGAGCATTTCCAAAAAATCACTCATGCGACATTTAAAAACTTCAAGGAAACCTTATTGACCTGACAGAAAAGAGAAAAAATGTGCAAAGGAGAAAAAGAAAACATCAACCAGTAGAGGGACCAACTGTATCCATAGTAACCAAGGTATGAGACTGTATGAACTTTTTAAGTTCAGATGGATCTTCTAACCTTGAAATGTTATTCTGAAATGTCACCTTAAAGGTACAGGGATGAAAAAGACCATATCTGCCACAAAGCGAGCAGAGAGGATTGTGAAGATTAAGGAATTCCTTCCATCTGGCTCAGAAAATCCTAAGAGAGGAAATCTCTATGCCCCATCCAAACGACTTGACGTTTCACTTTAGCTGCAGAAAGAACCATTCAACAAGTCAGTAAACTTAAAAAAAAATAACCACACCCCTTGGTTTGACTGGAGACAATGACAATGGAGGATGAGGACCTAGCCTGTGAGCCTTCTGAATACTCAGTGTAGAGGAGGGAGGCATATCTAACAATTTCAGAAGGAAGGAGGTGAAGAAGGAGACAGGAACATTCCTTTCCAATGCCTCCGGAAGGCCATCAATGCAGAGATTATTATGCCTGTTCCTGTTTTCCAAATCCTCTGTGTGTTGTTTAAGTTGAAAAACCTCTCTTTCCAGACTGTTAATTTTATTTGTTTCCTCGCAAAGACCTACAATCTGTTGTTCTACTATAGATACACGCCCCTCCTTTGTTGACCATTTGTCATCTAATCATTGCATACTGTTATTAGTCTTCTCCACAAAAGGACGTAGTGCACAAATCTCCCCCAGCAATAGTTCCGGAGAAATAGGAGACATGGACTTCTCAGGTGAGTGTGGATCTTGTTTTAGTCATTTAGATACTGAGGAAGTAGAACAATCCTTACATTGGGAGGATTACATACATACAGTACTCACGTACCGCAGCATTAGCCATTCCACAAGGAGAATACAAAAAAACAGTTGCTAATACATTTGGTGCAGAAACAGCAGACTTATACTTAATCCAGAAGCTGATAGAGCCTTAGAAGTAAAAACAAACTGCAGCTTCCGTACTTTTCCCATAGAAAAGAAAATTATAGTATGTCAGAGTTCCTCACAGAAGTAATATGATCGTACTTATTCTTTTGAGTAAGGTTCAATAGAGTGTAACTCCAAATGCTCACCCACAGGCAAAAATAAAAAGTCACTCAGATGCACAATACAGACATTTATGGTCTTAGAGCAATAGTATAAAGGGAAAGTAAGGAAATATTGTATACAGCCTTCCATAAAGCAAAGCAGTGTAAAATTCCCCCTATAAAAATAAAGGGAAATTCTACAGAGGCTCTTGAAAGCCAGTCCCCTCAAAACTTTCAATGTCATATGAATATAAAGAAACTGCTGACACTTGTACTCCAGACGTCCTCAAAGCGCATAATAAGCAGTACAATTCTGACATCTTAAAACCAGAAATAATATGTTGGCGTTAACTGAGGAGGACAACGTATCCATAAAATACAAAAGGAAATGCACTGCACCTTCATCAAAAACAGCGAGGCAGCATCCCTGTTCATTTTCTCGCCCTGCAGCCTCTAACCTACTGAAAAATCAGCGTTAGGATGCCGAAATGCCAGTAATTTGTCTATGGTGCACTGGATATTCCCTGCTAGGCAGCCAGTTTAGGTAGGGCTGCAGCCACGCCCCCCAGGTTTTTTTAAACATAAATTAACAGAGAATTCATAACTACACGTCACTTTAACCTTCATTTTTCCAATGAATGTCTATGTTGTTGTTTACTACAAAGTATGCTGTTCATTGCCATGTACCCAACCACTTTCCGGTGCCCAACCCCCACTGCGTGCAGCCTTCTGCCATGTGTGCCGTGTTGTTGGGGGAAGACCCTAATCTGTTGCAATAGGCTGCTTGCAACCCTTTGCAGCCACCCAATATCACTGTGAGCACAGTCTCCAGCAAGATCAATTGGGTGTCTGTTCTGGCTCCCACAGGTTTACCATTGGACCCTCAAAAATATGGGCAAACCTAAAGGACAGCCCACTCACTCCAGACACTCAAATTTCCTTAGGTGACCAAGCCGCTACTATGCACACCCTTCATCTTGTACAGAAGTCTTCCTGGACATCCCTCTTCCTCAAGACACTCAAACCCCCTACTAGGTTCTCCCTTTGCATTGTACTCTTTATGTAGAGCCCACTCTCTTGAGATTCCCAAGCCCCATTAGGTTGCCAATCCCATACTACACACAACCTTTAACTTGTATAGAAGTCTTAATGGAGTGTCCACATCCTCCAGACACCCATGCCCCCTTAGGTCTCCAAGGCCGTACTATGCAAAACCTTCCCCTTGTACTTAAATCTTCATGGAAAGCCCACTCCCTAAAGACACCAAAGCCCCCCTAGGTGGTCAAACCCCGACTACACACATCCTTGGTTGTGTACAGAAGTCTTCATGAAAATTTAACATCATCCAGACACCCAGTGACTTAGGTGGCCAAGCCCCTACTGCACACACCCTTTGCCTTCAACATAAATTTCCACTCAGTGCCAACTCCCTCTAGACACTGAAGCCCCCTTAGATAGCCACACCGCTACTATGCACTGCCTGTATCTTGCACAGAAATCATCAAGATAAGTCCACTTTTGTTAGCCCCAGATGATTATACAATCAGATTTCTTATGCAGATCCTGTATAACCTGCCAGTTCAGTGGGAGTCGGGGGTAAAGCAAAAGGCCCCATGCTTCCATTCCATTTAGTGAGAACACATTTTGAATGAGTGAGCATAGACTTTGTTGGGCCTTTGGAAATGAATACTGCCTTTGACTGGTGGCATGGCACTGGTGGACCATACCACCTGGTACTTTGAGGCCATTTGCCTGAGATCAGTGACAGCACCCACGATGGCCAGGGCATTGGTGGAAAATCTTTACCTATGTGGGTTATTTCCAAGACGTTGTGTCAGACAGGGGCACCAGCGTCATCTCCTGTACATGAAATAGATGAAGGATGAGTGTGGGGTAACCTACAAGTTCTCCACACCATACCACTTCCAGACCAATGTGCTTGTTGAAAGATTCAACAAGACTCTGTGGTTCACTGATTGTTGTGCCTATGGCATGGACATGGGAACTGCATGCCTGGTATGTTTTGTTATGTGCATTTGTGAAGAAGAAGTCGGCGATAAACCAGGAAGAGGGAGCCCCGGGTTGCCGCATCTCAGGTAAGTCTTTTTAGTTACTTTTACAATGCTCTTAATGATTGTAAGTCTTTTTAAAGACAGGGGAACCCAAATAACCCATAGGCATCTGGGAATAAAGTAACTTAAACAAAAAACAATGCCTATGGTAAACTTCTTTTATATTTAGTTATCGAAAAGACACCATTGATTGCCTTTTCTTAGCCTAGAATCATGGTCATAGAGAAAAAATCTAAATTAGGTCAAAGACTCTTGTTATCCTATATGCATTAGAGCTACATAAAACACTCGTAGGCGAAATATTAAAGCTATATGTTATTTAGCATGTTTATTCTTTTCTTTTTAGTACCTCTTATTTTTACCAAACATATATACAAACTACATAAACACACTTTATACAATAAATACAAATAACAATTCAAAAATAACCAATTATGTTGGTCTAAATAGCCCACAATTCTTTCAAAATAGAAGGACGTAGACGTGTAATTATGTCACAACATTGCCTGAAAATGGTCATCAACACAAACCATATATAGGAGCTTCAAAGGGTAAATTATTTTCTCCCTCCAAAAACAATATATTTCTAGCTCCCAATTCATATAATGACATATATTCTATCCCGATTTTCTTATGTTGATGCCTGTTCAAATACAGTCAACGCGTTTCAGCCTTTTTCCACTTCAGGCCTCTTCAGGACTTTGGGGCAATTCAACCAATATATTCCTATAGATTAAGATGTACATAAACTATTAATATATTCTTCTTCCTACGTTCTATTATCATGTATACACACACCACTCAACAGAAAAGAAGAACAACTCTAAAAAAAATTGAAAAACAATCCAATTGTAATGTAATTCCCTCGAGGTTATAGCAGCACATAGTAGATCAAAACTAACACCCAAAGTGACTAGGAAAAATATTAAACTCGTAAAATTGCCAAAGAGATATATTTACAAACGTCACTATATACAGTTATGGCCCTTATTGCCCAATAGGTGAAAAATATCTCATCATTGGTCCTCTTATACACGGACCACGTACCTTAGATCAACCTCTGTAGAAATGTAATCCAACAAATGGGGTCATTTTCTAATTTTTGACAGTGGTTATGTGGAAAATTCACTTCAGTCCACCTGATCTCCACCTCCTGCATAAACAAATAATAGTTGTCTAACTATGACTAAGTATATAAACAACTAAGGAGACTTAAATTAGTTTGCAGTCTTACCCGTTTCTAAGGGGTCAAAGATCACGTATTCACGTAGGGCAGATACATTGTTATCTGTGAATGACAAAACGTTCGTTTAGCGCTCGTCCCAAAACTTAAAAGCACTTTTTCCAGAAATAGGGACCAAATTTCCAACTCCTTCTGCGCCCTCGGAAACGCCGAATCTGGAAGTGCTTCCGCGTTCGAAATAAGAGGCGGACTTATTCTAATTTCACCAATCCGAAGGCTGCCTAACTCTTATGACGTCCATGCGTCACTAGGAAGAGGGCTGGCTTACCTAAGAAGACCGCTACGCTGAAACATTGTTGCCAAGTTCAGTTTAGATCTTGCTAAACTTTGCCTCAAAAATTATTTTTTCAATTTCAAAAACAACCTGTTCATTCAAATATCTGGAGTGGCAATGGGATGTAGTTTTTCGCCAGAAATAGCGAATTTGGTGATGTCACAATTTGAATTAAAGTGGATATATAGCGACACCAACCCATTTAAACAACATGTGGAGTTTTGGTGTCGCTATATAGACGACATCTTTGTGATTTGGAGTGGGGAAGGTGACCGATTGGTTGAGTTTCACAATTGGCTCAACAACAGAACAAGAGAATTTAAATTCACTATCACGAGTGACCATGAAAAGATCCATTTTTTAGATGTATATATACAACATGAAGAAGGCAAACTATGTGTGAATTTATATTCAAAGCCCACGGATCGTAATACCTTATTACACTTTACTAGCTGTCACCCACGTACTTTGAAAGAGAACTTGCCGTATGGCCAATTTCTCCGTGTTAGGAGAAATTGTAGTAGCAAAGAAAACTATTTCTATAATGCCGAAAAATTAAAAGACGAACTACTACACCGGGGGTACCCTAGGAAACTCATCAAAACCGCTCTGAAAAGAGCGTGGTATACTCCGAGAGAGGCACTCATGACTCCTAAAACAAAAGAAAAAGAGACTCCCTTAACGTGTGTATTGACCTTTGAACCGAGGGCAAACAAAGTAAAAAAGATTATCCCAAAAAATTGGAAATTGATTGAACAGTTAGGTATTCCCCAACCACTGTTCGCTTTCAAAAAAGGAAAAAACATTCGTAACCAACTGGTTAGGGCAACGACCACTATTAAAATGTTACCTCCAATAGGGACTAGAGAACTTTTAGGCTTGCCACCAGTAATTGGGCATTTCAGATGTCAAAATTGTGCTGCATGTGAATTAACAAAAGACTCTAAAGAAATTGTGATAAACGGGAGCACACATACACTAAAAGAGTTTTCTAATTGTAACTCAAAAAACCTGATCTATTGTATAAAGTGTCCGTGTAATAGATTTTACATTGGACAGACTACCCAAATTCTAAAATCCAGAATCTTACAACACAAATCTAGAATTAAATGCAAGACTTCGGGGGCTCCCTTGGTCAGCCATTTTCTGATGTATAATCATTCAGAAAAAGATTTGGAATGGTCTGTATTATGTAAAGTGACTAATACGAATAAAGGAGAGACTGAAATCAAACTTAACCATCTAGAGGCAAGGCTAATAGAGAAGTACCAAACATCTAAAACTGGTCTCAATGACAAAGATGAGCTATGGGCTTTGCTACTATGATGGTATCCCGCTATACTATATATCAGTGGGCTTCTGAAGTGCTTGTCACGTTATGCTGCGACTATGTTTTGTAATTAGAAACATAAAATGTTTTGAATGTACATTGGATTGAGACATGAATATAGGATTACTGGTTCTTTTAAATTGATGTTTTCTAATTTTTTAATTTCCCACTTGTAAATATCTGTGATAGGTGATTAGAATGTAAGAGGTTGGCAGCATAGAAGGGTTATAAGGTTTCCTCTTTAGTTCCTGTAAGTTTTCATTTCAACAGTATGAGATATTAAAGACGCTGGCTTTGTTCTTTAATTTTAGATGTTAGAGCACAGCGGCATGCTCCCTTTATAATATTGCTACCTTAATGCCGCTTTAAGCATTAATCTTTACAATTGGGCGGCTGTACTTGCTTTCTGCCGTCAACACGTCCACTTAATGATATAGCTCCTCTGTTACGAGTCACGCTGCAAGTCCTCTTTCTATGAACTTGGCAACAATGTTTCAGCGTAGCGGTCTTCTTAGATAAGCCAGCCCTCTTCCTGGTGACGCATGGACGTCATAAGAGTTAGGCAGCCTTTCGGATTGGTGAAATTAGAATAAGTCCGCCTCTTATTTCAAACGTGGAAGCACTTCCAGATTCGGCGTTTCCGAGGGCGCAGAAGGAGTTGGAAATTTGGTCCCTATTTCTAGAAAAAGTGTTGCATTATGGTGAGCACGCTGTACTTGGTATTTAGAGCGGCGCTAGATTACCTCGCTTTTAAGTTTTGGGACGAGTGCTAAACGAACGTTTTGTCATTCACAGATAACAATGTATCTGCCCTACGTGAATACGTGATCTTTGACCCCTTAGAAACGGGTAAGACTGCAAACTAATTTAAGTCTCCTTAGTTGTTTATATACTTAGTCATAGTTAGACAACTATTATTTGTTTATGCAGGAGGTGGAGATCAGGTGGACTGAAGTGAATTTTCCACATAACCACTGTCAAAAATTAGAAAATGACCCCATTTGTTGGATTAAATTTCTACAGAGGTTGATCTAAGGTACGTGGTCCATGTATAAGAGGACCAATGATGAGATATTTTTCACCTATTGGGCGATAAGGGCCATAACTGTATATAGTGACGTTTGTAAATATATCTCTTTGGCAATTTTACGAGTTTAATATTCTTCCTAGTCACTTTGGGTGTTAGTTTTGATCTACTATGTGCTGCTATAACCTCGAGGGAATTAGATTACAATTGGATTGTTTTTCAATTTTTTTTAGAGTTGTTCTTCTTTTCTGTTGAGTGGTGTGTGTATACATGATAATAGAACGTAGGAAGAAGAATATACTAATAGTTTATGTACATCTTAATCTATAGGAATATATTGGTTGAATTGCCCCAAAGTCCTGAAGAGGCCTGAAGTGGAAAAAGGCTGAAACGCGTCGACTGTATTTGAACAGGCATCAACATAAGAAAATCGGGATAGAATAGATGTCATTATATGATTTGGGAGCTAGAAATATATTGTTTTTGGAGGGAGAAAATAATTTACCCTTTGAAGCTCCTATATATGTTTTGTGTTGATGACCATTTTCAGGCAATGTTGTGACAAAATTACACGTCTACGTCCTTCTATTTTGAAATAATTGTGGGCTATTTAGACCAACATTATTGGTGATTTTTGAATTGTTATTTGTATTTATTGTATAAAGTGTGTTTATGTAGTTTGTATATATGTTTGGTAAAAATAAGAGGTACTAAAAAGAAAAGAATAAACAGGCTAAATAACATATAGCTTTAATATTTCGCCTACGAGTGTTTTATGTAGCTCTAATGCATATAGGATAACAGGAGTCTTTGACTTAATTTAGATGTTTTCTCTATGACCATGATTCTAGGCTAAGAAAAGGCAATCAATGGTGTCTTTTCGATAACTAAATATAAAAGAAGCTTAATGATTGTAAGGGTATTTAAAAGAGGGCGAGAGGGAGGCGGGTGGTGGGCAACTCCTCTCCTCCATGGCGTGTGCGTAGCCTGCCTACTACGCTTACTTCGCGGAGGCAACACTACGCACACTCCGTGGACGGAGCGGAGGAATACGCCCACGGTTAGTCAACATCAAAGATAAGGTATTCAAGATGTTGGATTTGGGGGTGATGCAGTCATTCTGTAGTCCCTGGTCCAGCTCAGTGGTACTGGTTCCCAATATTGCCCCTCCAGTCAACACCCCAGTACTTTGGTTCTGTATGAATTACAGGGGCCTCTATTCATCCATGAAGACTGGTCTTCAAGCTATCCGCAGAGATGATGAGCTCATTGATCGGTGTGGGCTTCCAAGTTTCTCAGTGCCTTTGGCTTGACACCAGAGAATTGGCACATTGACCTGATTGAGGGGAAAAGGAGAGGTCAGCATTCTCCATCTCAGAGGGCCACTTTCATTTCAGAGTGATGACCTTTAGACTAAAGAATGCTCCTTCCACCTTCCAGAGTTTGGTCAACCGGGTCTTAACTATGCTTGAAAACTTCAGTGTGTTCTACGTGGATGACATTGCTATTTTCAGCTCAAGTTAGGATGACCAGCTACACCACCTCTGGGAACTGCTTCAGATGCTGAACAGATGGGCTTCACTATCAAGGCCAGAAATGCAGTGATGGGTGGTGAATTCCAGCAAAAGTAATAGACCATCATGGCTTGGGAGCCTCCTGAGACCCTGACCCAGGTGAGAGCCTTAGGTTTCACAAGGTATTACAGGAGCTTTGTTAAGGGCTATGGCACCATTATTGCCTCCTTAACTGAGTGAGCTGACTTATCAAGATTCAGTCTGTTAGACCAGTTAGCCTTAGGGTGGTCTTCAGCTCCAGGTTTAGCCTTCGTCATTAATTTTTCCTAATCTCGTTTTGGGTTGTATTAGAACTCTGAGCACTTTACAACAGATAACCAGTATAAAAGTGTGTTTGCTCTCTCCTCTAAACTTGATAATCTTGACTCTTACCCAATTAGCAAATTAAATTTACTTATAAGTCCCTAGTAAAGTGCACTACATGTGCCCAGGGCCTGTAAATTAAATGCAACAAGCGGGCCTGCAGCACCGATTGTGACCCTTTTAAGTCGTCATTTAAACATGCATCAGGGAGGCAACTGCGGAGCGTGTTTGTAGTTTTATACCTCAGTTTTGACCTGGCAAAATAAACCTTTTGTCAGGCACAAACATTCCTTTTTAATACATATATGTTAGCCTTAGGGTAGGCCTTGGACATCCCAGAGGGTAGGGTGCAATGTGTTTTAAAAGCAGAGCATGTACATTTAAGTATTTCATGGCATGGTAGTGAAAAACTCTTGCATTTGTTTTTCGTTGTTGCAAGGCCTGTATCGACACAGGATAGCACTAGGAGCATTGAGGTTAAATGACTACATTTTATAAGTGTAATTTCAAAATGGGAATTTATAAGTGGTTCAAGTTTGGTGTCTCTTGAATCCTAATTTAAAATCCTAACTCATGGTGAAGTCGGATTTTGAATTGCAGTGAAAATGCACTTTTAGAATGTTGACATTTTCTTGCCTCAGCCATTTGGTGCCTGCAGTCTATCTATAGTCACATGAATAGGTGTAGATAGTAATTAGGCTGTGTGTATTTCGGCTGCACAGCCACACACAATAGGAGCTTAAGTGTGACTGGAGGTTCCATTACTGGCAGGATGGGAGGGAGGAGCTGGGCCAGCCTCACTTACACCTGAATAGGCTGAGTCCTGTACCCACACAAAGGTTATAGATCCCTTCGTAGGTAGTCGGGAGCCAGGGCTGGCCAGGCAGAACATCTGTGAACTTCAAAGATATGTCTCTAGAAGCTTCTCCTCACTTCAAAGGCACACCTGTGTACAAAATAAGGACTTCCATCACCACCACTTCAGTACGCTCCTGAACCTATGAATAATCCATGCCAGGAAGCTGCTAAAGGACTGCCGCACTGCTGGACTACTAATCTGCTGAACTCCAGTTTTGCGATGCTGACCTGCTGCCTGCTGCTTTCATAGCTGAGTGGGAAGGACTAGACCTGTCTCTCTTGAACCCAGAACCCAGAGTGACTCCAAGGGCGACAGCCTCTATTGAACCCAGAGTGACTCCAAATACTAGCTGTCTGGCCTCCTGATCGGACACCTCAGTGATATAAAAGGTTTCCAGCACACCTGCACTTGGACTCTGCTGTTTGGGAGTCTACCCTTCCAAGTGGTGCCACCCAAGTCCTAGAACCTTGGAAGTGGACCTACGGTGCTTGCCAGCAGAACCGTCACATCTTCTCTACTGAGCGGTACATCCCTGAGCAGACCTACACATCTTCTTGGCTGAGCAGTACGTCCCTGATCAGAACTGCTGCATCATCGCTGCTGCATGGATTGGACCCATCAGAGATGACCCACATCACCCTTGCAGTCTCAGAATCGATGCATCACTGATGGCGTGACACATCTCCAGCATAGGTCTCCACACCTCTCATCGATGGCAATTTCTATGATGCCAAACTCTGCATCACAGCCTCACTGTTCCTTGGTACTGATGCATTTCCTAGCTGTGCACCACAACTCTGATGCCTGAATTTCTCATTGCAAGCCCTGTCAATGGGATCCTCAACACAACTGGCCTTTGTACCACAGCCTCGCCACATTTCGCGACCGATACATAGATTTGGCTATGTGGCACTACCTTAATCCAGATCCATGCAATGACCTGCACCCAGGATTTAAGGTACTTTGAACAGCGTGCCTAAAAGGTTCCCTGTAGTCGACCTGTGGGCCAATCAACCAACAACCCAATTTCTTGCACTGGTGATCAGTGGTGAGGATTTGTACTTGTGTTTGTGCAATGCCATACAGTAATTTTGTGTTACAATATCACCCATGTAATGTATATCAGTGTCATCCATGTCATCAATGTATATCAGTGTCATCAATGTCATCAGTGATGTCATCAGTGATGTCACTGACCATGTCATGAATGATGTAATATGTGACATCATCAGCAGTGGATTGCGGGTGCGCGATATATAGTTAGTGCAACTAACTATATATGGAATTTCAATGGTTTTGTGTGAGTAAAATAAGGTTTTTTAAATGCTAATTCCTAACTATATATGGTCTATAACCAATGGTTTTTTCAGTGAATTTTCAAGGTTTTGTAAATGCTAATTCCTAACTATATATGGTCTCTAACCTATGGTTTTTTCAGTGAATTTCAATGGTTTTTTAATAGCAAATATCATAAGCTGTCGAATGTCAAGTACGTGGTAAGTAAAAACATTTTCGTGTTTATGCACACTGATCTGCTTTGAATGCTGCTCCCCCTCATTTCTATTACGAGTACTCTCTCTTTGCAGATAGTGAAGGGTAGTTAACGCAGGCCTTTGCCCCCGTTGTAATCCGTCGTGCCTGCTTCCCTCTCCATTTGATTGATTGTAATCCAAGCATTTACTGTTTTAGAATTGGTTCTCTTTGGTTCATTCTCTATTTACAAACAAGCACAGAGTCGCAATACTCTGTTTAGTCTTTGCAGATAGTGAAAAATCGTGTAAAAAAACAAAAGGGATCGAGCAAAATCAGTAGGCCACTAATGGGATCTCTTTTTGACCTCGCTAAAATAGAAACATTAGGAACAACCCCTCATGAGAAATACGAAACTAGTGAGATGAACTAAACTCCACACCATGATGGCTGCAAGACAGCTCGGCTCCGCCACCCACACCGCCCAAAATAACGATAAACTCTATGCAAATATTACAAATATATACAACACACCAGCAAAGTAACAGGGTAAAACATTTTATTAAATAACTATTTACATAACTTTTTTATACTTTTTGTTGCCCGATCCGGCTAGCTCAATCGATCGAGCATGAAACTCATGCACTCTGATAGTTCAAAGTTTTGAGGAGTGCTTGTTAGACTGTCTGAAGCTTATTTGCACCTGCTACAGCTTCACTATTCTCAATGTAAGTGGGGGCTGTTTGAGGACGTGACTGCATTTGAAAACAATGTGATGCGGTGCCTCCCTGAACCGCTTGACGTTGGCCCCCGAGGGACGGTGTGATGGCGCGGACTCGGAGGGGGCTTCTGGTGGGGAGCGGCTGCCATGATTGCTCGTGGAATGGCCACGACGGAGCTACGAGATGGTGGTGCTCTCATGCTGACGCCAGCTTCAGTCTGAAACATCCAGAAACACTGTAGACTACCAATTTGATCAGTTCCGGTAGCGCCCCAACGTGACCTGGTAGAGAAGAACTTGCCCTCCCCTCTTTGACTGATGGTTCTTGTGGCCTGTCCCTTCTGTTGTCATTTAACAGAACTATTTAGCCTGCTGAAAGGGGTTGTGTTCCGACCGCTGGTTGGTGGAGACATTTTGACTATATTCTGGACCTGCGTTGTCGCGTAATGCGTCATATGACGCGCCGCGTTAGCGCATCCGGAAGTGCTCCGATGCGCGAAGCGCAGCTTCCCGGAAGCGATCCGGGGCGCGGCGCGCAGCGCGTAACGTAAGCATAACAGGTCATGTGACTTGTTAATAAAACTTTTCATTGGTTCATTTTACTTTTCTTATTCTAATGATGAAAGGCTTGGTCATATGACCTAAAAATTAAACTTTTTATTACTTTCGAACATTATTTTTTCTTAAACATATATGTTATAATGTTCCAGGCTAATGTACTTTCCCGGAAAATTTACAACTGTCCTGCAAGTAAAATATATTCCTTTTTCGAAAAAAAGGGCGTTTCTTCGTCCCATGACGGAGCCGTTGATTAAAAGAGGCTCGGCCTGCTGTCTTAGTCGCCGATACACCTGAATATCAGATTCTTATCGATCACTTTATGTTGCAGGAGTAGAAAACACAACAGCCCTTGACCATTTATCTTTACTGCGTTCCTGCGTATTATACCTTTTACCCTTCATGTAATTGGACTGCTTTATTTCACTTGCCTTTTACTGATTCGAAAACAGTGACTATTATTAAAAACTTTACCAATGTAAATACTACTACCATGTTTTCTTTTAAAAACCTTTATTGTGAAAATGTCAGTATACAAATACGGGCCGATAACCACGTGGGCCGGCCACGGAGCAAACTGTAATCGTATATGATGAGGAGACATTTACACTGTAGAGGAACGTAACGGGCGGGCCATTAGGTTGCAAGAACTAAGGTGTCTAACAGTTGCGGAATCGGTGGACGTACATTTTATAATTAAAAACCGACAGGGCCAGTTACAATAAAATTATCTAGATATACATTTGCGGGCAAGTACCATGGGTGACGTTAATTCGAACTTTCAATAGTACATGTAGTGTGACAAAACAGGCGTTAACGATAATGATGTCACAAGTATTAATTTATTTAGATATAAGGGCCCGCAAGGAGCGGAAACTACATATGACTGATACGTCGGGAGACAGCTGTCATCTGAATGACAGTTACAATGACGTCACATAAATACCTCCTGAACATTCCATGATCTGTCACCGTGATGTCAGATC
This sequence comes from Lissotriton helveticus, assembly GCF_964261635.1. NCBI lineage: Eukaryota > Metazoa > Chordata > Amphibia > Caudata > Salamandridae > Lissotriton > Lissotriton helveticus. The sequence continues at coordinate 198,684,840 of NC_136060.1, forward strand.
ATGGAGAATGAAAACATACTATATTTAATGATCCCCAACAATAACCAACATGAATGTACGACATCTCCCTTTTTCCCAAAAGAAGAACAAAACAGATACAGTTTTCTATTCCATCACATAGTCTTTGAATCTCTCTGGCATATTGATGGCTCTTCCCCCTCTTGTGGTCATTCCCCGTTTTCGCTCGGGAATGATTCCTTCCAAGCGCATAGCGGGGGCATCAGTCCCTTCATTGCCAAGGTTCACCTCAGAGTTGTCTTGTGCTATAACACAGTCACCTTTTCTAACCGGTGTATTCCTTGAACTTTCAACTAACTGCGAAGAGAACCTGTGGTTGTCATTTGCATGCGATTGATATCTATTACTTGGTATGTCTTCCCATTCCAACACACTGTCATTTAGGCTCTCTTCCCCCTCTTCCTCATCTTTCATAATTATTTTCTCCTGTCCTGGCTTAAGTTTTACTACATCGTCTTTACTTCGCCATCCTTCAACCTCTATGAATACAGCACCACTTGTGGCCTTACCAACTCTCAGGAGTTTACTGAACTTCGATTCACCCTTATTCACCAAACCAGGCTTCTTCACCAAAACCCAATCTCCTTGTATCACACATTTGTCTTTTACTCTGTTTACCATATCAGAATATGTCTTTGCTGTTTTCTGTTTATTTTCAATGCTTTCCTTCACTCTAAGTTCCTCATCATTTATTTCTTTTGACTCAGTTGCCGCATTGCTCCAACCACCAATTTTAGGTGTTATGAAGCTGTTACAGGTTCTTCCTCTCATCAAGAAAAACGGAGTGTGTTTGGTGGCCACTTTTGGTGTATTGTTGTATGCATTTATTTTTATTCTTATGAATTCCTTCACATCCATTTTGTTTGCAATTGCCATTTGTATTCCTTCTTTAAAGAACCTGTTCAGTCTCTCAACTTGACCGTTGCTCTTGGGGCTATACAAAGGAGTTTTTTCTTGAACAACGCCTGAACTCTTTAAAAATTCGTTCATCATTTTGGAAATTAATTGTGATCCATTATCTGACACCAGGACCTTGGGCTGTCCTTCCCTGTCAAATACTTTCCTCAAAAATTTTATGACAACTTCTGTTGTAACCACACTCACAAATTTGTAGCATACCCACTTCGAATAGTAGTCCGTTAATACTATCAAGTATTTACTTTCATTGGGTAATAAATTATATGGACCAGCAAAATCAATTGCTATTTTCGCCCATGGTCCATCTGGAATTTCTACGCTTTGCAACTAATTTATTTCAACTCTCCAGTGCTTATCCGATTTCAAGCACTGCTCACATTGATCCATATAGTTTCTTATTTCACTGTCTACGCCTGGCCACCAATAATACATTCTTAGAATGTTCCTTGTGGCTGTGATACCAGGATGTCCACTATGGGCCATTTTCAATTTTTTTTGCCTGAGATCATATGGCGGCACAAAGACCTCACTTCTTTTTAGGAAACCACTTTCCATTGTCAATTCGTCGCTTACTTGTTGATAATTTCTCAGTTCACTTGGCAGGTTCCTCACAGGTGGCCAATTACTTCTCACATACGCTGTTACTTTAGCTAACACAGCATCCTTTGCCATCCCCTCCTGCCATTCCTTCTCTGATATAGATCCTTCACACATGATTGTGGCATCAATCAGCGCTACTACACATTCTGTGTCATTATGAGCTTCCTCTTGCTGATTTTGCATGGGCAAACGAGATAAACAGTCTGCTCTGCTGTTTTTGCCCCCCTTAATGTGCTCTATCTTGAAATTAAATTCCTGCAACTTTGACATCAATCTTAACAGTCTTGAGCTTGCATTTCCGTTGCCTCTTCCTTGACCATCCAACATGTATATTAAAGGTTTATGATCAGTAACCAATGTGAAACTTTTCCCCCATAAATAGTCCTTCAGTTTATGCACAGCCCATACACAGGCTAAAGTTTCACGCTCAATGGTACTATAATTGACCTCTGTCTCATTAAGTCTTCTGGAGATGAATGCAATTGTATTTTCCTCATTTCCCTTCCTCTGACAAAACACTGCACCAATCCCTTCATTGCTGGCATCCACAGTCACTATGTTTTCTAACTGCGGATCGTAAGGTTTTAGTGCAGGCGCATTTGCAATTTCTTCTTTGACGACTTTGAAGGCTTGTTCCTGCTCATTTGTCCATTTAAACACGACATTTTTCCTTAAAAGTTTTCTGAGAGGTTCTACTTTCTCTGCATACTTTTGCATGAACTTTGCATAGTATTCACTGAGGCCAAGAAATGACTTAAGAGTTTCTTTGTCTTTGGGTTCCGGAGCCTCTCTTATTGCTTGTACAAGATCATTTTTTGGCAAAATACCTTCCGCTGTTAATACATGCCCCAGATATTCCACCTCATTTGTCATGAATCTGCATTTATCCTTTGAGACAGTCATACCTTTATTTTCAATGACTTCTAATACCTTGTCAATTAGTTTTAAATGGTCTCGCTCTGTCTCAGAATGTAAAAGAATGTCATCTTGGAAGGCTTCCACTCCCTTGATTCCCCCAAACAGTATGTCCATAAGTTTTTGAAAGACACCAGAAGAGGATGCCAACCCAAAAGGCAGTCTCACATACCTGAACGCCCCATATGGTGTTATGAACGTGGTTAGTTTTTTTGATCTTTCAGACAGGCAAACCTGATGGTATGCAGCTCTTAAATCAATCAATGAAAAGAACTTAGAACCTGACACTGACTGGAGTATGTCTTGAATTTTAGGTAGTGGATGGCAGTTTACAATTATGTTTCTGTTCAATGATCTCAGGTCCACACACAACCTGATGTCCCCAGTTTTCTTTTTCTTAGACACTACGATTGCTGAAATCCATTCGGATTCATCTGCCTCTTCAATTACCCCTTCCTTCATCAATTTTTCTAGTGCCTCCTTCAACTCTTTTTTTATTGACAATGGTACAGTTCTTACTTTATGTTTACACGGAATGGCCCCCTCTTTCATTTTGATATCATGGCTGAAACCTTTGACACAACCAATAACATTTTTAAACACCTCTTTATGTTTCTCAAGAGTGGCTGTGAGATCATCTTTACATTCCTCAATGCTCATACTGTTCACCCATTCCTCTCTCAAGATAACTGGGTCTTTAGCTCCAGGCACCAAAATAACTCCCAATTGGGCTAGATCTCTCCACCCCACTAATATCCTCCCTTTTTCCGCCACATATACTTTAGTGTTGATAACTCTTCCCCTAAAAGTGACGGTATCATTGAAATATCCTAACATATTTATCTCCTTCTCGCCAAAGGCTTTTGGATTTACATCTGATTCTGTAAGCGTCACATTCTGCCATTTTTCATCAAAAAGTACATCTGAAATCGTTGTTATAGGTGCACCAGAATCTGCAGTGAATTTAAGCTCAACTTCACCTATTTTTACATCCCCTACAGGACCTTTAATTTTACCATCTTCCATTTCAACATAAAGGACAATGTTTGCACACATTTCTTCATCGAAATTTCCTACAGTGTTTATGCTCATGTTGTTACCCATTCTTTTGGTTTTACACAATGTGGAATAATGACCGTATTTTTTACATTTAATACATTTCTTTCCTACTGCAGGACAATTTTTGTAATCGGCCAAGTGTTCATTTGAACCACACCTGAAACAACACAATTGCTTACCTCCTGTTCTCCTATCCCCGACATTTGTCTCATAAGCCTTACCATCACCCTTCTTTTTATCGTGTAAATAAAATACACTAGTGTTATTTCCTGCATGTGATAACTCTTTAGTAGATACAAGCGATCTCTCGATTCCCCTGGCAATATCTATGACCTCTTGCAAAGTAGGCCTTTTGCATGCCAGCAATCTCTCCTGTACTTTTTTTGAATAACAATAGAATACAATTTGATCTCTTATGTACACATCCGTCATTTCTTCATATTCACATTCCACAGCAAGTATTCTTAAGCAAGCAATATATTCATCAACTGTTTCCCCTTCTTGTTGTTTCCTTAGAGCAAACTTATGCCTTGCGACCATAATATTGTTCTCCTCATCAAATTGTCTCTCTAGTCTTTTCAAGGCTTCCTCATATTCATTTAGAGGTATGAATGTACCAGGTGGATTCTCATACTCAGGCAGGCTGTCAAAAACGTCTTGCCCAGCTTTTCCTAATAAACCAAATAACAATGAACACTTCCTTTCTGCATCAAATGCTTTCCCATCTATTGATATTATGTAATTTTCAAAAGCTCTTATCCATTTCTTCCACTTCATCGTGGGTTTTCCTGGCTCATCCAAGAAATGTGGAGGTGCACATATATTGTTACATTCAGCCATGTTTCACCTGGTTAATTTGTTATTGTATTTAAATATACCTTTTACACTCAGTAGGGTTATTTTGCTTTACCACACACCCACTTGCAATATTTTATTCCTTTCCTGTTTCCTTTTATTATATGTTCCTTTTATTTTATTCCTCATATATATCTTGCTGCGATATCACCTTCTAGGCGTTTAAATATTTCCTTTTACATTTATTTGCTTAAATATATCCATTCCACGTAATGCCCGTTGTTTATTCTGTAAATTCCACTCAGCGCGGTATTTGTTTACATATAATAGTCAATTTCACAAAATGGCCGCACGCTGCTCACGCACGATGACGTGTCAAATAGCAGGCCAATCATCCGCCAATGCGTTTTTACCCAGCGTGCTTCACGCGTCACAGCTGTGGAGATTCACCTTCTTCAGCCCTTTCCACTCGCTGACAGGAATGAGCGCCAAAAACGGAAGAACTTCACAGCTGACTTCACAAGTAACGATATTTGCTACAGCGCTCAGTTTAAATCTTTATCTGCTGCCAAGTTCATTTCATGCGCTCTCAGATAACCGTCACACTTTATTTTTATCCGCTGCGATTAAACAATTTCAGTCAAATCTTCGCTTTGCGGCTGGCTTCTCCATACAATCCACGTTGATAATCACGCGAACAGCATTGTCATATTCAGCCTCATGTACTCACTTCGAAAATCTTCTTTAACATTTTCTTCTTCCCGTTATCTGTTTGCTGGTTTCTTCAATCAAACCTGCACTTCACACTGTTTCCAATTAACTTTCACTCACAGGCCCTTCTCCGTTCCGTAGTCCGCGTCGCCAATTGTAGTGTGATAAAACAGGCGTTAACGATAATGATGTCACAAGTATTAATTTATTTAGATATAAGGGCCCGCAAGGAGCGGAAACTACATATGACTGATACGTCGAGAGACAGCTGTCATCTGAATGACAGTTACAATGACGTCACATAAATACCTCCTGAACATTCCATGATCTGTCACCGTGATGTCAGATCATGGAGAATGAAAACATACTATATTTAATGATCCCCAACAATAACCAACATGAATGTACGACAGTACAGTAATCAATAACACATCAGAACTTAATATCAATAGGGATGTCGAAATATTCAATCAATTCTCGTCCCCGCCCGCCATGTGCTTTAAAACTGCATACGTATCTCGTGATATCAAGGTTGTGCAACCAGTACACAACAAGGAGTTACGAGTCCCATTTATTCCAGCGCCATTTTGGGCGAGGACGGGCAGGTCCAGGATATAGTCAAAATGTCTCCACCAACCATCGACTATGATGATGTTCATATGCTGTATTTATTAGAGTAACACTCATCTGTCCACATGAAATTAATTTGCCACAATCTAAACATGTCATTTTAATCTTTCCAAAGTTCTTCTGAATAATTGGGACCGTTTCCCTTGCCTCTGATGCTGTCAGTGCCATTTCTTTGGTGAATGTACTGGCAGGTCGGGGGTTGTCCTCCAAATCTCTCTTTTGTGCAGCACTATAATTAATCGGTGCCACCTCTCCATATGACGATGCATGGTATAATTACCATAACTATATTTTTTCCTCTGGAGAGTACATCGTGGCAGATGAGGCAGGTAACGTACCGGGCATTTACCTTTTTTGCACGTAGAGGAAAGGAAAAAAAATTCGAGCGTCCGAGTTCTAAGGTGTCCCAGGGCCATTTTAGTGGACCAGGCCCAAATCCAAAGAACAGGCCGCCATTTTGAGAGTCCTGTTGCAGCCCCCTGTCGCTGTAGCAGCAAGAGCGGGCAAAACTCAGCTAGACGGCGCTTCACTGCAGATGAAGTGCCTCAACCTGGAGAGGCGGGAGAGGCTCGTTTTCGCCGCCTCCCCCCCCCACTTCGGGCACCCCACGCCGACTTTCGGCGCAGCATTGTAGGATGGCCACACCAGTGCGGCAACTTGCTGGACACCACCTCGGTGCCAACCGAATCTCAGCGCCTTGTGGTGTCTTCCATTCCGAAAATATTGTTGGCAGCATTTTGAAAGGAAAGATAAACAGCCGTTTGTGGCCCTCACTACACCGTTCTCCTAGTGAGTCTCACATTGTTACATTTAGGAAGAATGTTGAAGAGTAGTATGTTGAAAATCTGAAGCCATTGTTCTACAAACTCTCAACCAGCCTTGGATGGAAAAATCCTGAAGAATGTACAAACTGAAAACCAGTTTTTGTCTGTATAGCATCAGCAGCAATGCTTGAGTTTGCTTTGTGTGAAGCCGCCATTTTGATTCAATCAATAGCGTCCCCCTGCACACATTCAGGGACCTGGTCGTGTCTTCAGGTCAAACGGATTGTGGGACAAGATGCACAAAGGAAAAGGAAAAAAGTTCCGCCGGACCCCGGGAGGCGGACGCCTATGTCATGGGCGATCTTAGGCCACACCAGGGCAATAGTGAAGCTGCAGCAGGTACAAATAAGCTTCAGACAGTGTTACAAGCGCTGCTCAGAACTCTCAACTATGACACCACCTCGGTGCCATCCGGATCTTGGCGCCTTGTGCTGGTTCCGGCCTATTCACACATCGGTCCGCTACTGACGCCACCTCACAGGCCAACGGGGCACCCCACGCCGACTTTCGGCGCAGCATTGTAGGATGGCCACACCAGTGCGGCAACTTGCTGGACACCACCTCGGTGCCATCCGGATCTTGGCGCGTTGTGCTGCCTTTGGCCTATTCGCACATCGGTCCGCTACTGACGCCGCCTCATCTTGGGGGCGACGCACAGCATCACATTGCTTTCCAATGCAGTCAGATCCTCAAACAGCCCCCACTGACTGACGCGAACTCACAGGCCAACGGGGCGCCCCACGCCGACTTTCGGCGCAGCATTGTAGGATGGCCACACCAGTGCGGCAACTTGCTGGACACCACCTCGGTGCCATCCGGATCTTGGCGCGTTGTGCTGCCTTCGGCCTATTCGCACATCGGTCCACTACTGACGCCTCCTCACGTGCCAACGGATTTTCTACGCTTTTTATAGCCCTATGCCGCATAACAGGTCATGTGACTTGTTTATAAAACTTTTCATTGGTTCATTTTACTTTTGGTTTCCTAATGATGGAAGGCTTGATCATATGACCTAAAAATACACTTTTCATTGGATTAAAACATTTTTTTTTCCCAAACGATGAAAGCCCCACCTTGTTTCTGGATGTTTCAGACTGAAGCTGGCGTCAGCATGAAAGCACCACCATCTCGGAGCTCCGTCGTGGTCATTCCGCGAGCAATCATGGCAGCCGCTCCCCACCGGAAGCCTGCAGGAGTCGGTGGCTCCCATGACTTTTGTAGAATCTTCAAGGCTGAGGGGACGCTTTCGAGAATGGGGTCCAAGACCTAGCAGACAAGCGTCCGAGTTCCAAGGTGTCCCAGGGCCATTTCAGTGGACCAGGCCCAAAAAGGAAAGAGCCTGCCACCATTTTGAGAGTCCTGTGGCAGCCGCCTATCGCTGCACCGCAAGAGTGGGCGCAACTCAGCTGAATGGCGGATTTTGGCACAGTGTACCGGGACGCACCACGGAATGGCAACTGAAACGGTAAAGGGGCGCCCCACTACAGCAGACGAGCCTCCACCTGGGGAGGCCCGTTCACGCCGCCCCCCCCCCCACCCCCGGGGCGCCCCACGCCGTTATTCGGAGCAGCATTGTAGGATACCAAAACCAGTGCGGCAACTTACTGGACATCACCAGGGTGCCATCCACATCTCAGCGCGTTCTGCTGCCTTGGGACTATTCGCACAACAGACCGCTACTGACGAGGTCTCCCCCCGGGACGCCCCACGCCGTTTTTCGGAGCTGCATTGTAGGATACCAAAAACCAGTGCGGCACCCAGTTAACATCACCTGGGTGCCGTCCAGAACTCAGCACGTTGTGCTGCCTTGGGACTATTCGCACAAAACTCAGCTACTGACCATTGTTGCTTCTTTTTTCTAAAAATTTTTTAAATGTATTTACTGTTTTTGTTGCGTTGTATATATTTATAAGTTATTAAAGTTTTATAATCCTACTACTTTGTTGGAGTGCTATATATTTTTAATGTGACACATAATTGTAAAAACTTTGATGTACAAAGAGGCATCCCTGGAATCTTCCGCTTCAGGCTCGGTCCCCTCCCCAATCCCAATACAGGATGGTTTTCAGATAGTAGGAACGCGTGTGGTGTGACGGATCTCATCGGGTGGGGGCCTTGATCTACTGTAACTCCTTTGAAGAGGGGTGATTCTTTACAGCTGGGGCCATAAACTACATCTGCATGGCTAGGTGATAGCCTGGGACCGGCCTGGACAATCGGACACAGAGGAAGAGGAGTGTCAGAGGGTGCGGTAGTGAATAGGGCGAAAGGGAGGTGTCGGGCGGGCACAGGGTGTGATTCTCAAGGAAGAGCAGCGCAGGTGGGGGGAGGTTTATTGCCCATGCATAAGACAGAGAGCGGGGGTGACCAGTGCCTGGGGGAGATGCTTGCGAGGGTGGGGAGCCATGCTAAGGATCGACAGCGTGCAGAGAGTGGGTCTGGTCAAGGCATCTAAAATGGCTGCCGTGCACGACAAAAGTGTGGCATTTGAAAAAAGGCAAGATGGCGCAGACAATGTTTATCAACACTTCCTGATTTCCTTCTAATCGAACGTTAACAGACGTTATCTCTCCCACACTACCGGTCCCCCTGGGCTTAAACGCCGAGATGGTAGGGACTGCATCCCGTGGAGATAGGCCGAGACGTCACTCAGCAAAAATAAAAAAATTAAAAAATAAAAAGTCTATAAACATACAATAAGTTAAAAGTCAATCATTCTTGTTTCCTTGTAGTACGCTCCCCAGTCCGCTTTCCGTTACGCGTACCGGGCGCACCCCACGAAAAAAAACGATTTTTTTTTTTTTTTTTTGCCCCGCGGGGCCCTTTTAAAGCCTTCACATCAAACCTAGGCGGTCAGGGAGGATCTACTATGCCCTCTTATGGTCATTTGCCCCTTCGCTTTGGCCTCCTCTTGTCTCTCGATCCTACCGAGAGACAAGATGGCGGCCGCTACGGACTGTTTGGAATGTTTACTGACACCGAAGAGCCAATCAGCTTCGCATCGCAATGCTCCGTAACGCGAAAAGTACGCGAACCGGATCGCTGCCCGGAGCGCTGTTACAGATATATATCTTTTTTTGAACGTTAATTTCTCAAAATCCACTGGAGCACATATATTGAGACCTAGCAAAGGCACATTGGGCTACCAGTCCCTACAATTTTGCCAAGTTTCGTGCAAATCCATTCAGCCGTTCGGGCTAAAAGTGAGGCCAACCGCCCTAAGGAAATTAACATGGGAAAAACGTTTTTTGGGACCCCCCTTTTTTCTCGGCTCCCCCTTGACGAACCCCCCCCAAATTTTCAGGGGCTGCTCAGAAACAAAATGTTCCATTTTCCTGAAAATTTCAGCCAATTCCGTCCACAAACGCCAAAGTTATTAGACATAGAATTTTCAAAAATCCCATAGAGAAAAAATCCTAACTATATATACCTACTGGCGACCGCCAGTAGGTAATATATATATATATATATATATATATATATATATATACATATATATATATATATATATATATATATATATATACATATATATATATATATATATATATATATATATATATATACAGAAGCTACAAACACCAGCCAGTTGCACTGCTCGAGTGGGTGCACACCAAGTCGGGGGTGTGCCCGAAATCAAAATGTACGCTCCAAAATCCCAGGAACATCAATCCAAAAGGAAGGTAGCACACTCAGGGGAGGTTTCACAAAGATTTAATAAGGAAACCAACAGCAACGACGCGTTTCACCTTAGGGCTTCGTCAAGTTGTGCAGAGAGCCGAGGCGCGCGTCCATTTAAAAAGGAAATCACATGCACAATCAATTACAATTCATTGAAATAAACATAGGACTGTACAAACAAATGTTTGGTCGCCATCTTGGAGTGGAGTAAATAGTCGTGTAATGCAAGCAAATAAGAAACAATAATGCTTCAAATTAAACGCCTAAACCATTGGTATGCAGTCGATTATGATTCATTTATCAGGCCCTAAATGGGCATTCAAACACCAAGGCGGTATCATCCGCGCCTATCCTGTGAAAATTAATTTCATAAAAAGGCACATCACACAAACATGTATTCCAAATATTATACTTATAACGCCCTGGATGGGCTTGCAAAATTAAGCATGTGTTCCTAAATTCATTAGAATGTCATCAGACTTAAAACAGTTCATATAAAATCACAGTCAAGGAAAAGTAAGGAAATACAAAATTATATGCATCTAGAGTTGTTAACCTAAATGAACAGCTAATTCTTCATGCATATTGAGGCCTAGCGGATGCTTGGTCTGTAAGTCAATGATATATCTGGATTCCAGACGTCTCAATCTAAGTAGACGGTCCCCTCCTCTAATACTTGTAGGCACACTGTCTATGCAGGTATAAGCTAACAGATCCCTGTTGCTGTTGTGCAATCTTGCAAAGTGCCTGGCCACTGGGTAGGTGTCATCCTTTTTGGCAATCGCACGCATATGCTCTAGCACCCTAAGTTTCACTGCGTTCGTGGTACTCCCAATATAATTGAGGCCACAGGGACAAGTTAAGCAGTAAATAGCATATGGCGTGGAGCATGTTAGAAATTTGTTGATTCTTTTAGGGATACTAACACCAGGTATTTTATAAGTAAGCGTCCGCTTACTAAACCTGCATGCCTTGCAGCGGCCACAAGGGTAAAAACCCTTAAGAACAGGTAGATTAGGGCTTTTTTCAGGGGCTATAAAATGACTAGAGACCAGATGATTTTTTAGTGATCTCGCTTTCCTAAACGTGATCAATGGATTGGGGGGTAAGTCTGCTTTGATTGTATTATCAGATAATAAGATGTTCCAATTCTTTCTCAGGATTTGCTTTATCTGGCCTGCATTTCGAGAGTAGGTAGTTATAAGTCGGAAACCACCATTTTTAGATTTAACTTGTTGTTTAGGTTTTAATAAATCTTTACGATTCATCTTTTTAACCCTCTCATAGGCCTTCCTTAGCACACTGTCGCTATAACCCCTCGTTTTAAACCTCTGCATGCTTGAAAAAGCCGCTCTCTCATACTCATCTTCATTGGAATTGTTCCTCCGTATTCTAAGTAACTCCCCATAAGGAATACTCTCAACCAATGGACGGGGATGATTACTTGTGGCGAACAATGTGGAATTGCCCGCCGTTTCTTTTCTAAACAGTTTCGTCTGTATACATCCTTGATTGTCTATGTATACAGTAAGATCGAGATAATCCACAGACATGTTGCTAATTTGACCAGAAAACTTCAGATTAATATCATTGTCATTCAGGGCATCTACAAAGCCTTTGGCAGCCTCTTGCGAACAGTCTAGTATGATGAACAAATCGTCTATATAACGATACCATCTGATTATACGACTGCCCCACTCAGGATATTTTTCGCTCCAGGACGCCTGCTCCTCCCACCATCCCACGAAAAGATTCGCGAAACTGGGGGCGGAGCAGGCTCCCATCGCGACACCGGATATTTGTTGGTATAATTGTTTAGCAAATAAGAAAATGTTGTTGTTAAGACTAAACATCATAAATTCCAGCAGCATCTTATTATGCTCGTAAAATCTTATGGGACGTTTCTCCAAGAAGCTCGCCATTGCTTTGAGGCCATCCCCATGTACTATACACGTGTATAGACTGGCGATGTCAAGCACCAGCATACAATATGAGTCTTTCCAGACAATTTCTTCAACACAATTAAGAAAATGTTTAGTATCTCTTAAATACGATTTGAGGGACATTACCAAGGGAGACAGGAAAGAATCTACATAAATGGAAAGATTTTCGGTCAAACTGCCGTTCGAGGCAACAATCGGCCTACCGGGAGGATTCAACAAATTCTTGTGAACTTTCGGTAAATAATAAAAGGTAGGGATCACAGGACTCAAACACCTTAAGAACAAATATTCATCTGTATTAAGCATATTAGCATTATGCCATTTTAAAATCATCTCATGATAGTTGTTCACACTCAAATTATACGTTTTTTCATTGATGATGGCATAGGTATTAATGTCTCCCAACAGACGAAGAGCCTCTGTTTCATATTGAGATCCCTCAACACAGCATCTGAAAACGATGCAATTGACACGTTTTCAGATGCTGTGTTGAGGGATCTCACAAGATTGCGCACCACTTGTAAATATGCTTCCAATAAAGATAACAATTTTTCAAAGACACAGCAGCTTGCACTTACTACTCTTTGTGAAAATTCGGGCTTGATAATCAAGCCCTCTGATAAAGGAGGGAACATTGTTATACTCACAGCCTCTCAATATGAAACAGAGGCTCTTCGTCTGTTGGGAGACATTAATACCTATGCCATCATCAATGAAAAAACGTATAATTTGAGTGTGAACAACTATCATGAGATGATTTTAAAATGGCATAATGCTAATATGCTTAATACAGATGAATATTTGTTCTTAAGGTGTTTGAGTCCTGTGATCCCTACCTTTTATTATTTACCGAAAGTTCACAAGAATTTGTTGAATCCTCCCGGTAGGCCGATTGTTGCCTCGAACGGCAGTTTGACCGAAAATCTTTCCATTTATGTAGATTCTTTCCTGTCTCCCTTGGTAATGTCCCTCAAATCGTATTTAAGAGATACTAAACATTTTCTTAATTGTGTTGAAGAAATTGTCTGGAAAGACTCATATTGTATGCTGGTGCTTGACATCGCCAGTCTATACACGTGTATAGTACATGGGGATGGCCTCAAAGCAATGGCGAGCTTCTTGGAGAAACGTCCCATAAGATTTTACGAGCATAATAAGATGCTGCTGGAATTTATGATGTTTAGTCTTAACAACAACATTTTCTTATTTGCTAAACAATTATACCAACAAATATCCGGTGTCGCGATGGGAGCCTGCTCCGCCCCCAGTTTCGCGAATCTTTTCGTGGGATGGTGGGAGGAGCAGGCGTCCTGGAGCGAAAAATATCCTGAGTGGGGCAGTCGTATAATCAGATGGTATCGTTATATAGACGATTTGTTCATCATACTAGACTGTTCGCAAGAGGCTGCCAAAGGCTTTGTAGATGCCCTGAATGACAATGATATTAATCTGAAGTTTTCTGGTCAAATTAGCAACATGTCTGTGGATTATCTCGATCTTACTGTATACATAGACAATCAAGGATGTATACAGACGAAACTGTTTAGAAAAGAAACGGCGGGCAATTCCACATTGTTCGCCACAAGTAATCATCCCCGTCCATTGGTTGAGAGTATTCCTTATGGGGAGTTACTTAGAATACGGAGGAACAATTCCAATGAAGATGAGTATGAGAGAGCGGCTTTTTCAAGCATGCAGAGGTTTAAAACGAGGGGTTATAGCGACAGTGTGCTAAGGAAGGCCTATGAGAGGGTTAAAAAGATGAATCGTAAAGATTTATTAAAACCTAAACAACAAGTTAAATCTAAAAATGGTGGTTTCCGACTTATAACTACCTACTCTCGAAATGCAGGCCAGATAAAGCAAATCCTGAGAAAGAATTGGAACATCTTATTATCTGATAATACAATCAAAGCAGACTTACCCCCCAATCCATTGATCACGTTTAGGAAAGCGAGATCACTAAAAAATCATCTGGTCTCTAGTCATTTTATAGCCCCTGAAAAAAGCCCTAATCTACCTGTTCTTAAGGGTTTTTACCCTTGTGGCCGCTGCAAGGCATGCAGGTTTAGTAAGCGGACGCTTACTTATAAAATACCTGGTGTTAGTATCCCTAAAAGAATCAACAAATTTCTAACATGCTCCACGCCATATGCTATTTACTGCTTAACTTGTCCCTGTGGCCTCAATTATATTGGGAGTACCACGAACGCAGTGAAACTTAGGGTGCTAGAGCATATGCGTGCGATTGCCAAAAAGGATGACACCTACCCAGTGGCCAGGCACTTTGCAAGATTGCACAACAGCAACAGGGATCTGTTAGCTTATACCTGCATAGACAGTGTGCCTACAAGTATTAGAGGAGGGGACCGTCTACTTAGATTGAGACGTCTGGAATCCAGATATATCATTGACTTACAGACCAAGCATCCGCTAGGCCTCAATATGCATGAAGAATTAGCTGTTCATTTAGGTTAACAACTCTAGATGCATATAATTTTGTATTTCCTTACTTTTCCTTGACTGTGATTTTATATGAACTGTTTTAAGTCTGATGACATTCTAATGAATTTAGGAACACATGCTTAATTTTGCAAGCCCATCCAGGGCGTTATAAGTATAATATTTGGAATACATGTTTGTGTGATGTGCCTTTTTATGAAATTAATTTTCACAGGATAGGCGCGGATGATACCGCCTTGGTGTTTGAATGCCCATTTAGGGCCTGATAAATGAATCATAATCGACTGCATACCAATGGTTTAGGCGTTTAATTTGAAGCATTATTGTTTCTTATTTGCTTGCATTACACGACTATTTACTCCACTCCAAGATGGCGACCAAACATTTGTTTGTACAGTCCTATGTTTATTTCAATGAATTGTAATTGATTGTGCATGTGATTTCCTTTTTAAATGGACGCGCGCCTCGGCTCTCTGCACAACTTGACGAAGCCCTAAGGTGAAACGCGTCGTTGCTGTTGGTTTCCTTATTAAATCTTTGTGAAACCTCCCCTGAGTGTGCTACCTTCCTTTTGGATTGATGTTCCTGGGATTTTGGAGCGTACATATATATATATATATATATATATATATATATATATATATATATTCACTGAAAAAAACATAGGTTATAGACCATATATAGTTAGGGATTAGCATTTAAAAAACCTTATTTTACTCACACAAAACCATTGAAATTCCATGTATAGTTAGTTGCACTAACTATATATCGCGCACCCGCAATCCACTGCTGATGATGTCACATATTACATCATTCATGACATGGTCAGTGACATCACTGATGACATCACTGATGACATCTCAAATGACATCACTGATGACATCACTGATGACAACATCCAGTGACTGTATGTTTCTGTAAAGTTAAAATATGTCTTACATATTGAAGAATGAGTGGAAGTATAAGTGTCTGGACGAAGGATTTAGTAGGTGCATGACTGAATGTATGAGTGAGTGATTAAATGTGTCTCACTGAGTGCATGGGTTAGTGGCTAAACTGTCTTAATTTGTGCATCATTATGTCTGTTGTTCTGTAAACTGCTGCATGTGTTGATCAGTAGCTATATGATTAACTATATGGGTTATTGATTGATTGTCCAAGTATTTGTATGGGAGACTGAGTGTGTGTGTGGCTGGCTGGGAGGTGTGTGACTCTGTGCAGATCAATGTGTACTTGTATCAATGATTGTATAAGAGAGTAAGTATGTGTTAGTATATGTTTGAAAATGTAAGGTGCTCTATGTTTAACTGTATAGACAAGAAAATGGAAGTGTGATTGATTCTTTACAGGACTGACTAGGTGTGTGAGTAACTACATGGATGAGTGGCAGAGTGTGAGTGTCTGTATAGGTGTATGAGTGCATATGATAGTGTTGTAAAGATGAGTGATTGTATGTATGAATGATTGTATGGGTGAATGAGTGAATGTGTGTGTAGACGTAGGAATCAGTGAGTGCGTATGTAGTAACTAGTATTGGTGTGTCAATGGTTTCAAAAATTATACTCTGTATTTAACACTGGGTGTAACAGAGGTTATATTAAAGTGTGAGGAGATGCATTGTATTGTCACATGAATGATATCATCAGTGATGTGGTCATTGATGTCAAATGAGATGTCATCAGTGATGTCATCAGTGATGTCATTTGAGATGTTATCAGTGATGTCATTTCAGATGTCATCAGTGATGTCATCAGTGATGTCACTGACCATGTCATGAATGATGTAATATGTGACATCATCAGCAGTGGATTGCGGGTGCGCGATATATAGTTAGTGCAACTAACTATATATGGAATTTCAATGGTTTTGTGTGAGTAAAATAAGGTTTTTTAAATGCTAATCCCTAACTATATATGGTCTATAACCTATGGTTTTTTCAGTGAATTTTCAAGGTTTTTTAAATGCTAATTCCTAACTATATATGGTCTCTAACCTATGGTTTTTTCAGTGAATTTCAATGGTTTTTTAATAGCAAATATCATAAGCTGTCGAATGTCAAGTACGTGGTAAGTAAAAACATTTTCGTGTTTATGCACACTGATCTGCTTTGAATGCTGCCCCCCCTCCCCCTCATTTCTATTAGGAGTACTCTCTCTTTGCAGATAGTGAAGGGTAGTTAACGCAGGCCTTTGCCCCCGTTGTAATCCGTCGTGCCTGCTTCTCTCTCCATTTGATTGATTGTTATCCAAGCATTTACTGTTTTAGAATTGGTTCTCTTTGGTTCATTCTCTATTTACAAACAAGCACAGAGTCGCAATACTCTGTTTAGTCTTTGCAGATAGCGAAAAATCGTGTAAAAAAAACAAAAGGAATCGAGCAAAATCAGTAGGCCACTAATGGGATCTCTTTTTGACCTCGCTAAAATAGAAACATTAGGAACAACCCCTCATGACAAACACGAAACTATTGAGATGAACTGAACTCCACACCATGATGGCTGCAATACAGCTCGGCTCCGCCACCCACCCCGCCCAAAATAACGATAAACTCTATGCAAATATTACAAATATATACAACACACCAGAGACACCATCAGAGTGCATGAAACTCATGCACTCTGATGGTTCAAAGTTTTGAGGAGTGCTTGTAACACTGTCTGAAGCCTATTTGCACTTGCTTCAGCTTCACTATTCTCAAAGTAAAGTGGGGGCTGTTTGAGGACGTGACTGCATTTGTGAACAATGTAATGCGGTGCCACCCTAAACCGCTTGACGGAGGCCCCCGAGGGACGGTGTGATGGCGCGGACTCGGAGGGGGCGCTTGGCTCCGGCTCCCTCCCCAAGTCGTGTTCTCCTGGTGTAGCCTGAGATCGCCCCCGACATAGGTGGCCGGCTCCCGGGATCAAGCGGAACTTTTTGCCTTTTGGTAACTCTTCCATTCTTGACCTTGTCCCACAATCCGTTTCACCTAAAGACACGCTGTAGTGGGGCGCCCCTTTACCATTTCAGTTGCCATTCCGCCCGCTTTTGCTACACTGTGCCTCTTCCGCTATTCAGCTGTTTACCGCCCGCTCTTTCGACTACAGCGTCTCGCTCACCATGTAGTTGAGTTGCTCCCGCTCTTGCGGTGCAGCGATAGCCGGCTGCCACAGTACTCTCAAAATGGCGGCCGGCTCTTCAGATTTGGGCGTGGTCCACTAAAATTGCCCTGCGACACCTTGGAACTCGGAGGCTTGTCTGCTAGAGATTGGGCTCCATTCTCGAAAGCGTCCCCTCAGCCTTGAAGATTCTACAAAAGTCTTGGGGGCCCCCGACTCCCGCAGGCTTCTGGTGGGGAGCGGCTAGCATTATTGCTCGTGGAATGGCCACGACGGAGCTACGAAATGGTGGTGCTCTCATGCTAACGCCAGCTTCAGTCTGAAGCATCCAGAAACACTGTAGACTACCAATTCGATCAGTTCCGGTAGCGCCCCAACGTGACCCGGTAGAGAAGAACTAGCCCTCCCCTCTTTGACTGATGGTTCTTGTTGCCTGTCCCTTCTGTTGTCATTTAACAGAACTATTTAGCCTGCTGAAAGGGGTTGTGTTCCGACCGCTGGTTGGTGGAGACATTTTGACTATATTCTGGACCTGAGTTGTCGCGTAATGCGTCATATGACGCGCCGCGTTAGCGCATCCGGAAGTGATCCGGGGCGCGACGCGCAGCGCGTAACGTAAGCATAACAGGTCATGTGACTTGTTAATAAAACTTTTCATTGGTTCATTTTACTTTTCTTATTCTAATGATGAAAGGCTTGGTCATATGACCTAAAAATTACGCTTTTTATTACTTTCAAACATTATTTTTTCTTAAATATATGTTATAATGTTCCAGGCTAATGTACTTTCCCGGAAAATTTACAACTGTCCTGCAAGTAAAATATATTCCTTTTTCGAGAAAAAGGGCGTTTCTTCGTCCCATGACGGAGCCGTTGAGCAAAAGAGGGTCGGCCTGCTGTCTTAGTCGCCGATACGCCTGAATATGAGATTCTTATCGATCACTTTATGTTGCAGGAGTAGAAAACACAACAGCCCTTGACCATTTATCTTTACTGCGTTCCTGCGTATTATACCTTTTACCCTTCATGTAATTGGTCTGCTTTATTTCACTTGCCTTTTACTGATTCTAAAACAGTGACTATTATTAAAAACTTTACCAATGTATATACTACTACCATGTTTTCTTTTAAAAACCTTTATTGTGAAAATGTCATTATACAAATACGGGCCTATAACCACGTGGGCCGGCCACGGAGCAAACTGTAATCGTATATGATGAGTAGACATTTACACTGTAGAGGAACGTAACGGGCGGGCCATTAGGTTGCAAGAACTAAAGTGTCTAACAGTTGCGGAATCGGTGGACGTACATTTTATAATTAAAATACGACAGGGCCAGTTACAATAAAATTATCTAGATATACATTTGCGGGCAAGTACCATGGGTGACGTTAATTCGAACTTTCAATAGTACAGTAATCAATAACACATCAGAACTTAATATCAATAGGGATATCGAAATATTCAATCTATTCTCGTCCCCGCCCGCCATGTGCTTCAAAACTGCATACGTATCTCGTGATATCAAGGTTGTGCAACCAGTACACAACAAGGAGTTACGAGTCCCATTTATTCCGGCGCCATTTTGGGCGAGGACGGGCAGGTCCAGGATATAGTCAAAATGTCTCTACCAACCATCGACTATGATGATGTTCATATGCTGTATTTATTAGAGTAACACTCATCTGTCCACATGAAATTAATTTGCCACAATCTAAACATGTCATTTTAATCTTTCCAAAGTTCTTCTAAATATTTGGGACCGTTTCCCTTGCCTCTGATGCTGTCAGTGCCACTTCTTTGATGAATGTACTGGCAGGTCGGGGGTTCTCCTCCAAATCTCTCTTTTATGCAGCACTATAATTAATCGGTGCCACCTCTCCATATGACGATGCATGGTATAGTTACCATAACTATATTTTTTTTCGGTTCCTCTGGAGAGTACATCGTGGCAGATGAAGCGTGTAACGTACCGGGCATTTACCTTTTTTTGCATGTAGAGGAAAGGAAAAAAAATTCGAGCGTCCGAGTTCTAAGGTGTCCCAGGGCCATTTTAGTGGACCAGGCCCAAATCCAAAGAACAGGCCGCCATTGTGAGAGTCCTGTTGCAGCCGCCTGTCGCTGTAGCATCAAGAGCGGCCGAAACTCAGCTGAATGGCAACTGAAACGGTAAAGGGGCGCCCCACTACAGCAGACGAGCCTCCACCTAGGAAGGCCCGTTCACGCCGCCTCCCCCCCCCTTCGGGCACCCCACGCCGTTATTCGGAGCAGGATTGTAGGATGGCCACACCAGTACGGCAACTTGCTAGACACCACCTCGGTGCCTACCGAATCTCAGCGCCTTGTGGTGTCTTCTATTCAGAAAATATTGTTGCGCTGCCTTTGTCCCCATTCGCACATCGGTCCGCTACTGACGCCATCTCACAGGCCAACGGGGCGCCCCACGCCGACTTTCAGCATTGTAGGATGGCCACACCAGTGCGGCAACTTGCTAGACACCACCTCGGTGCCATCCGGATCTTGGCATCTCAGCGCCTTGTGGTGTCTTCTATTCAGAAAATATTGTTGCGCTGCCTTTGGCCCCATTCGCACATCGGTCCGCTACTGCCGCCATCTCACAGGCCAACGGGGCGCCCCACGCCGACTTTCAGCATTGTAGGATGGCCACACCAGTGCGACAACTTGCTAGACACCACCTCGGTGCCATCCGGATCTTGGCATCTCAGCGCCTTGTGGTGTCTTCTATTCAGAAAATATTGTTGCGCTGCCTTTGGCCCCATTCGCACATCGGTCCGCTACTGCCGCCATCTCACAGGCCAACGGGGCACCCCACGCCGACTTTCAGCATTGTAGGATGGCCACACCAGTGCGACAACTTGCTGGACACCACCTCGGTGCCATCCGGATCTTGGCGCGTTGTGCTGCCTTCGGCCTATTCGCACATCGGTCCGCTACTGACGCAATATTGTTGCGCTGCCTTTGGCCCCATTCGCACATCGGTCCGCTACTGCCGCCATCTCACAGGCCAACGGGGCGCCCCACGCCGACTTTCAGCATTGTAGGATGGCCACACCAGTGCTGACACCATTCGGACTCCGCATTCGGCTCTGGCCGTTGTGCTGCCTTCGGCCTATTCGCACATCGGTCCGCTACACTGACGTCCGCCTTCACTTGCCGCATAACAGGTCTACGCTTTTATACCCTATGCTGCTATAAAACTTGTCATTGGTTCATTAAACTTTCATTGGTTCATTTACTTGTCCTAATGATGGAAGGCTTGATCATATGACCTAAAAATAACACTTTTCATTGGATGAAAACTTTTTTTTTTTCCCAAACGATGAAAGCCCCACCTTGTTTCTGGATGTTTCAGACTGAAGCTGGCGTCAGCATGAAAGCACCACCATCTCGTGGCTCCGTCGTGGTCATTCCGCGAGCAATCATGGCAGCCGCTCCCCACCGGAAGCATGCAGGAGTCGGGGGCCCCCAAGACTTTTGTAGAATCCTCAAGGCGGAGGGGACGCTTTCGAGAATGGGGTCCAAGACCTAGCAGACAAGCGTCCGATTTCCAAGGTGTCCCAGGGCCATTTCAGTGGACCAGGCCCAAAAAGGATAGAGCCTGCCGCCATTTTGAGAGTCCTGTGACAGCCGCCTATCGCTGCACCGCAAGAGTGGGCGCAACTCAGCTGAATTGCGGATTTTGACACAGTGGACCAAAAGCGGACGGAATGGCAACTGAAACGGTAAAGGGGCGCCCCACTACAGCAGACGAGGCTCCACCTGGGGAGGCCCGTTCACGCCGCCTCCCCCCCCCCCGGGGCGCCCCACGCCGTTATTCGGAGGGCGGCAACTTACTGGACATCACCTTGGTGCCATCCACATTTCAGCGCGTTCTGCTGCCTTGGAACTATTCGCACAACAGACCGCTACTGACGACCCACCCCCTGGGACGCCCCACGCCGGATACCCAAATCAGTGTGGCACCCAGGCAACATCACCTGGGTGCCGTCCAGAAATCTGGACGTTGTGCTGCCTTGGGACTATTCGCACAACCGACCGCTACTGACCATTGTTCCTTCTTTTTCCCTAAAAATGTTTAAATGTTTTTACTGTTTTTGTTTTGTTGTATATATTTATAAGTTATTAAAGTTTTATAATCCTACTACTTTGTTGGAGTGCTATATATTTTTAATGTGACACATAATTGTAAAAACTTTGATGTACAAAGAGTCATCCCTGGAATCTTCCGCTTCAGGCTCGGTCCCCTCGCCAATCACAATACAGGATGGTTTTCAGATAGTAGGAACGCGTGTGGTGTGACGGATCTCATCGCGTGTGGGCCTTGATCTACTATAACTCCTTTGAAGAGGGGTGATTCTTTACAGCTGGGGCCATAAACTACATCTGCAAGGCTAGCTGATAGCCTGGGACCGGCCTGGACAATCGGACACAGAGGAAGAGGAGTGTCAGAGGGTGCGGTAGTGAATAGGGCGAAAGGGAGGTGTCGGACGGGCACAGGGTGTGAATCTCAGGGAAGAGCAGCGCAGATGGGGGGAGGTTTATTGCCCATGCATAAGACAGAGAGCGGGGGTGACCAGTGCCTGGGGGAGATGCTTGCGAGGGTGGGAAGCCATGCTAAGGATCGACAGCGTGCAGAGAGTGGGTCTGGTCAAGTCATCTAAAATGGCTGCCGTGCACGACAAAAGTGTAGAGGGGCCTTCAAGGGATATAATTCAAAAGAACAATCAGTTATTTAATATAACTCTAGGAAAAAATTAATTAACCTAATGTATAAATCATATAATCAAATACTAAGCATGGGCGGATTTTGCGGATCCACGATTCACGAATTTGCGGATTCACGGATCGGCGGATTTGGGGGCGGGGCTTCCTCGAGTGTGTGGGCGGGGCCAAACGGACGGGGCTTCCATGCGAGCGCACATGCCTCTTGTGTATACAAAAGGTCAGAGACCGATCAGAGCAGCAGATTAAGAGACAGAAGCCCCTGGTCACAGGAACAGCACGGGGATTGCGCTCGTGAAAGTCAAAGATGCAAATGCCTCTGGCCAGCATCACAGCGGATTTTCGATGGTATATTTGGGAAGAAGGCACATCTGCCCAGCCTCCCAACGCTCACGATTTTTTTTGGGCTGATGAATGAGTCACTGCATTTGCGCTTCAACTAGTTCCAGCGACCAAGTGTGTGTTACTATGCAATCGCGCCGAAGTGCGCAGGGGTCCCTTGAGTGAAATGTCCATCATAGTGGGTAAATGGCGGGAAGACGGTGCACACCTTGAGTGTGTGGGCGGGGCCAAACGGACGGGGCTTCCATGCGAGCGCACATGCCTCTTGTGTGTATAAAAGGTCAGAGACCAGCATCACAGCGGATTTTCGATGGTATATTTGGGAACAAGGCACACCTGCCCAGCCTCCACAACGCTCACGATTATTTTTTGGCTGATGAATGAGTCACTGAATTTAAGCTGCAACTAGGGCACATGCGTTATTGATATCTGCAAGTGTTTCCTGTTGAGGTTTATTTTTTGTGCCAGGACCGTCGTGCCAGAATGAACCCTGCCCTTCAGACACCATGTAAATAATTTACGATGGCGCCGGCAAGCTGCCAGCGCCATCCTGCAAAAGTTACTTAATTAGCTTCACGAGGAAGCTCCAACTGATAAAATAAAGCAGGCGCTCGAGCCCCTGCTTTATCTTATCTGTTAGAGCTTCCTGTCGAAGCTAATTAAGTAACCATTTGAGGATGGCGCTGGCAGCTTGCCGGCGCCATCGTAAATTATGCAGGCTTGAACTTTTGACCGCAAAATCCGCTCCGATCGCGGATTGCGGATTCTCGGTAAATTCGCGAGAGTTCGCGGATCGCGGATTTACCGAAAATCCGCAAAATCCGCGATCGGAGCGGATTTTGCGCTCATGCTTATCAAATACACAAAATCAATTTGTAAACATATTACAACATATAAACATATAAACAACAAAACACATGGGTGTATATAAAAAGAATTTTATCAAAAAGTTCATTAATTCAGCAATAAATCAAGAAAGCAGGTAAGGAGATGCTGGTATGAACAACGTAATAGCAAAATAGTCAATACCACAGCAAAACCTAAAAAGAACATCTATCTCAACAAACAAAGTGAATCAAACACTGTGGAGATAAGATGAAGGTCGACGTTTCGGTCTCTCTACAACAAAATTATCGAGACCATCCTCAGGACTGTTGTCATTAAAACACTGCTGTGAGCTGTGATGTAATCCAAAATGGAGTGAAATGCCACAATGTTGGTCTCAAAGAGGGGTTTAACGTTGGACCCCGGTCAATGCCTATTAATAGAGCACGGCCGTCCCTCAAGCTAGAACGCCAAGAATGCAATAGTCGATCGATTCTGGATGACTGGCGGCTCAAAGTGAAAGACGCTACAAGTCTTCGTGATGTATAAACTAGGGACCTGATATCTTCTTAACATCCAGTATCAGTGTCCACGATCATAGAATCTTTAGCGCTGAAGCAGTTATCCAGACTCGACTGTTCCCGTGTTTCCAGTCAAATTAATTTTGACCTCACTCCGTACTTCAGTAACCTTAGATACGAAGTTGCCAAGCGCCCTGTGGTCACAAGTTGGATAACTGCTTCAGCGCTAAAGATTCTATGATCGTGGACACTGATACTGGATGTTAAGAAGATATCAGGTCCCTAGTTTATACATCACGAAGACTTGTAGCGTCTTTCACTTTGAGCCGCCAGTCATCCAGAATCGATCGACTATTGCATTCTTGGCGTTCTAGCTTGAGGGACGGACGTGCTCTATTAATAGGCATTGACCGGGGTCCAACGTTAAACCCCTCTTTGAGACCAACATTGTGGCATTTCACTCCATTTTGGATTACATCACAGCTCACAGCAGTGTTTTAATGACAACAGTCCTGAGGATGGTCTCGATAATTTTGTTGTAGAGAGACCGAAACGTCGACCTTCATCTTATCTCCACAGTGTTTGATTAACTTTGTTTGTTGAGATAGATGTTCTTTTTAGGTTTTGCTGTGGTATTGACTATTTTGCTATTACGTTGTTCATACCAGCATCTCCTTACCTGCTTTCTTGATTTATTGCTGAATTAATGAACTTTTTGATAAAATTCTTTTTATATACACCCATGTGTTTTGTTGTTTATATGTTTATATGTTGTAATATGTTTACAAATTGATTTTGTGTATTTGATTATATGATTTATACATTAGGTTAATTAATTTTTTCCTAGAGTTATATTAAATAACTGATTGTTCTTTTGAATTATATCCCTTGAAGGCCCCTCTACCCTTTCATTTAACTACCCAAGCCCTCAAGGGTCTAACTGGGTTACTCACTCTCTTTGAATCACGACAAAAGTGTGGCATTTGAAAAAAGGCAAGATGGCGCAGACAATGTTTTTCAACACTTCCTGATTTCCTTCGAATCGAACGTTAACAGACGTTGGGGCATATTACCAAAGTTAAGCGATATTTATCCCTGACGATGCTTAGCAACCAATTTTTTACCGCTAAGCATCGTCAGAAATTATCGCAGATAAACCTTGCTATTATCAAGGTTTATCGCAAATGCGATAAAAAACTGCCGCAATGCATTAATATCGCTGAAAAGTCCGCGATATTCATGCATTACCGAGCTAATGCTCTTAGCCATGTTATCCACCTCCCATTGGATAACATGGCTAAGAACTGCTCAGGGCAGGTGTTACTTTTTGGAGATATTCGCGCTTAGCGCGAATATCTCCAAAAGTTGGTAATAGGAGATAGCGATGTTAGCGACTGTTTCCAGTCGCTAACATCTTGGCATGCCCACTTTGCATGTCATTAGTGATAAATATCACTGACATGCAAAGTGGGGCCCAAGATGGTCGCTATCTCCTACTAGCGGTCGCTAACTGGTGTTAGCGACAGCTAGGTAATACGGAGATAATTTTATCTCCGCTTTCTTGGCTTTTAAAGCCAAAAAAGCGGAGATAAACCCCCTTGATAATATGCCCCGTTATCTCTCCCACACTACCGGTCCCCCTGGGCTTAAACGCCGAGATGGTAGGGACTGCATCCCGTGAAGATAGGCCGAGACGTCACTCAGCACAAAAAAAAGTTTTAAAAAAGTCTATAAACATACAATAAGTTAAAAGTCAATCATTCTTCATTCCTTGTAGTACGCTCCCCAGTCCGCTTCCCGTTACGCTAACCGGGCGCACCCCACCAAAAAAACTATATATTTATTTATTTTTTGCCCCGCGGAGCCCTTTTAAAGCCTCCACATCAAACCTATGGGGTCAGGGAGGATCTACTATGCCCCCTTATGGTCATTTGCCCCTTCGCTTTGGCCTCCTCTTGTCTCTCGATCCTACCGAGAGACAAGATGGCGGCCGCTACGGACTGTTTGGAATGTTTACAGACGCCGGAGAACCAATCAGCTTCGCTTCACAAAGCTCCGTAACGCGAAAAGTACGCGAAGTGGAGCGCTGCCCGGAGCGCTGTTACAGATATATATCTTTTTTTGAACGTTAATTTCTCAAAATCCACTGGAGCACATATATTGAGACCTAGCAAAGGCACATCGGGCTACCAGTCCCTACAATTTTGCCAAGTTTCGTGCAAATCCATTCAGCCGTTCGATTATTATTATTTTTTTTTTTTTGCCCCGCGGGGCCCTTTTAAAACCTCCATATCAAACCTAGGGGGTCAAGGAGGATCTACTATGCCCCCTTATGGTCATTTTCCCCTTCGCTTTGGCCTCCTCTTGTCTCTCGATCCTACCGAGAGACAAGATGGCGGCCGCTACGGACTGTTTGGAATGTTTACAGACGCCGGAGAACCAATCAGCTTCGCTTCACAAAGCTCCGTAACGCGAAAAGTACGCGAACTGGAGCGCTGCCCGGTCCGCTGTTACAGATATATATCTTTTTTTGAACGTTAATTTCTCAAAATCCACTGGAGCACATATATTGAGACCTAGCAAAGGCACATCGGGCTACCAGTCCCTACAATTTTGCCAAGTTTCGTGCAAATCCATTCAGCCGTTCGGGCTAAAAGTGAGGCCAACCACCCTATGGAAAACTCAATGTTAAAAACACGTTTTGGGACCCCCCTTTTTTCTCGGCCCCCCCTTGACGAAACCCCCCCAAATTTTCAGGGGCTGCTCAGAAACAAAATGTTCCATTTTCCTGAAAATTTCAGCCAATTCCGTCCACAAACGCCAAAGTTATTAGACATAGAATTTTCAAAAATCCCATAGAGAAAAAATCCTAACTATATATACCTACTGGCGACCGCCAGTAGGTAATATATATATATACCTACTGGCGGTCGCCAGTAGGTATATATAGTTAGGATATTTTCTCTATGGGATTTTTG
Source organism: Lissotriton helveticus (assembly GCF_964261635.1). NCBI lineage: Eukaryota > Metazoa > Chordata > Amphibia > Caudata > Salamandridae > Lissotriton > Lissotriton helveticus. The sequence continues at coordinate 198,711,904 of NC_136060.1, forward strand.
AAAATTCTATGTCTAATAACTTTGGCGTTTGTGGACGGAATTGGCTGAAATTTTCAGGAAAATGGCACATTTTGTTTCTGAGCAGCCCTTGAAAATTTGGCGGGGGTTCGTCAAGGGGGGGCCGAGAACAAAGGGGGGTCCCAAAACGTGTTTTTAACATTGAGTTTTCCATAGGGCGGTTGGCCTCACTTTTAGCCCGAACGGCTGAATGGATTTGCACGAAACTTGGCAAAATTGTAGGGACTGGTAGCCCGATGTGCCTTTGCTAGGCCTCAATATATGTGCTCCAGTGGATTTTGAGAAATTAACGTTCAAAAAAAATATATATCTGTAACAGCGGACCGGGCAGCGCTCCGGTTCGCGGACTTTTCGCGGTACGGAGCTTTGTGAAGCGAAGCTGATTGGTTCTCCGGCGTCTGTGAACATTCCAAACAGTCCGTAGCGGCCGCCATCTTGTCTCTCGGTAGGATCGAGAGACAAGAGGAGGCCAAAGCGAAGGGGCAAATGACCATAAGGGGGCATAGTAGATCCTCGCTGACCCCCTAGGTTTGATGTGGAGGTTTTAAAAGGGCCCCGCGGGGCAAAAAAATAAAATAATAATAATCGAACGGCTGAATGGATTTGCACGAAACTTGGTAAAATATTAGGGACTGGTAGCCCGATGTGCCTTTGCTAGGTCTCAATATATGTGCTCCAGTGGATTTTGAGAAATTAACGTTCAAAAAAAGATATATATCTGTAACAGCGCTCCGCTTCGCGTAACGGAGGTTTGCGAAGCTGATTGGTTCTCCGGCGTCTGTAAACATTGCAAACAGTCCGTAGCGGCCGCCATCTTGTCTCTCGGTAGGATCGAGAGACAAGAGGAGGCCAAAGCGAAGGGGCAAATGACCATAAGGGGGCATAGTAGATCCTCGCTGACCCCCTAGGTTTGATGTGGAGGTTTTAAAAGGGCCCCGCGGGGCAAAAAAAAAAAAATAATAATAATAATCGAATGGCTGAATGGATTTGCACGAAACTTGGCAAAATTGTAGGGACTGGTAGCTCGATGTGCCTTTGCTAGGTCTTAATATATGTGCTTCAGTGGATTTTGAGAAATTAACGTTCAAAAACAAGATATATATCTGTAACAGTGCTCGCGGAGATAAAATTATATCTGTATTACCTAGCTGTTGCTAACACCAGTTAGCGACGGCTAGTAGGAGATAGCGACCATCTTGGGCCCCACTTTGCATGTGAGTGATATTTATCACTAATGACATGCAAAGTGGGCATGCCAAGATGTTAGCGACTGGAAACAGTCGCTAACATCGCTATCTCCTATTATCAACTTTTGGAAATATTCGCGATAAGCGCGAATATCTCCAAAAGCTAGCACCTGCCCTGAGCAGTTCTTAGCCATGTTATCCAATGGGAGGTGGATAACATGGCTAAGAGCATTAGCTCGGTAATGCATGAATATCGCTGAGTTTTCAGCGATATTAATGCATTGCGGTCGTTTTTTATCGTATTTGCGATAAACCTTGATAATAGCAAGGTTTATCTGCGATAATTTCTGACGATGCTTAGCGGTAAAAAAATCGTTGCTAAGCATCGTTAGGGATAAATATCGCTTAACTTTGGTAATATGCCCCAATGTCTGTTAACGTTCGATTCGAAGGAAATCAGGAAGTGTTGAAAAACATTGTCTGCGCCATCTTGTCTTTTTTCAAATGCCACACTTTTGTCGTGCACGGCAGTCATTTTAGATGCCTTGACCAGACCCACTCTGTGCACGCTGTCGATCCTTAGCATGGCTCCCCACCCTCGCAAGCATCTCCCCCAGGCAGTGGTCACCCCCGCTCTCTGTCTTATGCATGGGTAATAAACCTCCCCCCATCTGCGCTGCTCTTCCCTGAGAAACACACCCTGTGCCCGCCCGACACCTCCCTTTCGCCCTATTCACTACCGCACCCTCTGACACTCCTTTTCCTCTGTGTCCGATGCTAGCCCTGCAGATGTAGTTTATGGCCCCAGCTGTAAAGAATCACCCCTCTTCAAAGGAGTTATAGTAGATCAAGGCCCACACTCGATGAGATCCGTCACAGCAGACGCGTTCCTATTATCCGAAAACCATCCTGTATTGTGATTGGGGAGGGGACCGAGCCTGAAGCGGAAGATTCCAGGGATGACTCTTTGTACATCAAAGTTTTTACAATTATGTGTCACATTAAAAATATATAGCACTCCGACAAAGTAGTAAGATTATAAAACTTTAATAACTTATAAATATATACAAGAAAACAAAAACATTAATAACATATAAACATTTTTAGGGAAAAACAACGAAGTAGCGGTCGGCTGTGCGAATAGTCCCAACGCAGCACAACGTCCAGATTTCTGGCGTGGGGGTCGCGGGGGGTGGGTCATCAGTAGCAAACTGTTGTGCGAATAGTTCCAAGGCAGCAGAACGATGGCACCAAGGTGATGTCCAGTAAGTTGCCGCACTGGTTTTGGTATCCTACAATGCTGCTCCGAATAACGGCGTGGGGCGCCCCGGGGGAGGCGGCGTGAACGGGCCTCTCCAGGTGGAGTCTCATCTGTTGTAGTGGGGCGCCCCTTTACCGTTTCAGTTGCCATTCTGTCCGTTTTTGGTCCACTGTGTCAAAAGCCGCAATTCAGCTGAGTTGCGCCCACTCTTGCGGTGCAGCGATAGGCGGCTGTCACAGGACTCTCAAAATGGCAGCAGGCTGTTTCCTTTCTGGGCCTGGTCCACTGAAATGGCCCTGGGACACCTTGGAAATCGGACGCTTGTCTGCTAGGTCTTGGACCCCATTCTCGAAAGCGTCCCCTCTGCCTTGAGGATTCATCAAAAGTTTTGGGGGCCCCCGACTCCTGTAGGCTTCTGGTGGGGAGCGGCTGCCATGATTGCTCGCGGAATGACCACGACGGAGCTACGAGATGGTGGTGCTCTCATGCTGACGCCAGCTTCAGTCTGAAACATCCAGAAACAAGGTGGGGCTTTCATCGTTTGGGAAAAAGAAAAGTTTTCATCCAATGAAAAGTGTTGTTTTTAGGTCATATGATCAAGCCTTCCATCATTAGGAAACCAAAAGTAAAATAAACCAATGAAAAGTTTTATAAACAAGTCACATGACCTGTTATGCGGCATAGGGTATAAAATGCGGAGAAAATACGTTGGCACGTGAGGCGGCGTCAGTAGCGGACCGATGTGCGAATAGGCCGAAGGCAACACAACGCGCCAAGATCCGGATGGCACCGAGGTGGTGTCCAGCAAGTTGCAGCACTGGTGTGGCCATCCTACAATGCTGAAAGTCGGCGTGGGGCGCCCCGTTGGCCTGTGAGTTTGCGTCAGTAGCGGACCGATGTGCGAATAGGCCGAAGGCAGCACAACGCGCCAAGATCCGGATGGCACCGAGGTGGTGTCTAGTAAGTTGCCGCACTGGTGTGGCCATCCTACAATGTTGAAAGTCGGCGTGGGGCGCCCCGTTGGCCTGTGAGATGGCGTCAGTAGCGGACCGATGTGCGAATGGGGCCAAAGGCAGCGCAACAATATTTTCGGAATAGAAGACACCACAAGGCGCTGAGATGCCAAGATCCGGATGGCACCGAGGTGGTGTCTAGCAAGTTGTGGCAATGGTGTGGCCATCCTACAATGGTAAAAGTCGGCGTGGGGCGCCCTGTTGGCCTGTGAGATGGTGTCAGTAGCGGACTGATGTGCAAATGGGGCCAAAGGCAGCGCAACAATATTTTCTGACTGACACCACAAGGCGCTGAGATGCCAAGATCCGGATGGCACCGAGGTGATGTCTAGCAAGTTGCTGTACTGGGGTGGCCATCCTACAATGGTAAAAGTCGGCGTGGGGCGCCCTGTTGGCCTGTGAGATGGTGTCAGTTGCGGACCGATGTGCGAATGGGGCCAAAGGCAGCGCAACAATATTTTCTGTATGGAAGATACCACTAGGCGTTGAGATGCCAAGATCCGGATGGCACCGAGGGGATGTCTAGCAAGTTGCTGTACTGGTGTGGTCATCCTACAATGCTGAAACTCGGCGTGGGGCGCCCCATTAGCCTGTGAGATGGCGTCAGTAGCGGACCGATGTGTGAATAGGCCGGAACCTGCACAAGGCGCCAAGATCCGGATGTCACCGTGGTGGTTTCATAGTTGAGAGGCACTTCATCTGCAGTGGGGCGCCGAGATCCGGATGGCACCGAGGTGATGTCTAGCAAGTTGCTGTACTGGTGTGGTCATCCTACAATGCTGAAACTCGGCGTGGGGTGCCCCATTAGCCTGTGAGATGGCGTCAGTAGCGGACCGATGTGCGAATAGGCCGAAGGCAGCACAACGCGCCAAGATCCGGATGTCACCGTGGTGGTTTCATAGTTGAGAGGCACTTCATCTGCAGTGGGGCGCCGAGATCCGGATGGCACCGAGGTGATGTCTAGCAAGTTGGTGTACTGGTGTGGTCATCCTACAATGGTGAAACTCGGCGTGGGGCGCCCCATTAGCCTGTGAGATGGCGTCAGTAGCGGACCGATGTGCGAATAGGCCGAAGGCAGCACAACGCGCCAAGATCCGGATGGCACGGAGGTGGTGTCTAGTAAGGTGCACTGGTGTGGCCATCCTACAATGTTGAAAGTCGGCGTGGGGCGCCCCGTTGGCCTGTGAGATGGTGTCAGTAGCGGACCGATGTGCGAATGGGGCCAAAGGCAGCGCAACAATGTTTTCTGAATAAAAGACACCACAAGGCGCTGAGATGCCAAGATCCGGATGGCACCGAGGTGGTGTCTAGCAAGTTGTGGCACTGGTGTGGCCATCCTACAATGGTAAAAGTCGGCGTGGGGCGCCCAGTTGGCCTGTGAGATGGTGTCAGAAGCGGACCGATGTGCGAATGGGGCCAAAGGCAGCGCAACAATATTTTCCGAATAGAAGACACCACTAGGCGTTGAGATGCCAAAATCCGGATGGCACCGAGGTGGTGTCTAGCAAGTTGCTGTACTGGTGTGGTCATCCTACAATGCTGAAACTCGGCGTGGGGCGCCCCATTAGCCTGTGAGATGGTGTCAGTAGCGGACCGATGTGCGAATGGGGCCGAAGGCAGCGCAACAATATTTTCTGAAGAGAAGACACCAAAAGGCGCTGAGATTCGGTTACCACCGAGGTGATGTCTAGCAAGTTGCCGCACTGGTGTGGCCATCCTACAATACTGCTCCGAATAACGGCGTGGGGTGCCCGAGGGGGGGGGGGGCAGCGTGAACGGGCCTTCCTAGGTGGAGGCTCGTCTGCTGTAGTGGGGCGCCCCTTTACCGTTTCAGTTGCCATTCAGCTGAGTTTCGGCTGCTCTTGATGCTACAGCGACAGGCGGCTGCAACAGGACTCTCAAAATGGCGGCCTGTTCTTTGGATTTGGGCCTGGTCCACTAAAATGGCCCTGGGACACCTTAGAACTCGGACGCTCGATTTTTTTTTCCTTTCCTGTACATGCAAAAAAAGGTAAATGCCCGGTACGTTACACGCTTCATCTGCCACGATGAACTCTCCAGAGGAACCGAAAAAATATATAGTTATGGTAACTATACCATGCATCGTCATATGGAGAGGTGGCACCAATTAATTATAGTGCTGCCTAAAAGAGAGATTTGGAGGAGAACCCCTGACCTGCTAGTACATTCATCAAAGAAGTGGCACTGACAGCATCAGAGGCAAGGGAAACGGTCCCAAATATTTAGAAGAACTTTGGAAAGATTAAAATGACATGTTTAGATTGTGGCAAATTAATTTCATGTGGACAGATGAGTGTTACTCTAATAAATACAGCATATGAACATCATCATAGTCGATGGTTGGTAGAGACATTTTGACTATATCCTGGACCTGCCCGTCCTCGCCCAAAATGGCGCAGGAATAAATGGGACTCGTAACTCCTTGTTGTGTACTGGTTGCAGAACCTTGAAATCACGAGATACGTATGCAGTTTTGAAGCACATGGCGGGCGGGGACGAGAATTGATTGAATATTTCGACATCCCTATTGATATTAAGTTCTGATGTGTTATTGATTACTGTACTATTGAAAGTTTGAATTAACGTCACCCATGGTACTTGCCCGCAAATGTATATCTAGATAATTTTATTGTAACTGGCCCTGTCGTATTTTAATTATAAAATGTACGTCCACCGATTCCGTAACTGTTAGACACCTTAGTTCTTGCAACCTAATGGCCCGCCCGTTACGTTCCTCTACAGTGTAAATGTCTACTCATCATATACGATTACAGTTTGCTCCGTGGCCGGCCCACGTGGTTATAGGCTCGTATTTGTATAATGAAATTTTCACAATAAAGGTTTTTAAAAGAAAACATGGTAGTAGTATATACATTGGTAAAGTTTTTAATAATAGTCACTGTTTTAGAATCATTAAAAGGCAAGTGAAATAAAGCAGACCAATTACATGAAGGGTAAAAGGTATAATACGAAGGAACGCAGTAAAGATAAATGGTCAAGGGCTGTTGTGTTTTCTATTCCTGCAACATAAAGTGATCGATAAGAATCTCATATTCAGGCGTATCGGCGACTAAGACAGCAGGTCGACCCTCTTTTGCTCAACGGCTCCGTCATGGGACGAAGAAACGCTCTTTTTCTCGAAAAAAGAATATATTTTACTTGCAGGACAGTTGTAAATTTTCCGGGAAAGTACATTAGCCTGGAACATTATAACATATATTTAAGAAAAAATAATGTTCGGAAGTAATAAAAAGCGTAATTTTTAGGTCATATGACCAAGCCTTTCATCATTAGAATAAGAAAAGTAAAATGAACCAATGAAAAGTTTTATTAACAAGTCACATGACTTGTTATGCTTACGTTACGCGCTGCGCGCCCCGGATGACTTCCGGATGCGCTAACGCGGCGCGTCATATGACGCATTACGCGACAACGCAGGTCCAGAATATAGTCAAAATGTCTCCACCAACCAGCGGTCGGAACACAACCCCTTTCAGCAGGCTAAATAGTTCTGTTAAATGACAACAGAAGGGACAGGCAACAAGAACCATTAGTCAAAGAGGGGAGGGCTAGTTCTTCTCTACCGGGTTACATTGGGGCGCTACCGGAACTGATCGAATTGGTAGTCTACAGTGTTTCTGGATGTTTCAGACTGAAGCTGGGGTTAGCATGAGAGCAGCACCATTTCGTAGCTCCGTCGTGGCCATTCCGCAACCAATCATGGCAGCCGCTCTTTATCGTTATTTTGGGCGGGGTGGGTGGCGGAGCCGAGCTGTTTTGCAGCCATCATTGTGTGGAGTTCAGTTCATTTCACTAGTTTTGTATTTGTCATGAGGGGTTGTTCCTAATGTTTCTATTTTAGCGAGGTCAAAAAGAGATCCCATTAGTGGCCTACTGATTTTGCTCGATTCCTTTTCTTTTTTTTTACACGATTTTTCGTTATCTGCAAAGACTAAACAGAGTATTGCGACTCTGTGTTTGTTTGTAAATAGAGAATGAACCAAAGAGAACCAATTCTAAAACAGTAAATACTTGGATAACAATCAATCAAATGGAGAGAGAAGCAGGCACGACGTATTACAACGGGGGCAAAGGCCTGCGTTAACTACCCTTCACTATGTGCAAAGAGAGAGTACTCCTAATAGAAATGAGGGGGGGGGCACCATTCAAAGCAGATCAGTGTGCATAAACACGAAAATGTTTTCACTTACCACGTACTTGACATTCGACAGCTTATGATATTTGCTATTAAAAAACCATTGAAATTCACTGAAAAAACCATAGGTTATAGACCATATATAGTTAGGAATTAGCATTTAAAAAACCTTATTTTACTCACACAAAACCATTGAAATTCCATATATAGTTAGTTGCACTAACTATATATCGCGCACCCGCAATCCACTGCTGATGATGTCACATATTACATCATTCATGACATGGTCAGTGACTTCACTGATTACATCACTGATGACATCTCAAATGACATCACTGATGACATCACTGATGACATCTCATTTGACATCAATGACCACATCACTGATGATATCATTCATGTGACAATACAATGCATCTCCTCACATTTTAATATAACCTCTGTTTCACCCAGTGTTAAATACAGAGTATAATTTTTGAAACCATTGACACACCAATACTAGTTACTACATACGTACTCACTGATTCCTACGTCTACACACACATTCACTCATTCACCCATACAATCATTCATACATACAATCACTCATCTTTACAACACTATCATATGCACTCATACACCTATACAGACACTCACACTCTGCCACTCATCCATGGAGTTACTCACACACCTAGTCAGTCCTGTAAAGAATCAATCACACTTCCATTTTCTTGTCTATACAGTTAAACATAGAGCACCTTACATTTTCAAACATATACTAACACATACTTACTTTCTTATACAATCATTGATACAAGTACACATTGATCTGCACAGAGTCACACACCTCCCAGCCAGCCACACACACACTCAGTCTCCCATACAAATACTTGGACAATCAATCAATAACCCATATAGTTAATCATATAGCTACTGATCAACACATGCAGCAGTTTACAGAACAACAGACATAATGATGCACAAATTAAGACAGTTTAGTCACTAACCCATGCACTCAGTGAGACACATTTAATCACTCACTCATACATTCAGTCATGCACCTACTAAATCCTTCGTCCAGACAGTTATACATCTACTCATTCTTCAATATGTAAAACATATTTAAACTTTACAGAAACACACAGTCACTGGATGATGTCATCAGTGATGTCATTAGTGATGTCGTTTGAGATGTCATCAGTGATGTCACTGACCATGTCATGAATGATGTAATATGTGACATCATCAGCAGTGGATTGCGGGTGCGCGATATATAGTTAGTGCAACTAACTATATATGGAATTTCAATGGTTTTGTGTGAGTAAAATAAGGTTTTTTAAATGCTAATTCCTAACTATATATGGTCTATAACCTATGGTTTTTTCAGTGATATATATATATATGTATATATATGTATATTTTGTTTTGTTTCTCCTTGATTTGCTTCTTTTGCAGTTTCCAAATCCAGCCTCATTCCTACTACTGGACTGTCTGACACCACACCTGCAACAATGGAGTTTGAGCAGGGCAACCTGGAACTCTATACAGAATTTGAGCAGAAACAGAAAAGGGAACTAAAAATGAAGAAGGGCACCCACAAGTTGTAGCTTCAGAAAGCTATGAGGGCCTGAACAGAGGTCTACCAGTTGATGGCAGACACAGAGGAGTAAGTGGATGAGAAGGATATGGAGGATCAAGATAGAGACAAGGACAACAGCACTGGAATTCTGTCTTCAAGGGGAGGAAGGAGGATTCATCTCCTTAGTTGAATCTCCCAGCCAGAGCAGGAAACAGTGTCTCATCACATGTCCTGACAGGATGAAAGAGAGGGATTTCCAATTACAAATAGCCAAATAAAAGATGGAGGAGAAAAGAGTTGAAAGGTCCTTGGAGGAGAAAAGGTTGTTACTGCCCCATGAGCTGCGTTTGAAGAGTTGCATATCAAGGTCAGGCAGACAGAATCCAGCAGTAATGGTAGCAGCAATTCTACAGTGTCTGAAGGAGACAGAAAAGTTCTCATCCCTAAAGATTTGGTGCCCATTAAGTGGTGGTAGACAACTTTTATAAATGAGATAGCGCTGACGGTGCACAAGATCCCAGAAGACCATAGGGTGGTGGTTTGTGGAAATGCATGCCTACAGTGGAGGTGGGAAACACTTCACACTTTAGATGATAGGGACCATACCAGGTACACTCCCATGAAAGCTGTTTTGAATGCCAAGTTTGGACTGACCCCTGAAAAGTACCACCACAGGTTCAGGGATAGTCAGAATCTCCCCAATCAGTTCTGGATAGATGGTGTGGATTAATCCAGCACATCACTGAATGTCTGGGTGTGGGGCAGTATGGATTGTGATCACCCAGCTCATCCGCTCCCTCACCAAGGACCCACACACCGCCAAACTCAACCTCCACGAGGGAATGAAGGCCGTCGCCGACTGGATGAGGAGCAACCGTCTGAAACTGAACTCGGACAAGACGGAGGTACTCATTCTCGGACCCACCCCCTCAGCCTGGGATGACTCCTGGTGGCCAACTACACTGAGAACAGCACCAACACCCACCGACCATGCACGCAACCTAGGATTCATCCTCGACTCCTCCCTTCCCATGGCTACGCAGGTCATCCCCGCCTCCTGCTACAACACCCTCCGCATGCTCCGCAGGATCTACAAGTGGATCCCAACCAAACAAGAAGAACGGTGACACAGGCCCTCGTCAGCAGCAGACTGGACTGCGGCAACGCACTCTACGCAGGAATCCCAGCCAAACACCTACAACGACTACCACTAATTTCCAACGTCCCCCGCCGCAGCCACATCACCCCCCACCTGAGACACCTACACTGGCTCCCCGTCGACAAGAGGATCACCTTCAAGCTCCTCACCCACGCACACAAAGCACTCCACAATGCCGGACCAGCCTACCTTAACAGCAAACTCGGCTTCTACACCCCCATGCGCCAGCTCCGCTCCACCAGCCTTGCCCTCGCCACTGTCCCCCGCATCCAACGAACAACCTCCGGCGGCAGATCCTTCTCCTACCTCGCCACCAAGACCTGGAACACCCTCCCCACCCACCTACGACAGACCCAAGACCTATTCACCTTCAGAAGACTCCTCAAGACCTGGCTCTTTGATCAGTAGCAGCACTCCCTCCCCTCAGCGCCTTGAGACCCTCACGGGTAAGTAGCGCGCTCTACAAGTACTCTGATTGATTGATTGATTGATTGATTGATTGATTGATTGATTGATTGATTGATCACAATGGGCTGTACAATCTGATTATGAATGACACATTGTGAATATTTGTTTTCCAGAACTATGTCAGTACATAGTTGACATCAAGCTGACTGACCCCAGGAAGCTTGCTGGGGAGATGGACCTATGGGCTAGCACTAGAGTGTCCAAAACGGTATTAGAGGGGGACCCACACTAGAGTGGTCAGGGGAGAAAGGTTTACAAAAAAGAAATTCCTTAAAGTCCCCCAAAACAGTTCTAAAGGGAGTAGTGGTAATCACTCCCAGTCTAAGCCTAAGAAGAAGGAGTTGTTTGATAAGCAGACAGGGAAGTTTGTACCCCAATGCACAGATCACTCTAAGTATGGGAACTCCAAGGGTGACTCAAAATGTCCCAGGAGGGCATTGCCCCCCACCGATAGGCAGACACATGAGTTGACAAGAGTAGCACTTGTGGAGGTGATAGTCCTAGTTAGCTATGAGGAGCAGACATAGGTAAACCTAGTTTCCCTGGGGGATAAGGAGATGATGCCAAAAGCCCATATGTTGGCTAATATGTCTAAGTACAGGCAGTGGGTTACCATCAGTGGGCAATGGGTGGAGTCGGTGATAAACACAGGAGTCAGCATGACTACTGTCAAGTGTCAGCTGGTGTACCCACAGCAGGTCCTCCCTAACACATTCCATCAAGTCATAGTTGCCGACAATCGTGAGAGCCATCTACCATTGGCTCTGGTTCCCTTTGAGTGTGAGGGCATGTATCAGGTTCTTTAAAAGGATCTGTGAGCCCTGCCATGCCTGTAGATTGTCTTTTAGGCAATGACCTGGAACACACTATCCAGAAAGAGGTAGACCTCAGGTCACACTTGGACATTTTGGGATTGCATGAATTTGGTCTATATGACCACACAGTGCATGGCTGCACGGCAAGGGAGTAAAGGGCATCTGGAGGCTGGAACAGTGGCACAGAGAGCTGCAAAGAGGATCAGGGGGCTTGGGAAACTAGCCTCTGAAGTTTCCACAGTCGAAAATGGCGGGTACCGGAGGAGGATGCCCTCTAGCCATCTAGGTAGGGCATTGCCCCCCTGGGTGACCTGCCTGAGTTTGCTAGTTGGCAAGTTGAGGGTGGGCCCACCAGGGAGGAATTCTGAAAGGTGCAGAAAGAGTGCCCTCTCTAGAGGACTGAGGCAGCAAGCTGAGTGCCAGGAAGCAGGTTCCACCTCTGGGGATCACATGATCTATTAGGATAATGAGCTCTATATAGTAAGCCTAAAGCTCATGGATCTGGGGCTTGTGGTCCACCAGTGCTACTGGATCTTCCCACTTTGTTTGGTTCATGACATTCCCCAGGCACGATATCTGGGGAAAGACAAGACTTTGCAAGGTTCACTCCTATTGGCCCTGGATGAAGGCAGTCTCAGATGCATTCTGTAGGTCCTGTTCCACCTGTCCTGTCCTACGTGCCTGGCCAGCAAGAAGTCAGGGAAAAATCTCAAGGCTCCCCTAACCCTATTGCCTCTCGTTGGCACTCTCTTTAGAGGGTAGGAATTGACATTTCTGGACCCCTGTAACACAAGGCAGTTTTAAGTAACAGATTTGTCCTGGTATGGTTTCCACTCGCTATCTAGAGGTCATCCCTCTGAGGTCAATGACTGCACCTGTGGTGGCCAGGGCCCAGATGGGGATTTCTAATCGCGTGGGGTTCTCCAAAGAAGTAGCGTCTGACAGAGGCACAAACTTCATGTCAGTGTACATAAAGTCAATGTAGGATGAGTCTGGGGTAACTTTCAAGTTAATAACACACTATCACCCCAAACCAACGGTGTTCTGGAGAGATTCAACAAGACATTGAAGGACATGATAATGGGCCTACCTGTGCCCATGGGGCATACGTGTGACATCCATTTCCATGACCTCTCTTTGCCTACAAGGAGGTGCCACAGAAGGGAATTGAGTTTAGCCCCTACAAACTCATCTATAGCCACCCTGTGAGGGGCCTTCTTGGCCTTGTCAAGGAGGAGTGGGGGCAAGCTCCCGGGAAACCCTATTAAGGATGTGACCAGCTACATACTGCCCCTCTACCACCAGATGCACTACTACCAGTAAAAGGCAAAAAGCAATCTTGAGGCCCGTCGGGAATTTCTGAAACTTTGGTATGACCAGAAGGACACTCTGGTAGAGTTTCAGTGTATACAAACAGACTCCCCTTGGACGTACCCCGGGTAGGGAACTAGAGCCTCTGAGGTCTCAAGGGTGAGCTGGCCTCGCAACACAACATATGTACACAAAATTAAGATACACAAGAATTTAGCAATTTATGGAGATTTGTGATGTATACCTCCATACGCTACTCAATACAAGTGTTGGGCATAGAAATAAAATGTAATGGATTGTCCTCACACACCACCAGGTGTCATGCTTCATCATAGGACAATTCTTACTCTCTAAAACCTCCGTTGGATGGAGAGTGGGCTTACACCTGAAGTCAGGGAGGCACTTCTCAGTAAGAATGGATCCATGATATAAGTGTGTTAAAAACCAATGTGGCATCCTAAAACAGTTTATTCACTAGACATGACACCTGGTGAATAAAAGCAATTGTGGAGATAAGTGGAATTAGTACCCCATCACCACTGTTACCGTCAATATGTTTCTGCCTTTTGACTAAACTGAGTCAGTGGCTTTCATCAGGACGGGCAGACGGAATCCTAATGAGGCAATGTGCTTTGCCTCCAAACTAGAGTGACCTATGTCTACCACATAACTAATCTTGCTTTCCAAATACCTCGTGGGAGAGAGGCACAGGGACTCCAGTAGTCATGCTTTCATCAAGGTGCCTCCCTGGCAAACCTAGATGCGTCTGCTCCTTCCTCCCGATGTAAAAGCTACAGACTCAATTGCAAGGGAGATCCCTTCTAAAACTACAAATTCCTTTCTCCCTGCTTTCAGTGACTCTCCAAGTAGCTGGCAGAAGACAGAAGCATAATTATCCTGGACTAAATTTGACTAAACGTTAGCAAAATGTATCCTGAAAGTAGTTAAAAATATTGTCACACAGCAGCATCATTATCCTTGACCAAATGTGACTAAATGTTAGGAAAAGGTGGTTAGAAAGTATGTCACACATGGCTGATAATGCCATCATGTTTTGTTTAGCCCTATCAGGGGAAAGATCCGGATCCTCCATCTGAGCGGAGGAGCGTCGCCCCACAAGCCAGAGAGCTGAAAAATAAAATGGTAATATAGTTAATTTATTACCGTTTTATTTTTGGGCATCAGACCCGTCCTGAACTAAGTGTCAGGACGGGGTGGGGCCGCTGCTGCCAAGTGGCAGCAGCAGGGAGCCATGACAGTGCGCTTTAAAATGCACATTTCTCCTTGTCCGGCCATCTTGGGACAGCCAGCCAGACATGCAAATTTTAAAGTTCTCTAACTCGGAAAGTGCAGGCCTCCAGTGCTCTTAGGAGCGCTGAGAGCGGCCGCTCTAACCAATCCTGACGATGCTTTCATGCTGCAAGAGCAGCACCAGGATTGATTAGTGCAGTTTCCGGGTCCCACGTTGGAGCCTGCCTGCCGGGCAAGACGGTGCGAAGAGAACTGTGCATAGGACGGTAATTGTTTCATGTTTTTTTCATGTTTTTGCTTCCCAGCCCCACCACCTTTGGTACATGGCAGCTGCCACTAGAAAGAAACAACTCGAATATTTGAAATATCCAGTAGCTGCTCTTCCGCTATGATGCACCACCAGTAGCATGAAGCGATGCAGAGGATTTAGCAGGGCCAGTCCAGCCAGACCCCACAGGACAGGGTAGTGCGGAGCGCGCGCCTTGAATGCAGAAGCTGGGCTTACTTATGATTTTTTTTTTACATGAACATCAATCCAAACCTGTCATTTGTAAATGTTTTGAAATGCGTCATGAGCTTTATTTTAAACGTGACTGTAGCACATTTTCTTTGTCTGCTTCTATCCCCACCACAAGTGTGAGTTTTTCTTCCCAATAATCTTTGGATGACCATTTTTTATGATTACCCTAACCCACCATAGGAGCCGTGCGAGGCAATGACATCCAATTACATGTAGTAACAGTGTCACTAGGTGAAGTGGAGTAGGGAATATCAAATCAAACACACCATTCCTAAATTAAATGTTAATATAATAATCAACTAGAAATATCAGAAACCTATTGGCACTGCTATATATTTTCACATGTTAATATCTGAGCATTTTCTATTACAGGGTGCTAGATCATTACATACTGGGCCCAAATAATTAGAGCTAAGTTTCTCAGATGAAAAGCTACATCAATTATCATAATCACAATTAATAAATTATTAAATGTCTTGTGGACCCACATTTTTACAAAATCACGTTGAGCAAATACTTTATTTTTAGGTACGCAGAGGAATAGAAAGCAGAATAGGCCACAGGAAAATATATGAATAATTATGCTCTGGAAAAAAATAAATGCTACTTTGTAGAACCCCAGGAGAATAAAAAACGGACTGTATTCTGAGATCATCGTCAAAGAAAACATGCCTTAGAGAAAAGAGTTAAAGTGCATAATGCCCTGATACCATCAGAAGCGGCCGGTCCTCACGCTGCTCCCTGCTCTACCTACCGACTGGTATCGTAGCGCTACACCGCCAGACTTGCAATTGCCTGACTGATCATTAGAAGCTTATCGCAGCGCTAGATTGCCTGTTTTGTTTAACATCTGCTAATCTGAGTTATATTGCAGCGCTAGACTACCCGTGTGTTTAATATTTGCCAAGCTGATTTATATCGTAGCGCTAGATTGCCATAGAGCGCTTTAACAATATTCTCTATTGTGTTGTGCCGCCTGTTGAAATCATTTGTGACTGATTGCGCCTGCCATTTGCATCGCGCCCACTGTGTTCTGTACTCCAATCCTGTTTCGGTTTTGGCTTGCAGCCATTTTGTTGTTGTTGTTGTGTCCCCCTGGCCGGATATCCACCACGCCCCCGCCTCCCAGCTGATCCTCCCTCCCACTGATATTGTAAGCGCCGATCTCCCGTGTGTGAAGCTGTGACCGCCCTGATACCATCAGAAGCGGCCGCTCCTCACGCTGCTCCCTGCTCTACCTACCGACTGGTATCGTAGCGCTACACCGCCAGACTTGTAATTGCCTGACTGATCATTAGAAGCTTATTGCAGCGCTAGATTGCCTGTTTTGTTTAACATCTGCTAATCTGAGTTATATTGCAGCGCTAGACCACCCGTGTGTTTAATATTTGCCAAGCTGATTTATATTGTAGCGCTAGATTGCCATAAAGCGCTTTAACAATATTCTCTATTGTGTTGTGCCGCCTGTTGAAATCATTTGTGCCTGATTGCGCCTGCCATTTGCATCGCGCCCACTGTGTTCTGTACCCCAATCCTGTTTCGGTTTTGGCTTGCAGCCATTTTGTTGTTGTTGTTGTGTCCCCCTGGCCGGATATCCACCACGCCCCCGCCTCCCAGCTGATCCTCCCTCGCCCCCGGCCCCTCCACCATCCACTTATGTCAGATGCCTCTGCGCGCAGCGTAAGCACCCCATGCGCGCCGAAGGCGCACCAATGGTAAGCCCGTCTACGCCCGTCCGCGCCTGGACCGCGCCCAGCGCCAGTCCCCTGACCCCCGCAAACCCACTCCGTCCGCATTACATACGACGCCGCTACCCTATCAGCACTTAATCCCGGCAGACTCCAAAACTGCAATCTAGCCGCCCCAGGACAAACCCATGGACCCTTCACATGCCACTCCTGCAAGTTCGACTGCATTAGACCCCACACCAAACCCACGAACTCCGAACTGAGCTCCGACACTAACCACCTAAAAGGCATCCTACTCAACACCCGCTCGGTCCACAGACACGCCATTGAACTCTGGAACCTACTCGACACTACATCGCCGGAAGTCGCCTTCCTTACAGAAACCTGGATGAGCGCTTCATCAGCGCCCGACATCGCCATAGCCATCCCGGACGGCTACAAGATCATCCGAAAGGACCGCACCAACCAAACAGGAGGAGGCATCGCCATCGTCCATAAGAACACCATCCGCATCATGACCAGTTCCGATGACAACCTCGCTAACGCCGAACACCTTCACTTCCAGATCCACACCGACCCCAAGACCACACTCAGAGGCACCCTCATCTACAGACCACCAGGTCCCCGCACACATTTCAGCGAAGACATCACTGACTTCATCAGCCCACACGCCCTCCCTTCCGAGGACTACATTCTACTGGGAGACCTCAACTTCCACTTGGAAAAGAAAAACGACAGCAACACCACCACCTTTCTGGACAATCTGGCCAACCTCGGACTCGAACAACTTGTTGATACCCCCACCCACTATGCCGGACACACGCTCGACCCAATCTTCACCTCCAGCAAGCACATCTCCTTCGATCACACCACAGCTCTCCATTGGACGGACCACAGCTGCGTTCACTTCAACTACAAAAAAACTACGACCCACAACCACAAACAACCAATTCCCCGAAGAAATTGGAACAAAATTACCACCGACCAGCTCTTCACATCGCTTCACCAGAACCCTCCTGCTAAATCATCGGACCCTATCCAAGCAGCCACCAACCTCACACAATGGATCACCCACAGCGCCGACGAACTAGCACCCTTGAAAAACCATCTAATCAAGCAAGGTAGCAAAAAAGCCCCCTGGTTCAACGATGACCTTAAGAAATCCAAGAAGTTCTGTCGCACCCTCGAGAAAGCCTGGAGAAAAAACCCAACCACCGACAACCTGACCACTTTCAAGAACGCCATCCGCAAACACCACCTACTGATCCGATCCACCAAGAAATCAGCATTCAAGGACCGCCTCGACAACAACACCCACAACAGCAAGGAACTATTCAACATCGTCAAAGAATTTACCAACCCCACCTCCGGCACCAACGACATCACTCCCTCCCAAGACCTCTGCGACTCTCTATCCTCTTTCTTTAACAACAAAATCGTCAACATACATAACAGCTTTAAAATCCAGTCCGAAGACCAGTCCACTTCACCCACCTCTGAACCAAAACCGCACTCTAATAACCTTTGCGACTGGAACCCAATCACCACTGAAGACACCATCCGCCTGATGAACTCCATCCACTCAGGATCGCCAACCGACCCATGTCCCCACCACATTTTCAACAAAGCAGACTCCATAATTGCACCCCATCTCCGCGACGTCATCAACTGCTCCTTCAACTCCGCCACCTTCCCGGAAAGCTGGAAACATGCCGAACTCAGCGCCCTTCTGAAGAAGCCCACAGCAGACCCCACTGAACTTAAGAACTACCGCCCCATCTCGCTCCTCCCATTCCCAGCCAAAGTCATTGAGAAAGCCGTCAACAGTCAGCTCGCCGCCTTCCTTGAATCCAACAAATCCCTCAACCCCTCCCAGTCCGCATTCCGAGCCAAACACAGCACCGAAACCGCCCTCATCACAGCAACAGACGACATTCGTACTCTACTGGACAACGGAGAAACAACCGCCCTCATCCTACTTGACCACTCCGCAGCCTTCGACACAGTCTGTCATAGCACCCTCATACAACGCCTCAGCAACGTCGGAATACAAGGAAAAGCATTGGACTGGATCATCTCGTTCCTCGCCAGAAGAACCCAGAGAGTCCGCCTTCCCCCTTTTAGATCAGAAGCCTCCGAAGTCATCTGCGGCGTACCTCAAGGATCGTCACTCAGCCCCACCCTCTTCAACGTATACATGAGTCCCCTCGCAGCCATCGCGCGCCAACACAACCTCAACATCATCTCCTACGCAGACGACACCCAGCTGATCCTCTCCCTCACCAAAGACCCAAACACCGCTAAAACCAACCTACACGAAGGGATGAAAGAAGTAGCCGAGTGGATGAAGAACAGCCGTTTAAAACTAAACTCGGACAAAACGGAAGTCCTCATCTTAGGTTCATCCCCCTCTGCCTGGGACGACTCATGGTGGCCTCCGGCCCTGGGAACCGCACCCATACCTACGGATCACGCACGTAACCTGGGCTTCATCCTGGACTCCTCCCTCTCGATGACCAGACAAGTCAACGCCGTCTCATCATCATGCTTCAATATCCTACGCATGCTCAAAAAATCTTCCGTTGGATCCCCACTGAAACAAGAAAGACGGTCACCCACGCACTGGTCACAAGCCGGAAACACCCTTTACGCCGGAACCACAGCCAAACTACAGAAAAAACTCCAACGCATCCAAAACGCCTCAGCCAGACTCATACTGGACATCCCCCGCCAAGCTCACATTTCCGATCACCTGAAAGACCTCCACTGGCTCCCCGAGAATAACGTTCCGTCTCCTCACCGACGCACACAAAGCCCTATACGACCTAGGACCGAATGCCTCAACACGCGACTGTCCTTCTACACCCCCACCCGCCAATTACGATCGTCCAATCAAGCCCTCGCCGCAATTCCGCGCATCCATAGATCCACCATGGGGGGAAGATCCTTCTCCTACTTAGCGGCCAAATCCTGGAATTCTCTCCCCACCCACATCCGCCTTACACAGAACCATCTCTCCTTCAGAAAGCAACAAACAACTTGGATATTCGATAAGTAAATCTCCCCTCCCCTCCCTCAAGCGCCTTGAGACCCTCTGGGTGAATAGTGCGCTATACAAATTTCTGAACTTGAACTTAAATGAGAAAAAGAGTGACATATAGTTGATTCCGTTCCAAAGGTTCCGAGATTATCTGCGGCGTACCCCAGGGATCCTCCCTCAGCCCGACGCTGTTCAACATTTACATGGCCCGCTCGCACACGTAGCCCAACAGCACGACCTCAAACCAATCTCCGACGCCGACGACACTCAGCTGATCCTCTCCCTCACCAAATACCCCATCACTGCCAAAGCCAACCTCCACGAAGGAATGAAGTCCGTCGCTGACTGGATGAAGACCAGCCGTCTGAAGATGAACTCGGACAAGACGGATGTCCTCATCCTTGGCTCCAACCCTTCAGCCTGGGACAACTCCTGGTGGCCGACGGCACTGGGGGCAGCCCCGACACCCACCGACCCCACACACAACCTGGGAATCATCCTTGACTCACTGCTCTTAATGACCAAGCAAGTCAAGGCCGTCTCCTCCTCCTGCTTCAACACCCTCCGTAAGCTCGGCAAGATCTAGAGATGGATCCCAACAGATACAAGAAAGACAGTCACCCAGGCCCTCCTCAGCCGCAGACTCGACTATGGAAACTCCCTCCAAGTGGGAGTCCCGACCAAGCTCATCAAACGACTACAACGCATCTAAAACACCTCGGCATGACTGATCCTCGAAGTACCATGCCACAGCCACATCACCCCTGACCTGAGAAACCTGCATTGGCTCCCCGTCAACAAGAGGATATACTTCAAGCTCCTCACCCACGCACACAAGGCACTCCACAAGACTGGCCCAGCCTACCTCAACAGACGGCTCTCCTTCTACATCCCCAACCGCCAGCTATGCTTCGCCGACCTCTCACTCGCCACTGTCCCGCGAATCCAAAGAACAACCACCGGTGGGAGATCCTTCTCCCACGTCGCCGCCAAGACATGGAACACCCTTCCACGGAGCCTATGACAGACCCAAGATCTGCTGACATTCAGGAGGGTACTCAAGACCTGGCTGTTCGATCAGTAGCGCCCCCCCAGTGCTTTGAGACCCTCGCAGGTATGTAGTGCGCTTTACAAATGATTGATTGATTGATTGATTGTTTTGTAGCTGAATCACGCAGTGTACGTTCGCTGCTATCCCTCTTCTCAAGGCCAGGCTAATGATCAGATATTGGGTTTGTGACTGAGCCGGTAAATGAGGTTGGATAGTGCTGCTCTGCATAGAATGGAGGAGTTCCTTCAGGTAACTTCTAAGTCTGCACGCAAAGCGTTTTGTGCCCAATGATCATCAGAGCCTAAAAAGATGGAGCCCAGCAGCTGAACTCTACAGTCTGAATTTGCTAGTCTAAAAGCTAGGGCAGCTTCAAAAGTACTGAACAACTCGATATTGTAAAAAGGAACCTATTAAGGACTCAGGAACATGACATTTTCAAGAATATCAGATTACATTCAATGACAACAGTCTGCTGGAGAAAAATATCCTTCGCTATAAGAGGTGCTTCCCACTAGTGACCTTCTTGGTCTCCTTTTCCTCCCATGAAATATCTGCCTAATCCTCTTTCTGCTTCTTATGAAATTCTACTTTATTACCCCTTGAAGAATTCTCTCACATTTATTTTCCCACTTTGCCTTTAACTCCTGTTTACTAAACTGGTATCTACCGATGGCTTATTCAACAGTCTGGGAAGTCTTTCTCTCTTACCCCACCAGTGGCTATTGCCTATTGCGTGTTTTCCATTGTTGAGATCCGCTGTCATTTAACTTGGATTGAAACTATTGTTTAATACCTTTCTTTATGATGAACTATTGATACAGAATGCAATACAAAGTAAATGTTTTTAACCATTGATGTTATAACATCCTAGCAAAAACAGATTTTACATATGAATAGACGTTATAGGAGCCTTGACCCTACCCACAGGCAGGTCGCCCCCCCCATGCCGCACAGCACCACCGGCGTGCAATTGTCCCTGATTGCTGCCGCTCCTATGACTCGAGGCTCCCTGCCTCGCTCACCTGGTTTTTTCCTTGCACCTTCATGTCCTGTGTTGCTATCATCTTGATTTTTGTACTGCGATTTGCCCTTTTCTCTGTGCCCCTGTGCTTGCCCCTTTTTGTCTTCGGTGCCCTGTATCTTGCTCCGTTTGATTTGTGCTCTGTACTCTGCCCCTTGACTTCTGTGCCCTCGCGCCTGCCACTCTTGCCTTCTGTGCCCTGTACTTTGTCCCATGTTGACTGTGCCCTTTGTGCTTGCCCTTCTGCCTGATCTCCGCCTGTTTGTTCCCGCCATTTCCCTGCCGCTGCGTCCCCTGCGGCCCCACCCCCCTGCTCACCCATTCACTGCCCCGCTCCCAACTCCCAACTGCTCCTCCCTCCCACCTCCCCTTATATGGCGGCCGCTGTGCGGCCGCACGGCTGGCGTGCCTAAGGCAAGGCTGTCTGCACCTGGACCGCACCCAGCGCTAGAACCCCTGCCCCCCGTGAACGCCACGATGCCTGTCTCCACTACGACTCCAGCACCCTCCACGCACTCAACGCCAGACGATCAAGCACCTGCTGCCTGGCAGCCCCGAAGCGCACCCAAGGACCCTTCTCCTGCCGGAACTGCAGCTTCACCAGCATCCGGCCCACCAACCCACCGACCAAGAAAGAACCCAACTACCTCAGATGCATTCTTTTCAAGACCCGCTCCTCCCGCTAACACGCCGTTGAACTCTGAGACCTACTCGACTCAACCTCCCTAGATGTCGCCTTCTTGACGGAGACCTGGCTGAACCCCTCCTTGGCATCTGATACCGCCATAGCCATCCTGGAAGGCTACAAGATGACCCGCAGGGACCGCACCAACGGAGTAGGAGGAGGAATTTCCATTGTCCACAGGAACACGCTCAAAGTCTCGACCAACACTGACGACATCCTCAGCACCACCGAACACCTGCACTTCCACACCGACCCCCAACACCACCCTCAGAGGAACACTCATCTACAGACCCCTGGACCCCGACCACAGTTTAGCGACTCCATCGCAGACTTCGTTAGCACACACTCCCTGGCCTCCATTGACTACATCATCCTCGGGGACCTGAACTTCCATCTAGAGAACAACAACGACACCAACTCCACCATTCTGATCGCCAACCTCGCCATCCTCAGACAACTCATCCCAACACCCACCCACTGCGCCGGCCACACGCTTGACCCTATCTTCTCCGCAAGCCCCCACGTCTCCTTCAACCACATCACCGAACTCCACTGGACTGACCACCCCTGCCTCCACTTCACCTTCTAGAAACCCACGACACACCACCGCACCCAACAGATCCCTCGCCGCTGCTGGAGCAAAGTCACCGAAGACCAGCTAACCACAACCCTCGCCCGGAGCCCACCCGCCAACCCAACCGACCCCGCCACCACCACCCGCAACCTCAGATAGGGGATCGACGACTGTGCCAACACCCTTGCCCCGCTCAAGAAACCCTCCAATAGCCACACCAACAAGAAAGCAAGCTGGTTCACAGAGGACCTCCAGGCCTCCAAGCAAACCTGCCGAAAGCTAGAGAAGAACTGGCACCATGAACAAACACCAGACAGCTACGCAGCCCACAAGAATGCCACCTGCAGACACCATCACCTTATCAGACCTGCCAAAAGGGTCTCCTTCAAAGACCGCCTAGACTACAACGCACACAACAGCAAAGAGCTCTTCAACATTGTGAAGGAACTCTCCAAACCCAGCTCCAACACCAATGACAGCCCAACCTCGCAAGACCTGTGCGACTCGCTTGCCACCTTCTACCTTCGTAAGATCGTAGACATCCATTACAGCTTAAACGCAACGACCGCCCTGACCACCACTGAGACCTCCGCCCCCACAACCACCATCCCTACCAATCGCCTGCTCTCCTGGACCAACATAAACGACAACGACACCATCAAAATCATGAACACCAACCACTCCGGATCTCCATAAGACCCATGCCCACACCACATCTTCAAAAAAGCCAGCACCGCAATCGCACTCCATCTCCGGAAAGCCAGCAACATTTCCTTCGAGACTGCAACCTTCCCGGAGAGCTGGAAGCCCGCCAAGATCAACGCCTTACTCAAGAATCCCAAGGCGGACCCCAAGGACCTCAAGAACTTCCAGCCCATCTCCCTTCTCCCGTTCCCTGCAAAGGTCATCAAGAAGACGGTCAACAAACAACTGACCCACTACCTCGCGGAGAACAGCATCCTGGACATGTCCCAGTCTGGGTTCTGCAGCAACCACAGCACTGAGGCTGCCCTCATCACCGCCACCGATAACATCAGGGCCCTGCTGGACAACAGAGAAACCACAGCCCTCATCCTCCTGGACCTGTCAGCCGCCACCGCACACTTCGCACACACCTACACGAAGGCCCTGGACTGGACCACCTCCATCCTGTCTGGGAGAACACAGAGCGTCCGCCTCCCCCATTCCACTCCAACGGCCCCGAGAACATCTGCGGCGTACCCCAGGGCTCATCCCTCAGCCCAACGCTGTTCAACATCTACATGGCACCGCTCGCCCACGTAACCCGACTGTACAACCTCAACATCATCTCTTATGCTGATGACACCCAGCTGATCCTCTCCCACACCAAGGACCTCAACACCGCCAAAACCAACCTCCACGAATGAATGAAATCCGTCGCCGAGTGGATGAAGAACAGCCGTCCGAAGCTGAACTCTGACAAGATGGAGGTCCTCATCCTCAGGTCCACCCCCTCGGCCTAGAACGACTCCTGGTGGCCGACCCCACTTGGAACAGCTCCAAAACCCACCGACCATGCACGCAACCTAGGGGTCATCCTCGACTCCACCCTCTCCATGACAAAACAGGTCAACGCCATCTCTTTCTCCTGATTCAACACCCTCCGAATGCTCCGCAGGATCTACAAGTGGATCCCCACCGAAACAAGAAGAACGGTCACCCAGGCCCTCATCAGCAGCATGTTGGACTACAGAAACGCCCTCTACGCAGGAGCCTCGGCCAAACTCCTGGTTTGACTTCAACGCATTCAGAACGGCTCTGCATGCCTGATCCTCGACATCCCCTGCCACAGCCACATCACACCCCACCTGAGAGACCTGCACTGGCTCCTCATCAACAAGAGGATAACCTTCAAGCTCCTCACCCACGGACACAAGGCACTCCACAACTCTGGGCCAGCGTACCTCAACAGATGACTCTGCTTCTACACCCCCACCCGCCAGCTTCGCTCCGCCGACCTCGCCCTCGCCACAGTCCTCCGCAATCGAAGAGCAACCTCCGGCAGCAGATTGTTCTCCCACCTCGCCGCCAAGACCTGGAACATCCTCCCCATCTACCTATGGCAGACCCAAGACCTGCTGACCTTCAGAAGACTCCTCAAGACCTGGCTTTTTGAGCAGTAGCAGCTACCCTCCCTCCCAGCGCTTTGATACCCTCACTGGTATGTAGTGCGCTTTACAAATGCATTGATTTATTGATTTATTGATTGGAGCCATTCAGAATATTACTATGCTTTTTATTTGGTCTTTGGAAACACTTACTGGAATTATAAGTTTCAGGAAACGTATTCATATTCTTAGTGATGTAGGAGAAAATAACAGCATACTTCCAAGTATTACTCAGCAACTTTTATTATTTGGCATTAGTAGTGACTAATGGAAATGAGTATTGAAAACTTGTGTAAAATGCTGGATGCACAACAATCAAAACTATTTGTAACATAATAGAAGCAGTGCCAATGTGATATACGTTACACCACTTTAAGCACTATCAGTTAAATATTGTATACCACTAGTAATAACAACGGTTTGAAATACAGTGGTCACATTAATTCTCATAACTTAATTTTAGAAATAAACAGACAACTCCATACCTTCTACTCATAGGCCAGTGCCCCACAAGCACCATACCAGCACTGCAACAAGAGACTATATCACATTAATACTGCCATACCCTGCACCTCCACGTGTGAGTGTGTATGCCAAAACCATAAAACCCGAGTGGCTCCATCTTGCTAAGTTCATGTGAAACTCAGCTACGGCACGCACACATGTTTTAAGATTTAAAGGACATAATTAATTGACAGGATTTTGCAGCGCTCAGCTTCTGGCGGTGTGAGGTGATAAGGGAGTGCATCACAGGGTTTCTGTCTCAGCCTTGGCAGCTGCATCTCAAGGCTTAATCCATGCTGGGAAGAATACTTATTAATGTTATCCGCTATACCTGGAAATGTTGCATTTTAATGAATGTACACTGTCTTTTTCATATGAGACCTATGCTTGCTGGTAATTTTCCTATGCTGAAGAAAAGTCTACCTGTGCTCAGAACAGACATGTTGTTGCCTCTTGGCTTGAGATGTCTTTCAGCTGAATAAACCTTCATTCTCAAGGAACAAGCCTGCTACAGAGTTTTATTTAAGAATTGTGTATTGACAATCTAACATTACTGAACGTGGCTCTCAACCTTTCTAAATTCTAATGCCATTACAATGCTGGCCTATTTGACCATTCATTGAAACGTATCTCTTTAAATGGATGATTTGGCTGGGAAATTGTCGTTCTTCAATTATAATTGGGTGTAGCACGCAGACTAGCTCCTGCCAATTAGGGGCCATGTTTTAATGCAGCATAAAATGCTAGGCTTACCATCCACTGAGACTCTTGGCCCACAGACTGTGCTCATGAATAAACGAATCGCTACAGCTTTGAGAGATGTAATGAAGGCAGATAGATTCCATGTAATCCAGTGGCTCAATGAATTAAGATCACTTTTAAAAGATCTGGGACTTATTCAGCTATGGGAAGATCCTGACTCGACAACATTTCCATCAAAAAAGCTATTGAAAGATAAATATTGGGAAATGGTCTGGGAGAGAGTCCATATGGGTAGTATCAGTACCAACCTAACAGGCCGCTTTCTTGATTTCAAACCACGTCCCCATTGTGAGGCATATTGGGATATCATTGAAAGCCCTCAAGACCGTTAATTGTATTTCCAATTTACACTTACTGTAAAAGTTTTTAGCTCTAAATGGGCATCATTAAGAGGTGATAAATGTCATAATTGTATAAATAAGGTTGAGACCAATGCACATATATTTTTTGAATGTCCTCTCTATTGTGCCCCGCGCCGTAAATGGCTAAAACCCGTCTGTTTAAATTTGGGCACATGGAAACCTATAGAAGCCTTAAGAATACTAGAGTCTGACTGCTCACCCTGTATAGCTGTAGCAACTGCCAAATTTTTAAAATGGGCATGGATCATACGCACTCGCACTTTCCTACCTCATGATGATAGCTAGTAATCACTTGTTGCTCTATATGATTTTTTTTTTTAATCGTGTAGTAATTTTTAAATCAATGATAGATGATTCATTTTTAGGTATGAAACTCGTATTGTAAAACGACAGATACAAGGAATGTAATAATTTTTTAGTATGTGTTGTCCATGTATTATTTATAGTGTAATGTATAGTGAGGTCTTGTGTGTTGCTTTTATGACAATCTGTCGAATAAAGCTTTTGAATTTGAATTTGAATAAACGAATGGAATAAATTGTCAGATTTATAGAGTGTGCAGGATATCTGCCCTGTAAGGAATGTGACATCTAGTCCTGGAATACGTATGTTTTTATTTGTTTCTGAAATAGTTTTGTGTCTGCAATACACTTGAGGGGAGTGGTAACTTGTTCCAGTGTCTTGCCACCAGTACTGAGCAGGTGGGGCCATGGCATTTTTTCTTTTTTTGTGGAGGGAGAACCAGCAGATGTGCTGATTGTAAACGTATCTAGTTTTTTATTGGTAACCAGCATAACTGTTTGTGATAAGGAGTCAAGGAGGTGTGCTTTTGAAGGTTGAATAGCAGTCATATTGCCATATTTTGTTTTTTTGCAATCTCTTTGTCAACTAACTTGGAATGACTTTGTACAGGGCATTCGAATAGTCCAATCTGGAAAGGATCAGTGCCTGCACCTCTGTCTTCTGAGCGTCCCATGAGAGAAGTTTGAGATATTTTCTTATTATTTTCAGGATCCAGCATGTGTTATTAATTACTGCTGTGATCTGTGAATTGAATGAAAGCTGGGTATCTATCAGTACCTCAAGGATCTTTGCTGTTTCTGAGCAGGGAGGCTCACAGCTGGAAGGCCAGGCCTCTAACTAAGCTGCCAGGGGGTCCTTACCGAAGAACCGGATCTCGGTTTTGTTGGGATTGCATTGCAGTAAGTTGGCATTGACTGCTGTGATACATGCAGAAAAGTTTGTTTTGGCCTTCTCATCAGTCTTGTTATGTGTCAAAAACAGTTGGGTATCACCATATTGGAGACTATTTGAACATCAAAGGATTCAATCAGATATGCCACAGGCCTTAAATAGAGTGTGGCTCAGGGCTGAGGCCTGAGGCACTCTGAATTTGACGATTTTGGCTTCTGAGAGGAATCGCTTGATCCACACAGCTTGTTCCCTATTTTCGAGGAAGGATTTTAGCCAGGATAGGGCTTGTCCCTTGAAACCGATGTGGGTGAAACTCTGCATTAGGATTTCATGTGAGATTGTATCGAATGCTGCTGACAGGTCCATAAGGATTAAGGCGGCATGACGTCCTTATAAAGCAAATTTTATTGAGTCTGTAATTCCATCAGGGCTGGTTCTCTACTATGCAGGGCTTTGAACCCCACCTAAGGGTGGTGCAGATGGTTGGACGATTAAAAAAAGGACATCAGTTGTGTGTTGACTGCTTTTTCAATTATTTTTGAAGTACCTGGTAATAGTGATATGGGTCTAAAATTTGAGAGTGTTTATAGATCGGCATTTAGTTTCTTAAACAGTGGCAGGACACTCGCCTTTTTCCATTCAACTGGCACACTACCTGACTTCAGGGAGAAAGTAAAGAGCTCTTGATAGATTGGTGTGATAATAGTTCCTATTGATTTCAGGATTTGTGGTGACAAGGGATCTTGTGGAGATTCTGATCTGATTTTAGAGAAATCCACTCCAACCCTTTGCGAGGAAGAGCAACTGTTTTCTGGATGTATCATGGCACATCGCAAACGTTTACATCGTATGCCCTCACATCGCCGTTTCTTCATCGCATGTTCCTTTACATCGTAAGTAATCACAACACACACATTATGTCACATTTATATAGAAAAGCATGCAAAATACCCCACATACAAACACCCTGCATGCTTCTAAATCGTGATTTTACCCCTATGCGCATTCCCCCTGACCCTAAGGCCTAAACTATACTATAAGCATCGTACTAAACACACTACGACCCTCGAAAGCCAAATCACTGCCATATACTATTAACCCTGAGCCCTAAAGCCTAGACCTAAAACTCTATCATATACAACCCTTAACCCTAAGCCCTAACCCTAAAGCTTACAACACTACCATATACGCCCCTTAACCATAAGCCCTAACCCTAAAACACTACCATATCCGACCCTCCTTAACCCTAATCCCTAAAAGCCCTAACCTTAAAGCCTAAAACACTACCATACACTACTATTAACCCTAAGCCATAGAGCCTAAAACCTCCCCCTCCACTACACTCCCCAACAACTACCCTAAAGCATAAAAAACTACGAGCATATTGTCGTTTTACCTGTCTCTCGTGGTTCCAGAAGCGTGTTTCCCCGCTCTCCTTGTCCATTGTAAGCACCCGCGATGTAATGGCGCCTGCGATGTAATGGCGTGCATAGTGAACGCACGTGTTGTAAAGTTGCGCGCGTTGTGACGGCATGCGACGTAAACGTATGCGATGTGACGCATGCGTTGCGATGTTCATTCGCCCTGTTTTCTATATCTCCAACCTACATATTTTTCCTTCCAAGATGAGCACACAAAATGATCTTCCTAGAAATCACTATTGCAAACTGTTGTGAAAGGAAAATGAAGACTTACTTAAGCACTTAATTTAGATACGTTTAATAGACAACACAACCAAGTGCGATTCTTCATAGACTGTAAGGATGCAACTGACAATCCTGGAAATCTCAATACCCACTATTCTTGCTTATATAATTATAATGACAAAGAAAGAACTTTAATGTTACCATACATCTTAACACTAACCAACAGCTTTCTATTTTTGGAGTATGAGAAGGGAATGTTTCTAAAAGCCTCCAACCAACAGCTACAACCAGGCTGCCAGCCATGGGGTTCTTCGTTATAGATGCAACGCTGTGCCCAAATCATGCAACAAATGATGGAATTTGTGTGCACAAAACATAGTTATGCAGAAATTGCTGTGGCTACAGAATCTCATAATTACAGTGGCCAAGGTTATGCAATTGCATTATGATGCAAATATTCTTAAAATGTGCTCAAATCGCACAGAATTCAAGTCAAGTCATAAGCTTTTATTCGATTTGAGAAATACAAATCATACAAGCATAAAAACATATAAAAGTGATACATTATAAACATATTTGTTCAAAATACAGAGTAACTCAGATAGTCTCGAGAATAATACATGGTCAGCATAACATGGTTAAAAATAAAATATGAAGCCAATAAGTTAAAAAAGGTCAAGCATGTACAGACAGGAATAGATGCAAATGACACGCGAGGTGCTTTCCTGGCAGCTGTACGTTCAAATGCAGAGGTTCCTGTATGGGACGGGGCATACAATTGTATATAATTATAATATGAAGCTATAATACAAAGTTAAAAGGTGATATACTGTTAGGACATATATGTACAGACTGGGATATATAAGGTTATGGCAGCACTATACACTTCCTGGCAGCTGTACATTTCAGAATAAAAGTGGCAAGAAAGAAACAGATGTCCACACTCTCTAGGGAAGATAGTAAGTCTAGTGCACTTTTAGAGGAGCGGATATTATATTTTAAAAGAATGGGTTTCAAGTATCTTACCCTTAGGAAGTGATAAAATTTACAAAAAAGTAGAAAATGACAGCAACTCTGGCGTGAAGTATTATCACATGGGCAAGGAATCTCTGATCTTACTTTCTGTACTGGAAATGCGACAAGATGATGTACAATGCCCAGCCTGACTCGGGTTAAAACAAATTGATGAGAGGGACGGGAAACGTTCAAAAGGTAGGCTTGGAACCCCGGAGTTAGGTTTAGTTCCTTATAAAACTGCACGGTCGCTAACTTGCCATACACCTTATCTCGCCCCTTCTTTTTAAAATTTATAAATGTTTGTTTAATTTCTTTTTTGGGAATTCCAACCGCCAGTTCGGGGTCACGAAGGACATCTATTTCAAATAGAGTTTTGTACCAAAAATGAATGTATTTCAACCATTGGATACATGATGAGTAGTCCAGTCCTGTACAATCAAGAATAATTTCTTGAGTGAATCGAGTCTCTGGCTTAGCCCAAATAGAACGCCACAATAAGAGTGGCCGAACGGCTGCTAAGTCAGAGATAAACTCGATCCCTACCTCATCATGAATTAGTTGGACAGAGGCGGAGGGGGGAACACATAACAATCTTTTCAGAAACTTGTTTTCATCTTTTTGGAGCAAAGGGCCCTCGATGTGACCCCACACTCCCGCCCCGTACAGTGCAGAAGAAACACAACGTATATTATATATATTGGTCATGTCAGAAATACTTCTCGATCCGAGCTTGGATGCAAATCGAAATATGCTACTGGTGGTCCGCATCATTTTCAACCTTATGTTATCAAACTCGGGGGACCAAGACCCATCGCTGCCGTAGGTAATTCCCAAATAACAGAATGATTTGACATATGTCATCTTGTCACTGTCCAGGAAGAAACTGTGCTTCGGTTTATTGGCAGAGTGCCCACACGACATTATATAAGTCTTGGATTTATTCACGCGGAGCCTCCTGTTTTGGATAAACTGCGCGAATCTGTCAATCAAACGCTGTAGCCCATTCTGGGTGCGGGATAGAAGAACAGCGTCGTCCGCATATAATAGGATTGGGACAGGTTTGCCTCCAATCTGAGGAGCGTCTGCTGCAGTATCAATCAGGATGCTATCAATGTGATTAATAAAAAGGGAAAATAAAAGAGGGGCCAGTACGCATCCCTGGCGGATGCCACGTGAAACTTTAAAAAACGGCGTACATTCACCTAGGGTGCCATGACGAACCTTACAGGATAGTTTCTCGTAAAGCCTAGCCAGAAAATACACTATTTCCTTTGGTGCACCTGACTCTAGTAGGACCTGCCAGAGAATAGCGTGATCAACTAAGTCGAACGCGCTGCTCAAATCAGCAAAACATAAAAAAGGTAGCCTTTTTTAACTACGGTATATTTGTTGATGATAAGGTCCAAATTTACGCATTGCTCCAGGGTGCCCATACCTTTCCTGAAGCCGTATTGCACTTTAGTTAAAATGTTCATGTCTGTGGCCCAGGTTTCTAATCTTTTGAGCAAAATTCGGCTCATGACCTTGACTGAGGCGTCCAACAAAGAAATTGGTCGGTAGTTGGAAGCCTCTGATTTACTACCTTTTTTAAAAAGGGGTATGATAACTGATTGGCCCCAAGAGGGGGGGATATTACCTTCTGCTGCACAATTGAAAGTCCTCACCAGAATAGGAGCCCACAAGTTTGGTTCTGATTTTAAAAGATCGATGGGTACCCCATCAGGGCCCGGGGCCTTCCCCCCCTTACTATTGGAAAGCCCTTCAAGGCCCTCCTCCAGCGTTACCTCCAAAGATAGTGGTGTCCAGGGGGAGGACACAATAGCAGATACGGTTAGGAGTGTCCCTTCTGGGTTTAAAATATTTGTGAAATGGATAATCCACTCGTTGCATGGAACGTAGGAGGTTAATTCCGGGCAACCATCAGTATTTAAAAAGGGACTGTTGATTGTTTCCCAGTAAAGTTTACAATTTTTAGTCTCAGCTGCTTCCTTCAACTTATCCCATGCTTCATGTTGTAGGACCTTTTTCCTTTTAAAAATTGCCATTTTATAATTGGCCCTTAATTGTTTTACACTATTGCTGTCTCGGGGTTTGGTGCCTAGAGCTTTTTTCAGTTCCCGTAGGGCTACTGTACAAGGTTTATCGAACCATCCCCGACTTGTGGTTCTGTTAGATGGGGATTTCTTAGTAAAAATGCCTTCAATGATGGTATTAATCTTGATAAATTGTGACATCAAGAGATCAGGGTTGATTACGTTTTTAAGGCAGTAACTAATCTCAGTTTTGCAACTGACTATGACCTCCCTCTGTTTGGCCATGGAGCTGGTTCCGGACCATTTGATCCTCGGACCATTAGGTCTGGTCGGAACTATTGCAATAGAGCAAGTTTCTCCTGTCGCTAATTTTGCACCTCGTCCAGGTAGGGTAACGCAGATGCTGTTATGATCACTGAGGCTTTCCTCTCTGATACATAGATTTAAAAAGTCTCCTGTACTGGAGAAGAAAATATGGTCAATGAAAGTCCCAGCATCCCTCCCTGTAAAAGTGGGGCAGATATCATTCGAACCATTTTTATTGCAGCTTAATAGATGTAAATCTAATTTGATTAACAGTTTATTAAGAATTGTCCCATATTGACAATGCGGAAAGTGAAGAGGATCTTCGCCCTCACCCATAGCCCCCCGATGATTGACTGTCTCCATTCCAAAGCCACAGGGATTCCCTATTGATAGGTGACAGGGCTGCAGATTAAAGTCCCCTGCCCATAGGACATCTGCCCTTCTATTTGCGATACCCAAAACCTTTTTGATTTCTTTTTCCAGAGGGATTAAAATATTCCCTCTGGTTGCGTCAAAAATATTATTATAAAAATTTACAAGGACCAAATCATTTCCCTTGCTGCATTCGACCCTCACTACCTGGCTATGGGCTCCCACGGTTGTGCTACTTATGACTTTACTGTTGCACAACTTGTTGGACAGGAGTAGCAGAAGGCCCCCCTTAGCCCTACCTGAACTGGATTTGGTGGCGTTGAGGCAATGGGATGAATAGCCTTCTATATTTATTTGCTCTTGGCACCAAGTTTCCTGAAGAAGGATTATGTCGAATCCCTCCCCTATAAACTTGGGCCAGAACGGGGTGTTCAGTTTCCCTGCAATTCCTGCGATATTCCAGGAGATAAGGGTAAGATCGGCATGCTCTGTTCGGCCATAGGCTACCTGCTTCAATCGAGAGACACGAGCTATGGTCAAGTTGTCCACCTTAGCACTCACACATGGAGCGGTCTTAAGGGCACTAGGGACCATGCCTGCTTCATTACTGTTACATGAAGCATCTATCAGCTGATACCCATCTACAGGCCCGCAAATAGAAACCTGATTATTACAGGGGTAGGATTTGAGTGGGAGAGGTTCTTGGGGGCTACCTTCCTGGACGGGGACCACCCGTGAGGCCTCATGTCCACTAGGGGAAACGCGGTCCGTAGGAAGAACTACTTGATCACACGGGTAGCTTTGTTGCATACATGCGGTTAGCCCTGCCACCCTTGTGTCAGACTGGCTTGAAGATGGTAAAACACAAAGTCAGTCGACCATCTCAAGGCAGTCAAACCTGTTATTAGTGTGGATACCTTGCCACCCATCGCCCACAATATTCCTTTTGTTTGCATACCAAGGGGGGCGGGGCATCCATCCCCTGCTCATTTACCTGTCTCTCGTGGTTCCAGAAGCGTGTTTCCCCGCTCTCCTTGTCCATTGTAAGCACCCGCGATGTAATGGCGCCTGCGATGTAATGGCGTGCATAGTGAACGCACGTGTTGTAAAGTTGCGCGCGTTGTGACGGCATGCGACGTAAACGCATGCGATGTGACGCATGCGTTGCGATGTTCATTCGCCCTGTTTTCTATATCTCCAACCTACATATTTTTCCTTCCAAGATGAGCACACAAAATGATCTTCCTAGAAATCACTATTGCAAACTGTTGTGAAAGGAAAATGAAGACTTACTTAGGCACTTAATTTAGATACGTTTAATAGACAACACAACCAAGTGCGATTCTTCATAGACTGTAAGGATGCAACTGACAATCCTGGAAATCTCAATACCCACTATTCTTGCTTATATAATTATAATGACAAAGAAAGAACTTTAATGTTACCATACATCTTAACACTAACCAACAGCTTTCTATTTTTGAAGTATGAGAAGGGAATGTTTCTAAAAGCCTCCAACCAACAGCTACAACCAGGCTGCCAGCCATGGGGTTCTTCGTTATAGATGCAACGCTGTGCCCAAATCATGCAACAAATGATGGAATTTGTGTGCACAAAACATAGTTATGCAGAAATTGCTGTGGCTACAGAATCTCATAATTACAGTGGCCCAGGTTATTCCATTGCATTATGATGCAAATATTCTTAAAAGGTGCTCAAATCGCACAGAATTAATCATTCAGGAAATCTAAAAGGTGTACTTCTTTAGATGATTGGGTCCATACTTATTGTAACGTGATGACACCTTATTCACCAACAGAAATAATATAGAGGAAGTCTCATATTTGTGAAATACTCATCTTAATATTCACTTTCTATTTCTTTTCAATCAAATCTATCCATTGTTCTTCTCGTACCTTCTCAATATTGTACATTTTGATTGTGTGTGTGTGCTTGTGTTTCTGTGGGTGTGGATGTGTGGGTGTGAGAGCGTCTCTGTTTTTGAATTAATGTCTTGAAAATGCGAGTGCACAAGTGGCTACATGTACATTTTTGTTTTTGTGAGACCTTCCTGTTACAGCTATTGCAAAGGTGATTGGTGCACAGTATCACAATATGCTTGCTACTATAGCAATGAAGAGATCTTTTTTTATAATCTTGGTTTTATTTCTGTGCTCCACATGCATTTTCTATTCTTAAAAGAATGAAAATGAAAACTGTTAGACCTGGCACCAATGGCGTGGGTCTCTGTACCATTTTTATTGTTGCCTTATGTATTTTTTGCTGGTGTTAGATGATTTGGGCACTGTGCCACTGCTGTCCAGTGCCACAGTGCAAGTGCTCCCTATTGTAAATTGATGTATTAATCAGTGGTTCCATGCTTGACTATTTGGTTTACTTGTCAGACCCTAGTACAGTGCACTGAATGTGCCCAGGGCGTGTAAATCCAAATGCTGATGGTGGGCTTGCAGCAGTGGTTGTGCCACCCACACACACAGCCTTGTAAAATGTGTCAAAGGTCTGCCATTGTAGAGCCTGTGTGCAGTCTGGTACTGTCACACTGACTGGGCCAGTGCACCCACCTTCCCTTTTCTTCATATCAGACACCCCTATGGTAGGCCCAAGGGCAGGATGCATTGTAAGTATAAGATAGGACCAGCCCTGATGTGTGTGGCATGTCCTAATAGTGAATTACAGCCATTTTCATTTTTCAATTTTGCAAGGCTACCTGTTCTCCATAGGCCAGAATGGGCTGTTAGAATTATTACATTTTGTAATCCTAACTGACTCAGAGAACATGGTAGAAATTCGAGTTTAGGATGCCTGGACTCAGAATGATAAAAATGCATCTTTTCGTCAAGTTAGTTTTAACATTCTGTGTTCGAAAATACCACTTTTAGAAAGTAGGTATTTTCTTGTCTAACCTTTCAAGCCTGCCTCTGCTAAGTTGTGTATTCCTTGTCTGGAGTTTGTGAGTGACAGGGCTGGGGGATTCCAAGAGACAGGATGAGTCAGCCCAGTGGTGAATAGAGAGATCTGCATCTAGATGGGAGGGAGGAGTTGCACCTGAACCTTGAATAGGGTAGTGCTTGCCTTCCACAATGCTGGCTCCACCCCCTGAGGTGCGGCTGATGTCTCTGCCCTGCACACTGAAAGAAGAGAAGGAATCCTATCAACAAAGTTGTAGAATTTCTAGTAAAAAAATGATGATCTTGAATCCAAAAGTTATAAATCAGTTTATTGAAAGGAGCACAGTACAGCTGTTCCAAAGACCAAGATAAGAATGTCAAAGCCACAGTTTTATACAATGTATTAACAACAGCAAAGCATGTGCCATGGTTAAAAGTACACAGTAATATTAAAAGGGCAATAGACAATTAAAAGGGAAACACTAAATGTACTACAAAGAATGTAACATATCTCCTTCCTTAAAAACTTTAAGAGCGAAGCATAGAACACTTAGAAACACGTCTTACATTCCAAACTTGTCCATCTTGAGTGACCACACTATTACGATTGACTATGACAACCTTCATAGGTCGGCTGAATTTTGTATTGTGCTTAAGGAGAATACCAGGTTTCCGTATTCTAACAAAATCTCGAACAACAAATTTAGGTATTTTAACCTTCATGCGAAGATCATAAATGTTCTTGCTCTTTAGTTGTTTTTCCTCAACCTTGCGAGCTATGCTTTCTTTGTCTAGCTCAGAAGTTTGAACTCTAACAACTTTCTTTAACCACCAAGGGCATAACTTAGAAACAGGATCTCTACCCTTGAGTAAGCGTAAAGGTGAAACCCCGGTTGTGGAGTGAGGGGTAATATGGTATAGCCATAATTTCTCTCTTAACTTGTCTTTCCAGTCAACACCAAAATTCCGTGACCAAAGTATGTCTTCCTTGAGCACCCTATTGAACCTTTACACTTGACCATTGCCCTGAGGTTCATAAAGAGATGTGGTAATATGCCGGATATTATGCAGTTTTAAGAACTCCAGCATCTCATGCGATTTCAACTGCACCCCATTGTCTGAAATAATTACCTCTGGAACACCTTCTCTGGCAAAAACTTCCTTAAAAAATAAAACAACACTAGTAGTGGTAACACGTGGGACTAACTTCACCTCAGGCCATTTGGAATGATAATCCACCATGACAATGGCGAACCTGCAATCTTGTGGTAGAAAAATAAAAGGCCCAGCAATGTCCAACCCAACTTTCTGCCACGGATAATCAGGCCACTTGACTGGAATAAGTGGGGCCGGATTACACTTGAGAGATTTCTCACTACACACAGACTCTGGACATTCTCTCACCATCCTATCCACATACCTGTCCATCCCAGGCCACCAAAATAACGATCTGATAAGCCTCTTCATTGAGGACATACCCAGATGACTTTCATGACTCAGTCTTAAAATTGTGTCACGTAAAGAAACAGGTGGAATGCATTTTCCTTGTCTGTAAATAAAATCTCCTTCTACAAAAATCTCTTTAGAGACCTTCCAAAATGGAAACAATTCATCAGAAATATCATTCTTAGAGGGCCAACCAACACTGGTACAATTGACAACCCGCCGTAAAATGTTATCTTCTCTCATACTTTCCTTCCACAATTCTTCTGAAATAGAACTAAATCTGTCTGACAATACTTCAGAAAAGCTTCCCACAACCTCTTCTTCACATGTATCGTTGTTCCCATCACAAGGAAGACGAGATAAACAATCCGCTGTTACATTTACTTTTCCTGGAACATATTCTACGGTAAAAGTATATTCCTGTAAACGTGACATTAACCTAGCTATTCTTGCCGTGGCGTTAAGACCTCCACCTGGAGATAAGACTGTAATTAAAGGTTTGTGATCAGTTCTTAGAATAAACTGTGCACCCCAAATGTAATTTCTGAAATGCTCCACACCCCAAACACATGCTAGCAACTCTCTTTCAATGACAGCATAACGTCTTTCTGTCAAATAAGTACGAGAGGCAAAAGCCACATTCCACTCATCCTTTCCCAAACACTGTGATAACACACAACCTAGTCCATACAGACTGGCATCCCCAGTAAGTACACATGTTTTACCAACACAAAATGGTTTGAGAGACGGTGCAGCAACCATTTCAGACTTAATATTTTCAAATGCTTTCTGTTGCTTATCTTCCCACACAAATTCAACATTTTTCCTCAGCAGTTCTCTCAAAGGCTCCATCTTTGAAGCAAATTATTTTATGAACTTACTGTAATACTCACAACGCCCTGAAAAAGAAAGCAGTTTCTCTTTAGAATCTGTAGAGGGTGCTTTAAGAATTGCATCCACCAAAGACTTCTTGGGGACAACACCCTCCTTAGAAAGAGTATGTCCCAAATTCTTGGAAAAACGTACATTTTTCTAGTCCATAATCTTTGAGAATCTTACAAACTCTTTCAAGAAGTCCCGCATGAGATGCTACATCTGGTGAATAGATTAAAATGTCATCTTGAAAGCATTTCACGCAAGACTCCATTTGTTTGAAAAGGTGGCACATGGACCTCTGGAAGACAGACGCCGCAGACGCCAACCCGAAAGGCAATCTCTTGAACTGGAATAAACCATGTGGCGTGATAAAAGCAGTCAAATGGCGAGACTCTTTTGTTAACTCGATCTGATGATAAGCCGACCTGAGATCCAAGGTGGAGAAAACAGTGGCCCCTCCCAACATGCTCACAACCTCATTAATGTTTGGTAAAGGGTGACAATCGATCATGATGTTACAATTAAGTGCACAAAGATCAAATCAAAGCCTCAAAGAATTATCTGCCTTCCGTGCTAAAACAATCGGAGAAACCCACTCTGATGACTCCACTTCTTCAATCACTCCTTCATCAAGCATACCCTTCAAAAGTTCTCCCAATTCATCTCTTACATTAATGGGTACATTCCTAAGCTTTTGTTTTACAGGAGAAGCTCCTTTTTTAAATTTGATCTCATGAGTGAAACCATTAAGCTTTCCTAATGCGTCAGAAAATACTTCTGAAATTTTTCTCCGATAAGAACTGGATCAGTACAAACACTCATAACTCCAACAATATTACTGCCTTCAACTACCATAACTGGATCTCTATTGCGTGGATTAAGAATGATACCAAGTTTCCATTGATCCGCCAACCCAATACATTCACACCTTTTCTGGCAACATACATTTTAATAAGAGCAGACCTCCCTTTAAATTGAACTTCAGAAGCAACAAACCCTGCAAGATCAATATTAGAACCGTCAAAACTTTGAGCCACAATATCTGGACTAGACAGGTCTTTAATAGATAGAATCTTGCCAAATTTTTTAGTTATAATGGTCCATGGCGAACCAGAATCAGCCATGAGATCTAATTCCACATTCAAAAATTTAACACAACACTTTGGTGAACACAAATCTTCCTCTAAAGAACATCAACTCTAGACATAACCATACCTTTTTCCATAGTGAGATCTTCATCAGAAATATTCACACTTCTCACAACAGAAACTTCATTACTTTTGGACCCTACATTTCTATGAGCATCAATAGTCCTTCTACGATCATCCTTGCATGCTTTAGCAAAATGTCCAATTCTACCGCATTTGATACACTCCTTTCCTATGGCAGGACAAAATTTAAATGACGCTACGTGGTTTGTACAACCACACCTAAAACCCACAATATTTTTAGAATCTCTATTGTACTGGTGAGGCGGTTTGGAAAACATGTTTTAACAACACATACTTTATCGATGCTTTTACTTCTGTCACCCTTAGAATTTACATCATCAATCATCTTCCTCCATTTATCAGACTGCTCGAAAGCCTTAGCCTTGGAAACAGTATCATTTAAATTTGGATTTCCTAAAATCCACAACT
Source organism: Lissotriton helveticus (assembly GCF_964261635.1). Lineage (NCBI taxonomy): Eukaryota > Metazoa > Chordata > Amphibia > Caudata > Salamandridae > Lissotriton > Lissotriton helveticus. The sequence continues at coordinate 198,751,897 of NC_136060.1, forward strand.
GTTTCTGAGTTTTATTACTCCTTACATTCACAATAATTTGATCCCTTATCATCTCATTAGCAAGATTTCCAAAATTGCATTAAATTACCAGAGACCTGAGACCAGTTGAATATCATCAAATGTTTCATTCTCTCTTTGAGCTCTAGTATAGAATTTGTACCTATCGATTGCAATACTAGTTGTTGGTTTAAAACGAGTTTCCATACGCATAAGTTCTTCATCAAAAGTCCCATAATCACCACTTGCAACAGGTAATGTTCTAAATACAGCTTGACCTTCAGACACAAGGCAATGTAACAAGATACTTTTTTTCCTCTCGTTGCCCATTCTTTCTCTATCAATTGCTTTTAAATAGGTCAAAAATTCCTCCTTCCATCTAGACCATGGAATAGGAGGTTCACATTTAGCTTGTAAAAACTTTGTAGGTGGGTCAAATTGCATGGTAGTGAAAACAACAACGAGAATATACACAAGAAAAATAGTACAATAAAATAATAGCTAAAGATACAATTAAAAGATATGTATAAAAAAAATAATAAATACCACACAAACTGTGTGCATCAGCGATGTGCACAATTATGCAAAGTTCTTTTGTTGAAAGTTTGGAAATCTTGGTTGTACTGTTGTCCTGTAAATGAAGATCAATGTAAAATAACCATTGTGCAGATCGGTGAAGAAAAGGAAAATGTTGTAATGTAGTTGAGTTGAGGCGCTGCTGTGCGCATCGGCGAAGAAATAGAAAAGAAAATTAACCTTATGTGCAGCCGTGCACATCAGTGAAGAAATGGAAATGAAGATTAAATTGACCTGTGCTTAACCACTCGTGTAGTTTGGCACAAAGCAGTCAAGCTTAACTTTAGAAGCAATGTGTAAATCATTTGTGCAGCACTCAACAGGAACAATCAGAAGCCAATTAAGAAAAGTAGAGCACATTTTAATAAATACAATGACACAAAAGTGCCAAATATTCAATAGTAGAATTGGCAGCATGAATTCTGAAAATTTGAATTAAAATAGCTCCAAAAAGCACAAAATGACAACCGTGAGTATCAGCTTGTCTAGACCAGGCCCAAGTCAAAATTTAAGGCCAACTTAGATGGAGCATGGATGAAATACAGGGACTAGGTCCATCCCAGGGAAATGTTTACTTTCTGACCAAGAAACGTTTATGGAGAAAAGTGGTTGTCGTTGAATCATCAAGGGGAGATGCTAAAGAGTGGGGTCCTCATGTGGTCATCAATGAAGGTGAGAATGCTCAGAGAAAGAACAGTCAGGAGTTCATGCTCAGAAAGGCCTCCACATCCATCGGCTTTATCATGGCGCTGGTCTCCAAGAAGCCTTCTACGTTCTGAATTAGTAACATCTCGGGAATTCAGATCTTCTTTGGCATGATAAACCTGCAAGCTAAGGCTGAATGGCAATTTAGCTTCATTAGCAACCCTGGTCTCTGTTGATCCTCTAGGTAGAAAGATGGAAAAATGTTTTTAAGTCCCAGCTCTTGCTGTTATCAGACTGGCGGAGTACACTCTAACACCAGCATAGGGTCTAGGGCTTCAGGGATATCACTTGGGAGTTACACCCTATTCCAACAGCAGCCAGCAGCAGATTCCGTCCATCAGTTGTGTGTCTTTTGATTTCTCGCCTCAGTGCGCCAGGTATGCCTAGACATAGGTCCAGAGCTCACTGTGCGAGAAGTGGAGTGGAGAAGTGTGGCTCACCGGTTAGAGGAGGCAGACCCTGATTAAGAGGTCAGACCCGGGACCAGAGTTCAATTCCCGGTGCGGCAGGGTCTTGAGCTCATAATGTCCACGGACTCGATAATTCTCGCCTCGGTGCCTACTCGAATCGTGGGTTCACACTCTGCCACTCTTGCTTAATCTCTACTACGGCCCCACTGCGATGGGATGCCTGGTCTTCACCTTGGGGATGCCCAGTAGGGGTAATCTCACAGAGAAAGACCAGGACGGGTTCCCAAAGCAAGCGCCTTGAGACCTTATGGTGATAAGGCGCTAATCAAGAGCGTATGATTATGATTACGATTACTGTGCCACTGGGGTCAAGACTGATTTGCATATGGCCAGGTCTAAACTGGGGTGACATGGTTAGCATAAGAATGATGGATTAAACCCACATCTCTTGACTGGGGGAGAATGTTTTGACAAAACCACACCATGATAGGATTTCAGTATAAATAAGAAACTGTACCACAATTCCTCGGTTGTAGGCTGTTAGACCATAAGTTAATCTCAGAACTAGTTGGAGTCGAATAACAACTCTCAGTAAATTAGATCTTGCCCATAGAATACTGAAAATCAAATATGCATAGGGAATGGGGGTAGAGACTGTACATAAATGCAATGGCCGTGGGATAGGGCATATATAACCCTGAACCACCAGTAATGGACTTCCCAAAATGGAGTTCGTATTCTCCGTAGGTCCCGAGTCGACGTCTCAAATCCTGATGTTTCCGTTTGACTCCTACTTATTCTAAGATTCTGACCTATTGACGACGTGGAGGTTTCTACTTAAGCTTGGTTGCCTTACGTGTCACCAGGTTTTTCTCTAGCCCTGAAGAAGTTCATCTGAGAACGAAACGCGTTGGCTGGGGCCTTTTTAAAAGATTGAAAATAATAAAAGACTCTTCAAAAATACGACAGCTTACTTGGACTGCTAATTTTGGCGCACCATCCTTTTTCCTATAGAATTTGGTATCTGTCTTGACAGTGGAGCTTTTTGTGGCCAGCTCCGGATGTTGTTGTGCACAATATCATATTGACTATCCAACATTGAAATTTGAGTGCGAAACCTAGGTCAGCCACAGTTGCGTTGCTAACATAATATTAGAGTCTCAATCCGTGTTTGCATCAGCCATCTTAGGGGTTTGTGGTCTGTCTGAACCTGGAAGTGAGTCCCACATATTCATGGTCTCAGCGTCTTCAGTAACAAGACCACTGCAAATGCTTTCCTCTCAATTGCACTCCCCCTCTGTTCTCTGGAGAGTAGTCTCTGGTTGATGAAGACTACAGGTTGGGTCATGCCCTAGTCATTTAGCTATGGCAAGATAGCCCTAATGGCATTCTCTGAAGCATCCAGCTGAACTAGAAACTCTAGGGAAGTCAGGGGCCTTGAGGGTGAACAAGGCTTCCTTCAAGATATCAAATGCTTTCTGGTACATCTCTGTCCAGATGACCCTTTTGGGCTGCATCCTGGAAGTCATCTCAGGCAGTTAAGGGGGAGATAATGGTGTCAAAGCCACAAACAAATCTCCAGTAGTACCCAGTGAGACCTAAGAAGGCTCCCACCTGAGACTGGGTCTTAGGAGGCTCCCTAGTCATGATGGTCTTTATCCTGTGCTGGATTACACCACTAATCCCTGTTGTACATGGCACGTATTGGCCTTGATAGTCAAGCCTGTCTGTTGCAGGAACTGATGCACTTCCCGGAGGTGGTGTAGGTGGTCAACCTTGCTGGAGCTAAAACTAGTACTGTCATCCAGGTAGGAGGCCCTGAAGTTGACCTGATTAAACAACCTCTGAAAGGTGGAAGGAGCATTATTTATTCCAAAAGGCACCACTCTGAACTGAAAGTGGCTCTCTGGGGTAGAGAAGTCTGGCCTCTCCTTGGCACCCTCAGTTAGGAAATCTGCCAGTAGCCTGATGTAGGTTTGGGCGTAGTTTGCGAAGTTTCAGTATGCGGAACTCTTAAAAAGTGACAAAAAAACTCCACGAAGTTCCACAAGTGGCAAAGTGCAGTGCCAACTGTAGTTCGCCCTGGTATTCCTGCCACTCAGGTAGAAATTCTACCCGAGCAGCAGCTCGCGTCCATGAACAAACAGTTTGTGAGCGGGAAAAAACCTCTGCTGAACTACGCGCAGTGGAGTTTTCTGCACTCTGCTTGCTCCGCGGAGTGCGAAATGCCGAAAACTCTGCGTACAGAGCGGAGTTCACCGCCCAGGCCTAATGTCAAGTCAAAGGCACTGAGAAACTTAGAAGCCCATAGTCGATCAATGAGCAGATCAGCTCTGTGGATAGTTTGAACACCAGCCTTAGATAATTAATAGAGGCCCCTGTAATTCACACAGAACTAAAGTACTAATGTGTTGACCAGTGGGGCAGCCTTTGGTACCAGTACCACTGAACTGGACCTGGGATTACAGAGGGTTCAATCCCCTCCAAATCCAATATCTCAAATACTTTATCTTTGATGCTGGCTCTCACTTTGTCTGAGAATCTGTGGATTTTCATCTTCATAGGCATGCTGTTCCCCATGTCTATGTCATGGGTACAACAATCAATGAACCCTGGGGCACATGAGATATTTTTTTGTTGTTTCCAGCTAACTAAAACCATTACAATATAAAACAACATCATTCTTAAAACATTAAAACAACGATAAGACATAATACAACCTATTCACTTCATACATTTAGCAGCTCATAAATGTTTCCTATTAAAGTCATAGTCAGCCAATACTTCATACTGAAACTCAATAAGCCTAATTAGAGCCATGATCCGATAAAGTGCAGGGCGCAATATGATACAGCAAGACAGTTGAAATAAACTTCTTGCCCGGGACTGAAAGGGATTGGGTGCAGCATCAGGCTCTAATAAAAGGGGAATGGGACGGTCTACAGCAGACCAGGCGGACAAAAAAAGGATAATTTTTTCATCTTCAAAAGCCATAACAGGTTCCATGTTATCCTCAAAGAAAGCACTACTGGAATTAGAAAATTCGACAAATAGGATGCTATCAAAAGCCAGGCGGGTGCACGGCATTGGGACTTGAAGGAAGCTTCTGCATCCAGCAAGTGTCCTTATGTGCTGAGGGGTTCTATGGAAGGAACGTGGACAAAGCACAGGTTGAAATTGATTAATTTCTTAGTGCAGCCAAGACTTGCTGGCATCTCTACAGCGAATCCAGTGAGTAGAAATCAATTATAAGGATCAATCAAGGTAAAGTGCAAATGCAATGGGGTTAGGAAATGCCCCAGTTCACAGCTTCTGCCAATGTCTCCCCCTGTCTACTTTATCAAAAGCAGTTGTAAAATCGATGGATGCAACATAAAGTGGGGGACTTTTTGATATTTTAACAGCTTTAATCAATGAAGAGAAGATAATCAGATTGTCTTCAGTACCATGCCCATGCCTGAAGCCTGATTAAGTGATCAGCATAAGGGCAGTGGTGTCAGACCAGTCTTGTAACTCATTGTTTAAGATTTTTCCCAAGTATTTGCCCTCCACATCGAGGAGGACAATGAACCAGATGTTGGACGAATTATCACATGTGCCTTTTTTGTGAATTGGAGAGTGTGGCACCTCTCCAGCTGTCCGATACCTCATTCCCCCACATGCAGCTTTTCAAGAGTGGGCTAAGCAGGGCAGCCCAATCTCCCACGGCAGATTTTAATATTCTTGTTAGCTAGCTATTTGGGCCCAGGGTTCCAGCTGCTCAGAATGAGGCCAGTAAACATTTAATAGAGTCTTGAAAGAACAATAATTCACCCCCCTTTTGCAGATGCTTATTGCAGCAGTCAACTACTTCTTCTGATGGAATGCCAGACCACAACCTTTGTCAGCATTGGTGTACAGCTTAGAAATATAGTTCATCTACTTGGCGGCTGAGACAGCAGGCAGCAATTTAGAAAAAAATCGCACAATCTTTTTTTAACAAGGTTCCAAAAGTTTGCGGTTTTTTTGTCTGCAGGGCCTCGTGGAGTTATATCTAGGCCATTTCTTGGTTGCACCAGAAGATTTCCCAGACTTAGGATCTTTAGGCCTTCCTTGTCTTCCAGATTTCAACCGCGTTTATGTGGTTATTACTGTTTTTCCTCGCTGATCTCCGATGTTTGTTTAGGTTTCTCTTTAGAAATATCAGCACCAGATTGCATGATCCAATGTGAGTCTGTGGATTTCCTGCCTTTTAGTCTTTGGTAATGAGTCTCTATCAGTTAACCTTTTAAGTTGTGACTTAAGGTACATGAGAAAAGAGAGGCGTACTGTCCCATTAGGTGACAACAGTCCCTTTGTTTCTCCAGGGGCAGGGTAGGGGAGTGTAGAACTAATTTCAGTGACTCCTTTTTTTCCTTGGTAGAAAGGATATCTGGGAGAGGCTCACTCTCCTCCTCCTCACCATCATGCCACAAGAACATAGTCACTTCAGACTGCTCAAAGCAGGGCTCAAGGTGCTTCCCATCTAGGACCCTTAAGGGGTTCCTTGGGGTCTTGAGGTCCACCAGGTAGGTGACCTCTCCTTTATGTTCCTTCACCTCATAAGGCCATATCAACTGGTCCATCAATGCCCGGGTCTCTAGAGGATCCATCACCCACACCCACAGGCTGTTACTCCATCAGAGTAATCTCATGGTCATACTAGTGCTTCATGAGTACCTGGTAGGCCTTCAGGTTCACCATGAACTCATTCCAGAAGAGCTTCATCTGAGGCATGAGGACTAAAATATACCTCATTACATCTTGATGGGTGTTCATGGGAGCTTGCACCCACCAACCATTCACCAAATTGAGAGGTCCACACATAAGATGGCAAAACAGAGGTTCACAGGGACTGAACCCCAAACCCTTCTGAGGCACTTCACTGTACTCAAATAGCAGGAATAGAAAGAGGACATCAGAATTGTGCCTCAAATAGGCCCATAATGATGCCTTTTAGGGTCTTGTTGAATCCGTTAACAAGCTCATTGGTTTGGGAGTGGTATGGTGTGGGGAACTTGTAGGCTACAAAGCAAACACAAGGAGATGTTTGACGGAGCGCTGAAACTTTTCAGACTCACCCTAGTCACAGATCTGGGTTGAATACATCATCATTCTTTAGATCACTTTGCCACCTCAGTTCAGACCCAGCCATATCCAAATCAGTCTTTACCCTGTGCCTCATGGGAACAGTCCTGCCTGAACTGCCAAGCCAGGTCTTCCCTTAACCTTAAACACGCATCCTGGGACCAGTTTCTGGGTAACATCCTTCATCAGCCAGGCTAGCTTGAATCCAGTGGCAAAGTGAGCAAGGGACCCACGTCTGGGGATACCCTGCCAACTTAGGGCAAACAAAGCAAACACAAGGAAATGATGGACGGAGCGCTCAAACTTTATAGACACTCACCCCTAGTCACAGATCTAGGTTGAATCCATCATCATTCTTTAGCTCACTTCGCCACCTCAGTTCAGACACAGCCATATGCAAATCAGTCTTGACCAGTCAGTCAGTCAAGAATCTTTATTCGATTTAGTTAAAAATCATACAAAGAGATAAAAAACCTTTATATACAAATAAAAAGCTATTTACAATATCATACAAATCAGTGCGTATAATAAGATTATTTTTCCAGGCTATATATAAAAAGAGCGGATTAATTCATTTTATACATGCTTAAAAAATAAAACATTGGCCAGAACTCCCTCACATAGCTTGGGTGTGTGTATGTAAAAATCGGCAGGCACCCCATCAGGGCCAGGTGCCTTGTTCTTGGTGGTGGCCAGAATAGCTTTCTTGACCTCTGCCCTGTTAAAACATATGGGGGGTGCATCCGGGATCGCCAGGGGACATGCTTGACAGTCCGTCTCATTGTCTCCATACACTGTTCTAAAATGAGCCAACCATTTGTCGTCGGGGATAAAACAATCCATGGCGGCATTGGCCGAATCAGAGAAGAAGGGCTGGTTGATTATGCCCCAAAATTGCCTACTGTCCCGCAGGACGGCCGTGGAAAGAAGATTCTCCCAGGCTTCGTTCTTGATTTTGTCCTGTCTGGTCTTGACAGCTCGCTTGTATTCCTTCCTCAATAAGGCAATGTCTGCCCTCGGCCTAGGTTTTATCTTCAAGGCTGCCATTAAGGATTTGTGTGCTTTTGAACAAGTGGCGTCAAACCAGCGCTGCTTGTTAAAAACTCCCTTCCTGATTTTAGCCCTTAAGTCCCGCGAGACCTGACCACAAATTGCTTCGAAGGCCCCTATGATTTCGCTGTCTGAGGCGTTTAGGTTTTGGCATATCGTCACGTGGGCCTCGATTTTCGGGAAGACTTCCGCATAAAAAATTTCCGGGACCACCCATTTAAGCCTTCTTCCCTGATCGACTGGGCGTAAAATATGTCCTGGTTTTGCTGGCCCTGGCATAGGCCCCATAAAATCTCCCCAGGCAACCTCAAGTGGGACAGGGTTATGATCACTGTAGAGAGAGGGAATTGTACAATACTAGCTAACCCTGTTTAAAATACCTGGGGTTACAAATAAGTAATCGATGATTGTTCCAGGGTCGGTCCCCTTAAAGGTGGGTGTTCTTGATTCCCCCTCAGTGGACAGTGGTTCAAAGAGGTTAAAATTAGCCAAAAGATCTTCCAGCTCCTCACCTAATGTAGTGTGCTCAAAGTGAGGTCCCTCAGGTCCTGCTCCCCCCTCTTTATTACTTAAACCACATATGAGTTTGCAGGGGTGAATATGAAAATTGCCCAATAATACGCACTCAAAATTGATATGTATGTTACGACTGCCAAAATTTAAAACAGAATCTAAGCTGGCGATATTATTATCACCAGTATCCCTATTCCAGGAATTATAAAAATTAATGTATAGTGTCCTCCTAGTGGGACTATTTTCCCTTTCAACGATAAGAATATTAGGGGAAGCATTTTTAATCTGTCTTAGGGACCCTTTAAGTTCTAGAGAAAATAAAGTTAAAAGGCCTCCCCTGGCTCTACCAGCATTACTGGGGGTGGCAGCCACGACAAAGCTGGTAAACCCATCCAACCAGAAGCTAGAAGTGGTGTCCCATGTTTCTTGTAGGGCGATGACATTATGCCCAGCGACAAATTTAGTCCACTCCCTATCATTTCTTTTGGAACTAATTCCTGCCACGTTCCAGCTAAGCATTTTACACATCCCGACCTCATCATTTGTGTTGCCTCCCTCCTCTGTCGGGGGGGGGGTGGATCGACTGGTAGTCAGTCTACGTCCTCCAGTCCCGACAGGGGGGCGAAACGGTTATTCGTGGCTAACCCACAGCCCTCGATGGCACTCTGGTGATCACGGGAATGGCGAATTGATGAAGTAGTTGGTCGCCTTGAGAGTTGTAGGGATGTGTGCCCATGGGGGCTACCCTCTCCTTGAGGAGACCTCCCACCCAACCTACTCCCCGAGAAACGTCCAGTTTGCATAGTGCGGACTGGGGGTGGGTAAAAAAAAACAAAGGGGACAGGTCTCAGATGGTCCCTTAATGAAATAGCCATCCCAGAAGAGTCTATCCGCCAGGTTAGCCCTGCTAAAATTAATGACCACACAGTCCCCTTGAGTGGTTTTCTGCTGTTTACCAATCCAACCCACCCTCCTTGCGTAGATGATCATGTCTGCGATATTCTCCCTGCAACATATGTCCGAGCACCACCTGTTAGCCTTAACCATGAGGTCCAGGGTAGATTCCTCCACACCTTCCATGAGTGGGGGAACCCCTATAAAGACAGCAACTAATGCGGATGCTTCGGTGGTAGGTTAAGTTTATATTTGCTAGGGGTTTCCTTCCTAATAACAGGTGTACATGACTGGTACGGAGGGCGTTGCTGAGCCTCCATGTTTGAGGTAATTGCCTCCTTAACAAGGAGTGGTGTTTTAATAGTCCCTGCAGTATTCCCTCTGATATCAGTTTGCGACAGCCCACAGGGTGCCTGTACCATTGCCCCCTTACCGGACACCTCCATGCTCCCCTCTCCCTCAGTGGACAACCCTCTATCACGTGTGTCTAAGCAAGGGGAATGGGTGTTAACGAGTCTATCAATTAGGGCGCATTTCTTTAGGAGTCCTTCTAGACAGGTATTTAATGTGTCCACAATGTCCTTCGCAATCCCAACAAGTAAGGGTTCAATCCTGGCGACAAAAAGTGCCTCCAGTTTATCTCACATGAGGTCAGTTGGTATGCTAGATATGCTCGCCCTGTTGACGTTATTCTCCATCATTTGCCTCGCTAGTTGGGTGGTTAGCTGGTTGCTCTGCTTAGTATGTCTAGCTGGCGAGTTAGGAATGATTGCCTTGGTTGTGGTGCATGGGGGGAAGGATTTACAATTGTCACCACTGGATCCAGGGGTAACGGTGGATTATCAGTAGGCACGATATCACCCAAGTCCGTGGGGGTAGATGGAATGCTGTCTGTCGGATGAGGGATTGACATGCCCAGTTCGTACTCGGCATTTGCAATCTCCTTCGTCAGGGCCCCCACTGCCGAGGAAAGGTAGGTCATGATGGATTTAGAGTGTCTTGGGACCTTAGCATTTTGTCCGCCCTCCTCCATGGTCGAAGTTTTCTTGCGCTTACATTTGTAGCTGAAGATGTTAGGGATATGGCCCGGCCCGGCCTCCTCCGACCCTCTGACGGCCTCAGACGGCCCGCCCTTTGCCCGGCGCTGCCCGCGCGCTCCCGCGCCGCGGGGAGTAGCGCTGATATTTATGCGCCTCCTGGCGCAATAGTATGGTGTGTGGTTTCCGGCCTCTGAGGGTCCTGGGATTTGGAGTCCCCTGGTCCCCTAGTACCGCTCTCCACTCTGCGGCGGCACTCGAGGTGGCAGGGAGTGTGGCGGCGGGAGGCAGGCTGGTGGAGCGACCCTGGTTATCCCCGTGGCAATCTGGGCTCCACAGGTGAGAGCGCAGCAGCACCCAGAGTCTTTGGCAAGATCCCCCGCTCTGCCGGGAGTAGCGCTGATATTTATGCGCCTCCTGGCGCGATAGTGTGGTGCGCGGCTTCCGGCCGCTGAGGGTGCTGGGATTTGGAGTCCCCTGGTCCCCTAGTCCCGCTCTCCACTCTGCGGCGGCACTCGAGGTGGCAGGGAGTGCGGCAGCGGGAGGCAGGCTGGTGCAGCAACCCTGGTGATCCCCGCGGCAATCTGGGCTCCACAGGTGAGAGCGCAGCAGCACCCAGAGTCTTTGGCAAGATCCCCCGCTCTGCCGGGAGTAGCGCTAATATTTATGCGCCTCCTGGCGCGATAGTGTGGTGCGCGGCTTCCGGCCGCTGAGGGTGCTGGGATTTGGAGTCCCCTGGTCCCCTAGTCCCGCTCTCCACTCTGCGGCGGCACTCGAGGTGGCAGGGAGTGCGACGGCGGGAGGCAGGCTGGTGCAGCGACCCTGGTGATCCCCGCGGCAATCTGGGCTCCACAGGTGAGAGCGCAGCAGCACCCAGTGTCTTTGGCAAGATCCCCCGCTCTGCCGGGAGTAGCGCTGATATTTATGCGCCTCCTGGCGCGATAGTGTGGTGTGCGTCTTCCGGCCGCTGAGGGTGCTGGGATTTGGCGTCCCCTGGTCCCCTAGTCCCGCTCTCCACTCTGCGGCGGCACTCGAGGTGGCAGGGAGTGCGGCGGTGGGAGGCAGGCTGGTGCTGCGACCCTGGTGATCCCGCAGCAATCTGGGCTCCACAGGTGAGAGCGCAGCAGCACCCAGTGTCTTTGGCAAGATCCCCCTGTGCATCATGGTAAGAGTCCAGCCTGTACTGCCAAGCCAGGACTTCCCTGAATCAGAAACAAGCATCCTGGGACCAGTTTCTGGGTAACACCCTTCATTACCAGGCTAGCTTGAAACCAGTGACAAAGTGAGCAAGGGACCCACGTCTGGGCATACCCTACCAACTTAGAGCAAACAAAGCAAACACAAGTAGATGATGGATGGAGCGCTGAAACTTTTCAGGCACTCAGCCACAGTCACAGATCTGGGTTGAATCCATCATCATTCTATAGCTCACTTCGCCACCTCAGTTCAGACCCAGCCATATGCAAATCAGTCTTGACCCCCATGGGAACAGTCCAGCCCAAACTTCAAAGCCAGGTCTTCCCTGAACAGGAAACAAACATCCTGGAAACGGTTTCTGGGTAACACCCTTCATCAGCTAGGCTATGATGAGGGGTGAAACCCCGAAACCGGTCCAAGGATGCTTGTTTCCAGTCCAGGGAGAACCTGGCCTGGTAGTTCGGCTGGACTGTTACTTATTGGGCACAGGGTCAAGACTGATTTGCATATGGCTGGGTTCAAGCTGGAATGGCATGGTGAGCAAAAAAACGATGGATTTAGGCCCAGATATCTGTACTGGGGTGAATGTATGACATTTTAATGCATTCTGTCCATCAACTGTTGTTTTTGCATTTGTCACCCTGAGTGGGATGGGTATGCCCAACGTGGGATGTACTCTCCATGCCACTGAAGTCAATCTATTCTGGCTGATGAGTAATGAAACACAAAAACCGGTCCTAGGATGCTTGTTTCCAGTCCAAAATAATTTCAAAAAGGGGGTGGTGATGGACAGAGTATCTGAGTTAATCAGAACACTCCTACCCAGTCAACAGATCAGGGCTTGATCCATCACCGTTTTTTAGCTCACTGCACCATCCCAGTTCAGAATCTGGCTATATGCAAATTAGTCTGTCCCTGGCCCAGTGCATCATGGGAACAGGGCAGACCAAACTACCAAGCCAATTCTTCACTGGAAAGGAAACAAGCTTCCGGGGACCGGTTTCTGGCATTACAGCCGTCTTCGGCCCGGCTTGCTTGAATCGTTTTGGCCACCACAAGTGTGGAAGGGTATGCTCAGATGTGAGTCCCTTGCTCACTGCACCATCAGGATTCAAGCAAGCCGGGCCGAAGACGGCTGTAATGCCAGAAACCGGTCCCCGGAAGCTTGTTTCCTTTCCAGTAAAGAATTGGCTTGGTAGTTTGGTCTGCCCTGTTCCCATGATGCACTGGGCCAGGGTCAGACTAATTTGCATGTAGCCAGGTTCTGAACTGGGATGGTGCAGTGAGCTAAAAAACGGTGATGGATCAAGCCCTGATCTTTTGACTGGGTAGGAGTGTTCTGCTTAATTCAGATACTCTGTCCATCACCACCCCCTTTTTGAATCGTGTTGGCCACCACAAGTGTGGAAGGGTATGCTCAGATATGAGTCCCTTGCTCACTGCACCATCAGGATTCAAGCAAGCCGGGCCGAAGACGGCTGTAATGTCAGAAACCGGTCCCCGGAAGCTTGTTTCCTTTCCAGTAAAGAATTGGCTTGTTAGTTTGGTCTGCCCTGTTCCCATGATGCACTGGGCCAGGGTCAGACTAATTTGCATGTAGCCAGGTTCTGAACTGGGATGGTGCAGTGAGCTAAAAAACGGTGATGGATCAAGCCCTGATCTTTTGACTGGGTAGGAGTGTTCTGCTTAATTCAGATACTCTGTCCATCACCACCCCCTTTTTGAATTGTTTCCAGTCCAGGGAGGACCTGGCCTGGTAGTTCCTGCTAGACTGTTCCCATTGGGCACAGGGTCAAGACTGGTTTGCATATGGCTGGGTTCAAACTGGAATGGCATGGTGAGCAAAAAAACAATGGATTCAGGCCCAGATCTCTGTATTGGGGTGAATGTATGACATTGTTCTGCATTCTGTCAATCAACTGTTGTTTTAACATTTGTCACCCCGAGTGGGACGGGTCTGCCCAGATGTGGGTCTCGTGCTCTCCATGCCACTGGAGTCAAGATATCCTGGCTGATGAGGGGTGAAACCTTGAAACGGTCCTAGAATGCTTGTTTCCAGTCGAGGGAGGATCTAGACTGGCAGTTCGGGCTGGACTGTTCCCATTGGGCACAGGGTCAGGATTGATTTGCATATGGCTAGGTTCAAACTGAATGGCATGATGAGCAAAGAAAAATATGGATTTAGGCCCAGATCTCTGTACTGGGGTAAATGTATGACATTGTTCTGCATTCTGTCCCTCATCTGTTGTTTTTGCATTTGTTACCCCTAGTTGGACGGGTATGTCCAGATGTGGGTCTTGTGCTCTCCATGCTACTGGAGTCAAGCTATCAGTTCAGGCTGGACTATTTCCATTGGGCACAGGGTCAAGGCTGATTTGCATACGGCTGGGTGCAAACTGAAATGGCATGGTGAGCAAAAAAACGTTGGATTTAGGCCCAGATCTCTGTACTGGGGTGATTGTATGCCGTTGTTCTGCATGCAGTCCATCAACTGTTGTTTTTGCATTTTTCACCCCGAGTGGGACGGGTATTCCCAGACATGGGTCCCATGCCCTCCTTGCCATTGGAGTCAATCTATCCTGGCTGATGAGGGGTGAAACCCTGAAACTGGTCCTAGGGAGGACCTGTCCTGGCAGTTCGGGTTGGACTGTTCCCATTGTCACAGGGTCAAAATTGATTTGCATATGGCTGGGTTCAAACTGGAATGACATGGTGATCAAAAAAACGATGGATTCAGTCCCAGATCTGGGTACTGGGGTGAATGTATAACATTGTTTTGCATTTTGTCCATCAACTATTGTTTTTGCATTTGTCACACCAAGTGGGACGGGTATGCCCAGACGTGCGTACCGTACTCTTCATGCCACTGAAGTCAAGATATCCTGGCTGGTGAGGGGTGAAACCCCGAAACAGGTCCTAGGATGCCTGTTTCCAGTCCAGGGAGGACCTGGCCTGGCAGTTCAGGTTGGACTGTTCCCATTGGACACAGGGTCAAGACTGATTTGCATATGGCTGGGTTCAAACTGGAATGGCATGGTGAGCAAAAAACGATGGATTTAGGGCCAGATATCTGTATTGGGGTGAATGTATGACATTGTTCTGTATTCTTTCCATCAACTAATGTTTTTACATTTGTCACCGCAAATGGGACGGGTATGCCCAGACATTGGTACCGTGCTCTCCATGCTACTGGAGTCAAGCTATCTTGGATGAAGAGGGTTGAAACCCTGAAACCGCTCCTAGGGTGGTTGTTTCCAGTAAAGGGAGGACCTGGTTTGGCAGTTCAGGCTGGACTATTCCCATTGGGCACAGGGTCAAGACTGATTTGCATATGGCCGAGTTCAAAGTGGAATTGCATGGTGCCAAACAAATGATGGATTTAGGCCCCGATCTCTGTACTGGGATGAATGTATGACATTGTTCTGCCTTCAGTCCTTCAACTGTTGTTATTGAACATGTAGGCTATCCAACACTCATCCCACATTTATTTCATGAACTAGAGAAGAAGTTGTTTCCCCTATCAGACACAATCTCTTTGGCAAAGCCCACATGGGTAAATATCCCCCATCAATGCCCCGGCTATCACGGGTGCAGTCACCAATTTCACTGGAATGCCAGGGAGGCCATTTACTGTAGACTTTCAGAGAGTACCAATGGTATTGCCAATTGGGAGACTGAATAGTACAGTTTTGGGAAAGGGATCTGGCACTGGGGGAAGTGTTAGCAGGAACATAGTGCATTTCCAGTCAAAATCACATCAAATACCAGGCAACAAGTGCGGCAGGCGATGTCAAAAATGGCACTTTCCTACAGCAATGGACAGCATACCTGATAGTAAATAAAACCTTAGACATTCAATGAAAAAAACAAAGCTTAAAGTGACATTATAGATATGAATGATAATATATTAGCATATATTAAAAAAGCTTAGAAATTCATTGAAATAAACAAAGGTAAAATGGACATTCTAGCTACTTGAAAATGTCAGTTAAACCATACCATTTTAAGTTAACAAAACCACTGAAATCCATCAGTTATAGTTATCTCAAGTAACTGTAAGTCATGTCATATAACTCACACTGTCTCCATGCATTGCTAATTGCCTCATATATTACATCACTCATAACATGTTCCGTGACATCGTTGATAATATGAATGCAACATCTGAAATGAAAAACTGTGCATGGCGAGGGTGTGCGTTATAGTTATTTTAGGGCACCCAGTTGTTGTGAACTCAAGTACAGTCCCCTAAAGAAACTGCAGTTGCCTGTCATCATATCATAAATATTATTTGATTTGAAAACAAATCATCAAAAGCATATATATAACAATGCATTCAAAAATATATCACAAGATACATGATTATGATACTTAGCATACATGAAATAACCATAATAGGTGTTTTACATAGAACAGTTACTCACACCGCAAAAACGAACTATAAGAGGGTTGCCACATGCATGATTAAAACTATTTTTGTGTACATTCGATCTTCCTCCTGGATCACTGCCTATAAATATCAATCCTTCCCCATATAAGGCACATTAGAGAAAAGGTTAAAGCTAGAGGCATGAGTAATCTACTATAACCATTACCCCCAAATTGTACAAGGGCATGGCCAAAATGTCTCTGGACTTCAGTCCCTCCTCATAGTTCTTAGCTTTAAAGCAGCTCTTAAACAGTTGGAGACACAAAAAAGTGTAAAAACATCTGACAACAATATTAAAAACAATAATGCTATGCGTGCCTGCCTAAATCTAACTTTCCTTAACAGGCCAACTAAAACATTTTTCTAGGGTAGGCGTAATATGGGAGCAGAAGAACTAGATGCAGGATATCCTGTGGAGACCTATTGGCATAGCCACAGGGCCATCTCTCTTCTGGGTTCATAATAAGACCTGCCGGTACCGCCAATAAATGATGACTAAAATGTAATCTAAAACACGTAATTAAAAATCTGTCATGTGCACTCATCAATAGTGTTAAATATGGTTCTAAACCCTGGGTTGTTTCAACTAAAATGTGGTCTCTCGCGTTGCGCCATGGTAAACTTCATATACATATCTTTAATGACAGCCTTATCCTGAGTTATTATTTTGTCTGGTTTAGTGAATAAGTCTACACGCCCTAAATTAACCACATGAGCGCTAGCGAAATTCCCCTCCTGTGCTCATGTTTTAAAAAACCCATTATTCATGACGAGCTGGGCTCGTCATGAGCGTGCTGGGAGGCTACCTCATGACGAGCCCAGCTCGTCATGAGCGTCGAAGGGGTTAAAAGAAGAATCCCTGACATATTTCATCCAGGGAATTTTCAACGCATGGTCTAGGGAAAGAGAATCCTGGAATACCAGCCTAGTCAGACCCGCCTCTGTATTTGTCCAAACCTTCAGCCAACATAGAAAGGGCTTGACTGCCACCAGGTCAGAAATATAATTGATCTCCAATTCTTCATGAACACTGAATGCCGGGGTACTATGAGGGACCTTCAATACACACCTCAGACATTTATTCTCTTCCCTTTGCAAATTATTAACCTTGGCGAATCCCCACACTTCGCTTCCATATAAAACCTTCGAGCAACAGATTGAATTGTATAACTTTAAAATCGTGCCCGGAGTTTAACATCCTAACCTTTGTGCAAAATTCGCAATGGAACCGTTGGATCTAGTGAGGGCCAAGCACTTCTCTTCCTGTAAATGTTTAAAATTCAAATGGACGTTAAAAAACATACACAAATATGCGGAAGCTGGAACTTTGCCTAGGTTGTTAGAACCTATGGTGTAATTATAGGATTTACTTGGCTTCTTCCCCAGTTCCATAAAATACAATTTTGGAAGATTGGGGGACATGTCCAGGTTTTCCATAAACTTCACAAAACCATTAATTAAAAGCCGCAAGCCATTTGGGGTGCGGGCAAAGAGCACCGAGTCATCTGTGTAGAGCAGGACCAGAACCGCTCTTGCACCTATTCTCGGCAGGTCTGCTTTAACGACGCTCAAGTTGGAATCTAGGCCGTTAATGTCTAAAGTAAACGGAAACGGTGCTAGTATGCATCCTTGTCTGACCCCCGTGTGCATTTAAAAAAGTCTGCTACCTTCCCTTGCTGTGTGTATCTAAGAGCAGCTGTAGTTTTGGAGTGTAGTGAAAAATGTTTATTATTAGCGGGTCCACCCCAAGTTCACTCATGATTACCCACAGTTTGCAACGGTTCACGCGGTCAAAGGCCGCAGTGAGGCCCATCAAGGATGGGTTTCACCCCCCTGACTTGGCTACTGTGTATTTTGCTGTAATGAGATACAAGTTAAGGCATTTGTCTATGGTAGATTTCCCTGGGCAGAACCCATATTGGGCATCCGTAATAATGTGTTTATACTCTGCCCAATACATAAACCTGTTTAAAATCACTCAACCCAAGACCTTCGCTGATATGGGGCGATAACAGTGTGGACTATCCCTGTCACATTTCTTAAAGATTGGCACAATGATGGCAGAGGACCAAGATGCTGGCATTGCTGAAGTTCTTGCAGCATTTAATACCCTGGTTAAGAGTGGGGCCCAGACCTCCGTGTTACTACGAAAGAGGTCTGGTGGGATCCCATCTGGTCTCGGTGCCTTATTCCTCATCAAAGATAAAGGAAGGTGGGAGACCCAGGACACCCTTGCGGGCGTGGACAGATACTGAAAGTTTAGAAGATGCCAGCAAGGGAATTTATTTGAAGAAATTATTACCAGGTTTCAGACTTGAATCTTATTTATATATATATTAGTCTGTTCAATCAAAATTGGTATCTGATCTCAATTAAATTGTTTGTCTACCAATTGGACAAGAAAATCATTTAAGTAGAACGATCAAAAATTAAAATGAAGAAACATGGGAAATCTTTTTTATCAAAAAATATTTATTTTATATATATTTATCATGAATTCATAGGGTACTTTTCAACAGTTAAAGCTGATTATAATGCTTTCAAATGAAAAATAAATTTCTAAGTTATTCCTATAATTCATCTGAACAAAAGGTCCAATCCAATAAATCAAAACAGCAAGTGACTCTTATTTTTCTTAAATTAAAGGTCACTTGTATAGTTAATAGTAGATGGAGAAATGGACTCAGTAGCTTATTCCTCATCAGGCCCTCAATTCCTAGACTCATTTCATCCAAGGAAAGGGCCACAAAATTAGTATTTGATATTGGTATTGGGGTCTGTATCTCATTACGGCTATGCAAGTGGTTATGCAATCCCTGGAAGTGTAGCTGCCATTGATCTGGGAGTATAATATTGCTTAACCCCGGCTTGTTCGAATCCGTAAAGCATGGGTTCTTAATCACTCTCCAAAAGAGGGCAGAGTCTTTAATTCCGCCGCCTCGGTAAGCTCCTCCTAGTGTTCTGGAGTTGGCCCTTTCGTCCTTTAACTGCTTGCTTATAACTTAAACGGCGGACTTCAGCAAGCTATCCACCAGATTTGCAATATTCCTAGAGGCCTCATTTAACTCTACCCCTTTCATGCTTAAATCTAAACATTTCAGTATTTCGTGGTAACCCCTGTAAAATAAGGAAATAATAAAAGCGTCAGTGTCTATCTTGGCCCATCTCAGCCTTCTGCCTTGGTCCGTCAATGTTTTTAAAGAACCCCTGCCCGGCTATTTGATACTGGCGGCTGGAACGGGACAGCAAGCACTAAAGTGAGTGGATTGTGATCACTGAATGCCCTGTGTTGAATATTAAAATTGTATACGTCGATTTTCAGTAAAGGGGAAACAAAAATAAAATCAATAAACGCCTGACAACCTCTCCCTTTGAATGTAGGATGAATTGGTCTGCCCTCATTGTTAGCAGTCATGTCCAATGTGTGGGTTCACTCATGGGAGTATAAGGTGCCAGTCATTCCCCGCCCGCCTGGGTATGCTCCTGTGTGGTCCCTTCCTTAGTGGACAGGATGACCAGTCTCCCTGGGCCACCCTCAAGTTTGGGCACAAATGGCAGTTAAAATCACTAACTAAAAATCAGTTGTGATTGGGGCAACCTTTTCTCTTGTGTATGTTCTTACCATGTATTTAGTTCTTGGAGACTGCTCGAGCCATGCACATTTGACATTAGAATATAAACATTTATTAAAATGACCCTAAAGATGTTATTCAAGAATTGTAATCCTGGGCTACATTTGAATCCTATACAAGGTTCATCCTACTACCCTGAATTCTCAGGTCTATATACATGATCAGGCCCCCCTTTGCTCTACCTGAGACCGATCTGACTGCTGGGTGGAGGAAGGTTTTATATCCTTCAAGGAAACAATTATTACCTATCTCTCATGTTTCCTGTAGGCATATTATGTGGAACTCCCTTATAGGTGAGCCACTGCTCATCACCAAGTTTATTTGACAATACTGCTATGTTCCAAAAAATAACTTTTGTGTCTCCCCACTGCTCATTGCAACAGAATCAGCAAGACCAGTACTTCTCCAGAGTAGCAGGTCTAGCTATATGATTTGACCCGGAGGTGCCTAACTCCCTACCATCTAATGGGGCTTGTGATGTTATCTTTATGTGGGGGTCCTTGCTCCTCTCTGCTATATCCATTGCCAAGAGAGTATCACTGAATCTCTCCCCTCCCTCCCTGTGGTTGGTTACCACCACAGGCCTTCTGCCCCATCCGGTTCCCTGCTCCTGTCCTATGTGGCATTATACGGGATTAAAACTTGGCCATGGTCTATACAAAAAGGCCAGAGGCAGAGGTTTAATACCAGAGTTTACAGCGAATGAGCCAGCTGAGTAAGAAAGGATCCTGTGCACTAATTCAGGGTGTCTATGCGTAACAATTACGTAATCTCCTGGCAAAACTTTGCTTGAATTTCCAATCCAAGAATCCCTCCTGGCCATAGGAATGTGCCGATGCTCTTGAATTTTACCATTTGCATACTTGCACATCCAGTGCACCACCTTGTTAATTAGCTGCACAGTGGACTCTTCTTGTGTGTTATTATATCCTGGCACACCCATCAAAACCACTGTATATTGGGATATTGCTGGTGGAAGTGTCATGTATTCCTATAGGTTCTGAATCGATCCCCCTATTCCTGACCCTATTCTAGTTAAACAAACCAACAAGTTAACTAGCAGTCAGCCCATGAGGCAGAAAACCCCCATGATGCAGATACCGTTATCTGACGCAGTCACACTACGGCACAGGAACGTGTTATCTGATTAGGTCATAACGCTTGCGATCTAATTAGACAAGCGATATTCCTCCAGCCCCTGATAAGGCATACGGAGTTCTCATAACAAATCAAACCTATGACAACCTGGGCAAAACCCTGCGGCCATTGTTTTGATTTCACCGAGAACTTTACTAAAAAAATGTGCTAACGAGCAAATCGTATGACATCTTTATTGACGTATCTATGTCCATCCTTACGTCAATCTCGGCACCTTAAAGGTATAAATATTACCGATCTTGCCATATGCAAACACACGCGTGGTGACGAGACGGAGCAGCCATACTTGCCGAAGCCAAGAGCAGAGCAGACCCCGCTGGCAGCAGCCCCGCCTTCCTGACGCGCTGAGAGAAGCTGCTTTCTCCTGCCGAGAATCCAGCACCGGCGTTTCCGGGTAGCCCTCGCAGGCAGCCTGGAATATCGAGACCAGAGAGAGAGATACCATTCCTCATTCATCCTAACTTCCAGGTACAGAACTGAATAACCCCTCACAGAGAATTCTTTAGTTATTCACTTGGCAAAAACAAACTTAACTTAAACTGTAACTATCTATTCCCGCCCTCGTATTAGACTTAGGTCAGGTACACGGGGTAGGCGTATCTAGAAACACCAGTTGAGTACGTTTAGTCAAATGTATATGTGTATGTAATATATTTTATTCATTTTAAACATCTTATGGCTTAGAAACCATATCAATGTTTTTACAGTATTATTTTATACTGCTGCTCTTAATGTATGCACTTTACTTAACTATAAGTATTGCAATAATATCGATCCATTTCTCTTGTATGAGAAAAGAGACTGATCAATAAATAACACCTTTTTATTGAACACGCCCGTCTCTTCCTTTTCTCTACATTCTGATGAGACTAAGAATGCACGTACTGACTGAGTAAAATAATTTGCCTTTTGTTCACACGACTCTCGAGATTGACTCTTGATTAGGGGAGAGCAAAGTTGTCATGTTCTATGGTTGTCAGAAACTAAATCCCTTCTTGTCTAATCAGGGAAGTTAAGTCCTCCTTGAACATTCGAGAAAGTTTCTAGTGAATTCTGAGCTAAGCTGGCAAACCCAAAACTTTAAGTCTAGTATCGACAGTAGTAGACCTAGTTAACGTCTGGCCTAGGCCTTTACTGCTGTAGGTATTATTCCAATGCGCAGAGCCTATTGGGAAGATAGGAACTACACTACATGGCGCCCAACGTGTTTGGAAAGGGCGATAAAACTAACGTAAGACATTTAGAGTAACTCAGTCGTGCTTTCTCACTCAGACCCCTTTTCCCAAATACTCCAAAGACGTCTGGAGTGGGTGAAAGGTTATATCCGCCAGACCTCGCAGGAGGGAACTCCTATGTATGGTTCTTGGTATAGTCAACGTTGAAGGATAAACAGTTCCAAAATATTGTGCATCTAATCTTTGTTTCCATAAGAAACCTGATCTGCAAACAAACAAAATAACCATCCTGTCGGTAAAATGGCAGACAGTGATGAAGAAAGGGAGGCAGTTAGATTAGCAGCTGACATAGCAGAAGCTGATACTGCACTACAAAATGCAGACCCGGAGATAATACTCATCCCGGTCATTAAAAGAAAATCTATAACCTTAAAACTTATAGAAAATGGACTGACACCTAGAGGTGGTACAGTCATATTTGTAATTGAGGCACACGAATATCGGCAGACAGAGGTATACTATTCATGGATACATTTTCCAGCAGCAAATGCTGTAACAAAGTACTTCCACTATTACAAAATAGAGGAACCTCCTAATGAGTACACTCCTTTCGAGGAGGTGGAAGTACCACTCAAATTCCAAGAGCATTTGCTCTTATTTGATGGCGCCCTAAAACATAACAATCACATCACCAGGCTCGGTCCTTTAGGTAGACCAGGAGCAACGTGGCCGGTCCTGGCCGGATACACACCACATCCAGACATCGATGGGATGTCTGCACCAAACCTTTTAACACAGCTAAAACAATTAATAAAAATTAATAGACAATTAGTTCAGTATGTGATGCGGACTTCAACAATTCAGCCAGCGATTAAACTTCCACAGCTGACCCCTCACCAGGGGAACACAAATAAAATTACACCACAGAACATCCAATCCTGCCTAGGTAAAGTACCGGCTAAACGGGAACAAATACCATTCTGATTGGCACAGAAAATTACCCAAATAGAGGCGGTGTTTCCTGACACCACCCCGCTAGAAAAACACAGGATTCTGACTATCTGTCTCCCAATGGGAATCGCACCACACATAGAGGACTGTGACACTTGGGGTACAGTCTTTGCTTCCATCTACACAAAAACGCACGGTGTTCCATCCATTTCGGTGATACCAGATGTGCTAAAACAAATTCAAGACGAATACGGTCCAGAACCTGCTTTAACTCTTGGTATGAAATTACTGAAAGACTTCAAGCAGGTCTCGGCTATATTATTAGCCAACATAAAAGGTGAAGCAGCAAACGTGGCGATCCGCCAGAGGTTAAAAGAGCCAGATATAGCAGACCAACCAGCTGAAATTGCCAGAATCATATAAAAATCCTATGAGGAACTAGGTAGAGATAGTTTAGGTGGAATACCAGTAAAACCACAACTGACTGAAAGTCCAGAAAAAATATTTTTTAATAATAATTCACCAAAAAAGAACTGGGATGGAAACAAACAATCCAATCCAAAAGAAAAGAAATTCCAGTCCCGAGGAAGGTCTCCTAGGCGAAGAGAAAAATCTCCGAACCAAAGACACAGGTCACCCCAGAGTGACCCCTCTGGGAAAAGATATAACCTTAGAAATAGGGATAATATAAAAAAGCCTGATAGATATCAAGACATTGATACGCGTCCCTCTCAATCTTTTCAGACTTCCTCGCAGAAATCGGAAAGAAGAGGACGATCAGAACAAAGAGAAGAGCACGCCAAGTCCAAAGACAAGGAACCTGCTCAACAAAAAAAGAAATTACAATTTCCCAAAAAGAAGGTAGCCAGTATCAAGGTAGTTAACAATGCCGAGAATACTGAGGACACAACTGAAAAACGAAGAGTGGGCTCAGACAATGCTAGACAGCGCAGCAGAAGTGAGCATAGCTCGCAAAGTCCTTATGAATCATCTGGAGACAGTGGACACGAATGAATATCTTCAAGTGGAAACTGCAGACACCAGGGTTAGCAAACCTCACAAGATATACGAGATAACATTACGTATAGAGGGAGATAAGACTAGGAAAATAAGGGGACTATTTTGGGATAACCTCTCCAAGGGTTATGACATCCTTCTAGCTGAAAAAGACTGGCCACCAGAGTTTGTCAGGGAGTGCCCTCATGGCGAAGAAGTAATTATGCCTGCCTTCTCAAATCAAATTCCAATTCATAAAAAATACACACTTGCCAGAAAGTGGGCAGTGGCTCTAGCACCTGCTTTATATAAAAATCATGTAGGATGGGATGAGGACTCCCCTCCTCACAAAATCCAGTTAAAATCACAACCTACTGCACAAAGGCAGTACCCAATTAAGCAAGAAGCTAAAAAACAGGTAAATGAAATACTAGATCAGCTAGAATACCAGGGGGTGATTGAAACTTGCACCTCACAAATGAACAACCCTTTGTTTCCGGTCTCCAAACCAGACAATTCATATCGTCTAGTTTTGGATTACCGACACCTTAACACATGTTGCAAAACTTTTGCAGTGCAAAACTCACACAGTGCTGCACTAATGAATAACATAGTGCGCAAAAAATACGAAACAACCTTAGACATCTCCAATGGATTCTTTTGTCAAAACATAGCACAAGAGAGCAGATATTTAACTGCATTCTCAGTAAATGGCACTCAAAAACAATTCTGTCGGTTAGCCCAGGGGTACAAGAACAGCCCGGGGGTATTCTCAGCGAGAGTAACAGAATTACTTCATCTATATGATGATGAAGCATTATCTTATGTCGATGACATTTACTTAACAGATGATGACTTGGAGACTCACTTGAAAAGAGTGAACACCATAATACTTGGGTTCGCTGCAGAGGGTTACAAATTCAACTTTAAAAAATCCAGAATTGCCCATCTGACAGTCCTATTCTTAGGATATGAGTTATCAAGTGAAGGCAAAAGCCTGGCTGACAATTTCCTAGAGAAATGTGCCGTACTCCAAGCACCTAGAACACTAAAAAACTTACAGTCGATTCTAGGCTTCCTAAATTTCAGAAGAACATACATTGCAAATTACGCAGAAAGGGTCAAACCCCTTTATGATCTAATTAAACCAGATTTTAAAAGATCCAATTGGACTCAAATACACACAGAAATTTTGAGATCCTTACAAACAGACATGCTAATTAAAACAAAATTAGAAACACGTGATAACACACGCAATCTTGTGATTCGAGGCATCCCAGGGAGATGTGGATTCACATACCTGACCTCTAATGAGGGAGAAAAGGTACCAATTGCATTCAAATCACACTTGTACACAGAAGCTGAACAGAAATTCAGCAACAAAGAAAAAATTGTTCATGCAGTTCAAACCGCAATAGCTAGAGAAAAAGATCAAGCAGACGGTAGACATATCACAGTCAGAACAGCTGAATCAGCCTTTGAGGCATCAACAACACCGTGTAATTTACCAACAACAACATTGGATCCAGAATGGTTACAATGGGTGAATTCAATCACAACGGACAAAGTATACTACTACTTTGATCCAGAACTAGAAGAATTGAAAAATCTAGCATATGAAGAAACATATCCTCTGCCAATCGACATTCTGCCTTTACGACATTACGCCTGTGTAATCTATACAGACGGACATGCTCAACCGTCCGTTTCGGGAGAACAAGCATACAACCCCACATGTGAGATTACAAAAGAAGTGTGGCGCGGAGGTAAACTAAAACCTCTATTAACAAAAACACACTCAGTAGAAACTAATTCAGAACAACAAACTGAAATATTAGCTTTGAAAATGGCGCTAGATAATGCGGATCGCGAATTCCCGACACTTATAGTGTCAGATTCATATTACTGCGTCAAATCATATAACAGCGATTTGCAGACATGGATTCAAAACGGTTACAAAGATGACACAGATGCACCAATAAAGCAGAAACTGCTCTGGGAACAAATAGCTCTTTTACAAAAAAGAACTACCAAAGACTCACGTGACACACTCACTGAGCCATCAGCGTGATGGCGTTCACGTTGCAGGGAATTCATTGGTTGAGACAGCCACAGCGGCAGCCACTAAATCGGCTCCCGTAGATCGAAAAAAGCGTACATTAAAATACATTGGCGGTGAAACAGTGCTGGCAGTGAAAACGTCATCAAAAGGCGACTGCTCAGCGTTACCGATCAACTATCCACTCAATTATACATACATAATCGATGCAAACTCCGTCCCTTTTGCTCGAATCCCTGGAGTGGGGGATAGGGTGATTCCAAACATGGACAGGATTAACTTGTTAATCGCAGACGCACACATGGGCGAGGGTCTCAGACACCTTAAACTAAAAGATTCTCTGGAAGAATTACAATCACGGTACTGGTGGCCAGGCATGAGCCTGCGTCATACCATGTTTGTAAAAAACTGCCCAAACTGCAACAGAGATCGCAGTGGGGAGAGAAACAGTTTAATACCTCGTCGTTCTACTCCAGGAAAAATCAGGAGTAAAAAGGAAGGGTTGCGATTAACATATACAGGCTAGTTCCACTTATAATGTAGATCACCAGCACTCGGCTGACGTCCGGACTGTTATACAAAGATTTGCGGGTCTAAATGGCATATACGCTAAGCGCATGCTACGTTTGACCATTATTTTCACTCAAGCCCTCCAGCCTGGGGGGAAACATGGCCAAATGAGCATAGTCCAGCGGGAATCTTCTCACTTCCTTCCTGAGGGTACGGGACGGTGTAAAGAAAAAACCAAGGCATAAAGCAATCTATAACGGAAAGGATATTAGGTTCGGGAGCTGGGTGGGTCAAACATCTAATAAGTGTCCAACGTAGTCTCAATAACTTGCCAAGAAATTCTCTGAAGGGATTCAGTGCGTACGAATTATTATTTGGAACTAGGATGATGATCTCTGACATTGATAGTCAGACTTCAGTGGTGAAAGAAAAAACCTTTGATATCAAAGACCGTTTGGCTATTTTGCAGGACTTAAACAAAACAAGAAAAGACCTGAGCAACATAAAGTTGAAACAACAGCCAACAACCACTGAAGAACCACCACCTGTCCCAGCAAGACCTGTCTGGATTCCAAAAGTCGGGGATCTAGTCAGGGAAAAGATCGCGGTAAAGAAGGAATTTGGGCCTTCTTACAGAAAAGCAGTTCCTGTCTTGTCTGTCAACGGGACAAGATCAGTTGTACTACCGCCACTTGCTGGAAAAAAGGAGAACTGAGTTGTATGAATCGACCTGGTAAAACCACAACATGTGGCCGATAACAAACAGTAGGCCAAGTGGACTCCCAATAAGTAGCAGAACACCAAGGTTTGCTACCAGTACAGAGGTCCTAACAAAGAGGCTCATCACATTCGCAACGCCTACAGAAGAACAACAAGGACTATGCAGCAATGCAATAGAACTCAGACCTCTGAAAACCCAAATAAAAACATTTAGCAGAAACACACCAATCTATAATGAAGTAACAAGTGAAAATGCAAGAAACAGAAATCCTGAACCAATTGGAACAATTGACAAAACTGCATCCGGCTACTTCATAAACTTCGATGATTCCTCTGAAGGCTTCAGTGAATCAAAGACACAGCCATCATCAAAAACCTTTAAAGATAAAGCTAAGGAACTTTTGAAACAACTGAAAGAAACATATCTGATTTCTCCATGGATTGAATTTTGGGTGGGTTTTGGTGCATTTATCCTCATACTTTGGCTCATCATGGTACTTACTTTGGGACGCTTCATTGAGGGAAAATATGCTAAAATGGACACAGCAAGTCAGAAAATCAACTTGATCCTCAAACCACACACATCCTCACACGTCGAGAAAAGAGAACTTTCTTCAGCCAACTTCACAGCCAATCCGATACCGGGTGGGGTAGCCTGGGACAACACTGACTATGAAATTTATGGTCCGGTCGAGATCCTGAAATATCCACACCAAATTAAGATCTCATTGAGTGACTTTGCAAAACCAAACTCATTTGCTGATGATTGGGACTTCGAAAGCATTAATAATATGATGTCTGACTTAGTAATGTCTGCTAAATTTACCAAACATGATTATTTGCAGGGTTCTACAAATTATGATAGTATGTATTGCTATAACCACTATGGTAACCAGTTTTTACATAGATCTGCACAACCTAGAAATGTTTTAAATTATAATCAATGGGAACATTGTGCAACACCTCCAAAAGGGAGCTCAAGAACCGTTTACGACAAATATTCATATTTTTCAGGTTTCAACACAAGTAATGCTGAAACATTTTATTTTAAATTGTCAAACAAAACAGGGACCAAGACCATGATAACCAACACAAAATTGTTATATTCAGACTCATTCTTTGAAAAAATGAATACTTTTGGTTTTGAATATTGGGACAAAAATGTTGAATTGAAAAGTGTTTGGGGTACAAAAGAATGGCAAGTACAAGGTATAGAAGCTTTGTTTAGAGCCTGCATGATCCCAGAACAAATGATATTTTTAAATGACACTGTTCAACAAACCACCTGTCTTGGCCTAGCCAAAATCAAAGATTTAAATAAACCGTCTATTCCAAAGCCAACAATGTTTAGCAATAACTCTGATACAGATGAAGAGATAAACGTAAACCATATATTAAACCAAAACAGAACACATCCTGATTGGAAACAGTGGTTGATCTGGCCCACAGATACTAATAACTGTCAAGACAGATTCCTGAACAAAACACAGGGGTTCAAAATGACCAGGCCAGACCCTAGATATCCTCAAAGACATCACCCAGGGATAATAACAACCTACAGTGTGGGCAAATTATGCCTTCAATGGCTACAAACTTCCACACTGGCAGAAATTAAGCAACACCTAACTTTACTTACTGATGGTGCTGACTTGCGTGATTTCACTTTGGGACCACGCAAACAGCGTCAAAAGCGTTTCATAGCAGCCTCTGTATATGCAGCATACAATGAGGTCTGGAAGGTTACTCAAATTGAAACAGCAGAGAGAATACGGGAAATTGACCGTATTAATTTGGAAAAATCACTTTCTGTAGTGGACAATGGGTTAATGACTCTGTCCTCCCGAATTTTTTCTTTGGACAGCATTGTGTCTTCAGCAATCGACATATTATCGCAAGACTTACTGTTATTACAACACGGTCAGTCACAATTGCGTTCTATTGTACAGCTTGGCTGGACGTTACAAAATCTGCGTTCAGGCTATGTGCTTTGGCGTCTAATCAACACAACGTCATTATTCCAAATGTTTAACCTTACTGATAGACAAATCGGTATGGCACAAAAGGGTGCTGATTATACAATCTTGAGCATTGAAAAACTAGAAAGATTACCAATGACAATGTCAGAACGACCTGTCAGTGAATGGATAATACATGGGATAATAAATATTCCAATCTCAACCTTCAGGTTTCAATACTGCCAAAAATATATACAGGCTGGCATGTACGAGAAATTGGGAAAGGGGTACCTTAAAACAACATGGAACCTGCCCTATTCACATGCATGTGTCAGTAATAAAGGACAGAAAGTGTTTCTTAGTGGCAACAATTGTGCGATGTCACTAAGTGGCACACTTCTGTTAACGGAATTAGTTTGCATGGAGCCTGTGAAGGGAATTCATACAACCTTTCATGTCACCAACAAGGCGCACCTGCAACAGAAATAGAACCATTCTTTCAAAGACTCTATAATGGGAGTTACATTCTAATTGTAGACCGCAGATGTTGTAGTCTTATGCCCGGGACTCCTTATCTAGTAACTACGACTGCGAAGGTCAAGTGCTGTGGACGCTCGTTGTTCCCCAGCTCCTTCCCAGACAGGGAGGCAAGGGCATGGCCCGATTTGAAAATTACTTCTATTCGAATAGATACTTTAAGCAGAATGAAAACAGTGCTTCTTCAGACGCCTACCAGGCTCTCGTCATCAAAAGAAACGTATGATCTACAAGTCGCAAGGACGACTGCAGAGATACATACATTATTATCAACTAATTCCCCCGTACATTTCGCGGAAATCCTAAATGAAATCTTAAATATTTCTGATACCAATGGGGTCTCAAAGGTATTTAAGACAGTATTTTCGATGGCATTAACACCATTCAAAGCCATACTGGGTATTTTTCCAGATTTCGTCCATTTGATTTTTGGCGGACTTCCCCTGATCTTGGGACTAATTGCAGGAATCCTATTCTTAGTCCTTATTTTTCGTTATGGCAACCCATGTCACAGACAAAACTCTTGCGACAAGGGAAGAAACAATCCTAGCCATTGGATACCGGGACCGGATATCAAAAATCCTGGGACTCTCCCGGCTTAGAGACCTGAACATGACTTGGTTTCTATCATTTCGACCAATGTGGCAAAGATGTGTTTTACCTGTATTGAGGTGTCTGCTATGCGGAGAAGAATGCGTGTTAGACACCTGTCTGACGCTACAATCGGATACGCCGATGGATGCAGAAACATTGTTGAGCCCGATCAAGGTTCATGCTTTGTGCTGCCCTCAAAGGCTACCAATCCTGATGACGGCATTCGTGGAAGCTTCACCACTACGATTGATGGGTAGTGAAGTTCAAGATGAAAGCAGCATCGAACAGGTACGACCTTCTGTCAGCAATGCGAATCAGAATGTCAATGGAGACAATCATGCACAAGAATGCATGATTACACCTATTTCCGAGTTAGTGGAACTTTCCCAGGAAGCTGTTGACAGTTTTTTCGAAAGCCTAAATGATATGATGTTCTCACCCGAACAGAAATAGAGACTTTTGAGCAAGCTCGCACACGGCGTTCCCTGAATTCGGCCTTCAACTTTAAATAATAAAGTCACATGAACTATTTTTCACTCCAGTTCACGGACAGCAACTCTTTCAGAAGCCCCAATTCATTTTTTCGGTTTTTCGGGACACTTATCTTCTGCTTAAAGTAAGAAACTATTCCTAAAGAACTAAGATTTCTATTTTTTAGATACTTTATAGACTTTAGCTGCCCGCTGGTATGTTCATAAATATTTTATTCTGTGATGGAATGGTCTCGAATCTTTTTTCTGTATTTAAGAAACCATTTCATGTGTAATTCTCATATACCAAACGAGCAATAATGTATACAAATGCGATTACTTTGGCATTATTCTACAGCTTGAGTGCATACAATATATATGTCTGCAATTTTTCAGTATATTTAAAGAATTTCAAAATGCATTTATGTATTTTGGGGTGGTAAGGTATACACACTACTCTATAGTATGTTGTACTATGTTATACTATGCCTAGATTAGTAAATATGTCCATAGTTAGCGTGGAGTGGGTGTCATGTATTCCTATAGGTTCTGAATCGATCCCCCTATTCCTGACCCTATTCTAGTTAAACAAACCAACAAGTTAACTAGCAGTCAGCCCATGAGGCAGAAAACCCCCATGATGCAGATACCGTTATCTGACGCAGTCACACTACGGCACAGGAACGTGTTATCTGATTAGGTCATAACGCTTGCGATCTAATTAGACAAGCGATATTCCTGCAGCCCCTGATAAGGCATACGGAGTTCTCATAACAAATCAAACCTATGACAACCTGGGCAAAACCCTGCGGCCATTGTTTTGATTTCACCGAGAACTTTAGTAAAAGAATGTGCTAACGAGCAAATCGTATGACATCTTTATTGACGTATCTATGTCCATCCTTACGTCAATCTCGGCACCTTAAAGGTATAAATATTACCGATCTTGCCATATGCAAACACACGCGTGGTGACGAGACGGAGCAGCCATACTTGCCGAAGCCAAGAGCAGAGCGAACCCCGCTGGCAGCAGCCCCGCCTTCCTGACGCGCTGAGAGAAGCTGCTTTCTCCTGCCGAGAATCCAGCACCGGCGTTTCCGGGTAGCCCTCGCAGGCAGCCTGGAATATCGAGACCAGAGAGAGAGATACCATTCCTCATTCATCCTAACTTCCAGGTACAGAACTGAATAACCCCTCACAGAGAATTCTTTAGTTATTCACTTGGCAAAAACAAACTTAACTTAAACTGTAACTATCTATTCCCGCCCTCGTATTAGACTTAGGTCAGGTACACGGGGTAGGCGTATCTAGAAACACCAGTTGAGTACGTTTAGTCAAATGTATATGTGTATGTAATATATTTTATTCATTTTAAACATCTTATGGCTTAGAAACCATATCAATGTTTTTACAGTATTATTTTATACTGCTGCTCTTAATGTATGCACTTTACTTAACT
This sequence comes from Lissotriton helveticus, assembly GCF_964261635.1. Classification (NCBI taxonomy): domain Eukaryota; kingdom Metazoa; phylum Chordata; class Amphibia; order Caudata; family Salamandridae; genus Lissotriton; species Lissotriton helveticus. The sequence continues at coordinate 198,784,027 of NC_136060.1, forward strand.
ATAAGTATTGCAATAATATCGATCCATTTCTCTTGTATGAGAAAAGAGACTGATCAATAAATAACACCTTTTTATTGAACACGCCCGTCTCTTCCTTTTCTCTACATTCTGATGAGACTAAGAATGCACGTACTGACTGAGTAAAATAATTTGCCTTTTGTTCACACGACTCTCGAGATTGACTCTTGATTAGGGGAGAGCAAAGTTGTCATGTTCTATGGTTGTCAGAAACTAAATCCCTTCTTGTCTAATCAGGGAAGTTAAGTCCTCCTTGAACATTTGAGAAAGTTTCTAGTGAACTCTGAGCTAAGCTGGCAAACCCAAAACTTTAAGTCTAGTATCGACAGTAGTAGACCTAGTTAACGTCTGGCCTAGGCCTTTACTGCTGTAGGTATTATTCCAATGCGCAGAGCCTATTGGGAAGATAGGAACTACACTACAGAAGATCTATTAGTGGCAGCTCACTGATGCTGGGGGCAACTAACCTATCTTCCCTTCTCAGTTGTCTTTGAGATGCGCTATCCTCCCTTAGTGCCTTTAGACGGTTCTCTTGTTGCACCTTCTCAGACCCTGCCTCTGCTACCCTTGCTTCCCTTGCTTCCTGAATCCTGGACTGAGCATTGGGGCGTGTTACTATAGGATTACATTTTGGGGTATGATTTACTGTGTCAAACCGGCTATCTGTTCTAGGCTCAAAACCCATTAATGGTAATGTAGTTGTAATCCCTAAGGCTGGGCCTCCCGCCTGCGGCGCCCTCTGGGCCACAAGTGTTGCAGATAAAGCCGGTAGTGGATGAACAGGACAGTTACATCGACAAACCCCTAAGGTAGATGGATTTAGTGGGTCACCATTTGACTGATCAATCAGCGAATGTTTCTCCTCGATTGACCACAATTTACATAATAAGGGATCCAATAACACAGACACCAATGTCTTGAGCCTTCTCCACTGATCATTATTAAAGTAAAAAATCAGTGGGCTACAGGATGTACCCTTCAGCATGGATGTCTTTGATGACGCTTGTGTGCCTTCCGGGGCCGTAAGTTCTTCATTGGGCAACTTAGAAGGTAGCTGCTTTGGTCTGGGCTTTTGGGAGCGGTCTCCCCTTGTCCGTTTTGCCGGCGGTTCATTACTTAAAGCCCGTCCTGTCTCTCTGAGCCTGGGATTTAATACTGTTAGTATTCTACTAGAGACCGGAGGTGCAAGGGGCACAGCGGGCAAGACCTCTGGGGATCGGGGTACCATCGGCACTGGCGGAGCTGCACTCCCCGCCAGCACCGGCACCGGAGAGATAGAGGCCTAGATGTATCAAGCCTTTTGTGATTCGTTAAATTTCGGCCTTAACGAATCGCTACCGGACATTTTGCATCTTTTGGGATGTATGAGAAATTAGCAAAATAAGGAATCGCAAAAAAATGCGATTTCTTATTTTGCTTAAGCATTTAAGGAATCGCAATTTTGCGATTCCTTAAATGCCGTGTATGAAACTTTTTTACATTGCGAATTCAGGTTAAGGAATCGCAAATTAACACCAATTTGAGGTTCGTGTTAATTGGCAAAATCCTTTCAAAAACCAAAATATGACAATTTTGAAGGTGGCATGTGACACACATACATGCCCATAGGGCATGTATGTGTGCCATATGCACACACATGTAAGTTTCAGGGGTGCAGCAGGGTGTCCATGAGACACCCCTGCACCCTTGAAATAATTCTCAAATTGTGATTAGCAAATTGCATATTCGCAATTTGAGAATTACTTCACAATCATTCCTATGGGCCTCCTGGCCCATAGGAATGCATGGGAAATTATTCCTTATTTGCGAATTCGCAAAATGCGAATTTGCAAATAAAGATTAATAAGGAATCGCTAGAAAAAAGCGATTTTTTACATATAATCCATTTTGCGAATTCTAAATAGCGATTCGCTAAAAATAGCTATTTAAGATTCGCAAAAATGGAATTTTGATACATCTAGGCCAGAATCTGCTAGAATAGCTAATTCGGTGTAAGCATCAATCAGTTCTAACACTGTATCCGCTGGCCCCACTGGTCTGTCCATATATATTTGGTCGTCATGTGGACACCCAACAGCTGGTTGGACCGCTGTGGGGGATCTAGCCCTGCTTATACCACCTAGTGATGATCTTTTATGTGTCACAAGAGTGTCCAGGGAGAGTCTTTTTTTCCGTTAGTTGTATTTCATGTGTCAGCACCGATTCCACCCATGTTAAAAAAGCGTTGAGGGTCCCCACAATTCCCCCCCTGAGGACATGAGGGCATCCTTACATTTAATCCGCTTGGTCATTATAGTCTAATGGATAAAAAGGTTTATAATAATAAACGGTACCTCAGCTGTAAGAGTCCTACACCACAGATCCGGAGTCACAAGGTAGGCCCAGCCCAGCCTCTTTCAGGCTTAGACAGGCACAGACGGGCCCTCCCTATGTCATGCCCCCACACATCCCGCACTGCGGGACCCCTCGGTTCCCTTTTCAGCGCCTCCTGGCATGCTGATGACAAGTGTGGCATGCGCGCCGCTCAGGCTGGTGGGATATGTAGTCCTTTCCCCCCCTCAGCCTTGTGATAACAAACTGTGGCGTTTGCCCAGCAGGACAGACAAGCTGGGCAGAACACGGCAGTGGCAACAAGTAAGTATGGGTTCCCGCACTGCGGGACTCCCGGTTCCCTTCTCAGCGCCTCCTGGCATGCTGAAGACAAACGCGGCATGCGCGCTGCTCTGGCTGGTGTGATATGTAGTCCTTTCCCCTCCTCAACCTCGTGGAAACAAACTGTGGTGAGCGTCCAGCAGGACAGACAAGCTGGCAAGAACTCAGCAAGGACATCTATGGGGGCTACATTTGCCCCCAGCCTGGCCTGCATTTATGTGGGCCAGTTTAAGGAGAATGTTATTTACCACCCCTCCAACCCGTTCCTGAGTAACATCCAGGAATGGAGACGGTATATAGATGATGTCCTCTGTATCTGGATGGGTACAGAGGACCGGTTGCATCTATTTCTTGACTGGTTGAATCGAGCTGATGAGAGCCTGCGCTTTACCTGGTCCATCAGTAACAGTAAGGCAGTCTATCTGGACGTGGACATATCAGCGGAGGAGAACAAGCTTGTCACCACGGTCCACCATAAAGACACGGATAGAAACTCTCTTCTACATTACCATTCGTTCCACCCACGGTCCCTCAGAGATAACCTGCCGGTAGGCCAGTTTCTTCGATACCGCAGGAATTGCTCCACTACTGAAGCATACGTGGACCAGTCCGTTGGATTGGTCACTAGACTTAAACAGAGACAGTACCCGACCAGAGTAATTAAACATGCACGCAAGAGGGCTCTCAATACCCCACGTGATGCCCTGCTTGAACGTAATGTGAAAACTAACCATTCGTGTCTTCCATATTGTGACCACTTTTGATCCATTGTCTACAAAAATAAGACAGATTATCCACAGACACTGGACAATATTGGACACTCCAAATGACAAGATGCCAGTCCCTCGCTTTGCATTCAAGAGGGCAGCCAACTTGCGCGACAAGTTGGTACATACCAGAAATGTGACAATCAGTCCGGAAATTAATACCATTCCGGCGGGGCACTACCCTTGCGGGGGGTGCTCTGTATGCTCATTAACTACCGCTACAAAAGAGATCACCTTACACAATGGCAAGACCTGGTACTTGACTAAATTTAGTAATTGCAACACCACACACGTCATCTACAGGATCACCTGCAGTTGCGGGTTACAGTACATAGGTCTCACCACACGTAAGGTGAAAATTCGTATCCAGGAGCATCTTAGTACGATTCGGGCCAAGAAACTCACCACACGTTTGGTGCAGCATTTCAACGAAAAAAATCATGGTCAGAGCGATTTAAAATGGACAGTATTGGAGAAAGTAGTGGGCAACACACACAACCTAGACTTGATATTGGCGAGGAAAGAAGCTAGGTGGATTTATTCAGAGAAGGCAGACAAAGAGGGGCTTAACGATTCCATTGAATGGAATAAAGTGAGCAGACGTTAGATTCTGTGGGCCCTTCCCGTGAGTCCTTGATACAACACAGATGTGGGTGTCACTCCTTTTTGACAACCTTCCCATCTATGATTGATTCAAGTTTATTCTGTATATTATACACTGCACTTGCTAACTCTCTTTAGGGCTTGTATCTATATAGGGATGTCAAACAGCGTGAATATTAATATACCACCTACCGCGTTGGGTGTCTTTATTCTGCTAACTCCCATATACTGCCCTTCTAGATACATTTATCTGTGTATTAGGTATCTCAGGCTTGATACCGGGTCCAACTGTAGCAACTGGACTCTCGATTGGCTTGTTTAAACTATGATCCCCAATGCTGCAATACATGGGGGTCCATTTTTGCTGCTACTCACACACTGTCAATAAAGCTCGGCGATTGTAATCGCCCTGAGCGTGGCCTCACTACTTTTCCAAAATGGCCGCCACGTTACGTGAGGGGCGGAGTCCCGTCCAGGGTACTTCCGCGTCTCAATCCAGGCTTGGATTGCGAGACGTCGGAAGCGCCGGAGGGACTCGGCAGCGGTACGTGCCAGCCGGGTTCGGCTGAACTTGGCTCTGGCCCGAACGTTATGAATTCACACCAGTACCGGTAGGACCCCTCCGCTCTGGTATTTTCCTAGAGCGGCGGGTGGTTTCTTTTAACAATTCAGCAGGTGAGCGTCAAACCCGTGATATGACTGGGTTTGGGAAAGGTTTACCGTGCCAGTACTTGGTGATTGCAGGCAGTTCATTTTCCTGCTCATTTTCACGGTGTCCATCTTGCGACACTAGTAACACATTGTCATAAGCTATTTTGATTTTTAATTTAACTGTGGCAGTGGTTATTACTGGACTACTTAGTGGCACATCCTAATGTGAACAACACGGGGAGTTCTCTTCGCCTCACGAGTACTTTGGGATAACCACAGAATCTAAATGTAGACATCAGCATGTATGAAATGGGATTGTTATATGTCTTTTGTACAGGTGACTCACATCTAGGAGTTTCCATGACGGACTTGTGATTTTTGACACGCCGTCTGTTTGATGCCCGACGGTATAACTACCATTCTCGAGCATAAGGTAACTATAGCGATTCGGTGCCACTAGCTACAGTGTGGTGTGTGCGATAACTTTTATTGATTCATAAACCGACCACTGCTGTGCTCTGTTTTTTTAAATGTGTGTTTGTGTACAGGTTCCCATATGAAAAAATGGAGGATTGAGAATAGAGACCCAACCAGTTGCCCTGACGAAATTGCCAATGACAAGGCAATGAAACATGTCGGTCCAGTCACAAAAATGAATGGTATCAATGTAACCATTTTTTAGTAAGTGAAGTTTGGCAGCATCAGAATAAAATTGACTCGGCCAGCCAAACCTCACAATTTTATATCTGTTGGTGTTGGGTGTAGGTACTTGTTAATTTTTTTCTTGAGCACTCCTCTCTGTCCTACTAGGCAGTGTATTTGTACACTCCTTGCCTGTTTCTTTCTTTCTCTATTCTGTCTAGTGCACATTTTCTTTGCACTTGTTTCATCCTCCCAGCAAGGAAAGTAACCGATGATGAGAAGTGGGTATACCGGTCAAAAATAATCCGGGAAACCCCCTCGGGTGTCACGTCCGTGAGGTACTTTCCTTGCTTTCACACATATTCTCTTTATGTGGTGTATCCTGTGCACATTCCTTTTGTATATTTCAAGGCATGTCCGGACCTGTAACACAGCATTGGTTTAATTTAACCTTTTTTTGGTGAGCCAATATGAGGTATGGCCCCTTTAGTTACAGAGTTTGAGATTTGTACCATGCAGGCTGAATAGGGCTTCTTGTTTCAGATTTGTTGAGTGGGGGGCTGCCCTATATAGCCTTTGTTCCCCCTTACATCCCCTTTTGATTGAAAGAACTCAGCAGTGACAACTAGTAAGTATGGGTTGCCAGGCAATTAATAGATCTTCAGATTGCTGCCAATAAATGGTGTGTCTATGAGGCTTAGTGCATGTGACAGCAAAGTTATAGCAAGACCTCAGAACACCCAAACACATATATGTCTGAAAGGCAATCTCTATCCTTGTGAACTGTGTAGCCAAGGGATCTTTCACCTTATTGCAGACACTATATGTGCAGGCTTAGAACTATGTGCTCTTTAACTCTGCCAACCAGAAGCAAAATACCTGTGCTCCTTATTTAAATATTGCTAAATTGTCTTAAATCTGATTGTCAAGTTTAACATACCAGTAAATAGCACTGGTGGACAGCACTACCTATTGTGCCAAGTTAAACATGGCATCAGGCCTACCCTGTTGTAACCAACTTGAACCCTGCTGCACAGACCTATCAGAATCACCCTTTGGAACCTACAAAACCTTGATTTTAAATATTAAAAAGTCACCGCTAAGTATACATTGTTGGCCTGAAGCAGGGTGCATAATATGTAAGAGTAGAACATGGGTGATAATACTAAACAACATGTGCCCCACTGGTCAGGCTGTAAATAGCACATAATATTTTTCAATGGCACATAGAAATAGTCAAAATATAGATTATACTCTTTAATCTGTAACTTTTGACCTGTACCAGCAACAGATTGCATTCAAATACACTATTTTTTATTTATTGAAAATTCAATCTAACACTAAAGGTAGATTTTAATTAAATATACTAGAATTGTAACTTTTAGGAAGTTATCTTTACCTGCCTAATCAAGCCGCAGGAAAATTAGCGTCTGCCAATGCGCACCCTGTACTTGAACTGAATTAGGTATGCATGAGGGGTGAAATTCCTAACAGGAGCTACATTGCTTGATTGACAGGTTCACCTGAATGGCAGGGATGACTCCTCAGTACTCAGCAGAATATTCAGGATGGGACTGTGTGCATCCTGTTGGCACAACAGTTTCAAATCCTTTCTGACAGGACTGTATGATGCACATGTAGAATGTTGGCATATATATAAGGGAGCAAAAAGGGTGCCATGACAATTCTTGTGTGCATTCCCTGTCTGGGTGCTTCATGGTCCTGCTTTTCTTCTAGCAGGTGTCTGTCTCCTGGGTTTTTTGTGGGTACAGAGTTTGCCTAAAACTGGAGTTTAGTGTTAGATATGGGAGGACACTAGTGATATCCTTACAACACTACCACAAAAACACTTATCACTCAGAGCCCAAGTTTAGGGTGGTCAAAATAATTCACCATATTAAAAATGCCCTCCCACATTGTATTTCGGATCTGCTTGCAGTAAAGCAACCAGGAACTATTGGAAAGTGGGCATGGCTGCCCCAGGAATATTTACCAATTGTTCAGGGAGGGTGCAGGAGTCACCCTCTAGCTGATGTCAACCATAAATGTGGCACCCCAAGGTACCATCCTCAGAACACTTTGTGCACCTGTGAAAGAATAGAGAGGACTTGACCTCTTGTCTGTGACCTAATAGAAGTCCTGAAGGATCGAAACTGCTTCCCTTTAAACCTCGGACAAAGAGGTAAACTCAAATATTCAGTTGACTGACCTCCAGTCTAGCTGTAGGTATACAAAAAACTAGGGGTGGGCAGTAAACTCCGCTCAGCCAGTGGAGTTTTGCCACTCCACTCTTTGCTTGGAGTGCGGACTTCAGCAAAAACTCAGCCAACCGTCGCTTGGCAGAGTTTATCGGCTCCCACCCTTAGAATAAATCTGCCTACATGCACCTTCCAGCGGCCTTAGTGTAATTTATTAATGCTACAGCCCCTCCAGCTCTCAAGTGCAGCTCTGCAGACAGAACAGCACAGCTCTGCACGGACCCACCATTAATTGCTATTGTGAGCAACCTAGAGCCAGTACAGTGGCCTAGAAGTATTCCTGTCCTATTCATAGGATTTGTGAAAAACTGCACTGCCTCCGATGACTCAGCACAAGATGAGCTTCACAGGGAAATATTCTGAACACCTTTTATGTCATGCGTGGACAGACCTGTACACAATAAAAAATTATTTCTGGCCACTGCTTAATTCACTACTGCTTAATTCACTTTACTGAAGGGAGAGACAAGTTATTAGGAAATATGAGACTGTCACAATCAAATGATGAAACTGATTGTTAGAACTAGGGATCTCTAGTTGGCTGAGGTAGGTACCTTAGTCCAAATAGGGACCCTTGCTTCTAGTCATGGACTCGTGCCCTTGGTAGCTTGGCACGAGCAGCAAGGCTTATCTCCAAGGCAAATGTGTAAAGTATTTGCAACAACGCTCTCAGTAACCCAATGATGACACCACAAATGGACTCCACACGAGTTTCATAAAAAACTATTATATGTTTTAAAAAAAGATATACGATGAGACCACATGCTAGAAATCCAACATGTACGTATTTGTAATATTTCACCTTGCCGGTTATTAGGCCAGCAAGCCCTTGTAGGTTCTTGCAGTATTAATGAGCAATTCTCAATGATCTAATGCAGTCCTAATGCATCGCTGCGCAGTTCGTAATGCAAGAATCAGGCACTTCATAATGTAAAAATAATGCGCTTTGTAATGCAACAACTAGGCAATTCGTAATGTCAAAATAGTGCAATTCGTAATGCAATAATCAGGCAGTTCGTAATGCAAAAATAATGAATTCGTAATGCAACCATCAGGCAGTTCATAACGCAAAAATAATGCAATTCGTAATACAATAATCAGGCAGTTCGTAATGCGTAAATAATGCAATTCGTAATGCAACAGTCAGGCAGTTCATAATACAAAAATAATCCAATTCGTAATGCAGCAGTCAGGCAGTTCGTAATACAAAAATAATGCAATTTGGCACCGATTGCGCTGCTCTGGACGGTCTCTATGCCACTCTTACTGACTCCCAGTCAGCTACTGCCAAAATATGCCCCTCAACATGGGTATGGTGTAAAACAAAGTACAGCTCCACACTCTGGCCCCGGTACTGCCACTCCTCGGCAAGTACTGGCCACCAATAAGGACTTAAGTGGAGGCTCACACTGCAAAGATGGGAAAGGCCAAGAGCGTTTCTCTCGTAGCCTGCACCCCGCCCCAGGCGGTGACACACGCCCGCTCGCTGAGTGTTACCTGGAGGGTACAATCTTACTCGCCTCTCCTCTCCTCATGGCTGGGCATCCAATGTGACTTTGTTGACCTTGGGCAGTGGAACATGGACCCCCCGACCATGATGGTTGAGGTCTCTCCTTGGCAAAGGCAGGCTCGGGCCGGCGGCGGGGAATTCCTACAGCTCCTCTGGGGATGCTGGTCCGGGCCGATGGAAATGATGGCAGCACTTCTGGTCACTCTGTCGATCGATGCAGAGAATACGCCTGATTCGGGACACACAGTCATGGGCCAATCTCTCCCGAAGGTCTCAGGCTGCTCAGGGCACACGCACACAGCATTGTTGAGACTCACTTGAGCTCCGGGTCCACACCAGCACAGGGCAATCCTCACGAAGGTCTCAGGCTGGACAAAGCACACGCACACAGCATCGCTGAGACTCACTTGGACTCCTGGTGCACACGATCACAGGACAATTCTCACGAAGGTCTCAGGCTGCACGTAGCACAGGCACACAGCGTCGCTGAGACTCACTTGGACTCCGGGTGCACACGATCACAAGACAATCTTTATGAAGGTCTCAGGCTGCAAAAAGCACACGCACACAGCATAGCTGAGACACATTTGGAAACTTTTGTGTTCCTGAGTTTCCACAACAGGGAGCCAACTCTCCTTGGGCCCTTGTGGAGAAGTTATTTCAGGACACAGCGCACAGCAAAGTCCTTTCAAGCAGGGGGAAACAGCACAAAGCATCGTCCCTTAGCCTCTCCTTGGTTAAATCAGCAAACTGCACGCCAGCCCCAGAACACACAGCAAGGGTTAGTCCTTTCCTTCAGTCTCTTCTGTTGTTTCTTCCTTGGCGGCACATGTTCCTCTTGATTACAAAGTAGTTTCAATCCTTTTCAGTCTTGATCAGTCCAACGTTAAGGGGTTTCAGTTCTCATAGTTATACCTCCAAATGTCTTTGAAGTCTTTGTGTTCAGGGGGCACTGACCCCTATCCAAACCAGTTCAGGGTGTCTCCCTGCCAGTGACACCTTCTTCCTTTGATTAGTAGGGGTCTGGAGCCTCAATCACTCAGCAGGAGATGGAGCCATTGTTTTATGGCAGTTTCGCCGGCCTCTTCGCCTCCAGGGGCTACTCCACACCATACTCCAGATGCAGGTCAGCCTGTTGCTGTCTAACCTCCTCCCCTGGGTCAAGAAATTTCCCAGATCCTATCACATTCAAACCCAGATAGTCAATCCACAACCAGGCAGAGACACACAGAATTGTTAGAATAAAAAAAGCAGCCACTTCTAAAAGCGTGGTTTCTAAACACACAATGCAAAAACCAGCTTCACAAAAAGATGTGTTATTAAATTGTGAGTGCAGGCACACTAAATGTAACCTCTCCATCTTAAGCCTATGTGAAGATAGACTGGAAACAAATTACACAGCCTCCTCCATTATGTCCTATGGGCAAAATATTCTTGCAACAATGAAAAACGAATTGGGCAAATTTTCACTGTCAGGACATGGTACACACCTTAGTATATGTCGTACCTTTCACACAGACTGCACCCAAGCCCAGGGGGTACCGTGGGCCTATTATAGGGGTGTCTGATGTGCATAAGGGAAGGGTAAGGCCTAGCAAGTGGGTGCACTTGTCAGGACAACAAGGCAGTTTAACAATCTGTGCGCAGGCACTGAAATGGCAGGCCTGAGTTCTCTCTTTAGGGTTCCTTGTGTGGGTGGCACAATTAGTGCTGCAGGCCCACTAGTAACATTTGCATTACCAGCCCTGGCAAACGTAGTGCACTTTACTAGGGACGTTACTAGTAAGGCAAACATACCAATCATGGACAACCAATTGCCATCACACTTTACATAGGGAGCACTTGCACTTTGACACTGATCAGCAGTGGCAAAGTGCCCAAAGCATCTAAGTTGGCAACACCATGTCAGAAAAAAGTTCTAGGGGCGAGGCAAAAGGTTTAGGGAACTTTTGCCAAAAAGGCCATGTCCAACACTGATGTATGAGCAGTTTGAGAGGGAATGTTTGAATGAGTCTGCACCGTTCACCAAAGGCCCTCCACCCCAGGATGTGCAGCTTGCGGACCGCAGTTCCACCAAGCACACACTCTGGGACTCAGTTGGGGAAATCGGGGAATATAAGGAGTTTCCAGCAGTTGAAGAACCCTCTGCACTATGCTGTTAGGATGTGGGCCAGACTAGGTCTGAGCAGGTAGAGTCTGGTGATACTGAATTTGATTTGCTAGTATATGTGGTCAGTGCAATACATCGGGAGCCCTGACAGGCTGAAAAATGACAAACTCACCACTTGATAAGTCATTTGTCAATATGTCCATTCCTACGATGCCCCAGACGATTGACAGAATATCACTTTGATGTATGGTAATTGGTGTTAGCGTGTCTGTTTGACTGGTAAAGAAGGCAACAGGTCTGTGTAATATGGGCAGAATTGCCTGTGAATTGTCTCCATCTCCCTCACCGCCGATACGAAATTGTCTTTGGTATAGTTTTACTTGCCTGGAATTACAGTGAAGCTTTATAGAGAAGTAAATGTGGCTGTATTTAAAGATGCAGCATTTCTATTAGCGTATTTATGTATGGAGTTGTATTTTATTCATAGTCTAATGTGGCAATTATTGCGTATGTTTAATTTTTGTCTAGAGGGATTTTTGAAAGGAGGTGGACAATTAAGTTAATTGCTGAAGACGTTCTGATATTTTCACTGAGGCTGTTTATCAAGGCTTAGTAGATGGAATGACAAAGGCTATTTTGCACTTTGTTCACAGTATTATTTACTGTAAAAGTAAGGTCCCTAAACCACTTTAAGAATGAAAAGGCAAAGCAATAGGTCACACACACACATAAACAGGATGGAGTGATCCAATATGTACATACTAGATATACACATTTCACAGTCCTGCATTATATTCTTGCTAATAATATTCACAAAATATATACATTTTTAACATTCCTGGATTGTATCTCACTAATTTGAACCACAAAACTGGAATGCAAACAACGCAACACAGTTCAATGCACAAGAAACCGATCACACGAGGAAATACAGGATAGTAACTTCAAAATGCAGCTTCCCCTAGAGAAAGACAGCAACAGATTGAAAAGGTGTCAACTTATTAAAAAGCAGCAATTATTTTCAACTTTCAGAATGGTTATTATTTCCATAGACAGAATTAAAGAAATAATTCATACATTTTGAGAAGTCCAAAAATATCAATAGGTAGCTTTCTCTTGAATTTAAGAGACCAGGAAACCACAATCCGCCTTGCTTTGCTCGGGCACAGGAAGCTATGAAACTGAAGCACTTCCTCTTATTCAACTGTGAAGACGGAAAAGATGCAAGATAATGAGTGGTGCGACAAGCTCGGGGGCGGCCCCTTTCCCTGTGCCATCTATTTGAACAGTTAATGACCTCTGGTATTTTAACCCTTCACATATGCAAAAGCTGACTGCCACAAAACCGTGTCCTTTGTCTGTCACCCTCGAATGGACAGGTAGGAACCTCTGGTATTTTGACCCTGTGCACCTGCAAAAACTGAGTAGCACAATACCATGTGCCCTCCTTTCCCTGTCACCCTATAATATACAGGTAAAAACTTCAGGGGTTCTAACCTTTAAAATATGCCAAAGTTGAGTGGTACTGTACCATGTGCCCTCCTTTTCCTGTCTTTTACTAATTATACAGTGGTCCATGTCTTCTTAGACAGGTAATATCAAGAAAAATATAACAAATACTGAAACGCTAAGTTTAATCTTGCATGCAAAAGCCCAAGACCCCAAGCCATAAACCTTGAGGTAACAGAAGCCCTACAACAAGTCCTGGCTCGGTGCCATCTTGTATGTGTTTGAAAAGAGGGAATTCGGATGTGGCAAGGTGACAGTCTGTAAGAGGACAGGGCGACTGGGGGGACAAGAGTATGACACCCACAGCCTAATCCAACCCTAGACCCACACACCACACTGGGGCAAACCACAGCAGAAACCAAAAAGCTCTTTGCCTTAAATGTGTGTGTCTGGTGCCTCAGGCAGGAAGAGCCGGCTAGCAACAGATCCCACCTTCAGGGGAAGCCCCACTCTCCAGAGACTGGAGAACCTTATGTGCGTCTCTTCGTTGGTCGCCAAAGAAATGCTAGAGTTTGTTTTTTAAGCAGGAACCGACATTTAATGTGTTATCTGAAGTAATAAGAAACACATTGAGAAGCAGAAACCAAATCAGGAGTGGCACTTTATTTAGACAAGTAAGTAACAAGAGTGAAAGAAACATTATTAATCATAAAATAACACGCAATCTAACAAAGAATAAATCACAGTAATTCCGAGAGAGAGAGAGAAATTGAATAGCAAAATGCAATGAGACAATATAACCGTATCTAAAATTGAAATATACATAAATCAATCAGCTAGCTAGGAGCAACTCTCTGTGAAAGACAGTATACAAAGTGGTCAATGAGTTCGTCAGTGGGCAGTCATTTTATACAGTTTTAATGAGGACCTGGTGACCGCATAATCAAAACATTAGCAGGTGTTTGACCGCAGCACATAACAAAAGCTGGCGATTTATTGAAAACAATTCATGTCACTTTTTTTAAAAATAAAAAGAGCAGAAGTTTCAAAGGGTACAAAAGTTTATAAAAGGTCACAGGTTATTTTGAACCATGTTGCTGTCTTAGTTTCAAAAGCTAGCAAAACATCAGGTGCAAAGTTGTGGTTAACCCCCACCTCTACTCTTAGCCTATCTTGTTTTTCTGGATGGCAGAGGCATCCTGTTTATCTCTTCATGTTCTCAATTTAAAGTACGATGTGAGCATAGAGGACAGGGGCTCAGGCACTTGTTTATCAGTAAGGCAGTGACCTGGGGTTATTGGCCTTCACAGGGGAGATTCATATAAGGCTACAAAAGGGCAGATACTTAAGGAAGTGTGAACAATGCAGCAAACCATGTCTATGGCTTTGCAGAGGTTTTTGAGACCTTCAGACTTCACATGTTGACAAAAAAGGTCTGGTGCATTATATGATACAAATTAGACCCTGTTACACCATTCTAGTTAATTTGCTATGTTGTGCGAACAATGGAGAAGTCACTTTCACCTGCAAGCGACCGCAAAACGTCATAAATGGCTGTTGATGTTGTCTTGGGGTAACCAGCACTGCAGCTGCAAAGATGGTGGAGAGCAGCAAAACAGGGGAGCCCAAAGACAGTGCAGAACTGTTATTGGCACACCATACGCTGCTGTCTGAGGACTTCCAGCGGTTTACATTGGAGCAAGTGAAAATAAGATGCTACAGATGCTACAGCCTTTGTCATTCACCCTTGACACATCTTCAACAGCACCTGTTAGGCACTAAAGGATGCTTTTCACTAAAACCACACACACCCCGAACTGTGCTCCAAAGCACAAGAACTCCTAGCTCTATAGTCGACTTTCAGTTTTCTTTTCAACAGTTCAATTTGCAATAGAGTATTGATCAAATGCAATGTTAGGTTGTATCTCTACTCTTCGAAAATGCTTTACTTTTGTAGCCTGCTGACAAGACAAGGTAGGGGTAGGCAGAACTCCACAGAATCTCAAAGAGTTTTAATGTAACTCAGCAGAATTCTGCAGAGTAAAACTCCATGAGTTCTGCCCACTCCTACAAAACACTTCAAGAGGCACTGTCCAGTGGCAGCTGGACATGAAGTAAACTTTGCTGTTTGCCTCTGCCTGTTGTCCGGGGACTCTCTACGTGTTTTCCCCCGAGGTTTTGGGGCATTTGAAGTCCACAACTGTGGTTGTTGGAGCACCAGAAGACAGTTTGGAAACTTTTAAATACTTTTTCTCCAAACCAGCAGGAGGTCCTGCCACGAAAGTATCTGGCCCCCAGTTCAACGATGTGGGATTGAATTTCAGCTTTGTCCCACTTAAGGTAAATTTTTCTTCTCAACTAGAGACAAAGCCCCTTTTTTTGTTGGGATTAGGAAACTTTTTTAAACGTTTTGACTTTGAGAAATTCACCTGGAACAAACCCCTTGTTGTATTAAACTTGGGCTTCATTGTAAGCCTAAAATCATGCCTAGGTCTCTCACTACCATTGGTAATGTGTGCTTTGTGGTGCTATTTTCAATGAAATCTTTAAAAGTTCCAGTTATTAGATTTTTTTCAAATTTAGTTTAGGATTTCTATTCCTTTGTGCTTTTACTTTATTACTATTTTGGTACCGCATAAATAAATTACACATTGCCCTAAATTAACCCTTTTAGCGCAGTGTCAAAAGCAACAGGGGATTGAGTTCAGGTTAACTACGTAACTTTGAGAATTCGCTCTGACAAGAGTTGTGATTATTCCTTGAGGTGGGCAGTCACCCACACAAAAATAATCCAATTTCTTACACTGCTCAATTTGCATTTTAGTCTATAATAGTACAAAACTATCTTGCATAATTATTATGCATCTTCATTGATTTTAGTGTTATTTGGCTTCCTGTTTATGCTGGATGTGTTTGTGTGTGTGTGCTTGTGTGTCATAACTTGGTTAAAGAATGGTAAACTATCCTTGAAGTTGCTGCCACTATATTGCCACACCATTACAAAGAGAATCATTATGTTGACATAAGGGTGATGGGCATACCGTGAACCTAACAATTAGATTGGCAGAGTAGATGTCCAATCTCGTAAATATTGAGGTGATGACTGTGACAGTAATTCCATTACTGGCAGCTATTTCTGTTGCATTACGAACCCGGACGCGAACGAACGAGCAGTAACCACTGATGTTTTCTAAGCCTGTTCTGAGGCAGAAAAATGCTGCGTTAGACATTTTTGATTGCATCTTCCGGAAAATACCGGCGATTATTAGAAGTTATGTAGCAAAAAATAGTGTACGGTAAAATGTTTACTGGAAAATGTTGTGCTTTACAAAGTTACCTGACAGTTTATACAAGGGGATCAAATGCTAAAGGTGCTCCCAGGCTCCAATGATTTGCTATTTTCAAAGAAGGAATTCAAAGACCATTCAAATTTGACAAATAAATGTGCTTCTTAGTGTGAACCTGATAACGTTTACTTGCTTTATTTCTTCCTGATTTTGTCTGACATCTGTGCATCTGTGCACCATGCTATCTCAAACCGCAAAGCTTGATTCAATTGGCAAAATTGCTATTAAAAATTCCAAATGACAAAAGCAAGCAATTGTTAAAAGAACCTCAATTTCTTATGAATAATGCATCATCAATTAATGAAACGTTAACCTAATACTGTAATTATTCTAAGCAAAATTAAAACCGTGCTTCAAAGAATGGTTTAACATTGTATAGCACATAGTCACAAATCAGATCCAAATATTGACACACATTTAGTTCTTCCACAGTAGCTGAAAGCTTACCGACAACTTCTAACACATTACAAATGTTCAGCACTGAAATCAAAATTAAAACCATCTTGATTACAGAACTATGCTTTGATGTATAACATAGTATCTGCAATGGCATTTTGCTCTTGCTTTATTTAATTGTATATTGTGAATGTATAGGTATTAACACAGAAAGTTCCAGTCTTGGCTGTGGATGTTTTGTGCATGAGATCCATAATTATACATCCAAATTGTGCTGTGCATTTAAGGAGTTATCCTAAAAAGAAATGTTTGAAAAAAATTGTACCAAATAATGTCTTTTTACAGATCATTAAAATGTAATTTACAGCACTATTCAGCCCTCAGTTAAAATATTCTGAACATTTATCATGGCCTCTAATCATTTTTCAAAGTGGATAAAAGCATCTTCCTTGACTCCTACCTTCTACTTTTCTTTTATGTGCCCATCTTTGGCCTTCCGGAGAGATCACTTTAGATGACGCTAAAGGTACTTCGAATATGAACGACTGGAAAATTAAAAAATAAAAACTTCCAAATCACATCTGAACATCCACCAGTTAGGGTAGATCATACAGACTTTAGTGCGATTTAGGTTTAGACATATTTAATTTATTTTACAACATTTGTGGAGCATGATTCTATCTTTTTATATAGCGTTTAAAATGATTTAATAAATTCTGGCTAAAAATGGCAAGGACTGCGTGAAATTTTTATGTGCCTTCTGGAATATAGACTGTAATGCAATTAGAGTCCAGAAAGAGGTAAACGACTGCTAGAGACAAGAGACATCTCAAAGTAAAATAATACTGGTTTGTTACTTCACAATGAATTAACAGTCGATCACCACTGTCAAAACCCAGCCTCCCCTGCAATCACCCACTGACAGCATTCTAGCCTTCATCTCTGTACAACACTCTGGTGCATTTTGTCTAGCTTTGCTCTATGTTAATACTCAATTCTTATAACTAGCTATACAATCATATGTCTCAAAATATGTGCTTAGCTCTCTTAATTTAATTAGTACCATAATGTTTCATAGGAATCTCATTGATCCTAGGCAATCGCTTGGTGTGCTGAAGGTAGTATCACCTCACTGCGTGTATATATACACTGTGTACATATATATAGGTTACAGGGGCATTATAGTTAGGAAATAGACTTCAAAACAACTTAGAAATTAACTTTAAAAAAAGATTACAGAGACGTTACAGTTAGCTTCAGATTTTACACACGTAAAACCACAGAAATTCAGCAGTTATAGTTAGAGCTATCGCAATAAACTATATCTCTTGCCCTAAGTTGACTATAACACGCACCACCGCCCTATACAGTTTTCTCATCAATAATTTTACATCAATTGTTGCACTGATATTATTAATGATGTCATAGAAGATGTCATGTGCGATGTAGTATGTGGGTCATTAGCAGTGCATGGGGAGGGTGTGAGTTATAGTTACCTTTGGGCACATGTTATAGATTATTGAGATAACTCTAACTGTAACTGCTGAATTTCAATGATTTTGTGTGTACATAATCTGAACCGAACTATAACATCCCTGTAACCTATGTATTTTAGTGACTTTCTTAGGTTTTTTAAAATTCTGTTTCCTAACTGTAACATCCCACTAACTTTTGGTTTTTTTCTGTGAATTGTAAAAGTTTTTTCATGTTCATTCCTAACTATAACATCCCTGTAACCTTTATTTTTTTTAATTCTATTTCCTAACTTGTGGAGAAAGTGGGCAGGCCTCCCATGGGATTTTAGCAATCCTCTGTGTGGGTCTTACTGAAGGTAAGAGGCATGATTCTTGGCTTCAATGGACCCTCAGTATCCAAGGTGTCTTCACCCCCCAACATATAGTGCACCAGGAAGTGTGGGGAAAGGGGGCGGGCCTCTGATGAGCTCTCAGCAATCCTGCTGTGTGCACTTACTGGAGGCAACAGGAGGGTTTTTTGGCCTTCAAGGAGCCTCAGCATCTAAGGGGGCTTCATCCCCAACCAGTAAAAATAAAAAAAAATAAAAAACTTCGAACTTCACTAATAAAACAAAGGTTACAAGGACGATATAGTTAGGACATTTTTATAGGACAAATCCTTGGAAATTCACTGAAAAAGCTTAAGATTACAGGGACATTCTAGTTAGGCTCAGATTTCACTTGTTCAATTCCATAGACTTCCAGCAGTTATAGTTACCTGAGCTAACTATAACGTATGCCCCTACAAAGACCTGCTTTTGACCTCACATATTATATCACTCATGACATTGCCAGTGACATCACTTACAACATCCCCAGACATCTCAAATAAAATCACTGATGACATTATCCTGTGACTGTACGTGTTTCATAAACATTTCTGGGACTTAAATATATATCATAAGCTACAGCATAAATACAATTACTATTCTTTTTTTACTAATATTTAGTCATACTATTTCTTACATATCTGAGTGGATGTCTGAATGTTTGTATCAGTGTGTTCTTGGATGTTCGAGTGACTGTATGGGTGTGTAAGTGGCTGTATGGGTGAATGAGTGGATGTGTAATTGATTGTATGGGTGAGTGAGTGTGTGCATGAGTGGTTGTGTGGGTGGGTGAGTGGTTACAGGGACGTTATAGTTAGGCCCACATTTCACACATACAAAGCCAAAGAAATTCAGCAGTTATAGTTACCTGCCACCTGAGCTAACAATAACGTACGCCCCTGAAATGCACTGCTTATGAGCTCACATATTACATCACTCATGACCAGGTCAGTGACATCTCAAATAACATCACTGTTGTTATCACTTAAAGTCTGGGTGGCAGGGTGGATGTATAAAAGGGCATATGGGTCTGCAAGAGTTCATATAGCTCAGAGAATATACAGAATACTTGTGGGACCTCTCAAGCACATATCATTGTGCCCTACACCCTAACTGCAAGCTACGCTCAGTGGTCTCTTATACCTGCTAGAAGACCAATTAAACTCTTCTTTAGGACTTTTAAATCAGACAGCTGGACTAGTTGTGAAAGTCCATGCACTGCCTCAATTGCAGAAGGCTTCAAACATGGTACTTAGGCAACTTGTTGTCATGTTGAGGTAGAAAATGTCAGGTGTTTAGCCCATATCCAAATGAGTGCATCTGTCCCTATGTGCATTTGTTATTACATATACATGTATGTTTGTGGGTAAATGACTGCCTTTGGTTTTCACCTCTCTGATCTTCTAAAAAAGAAAAAACGGGCTGCATGGTTTGCCTACTGGCTGTCTTAGTGAATATTATGTTTTTGAAGTGTGAATGCAACTACCTCCTTTAACAGTTTATGCCTTCTGTACGACTTTTAAATCAGACATTTGGTCTAGTTGTAAAACTCAATTCACTGCGTCAAGAGTAGCAGGCCTCAAACATGATACAAAGACAACTTGTCTGCATGTTAAAGTAGAAAATGACAGTTGTTTAGCCCATGAGTGCTGTATGGATGATTGAATGAATGTATAAGTGGTACATGGATGATTGAATGAGTGAATGAGTATTGCATGAATGTTAGTATGAGTGCATGACCCATGCATGGGCTGCCATAAGAATTTTCTTATTGGTAGGAAAAAGCATCTCGGCCGATGTGTACAAGTGCAATTTGTAAGCACTGGGGACTGTGTCGCCCTCATTGAACGTCAAGTAAGTGAAACCCACTGTACCTGGCACAATCCTTATGACCAAATTTGTGGAATCGTCATGAGTGAACAAGAAGTAAGTCGCAAGCAGATCAGACTGCAAAAACAGCAGAATCATGGTATGTTCCGGAAGCTAACTGGAAGATGGAAAAGAGTGCTGTTTCAATGTGTAAAGCGGTTTGATACGCTAGGCATATTCAGAAATAGATGTCCTCCCGAAATTCAAAAAACCCTGCAAACATTGTAACTTCTTTAGAGTAGAAGGAGGTTGCAACTGAGCACATTTCTCCAAAAAGACCCCCCTACCTTCATTGTTGAGCCTGTAACCCAAAAAGAGTACCGCTAAATAGGCTATGTGTGACTTAGCAAAATAAAATTTGTACCCCAAGTTGGCAAAAGACAGGATGAGGCGTTCCACACGTAAAAGATGCAGTATTAACTCGTCATCTGTCAAATAATGTCATCGACGTATGAGAAAGCATCATGGTCTATGTCCTGTAAAAGTGCCACAACACGCACAGCAAACACCCAGGACTATTCTTATAGCCCATAGGCAAACGCGTAAGTAGTTACCGATTGCTGACCGAGGTAAATGCGGTCAAATCACGGCTATCAGGAGCAAAATTGTGACTATAAAATCCATTGGATATATCAAGTGTGGTGTTATATTTTTTACGTACTATGTTACTTATAAATGCAGAGCTGTGGGTGTTCTGTACTGTAAAGATACGAACATGACAGTTTATATTTCTGTAATACAAAACTATGTGATATGAGCCGCAGGGTTCAATCACACCCTGATATTCCAACTGGGTAAAAATTTCACTTATGGATGCGTTTGCATCTCGTTTGATATGACATCATGCTTGTGGTTGTGGCATAGACTGTAAAGGAATTTCATGTGTTGTTGAATCTTTATCCCAGCCCACCTGATTACCTTACATAGACGGTGCTAGGGCTAATGCCCATTCCGATGTGTACGCTTGTTTAGCCTTTTCAGAGACATGATGGGAAAAACTTTGGAGTATCACGTCCTCCTTCCAGGAAGAAGCCAAACAAATGGAGGAGGCCAATCCGCCTCTATCAATAAAATGTCATAAGAGTAGGTAAGGTTGTCCCAAAAGACTGCCTTAAGTGTCCATTTTATATGACCTTCAATTTGGAGGACTATCTCACAAAGAATATCAAGGGGTGCAACTTGTGTATCTGCTGTTTCCACTGTAATGAAAGTATCAGTTGCTCTCGCCTCCAGACAAGGATGGAGTGCCTCCCACACTATGGTAACTTCTGCCGCACTGTCGAGGAGTGTCGCTGCCCATCTCCAATCGAGGATCAGGGTTCTCACCATCTGAGGCATCCTTTTGCGACAACTTTCTTTGTCTGAAACAGGGCACGATAAGGAGGTTGTCCCTCCGGTTTGGCTTTTACTTCAGTCTGGCATGGCAGATCAAGTCGTAGTTGAGTGGCCTTGTCTGCAAACCTCTCTGGTGTCTTAAGTTTAGAGCGGTCACGCAAATCATATCTACATTCAGAAGCATCAGGTGTTGGTGAACCTGCACGCAAACCTTGCTTCCTCTGTTGCTGCCGCTGATTCCTATTCCAAGCCTTTTTAGGAAAGACTGGATGCCCCTCCTTTTCAGGCGGGGCTTACTCTGTGTCTAATTCCCAGATGCAGATGCAATCTTCTTTGCCAGTTCACATTGTTTATCCACGTCAGCCACTGCCTCGAGGTGCTAACACACCTGTAAGCTAACTGCTTCCCCACTGATTTATTTGATGAGTTTTATATCGCGCTGGCTAGACCCAGAGGTATCAGAGCGCTTTACAGAGTATCAGCACGAAGCAAGTCACATGAGGTTCCAAAATAATTACACAATGTTACACAGTAGAAAAAAATAAAAAATAAAACACAAGCTAAGGATATGAGAACACTCGAGGATGGCAATGAAAAGACGCATGATGAGGCAATAAACAACAAGAGGTATAACAGTAAAGGCGGAAGTTAAGCGGAGGCAAGAAACAGCCTAAGGGGCAGGGGAAGAAAAAGGGGGAGCACAGAAAGGAAAAGGTAAGGAAAGCAGATAAGGACAGGAAAGTGAGAGGGAAACAAAAAGAAAAAGGCACCAGAGATGTCAACAAATTCAGAAAAACAATGAGCAGGTCCGTGGTGGAAGAGACAATCGCGAAGTCGCCTAGCAGGAGACCAGCGGGGAATGAGGATGGGACAGGGATTGCTAAGATGGTGGATCAAGGGTAGGGGAGGCAGTGGAAGATAGTCCCAAAATGGCGGGGAGTAAAAGGGTCTAAGTCCAGAAGCCAGGGGGGCTAAGTCCAGAGAGAAAAAAAAATAAGAGATGATTTCATGGAGAGGCACTAGATGGGGAAAGGAGCCAGATAATCATGGGGGGGCAGTCTATTTTTGAGTCACAGCCGTGCCATCTGCATGCAAGTATTCTGAGCAGCGGTGTCCGATCCGTTGTTGATAGTTCACGGGAGGAACTGTTACGGGCGCCAGGGCAGCAGACCAAGAGAACAGGAGGCAGCAAAGTTGGAACCAGCATGGGCGCCTCTCCGGCACGGACGGGAGGGTGACAGGCTCAAAAACGCCACATAGAGCAGTGTGAAAGTTCTTACCTCTGCAAAATCCCAAATCATCCCAGTTGACTTGCAGGAGGCGCAGTAGGCGAGGTAACTGTAGAGTAAGGCAGCGGCAACCGAGCCCGGAGGCAGGGGAGTGTCAGGAGGGGAGACTCCGCCCGGCTCCTCTGCGGCCATCCAGAGAGATCAGAGAGGCATCAGCAGCATTGTAAAGTGTTCCCCCAAACGTTGGTCACCAGGGACTTCAGAGAGAAGGCGGGGAGGAGAAAGACGACCAGCGGAGTTGAGACGGGAGCTGTGCCCGATGCCCGGCTGGGTAGGTGTCGGCCGTGGTGAGATACCTGGGCCAGACTCCCCCTTTAGCTGAACAGAGCGGCTCCACCGGACATCGGCTATTCTGGTCCTGAAACTCCACAGGAGAAAGCCTCAAGCACCAATTCTAATGAGAATCTCATGCTCACAACCACAGTAATGGAGCATCGAGGACCGCAGTTGAGGTGTGGCTCACTGGTTAGAGGCGGCAGACCCGGGAGCAGAGGACGGCCCGGGACCAGGGTTCAATTCCCGACGCGGCAGGGTCTTGGACCAGGGTCAACGGACTCGATAATTCTCACCTCGGTGCCTACTCTAACTAGGGATCACACTCGGCAAATCTGGGCATTAGCTTGCCTCATCTCCACAACGGCCCCCCACATACGCCGGGGATGCCTGGTTTCACCTTGGAGATACCCAGTAGGGACCATCTCACAGGGAAAGCCAGGACGGGTTCCCCAGCGGTCTACAGCGCAGAGATACTCCTTCGGGAGTCGATTCTAGCGCTTTAGAAACCCACAATCAATCAATCAATCAAACCTAGGTGAGAAGGTTTATCCCCGGAGGAGGTTCGGAATCCAGGGATTTTAGCCAAAAAGGCTATGTCTGGCCGGAGCCCCCGGCCGGAGCTCCTCACCGTGTGGCCATCATGTTAGCAAGAATCATGTCGGAGACAATAGGGAACATGCCAACTAATCTCATCCCCAATTCGAGGGCAGCCTCTTAGCCTCTTCCCCGTGTTCATCTTGAACATTTTTAAGAAATTTCTGAAGCACGGTCACGGAAGGGGTGCCAAAACCGCCAAAAACACCTTTCCGCAAGTGGTGTAATCAGCTAGATTGGGAATAAGGCCTTTAAGTAAGCTCATTGTCAGGATCCCTGTGTTTATCCACAGGAGAGGTATGTGGAAAAACAGCTTTGAGTTGCTCAAATTTTTATCCCAACCAAAAAGGTAAATCATCCCTATTCTGAGGACGCTGCCCCATCACTGAATTAATCATGATAGGACTTATAACCACGCCTCCCCCATGCCCTGGTGGTTGAGTGGCACTAGCCGGAGCTGCCGGTATATTACGAGACATATATTGAATGGCACCTCTGTCTATATGAATTAAAGATGTGTGTAAGATGCCTACTTCTGCATGCGTAACACCAAGATTTGGATGAGGTGTAAAGCCTGCCAAAACGGGCCTTGTTGCCCTGTCGACCAATCAGGGGCTGAGACGGATCACTGAAACAGGGTGAGGAAGGGCCCCATTAAACCATATAGTATGCTCCCAAGCTGACAACAGAACTTCAAATAAACAATATTAGCAGTAAATTTGTGGAAACGCACCACATTCATATTCATGAAAGAAATTATCGTTTCCATCAACAGTTGGAAACTTAACCCAGAATTTAAAAACTTTGAAGCGGCAAGCTGCATCCGCCTCTATTACAAATATAAAATCTGCTCCTGTAACTGGGACTCCATGTTGAGTCAAATGAGCAGTTACTGCGGTGCAGTTAGGCGTAGCAATTATAATAGACATTATTGACACAGTAATGTAAGCAAGGAAAACAGCAGCGCTTCACTGGGTCAAGAACAAATAAAACTAAACTTTTTCAAATTCAACATGAAAAACCTATAAAAATTCTAATGTAGGAGGTAAATCATGCGCCCCACGAACGTCTCTGAAACTGGTGAGAATGTTTTGTGGACAAGCACAAGCGCTACTCAGGGGTCTCATGAATAAGTACCAGACCAAACATTGGTGGCACCATGTTGCAGGGATTCTGCACATACACAGAACTATGCGCAGGATCATGGGACCTCAGTGTATCGGGACTGTGCCTTCCTACCACCTTAGTGCTCACAAGCCCAGAACCGACTAGCCATAGTGTCTCACTCGCTCCCCTACACACTCACAAAGAAGCTAATGATTAGACACCCCAGAACACAACACTGAATGAGTTTTGCATGGATGTTAGTAGGAGTGCATGGATCTCTCAGGATTCGCGGTAACAAGACACACCTATTGACTCACACTCTCGTACCTTTCCACAATAAGATCTGACTGAGACGCAAATATAGTTTATAATGTTTATTTTAACTATTGTGCTTTAACATGCAGTATAGGGGCCACAACATTCAGAAAAATGAATAGCCCATTATAGTTGCCAGGAGGGGTCGAGGGCCTGGACTTCCTTCCCTGGCAGTCCCTACAGCTTTTGCCTCCAACATTCTGCGCCTGAAGGTGCATAAAACCACTGGCCGGGCCCTGCAGTACGGTTGGGGGGCAGGACCTGGACCACAAGCCCTGGCAGTCCGTGTGGCCATTGCTGCCATCATCCTATGCCTGGTGGCGCATTAAACCACCAGCTGGGCCCCGTGCACGGGAGCCCTTTATCGTTGCCAGGAGGGGGGCATTACCTGGACTTCAAACCTTGGCAGTCCTTGAGGCCATTACCGCCATCAGCCCGTGCTTGGAGGCGCATAAAGCCACCGGCCAGACACTGCAGTGCAAGAGCCCAGTATCCTTGCCAGGGTGGGGGCAGGAACTAGACCTCAAACCCTGGCAGTCCCTATGGCCATTGCCACCATCATCCCACGCCTGTGGGCGCATAAAACCACTGGCCAGGCCCGCAGCACAGGAGCCCAGTATCATTGCCAGGAGGAGGACAGGACCTGGACTTTAAGCCCGGCAGTCCCTGCGGCCTTTACCGCCATCATCCTGCACCTGGAGGTGCATAAAACCACTGACCGGGCCCCGCAGCGTGGGACGCACGCAGGCCCGCCTTGGCTGAACGAGGGTTAGCTGGGCCCTTTCTCTTGGTGTCACAGTGTGGCTCTGATCCTCTCTGCAGTCTTGACCCTCTGGCAAGTAACTCTTTGAGGGGCAATCAAGCACTGATCTGGGGCACGGAATCACAGCCCACAGAAACCCCTGCCCCTGCCCTACTTATTGTTGCTCTCTTTTCTTGACCGTCTAGCCCGGGCCCAGAGCTAAGGGAGAGCCCATCATAGTCTACCATCTCCAGGAAGAGCTGTGGAAGGGCTGTTTCCCTAGACTGTGGACCGCGATCTTATCAACTGTGAGTTGCTCACCCTTTTATTACTGGTCTGTAAAACCGTACTCCATGACACAGACACTTAATTTATTTTGACCTCTATGTTGTAGTTTGGTAGTCCCAAGACGCTTACTGGTAAATTGCGGTCAGTATTGCCGCGTCGTTTATATTATTATTTTAGTACGTTTATGTCTTTACTTTCACTTTTTACATTTTATGTTGGTTCAAAACAAAAATCATGGGGAAAAGAAAATCAGTAAATAGGGGAGGGGGAAGTGGGACCGCAGGGTCTCAATGGAAGCCCAGTAGAAGTAAACCTCGTAAGTCAGCAGCTAATAATTGTGTTTTGGATCGGATTGACAAACTGTTAGTGGAATGTGAGGAGATTTTAACCGCTGCTATTCCTCCAGCCACTTCAGATTGTTGTCTCCACTCTCCATACAGATGGGACATTGTGCCCTTTTAGCCCACATTTCAGCTCCAAATCCTATCCCGCTCCCAGACGTAATCCTAACTCTGTGAGACGCATACTTGCCATCTTTACCAAGCGCAGCACATGCAGCACTAGCAATCTCCCCCCAAGCTGTCTCCAATTTAACAAGGAAACAAATATAACTGCTGCAGTAGAGGAAGCAGAGGGAGGGGCGTCCTTAAGCTCTCATACTGTTGTGGAAGTAAACACAGTTGGCACTGACGCCAACAATGATGCCAACATTGTCCTGACAAATTGGTTCCTCCCCATTCAGCACCTGGCCTCTGACAATCAGGGAGAAATGCTTGAGCTTGTGGGGGGCCTTTATCTACTGGGGCCCCCCTGCCCATGCTGAAGAAAATATAGCTGACCAAAGTGCTATGGGCACCCTTGAAATAGCACCACCAGGGGACAAGATAGGACTGTAATCATATCAGACCTAAGGACTGAAGTCACCACACGTAAGTAAGGTATTGATTCTAGCCCTTATGGACTAGGTTACATCTTTGCAAAAGAGAGGTCCCGCCATAGTATATCATCCAAATCTGGCAACAGGTTGTTTTGAAGAATCTACTAATGCCCCAAACTGCTTAGTCCCCTTAAAGTCTGTTCCCACATGGCCCCCACCTGCCACCACTATTCATAAGAATGTTTTGCGAACTTACGACAGCAAACAAGTTGTTAGCGAACAAACCTCCCAATACATGCAAGATCAGGTCCATTGTTCCAGTAGGAGTATTTTCATGACAAATATTGCTAACATTTCCATACACATGAAACAAGAAGCAAAAGACTCCCTAATAAATACATCTATACATTGGACCTGTAAAGTGAGGGGGTGTAGATCTGTCAACAGCGAGGACATTTTATGTGCTAAAAGATTATCTGATCATACCTCTCAAACAGACTGTATCGAATTACATCTCAAAGATGTTCTTGCATTGGTTGTCCGTCTTCATGAGGGCAACTTAGCAAGGGTTCGCTGGGGGACCAGGGGCCGCTGACCAGGGCCAGCTCAAGGGCGGTGCAATCGATGCAACCGCAACGAGCCCTGTCTTGGGGTGGGGACGCCATGTTCATCTCTCAAAAGCACCTGATGCCGCGTACATTGACCCAGCACATTCCAGACATCAATAAAATGATAACTCCTGTGATTAATGTTCTTCCTGAAGAAATACCGGAGCTTTGTCTAGTAAAAGTTTTGAATCATCATAGTGCAGAGGGTAGATGTGCCTGCTGCAAGTAAATTGCAAGGAAAATATTATAGCCATATATTTATTGCCCAGTCTTTCGTTGTCCTAATTTTGCAAAAGGGATTCATTTGGGGACAAATCAATTCTTATTATTAAAGAAACCCCCTAACAATTGTGTTACAATTTAAATTCTGAATTTGTGCTTTTCCAGTCCAAGGACTCAAACTATACTTCCTAAAAGTAAGGAGAACATGTGACTTCTACTCCTTGTAGGCCTCTGTCTTACGTAACCTTTCCTATATATTGATTTGCACAGCGATGATTGTCTCTGTGCAATGTGTGTGTAGTGTAAAGTGTTCTGACATCTTAAAAAGGTGTGAGTGGCGCTATTACACTAAATGAACCTAAGAGAGAGTGGTTATGGAGACTTGGGGGGCATTGTCAAATGGTGGTGGAGAGGGAATCTGTGATGGAGGTGGTCATTGGGGAGGCACCAACAAACATTGTCGCACAGGGCGCCACCAGGGCTAAAGCCGGCTCTGCAGCTGACAGATCCAATGTGTGTTAACATGGGGGTCCGACAGGGCTGTGTGTTGGCGCCCACTTTGTTTGCACTATTTATTAACGGAGTCATCCAATACTTAGGGTCAGCTTGAGCTGACGCACCTATGCTGGGGGGGGTCAAAGTAATAACTTTGTATTCATGGATGTCACGTTAATAGTGTTTAAAACACCTAGTGGCCTGCAACTGCTTTTGGGTCACTTTGAGGCCTTTTGTGGATTAAGAAGTTTAGAGGTCAATACCTTGAAAGCTAAACTACTGTTGATGAATACCCACAAAATATTCAAAGGCAAAACGATGCTGGGAGGGATTCCCCTTGAGAGAGTGTCCCCCTTCGATTATCTGGGTGTAACCCTGTCTGAGAAAATGGTATGGAAAGATCATATTTCGCAGCAGAACCTTCAGCAAAGGCAGAATATTGGGGCACTGATTAAGGAGCATAGGACCTCCCAAACTAAACCAATAGCTTCCCCACTGCAGATTAGACTCATAAGATAGTGGGCTCTTTTCTGCCCTGTATTGGGTGGGACTCCGGGGATATCAAAATATGTAAGGTCTCATAGTTACTGAGAATATATTTTTAAGATCTATTTGCTCTCCTCCCCAGAGCACCCCTCTTCAACTATTATGGTTAGACATGGGCAGACCTTCAATTGTGGATAAAACAAAGCTTTGTCCGCTGCTTTTTTGGCTGCATTTGAAACTAAACCCTGAGCTCTCCCACTGTGCTGCAGCGCTTGATGAAGTTTATATGCTTGACCGGTTTAAGAAAATTGGGTGGATTACCAACATTAGGTCACTGCTCAAAGCGATAGGCTTGGGGAGCACATGGAAAGTCAAAGATCCTGGTTTATTGCCCAGTAAAAGTTTAGTTAAACTCAGTACAGGAACTAGGTAGCGCAGACCTATGTCACACAACCATCCATGGGTCGTCTCACATTAGAATTAATGGAATTCAAACCGATAAGTACCTATGAACAATATATGGAGGTCATCACTATTCCACAAAATAGGAAACTCTATATTCAATTTTGATTTGGTTCCCTTCCTGTAAACTCATTGACTTCAGCTTAGAGTGGCCCATGCCTGTATCAAAGTACTGCCCAGGTTGTTTTCTAGCGACAGAGACAATTAGCCACATCTTTTTTGTTTATCCTCTGTATAATCTACTGAGCAAGAACTGGCTAGCTCCCATTTGTAGACTATTGAGAGCACAATGCCATCAAGAGGCGCTTTGCATCCGGAAATCCGATTAACCCTCAGTTGCGAACGGAGTTGCCAACTTTCTCGGTAAAATGTGGCTCAAGAGAAGGTATGCGTGTAAGACGCGATAGTATGCACTTTCTTACTCTATCAATTGCCAACTATCCAGGGTAACAATCCCAATATTTATCTTTATTTATACATACTGACCAGTTGTTACTGCTTGATGGGTTTTCTCTTTGTACTGTATTTGGGGTAAATGCATTTGAAATGATAGTTTTTATCTTCTTAATCTAGTTTAATATTTTAATAGTGAAGTGCTAGATTTTTTACTGATGTAATGTACTTAATGAACTTCTGTTCTGCATTTAGTGCTGGACTAATGTACTGTAGGCATTTGCATTTTTATGGATGTAAAGGCCGAATAAAGTTTATTATGATATAACTCAAATATAGTTAGCATGGCAGCTAGGCCATGTATCATAAAGGGAGATGTCATCATATAAAGACAATGGAGAAAGGACTATAGTGCCTAACCTCCCTCCCCTTGGTAAGAAGAAGTATTATTATATAATAGAAGATCGCTGGGCTTTGTCAGCAGACCCCATACCTTAGACTACAGATGGTATTTCTACATCATAGGGGCTTGTGGCACTTCTCCCTGGAAAGGTCCCTCTCCAAGTGTGTGTTACCTAAACATGAATCCCCATAATATCAAAGTACGAGTCTCCAGCAGGAGCTGCATTAGTATGTTTTGTCTAGGTGTAAGGGCCTGACCAGAACAGAATAACAAGGGGCATTGTTTATGGACCTTGCTCACAAGGTTCAGACCAAATTCCTGGAACAGGCAGAGAGACAAACACAGCAGACAGTTCTCATGTGAAAGGCATAAACAGAGTCTTGCAAAAACAAAGCCATGTAGTAACATGCGCAAATGCTGCATTATAGCTGCAGGGCTCATGCTAACTTAGTGATGTCGATAATGTCCCCATCGGTCACATGACAGTCTGAACTTTAAAAGATCAAAAGATTCCAAAATTATTCGTAGAACCTGCAACAGACTCATGTTTCTAGGTGTAGTCCTGGGAAAAATATGTGATTTCTGAAATGCAATTATGCAGAAAGAATTCTTTATGTGTAGTTGTGCACATGATAGAATGGCACATAATTACTTGCCTTTTCATGCATAGAATTGAATTTGTGTAGGTTTTATTTCTGCGTGCTAATTTTGTTTTCCTTTGGTAAAACTCCATAACGTAAGACTTCACTAACTTTAGAAGTGTTCCTG
Organism: Lissotriton helveticus; assembly: GCF_964261635.1. Lineage (NCBI taxonomy): Eukaryota > Metazoa > Chordata > Amphibia > Caudata > Salamandridae > Lissotriton > Lissotriton helveticus. Next base: position 198,814,802 of record NC_136060.1, read on the forward strand.
TGTTATTCTCTTTCAGTGAAGCATTTACTCCTGTCTTTGAGAAAAGTAAATTTCGGACCATTTCCAGGTTAGGAATGAGTCAAAGCAAAAGTTATTTAATAGCACAGCGAAGTGTTTTTTTGGACTTGATAAATCTTTCAGGCCGTTCCTGCAATAAAACACCCTTTCCCAGCCCTTGGGAGTAGATTTACTCAGTACTGAATATTTGTGGGCCCTATTCACAAAGGAAAATTTACATCTGTATACATGCTCAAGTAAAGATCGACTCCTACTCCTATGTGAAACACGCCACTTTTGGCTATGCACAACTTACATTAGTCCACTCCTTCAGGTTAAGGGGTAGATACTCCTCATAGATGTGTGTGTCATAAATTACGGTTAGTAACTTTTAATCTGTTAGTGGAGATCTCTGCCACCTGGAGGGATGTCTATCTAAAGAAAGAACATATACATTTAGTAAGTTTTGTTTCAAATAAATACATTTAAAATAAAGTGATATATAATATATATGTATATTAGTTTAAAATATATTATTAGTGTGGACAAAATAAAATACAATGCAGCATGTTAGCTCAACAAATTAAAATTCTATTCAGTAATAAAATAACTGAAATATATTAATTTAATTGTGTATATAAAGGTTTAAACAATACAAAATAATACCTACCCTCATAAAATATTTGATTTAATATTTACTAAATGTGGTTACTAATTGTACATTCAAATGAATTTAAAACATAGTTATATACATGGTTATAATTAAATATAAGACATCTATCTATCTATAGCTCCTTCTGGGAGTGAAACGCGACATGGACGACACCATGTCTGTTTATTTCATCTCTGTGAAATAAATATATACTTAACTGGATAATATCGTTGCTGCCTCTTTTCATCTGCTTTGAATTTGGAAAAAAAAGTCACTTTAAGAGGTCCTTACCTGATCGTTTTTTCACCTAGGATTGGTGAAACAGGCACATTGTTATATATATGTATATATATATAGATATTGTTTAAATTTGTTTATTGGTATTTTGCATTTCATTGTACAAGTTGACGTAATATCATTATAATATTTTAACATGCATCTGAGAGATAACTGTAGAGAACGGAGTTCGCAACCTTATTGCATATCCAGCATATTAGACAAGGTACAGTAAAATATTCTGGGAGATACCCTCTTGCCTAACTTTTGGTTCTGTACTATTATGCTTGCTAGAATCTGGCTGGGTGCATTTTCCAAGGTTGTGGATTTGTTGTTTTATCCTCATGTCTAACTTTTTTGTGTTATTTCATATAACCTTTAGTGAATGCGTTCCCAGTTAAAAGTCATTGGTTTCCGAACAGTCGCTGTAGATGTAAAACTACTAACCTCTGGGGTAAACTGGGGAAGCTGTTGGGGAGCTGCCGGAATGTATACTTGTAATAAAAGAAAAAAATCAATTGTGTGGTTGGTTGTGTTTCCATTACACTGTGCGACATTGTGCGTGTGTGGGGGGGCTGTGACGGGCAATCCCGACATAGTGGGTGGAATCGCCTGATGTGGTCCCATTACCTCTCCGGCCCTAGGCGCCTGGGTTTGGCCTTGTACTGACCTCTGCTGTTCCCATGGGGGATAGGGGTGGAGTCTGAGATTGAGAGGCTACCAGTGATTCTGCTTGCATTGTTTCGTGTGTGAATTGGTACAATAATTGTGCCACTCCAGAGATATGGGACGTTTACATGTTCCCATCACTTCCTCATCCCTCAGTACCTCTTCTTCGCTGCACCTGTTGCAGCGGGTCTAACACAAAACCCTCTATATCCATATCACCAATTCAGGAACAACCCCTTATTTTACTCATCGGTGGGGCCCATAACACCGCGAGTCACACACACACACACACACACACACCACACTGCTCCTGAATTAGTGACAAGTGGACGAGAAGCAAGGTATGCGGGGTACTTAATTAACCTATACAGTATCTTTATACAATATATTCATTGGAATTTCATACACCTAATAGTCATTAAGAACAACATCAAGGTACGCCGCTTTTTGGTCGATGGACCAACTAGTAGGAATCAGTTTAATGGTGATTAAGTCCAGCTCAATCACAATGTTCGTATAACTTTTAACATTTAATCGTCATGGCTTTATTTGAATAAACACAGACTCGAGTTTATATTTTATAAAATGTTATCTAGCTTGATTAACAGAGAGAACTTTTATATTGCGAGAAATGCATTAAACAAATACATTCTAAAATACTATTTAGTACATTTAAGCATTGAAAATAAAGAATACTCATTACCCGTTGGCCATAGGGCGATAACAGAACCGCAGAACACAGAACAGGTTCCTAAGCTGAATGTCTTTCTAACCTCCTTGATGTGTCCCTCCCGACATAGAATTTCCACGACAAATCTCCTTTCTTTTCCCCATCAAAGTTCAAAGTCCAAAAATGTCAAAGTTTCTTGCACCATAAAGAAAAATCATCCCAACTGACAGCATGTCGTGCTGAGCAGAGTTGCGAAAATAACAGCCACACTGAGATCATTTACACAAGCTCTTTTAATACCCTTTCTCTAACTTTCTAAGCCTAAAATTGAAATTTTTAGGGGCTACACTCGTCTCCCATTGGTCCATTGGAAGAGTGGCGATGATCACCTCATGTCCTCCTTGCTCAAACCAGTTTTTAAATTAGCAAATTCATCCCATGGGTTCTCATGACTTCATCAAATGTTCACCTTTGTACTTGTTTAGCACTTTGCAACAGTTCCTCTCATTCAGGTTTCAATGTCCATCCATTTCCCAGGCTTTTAAAAAAAACAGCTTTGGCACAACTCTCAGCGCAGGCCAGGCTGGCCTTGACATCTCTTGATCCGGGTTTAGGCCATACACTTGTGACTGAACTTCCACTCTTTGCACATGCGTGGGGCCATCTTTAATTTCAATTTCACCATTGCATTTTTAGCAGCAGCCACTTTTCAGACTAGGCCGATCAGGCCGTAATGGTAACTAATATGAAAATAAACACAACAGAAATTAGATATAGTGAATAAGCCCTTCTGTTTACCCTCTGCCATTCTAATTTCCCATGTTAGGTGTTACCTAGAGAAGCAAACATGTACAGCAATTTTACTTTCCATATGCATTCTTTTGCCACAAAACAATTCTACAAATATATGTGTTTACTCTTTAATGTCTACGCCATCACAGTTCTATATTAGTTTGACTCATATTTTATTAATACATTTCATTAATGCAAATAGCAGGTAGTTTTCCCATGCGTTGTGTTTAATACAATGTGCATTTTGTTGATTAGTTTACATGCTTCACACAATTAATATCATTAAAGTTATGAGGGAACAACATCATAGGGGGTACAAAAAATTTTTGTTTCTCTCCTGCTCCATCAACTCCCCCTTTGGTGATTTATCACCGCAAAACCATCCGTATCAAATTTTTCAAGATCATGTTTCTAGTTCTTTTTCTTTTGTTTTAGCTCAAACTATAGTATCTTTCATACTTTGTCTTTTAGAGTTGTTGTACACTTTCTCTTTATATTCTTCTAATTCGATTTCTCCCATTTCTCGCTCTCTGTGCTTATTTTTCTCAATTTGTATTTTTGTTTGCTTTTCGGCTTTTCTCTTTTTAATGCATATACACACCAATCTTAACATAAATGCCACTACAATTACTATTGTTACTGGTATTAGTATCTTCCCTACCAAAGAACTACCTATTTCTGCAAACCATTTTGTTACAGCAGAAGAACTCATACCAAATTTCTCTTGAACACCATCAACCTCCAGTGGAGCAATTTCTTTATGTAATTCAGTAATATTCTTAATGTTTCTTTGAATGTTTTGACTCTTATCCGGAATATAAGTACAACAATGTTGCACTTTCAAATTTCCGCAGACTCCTCCTTCTTTTGTTAATAGAATATCAAAAGCAAGTCGATTTTGCATCACAATTTCACTCATGGCAACCATTTCGGTATTTACCATAAAAAATCCTCCGGCAGTATTAGTTGACAAATGATCTACTATCATTGACAATTTCCGAATTTTATTTGCATTTATTGATATACCCACAGCTGGTATCAATGCTCCAAAAATGTCACCTATTATCTCTGAAAAACTTTTCTTCTTCGTGTTAGTGGTTTACCTATCTCATTAGTTCCTTTAGTTCCCCTATCTACATGAAATATCTTTGGAAAGACCAGACCTAGATAACATGCTCCATACCAGTGGTCTGGCAACCTGTAATAAGCTATGTTTCTACATATAAAATAGATCCCTGGAAAGACTGGATAATTTCCTCCTTTAAATCCCCATCCCCCTATAATACTGTATGTGTCTTTACATTCACTGGCACCCACAAAATAGTTGTCATACATAGTTGTCTCTACCAATACATAATTTCCCTTGTTGAGGCATATCTAATCTTATTGCTACATTAGTATCACTCTTTTATTAATTTCCTTTACCAGTATTCCACAGTGTTGTTTTTAATGTATGTTCAGCTGCTTTTCTTTGGTATTTAATTCTCCTGTCTTCAACCATATCTAGAAAGACTTTCTCCTCTTTTCTCAATTTCCATGTTAGATTATATCTAAAAGCACATTCTAAAGTCAACTCTTGTGTTTGAAGGAAAAATTCACAAAACACTTTTGCAGGTTTCACTTTGTTTAGATCATGTACTATAGAAAGTTTAGCAAAAACATCATCTACATCTGAATAATATTATTCTAATTTGCTTGTTCTATAAAATAGACAAGCTAATACACTACAAGTTATTCCATACGTTAAAGGAATGTGATGATATGTTACACCTTCTGATACAGATGCAGGTAATTGCATACATACATAACAATCATGTAAGTCCATTGTCTTGACATACTCATAAAGAAATCTTGTAAAAACATTCTTTGAAAAATCATTAATTGACCTATCTCTATGAAGCTCAGTATTGTCCACTAATTTTACATCATTCTTCAACCTGTACAATAAAACCACATTCTACATCATTTACGTAAAAAATCTAGATCTTCTACTGTCTTTTTCAGGCAGGATGATGTCTCTTTTCACACTTTGAATGTATTTCCTTTGAGCCAACTGCTCTTTAACTTCTTTTTCAGATGTTTGTAATGTCTCTTTCTTTCAGTTCTTCAGCTTTGATTTGGTTAAAATGTTCTTTATTTTAGCATCCTTTAGTCTTTCAGTACAGCCACAGTCTATTTATAGTCACTTTTACTCATAATTTTCACCTTGGTTCTCTTGACAGCTCTCCACTTCTTCAATATCAGGCAGTGCAATACAAGTCCATTCAGGTGATTTGTATTTTAGATTAGGTTTCTTTACTCTTTTTGGTCTTTGCAAATGTTCTTTATTACCTTTTATTCGATCTTCTTGACTTGTTTTCTCATTCACTTGTTCGTCTTGATTTTTATTCACATTTATTATTTTGAATTTCAGTCCATTCATTTCTTTAAGCCAATTATCTCCTTTCCTTGTTTTTTTTTTATTTTCAGTCTCTATTATCTCACGTTTAACTTTCCAAGCTCATTTTCTTGGACTTCTTCTTTGTTTTATTTCTCCTTCACTTTCTTCAGATTCTGTTTCAGATTTTATTTCACTTCCTCTTATCTTGAACCTTATGATTTTCAGGTTCTACATCTGAATCTTGATCCTCTTTTGTCAATTCAGGTCTTTCTGGAGGAATTTTACCATAGCTGGTGCCTGGGGTCTCATTCTCAGCATGAATTATTTCTGTTTCACCAGTCTCAATGTCAATGTTTTGTTTCTCAGAACTTTCTGTTTGGTTTGCAGTGATCTCAATTTTACCAGTTTCAGTTAGCTTTTTCTCAGATTCCAAACTATTGTTCAATATTTCCAGATTTCAACTTACAGTTCGACCTTTAAGAACTGGAACTTCAATTATTTCAGTTTCTGCTTCAGATGCTGAACTGGTGTCTGATATCTCCAGATGTCGACTTACAGGTTGAGCTTCCAAACCTGGAACTCTGTTTGGTTCACTTCCAGTATCAGAATCTGAACTAGTATTAGTTTCTTCCATATGTCGACTCACATGTCGATCTTCAGTTTCTGGAACTGTGATTGTATGGCTAGCATGAATCCACTTTTTCACACCTGCACATTTCACTGCCATGGTGGTAACCAGGATCACTTGGCGTGGTTTGTCCAAGCGAGGAACCAGGCAATTTCTTCTGTTTATTTTGATGCAAACTCAATCTCCAGGACTCAGATCACGAGCTGGGTGTCTTTCAAGAGTACTCGCATCAGTTCCAACCAGGTGAAACACAGAATTTACCACATCAGCCAATCCTTTACAATAGTCCAGAATAAGAACATCAGTTATAGGCAGCAGTTTGTGACAGGTACAAATGTTTGTCTCATTACTCGTCCCATCAGTATCTCATGAGGACTCAAACCTGCTTTCCTGTCAGGTATGCTTCTTAAGGTCATTAGGACAAGTGGCAAAGTATATGGCCATTTGAGTCCTGTGGCCAAAACACATTTTTCCAAGTCTGTTTTTGATTGCTCCATTCACTTGTTCCACCACCCCAGAAGCCTCTGGTCTGAAGGCACAATGCAATTTCTGTTGAATGTCCAATGCCTCACATATTAACTGAATTATTTCATTCTGAAAGTGACTTCCTCAGTCTGTTTCAATCGTCACTGGAAAACCACACCTAGCAATAAATTCCCAATAGGAGTTTTGCAACTGTAACTCCATCATTTCTCCTGGTTGGATACGCCTCCACCCAACAAGAGAATAAGCAAACAATCCCCAGAACATATCTTAATAGGTTGAATGGTGGCATTTCAATTAAATCTAGCTGCGTTCTGGTAAAAGGACCTCCCTCTTGCCCTATCGATCCCAGACTTATAAATGTTTTTCTTCTTGTATTCAACTGTTGACATATAAGACATCTTTGACAAAGGCTAGGATTATACCAAGTTTGTTTGAAAAGTCGAATCATTTTTTCTCCACCAATGTGTGCTTGTAAATGGTACATCCGTGCCATGTAAGAGCTCATGCTATCAGGCATAACTGGTCTTTCATCGCTGTATACCCAAACTTCTTCTTTCTCTCTTCGTCTACAACCTGCTTTTATCCATCTAACTTTTTCCTCATCACTTGCTTCTTCCTGTAATTGTCTCACTTCCTGCCAAGTTTCAACTGTGTTAGTAAGCATTAAAGGAGAAGAAATATGTTCTTTCTCCCTTTCCCGGTTCATGGACATCATGTGCCTAGCACAATATTTAGCTATTGCATCTGTAAACGTGTTTCCTTCTGTAATGTAATCATCTCCATTTTGGTGAGCAGCAGACTTTACAACTGCAATCATTTTAGGCAGCTGTATCGCTTCGAGCAACATTCTCACAAACTCACCATTTCTGATTGGTGATCCCGAAGAGGTCATGTATCTCCTCTGGGACCATATTTGGCCAAAGTCGTGCACAACTCCGAACCCACACTGGCTAACAGTAATTACAGTAATTTGGACATTCTTTCCCAGTTTACAAGCTCGAATCAAAGCAATCAACTCAGCAACTTGGGCTGAACATATTCCTTTCAAGCAAGATGCCTCCATTATAGTTGCAACTCTGCCTACAGCATATGCAGCACTCAACACGCCTTCGTCTGTTCTCAAACATGATACATCCACAAACGTCACATAATCTGATTCTTCCAAAGGCTCACCTTAAATGTCAGATCTTGGCTTTGTACAGCACTCAAGCACATCCAAACATTTGTGATCAATGTCATCTTTGACTTCAGTATCTAATACATTAGGCAATAAGGTCAAAGGATTCACATTTACACATCTTGCAATTGTCACATTGTCTCCACCCAATATCACTTTCTCATATCTGGTCAAACGACTATTGGTCATGAACTGATTTTTGGTTAGGGTCAGAAGTATTTCAACTGAATGTGGAACACATACCTTAACACGATATCCCATCACAATGCCTTACTCTGTTCCAGACTCACAGTCATGACAGCTCCAGCTTTCAGGCATCCAGGTAATGCTTTTGTTACTGGATCTAAAACAGCTCAAAGGTATGCTATTGGACGTCTCATTCTTCCATGCTTTTGTATTAGGACTGAAAGTGCACACCCATCTCTTTCACTGCAATACAGTTCAAATTCTGTCTCACAATCAGGCATGCCCAACGCTGGCACTTGACACAAACTGTTTTTCAATTGTTCAAAAGCTTCCATTTCCTTTTCATTCAGCGCTATAGGGTCTTTCACATCCCCTTTGGTTAAGCACTGCAAAGATTTTGCAATCAATGAGAATCCATTTATCCACTGCCTGCAATAACCAACCATTCCAAGGAACAATCTCACCTTTTCTGTGTTTTTGGGGACTCATTCCTCTAATAATCCTGATTCTTTCAGTGGTCACTTTTCTCATCCCTTTTTCAGTCTTGTGAACTAGATACTGTACTTCTTGTTGACAGAACTGTCATTTTGATGGAGACATTTTATGTCCTCCTTCTGCCAAGTGGTTCAATAATGCAATAGTATCAGAAAGGCAAGCTTCTTTGGTCCTTGATGCCACTAATAGGTCATCAATATATTGAACCAAAACAGAATTTTCAGGAATTTTCAAACTTTTTAGGGATTTCTTCAATATCTGAATAAAAACAGAAGGCCTTTCAGTGTACCCTTGAGGAATTCGACATCATGCCAAAATACGCTCGCCAAACCTGAAGGCAAAAATTTGTTGGCTATAAGGGTGTAATGGATTCGTAAAAAATGCATTGCACAAATCAATGACTGTGTACCATTCTGCATCATGCAGAATTTGGTATAATACTACAGCTGGATTTGGCACAACTGGACAACAGGGAACAACTATTTTATTTACCTTTCTCAAATCTTGCACTATTCTAAAAGTTCCATTTGGCTTGTTCAGTCCCATTATAGGTGAATTACACAGACTGCTCATTATTTCTTTCAAAATCCCTTGTTCAATTATTTTATTAATTACTGGGGTTACTCCTTCAATGATTTCAGGTGTCAATTTATATTGTGGGGTATTTGGATAAACTGCTTCTTCTTTTACAGTTATCTTTACAGGATTTACTCCTTTCATTAGACATATATCTTCTCCTGTAAAATCCCACACCCCATTTGTAACTGTATTCTTCAATTCAATGGAATCTTTTCTTTGTCAAACACAGGACACGTTTCACTTTTTTCTGAATCAAGTATCGACATGGTCATTTCATGCAAGCTGTTATTATCTGCTGTCTGGAAAGCAATGCTATCTGGGGGTACAGTAAATGGCATAATTCATCTTGCAGAGTATATCGTGTCCAAGTAAATTAACAGGACTGCTATCACACACCACAAAGCGATGCATCTCCTTAAAGGAATCTATTTCCACCTCCACTGTTTGTGTGAGAGGGGTTTCAATCTATTTGTTTGCTACACCTACAACTTGGATGTATTCTCCAGATAGAGGAAGGTTTGAAATTTCTACTGCTCTAACTGTAGAACGGGTAGCATCGGTGTCCACTAGGAAAGTAACATTTACACCATTCACTTTTCCATCCACAAAAAGACCAGACTGATCTACTTCTAGAGTTGTGCCAAGCATGCACTCCACTTCCTCTCCTAGGCACCGTCAGAAACTCTCATCTGATTAATTTCCATTCTGCCGTAACCAATACTGCAAGCAGCTGCACGCGGCAATCTCTTTACCTGCTCTTCTCCGTAGAATCCTGTCTCTGCACTGTATCTCTGAGGATTTACACTCTGTGGGAGAGGTAGTTGTGGCACCTGACTGTGCTGAGTAACTAACTGTTGTTGTGGCGATGATTGATGATTCACCTCATTCTGCACCTGTGGATTCAAGGATTTATTTTCGGTATTAACTTTTGGAGGTAACTTACACCCGTTCTTCCAATACCCTACCTTTTTGCAATTATGACATGGTCATTTCTTTTTAGCTTCATCTAGATTCATCTGACCTTTTCCCTTACCTACATTAAGATTCATTTTTATTTGACCTATTGCATTAGCCTTATTAATCAACTGTGCTTCTTGTTGTTCTACAACCTTCCCCTGTGCCCACATAGCTTTTTCTTTAAGTTTACGCTGCCTAGCTTCAATGTCATCACTCTAATATTTAGCATACCTCAATACCTCATCAACTGTACTGCACTGCCAACACATCATGTGCTGTTTTATCATGTCACTTATCTCAGGTCTCAATCCAAATACAAATCGATATACAAGGTGACTCATATCCTTCTCACTCAAAGTCTCATATTCACTATATTGTTTGAAAACTAAAAGTAATCTTTCATAATAAGCATGTACAGATTCTTTAGGTTCTTGGGTAGTTCTATCGATTTTTACCCAATCTGTTTCTTTCGGAGGAATTTTATTTTTCAAAAATGTTATTACCTGTTCATATTTCCTTATTACTTCCAGACCTGGAGTTCCTGTTTTCATATCTCTCTGATATTCTTCCTTTGGCCAATCAACTGTAATTTTACATTCTGTCCACAAATCTGCAGGTACAACTATGTTAAACAAACCATCTAAATCTTCCCACAAAACTTTTGAAACCTTTACAAACCTACCTACTTGTCTATAAAATTGTACAGGTTTTTCTCGAAATCTTGGGAAATCATTTGTAAATGACAATATATCTTTTCTAATCCATGGCACATGTACATAACCTCCTCCCGGTATGTCTCTCATCGGATATTCTGCTACCACTGGTTCTTTTTCTCTAACAGGGAAAGCTAAAGATGCTTTATCGATTGTTTCATCCTTTTTCTTTATCCACCTACTTATCCATTGATCTACGTCTCACCATTTTCCCAGAAACACAATCAATTCTTTTCTGCATTACCCATCCAGATGGATTCAAATTCTCCATATCTTTCTCAATGAAATAGACTCTGTAGGGTTTCTGCAATATCATAACTTTTGCAAATTCTATCCCTAATTCATTTGCTGTTTCTTCTAATTTATCGTGCATATTTTTTGCTCTCCAAGTTATACTTTTGCACATAAACATTAATTCATCATCTTGATATAATTTTAGTCTTTCAGTACCAACTGTTCCGATAATCAGTTCTTCCATGTCTATTTTTAATCTAACTACATCCAAAAGATTCGGTTCGGTATTTTTCCATTGTAAAGTTTTAACCCAATCATTTAATTCTTCTGCTGTTGGCCCTACTGGTGTTTTAGATGTGTCTATTCTATCCACACTTCTTTCTGGAGTTTCGGTTGCTGATTCTGATCCCATAGGTACTCTATATATTTGTTTTTGATTTATTGTCAAATCAACAAGTGCTGTTGTTCTAATTGTACCTTTTTTTAAATTTAGGTCATCTAGGTCAGGATACATTTTCTATCGTTCTTTTTGCAATACTGGAATTCAAAGGAATTGTTAACTAAAGTTCTTGTATTTTCTGATTCTCACATACTGGTATCACAGTACCCATAGTTGCTGGTACAGTTACAGCTTCTATATTCCTTGTCAATTCTTTTACTTTTTCAGCTAATTCTTTTATCGATCTTTCTAATTCTGAAGTACTACTAGTTATAATCTGTGGTATCTCCTTTTTTCAAATTGAATTTTTATTTCAGAAAATCATTTTGGGGTTTCACTTTTTTCAGTCTCCATTGGCGGTGCATTTGGTGTCACCACTGCATTAGTCTGTTGATATGGAGGACGTCTTTTATTTAGAATTTCCTCCAACACCTTGTCTTCTCTATCACTAATTCCACATCCACTCTTCTCTGGTATTCCATGCTTTCTTTTCTCCGTACATTTTCTTCCCACTACCTCATCCACTATTCTGACAGGATACATGCCATCCCACATATCAGCACACCTCCATCGTCTCATCCTACTTTTGTGATTGGATTCCCATCACCTCTTGTATCCCGGAACCTCTCTCTTTCTGTCTCATACATCTCATCTTCCCATTCATGCAAACCTTCAAATTGTGTCGGTTTAGGTCTCGGTTCAAGTTTCATCATTTTCTCTCTTGAATTCCGTATCACCGCTGTGCTAAATGAACCTAGCTCTGGAAATGCCAACACTCCATCATTTTTAGTGTATTTCATCCAATTCTCTAGCCAAATACAAGTATGATAGCTATATTTTGTCATCATATATGATGCTGGCGTTTATGGTGGAGGAAGCACTTTTCCTTCTCTAGTGACTATTTCCTTATCTTTCTTAAAAGATCTTCTTAAACCATGTAGGTTTCTCTTTTTCTTGCTCATAATAATAAGCCATTTTCTACGGATTTTTCTTCTCAAACGGAATCGTACACTTCCTTTCAATGTACTCCAATTTTCAGTCCTATCCCAGCGCGAAACACACTAACGCACCATTCAGAATAGCTCACGTCACGTTCACACTGACCTATCCCAGCGCGGATTCACACTAACACACCAATCGGAATTGCTCACGCCTTCCACAACTGGCCAATCCCAGCACGGCTCTTGCTGACGTCAGCTCTGCTCTCACTTCTGCTTAACCCTCCTTTACAAAATTTATCGGCACTGTATTTATAAATTTTTGACTAACAAAATCTGTTAATTACAACACAAAACACATTTCCATTGTCTGTTTCACTAAACAAAAGAGATAGTTTGTCCAAGCATACAAGAATTTTGTACTTCCAGTAGGCAGCGCTTACCTCTACCCTACCACAGAAATTTCTGTTTTTGCCGATATAGTAGCACTTCCCTCTACCTTACCCTTCTAACAAGCAAAAGGTAAACCCGTTTCTCGGGGGATAAAACACATGTGGAGATTACACTGCCCATGAGATTTAAGGTCAGATTTTCACAATACCTGACGCTATTCACTCAACTTGACTCATACAGGAATTCCCTAACATAACACCTTCCTGTGTTACCACAATAATTTGAAACCAAACAATGCACAACTCCATGTGACTAACTTATCACATATATTTACTCCCTACTTCCCAGAAGGTTCAACATTTCTGACTACATATAACATGATACAAACTCAACATATAGTTTTAAAGATAAAACATCAATAATCATTCATCTCTAAACTGACCTATAGAAACCATAACTCTGCTACCAAGAAATTTGTTGCAGCGGGTCTAACACAAAACCCTCTATATCAATATTCCAAATTCAGGAACAACCTCTTTTATTTTACTCATCGGTGGGGCCCATAACACAGTGAGTCACACACACACACACACACCACACAGCTCCTGAATCAGTGACAAGTAGACGAGCTGCAAGGCATGCGGGGTACCTTATTAACCTATATATTATCTTTATCATTATATACATTGGAATTTCATACGCCTAATAGTCATTAAGAACAACATCAAGGTACTCCGCTATTTGATCGATGGACCTAATAGTAGGAATCAGTTGATGACGATTAAGTCCTTCTCAATCACAATGTTCTTATAACTCTTAATATTTAATTGTTGTGACTTAATTTTAATAAATACAGACTCGAGTTTATATTCTATAAAATGTTATCTAACTTCATTAAATGAGAGAACTTTTATATTGCGAGAAATGTATTAAACAAGTACATTCTAAACACTATTTAGTACATTTAAGCATTGCAAATAAGGAATACTCATTACCCGTTGGCCATAGGGCAAAGACAGAACCGCAAAACATGGGAAACATCCTTTACAACGCAAATTTTACCATGCAGTGCCATTACGACGCAACCATTACAACGCATGTCATTACAACGCATTGCGCTGGGGGGCGCTCTAGGATAGGGAATAGATTTAATTTACTATCCAACACCTTCCCTACTATCCACGGGGACTGGAGTTGGAATAGTAAATTAAACTATTCGCTATCCAGCACCCCTGAGCACTATGCGTTGTAACAGCATGCGCTGTAAAAACTGCGTCGTAACAGCATGCATGGTAAAAGCATGCGTTGTAATGTCATACATCCTCAAAACATGGAAGAGGTTCCCAAGCTGACTGTCTTTCTAACCTCCTTGATGTCTCACTCCCGACATAGAATCTCCACGATAAATCTCATTTCTTTTTCCCATCAAAGTTCAAAGTCCAAAAATGTCAAAGTGTCTTGCACCATAAAGAAAAATCATCCCAACCGACAGCATGTTGTGCTGAGTAGAGGTGCGAAAATAACGGACACACCGAGATCATTTACACAAGCCCTTTCTCTAAGTTTCAAAGCCTAACATTTAAACTTTTAGGGGCCACACTCGTCTCTCATTGGTCCATTGGAGGGGTGGGGATGATCACCTCATGTCTTCCTAGCTCAAACCAGTTAGTTAATTTGCAAATTCATCCCATGGGTTCTCATGACTTCATCAAATGTTCACATTTGTACTTGTTTAGCACTTTGCAACAGTTCCCCGCATTCAGTTTTCAATGTCCATCCATTTCCCAGGCTTTTAAAACAGACAACTTTTGCACAACTCCTGTTGCGGGACAGGCTGGCCTTGACATCTCTTGCTCCGGATTTAGGTCATACACTCGTGACTGAACATCCACTCTTTGCACATGCGTGGGGGCCTTCTTTAATTTCAATTTCACCATTGCACTTTTAGTAGCAGCCACTTTTCAGACTAGGCCGATCAGGCCATAATGAGAACTAATATGAAAACAAACACAACAGAAATTAGATATAGTAAATAAGCCCCGCTGTTTACGACCTGCCATTCTAATTTCCATGTTAGGTGTTACCTAGCTAAGCAAACATGTAAAGTAATTTTACATACCATATGCATTCTTTTGCCACAAAACAATTCTACCATATGCACAAATACATGCGTTTACTCTTATATGTCTGTGAAATCACAGTTCCATATTAGTTTGACTCATATTTTATTAATAAATTTGATTATTGCAAATAGCAGTTAGTTTTCCCACGTGTTGTGTCTAATACAATGTGCATTTTGTTGATTAGTTTACATGCTTCACACAATTAATATCATTAAAGTTATGAGGGAAGAACATCGTAGGGGGTACACCATTTTTTTGTTTCTCCACTGCTCCATTACACCCCACTTTTTCATGGCACCTATCCATGCTGCTTCGGGGGGTCCTGCCAGGGCCCGGCAATGCATGGCTCTATCCCTTTTTACTAAGAGAATGGCTTGGGAGGCAATGCAGCACTGTACGTTTTCGGTAATACACCTGCGGAAGATTCTGAGGGCACAGGCTTCCCATGAAGACACAGTCGTAATGTTGGCCGTCACTCGGAGTGCTGGTGTTTTCTGTCTCAGTATTGTTGGATAGTGGGGCAGTCCAAAACATGTGTTTAAAGTCCGCTTTAGGAGTCTGGCAGCGGGGGTAGATGAAGTGTGTGTCGGGATAAAAACGGTGGAGGCGGTGTGGGGTTATGTTATGTTATGTTATGTTATAGGTTTGTTGAGCGCGACAGCTGCCCCAGCAACGGGGCGTCCCGGCGCTAGGAATCATAGCATAACCTGTGGGGGGGGGGGAAGAAGGTTTACAGAGGTGGGAAGAGGTGAGTTTTGATTGCTTTGCGAAAAGCGGACACGTTGTTGAGACATCGGATGTGGAGGGGAAGGGAGTTCCACAGTTTTGCTCCCAGCAGTCTGAAGGAGCGGCCCCCTATACGGCAGAATTTCGTGCGGGGAACCACTACTAAGTGCTGCCCCGTAGAACGCAGGTGGTGTTGAGGGGTGTACGGTGCTAACAGCGGGCGGAGGAGTTCGGGGCCATCCATTTTCAGGATTTTAAAAGCCGTGGTCAGGGCTTTAAATTGGATGCGGGCTTCCACAGGGAGCCAGTGAAGTCTGTGTATGGTGGCTCTAGTCGAACACCTTCTAGGGAGGCCTAATATTGCTCTGGCCGCCGCGTTCTGTATTCTCTGGAACCTGATTGTCTCGGCTTTATTGGCGCCCAGGAGTAGGACGCTTGCGTAGTCTAATCTAGCCAAGATGGTGGATTGGACAATGAGCTGCCGTGTTTTGTGGTCAAAGAAGCCTAGAATAGGATTAAGGCTTCTCAGTAACCCGATGCAGGTAGCCGCTACTTTTTTTGTATGAGTCTGATAGTTCAGTGCGGAATCGAGCCATACACCCAAGTTTTTGACCAGAGATTTGGGAGGGGGGTAGGGCCCAACAGGGGGGGCCACCAGTGGTCGTTCCAGCAGCTGGGGTTTTTGCCTAGGAGTAACACCTCGGTTTTCCCAGCATTAAGTTGTAGGCAGTTTGCAGTCATCCAGTTGGCGACTGCGGCCAGTCCATCCCTAAATCGTGTGGCGGAAGTGGAGGGTACCTCCGTCAGGGTGATTACCAGCTGTGTGTCGTCGGCGTACGACACCAGCGTGAGACCCCATTCCCTGGCCACAACCGCAAGGGGCTGCATGTACAGATTAAAAAGGGATGGACTGAGGGAAGAGCCCTGTGGGACTCCCTGGCCTATAGTCTGAGGATGGGAAATGAATGGGGGGGCTGACACACGGAAGGACCTGCCTGTAAGGAATGAACGGAACCACTCAAGTGCCAGTTCCTGGATTCCAATACTTTCCAACCGGCTCAGAAGAATACTATGGGAAACCGTGTCAAAGGCTGCGCTGAGATCGAGTAATAACAGCGCAGCACTCTGACCGGAGTTAGGTATTCTCTTTGGAGTATATTAAATTGAATTTGCCCGATTCACAGAACTAACTTAAGACAAAATCCTAAACTTTCTACCATTTACTCATTTTGGTATTCACAGAAGGCACATACTCATTTTTTTATTCACAGAAGGCACTTACTCATTGATGATATTCATTTTGGTATTCAGAGAAGGCACTTACTCATTGATGAGAAGTGCCTTCTGTGAATACCTTACTCAGGTTGGTATTCACAATAGGCACTTACTCATCATTGAGTAAGTACCTTCTGTGAATACCAAAATGAGTAAGTGCCTTCTGTGAATACCAAAATGGTAGTAAGTTTAGGATTTTGTCTTAAGTTAGTTCTGTGAATCGGGCCCATAGTTCCTGAAACGCGCATACCAGGAGACCTTTTTGGTATATTCTAGGGCCGTCTGCCACTCTTTATCAATAAATACACTTCCCACTTCATCTTCCCTTGTCTGCGATAACGATTCTAAAGGGTGGAGTATCAGCTCCCGGACAGCTTTGTATAGCCAGGTAACTACATGTCTCCTGCTCCCATATGCAGAATGGTGTTTAGCACCGGGTATGTCGGAGGTTTGCCCTCATTTAGATTCCAGTAGGGTCGACAACTGTCTAATAGTTGCCTGTGTAGTAGGAACTTGCCCGGTGGAAGGTCATAGTGGTCAGCTATTTGGGCTTACGTCCTTAGCTGTCCATCTTCAAACAGGGATTCCACCTCTGTGACTGAATATTCAGTCCATACCTGAAGGGCTCGGGTGGTATAGTATTTATCTTTTCGGGGAAACCCTACCAATGGGAGCAGAGGTGAGTACAGAGGTTTCTCTCTGGACATGTGATGAATTTTCAGCATGTACGTATGGGCTATGGATAGTTATAGGTGGTAGGTGCGTAGTGGCTTGGTACTGGGCATTAATACTCGCCGGATTGCTGGGAGGGGTACTTGACCCTCATCCGTGATTGTTTCTCCTATACGACACTCCGCCGGCCAGTCTGATAACCACTGGATTTTGGCCGCCAAGAAGTATGTTTCGATGGATGGAGCTCCCAGCCCTCCCTGATTCAAGTACAGTGTGGTGAAGCCTACCCTGTGTCTACTTCCTCCCCATATCAGCGCAGTTAGCAGTGTATCCAGCTCCCAGAAGAAGGGGCATGGCAGTATCACTGGGAGATTGGAGAAATGATAGAGTAGTCTGGGAACCATGATCATTTTTGCAAGGGCTATTCGTCCAATAGGGGCGAGGGGCAGTGTTTTCCAGAAGCCCTCTGCCGTTCGTGTCCTCGCTAGCAACTTGCGGTGGTTCCCTTCATACAGGTCTTCAGGGGAGTGAAGCATCCTCACCCCAAGATACATAGGCTCCACAGCACTCCAGGCTAGTGTGGAGCTCCGACAGATATGTCGAGCGAAACTAATGAGGGCTCAGTGGATAAATCATGGATTTGTCCCCATTGACTTTGAGGCCAGAAGCCTCGCAAAGTCTCGTTCTGCGGCGGTGCTTCCCTCGACCGGGTCGGCCGATATACATAAAGTTTCACAGTTACCCACAGGTAGGAAGCACTCACTGTCAGCATACTCCAGTTAGGGGTGGCACCCATGCTCCTAGCATCAGCAGAGCCTGACGCGTTTCAGGATCACTCCCTTTCTCAAAGGCTTTTCTGCAGATTGAATGACTGCCAGCAAACACAACCATCAGCATTTGTCCCTCCTTTATTTTCATCTCATCAATCAAACCCAGGTGGGTAAAACATCACAGATGCATTATGGGGCTGATAGTTCGTGAAATGAAACCCAAGTGGGCTGCAGGCAGTCCTTTCAACCAAATATTAAAATATCACCGGGGCACAGGCAAGATTCCTCCCCGTTCGTATTTCATGCTAATCAGTCCAAATTCCGCTGGTTCAAAGCACCAGCAGCGGGACCGCTAACTTCTGCGGCGGTTCTTCCCTCGACCGGGTCGGCTGATATACATAAAGTTTCACAGTTACCCACAGGTAGGAAGCACTCACTGTCAGCATACTCCAGTTAGGGGTGGTACCCATGCTCCTAGCATCAGCAGAGCCTGACGCGTTTCAGGATCACTCCCTTTCTCAAAGGCTTTTCTGCAGATTGAATGACTGCCAGCAAACACAACCATCAGCATTTGTCCCTCCTTTATTTTCATCTCATCAATCAAACCCAGGTGGGTAAAACATCACAGATGCATTATGGGGCTGATAGTTCGTGAAATGAAACCCAAGTGGGCTGCAGGCAGTCCTTTCAACCAAATATTAAAATATCACCGGGGCACAGGCAAGATTCTTCCCCGTTCGTATTTCATGCTAATCAGTCCAAATTACGCTGATTCAACGCACCAGCAGCGGGACCGCTAACTTCTGCGGCGGTGCTTCCCTCGACCGGGTCGGCCGATATACATAAATTTTCACAGTTACCCACAGGTAGGAAGCACTCACTGTCAGCATACTCCAGTTATGGGTGGTACCCATGCTCCTAGCATCAGCAGAGCCTGACGCGTTTCAGGATCACTTCCTTTCTCAAAGGCTGTTCTGCAGCTTGAATGACTGCCAGCAAACACAACCATCAGCATTTGTCCCCCCTTTATTTTCATCTCATCAATCAAACCCAGGTGGGTAAAACATCACAGATGCATTATGGGGCTGATAGTTCGTGAAATGAAACCCAAGTGGGCTGCAGGGAGTCCTTTCAATCAAATATTAAAATATCACCGGGGCACAGGCAAGATTCCTCCCCGTTCGTATTTCATGCTAATCAGTCCAAATTCCGCTGGTTCAACGCACCAGCAGCGGGACCGCTAACTTCTACGGCGGTGCTTCCCTCGACCGGGTCGGCCGATATACATAAAGTTTCACAGTTACCCACAGGTAGGAAGCACTCACTGTCAGCATACTCCAGTTAGGGGTGGTACCCATGCTCCTAGCATCAGCAGAGCCTGACGCGTTTCAGGATCACTCCCTTTCTCAAAGGCTTTTCTGCAGATTGAATGACTGCCAGCAAACACAACCATCAGCATTTGTCCCTCCTTTATTTTCATCTCATCAATCAAACCCAGGTGGGTAAAAAATCACAGATGCATTATGGGGCTGATAGTTCGTGTCCTGTGTTCGTGTTCGTGTTACCTGTGGGTAACTGTGAAACTTTATGTATATCGGCCGACCCGGTCGAGGGAAGCACCGCCGCAGAAGTTAGCGTATATAAAATATAAAATAGAAAATTGAAAATTGTTTATCTAATTTAATTTATTTAGCATTAATCACAAAAGGATATATATTTTTCAAATCCCTGCTTCCATTGTTTTCTGTGGGAGAGTGTTGTGGTCAGGGCCGGACTGGCTGTAGAGGGAATAGGGCATTTTCCCAGCGGGCTAGAAGGGTGGGGGATGGTTTTGGACCCGTCGGGGCATGTTTTGCATCAGTGCTGCAATATTGGCCCCCTGAACAAAAATGGGAGTGGTGCTTCTCTCACTAGCACCCCTCCCTCGCGCGGGCCTGATGAACATATAGCCATGGCTGGTTGCTGTTCCCAGTCCGGCTGTAGTTGTGGTGCCAGTAATTGGCTACCTGTGGTGGTGGACTTACTCCACAGCTGGTTTATAGTATTTAAAACTAGTTTGACACTTTTAGTCTTGTAGTACTTTTAGAAGTGTATTTTGTGAGCTGCAATAGTCTTACTCTTTGGTTGGTTCATATTTTGCATCAGCATACCCCGCCGAAACCCCACCTTAAGTTTCCATAGACCCCCATCCATGTTTCAGACCCTGAAATAAAAACCTGACACTGTCCCTGAAAGTTCTGAACTTTTTCTGTACATTTAAAACGCCCGTGGTTCTTACAAGGTATTATGTTTGAAGATAAAAATGCTCATTTGACACATACTTTAATGCATAGGGGATATGAGAAGCACGTAAAAGTCATGCTATCACTTGCTTCACTTATCACATTCTATTCTCGGAGCGTGCGTGATGTTAACAATGCCGTGAACATTAATAGGACTTTCTCGCTCTAAATCTGGCCTAATAGCGCATGCGTAAGGTATATCCAGGGGAAACACCAACCTACTATTATCCAGATAATGGGACGTGTTCTAGGTCATGCACGCAAGAACAATGGATGTGACTATCTGTTGTGCACGCGCAACATTCATTACAGGCTCCGTACTTCCTTTGATATTGTAGAAAAAGGCAGAGTGCAATTTTCATTTCGAGTGCATTTATTCGTGTAGTAATAAGTGAGTTTCCATGAGGTCACAGAGAATTTCCAATGAGCTTGCGCGCGGTTACTAACATTATTTTATCAGCTGAACAGAGAAGCACTGTTGCCGTTGTAATAGAACTGGAAATGTCCCTCATTCACATTAGAAATAGATTTCTATTTCGATGGCAGATTTATTTTTAACAATTCGAGCCACTTTGGAAAGTACAGAACTGTAAGTGCATACTATTACGCACGCCATATCATTTTTTCTTAAGTATAACTGCAAATTGAGCCCAATCACGTCACGCTCACGTGCATCACATGCATACTCCGTTGCTTGACAGAGGGCTTGGTTTTATTTGCTCACGGGTCCCATGAGAGTGAATATTAGCCTCAAACTGCCTTTGTGAGCACCGCGACATTTAACGGTATTTATTGACTGCAATAAAGGACTAGCACGGTGCAAAAGCCTGGGGCGCGGGGCTATCATTGCACATCTTTCCATATTAACACCTCCACTGAGTTATGTTTTCAAAGTCGTAGTTACTATAACCAATGTAATGAGTTCACCACTCCCTCCTCTAGGGCGTTCATGTTTTTCTGTGAACCTATAGTGGAGTATTACTGTCATCGATCTCTTGAGACAGCCTCACATTTCTTCCACTGAGGGATTTTATTTACCATAATATGATGTACTTAGGTATTCGCGACATAGGGACACGTCAGCTGCCTTATAGGAGGCTGGAGAACGGTAGGTTGGTGAATGGTGATTTTTTTCCGTATCTTCATTTTTGTAGTGCTTACTGCTGCCTCGGGGTCTAGTCATTTATGCTAGGTACAGCACATATTATATTCGTTTTTCGGAGACTGGCTATTATGGTACATGCTTGGTGCAATTAGAGATTGGCATAGGAAGTTAATACTGTGTCTCTAAATTACCATGTATCAACTCAGTGTGAACTGCTATGAATGCCTTCTTTGAAAGTCAGAGAATAGTGGTGGCCCTCCTGTGCAGTATTTAGACACTTTGGTGAGTATCTCGCCAGGGTATAGGGCCTTGCCACTGGAGGCTCTGTTCCATGGAATGGGTCATGGGATACCCTGGGTTGTGGTTTTACAGCCATGGAGAGTCTCCACGCTGGATATGCAGATGATGGCTTTCCCATCCTTTGATGACCTGAGGAACAGTTGTAGACAAAAAGTAACAGACTCTAAAAATGCATAGTGTGTCCACCCAAAAACTGTTTACAGTGCTAGATCTAGGTGTTAGAGCGCTCTGCTTAGTAAAAGATCTGGTGCAAATTCCGGCTCAGAAATCACTCTCTGATGGCTCTTTAGTTCCGACTGAAGCTAATATCAAAATTAAATAAATTAAAAAAAGTGAAGGCTTCACAAGGAAGACAGAGAGTTGTAGAGTTTCAAACCGTAACAGTTTATTAAAGGATTAATAGGTTACAAACACAAATAATCAAATTAGTAGTTATAAATAATCAATACATTAATGTCAATAAATTCAAAGTGATTCAAAGTCATGTAATCAATGGCAAAAATTATAAAGTTGTTTCAAACGGAAAGTTAAACAAGATCAGTTGTCTCAGAAATAGAGCACCATACTTTGCTAAGTCAGAGAACGTTCTTCTGAAGTCATGAGAAGATACCTCTGCCAAGGAGTCAACCAAAGAAACTTCTGTCAGTAAGAGAAAAGGGCATCTGTTCTACAGGCCTCTCAAAAGGCATTGGATCTCTGTCTAAATTGCATTAGCCTAAATCACACAATTTCTAACACTTAATCCACCTACACATGTTTCCAAGCTGAATGACCAATTAGGTTAAGGTACTAAAAGATAAGTCAAATGTGTTAATTTCACAAGTTGCTACACAAAATGCTTACTTCCTAGGTAATGCCTACTTTGACCTGGTAGATAAAACTGGCCCGGGGAATGGGATCCCCAGGACAATAGAGAGTCTGGGGAGGGGGCACCAAGCATGCCCCCACCCAAGGGAGAATAATCAAATAAATCTGTGGTTAACCCTGGGGATTGGCCCACCCCGGGGATGTTTTGAGAGATGCAGCACAGCCCCACACACTCCCTATCTCAAGGTTGGGCAAAGGTTAACATCTTCAAATGTGTATATCTCCAGCCCCATTGGGCTGATTTCAGTGATTTTGGTCTTATTTACTCTTAGTGGTGAGCCCTAGATACCAGGAGCATTTTCAGCAAGCCTAACAAGGGGTGCACTCTGCAGGGAAGTGTTTTCACTGGCTCCCTGCACCAGCCTTCTCCTTTATGGTGCCACCCATATACCCCATGCCCTTCTGGCTCTATGGCATCATATCTGGGGGCAGTGGAGTCCTTGTCTTCCCCCACCTGGTCCTAAAGGGGGTGTAAGGGAGCCAACATTACTGGCCCTTGGAGAGACACACTAGTCCTGGGGTCGGCTATAGACAGAATCCTCAGTTCATTAATGCATCAGGTTGCTTACCTTTCAGCTTTCCATGGTATTGCCACTGCCACAGTCTGGGTACAGGGTCTTGCGCTTCTTTAAGTTCTGAGTGCCACTTTTTAAGTCAAGACCAGCTTGTGGGTGGGGGAGACCTCCTTTTTCCAACCTTCCCTTTTCTAGGTTTGGCTCTGGTTATAGACATAAAAAGCTGACGTTATATCTCTTTGTATGTGCTGGAGAAAATCCCTTTAAAATGTAATCAGGGCAGGGTCCAAGTCCTCCCCCAGCCATCCTGTTAAGAAGACCCACTTCTTCTACATTCAAGTCCTTTTGCGCACTGTCTTGCTCCAAAACACACTTCCCAGTAGGAGAACCATCGCCAGCCCAGGAAACTGGAAACTCCCATAAACCGTTGGCAGCAAAATCCCAACTTTCTAAAAGTGCCCTTTCTAAAATAAGAATTTAATATCCAACGTTAGCATTAAAGAAGACTTTAAATTACAGTTCAAAAGAGTGAAAAAAATATTTTTCTAGCTGCTAAATGTAACATGTAAAAAATGTACTACCGTAACCCAACGATTTCCTATGGTGCCAGCTAAGGTTGCTACAGTGAAAATTGTTTTGAGGGATCATTCACTGTAAGGACATGTTCAACATTAATTTTTACATGTTCTACTTTTAAATGTTTTCACTCTGCCTTTTATGGGCAATAAGGCCTACATATGGGTCAGTTTAACATTTAAAAGGAAGGTTTATGTCTGTCAAGAGTGGTCTTTTGACATGTCAAAGGTGAAGTTTAAGACTACCACAGACAGATTGCATGTGTGCAGCTACCAGGCTGCTCACAACTTTAGACTTTTATATGCCGGTAGCCATGCGCACACCCGTGTGCATACATGTTCACATATGACCAGCCCAGTGCCCCTTACCTTTGCTACACTGCAGCAGCCTCATCCCAAAGGCATACACTTGTGGCAAATACACCCAATCCTATTTTCCATAAATTTACTGGGAGTGAGACCCAGTAAAGGTCCAAAGGCAGGTGATCAAAAAGAAAAAAATATGGTCATACTAACAGAGTGGAATCTATTTGCAGCAGTCATGCCTAGTAAGCCGGCAGTATTTGAACCAGCAATCTACGCACATCACTGTTGTGTTCCATTTTGTACGGTATTCTGTACAACCAAATGTTGTCTCATCTCACTCTGTCTTCTATTTCTTCCACTTTCTGCTTTAATAGTCAAATGTCAAGCCCTCAAGAATCTGCATTATCTGTTTTTTCTTCAGCAGGGCCATGCATTGGTCCAGCACCCTTACCCTGAAATGGAATGACCCCCATATCAGTATGGAGCATTCTCATTTTACTCTGGAATGGAATTACCCCATATCAGTAAGGAGCATTCTCACTTCCGTTGTGAGGTCCGAGACTTTCACATATGTAGATCCAGTGCTTAATTTGAACCAGTGGTTTCCAGTGCTCAGCCCCAGCACTTAGTTGACAACACAGTCACTTATGACAATTGGCACATTTTGGCACTATTTGTGTAATTTAAAGATGAGCAAAACAACAGTTGTTTATTAATTTATTATACATTAAAAACAACAAATACCTCCTCCCAAGTCATTCTTATAGCTTCGGGGACCTCAAACAGTCTGACTTGTCAGACTTGTAGTCCTGTGATAGTTAGTACTTATGTAAGTATGTCATTGGCAGTGCTTGCAAGGGCAATTGGTGGTGCAAGCTGTGGTGGTCTCCTGAGGACGGCCGAGGAGCTTATTTTGTTTTCTAATTAAGCACTCTATGGGTCCCAACTGTGTGCCCACCACTGAAATTTGATTCAGGAAACGACCCTTAGTGGCTGCTTGCATGGAGGAGGTTGTGGGACTTGTCTTTTTGTTGCCCCCTCAACCTTCCCGAATAGCAGTTGTCTTGTGGTCTGGCCAATAGCCATCTTGGTTCTTAGTAGACTTTTTGGTGCTGTTGGTGTGAAGAAGGAGAGATCACGGTGACTTTTAGCGTGGTTGCTCAAAGTGTGGTTATGGACAAAAACAACCTCAGTGCCACCTGGATTATCACCAGTGGAGGTCTACTTATCTGGTCTTTCTCTATTGAGGTCCCAGCCAAGTGTGAGAGCCAATGGCAGTTGATCAGCGGTCTGAGTTACATCAGATAATGGCCACTGTGCCTTATCTTCTACACACTTTACGCGCTTGTTTGCTTCAAGCCTAGTGGATGTGTAGAGGGCAGGGGTTGCAGTATTAGATAGTTTTGCTAGGAGAGCATTGTGACATTGATAGAGGAAATAGGATTAGAGGGTTCCTGATTCTGTCCAGTTGGGAATGAGCTGTGGGGGCATATCTCAATCTCGTTTGTGATCATGACCACATAGTCTATGCTGCAGTTCTCTCCTCTTTCACACCTTGTCAATCTGTTTTGCTTCGCCAGATTGGTGTTTGTTCTAGAATGCATTCCAATACAGCCACAGTATCAGAGTCTCCTATGTATGCCTGGGATGAAGTTGAGAAGTGAGAAATTCGGCCTCATCTTTCATCACCTCGGCAACTGCCAGCCAGTATGTCGAACAGTCACTGCCATGGATCTTAGGTTTTGGAGGCCTCAATACGGGAGGCATATTGCGTAGTGGTGGATGGCCTTTCTCAGATTTCCTCGTGAGGCCTTGGAGCATGGGGTTGGTGTCTAATAATGCACCTGCGGTCTTTAGAAATGCGGTGTCTCCCTGGAACCAGCATTTAATTGGAGGCCTCAACTCCCTGTTATTCTCTGGTGCCTTAATTTTCAGCGATTATAGCAATGATTATAGCCTTTTATAGAGTGCAGAGGATGTGGGAAGGATTGTATACACAGCCATTCATGAATATCATCCTGTTTCCAGCTCACACTAGGAGTGTCAATGTTTCATGGCCCGGTAGCTTTCTATGGGCCCTGGCTTTCTACAGATGATGGACATAGCTTGTCCAAAGCGATCACGAGCCACAAGAGCTCTGAGTCAGACGGCTTAGTTTTAACTCTGTGCATATTGCCCTCTGTTCAGGTTGAGGCATACTGTTCGATCGCTTACTGTGAAACACAGCACATCTACTCTCTCCTCCATGTGCCGACTGTATTCATTGCAGATCGGTGGTGGCACTCACCAACTTGGTGTCAGCCATTATTGTGGCAAAAGTGGGGTTGGAGATCTATTCTGTCTGTGCTCCCAGATCTTTTGTCTCTATCCCTCTCCTCAGAACAAGGAATTTTTGCTATTAAAGCAGATTGGACGTCCCTTCTCCCTGTGTGCCGGCGTTGATCCACTACAAGGCGGCCATTACTGTTAGCGCCTAGACTCAACCCCTATGTGAACAGTTTTGAATCCTTGTAGGCCTGATGTAGGGCTGTTTTAAACTAGAATATGCACTGAGTATGAGGCATGGCTCTTTTTTGGCCATGCACTGAGCCCTCAGAAAGACTCTGTTGGCATGGATTGATTCTAGGACAGGCACTAAGGTCAGTTATAAAATCATAGGAATTAGTATTTTTGTCCCTATGCCCTTTGATCTGAATTACTCATTGAGAAGATGCTACTTTGTTTCTGTGGTCTCCCACACAGTAAACAACATGTATGGCAAGCATTTGTGTTTTCTTGATGTCTGTATTGCATCCGAGAACTGATGCCATTTCGTAGAGAACTGAAAACATCTTTCTTTAAACTATACTTCACTAAGGTCTAAAGAATCTCTCCTTAACTTAACTATGTATTTCTTCTATTGTATTTTTTCTTATACATCATATGTAAAGAGCTAATAGTGTGAGGGACCCCACAATTTTGATACCCCAAAATTAACCTTCATAGAACGCCCACAATTTCAAAGAAGTGTAGGCGGTGTTAAACCTCAATTTCATGAGACAATGGGCCCTTCAGATAATAATATTAGACATTTTAGAAATATAGTGAACTAAGTAAAGGGCAGGATCAATAACGGAGTGCTAGGTCAGTGGCATAGTTTAAAGATCTAGTAGAAAGACCTTGAAGTTTTGTGACTGAGCCAGGTAAGATTTCCCAAGAACAACATAAACTATGACAATGGAAATAAACGAATAATATTCTACTTGACAATGTGCTGCAGAAATGAAAGACAGTGAGATGAGCAGGAGTAGGCAGGGCATATATATATATATATATTCACTGAAAAAACCATAGGTTATAGACCATATATAGTTAGGAATTAGCATTTACAAAACCTTGAAAATTCACTGAAAAAACCGTAGGTTATAGACCATATATAGTTAGGAATTAGCATTTAAAAAACCTTATTTTACTCACACAAAACCATTGAAATTCCATATATAGTTAGTTGCACTAACTATATATCGCGCACCCGCAATCCACTGCTGATCATGTCACATATTACATCATTCATGACATGGTCAGTGACATCACTGATGACATCACTGATGACATCTCAAATGACATCACTGATGACATCATCCAGTGACTGTGTGTTTCTGTAAAGTTTAAATATGTTTTACATATTGAAGAATGAGTGGATGTATAAGTGTCTGAATAAAGGTTTTAGTAGGTGCGTGATTGACTGTATGAGTGAGTGATTAAATGCGTCTCACTGAATGCACGGGTTAGTGACTAAACTGTCTAAAAGTGTGCATCAGTATGTCTGTTGTTGTGCAAGCTGCTGCACGTGTTAATCAGTAGCTATATAAGTAGCTATATGGGTTATTGATTGGTTGCACAAGTATTTGTATGGGAGACTGAGTGTGTGTATGGCTGGCTGGGAGGTGTGTGACTCTGTGCAGATCAATGTGTACTTGTATCAGTGATTCTATAAGAGAGTAACTATGTGTTAGTATATGTTTCAAAAATGTAAGGTGTTCTGTGTTTAACTGTATAGATGAGAAAATGGAAGTGTGATTGATTCTTTTCAGGACTGACTAGGTGTGTGAGTAACTCCATGGATGTGACTGTCTGCATAGGTGTATGAGTGCATATGATAGTGTTGTAATAATGAGTGACTGTATGTATGAGTGATTGTATGGGTGAATGTGTGTGTAGACATAGGAATCAGTGAGTGCGTATGTAGTAACTAGTATTGGTGTGTCAATGGTTTCAAAAATGATACTCTCTATTTAACACTGGGTGTAACGGAGGTTATATTAGAGTGTGAGGAGATGCATTGTATTATCACATGAATGATATCATCAGTGATGTGATCATTGATGTCAAGTGAGATGTCATCAGTGATGTCATTTGAGATGTCATCAGTGATGTCATCAGTGATGTCACTGACCATGTCATGAATGATGTAATATGTGACATGATCAGCAGTGGATTGCGGGTGCGCGATATATAGTTAGTGCAACTAACTATATATGGAATTTCAATGGTTTTGTGTGAGTAAAATAAGGTTTTTTAAATGCTAATTCCTAACTATATATGGTCTATAACCTACGGTTTTTTCAGTGAATTTTCAAGGTTTTGTAAATGCTAATTCCTAACTATATATGGTCTATAACCTATGGTTTTTTCAGTGAATTTCATTGGTTTTTTAACAGCTAATATCTGTAGCTGTAAAATGTATTCTTCTTTAAATCCAAAAATATATTTTATATGTTTATTAATAACTTTTTTTTTTAATATTTTTTTTTCTTCGTTCCCGCTTCGCGAATCGGGAAGCTTCCCGTTAGCTGACCTTGATGCCGCGAAATAGACCGCGAGCCGGTAAACGTTTCTTTACCGCAACTGCCGCGTTAGAAAACAACATCGTGACGCCTCCCGTCCGCATGACGTTTCGCGTTGTCGCGTGATACGTCATATGACGTGCTACGTTAGCGAACTCGTACGCTTACCGAGTCGCAAAGCACAGGTTTCTGGAAGCAAACCGGGAGGCCCTGCAAAGCGCGTAACATACACACAGCAGGTCATGTGACTTGGTAATAACACTTTTCATTGGTTCATTTCACTTTCGGTTTCCTAATGATGTAAGACTAGGTCATATGATCTAAAATGAACACTTTTCATTGGTTGAGAACTATTTTTTTTCCCAAATGGTGAAAATCCCTCCTTCTTTCCTCACTCTGACTTTCATCATTGTGAGAGAAAGACCCTTTGTTACCAGTGAGCAATGGCTTCTTTACTAGCTTCAGCTGGTGCTTCCCCACCACCTCCACCACATCCAAGGAAGAGTGGACCACCTGCTAAAGTTATAATTCAGCAAGAAGACGAAGAAGAGGAACAGGACGACCTAGATAATCTCCCTATTATGGCCAGAAGATCTATTGTACCGGAAGTAACGGGACCAGAGGGCAGGGAGATGGTGCCAAATATACAAACGAGATTTCGTGAAGTAAAACAAGTCTGCGTACATTGCAGTGGATTCATTTGCTACGGAGAAAGTAGCATCACTCTGATCAACAGAGCTATTGACAATCATGCTCATGTTTGTCCGAAACTCCCCAAACAATAAATTCTTTTTTTTTGTTTTCTTGCTCCTGTTGAGCCCTTTACAATGAATCGTTTTCGTTGCCCCCTCCGAAAAAAAACCAAAAAAAATATAAAACTGTTCAGAAAAATTCAAAAAAAGTAAAAAAATGTTCCGAAAAATAATAGAAAAAATATAAAACAACAAAAACAATAAAAAAAAAGTTATTTTCAGAACTACCTCCCCGTTATTAAAAAATTGGTACAATATTTGCAACTGTGCCAACCTCTATTTCTCTTAGTTCGCTTCCCAGTTCGCTCCCCGGTACGCGAACCGGAAGCGAACCAAATTTTTTTTTTTTTAAAAAGAACAGTAAGTATAAGGGAAGGAAACAGTCAGTTATGTTAAAAGAAAGACAGCTATAGGGGAGTAAACTAGAGATACTATTACCCGTAATCCACTGCTGATGATGTCACATATTACATCATTCATGACATGCTCAGTGACATCATCAGCAGAGGATTGCGGGTAACAGTATCCCTAGTTTATTCCCTATAGCTGTGTTTCTTTTAACATAACTGTCTGTTTCCTTCCCTTATACTTACTGTTCTTTTAAAAAAAATTTTTTTAGATCAGTCAGAAACAGTGAAAGTAATGAAATATAAAAGACTACGTAGAATATGAGCACTGTATGCAACAACTTTGACACTTACAGAAGACTCACCTTCTCCATGCCTCCTACACAGTTCTACATGTACATCATAAATGCAAACAGAACAGAATTAATTATACATGTTAAATGGTTTATTTTTGCTGTTCTCAGAATGTATCAAATTTCACTAAAACAGTGACTTGAAGGTATTCATCATATAACAGCGGGGAAAAAAAAACACAATCAAAATGATTGTGTTTAAAAAAACCAAAAAACATTACAAATCAGAATTCAGAACTCCTTAAAGTTAACTTACTTTCCATGACGGCCAAGGATGTCCTATGAACAGCTTACACTCTGTTGTGCTGTTATTACTTTCAACCCGCCACTTTCTGAAAGAAAACCTCCATCGTTTTCAAAAACATGTTACATACAATAAATGACTTCTTGCTCTCTACCACAATTTTCCACAAGGCCAAATCTTGTCAGAGCCATGTATAACTCTTGGATTTCTTGTTAGCCAATCCCGTCTTTTCGCATTTCCGCAACTTTCAGAATTAAAATGTTGAAGATCATTTACACAATCCTGGACTAGTAATATCTTCCCCTTCTTGCTCAATCATGTTCTACATTTCCTATCACACTGATACTGCTTACTATGAAGCAGACTTACACTACCTTTATGACTAGTACAATTATTTAATTCTCTACATCACTTTTAATCACAAAGCAATGTAAAACAGTAGACAGCATTGCAGACTTACATTCCCTCTACTCCATGTTTTGATTGGCTGCTTCAATTAGCTTATAAAAAGAAACAGTTTTTCTGAACTCATTCAAAGTGCACGTATTTCTCCATAAAGTCCAGTGTTATGGTAAGAAGTTATGTCTCTGTACTACACTTATCCTCAAGGCCAAATCGTGTAGGAGCCATGAGAACTTCTTGAAATTCCTCAGAGCACATCCCGAGATTCTTTCCCTAAAATTTTGGTTTTAAAAACACCAGGTAAGAGTTTTTAAGGTCAAACGGCAATTTTTTTTTGAAAATTAAAACAGAATCATTGCAGAATGACCAGCCATTTCTACACTTTAAATAAGCTGTATAATGTCCTGATGTTATTGAAGGACCATCATGATATATAATTGCTACAGTTACAAAAGTCCTTCCTGATATTGACAACTGTGAAGCCACAAAATTTTTAATTAAAGTTGTCAATTTTGTTCCATCAGGCCTACATCGTTGGAACATTAAAATGACATACTGGCCATATGTTCGTATAAATAATGTGGACATCATTTCAGATTTACATTGGCTACACTCCATGTTGTGATCAGCTGCTTTTACTAGCTTATTAAAAGAGACTGATTTACTGTCTGGCAAAGTTAAATATATAAATCTTTCTGAGTCTACACTAGTAGTACTTGATACCCTACAGTTCTCGCAGTCATGCTGCCATTGATAAGAAAGCCCAAACAGGTGATCTACATCTACACCTTCATCATGCAATACATCAAGCATGTACATTAAAAACTCCTGACAATCTTGCTGACTATTTTGAGAGAATTGTGTTTGGCCTGAACATCTGTCTAACAGATTTCGAATTTCAGACACACTTTCTATGTTTGTTCTATCAGTGCTACATTTCTCTAACACAGAATTTAACAAACTGCAAAATCTTTGATCAGAATTGACCACAATCTCTTCTTTTACATTTTCTAGAGAAAACAAAACATTAACTACTACATTAGCATAGCAGTTGACACCAGAACTGTTTTCAAATTGAAAACCAACAACATCTTCAACAGAATCCTTTTTGTTTCTGCTTATAATTTCAGGTTCATCGACTTTTCGTCTTTTTGCTACAACCTCCCCAGTATTGGTCACATTTCTTCGTTTCCGGCCTACCACACGTTTCTCAAACAAAGGATACTGAGGCAAATGTGGCGCATACTCTCTTCTCAACCTATTGTATTCCTTAACACAATCTAGATCCGCACAAATGTTTGTGACATCACACTCAATCAAGTACAATCCCGATAAAGTCCTAACTCGTGACAATGCCACATATGCCATACCCTCCTTGAACACAGAACTGCCAATATTCACCAATGCACAGTCTACACTTAAACCTTGCGATTTATGAATTGTCACCGCATATGCCAAGCAAACAGGAAACTGCTTACGACGAACATATAAGTCTTTTACAAGCAAAAATCTAGCAGAACAACGAGCAATTAGCTGTACTTCCTCAATGCCATCAAATTAAATTTTTAAAAATTCAATTCCATCTCTATTTCTGTATTTCACAAAATCAACAACATTACCCATTGATCCATTTACCAGACCTCTTTCAACATGTAAATTCCTTCTTAAAATTATACGGCAGTTCAAGCACACATTCAGAGTCTTTTCAAAACCCGCAGTTTTAGATATACTCTTCTCTAATGAATCCAATTTTGTTTTCAGATTCTCAGACAAAATAATTGTTGATCTCATATGCTCTACTCTGTCAATAGCTTCCAATTTCACAATCTCTTGCTTTTCTAAATGCAACATTTTGTTGTTGAATTTGGCACATTCTGCAAGAGTTGGCATCAAACATATTCCAGATTTTTTCTCAGTAACTTTCTGAAAAATATTCTCAGGCACAACATCTTCGTCTGGATATAAATTTGTCAGTAATCGTGCATGTAAAGCTTCTTTCCCATGCTCGGTCACTTTTCCAATTCTAACATCTTGTAGAATAGTCTTGTAAACTTCATCCTTTGCCTGACGCATATTTTCATGCAGTTCAGCATAATTGAAGTTTAACCATATATTGACGTTGCCAATACTCCCTAAGCACTTCCTGGTATCTTCATGCGTGAGCATTTTGAACACAGGTTGCCCTTTCACTGGTGTCAGCTGCAGAAGATCTCCGAAAACAATGATGTGTTTGCCACCAAATAACACATCATACTCTGTTTTGAGAACTTCTTGCATTCTCAAATGCACAAAGGCAAGCATGACATTGGAAACCATGCTTACTTCGTCAATGATAAGAAGTTTCATTTTCCTCAAGACTCTTGAAACTTCAAAACAAGCATCTCCAGATAGCGTGTGATATTCTAATTTGTTGTCATGCTCCACTGGCAGCATCAGTAAACGATGTAAAGTAATCCCTTTAATGTTATGTGCTGCCAGTCCAGTTGGAGCGGTGACAACACAAGACAGCGATGACTCTGTCCTTTCCTGCAAATAACATGAAATTGCTTTAATAAGGAAACTTTTTCCAGTTCCCGCTTCTCCACTCACGTACAGTCGGACAGGCTTCAACGACGTACATGAGCACTCTTTCTTGTCATGACTTAATCCATGATCAATTTGCATGGTAAGTTCGTCATATATTTTCCTCTGCTCAACGTTGAGTTGTCTTTCCAACTCTTCTAAGTTAACCGCATCCTCCTGAGCATGTGCCATGGCTCTTTCCACTTCATTCATAGCAGTGGCAGCTTCATTTTCGATAAGAGGTCCTCCTAGTGGATCCTGACTCAATGAAGCAGAACTCTGACTGTCCTGAGAACTGTCTCTGGCAATCTCGGCTGCAATCGTTGCTTCCTGCTCAATTTCCACATTCAACATTTCTACATATTTGGGAAAAGCAGGACATTCTATGGTCTCCTTGGCAGCATTGAATGAGTCTTCGTAACAAAGGAAATCTCCAAGCAGTTCCTCTTCTGCACGCCAAGGCTTAAAAAGTTGCAAAAGTGCTAAATAGAAAAACTCCTTTTTTTCAGGAGATTCGCCACTCAATTTTCGATGGTTTATCAAGTGGCATTTTCTTTGCTTGACCAGACATCCCTCACTTCCTATTACAGCATACACTCCTTTCTCAGTATCTTCTTTGATGTTCCTCTTGAATATGTAATTTTGCAGAACCTCATACAGACAAACATTCTCGAGGTGACTGCTTCGATTTGGATAATATGTATCCAACATGTTGCTCTTCAAAATGTCGGTACTGTTTGGCTCCTTTTCCGCCAAATACTCAATTTCCCGCACAGGTTTCAGAACTCGATTACGCGTTGCAGCAAGACCAACACTCGCCCAAACGATACTCCTGGACTTCGCATAGAGACTTGCTGAAGACAACCGGTCAGAACATTCGTAAGCTCCGATTTCTCGATGCGACAACATCTTCAGACTGAAACTGTACAACTTCTTGCTGAGGCTCTTTTCATGGGAAATGTCCTCCCACATATCCTTCAATTCTGTCTTCTCTTTTTTGGTGATGTAAGATGTCACATACCGAGCCACAGCCATACAGTTATCAGCCACAAACTGTATATCCATGTTAGCATTCCACATGGACAAAATCACCGGGTTGTAGTCGTTAATGTACTTAGACTCTTCGTTCCTCTTCAAATTGTATGTGTTTTTAGGTGATTTCTTCATCACATTATGTCGCAGCGAAGACATCAAACTGTTCACTCTTCCTTTAGAAATCACCGATCGTGGAAAGCCGAAACGACATTTGGTGTAGAACTTGTCTTTGTTCCGGAATTTACGACGACAGTACTTTCCACATCGATGGCTTTGGAAACGTAGAACTTTTTCTCTTAGGCTTTTTTTCTCCTTTGCGTTTGGAACAGCACACGTAGAATACTGTTCTATGAAACTCATCACTGAGTCGTCTGCATCCGTTCCAAATTTAGGTGCATCCTTGATCCACAGCAACATATGTATATGAGGAGCACCTCTTGCTTGGTACTCCTTCCTCCAGAAGAAATCCAACACCTCTCCAAGAGGTGGATTCTTCTTATTCATGATGAAAGACATCATACCTTCAAATCTATGATTGAAGTACCTACATACATTGACTGGATCCAAAGAGCACAGTTCTCCGGGTGTCTTGAATTCGATGTTTTCTACGTTAGCATTTGCCTCTCGTAGAAATTCAAGTAAGTCTTCCCAGCCATACTCAGCACAGCTCAAAGTGAGGAACCATGTGGGAGTTCCTAAGTTCCTTAGCATACATTTTAAATCACCATGACGACGGTACCAGTACTCATTAGTACCACGCTGACACGCCATGAGATTAATCAGGTGAGAATCCAAAATACTGTCTTGGACATTGACTTTATCCATAAAGTCACTTGCCGAGATGTTTTGCATGTGTATACCACTTTTCAAGATGTGGTTCACTGCATATGACAGTCCAGACAGATCGCTTTCAAACAGGAGATGAAACAAATAAGGAATGCATTGTCGAAACCTAGGATCTCCTGCATACAATCGCAAAGTCCGGTATTCAGAAGCAGGAATTTGATGAGGTCGCTCATCATATCTTCCTCCCTGACCTGTTGGAAAAAGCTGTGGGAAACACCGAGCTTCCAAACTTTCCTCCCAAACACTAATGGGACTCCCTTTCGCTTGTTTCATTTGAAACAACTCAATAGCATTCCCCATGACTTCCTTGGAATGCAAAGGATGAACACTATAATGTTCATATATTTCTTCACTAGTACAGGGTTCTACTTTCTCAATTTGACCAGCACACAAATCGTTATCCTCTTCCTCACTTACTTCCTCTTCTGCAACATATACATTTTTATAGTACTTATTATATTTTTTCAAATACAATGTTGCCCTTTTGACTTTCCTAACATCTACTAAATCTTGCCATATTTTCTTATTCTTTGTCGGAACCCCATTAACTAAGATAACAAGAGGTTCCTCTTCCACTTTTTCTACTCCAATTGTGTTAATGTTTTTCTTCAAATCTAGAGGCAAATAAACAACTCTTCCCTTTAATCCTCTCTGTAAATCTGATGGAGGCAATTTCCCTGTCTTTGGCTCCATTCTTACAATAGCCTGAAAGGGATGGATACTTTGAATCAAAATAGATTCATAAGTATTTAAATCCTTCAATTCAGAAGGAATCTCAACCAATTCCAGATTATTATGAACTGCTCTAGCAGGCATCTGGTTTTGATTTAATTTGTTACAACAATAAGTACACACACGTTGATCCAATCCCAAATCAAAACAATTTTCTACCATCAAGTATGTTGTAAAATCCTTCCATTCACTATTATTTTCCCTTTCACTTTTTCCATATAAATCCACTAACTTAGTCTGATTCTTATAATAAGTGCGTCGACAACACACACAAGTGAAATTTGGCCTCTCACTTGATTTCACCTCAAACGTCGCAATTTCCCTCTGGAAATTATCTGTACTGGAAACCTGTACACTATCTTCCACATTACTCTCTTCTTCTTGGTCAATTTCAACATTCTCCTCTTTACTTCCAAAGTAACAAAACTCAATTTCTTCACATATATTCTTCACATCTATTTCAGAACCATGCAAAAGAGCAGCGCATAATTGTTTAAGCATAATTGCTGGACTCTTAGCATAATACAACATTCTAACTAATTTCCTCACTTTATTATGATGCACTGCTAGCATCCTGAAATGATGAAAAACACTCTGGCATACTCTCCTGGAAAGACAAGCCAGTGAATGACCATGCAAACCTATCACTTCTCTCACTCTGCAAGGATCTAATTCTTGCAACAACTTCATTTTCTGCTTCAAACTGTTCTTACTAAATGACCGTATAAAATCACAAAGCAAATTGATGGAATCCTGTCGTACACTGCAAATACTACTACACTTCCAGGTGTTCACAGGACCCTTAGGACGTCTCCCTAAAACCTCATTACCTAACACCTCTTCTATCTCTGTTGTCACAAGTTTTTCTTTTTCAACTGGACAACCATCTTTCACTTCATAAGCTCGACCACTGGTGTCAACTGCATGCACCAAATCATTATCCTGGAAATAACTCTCCTCATTAAAAAATGCCTCAGAGCTTGAACTATGCATCCATTCTCCAGAAAAAACTTCACAAAAATTACTACGATTAACTATTCTCTTCCATCTACTATTTCTTTTGAAATCATAAATTACCTTGTTTAGCTTCCGAATTCTATTGATTGTCAAAATAAATAACTTACGTTTAATTTCAAATGCCTGATCAATAACTTTCTCAACAATTTTTTTTCTCCTATAAAAAACCACTTTCTGCTGACCTTTCTTAATATTTTTTAACAAATTCCCAATTATCCTGTTGCGGAACATTCGTTTACGAATATCCCTAAACTCTTGTTTCCTTCTACTTTCATGCATAGAGTTATCTCTTACTCTAGCAGTAACATTTCTCATTGGCCTTTCCTTACCATTTGAATTCTGTCTCCTTTTCTGGACTGAAACATTTTCTGTAGTAATATTTTTTTTACTACACATATTTCTTATGACTGTTTTTCGACTCTTACCCGGTGCTTTCTTGGTGACTTGACAAATCTTTTTGTTAGAGGACTGCTGCATTCTTCCATGGTCCTGCTGTCTTTGACGTTTTGCAGCCTTTCTTACTCTTTCTTTGCTAGGCATCCTAAAATCTTGAAATAATCTGCAGTTGAATCTGTGGTAAAATATAATAAAAAATGTTATTAACCACTATTACCCAACAGTAAATTAATAACAGTCATCAAAAACTTAACACACTACTTAAGTATATAATATACTGAAGCCTATCTCCAATTTTTCACTGAACAGGACTCATCTCTTCTTAACCTTGGATAAACCTCACCTACTCTGTGTCCCCTGCACATAATTAAATGTAAAGGGGCAGATTTATATTAACTAGCACATCCCCAGGGATGCACCAGTTAACGTGCACCGCTGCTCTGCCACCCACGGTGTGCCGCATTTACAATCAGATAGGACAAAGCTACATCAAAACCCTGCGCCTGCTTGAAGCAGGCATAGATCTTGACGCAGGTAGGCTGAAAGCTAAAGCAACAACTAAGTATCGTGTGCAGAAGTTACAAAAAAGGAAAAATGGCGTTTAAACCAGTAATGAGCCCATGCTAACGTAACACAGTGTAAAAATATCCAGGATCTACATCAGTTTGGGGTTCACGAACCTGGCAGGTACAAGGCACTGAGGCTTTCCACCGTGCATGTCTCATCCCAAATCATATGTTGTTTGTGAATGAAACAATTTCCCAGACCAAATGCTTTGGATTGGCTACTTCTAAAAAATTAAACACCCCTACTATCCCGGAGTTAGAGGAATATGATGGTTGGAGTAATTTTACTCGTTGTCCATTAAAGATTTACAGGCCCTACTCCGTAATTCTTCCTTTAACATTTCCAGTATAAATCCAAAAGGTTCACTGCTTTGGCAACGTGCCTTATCCACGGTTTAATAACGCTGCCTTTTGCTTTATATAAGTTTTCAAATTGTATGAAATATATACCAATAGGTCGTTATTAACCTTTAGGTAGTGGTTTTCTTCATGAGGTCTGGTCGCTTCCATACACATACAGATTTTCAAAGATGATCAAGACCTTTATCTGAATGGAGAGGAATGCACTGAGACGCCAGATCATTCACTAATGTGTAGGCACATACAGTTACACGGTTCATGCAACAAACACCGACCAAATATGGCTTGCGTGTTGCAAGGCACGCCAGTTCCTGCTATCATCCCCACGTTCAAGTTCTTGGAAAATGGTAGTTATTTGATGCTCAATAATGAAGATTGTTCTGGGTTAATTAAAAGTATTCATTTTATCGTAACAGTAAATGAACGGGTTATTTGCTGCAGAAATGTTCTATTTCCTCCCACACATGAACATAGGGAGTTTTCAATCTGGCCACAAATACCAACCTTGGGAGCACATTTCAACAGCATGGCAAGAATAAGAGCTCTTTTGTCTCAGAGAGAGGTGGCCTTGAGTTCGGCCCGTGAAACTTTCGTACTTCACATAGCGAACACCCGTACAGAGCTGCAGACCCTTTTAAATACAGATTCGACTTTGCATTTCAGCAAGATTACCCATTCATTTCCATGCAGCAGGAGGCCCATAGGAATGAAGGTGCAATTTGCGATTAGCAATTACCTCATCGCAAATTACGAATTTTTCCGACGGTGCAGGGGTGTCTCAAGAACACCCTGCTGCACCCCTGAAAAAAAAATTTGGGGTCATAGGGCGCACATAAATTTTGAAAACATTCCTTTACCTCAAAAACGATTTTCAACTCATAATTTGAAAACACTGCACATCGGGAAATGACTTAAAATGTCCTTAAGACACATAAAAGCATTTTTTGATTGTCTTTGCAGCATGTTTCAGTCACCTTTAACATGCCTATGTAACGGAAACATTCAAAATCTAAATTTGCCATGCACAGGTGGGAGCATATTTACAAGCAATTTGCTCCACAGACAAACTTCTTACATTGAAATGGGAAAAATAACATCAGAGACTCTCAATTACCTTATAAAGAAGCAGACACCATTATGTCCTTCTCATCAATATTAAAACCATTGCTTTTTCTCAAAAACGATTTACAAGTCATAATTTGAAAACACTCCACAGCTCCTATGCACATAAAAGCCCTGTCAGTACTAATACTTCACATTTTCTCCAATTACAATTTCTCAAAGAAACAAAATCTATTTGTGAAACACTTGAGACAAAGCAACATTTGAAAAACACAACTTTCTTCATAATTTTCTCCTTAAAGCACACTATTTTCTATCTAAATGAAATAAATTTTTTCTCACCTTAGCAAATACTTTGAGTTTCAAAACAGTCTCAGAAACACACCAATTTGTCTTCAGCAGAGCAAAAGGTATGCACTCCAGAGTCTGCAGCTATCAAAAGCACAGAAATGCTGTAATTCCTCACACAGATCTCTCATGTCACCCAATCAAAACTCTTCCCTCACTTTTTTCAAAGCAAAACCCTTCCCCCCTCTGCCCCCTCTCTGCTTTTTCTGCATAGCAACCACCTCTTGCAAGACCTCTCACACAACAATGTTGCAATTGAACTCTGAACTCTCAGTGCACCTGCATATCCAAAGCATTCTTTCATTTAATGATTTTTTCTTCGCCACTCAAAATACATCTTTCAACGAACTCATCCATGCACACTAACTTTCTGTTTTGAACAATCAAAATCCACCAATCACTCTTACTGCTTCATTAACACAGAAACTCCTCAGTTTTTTTCATTTTACACTCTCATTTTTTCAACTGCCATTTCATTGCCACACTTCATCTGACTGCAGGAGAACCTTCTCTCGCCATGTTTTCTGTCTGGATTGTTGGACATAGCTACATCTATTGGGCTCAAAGGTACGCTGAAAACAGGAATTTACCTAACCTCAATTTACAAGATGTGGAAATTAAGTGGTTTGGCCACAGAGGATTAAAATGTCACCAATTGATACCATTGGTGAAAACCTTTATGCATTTGCCAAAACCTGACCTGTTAATTGTGCACTGTGGAGGTAATGATTTGGGCACTTTGACTGGGGTACGTCTGGAAA
Organism: Lissotriton helveticus; assembly: GCF_964261635.1. Classification (NCBI taxonomy): domain Eukaryota; kingdom Metazoa; phylum Chordata; class Amphibia; order Caudata; family Salamandridae; genus Lissotriton; species Lissotriton helveticus. The sequence goes on from NC_136060.1 coordinate 198,855,588, forward strand.
TGCTTTTAAAGGACACCTTTGAGCAATTGATGGCACTTTTTCCTCAGACTGCCTTGGTATATTGAAATATATGCCAAAGACAGAAATGGAGGTGGTCGAACCAATTTTGTCCACAAATTGAGAAATCGAGGAAGCATGTAAACAAATCTGTTTCAGCTTACATGAGAGACCATGGAATGGGCTCCCTGTACAACAATAACTTGCGTTACTACATGCAAGATATCTACAGAGCAGATGGAGTTCACTTCTCAGATGAGGGCAACAGAGTTTTCACTCTGAATTTAAGACTGTGCATTGGTACCTACTTATAAGTACCTAAATGTACTATAAACCCAAAAGCTCTTCTCAGAGCTACCCTACATCTGATCACTCACAATTATTATTTTACTCTAACTTTTTTCACTAATTTTCAAGAAAGTACGCTCCCCAGACCGCTTCCCGGTTCGCGAACCGGGCGCACTCCACGCAAAAAAACTAAAAAAACGGTATATATTTTTTTTGCCCTGCGAGACCCTTTCAAAGCCTCCACATCAAACCTAGGGGGTCAGGGAGGATCTACTATGCCCCCTTATGGTCATTTGCCCCTTCGCTTTGGCCTCCTCTTGTCTCTCGATCCTACCGAGAGACAAGATGGCGGCCGCTACGGACTGTTTGGAATGTTTACAGACGCCGAAAAACCAATCAGCTTCGAAAACCTCCGTAACGCGAAAAGTACGAGAAGCGGAGCGCTGTTACAGATATATATCTTTTTTTGAACGTTAATTTCTCAAAATCCACTAGAGCACATATATTGAGACCTAGCAAAGGCACATCGGGCTACCAGTCCCTACAATTTCGCCAAGTTTCGTGCAAATCCATTCAGCCGTTCGATTATTATTATTATTATTTTTTTTGCCCCGCGGGGCCCTTTTAAAACCTCCACATCAAACGTAGGGGGTCACCGACGATCTACTATTCCCCCTTATGGTCATTTGCCCCTTCGCTTTGGCCTCCTCTTGTCTCTTGATCCTACCGAGAGACAAGATGGCGGCCACTACGGACTGTTTGGAATGTTTACAGACGCCGGAGAGCCAATCAGCTTCGCTTCGCAAAGCTCCGTAACGCGAAAAGTACGCGAAGCGGTGCGCTGTTACAGATATATATCTTTTTTTGAACGTTAATTTCTCAAAATCCACTGGAGCACATATATTGAGATCTAGCAAAGGCACATCGGGCTACCAGTCCCTACAATTTTGCCAACTTTCGTGCAAATCCATTCAGCTGTTCGATTATTATTATTTTTATTTTTTTTTGCCCCGCGGGGCCCTTTTAAAACCTCCACATCAAACCTAGGGGGTGAGCGACAATGTACTATGCCCCCTTATGGTCATTTGCCCCTTCGCTTCGGCCTCCTCTTGTCTCTCTATCCTACCGAGAGACAAGATGGCGGCCGCTACGGACTGTTTGGAATGTTGACAGACGCCGGAGAACCAATCAGCTTCGCTTCACAAAGCTCCGTTGCGCGACAAGTACGCGTCCTGGGCCGCTGCCCGGTCCGCTGTTACAGATATATATATTTTTTTGAACGTTAATTTCTCAAAATCCACTGGAGCACATATATTGAGACCTACAAAAGGCACATCGGGCTACCAGTCCCTACAATTTTGCCAAGTTTCGTGCAAATCCATTCAGCCGTTCGGGCTAAAAGTGAGGCCAACCGCCCTATGGAAAACTCAATGTTAAAAACATGTTTTGGGACCCCCCTTTTTTCTCGGCCCCCCCTTGACGAACCCCCCCCAAATTTTCAAGGGCTACTCAGAAACAAAATGTGCCATTTTCCTGAAAATTTCAGCCAATTCCGTCCACAAACGCCAAAGTTATTAGACATAGAATTTTCAAAAATCCCATAGAGAAAAAATCCTAACTATATATACCTACTGGCGACCGCCAGTAGGTAATATATAGATATATATATATATATATATATATGACTGGGCACCGTGTAATGCGCTGCGGACTATGGGGCTTAATAATTTTTTGTATATCAGTCTCCAGCGACCCCGCTATGTGTTTGGTTGCATGGCAATTGGCGGCTGCACTTATGGACATGTTCCGTGGCATGCTTGATGTAGATGACCTCAAGCTACTTTGAGCCCTTGGTGAGTCTGGGCTTGAAAGCGCTGGAGTTGTGGTTATAAGGTAAACTAGCAAAACAGAAGAAACTATGGGCATTACCTTTTAGTAAAATGCGCCGTAACATGGAGTCTGCGCGTGCAGAGCCTGGGTCTTGATGCGTACTTCAAGGCCGACGCATGTGGTGCCTCTGAGCATTGGATTAACATTCCTGGGGCATTATGGGAGTAGCAGTCCCGGTGCGCGCGTTAATTGACTACGATTATGTATGATTCTGAACATTGAGGCATAAATGGCGCAATGGAACTGTGATAATTACCACTGCACTCTAATGCTTATATGTTAGAATTTATGCAGCGCGTATTTCAATTTACTCTCACTGTTTTGATATTGTTTCCGATTTTGACATAGCATGCTAGCCCAGCTGTCTTTCATAGTAATCCTGACGACATTTTATCAGTGCTCCGTGACGGGGCTCTCAACAGTATTGTAATGCCATTATAACTGAGCATTATCCTTGAAATTTCAGTGTCAAGCAGCGCGAATGCCAGACACTTTTATACCATGCAACCAGCGTGAATGTGTAGTATATAATGGCCTATGGTGATTATGGTTTCTTACCAGGTTCATAACAACATGGAAGGCATTTTATTTCACAGTGGTAGCGTTGATATGCAAGTTATAACATTGTACGGTATTGGTGTTGGTATTTGCACTGTGCATTTTCTTTTCCAAAAGATTTTTTAAGGCATTAGTCACTTTAGTCACTTTATAATCACCGTCAGTTATAACCATCAGGTACATAGTATTAATGAAATGCGCAGTATCTATTCACTGTTTTTAGACTATTCAATGTGATATTTATAGTTGTGATGCCATGAACTTTCTTCTATGTCCATGATTTTAATTGTATATAGGCTGACTACAAAATGGCGCACACTAGACTGAGGCATGCTGCTGTGTCAGCTGAAACGCGTCTCTTTGCTGGCTCTAAGGAGGCTGATCTAATAAAAGGCCTTAACCCAAATAGCCCTCGAGTGCATGCTCTTTTTCCAGAAGTGGAGCAGAGGTTTTGTCTTGTTCATTACTTACCAGCGTTAGCGGTTGACGCTGTCCATGCAACACCAGTCGTTTAGGGCCGCCAGTTCCAGCCGCAAACTGGAGGAAGCAGCGCTGTAGTGCTATACTGACGGCCCCCATGATGTCCGCCGGGAAGAGGATTTGTGGATGAAAGCAGAGTGGAAGGATGTGTCCCTGCAGCGAGGAGGTCATGAGGCATTCAGCACAGGGCTCAGTCCTCTCCCTGTCTCGAAATGCCCTGCTCAGGATAACGACGTGACTCATGGTGACTGGGCACCGTGTAATGCGTTGTGGACTACGGGGCTTAATCATTTTTTGTATATCAGTCTCCAGCGACCCCGCTATGTGTTTGGTTGCATGGCAATTGGCGGCTGCACTTATGGACATGTTCCGTGGCATGCTTGATGTAGATGACCTCAAGCTACTTTGAGCCCTTGGTGAGTCTGGGCTTGAATGCGCTGGAGTTGTGGTTATACGGTAAATTAGCAAAACGGAAGAAACTATGGGCATTACCTTTCAGTAAAATGCGCCGCAACATGGAGTCTGCGCGTGCAGAGCCTGGGACTTGATGCGTACTTCAAGGCCGACGCATGTGGTGCCTCCGAGCATTGGATTGACATTCCTGGGGCACTATGGGAGTAGCAGTCCCGGTACGCACGTTAATTGACTACGATTATGTATGACTCTGAACATTGAGGCATAAATGGCGCATTGGAACTGTGATAATTACCACTGCACTCTAATGCTTATATGTTAGAATTTATGCAGAGCGTATTTCAATTTACTCTTACCGTTTTGATATTGTTTCTGATTTTGACATAGCACGCTAGCCCAGCTGTCTTTCATAGTAAGCCTGACGACATTTTATCAGTGCTCCGTGATGGGGCTCTCAACAGTATTGCAATGCCATTATAACTGAGCATTATCCTTGAAATTTCAGTGTCGAGCAGCTCGAATGCCAGACATTTTTATACCATGCAACCAGCGCGAATGTGTAGTATATAATGGCCTATGGTGATTATGGTTTCTTACCAGGTTCATAACAACATGGAAGGCATTTTATTTCACAGTGGTAGCGCTGATATGCAAGTTATAACATTGTACTGTATTGGTTTTGGTATTTTCACTATGCACTTTATTTTCCAAAAGATTTTTTAAGGCATTAGTCACTTTATAATTACCGTCAGTTATAACCATCAGGTACATAGTATTAATGAAATGCGCAGTATCTATTCACTGTGTTTAGACTATTCAATGTGATATTTATAGTTGTGATGCCATGAACTTTCTTCTATGTCCATGATTTTAATTGTATATAGGCTGACTACAAAATGGCGCACACTAGACTGAGGCATGCTGCTGTGTCAGCTGAAACGCGTCTCTTTGCTGGCTCCAAGGAGGCTGATCTAATAAAAGGCCTTAACCCAAATAGCCCTCGAGTGCATGCTCTTTTTCCAGAAGTGGAGCAGAGGTTTTCTCTTGTTCATTACTTACCAGCGTTAGCGGTTGACGCTGTCCATGCAACACCAGTCGTTTAGGGCCGCCAGTTCCAGCCGCAAACTGGAGGAAACAGCGCGGTAGTGCTATACTGACGGCCCCCATGATGTCCGTCGGGAAGAGGATTTGTGGATGAAAGCAGAGTGGAAGGCAGTGTCCCTGCAGCGAGGAGGTCATGAGGCATTCAGCATAGGGCTCAGTCCTCTCCCTGTCTCGAAATGCCCAGCTCAGGATAACGACGTGACTCATGGTGACTGGGCACCGTGTAATGCGTTGAGGACTACGGGGCTTAATCATTTTTTGTATATCAGTCTCCAGCGACCCCGCTATGTGTTTGGTTGCATGGCAATTGGCGGCTGCACTTATGGACATGTTCCGTGGCATGCTTGATGTAGATGACCTCAAGCTACTTTGAGCCCTTGGTGAGTCTGGGCTTGAATGCGCTGGAGTTGTGGTTATACGGTAAATTAGCAAAACGGAAGAAACTATGGGCATTACCTTTCAGTAAAATGCGCCGCAACATGGAGTCTGCGCGTGCAGAGCCTGGAACTTGATGCGTACTTCAAGGCCGACGCATGTGGTGCCTCCGAGCATTGGATTGACATTCCTGGGGCACTATGGGAGTAGCAGTCCCGGTACGCGCGCTAATTGACTACGATTATGTATGACTCTGAACATTGAGGCATAAATGGCGCATTGGAACTGTGATAATTACCACTGCACTCTAATGCTTATATGTTGGAAATTATGCAGAGCGTATTTCAATTTACTCTTACCGTTTTGATATTGTTTCTGATTTTGACATAGCACGCTAGCCCAGCTGTCTTTCATAGTAAGCCTGACGACATTTTATCAGTGCTCCGTGATGGGGCTCTCAACAGTATTACAATGCCATTATAACTGAGCATTATCCTTGAAATTTCAGTGTCGAGCAGCTCGAATGCCAGACATTTTTATACCATGCAACCAGCGCGAATGTGTAGTATATAATGGCCTATGGTGATTATGGTTTCTTACCAGGTTCATAACAACATGGAAGGCATTTTATTTCACAGTGGTAGCGTTGATATGCAAGTTATAACATTGTACTGTATTGGTTTTGGTATTTTCACTATGCACTTTATTTTCCAAAAGATTTTTTAAGGCATTAGTCACTTTATAATTACCGTCAGTTATAACCATCAGGTACATAGTATTAATGAAATGCGCAGTATCTATTCACTGTTTTTAGACTATTCAATGTGATATTTATAGTTGTGATGCCATGAACTTTCTTCTATGTCCATAATTTTAATTGTATATAGGCTGACTCCAAAATGGCGCACACTAGACTGAGGAAGGCTGCTGTGTCAGCTGAAACGCGTCTCTTTGCTGGGTCTAAGGAGGCTGCTCTAATAAAAGGCCTTAACCCAAATAGCCCTCGTGTGCATGCTCTTTTTCCAGAAGTGGAGCAGAGGTTTTGTCTTGTTCATACATATATTCACTGATAAAACCATAGGTTTCAGGCCTTATATAGCTAGGAATTAGCTTTTAAAAAACCTTTGAAATTCACTGAAAAAAACATAGGTTTCAGGACTTATATAGTTAGGAATTAGCTTTTTAAAAACCTTTGAAATTCACTCAAAAAACTATATGTTTTAGGGGTGTTATAGTTAGCTGGACATTTTACTCATACAAAACCATTTCAGTGAATTTGCAAGGTTTTTTAAATACTAATTCCTAACTATATAAGGCCTGAAACCTATGGTTTTTCAGTGAATATGCAAGGTTTTTTAAATGCTAATTCCTAACTATATAAGGCCTGAAACCTATGTTTTTTTCAGTGAATTTGCAAGGTTTTTTAAATGCTAATTCCTAACTATATTAGGCCTGAAACCTATGGTTTTTTAAGTGAATTTGCAAGGTTTTTTAAATTCTAATTCCTAACTATACAAGGCCTGAAACCTATGGTCTTTTCATTGAATTTCGAAGGTTTTTTAAATGACAATTTTTAAATGTATTAATTGTTATTTTTTTTATACTGATTTACTACATTTTTGCAGGCAGGTATTCGTAGGGCACGCCCCCTTTTTACAACATTCTGCAGCGCAACACCTGGCGCGTTTGCAGAGTAGGAACTAATTCCCCTTGCATACTGGGGGTCCCTGGGGGGCAACTAGCCCACTAGGAGCCTCCAGTATAAGCCAAGGAGCTGCATTACAGAGAGGTGTAATGAGGCCACACCCTTTTTTACACCTCTCTGCAACGCAGCCCCCGGGCGTGTTTGAAGAGGGGGAACTAATTCCCCTTGCATACTGCGGGTCCCTGGGGGGCAACTAGCCCACCTGGAACCTGCAGTATGCGCCAGGGGGCTGCATTGCAGAGAGGTGTAATGAGGCCACACCCTTTTTTACACCTCTATGCAGCGCAACCCCTGGCGTGTTTGCAGAATAGGAACTAATTCCCCTTGACTACTGGGGGTCCCTGGGGGCCAAGTAGCCTCCAGTATGCGCCAAGGGGCTGCGTTGCGTTGCCCCGGGGCGGCGGTCCCCGGGGCTGTGTGGGGGGGATTGTGGACCCCCCACAATTCTTTATCACTATGCCACCGCGATTTGGTCCCCCCGGGGGGGGGGGGGTTTAAAAAAACAGACCAGGTTTTTTGTAAAAAAAATGTGGGCCTTTTTTGTCCTTGTGGGACCACCTGGGCAGGCCTAGGGGATCAGGGTGTATCTACCCTGCCCCCTTTTTGTGATCTTCACATTTGTTTTTCAGCTTTCTTGTGCCTTGGTCTATCTACACGCACACATATACACATATATATATATGCATATATATGCATTTATATATATGAATGTGTATATATATATATATATATACACATACATATATAAACATATATAATCTGCATATCTATATAAATACAAATATAAATGCATGCATACATATATATATATACATATATGCATGTTATTTACATGAAAGTTTGAAAAACATTATTAAAAGCAAAGCTAAAAAGCCACCTCATTACAAACAAAATGGCTTTAACTTAAACGAGGGTGAGATCTATTGCCTTTTCAATGCTTGTTTACTTTGGTTCCATCAAGAAGGCATTCAGATGAGTCACACTTTTGCCATTAATTCTGAATGTTAGCACTCTAGTTGCTCATTATATCACTGTAGTAAAGCTACTGCTCATCAGGGAAGCCTACTGCTGGTATTCAAAGTGCATGTTTCAGTCTGCATGTCAGAATTTTTTTAATGAAATAGAAGAGGATTTGAGAAGTCACTCAAAATGTGCCCTAATTTTTCTTTCTGCAGCACTAATCATACTTTCTATGGCAAAATATACCCCCTCATTTTGTTCCTTTTTAAATTAAATATTTTAAGAGTTACCACTGCATTCCAATCAAGATGGCTTCTGGTGTGCCATACTTTTGTCATATGTAAGACTGTTAGCGCTCTAGTTGTTCTTTAGAACACTCTGGGACATTCTGTCATTGGGCTATACTTGGGCTACATCTGGGTGATATTTGGGCTGCATTTGGGCTCTTTTGTCTCTGGTGGCCATCTTGGGAGACTGCATGTCAGAATTTTTTAATGAAATAGAAGAGGATTTGAGAAGTCACTCAAAATGTGCCCTAGTGTTTCTTTCTGAAGCACTAATCATACTTTCTATGGCAAAATGAACCCCCTCATTTTGTTCCTTTTTAAATTAAATGTTTTCAGACTTACCACTTCATTCCAATCAAGATGGCTTCTGTTGTGCCATACCCTTGTCATAAGTAAGACTGTTAGCGCTCTAGTTGTTCTTTAGAACACTCTGGGACATTCTGTCATTGGGCTATACTTGGGCTATATCTGGGTGCTATTTGGGCTACATTTGGGCTCTTTTGTCTCTGGTGGCCATCTTGGGAGACTGCATGTCAGAATATTTTAATGAAATAGAAGAAGATTTGAGAAGTCACTCAAAATGTGCCCTAATTTTTCTTTCTGCAGCACTAATTATACTTTCTATGGCAAAATATACCCCCTCATTTTGTTCCTTTTTAAATTAAATGTTTTAAGAGTTACCACTTCATTCCAATCAAGATGGCTTCTGGTGTGCCATACTTTTGTAATAAGTAAGACTGTTAGTGCTCTAGTTGTTCTTTAGAACACTCTGGGACATTATGTAATTGGGCTATACTTGGGCTACATCTGGGTGCTATTTGGGCTACATTTGGGCTCTTTTGTCTCTGGTGGCATTCTTGGGAGACTGCATGTCAGAATTTTTTAATGAAATAGAAGAGGATTTGAGAAGTCACTCAAAATGTGCCCTAATGTTTCTTTCTGAAGCACTAATCATACTTTCTATGGAAAAATGAACCCCCTCATTTTGTTCTTTTTAAATTAAATGTTTTCAGACTTACCAATTCATTCCAATCAAGATGGCTTCTGTTGTGCCATACCCTTGTCATAAGTAAGACTGTTAGCGCTCTAGTTGTTCTTTAGAACACTCTGGGACATTCTGTCATTGGGCTATACTTGGGCTATATCTGGGTGCTATTTGGGCTACATTTGGGCTCTTTTGTCTCTGGTGGCCATCTTGGGAGACTGCATGTCAGAATTTTTTAATGAAATAGAAGAGGATTTGAGAAGTCACTCAAAATGTACCCTAATTGCAGAGAGGTGTAATGAGGCCACACCCTTTTTTACACCTCTCTGCAGCACAACCCCTGGCGTGTTTGCAGAATAGGAACTAATTCCCCTTGACTACTGGGGGTCCCTGGGGGCCAAGTAGCCCACCAGGAGCCTCCAGTATGCGCCAAGGGGCTGCGTTGCGTTGCCCCGGGGCGGCGGTCCCCGGGGCTGTGTGTGGGGGATTGTGGACCCCCACACTTCTTTATCACTATGCCACCGCGATTTGGTCCCCCCGGGGGGGGGGGAATTTTTAAAAAACAGACCAGGTTTTTTGTAAAAAAAATGTGGGCCTTTTTTGTCCTTGTGGGACCACCTGGGCAGGCCTAGAGGGTCAGGGTGTATCTACCCTGCCCCCTTTTTGTGATCTTCACATTTGTTTTTCAGCTTTCTTGTGCCTCGGTCTATCTACACGCACACATATACACATATATATATGCATATATATGCATTTATATATATGTATGTGTATATATATATATATACATACATATATAAACATATATAATCTGCATATCTATATAAATACAAATATAAATGCATGCATACATATATATATACATATATGCATACACATGCATGTTATTTACATGAAAGTTTGAAAAACATTATTAAAAGCAAAGCTAAAAAGCCACCTCATTACAAACACAATGGCTTTAACTTAAACGAGGGCGAGATCTATTGCCTTTTCAATGCTTGTTTACTTTGGTTCCATCAAGAAGGCATTCAGATGTGTCACACATTTGCCATTAATTCTGAATGTTAGCACTCTAGTTGCTCATTATATCACTGTAGTAAAGCTACTGCTCACCAGGGAAGCCTACTGCTGGTATTCAAAGTGCATGTTTCAGCCTGCATGTCAGAATTTTTTTTAAATGTGCCCTAATTTTTCTTTCTGCAGCACTAATCATACTTATTATGGCAAAATATACCCCCTCATTTTGTTCCTTTTTAAATTAAATATTTTAAGAGTTACCACTTCATTCCAATCAAGATGGCTTCTGGTGTGCCATACCTTTGTAATAAGTAGGACTGTTAGCGCTCTAGTTGTTCTTTAGAACACTCTGGGAAGCTGCAGTAGAACACAAAGGAATCAACTGACAGTCTCTGTCCTTGTTGGATGTACATGTTTTACTGAGAATGTCAGACTTCATTCTCACATGACTGAGAAAGATAATGTGAATTTACAGAAAATATGCTTTCAGTTTATCTTATAGATCCCCTTCCAAACCACTGTGGGAAAAGCATGAGATAATATTTTTCTTTCAAACATGATTCATGATATCCCAGCAGAAGGCTTTTTCACATGGTAAAATCACCTTAGAACACACCACAATTCCTAAAATGAGTATGGTACCATTAACAAATGATTTATAATGTAACTAAAGTCCTAAAACCTTCTATTAACTGCAATGCTTTTTAATGAGGTGCTATCATGTATATTGGTCCCAAGATGGCTGCCAACACTTCTTGGATGAAGTGCTGACAGCCAATCAGATCTCACGATGAGATGTGGGGTTAGGCTCCGCCCAGATATATATGTGTTTTTGAAGTTAATTTTTATAAAAACCACTGCAGCAATTTTCACCAAATATAGAAAAGGCACTTCTGCGTACCAGTCGTTACAATTTTGCAAAGTTTGGTGTAATTCCATTCAGCGGTTAGGGCTGTAGCCTTGTCTATTCGTCCTATGGAAATTAACATGGGGAAAACACGTTGTTGGACCCCCTTTTTTCTCGGCCTCTGCATGACGAATCACCCCGAAACGTCCAGGGAAGAAGCAGAGCGGAGCTGGCCTAAATTTTGGAAAATTACACGCAAATTCCTCATTCGGCGCCAAAGTTATTCCCAATAGAATGTTGCGGATTTCCTATGGTAGCTAGGTCCTAACTATATATACCTACTGGCTATCGCCAGTAGGTTATATATATATATATATATATATATATATATATATATATATTACCTACTGGCGGTCGCCAGTAGGTATATATAGTTAGGATTTTTTCTCTATGGGTTTTTTGAAAATTCTATGTCTAATAACTTTGGCGTTTGTGGACGGAATTGGCTGAAATTTTCAGGAAAATGGCACATTTTGTTTCTGAGCAGCCCTTGAAAATTTGGGGGGGGTTCGTCCAGTGGGGGCCGAGAAAAAAGGGGGGTCCCAAAACGTGTTTTTAACATTGAGTTTTCCATAGGGCGGTTGGCCTCACTTTTAGCCCGAACGGCTGAATGGATTTGCACGAAACTTGGCAAAATTGTAGGGACTGGTAGCCCGATGTGCCTTTTGTAGGTCTCAATATATGTGCTCCAGTGGATTTTGAGAAATTAACGTTTAAAAAAAGATATATATCTGTAAGCGCGGACTGGGCAGCGCACTGGTTCGCGGACTTTTCGCGCAACGGAGCTTTGTGAAGCGAAGCTGATTGGTTCTCCGGCGTCTGTCAACATTCCAAACAGTCCGTAGCGGCCGCCATCTTGTCTCTCGGTAGGATCGAGAGACAAGAGGAGGTCAAAACAAAGGGGGAAATAACTATAAGGGGGCATAGTAGATCCTCGCTGACCCCCTAGGTTTGATGTGGAGGTTTTAAAAGGGCCCCGCGGGGCAAAAAAAAAAAATAATAATAATAATTGAACGGCTGAATGGATTTGCACGAAACTTGGCAAAATATTAGGGACTGGTAGCCCGATGTGCCTTTGCTAGGTCTCAATATATGTGCTCCAGTGGATTTTGAGAAATTAACGTTCAAAAAAAGATATATATCTGTAACAGCGCTCCGCTTCGCGTAACGGAGGTTTGCGAAGCTGATTGGTCATTCTGTCACTGGGCTATAGTTGGGCTACATCTGGCTGATATTTGGGCTACATTTGCTTTTTTGTGTGTCTGGCGGCCATCTTTGGGCTACATTGGGCTTCATTGGGCTACATTCGGCTAATTAGCAAATAGCTCATCGCAAACTAGGAATGGTAAAGAATCGCTATTTATTCCTTAAAGTTCGCTATTTAGGAAATGCAAAAAACTTTGATGATACATATGGCGGTTCATCTCTAACAAGATAAGAAGCATAGGGATACATTTATGATGACTGGCGCATCACCAGGGATGTGTTAGTCATTCTGTGCCGCTGTTCCGTCACCTATGGTGTGCTGCATTTACAATGCGGCGCATCATGGGGCAAAAACAGCACAGATGCGTGATGTATCTGTGCCGTAAAGGTGGCGCATTGCTGGAGTTGTATCGCAAGTGTGATGAAGCTCCATCAAGGGTCGGGGGTGCCCCTGTCGCAGGGTTTCTGTTCTCACACAGAACTGTGGACAGAGGATTGGAACCTCGGCGAATTAGGGTGTCCCAAAACTCACGTTAGTAATCAAAAACTCCTTAGCAAGCTAGGTACAGTGTCACATTGGATATAACAAACTCTCAATGTTTAGACAATCCAGAATATGAACTTATAGTACCTCAGGATACGTGGAACTCATGAACAGTCGGTCGTTATAGATTTCTTAGAAACCAGAACATGGAGTTAAGAAGAACAGATGTGTATTTGAAATGTTTATTTACTAATGCCGTCTTCTCAGGCGTAGTACCTTAGATAATAAAAGTACACATATTATCAGTAGCAAAATTACCAGCATAGTTACTAGTACATAAAAAGTGAATGGTGATAGTATGTTAACATGCTGTAAATGAATAAGAGTTAGCAACACTTATAAGCAGCCGCGGGCCGTGGAGGGAGTTACGTTGAGGCAGGGAGGCGGGGAGGGGGAGAAGCAGGGTGGAGAATACAAGTACACATATTATCAGTAGCAAAATTACCAGCATAGTTACTAGTACATAAAAAGCGAATGGTGACAGTATGTTAACATGCTGTAAATGAATAAGAGTTAGCAACACTTATAAGCAGCCGCGGGCCGTGGAGGGAGTTACGGTGGGGCAGGGAGGCGGGGAGGGGGAGGGGCAAGGTAGAGAGGGCTCCACCCTGCTTCTCCCCCTCCCCGCCTCCCTGCTTCACCGTAACTCCCTCCACGGCCCGCGGCTGCTTATATCTCACCCTCCCTAATACACATATTATATTATTTGCTAAGAAGGTCTCTTTGTGTTGGTTTAGGGCGTGCCCATACTTTAGTGTCTTAGATTTGAAGGAATCACATCAGCATACACCAGCTCTCTCTTCATGTGAACCGCATCAACTGTTGTGTATGTGTGTTCGGCAAAGCAATATAAAACCCGCCTCATGCCCAGAATTGGCAGAAGTTGCACTTATGTTATGAGTATGAAGTCGTGGAGATCAGACCTCATAACAATTCTGTATCGTGTTGTTCTTGAAACTTTAGCACTCGCTGTACAGATATAGTTTAACAAGTAAAGCAGATAGTAGACCAATAACATATTATTCTCATGTAAACCACGATGAACTACTAGGTGGAAAGCTAAAGCAACAACTAAGTGTCGTGTGCAGAAGTTGCAAAAAAGGAAAAATGGCGTTTAAACCGGTAATGAGCCCATGCTAACTTAACACGGTGTAAAGATATCCAGGACCTAGATGACACCTCCTCATGATCCGGAAACGAACTGAATAAGATAATAGAAGTGCCATCTCATGAGAGCAGATTGCAAGTTTATATGTGGACGGTCCGCAAGGTAAAGCATTAAAAACTAGGAAAATTTAATGCTAAAGAAAAATAAAACAGCCAAGTACTTTATCGAGTCTTAAGCCAATAGGCAAGGTAAATAATAAAAACTTGACAAATAAGTCAATGAATTGTCAATGAAATGCTAGTACTCAGCATATCAAACATGAAAAAGGTCTATGACATAACTGTGTATGCAAAATAAGCTGCAACAGCCTCCAATAGGAAGTCACCGTCTTCATCCGAAAACAGTTCAGCCATCCAATTTAAAAGCGGAAAAGAACATACGTGCTCTCCCAGCACCGGATCCTCTATCACCATCAGAGGACAGCTCGGTGGGTTTTCAAGAAAGCTCTGTTCCAAGAAAGACTGTGCTGCCGCCAGTAAATTCCAGGGACCAAGTAGTCCATGCATCAATGCCACAGCCATAATCCTTTCGCCAGGACAAACCAACTCGTGAGTAATGATAGGAGTCATCAGCTGATTAAAGTCGACGTCAGGAGAAACCGGTCCGCAGAGACACAAATCAATGGCCCAATCGAAATCACAGGTCAGGCAGTGAAATACAGGCTGGACACAGGTGAAGTAGGAGAACCGAAAAGATAATCCATATGCCGTGCTTAATATCGCCAACGGCATTGTGCCATAATATTCTAGCATGCGATTGCGGAACAGTGTCAGCAGCTGCAGGGTCGGAGGTTGCATAGGAGGGACATCCATATTTAAAAATGTAAAAAAGCACAAGAGCGTCCGCTGGTAATGCAAGTAAAAATGCCAATCCACGAACCAGAGTGCAGAAAATACAATGAAAGGAAGCAGGGATGACTCCAAAGATTTTCTCAAATGAAGTGACGAGACCACTGGTAACAACTTTAAAAAAGTGCACCAGGGACTTTGTGGAGGATGCGTTAAAGATAGTCGGAAACATGTTGCTGAAATTGAAAGGCAAATGTTAATTGAAAAAGGTTTTGCACCTCTGTATGGGTGTTCGCTATGTGAAGTACGAAAGTTTCACGGGCCGAACTCAAGGCCACCTCTCTCTGAGACAAAAGAGCTCTTATTCTTGCCATGCCGTTGAAACGTGTCTCAAGGTTGGTATTTGTGGCCAGATTGAAAACTCCCTATGTTCATGTGTGGGAGGAAATAGAACATTTCTGCAGCAAATAACCCGTTCACTTACTGTTACGATAAAAGGAATACTTTTAATTAACTCAGAACAATCTTCATTATTGAGCATCAAATAACTACCATTTTCCAACAACTTGAACGTGGGGATGATAGCAGGAACTGGCGTGCCTTGCAACACGCAAGCCATATTTGGTCGGTGTTTGTTGCATGAACCGTGTAAATGTATGTGCCTACACATTAGTGAATGATCTGGCGTCTCAGTGCATTCCTCTCCATTCAGATAAACTTCTTGATCATCTTTGAAACATCTGTATGTGTATGGAAGCGACCAGACCTCATGAAGAAAAGCACTACCTAAAGGTTCATAACGACCTATTGGTATATATTTCATACAATTTGAAAACTTATATAAAGCAAAAGGCAGCGTTATTAAACCGTGGATAAGGCATGTTGCCAAAAAACCCGCAATCCTCTGCTGATGATGTCACTGAGCATGTCATGAATGATGTAATATGTGACATCATCAGCAGTGGATTACGGGTAATGGTATCTCTAGTTTAATCCCTTATAGCTGTCTTTCTTTTAACATAAGTGTCTGTTTCCTTCCCTTATACTTACTGTTTTTGGGTCGCTTCCGGTTCGCGTACCCGCGAGCGAACTGGGAAGCGAACTAAGAGAAATAGAGGTTGGCACAGTTCCAAATATTGTACCAATTTTTTAATAACGGGGAGGTAGTTCTGAAAAGAACTTTTTTTTTTATTTTTCTGAACATTTTTTTACTGTTTTTGAATTTTTCGGAACAGTTTTATATTTTTTGGGGTTTTTCTTGGAGGGGGCAATGAAAACGATTCATTGTAAAGGGCTCAACAGGAGCAACAAAACAAAAAAAAGAAGTATTTATTATTTTGGGCGTTTCGGACAAACTTGCATATGATAGTCAATAGCTCTGTTGATCAGAGTGATGCTTTTTTCTCCGTAGGAAATGAATCCATCGCAAAATGAGCAGATGTGTTTTACATCACCAAATCTCATTTGTATATTTGGCACCATCTCCCTGCCCTCTGGTCCCGTTACTTCCGGTACAACAGATCTTCTGGCCATAATAGGGAGATTATCTAGGTCGTTCCGAAACTGTGCAGCACTGTAGTTGTTAGGATGCCACCTAGTCATATGGCGATGCATTGTGTAGTTTCCGAAACTGTATTTTTTGTCGGTCCCTCTGGACAGTCTATCTTGACATATAAGGCAAGTTACGTATCTTGCATTTACTTTTTTCTGACCTTTGGGAATTTTAAAAAATTGCCAAATGAAGTTTTCTTTCCGGTGAGACGTCCTGGGCTGCTCAGGCAAAAACTGCCTCTCTTCGTGCTCGTCCTCCTGTTCCTCTTCTTCTTCTTCTTGTTGAATTACAACTTGAGCAGGTGGTCCACTCTTCCTTGGATGTGGTGGAGGTGGTGGGGAAGCACCAGCTGAAGCTACTAAAGAAGCCATTGCTCAGTGATCACAAAGGGTCTTTCTCTCACAATGATGAAAGTCAGAGTGAGGAAAGAAGGAGGGATTTTCATCATTTGGGAAAAACAAGAGTTCTCAACCAATCAAAAGTGTTCATTTTAGATTATATGACCTAGTCTTACATCATTAGGAAACCAAAAGTGAAATGAACCAATGAAAAGTGTTATTACCAAGTCACATGACTTGCTGTGTTTACGTTAAGCGCTTTGCAGGGCCTCCCGGTTTGCTTCTAGAAACCTGCGCTTTGTGACTCGCTTCGCGTACCAGTTCGCTAACGTAGCACGTCATATGACGTATCACGCGACAACGTGAAACGTCATGCGGACGGGAGGCGTCACGATGTTGTTTTCTAACGCGGCACTTGCGGTAAAGAAACGTTTACCGGCTCGCGGTCTATTTCGCGGCATCAAGGTCAGCTAACGGGAAGCTTCCCGATTCGCGAAGCGGGAACGAAGAAAAAAAAATATTTTAAAAAAAAATTATTCATAAACATATAAAATATATTTTTGGATTTAAAGAAGAATACATTTTACAGCTACAGATATTAGCTGTTAAAAAACCAATGAAATTCACTGAAAAAACCATAGGTTATAGACCATATATAGTTAGGAATTAGCATTTACAAAACCTTGAAAATTCACTGAAAAAACCATAGGTTATAGACCATATATAGTTAGGAATTAGCATTTAAAAAACCTTATTTTACTCACACAAAACCATTGAAATTCCATATATACTTAGTTGCACTAACTATATATCGCGCACCCGCAATCCACTGCTGATGATGTCACATATTACATCATTCATGACATGGTCAGTGACATCACTGATTACATCACTGATGACATCTCAAATGACATCACTGATGACATCACTGATGACAACATCCAGTGACTATGTTTCTGTAAAGTTAAAATATGTCTTACATATTGAAGAATGAGTGGATGTATAAGTGTCTGAATGAAGGTTTTAGTAGGTGCGTGATTGACTGTATGAGTGAGTGATTAAATGCGTCTTACTGAATGCACGGGTTAGTGACTAAACTGTCTGAAAGTGTGCATCAGTATGTCTGTTGTTGTGCAAGCTGCTGCATGTGTTGATCAGTAGCTATATAAGTAGCTATATGGGTTATTGATTGGTTGCACAAGTATTTGTATGGGAGACTGAGTGTGTGTATGGCTGGCTGGGAGGTGTGTGACTCTGTGCAGATCAATGTGTACTTGTATCAGTGATTCTATAAGAGAGTAACTATGTGTTAGTATATGTTTCAAAAATGTAAGGTGTTCTGTGTTTAACTGTATAGATGAGAAAATGGAAGTGTGATTGATTCTTTTCAGGACTGACTAGGTGTGTGAGTAACTCCATGGATGAGTGGCAGAGTGTGAGTGTCTGTATAGGTGTATGAGTGCATATGATAGTGTTGTAAAGATGAGTGATTGTATGTATGAATGATTGTATGAGTGAATGTGTGTGTAGACATAGGAATCAGTGAGTGCGTATGTAGTAACTAGTATTGGTGTGTCAATGGTTTCAAAAATGATACTCTCTATTTAACACTGGGTGTAACGGAGGTTATATTACAGTGTGAGGAGATGCATTGTATTATGACATGAATGATATCATCAGTGATGTGATCATTGATGTCAAGTGAGATGTCATCAGTGATGTCATTTGAGATGTCATCAGTGATGTCATCAGTGATGTCATTTGAGATGTCATCAGTGATGTAATCAGTGATGTCACTGACCATGTCATGAATGATGTAATATGTGACATCATCAGCAGTGGATTGCGGGTGCGCGATATATAGTTAGTGCAACTAACTATATATGGAATTTCAATGGTTTTGTGTGAGTAAAATAAGGTTTTTTAAATGCTAATTCCTAACTATATATGGTCTATAACCTATGGTTTTTTCAGTGAATATATATATATATATATATATATTCACTGAAAAAACCATAGGTTATAAACCATATATAGTTAGGAATTAGCATTTACAAAACCTTGAAAATTCACTGAAAAAACCATAGGTTATAGACCATATATAGTTAGGAATTAGCATTTAAAAAACCTTATTTTACTCACACAAAACCAATGAAATTCCATATATAGTTAGTTGTACTAACTATATATCACGCACCCGCAATCCACTGCTGATGATGTCACATATTACATCATTCATGACATGGTCAGTGACATCACTGATGACATCACTGATGACATCTCAAATGACATCACTGATGACATCACTGATGACATCTCAAATGACATCACTGATGACATCATTGATGACATCATACAGTGACTGTATTTTTCTGTAAAGTTAAAATATGTCTTACATATTTAAGAATGAGTGGATGTATAAGTGTCTGGATGAAGGATTTAGTAGGTGCATGACTGACTGTATGAGTGAGTGGTTAAATGTGTCTCACTGAGTGCATGGGTTAGTGACTAAACTGTCTTAATTTGTGCATCATTATGTCTGTTGTTCTGTAAACTGCTGCATGTGTTGATCAGTAGCTATATGAGTAACTATATGGGTTATTGATTGGTTGCCCAAGCATTTGTATGGGAGACTGAGTGTGTGTGTGGGTGGCTGGGAGGTGTATGACTCTGTGCATAGATGTATGGGTTCAAAAGTGCATGTGGAAACAGCTGTATGGGCGGTTGACTGTGTGCATGACTGTATTGGTGAGTGAATGGATATCTCAGTGCTACATGTCAAAGTAAGTACATATATAAAATACAGTACATGTGAGAGTTGATATATATAAATAACTGTGCATAAGAGCCAGTGAATGTGTGAGTGGCTGTATGGATCATTGTGCTCTTGTATCCAGGATTGTATAAGTGAGTAAATATGTTTTAGTATATGTTTGAATAAGTAAGGTGTGTATAACTGTATAGTTGTGAAAATGGAGGTGTGATTGATTCTTTGCATGACTGACTAGGTGTGTAAGTAACTCCATGGATGAGTGACAGTCTGTGAGTGTCTGTTTACACTGAGTGTATCTAAGGTTATATTAGAGTCTGAAGAGGTTCATCGTATTATCACATGAATGATGTCATCAGTGATGTGATCAGTAATGTCAAATGAGATGTCATCAGTGATGTCATCAGTGATGTCATTTGAGATGTCATCAGTGATGTCATCAGTGATGTCATTTGAGATGTCATCAGTGATGTCATCAGTGATGTCATTTGAGATGTCATCAGTGATGTCATCAGTGATGTCATTTGAGATGTCATCAGTGATGTCATCAGTGATGTCACTGACCATGTCATGAATGATGTAATATGTGACATCATCAGCAGTGGATTGCGGGTGCGTGATATATAGTTAGTACAACTAACTATATATGGAATTTCTTTGGTTTTGTGTGAGTAAAATAAGGTTTTTTAAATGCTAATTCCTAACTATATATGGTCTATAACCTATGGTTTTTTCAGTGAATTTTCAAGGTTTTGTAAATGCTAATTCCTAACTATATATGGTTTATAACCTATGGTTTTTTCAGTGAATTTCAATGGTTTTTTAATAGCAAATATCTATAGCTGTAAAATGTATTCTTATTTAAATCCAAAAATATATTTTATATGTTTATTAATAATTTTTTTTAAATATTTTTTTTGTTTCGCTCCCGGTCCGCGAACCGGGAAGCTTCCCATTAGCTCAATTTGATGCCGCGACCCGGTCCGCGAACCGGTAAAAAATCAACTTAGTGACGGTATCGCGTTGCCGCGTAATGCGTCTTATGACGTACTGCGTTAGCGCACCCGGAAGTGCCCCGGGGCGCGGACCGAGGCGCGAAGCTCAGCGACCCAGAAGCTAACCGGGGCGCGGCGCGAAAGCGCGACGTATCGCGTTGCCGCGTAATGCGTCTTGTGACGTACCGCGTTAGCGCACCCGGAAGTGTCCCGGGGCGCGGACCGAGGCGCGAAGCTCAGCGACCCGGAAGCTAACCGGGGCGCGTTCCGCAGCGCGTAACATGAGCGTGAGAGGTCATGTGACTTGTTAATAAAACTTTTCATTGGTTCATTTCACTTTTGGTTTCATAATGATGTAAGGCTAGGTCAGGTGACCTAAAAATAACACTTTTCATTGGTTGAGAATTATTGTTTTTCCCAAATGATGAAAACCCCTCCTTCTTTCCTCACTCTGACTTTCATCATTGTGAGAGGAAGACCTATTTTGCTTGTTGGAAAATGGCTTCATTGGTAGCTTCAGCTGGTGGACCCCCACCACCACCACCACCTCCTCATGGGAAGAGAGGACCACCTCCCCAGGTCCTGACCAACACTGAGGAGGAAGAGGAAGAAATGGATGAGGAGGGAGAAGAACCACAGTTCTTAGAAGAGGTGCCCCGTGTTTCCAGAAAGAAAGCCAGTTTCATCTGGCAGTTTTATTCGATCCCTCGTGGCCAAAAAAAAGTCAATGCGAGGTATGTCACCTGCCGCATATGCAAAGAACAATTGTCCAGAGGGACGGACAAGAAATATAGCTACGGAAATCACACAATGCACAGGCACATGACAAGGAAGCATCCGCTCAATTACAGCCGGGCGGAAATAAGGGATATGCAGGACAATCCAAGACCAACTCCTGTGGCCAGACCAAGATTACCAATTGCATTAACATCAGAAGAGGCACGGGAAACTGTGCCAAATATTCAAGAAAATTTTGGGCACATGATTCACTCTTGTATGCACTGTCGTGCATTGTTAGCTTGTGGCAACATGAGCATCAATGCTATAAACCTGGCGTATGAACACCATGATTGCCCTAACCGCCCCCAGTAATTTTTTTTTTGCTCCTGTTGAGCCCTTTTCAACGCCTGTTTTTTGTTGTTTCCCCCCCCCCAAAAAAACCAAAAAAAATATAAAATCGTTCAAAAAATACAAAAAAAACAAAAAATTTTCAAAAAATAAAAAAAAAATATAAAACAACAAAAATATAAAAAAAAAAAGTTCTTTTCAGAACTACCTTCCCTTTCCAAAAAAATTGCTAGAATGTTTAGCACTCTGGCAAGCTCTATTTCTTTTGGTTCGCTCCCGGGTTAGCTTCCCGGTACGCGGACCGGGAGCTAACCCAAAATTTTTTTTTTTTTTTAAAAAGAGTAAGTATAAGGAAAGTAAACAGAGAGTGATGTTAAAAGAAAGACAGCTATAGGGAGTAAAGAAGAGATACTGTTTAATAGATCTATTTACCGAAGAAAAGACGGAAGAGGGTATAATTGTGAAAAACAAAATAGATAACGAAGTGAAAGAAAAAAAAAGAGAGTATAACATTAACAAAGAAGAGTTTCTTGGAGAATGTGAGTGAATGTTCAAAATAAGATTAAAACATGAGGAATAACAGAGAGAAAAAATAGAAAACAGAAAACAAAAAATAACAGAAAAAGATTAATTGAAACAGCAAAGAAATGTAAGTAACATAGAGCCATATCATCAACATAGGCAATAAAAGTTTTGCAGCTTTTATTGGCAGAAATGTGTCGCTAAAGCTGCTTTTAGCGGCAGAAAACTGCCGCTAAAACCACTTTTGCACCAGTTTTCTGCCAATAAAAAGAGCAATAATTTTATTGGCTGTATTCATAATATGCCCCTTAGTGTGCTTCAACTACACAGAGAAAGCATTATGAACAAGTAGTGATAGAGTGATCAGTCAAAGACACTAAGAGTAATAGAGACGGAGTGAGTGAACAAGAGTGAGGAACTATGAGAAGAGAGGGACTGAGAAAAAGAGTGGAAGGAGTTGAGTAAGTAGGTAATAGAGAAAGGAATGAGGGAAGTAGCAAAGGCAGGAAACTGAGGGTTAAAGAAATGAAGCAGTGGAACTAATAGTAGGTGAATGTGATAGAAATGTAACGAAAAGAGTACAAAGCATTTACCTTATAATTGTCGTTAAATTACTCACTTTTTGTTTTTATACTTTCAATCTGTGAAAAAAAGAACAAACATTTCAAAAATATTAAAACATGTATTTAAAAATTACAAAAGACAAGGGAAAAGATTGAAGGACAAACAGTTTTTCAACAACTTTGACACTTACAGAAGCTTCTGCTTCTCCAGGCCCCCTACACAGTTCTAAAGATATACATTTTAAACTAACAGTATCTTGATGCAGATGAAGTGAGGCCTATCTTAAAACATGGTGCATCTTTTGCATTGCTGTTGTCTCAGAAAAGTGTCGCAAGACACTAAAATTTTAAATAATTGCTTCAGGATGCCAATAAGATGTGTCCTATCCAGAGGTTTGTTTCAGGTGAGGCCTACTCAGGGTTGCAGATGAAATTTCGAGTTGTTGAAGAGAATAGAGGACATAATACATGTGAAGGTCTACCAATGAAGTGAGTCATGTCCACTGCACTCTTGAACAAAGTCCAAACCTCCTATGTTTCCCTGGACAGACCTAAACTTGATCTGCACAATGTGATTCGTAATGATAGGAAACACAGGTGATGTAATTGAAATACGTGCAATTTATTTTGCTCATTTCACAATCACATCACTTGTGTTTCCTTTGCTTAGGTTTCTCATTGTGCAGATGTAGTCTAGCATATGAAAGAATACGCAGAAGTGCAGCACTGCATGCAACAACTTTGACACTTACAGAAGCCTCACCTTCTCCATGCCTCCTACACAGTTCTACATATACATCATAAATGCAAACAGTACAGAATTAATTATACATGTTAAATGGTTTATTTTTGCTGTTCTCAGAATGTATCAAAATTCACTAAAAACAGTGACTTGATGGTATTCATCATATAACAGCGGGGAAAAAAAAACACAATCAAAATGATTGTGTTTAAAAAACCCATACAACATAAGAAATCAGAATTCAGAACTCCTTAAAGTTAACTTACTTTCCATGACGTCAAAGGATGTCCTATGAACAGCTTAACTCTTTTGTGCTGTTATTACTTTCAGCCCGCCACTTTCTGAAAGAAAATCTCCATCGTTTTTAAAAACATGTTACATGCAATAAATGACTTCTTGCCCTCTACCACAAGTTTCCACAAGGCCAAATCTTGTCAGACCCATTTATAACTCTTGGATTTCTTGTAAGCCAATCCCGTCATTTGGCATTTCCGCAACTTTCAGAATTAAAATGTTGAAGATCATTTTCACAATCCTGGAATAGTAATATCTTCCCCTTCTTGCTCAGTCATGTTCTACATTTCCTATGACACTGATACTGCTTACTATGAAGCAGACTTACACTAACTCTATGACTACTACAATTATTTAATTCTCTACATCACTTTCAATCACAAAGCAATGTAAAACAGTAGACAGCGTTGCAGACTTACATTCCCTCTACTTTATGTTATGATTGGCTGCTTCAATTAGCTTATAAAAAGAAATAGTTTTTCTGAACTCATTCAAATTGCACTTATTTCTCCATCATGTCCAGTCTTATGGTTAGAAGTTATGTCTCTGAACTACACTTATCCTCAAGGCCAAATTGTGTAGGAGCCATTAGAACTTCTTGAAATTCCACAGAGCACATCCCGAGATTATTTCCCTAAAATTTTGGTTTTAAAAACACCAGGTAAGAGTTTTTAAGGTCATACGGCAATTTTTTTTTGAAAATTAAAACAGAATCGTTGCAGAATGACCAGCCATTTCTAGACTTTAAATAAGCTGTGTAATGTCCTGATGTTATTGAAGGACCGTCATGATATATAATTGCTGCAGTTACAAAAGTCCTTCCTGATATTGACAACTGCGAAGCTACAACATTTTTAATTAAAGTTGTCAATTTTGTTCCATCAGGCCTACATCGTTGGAACATTAAAATGACATACTGGCCATATGTTCGTATAAATAATGTGGACATCATTTCAGATTTACATTGGCTACACTCCATGTTGTGATCAGCTGCTTTTACTAGCTTATTAAAGGAGACTGATTTACTGTCTGGCAAAGTTAAATATATAAATCTTTCTGAGTCTACACTAGTAGTACTTGATACCATACAGTTCTCGCAGTCATGCTGCCATTGACAAGAAAGGCCAAACAGCTAATCTACATCTACACCTTCAGCATGCAATACATCAAGCATATACATTAAAAACTCCTGACAATCTTGCTTAATATTTTGAGAGAATTGTGTTTGGCCTGAACATCTGTCTAACAGATTTCGAATTTCAGACACACTTTCTATGTTTGTTCTATCAGTGCTACATTTCTCTAACACAGAATTTAACAAACTGCAAAATGTTTGATCAGAATTGACCACAATCTCTTCTTTTACATTTTCTAGAGAAAACAAAACATTAACTACTACATTAGCATAGCAGTTGACACCAGAACTGTTTTCAAACTGAATACCAACAACATCTTCAACAGAATCCTTTTTGTTTCTGCTTGTAATTTTAGGTTCATCTACTTTTTGTCTTTTTGCTACAACCTCCCCAGTATTGGTCACATTTCTTCGTTTCCGGCCTACCACACGTTTCTCAAACAAAGGATACTGAGGCAAATGTGGCGCATACTCTCTTCTTAACCTATTGTATTCCTTAACACAATCTAGATCCGCACAAATGTTTGTGACATCACACTCAATCAAGTACAATCCCGATAAAGTTCTAACTCGTGACAATGCCACATATGCCATACCCTCCTTGAACACAGAACTGCCAATATTCACCAATGCACTGTCTACACTTAAACCTTGCGATTTATGGATTGTCACCGCATATGCCAAGCAAACAGGAAACTGCTTACGGCGAACATATAAGTCTTTTACAAGCAAAAATCTAGCAGAGCAACGACCAATTAGCTGTACTTCCTCAATGCCATCAAATTTAATTTTTAAAAATTCAATTCCATCTCTATTTCTGTATTTTACAAAATCAACAACATTACCCATTGATCCATTTACCAGACCTCTTTCAACATGTAAATTCCTTCTTAAAATTATACGGTAGTTCAAGCACACATTCAGAGTCTTTTCAAAACCTGCAGTTTTAGATATACTCTTCTCTAATGAATCCAATTTTGTTTTCAGATTCTCAGACAAAATAATTGTTGATCCCATATGCTCTACTCTGTCAATAGCTTCCAGTTTCACAATCTCTTGCTTTTCTAAATGCAACATTTTGTTGTTGAATTTGGCACATTCTGCAAGAGTTGGCATCAAACATATTCCAGATTTCTTCTCAGTAATTTTCTGAAAAATATTCTCAGGCACAACATCTTGTTCTGGATATAAATTTGACAGTAATCGTGCATGTAAAGCTTCTTTCCCATGTTCGGTCACTTTTCCAATTCTAACATCTTGTAGAATAGTCTTGTAAACTTCATCCTTCGCCTGACGCATATTTTCATGCAGTTCAGCATAATTGAAGTTTAACCATATATTGACGTTGCCAATGCTGCCTAGGCACTTCCTGGTATCTTCATGCGTGAGCATTTTGAACACAGGTTGCCCTTTCACTGGTGTCAGCTGCAGAAGATCTCCGAAAACAATGATGTGTTTGCCACCAAATAACACATCATACTCTGTTTTGAGAACTTCTTGCATTCTCAAATGCACAAAGGCAAGCATGACATTGGAAACCATGCTTACTTTGTCAATGATAAGAAGTTTCATTTTCCTCAAGATTCTTGAAACTTCAAAACAAGCATCTCCAGATAGCTTGTGATATTGTAATTTGTTGTCATGCTCCACTGGCAGCATCAGTAAAGGATGTAAAGTAATCCCTTTAATGTTATGTGCTGCCAGTCCAGTTGGAGCGGTGACAACACAAGACAGCGATGACTCTGTCCTTTCCTGCAAATAGCATGAAATTGCTTTAATGAGGAAACTTTTTCCAGTTCCCGCTTCTCCACTCACGTACAGTCGGACAGGCTTCAACGACGTACATGAGCACTCTTTCTTGTCATGACTTAATCCATGATCAATTTGCATGGTAACTTCGTCATATATTTTCCTCTGCTCAACGTTGAGTTGTCTTTCCAACTCTTCTAAGTTAACCGCATCCTCCTGAGCATGTGCCATGGCTCTTTCCACTTCATTCATGGCAGTGGCAGCTTCATTTTCGATAACAGGTCCTCCTAGTAGATCCTGACTCAATGAAGCAGAACTCTGACTGTCCTGAGAACTGTCTCTGGCAATCTCGGCTGCAATCGTTGCTTCCTGCTCAATTTCCGCATTCAACATTTCTACATATTTGGGAAAAGCAGGACATTCTATGGTCTCCTTGGCGGCATTGAAAGAGTCTTCGTAACAGAGGAAATCTCCAAGCAGTTCCTCTTCTGCACGCCAAGGCTTGAAAAGTTGCAAAAGTGCTAAATAGAAAAACTCCTTTTTTTCAGGAGATTCGCCACTCAATTTTCGATGGTTTACCAAGTGGCATTTTCTTTGCTTGACCAGACATCCCTCACTTCCTATTACAGCATACACTCCTTTCTCAGTATCTTCTTTGATGTTCCTCTTGAATATGTAATTTTGAAGAACCTCATACAGACAAACATTGTCGAGGTGACTGCTTCTATTTGGATAATATGTATCCAACATGTTGGTCTTCAAAATGTCGGTACTGTTTGGCTCCTTTTCCGCCAAATACTCAATTTCCCGCACAGGTTTCAGAACTCGATTACCCGTTGCAGCAAGACCAAGACTCGCCCAAACGATACTCCTGGACTTGGCATAGAGACTTGCTGAAGACAACCGGTCAGAGCATTCGTAAGCTCCAATTTCTCGATGCGACAACATCTTCAGACTGAAACTGTACAACTTCTTGCTGAGGCTCTTTTCATGGGAAATGTCCTCCCACATATCCTTCAATTCTGTCTTCTCTTTTTTGGTGATGTAAGACGTCACATACCGAGCCACAGCCATACAGTTATCAGCCACAAACTGTATATCCATGTTAGCATCCCACATGGACAAAATCACCGGGTTGTAGTCGTTGATGTACTTGGACTCTTCGTTCCTCTTCAAATTGTATGTGTTTTTAGGTGATTTCTTCATGACATTGTGTCGCAGCGAAGACATCAAACTGTTTACTCTTCCTTTAGAAATCACCGGTCGTGGAAAGCCGAAACGACATTTGGTGTAGAACTTGTCCTTGTTTCGGAATTTACGACGGCAGTACTTTCCACATCGATGGCTTTGGAAACGCAGAACTTTTTCTCTTAGGCTTTTCTTCTCCTTTGCGTTTGGAACAGCACACGTAGAATACTGTTGGATGAAACTCATCACTGAGTCTTCTGGATCCGTTCCAAATTTAGGTGCATCCTTAATCCACAGCAACATATGTATATGAGAAGCACCTCTTGCTTGGTACTCCTTTCTCCAGAAGAAATCCAACACCTCTCCAAGAGGTGGATTCTTCTTATTCATGATGAAAGACATCATAGCTTCAAATCTATGATTGAAGTACCTACATACATTGACTGGATCCAAAGAGCACAGTTCTCCGGGTGTCTTGAATTCGATGTTATCTACGTTAGCATTTGCCTCTCGTAGAAATTCAAGTAAGTCTTCCCAGCCATACTCGGCAAAGCTCAGAGTGAGGAACCATGTGGGAGTACCTAAGTTCCTCAGCATACATTTTAAATCACCATGACGACGGTACCAGTACTCATTAGTACCACGCTGACACGCCATGAGATTAATCAGGTGAGAATCCAAAATACTGTCTTGGACATTGACTTTATCCATAAAGTCACTTGCCGAGATGTTTTGCATGTGTATACCACTTTTCAAGATGTGGTTCACTGCATATGACAGTCCAGACAGATCGCTTTCAAACAGGAGATGAAACAAATAGGGAATGCATTGTCGAAACCTAGCATCTCCTGCATACAATCGCAAAGTCCGGTATTCAGAAGCAGGAATTTGATGAGGTCGCTCATCATATCTTCCTCCCTGACCTGTTGGAAAAAGCTGTGGGAAACACCGAGCTTCCAAACTTTCCTCCCAAACACTAATGGGACTCCCTTTGGCTTGTTTCATTTGAAACAACTCAATAGCATTCCCCATGACTTCCTTGGAATGCAAAGGATGAACACTATAATGTTCATATATTTCTTCACTAGTAGAGGGTTCTACTTTCTCAATTTGACCAGCACACAAATCGCTATCCTCTTCCTCACTTACTTCCTCTTCTGCAACATATACATTCTTATAGTATTTATTATTTTTTTTCAAATACAATGTTGCCTTTTTAACTTTCCTAACATCTACTAAATCTTGCCATATTTTCTTATTCTTTGTCGGAACCCCATTAACTAAGATAACCAGAGGTTCCTCGTCCACTTTTTCTACTCCGATTGTGTTAATGTTTTTCTTCAAATCTAGAGGCAAATAAACAACTCTTCCCTTTAATCCTCTCTGTAAATCTGATGGAGGCAATTTCCCTGTCTTTGGCTCCATTCTTACAATAGCCTGAAAGGGATGGATACTTTGAATCAAAATAGATTCATAAGTATTTAAATCCTTCAATTCAGAAGGAATCTCAACCAATTCCAGATTATTATGAACTGCTCTAGCAGGCATCTGGTTTTGATTTAATTTGCAACAACAATAAGTACACACACGTTGATCGAATCCCAAATCAAAACAATTTTCTACCATCAGGTATGTTGCAAAATCCTTCCATTCACTATTATTTTCCCTTTCACTTTTTGCATATAAATCCACTAACTTAGTCTGATTCTTATAATAAGTGCGTCGACAACACACACAAGTGAAATTAGGCCTCTCACTTGATTTCACCTGAAACGTCGCAATTTCCCTCTGGAAATTATCTGTACTGGAAACCTGTACACTATCTTCCACATTACCCTCTTCTTCTGGGTCAATTTCAACATTCTCCTCTTTACTTCCAAAGTAACAAAACTCAATTTCTTCACATATGTTCTTCACATCTATTTCAGAACCATGCAAAAGAGCAGCGCATAATTGTTTAAGCATAATTGCTGGACTCTTAGCATAATACAACATTCTAACTAATTTCCTCACTTTATTATGATGCACTGCTAGCATCCTGAAATGATGAAAAACACTCTGGCATACTCTCCTGGAAAGACAAGCCAGTGAATGACCATGCAAACCTGTCACTTCTCTCACTCTGCAAGGATCTAATTCTTGCAACAACTTCATTTTCTGCTTCAAACTTTTCTTATTAAATGACCGTACAAAATCACAAAGCAAATTGATGGAATCCTGTCGCACACTGCAAATACTACTACACTTCCAGGTGTACACAGGACCCTTAGCACATCTTCCTAAAACCTCATTACCTAACACCTCTTCTGCCTCTGTTGTCACAAGTTTTTCTTTTTCAACTGGACAACCATCTTTCACTTCATAAGCACGACCACTGGTGTCAACTGCATGCACCAAATCATTATCCTGGAAATAACTCTCCTCATTAAAAAATGCCTCACAGCTTGAACTATGCATCCATTCTCCAGAAAAAACTTCACAAAAATTACTACGATTAACTATTCTCTTCCATCTACTATTTCTTTTGAAATCATAAATTGCCTTGTTTAGCTTCCTAATTCTATTGATTATCAAAATAAATAACTTACGTTTAATTTCAAATGCCTGATCAATAACTTTCTCAACTTTTTTTTTCTCTTATAAAAAACCAGTTTCTGTTGACCTTTCTTAATATTTTTTAACAAATTGCCAATTATCCTGTTGCGGAACATTCGTTTACGAATGTCCCTAAACTGTTGTTTCCTTCTACTATCATGCACAGAGTTATCTCTTGCTCTAGCAGTAACATTTTTGATTGGCCTTTCCTTTCCATTTGATTTGCTTATCTTTTTATGGACTGAAACATTTTCTGTAGTAATATTTTTTTTACTACACATATTTCTTATGAAATATTTTGTGCTCTTACCCGGTGCTTTCTTCGTGACTTGACAAATCTTTTTGTTAGAGGACTGCTGCTTATTTTGTTTCACCTGCTGTCTTTGACGTTTTGCAGCCTTTCTCTGTCTTTCTATTGTTGGCATGGTGAAATCTTGAAATGATCTGCAGTTGAATCTGTGGTAAAATATAATAAAAAATTTTATTAACCATTATTACCAAACAGTAAATCAATAACAATGATCAAAAACTTAACACACTACTTGACATTTTAAATAGAAGATTTTTTAGTCCTTGGCAAATTTACAATACAGAAATAGCAGAAAAGAAATGACATTTATATTTATGTTACCTGTGCTATTTTATATGTGAATCTGATCTAATTTTATGAGCATATTTTAATATTTTATTGAAGACACTACACATAACCTGTTTTTGAAGGTGTCTTTATTTTTAAATTAAACGGTTTACATTTTTACTTTTTATTAATTATACATTTTAAAAATAAATGTTTATATTTCCATAGGCTCAAGCAGGTCAGTTTCCCACCCTATGTCATATAATTCGGACAAATCTGCATCCTCATCACGCTCTTCTTCATCCTCAGGATTTAAATCATCCAATGGATCAACATCCACTGATGTTTCAATTACAAGTTCAATGATGAGGTCAAAATCAACTGATTGCAGATTGTCACTCATGTTGATGTTGTCTTTATCTTTAAAGAAAGATAACAACAATGAGATGTTGCAGAGTAAGAGACAAATCTCAGAGATTATAATAGTAAAATTGTTTAACAAGAGTAATATTTTGCAGCTATTATTTAGCCATGTCCAGCAATGCTGATCAGGTGAAGACTATGTCTAATTTTTCAGTGAACAGGACTCATCTCTTCTTAACCTTGGATAAGCCTCACCGACTCTGTGTGTCCTGCACATACTTAAATGTAAAGGGGCAGATTTATGTTAAATGGCACATCCCCAGGCATGCACCAGTTAACGTGCACCGCTGCTCTGCCACCCATGGTGTGCCGTATTTACAATCAGATAGGAGAAAACTGCGTCAAAACCCTGCGCCTGCTTTAAGCAGGCATAGGTCTTGACGCAACATTGTGGAGATGGGGCACCCCTGAGCCTTGCTTGAGCTGCATCGCACTTGCGATACAACTCCAGCAATCACTACCTTTACATCACAGATACATCACGCATCTGTGCCATTTCTGCCCCATGATGCCCCGCATTGTAAATGCAGCACACCATGGGTGGCGGAACAGCGGCACAGGATGACTGACACATCCCTGGTGATGCACCAGTCATCATAAATCTATCCCTAATCTTCTTATCTTGTTACAGATGAACCGCCATATGTACCATCAAACTATTTTGCATTTCCTAAATAGAGAATTTTAAGGAATAAATAGCGATTCTTTACCATTCCTAATTTGCAATGAGCAAATTGCTAATTGCAAGTTACCCATTCATTTACATGGGCTAGGAGGCTCATAGGAATGAAGGTATAATTTGCGATTAGCAATTTGCTCATCACAAATTAGGAATTTTTCCAAGGGTGCAGGGGTGTCTCAAGAACACCCTGCTGCACCCCTGAAAAAGAAATTTGGGGGCATATGGCACACATACATGCCCTAAGGGCATGTGTTGGCGTCATATAGGACCTTTTGTTTTTTTGAAAAAAAGCTTTTTGAAAAGAATTCACAAATTACCACCAATTTACCACAATAGTTTCCAAATCCTTAATGTCATTTTTTACATATTTTTTGTTTGATACATTGCATTTAAGTAATCGCAAAATTTGCAAATCCGTCAGTGCAATCGCAAAATAAGGAATAGCAAATTGTGCTATTCCTTATTTTGCATCAAACTTGTTTGATACATACCATTTGTCTAATTAGCATTCGCAAAGGCCGAAATTCGCAGAATTTTGATCTTTGCGAATGCTAATTAGCTTGATACATATGGCCCCAAGTGAGGCCTGTCTTGCAACATGGTGCATCTTTTGCATCACTGCTGCATCGGTTTCATGTGGTACGTTTTTTTTACACCATGACATGTCTGCCTAAAAGCATCAATTTGTAATTTTGTCGCCTCATAGCAAATCTTTTGCACCGCCGCTGCATCATAAAAGTGACGCACAGTGGCGCAAAAGAGGCATACACCTATCATAAATCTGTCCCTAGCATTTTAAATGATTAATCCAGGATGACGATAAGGTGTGGCCTATCCAGAGGTTTGTTTAAGGTGAGGCCTACTCAGGATTGCAGATTAAAGTTACGCTTGATGAAGAATACAGAAGAGATAATACATGTAAAGGCCTACCAATGAAGTAAGTGATTTGCACTTTATTTCGCCAGTCATCATAAATGTATCCCTAAGCTTCTTATCTTGTTACAGATGAACCACCATATGTACCATCAAACTATTTTGCATTTCCTAAATAGCGAATTTTAAGGAATAAATAGCAATTCTTTACCATTCCTAATTTGCAATGAGCAATTTGCTAATTGCAAGTTACCCATTCATTTCCATGGGCTAGGAGCCTCATAGGAATGAAGGTGCAATTTGCGATTAGCAATTTGCTCATCACAAATTAGGAATTTTTTCAAGGGTGCAGGGGTGTCTCAAGAACACCCTGCTGCACCCCTGAAAAAGAAATTTGGGGGCATATGGCACACATACATGCCCTAAGGGCATGTGTTGGCGTCATATGGGACCTTTTGTTTTTTTGAAAAAAAGCTTTTTGAAAAGAATTCACAAATTACCACCAATTTACCACAATAGTTTCCAAATCCTTAATGTCATTTTTTACATATTTTTTGTTTGATACATTGCATTTAAGTAATCGCAAAATTTGCAAATCCTTCAGTGCAATCGCAAAATAAGGAATAGCAAATTGTGCTATTCCTTATTTTGCATCAAACTTGTTTGATACATACCATTTGTCTAATTAGCATTCGCAAAGGCCGAAATTCGCAGAATTTTGATCTTTGCGAATGCTAATTAGCTTGATACATATGGCCCCAAGTGAGGCCTGTCTTGCAACATGGTGCATCTTTTGCATCACTGCTGCATCGGTTTCATGTGGTACGTTTTTTTTACACCATGACATGTCTGCCTAAAAGCATCAATTTGTAAATTTGTCGCCTCATAGCAAATCTTTTGCACCGCCGCTGCATCATAAAAGTGACGCACAGTGGCGCAAAAGAGGCATACACCTATCATAAATCTGTCCCTAGCATTTTAAATGATTAATCCAGGATGACGATAAGGTGTGGCCTATCCAGAGGTTTGTTTAAGGTGAGGCCTACTCAGGATTGCAGATTAAAGTTACGCTTGATGAAGAATACAGAAGAGATAATACATGTAAAGGCCTACCAATGAAGTAAGTGATTTGCACTTTATTTCGCCAGTCATCATAAATGTATCCCTAAGCTTCTTATCTTGTTACAGATGAACCACCATATGTACCATCAAACTATTTTGCATTTCCTAAATAGCGAATTTTAAGGAATAAATAGCAATTCTTTACCATTCCTAATTTGCAATGAGCAATTTGCTAATTGCAAATTACCCATTCATTTCCATGGGCTAGGAGGCTCATAGGAATGAAGGTGCAATTTGCGATTAGCAATTAGCTCATCACAAAATAGGAATTTTTTCAAGGGTGCAGGGGTATCTCAAGAACACCCTGCTGCACCCCTGAAAAAGAAATTTGGGGGCATATGGCGCACATACATGCCCTAATGGCATGTATGGGCGTCATATGGCACCTTTTGTTTTTTGGAAAAAAATGCTTTTTGAAAAGAATTCGCAAATTACCACCAACTAGAAGTTGGTGGTAGTTTCCAAATCCTTAATGTCATTTTTTACATATTTTTTGTTTGATACATTGCATTTAAGGAATCGCAAAATTTGCAAATCCTTCAGTGCAATCGCAAAATAAGGAATAGCAAATTTTGAATTAAGGACATTTTAAGTCATTTCCACATGTGCAGTGTTTTCAAATTATGATT
The DNA here is from genome assembly GCF_964261635.1 of Lissotriton helveticus. NCBI lineage: Eukaryota > Metazoa > Chordata > Amphibia > Caudata > Salamandridae > Lissotriton > Lissotriton helveticus. The sequence continues at coordinate 198,890,078 of NC_136060.1, forward strand.
TGAAAATCGTTTTTGGGGAAAAATAATGGTTTGCAAATTTATGACAAGGACATAATGGTGTATGCTTCTCTATAAGGCATTTCAGTGTCTCTGATGTCATTTTTCCCATATTACATTATAAGACCTTTCCCCATGGAGCACATTCCTTGTAAATATGCTCCCACCTGTGCATGGTGAATTTAGATTTTGACTGTTTGAGTCACATAGCCATGTTAAAAGTGACCCAAAAAAATTGCAAACGCTTTAAAAAAACACATTCATGTGTCTTAAGGACATTTTAAGTCATTTCCCCATGGACAGTGTTTTGTAAGTGGCGCAAAAGAGGCATACACCTATCATAAATCTGTCCCTAGCATTTTAAATGATTAATTCAGGATGACGATAAGATGTGGCCTATCCAGAGGTTTGTTTAAGGTGAGGCCTACTCAGGATTGCAGATTAAAGTTACGCTTGATGAAGAATACAGAGGACATAATACATGTAAAGCTCTACCAATGAAGTAAGTGATGTCCACTTCATTGCGCCAGTCATCATAAATCTATCCCTAAGCTTCTTATCTTGTTAGACATCAACCGCCATATGTATCATATAACTATTTTGCATTTCCAAAATAGCGAATTTTAAGGAATAAATAGCGATTCTTTACCATTCCAAATTTGCAATGAGCAAATTGCTAATTGCAAATTACCCATTCATTTCCATGCGCCAGGATGCCCATATGAAAGAAGGTGCAATTTGCAATTAGCAATTAGCTCATCGCAAATTAGGAATTTTTCCAAAGGTGTAGGGGTGTCTCAATAACACCCTGCTGCACCCCTGAAAAAGAAATTTGGGGGCATATGGCGCACATAAATTTTAACAACATTCCTTTACCTCAAAAACGATTTTCAATTCATAATTTGAAAACACTGCCCACAGGGAAATTACTTAAAATGTCCTTAAGACACATGAAAGTGTTTTTTTATTGCCTTTCCAGCATGGTTGGGTCACTTTTAACATGGCTATGTAACACAAACATTTAAAATCTAAATTTGCCATGCACAGGTGGGAGCATATTTACAAGCAATTTGCGCCACAGAGAAAGGTCTTACATTAAAATGGGAAAAATAACATCAGGGACAGTCAATTGCCTTATAAAGAAGCATACACCATTATGTCCTTGTCATAAATTTAAAAACAATTCCTTTTCCCCAAAAACGATTTTCAAATCATAATTTCAAAACACTGCACATGGGAAAATTACTTAAAATGTCCTTAAGACACATAAGAGCGTTTTTTAATTGCCTTTGCAGCATGTTTGTATCACTTTTAACATGGCTATGTAACACAAACATTAAAAATCTAAATTTTCCTTGTACAGGTGGGAGCATATTTACAAGCAATTTGCGCCACATAATTCATAATTTTCTCCTTAAAGCACACTATTCTCTATCTAAATTAAAGAAATATTTTCTCACCTTAGCAAATACTTTGAGTTTGAAAACAGTCTCAGAAACACACCAATTTGTCTTCAGCAGAGCAAAAGGTATGCACTCCAGAGTCTGCAGCTATCAAAAGCACAGAAATGCTGTAATTCTTCACACATATCTCTCATGTCACCCAATCAAAACTCTTCCCTCACTTTTTTTCAAATGAAAACCCTTCCCCCCTCTGCCCTTTCTGCCTTTTCTGCATGGCAACCACCTCTTGGAAGACTTCTGGTGTTTGCAAGTTCACACAACAATGTTGCAATTGAACTCTGAACTCTCAGTGCACCTGCATATCCAGTGCATTCTTTCATTTAATGATTTTTTATTGACCATTCAAAATACATCTTTCAAATAACTCATCCGTGCACCCTAACTTTCTGTTTTCAGCAATCAAAATCCACCAATCACTGTTACTGCTTCATGAACACAGAAACTCCACAGTTTTTTTCATTTTAAACTCTCATTTTTTCAACTGCCATTTCATTGCCACACTTCATCTGACTGCAGGAGAACCTTCTCTCACCATGTTTTCTGTCTGGATTGTTGGACATAGTTATATTCACTGGGCTCAAAGGTACACTGAGAACAGGAATTTACCTAACCTCAATTTACAAGATGTAGAAATAAAGTGGTTTGGCCACAGAGGATTAAAATGTCACCAATTGATACCATTGGTGAAAACCTTTATGCATTTGCCCAAACCTGACCTGTTAATTATGCACTGTGGAGGTAATGACTTGGGCACTTTGACTGGTGTAGGTCTGGAAATGCTTTTAAAGGACACCTTTGAGCAATTGATGGCACTTTTTCCTCAGACTGCCTTGGTATATTCAAATATATGCCAAAGACAGAAATGGAGGTGGTCAAACCAATTTTGTCCACAAATTGAGAAGTCGAGGAAGCATGTAAACAAATCTGTTTCAGCTTACATGAGAGACCATGGAATGGGCTCCCTGTACAACAATAACTTGCGTTACTACATGCAAGATATCTACAGAGGAGATGGAGTTCACTTCTCAGATGAGGGCAACAGAATTTTCACTCTGAATTTAAGAATGTGCATTGGTACCTACTTATAAGTACCTACATGTACCATAAACCCAAAAGCTCTTCTCAGAGCTACCCTACATCTGATCACTCACAATTATTATTTTACTCTAACATTTTTCACTAATTTTCAACAAAGTACGCTCCCTGGGGCGCTACCCAGTACGCGAACCGGGAGCTAACCTCGCAAAATTTTTAAAAAAAATGGTTTTTTTTCGCACATATGGGCCTCCTCAGCCACCCTCACAAAACCTAGGGGGTCAAGATAAGTCTACCGTGCCCCCTTCTACCCATTCTGAACATTATTTGCCCTCCATCTTGTATCTTAATTCGACCGAAACACAAAATGGTGGACTCCCGTTACGCTTAAGGTTCGCGAACCGGGGCGCTCAATGGTTCGCGTACCGGGTCGCTCCCTGGGAAGCGCACCATCAAAAAAGGTGGGAAAGTAGTTCACAGAAAAGCGACTGGAGACAATTTCACCAAATATAGACTAGCTCATACTACATACCAATCCCTACCATTTTCACAAATTTGATTGGAATTCCATTTAGCCATTTAGCCTGTAGACCTCTCTAAATACCGTGAGGTAAATTACTTCACAAAACACATCTGAAGTGTTGGAATTGACAACCAATTAAAATGTTACTTTCATTTTCTACTTTTTTTACCTGACATTTGATTGGTTATATACCTGAATATATATAAAGGAAGTGAAGAAAACACAGCCATTTTGACTACTACTTCTTGCTGTACATTTCAATAGGATTTTCACTAATTCCTTCAACTTCTATCTAAAGGTAAGTTTTTATTTTTAAAACTGAAGTATATTGTGCACTATAAATTAATATGGTAAACTTTTTCTGATAGTTATATACTATCCCTCTGTAGTAGTTATAGATTTAGATAGACTTCTCTGTTATAGTTATGGATGGAGTTAGGCTTCTCTTGTATAATTATGAATTTACTTACGTTAAATCACATACACTTTTTTATATTCCTACTTCCACTCTGATACTATACACTGCCCAAAATTAATCCCAACAGTGCCCTATCTCTACTAATATATATTTTTTTAATCTAAATTTCAGGCAAAATGGAAGGCGAACAGAAAGTTGAATTTCAAATTGTCCTGCAAGAGAGCAGCCAAGAAATCAATGATGAAAATGATATTGAATTTTTCGATGAAACTTTAGACAAAGAACTACTTCAATGTGTACAAGCAGTAGATAACCTCCTTGAAAATGAGGACATTTTACACCCTCAGAGACTACAATGTATATTCAATGATAATTATGAAATTTCTGACAATGAAATGTTAGAAAGTTTAATAAATTATGAAACACAATCACAATAAAAAAAATGCTTAAAAAATAAAGAAAATAAAAAATAATCAATAAAACCAACAATCAATTAATATACAGCATTTGAAAAGTCTATCATTCATTTTTCATTGCAGTACGCTGCCCAGAACGCTTCCCGGTTCGCGGACCGGGCGCTCCCCACGCAAAAAAAACAAAAAAATTTTTTTGTTTTTTTTGCCCCGCGGGGCCCTTTTAAAACCTCCACATTAAACCTAGGGGGTTAGGGAGGATCTAGTAATCTAGTATGCCCCCTTATGGTCATTTCCCCCTTTGTTTTGGCCTCCTCTTGTCTCTCAATCCTACCGAGAGACAAGATGGCGGCCGCTCCGGACTGTTTAGAATGTTGACAGACACCGGAGAGCCAATCAGCTTAGCTACGCGAAGTTCCGGTACGCTTAAGGTCCGCGGACCGGAGCGCTGCCCAGAGCGCGCTTACAGATATATATCTTTTTTTAAACGTTAATTTCTCAAAATCCACTGGAGCACATATATTGAGACCTAGAAAAGGCACATCGGGCTACCAGTCCCTACAATTTTGCCAAGTTTCATGCAAATCCATTCAGCCGTTCGGGCTAAAAGTGAGGCCAACCGCCCTATGGAAAACTCAATGTTAAAAACACGTTTTGGGACCCCCCTTTTTTCTCGGCCCCCCCTTGACGAACCCCCCCCAAATTTCCAGGGGCTGCTCAGAAACAAAATGTTCCATTTTCCAGAAAATGTCAGCCAATTCCGTCCACAAACGCCAAAGTTATTAGACATAGAATTTTCAAAAATCCCATAGGGAAAAAATCCTAACTATATATATAATTCACTGAAAAAACCATAGGTTATACACCATATATAGTTAGGAATTAGCATTTAAAAAACCTTATTTTACTCACACAAAACCATTGAAATTCCATATATAGTTAGTTGCACTAACTATATATCGCGCACCCGCAATCCACTGCTGATCATGTCACATATTACATCATTCATGACATGGTCAGTGACATCACTGATGACATCACTGATGACATCTCAAATGACATCACTGATGACATCTCAAATGACATCACTGATGACATCACTGATGACATCTCAAATGACATCACTGATGAGATCACTGATGACATCATCCAGTGACTGTGTGTTTCTGTAAAGTTTAAATATGTTTTACATATTGAAGAATGAGTAGATGTATAAGTGTCTGGACGAAGGATTTAGTAGGTGCATGACTGAATGTATGAGTGAGTGATTAAATGTGTCTCACTGAGTGCATGGGTTAGTGAGTAAACTGTCTTAATTTGTGCATCATTATGTCTGTTGTTCTGTAAACTGTTGCATGTGTTGATCAGTAGCTATATGATTAACTATATGGGTTATTGATTGATTGTCCAAGTATTTGTATAGGAGACTGAGTGTGTGTGTGGCTGGCTGGGAGGTGTGTGACTCTGTGCAGATCAATGTGTACTTGTATCAATGATTGTATAAGAAAGTAAGTATGTGTTAGTATATGTTTGAAAATGTAAGGTGCTCTATGTTTAACTGTATAGACAAGAAAATGGAAGTGTGATTGATTCTTTACAGGACTGACTAGGTGTGTGAGTAACTCCATAGATGAGTGGCAGAGTGTAAGTGTCTGTATAGGTGTATGAGTGCATATGATAGTGTTGTAAAGATGAGTGATTGTATGTATGAATGATTGTATGGGTGAATGAGTGAATGTGTGTGTAGACGTAGGAATCAGTGAGTACGTATGTAGTAACTAGTATTGGTGTGTCAATGGTTTCAAAAATTATACTCTGTATTTAACACTGGGTGAAACAGAGGTTATATTAAAACGTGAGGAGATGCATTGTATTGTCACATGAATGATATCATCAGTGATGTGGTCATTGATGTCAAATGAGATGTCATCAGTGATCTCATCAGTGATGTCATTTGAGATGTCATCAGTGATGTCATCAGTGATGTCACTGACCATGTCATGAATGATGTAATATGTGACATGATCAGCAGTGGATTGCGGGTGCGCGATATATAGTTAGTGCAACTAACTATATATGGAATTTCAATGGTTTTGTGTGAGTAAAATAAGGTTTTTTAAATGCTAATTCCTAACTATATATGGTCTATAACCTATGGTTTTTTCAGTGAATTTCAATGGTTTTTTAATAGCAAATATCATAAGCTGTCGAATGTCAAGTACGTGGTAAGTGAAAACATTTTCGTGTTTATGCACACTGATCTGCTTTGAATGGTGCCCCCCCCCCCTCATTTCTATTAGGAGTACTCTCTCTTTGCAGATAGTGAAAGGTAGTTAACGCAGGCCTTTGCCCCCGTTGTAATCCGTCGTGCCTGCTTCTCTCTCCATTTGATTGATTGTTATCCAAGTATTTACTGTTTTAGAATTAGTTCTCTTTGGTTCATTCTCTATTTACAAACAAACACAGAGTCGCAATACTCTGTTTAGTCTTTGCAGGTAACGAAAAATCGTGTAAAAAAAAAGAAAAGGAATCGAGCAAAATCAGTAGGCCACTAATGGGATCTCTTTTTGACCTCGCTAAAATAGAAACATTAGAAACAACCCCTCATGACAAATACAAAACTAGTGAGATGAACTGAACTCCACACAATGATGGCTGCAAAACAGCTCGGCTCCGCCACCCACCCCGCCCAAAATAACGATAAAGAGCGGCTGCCATGATTGGTTGCGGAATGGCCACAACGGAGCTACGAAATGGTGCTGCTCTCATGCTAACCCCAGCTTCGGTCTGAAACATCCAGAAACACTGTAGACTACCAATTCGATCAGTTCCGGTAGCGCCCCAATGTAACCCGGTAGAGAAGAACTAGCCCTCCCCTCTTTGACTGATGGTTCTTGTTGCCTGTCCTTTCTGTTGTCATTTAACAGAACTATTTAGCCTGCTGAAAGGGGTTGTGTTTCGACCGCTGGTTGGTGGAGACATTTTGACTATATTCTGGACCTGCGTTGTCGCGTAATGCGTCATATGACGCGCCGCGTTAGCGCATCCGGAAGTCATCCGGGGCGCGCAGCGCGTAACGTAAGCATAACAAGTCATGTGACTTGTTAATAAAACTTTTCATTGGTTCATTTTACTTTTCTTATTCTAATGATGAAAGCCTTGGTCATATCACCTAAAAATTACGCTTTTAATTACTTCCGAACATTATTTTCTCTTAAATATATGTTATAATGTTCCAGGCTAATGTACTTTCCCGGAAATTTTACAACTGTCCTGCAAGTAAAATATATTCTTTTTTCGAGAAAAAGAGCGTTTCTTCGTCCCATGACGGAGCCGTTGAGCAAAAGAGGGTCGACCTGCTGTCTTAGTCGCCGATACGCCTGAATATGAGATTCTTATCGATCACTTTATGTTGCAGGAATAGAAAACACAACAGCCCTTGACCATTTATCTTTACTGCGTTCCTTCGTATTATACCTTTTACCCTTCATGTAATTGGTCTGCTTTATTTCACTTGCCTTTTAATGATTCTAAAACAGTGACTATTATTAAAAACTTTACCAATGTATACACTACTACCATGTTTTCTTTTAAAAACCTTTATTGTGAAAATTTCATTATACAAATACGAGCCTATAACCACGTGGGCCTGCCACGGAGCAAACTGTAATCGTATATGATGAATAGACATTTACACTGTAGAGGAACGTAACGGGCGGGCCATTAGGTTGCAAAAACTAAGGTGTCTAACAGTTACGGAATCGGTGGACGTACATTTTATAATTAAAATACGACAGGGCCAGTTACAATAAAATTATCTAGATATACATTTGCGGGCAAGTACCATGGGTGACGTTAATTCGAATTTTCAACAGTACAGTAATCAATAACACATCAGAACTTAATATCAATAGGGATGTCGAAATATTCAATCAATTCTCGTCCCCGCCCGCCATGTGCTTCAAAACTGCATACGTATCTCGTGATTTCAAGGTTCTGCAACCAGTACACAACAAGGAGTTACGAGTCCCATTTATTCCGGCGCCATTTTGGGCGAGGACGGGCAGGTCCAGGATATAGTCAAAATGTCTCTACCAACCATCGACTATGATGATGTTCATATGCTGTATTTATTAGAGTAACACTCATCTGCCCACATGAAATTAATTTACCACAATCTAAACATGTCATTTTAATCTTTCCAAAGTTCTTCTAAATATTTGGGACCGTTTCCCTTGCCTCTGAAGCTCTCAGTGCCACTTCTTTGATGAATGTACTAGCAGGTCAGGGGTTCTCCTCCAAATCTCTCTTTTATGCAGCACTATAATTAATTGGTGCCATCTCTCCATATGACGATGCATGGTATAGTTACCACAACTATATATTTTTTCGGTTCCTCTGGAGAGTTCATCGTGGCAGATGAAGCGTGTAACATACCGGGCATTTACCTTTTTTTGCATGTACAGGAAAGGAAAAAAAAATCAAGCGTTCGAGTTCTTAGGTGTCCCAGGGCCATTTTAGTGGACCAGGCCCAAATCCAAAGAACAGCTATCTCACAGGCTAATGGGGCGACCCACGCCGAGTTTCAGCATTGTAGGATGACCACACAAGTACAGCAACTTGCTAGACATCACCTCGGTGCCATCCGGATCTCGGCGCCCCACTGCAGATGAAGTGCCTCTCAACTATGAAACCACCACGGTGACATCCGGATCTTGGCGCGTTGTGCTGCCTTCGGCCTATTCGCACATCGGTCCGCTACTGACGCCATCTCACAGGCTAATGGGGTGACCCACGCCGAGTTTCAGCATTGTAGGATGACCACACCAACTTGCTAGACATCACCTCGGTGCCATCCGAATCTTGGCATCTCAACGCCTAGTGGTATCTTCCATACAGAAAATATTGTTACGCTGCCTTTGGCCCCATTCGCACATCAGTCCGCAACTTAGACATCACCTCGATGCCATCCGGATCTTGGCATCTCAGCGCCTTGTGGTGTCAGTCAGAAAATATTGTTGCGCTGCCTTTGGCCCCATTCGCACATCAGTCCGCTACTGACACCATCTCACAGGCCAATAGGGCGCCCCACGCCGACTTTTACCATTGTACGATGGCCACACCAGTGGCACAACTTCCTAGACATCACCTCGGTGCCATCCGAATCTTGGCATCTCAACGCCTAGTGGTATCTTCCATACAGAAAATCTTGTTACGCTACCTTTGGCCCCATTCGCACATCGGTCCGCAACTTAGACATCACCTCGGTGCCATCCGGATCTTGGCATCTCAGCGCCTTGTGGTGTATTCTCTTCAGAAAATATTGTTGAGCTGCCTTTGGCCCCATTCGCACATCCGTCCGCAACTTACACATCACCTCGGTGCCATCCGGATCTTGGCATCTCAGCGCCTTGTGGTGTCTTCTACTCCGAAAATATAGTAGAAAATATTGTTGCGCTGCCTTTGGCCCCATTCACACATCAGTCCGCTACTGACACCATCTCACAGGCCAACAGGGCGCCCCACGCCGACTTTTACCATTGTACGATGGCCACACCAGTGCCACAACTTGCTAGACACCACCTCGGTGCCATCCGGATCTTGGCATCTCAGCGCCTTGTGGTGTCTTCAAATCAGAAAATATTGTTGCGCTGCCTTTGGCCCCATTCGCACATCGGTCCGCTACTGACGCCATCTCACAGGCCAACGGGGCGCCCCACGCCGACTTTCAACATTGTAGGATGGCCACAGAAGTGCGACAACTTACTAGACACCACCTCGGTGCCATCCGGATCTTGGCGCGTTGTGCTGCCTTCGACCTATTCGCACATCGGTCCGCTACTGACGCAAACTCACAGGCCAACGGGGCGCCCCACGCCGACTTTCAGCATTGTAGGATGGCCACACCAGTGCGGCAACTTACTAGACACCACCTCGGTGCCATCCGGATCTTGGCGCGTTGTGCTGCCTTCGGCCTATTCGCACATCGGTCCGCTACTGACGCAAACTCACAGGCCAACGGGGCGCCCCACGCCGACTTTCAGCATTGTTGGATGGCCACACCAGTGCGACAACTTACTAGACACCACCTCGGTGCCATCCGGATCTTGGCGCGTTGTGCTGCCTTCGGCCTATTCGCACATCGGTCCGCTACTGACGCAAACTCACAGGCCAACGGGGCGCCCCACGCCGACTTTCAGCATTGTAGGATGGCCACACCAGTGCTGCAACTTGCTGGACACCACCTCGGTGCCATCCAGATCTTGGCGCGTTGTGTTGCCTTCGGCCTATTCGCACATCGGTCCGCTACTTACGCCGCCTCACGTGCCAACGTATTTTCTCCTAATTTTACACCCTATGCCGCATAACAGGTCATGTGACTTGTTTATAAAACTTTTCATTGGTTCATTTTACTTTTGGTTTCCTAATGATGGAAGGCTTGATCATGTGACCTAAAAACAACACTTTTCATAGGATGAAAACTTTTTTTTTTCCCCAAACGATGAAAGCCCCACCTTGTTTCTGGATGTTTCAGACTGAAGCTGGCGTCAGCATGAAAGCACCACCATCTCGTAGCTCAGTCGTGGTCATTCCGCGAGCAATCATGGCAGCCGCTCCCCACCAGAAGCCTGCAGGAGTCGGAGCCCCCAAAACTTTTGATGAATTCTCAAGGCGGAGGGGACGCTTTCGAGAATGAGGTCCAAGACCTAGCAGACAAGCGTCCGATTTCCAAGGTGTCCCAGGGCCATTTCAGTGGACCAGGCCCAAAAAGGAAACAGCCTGCCGCCATTTTGAGAGTCCTGTGACAGCCGCCTATCGCTGCACCGCAAGAGTGGGCGCAACTCAGCTGAATTGCGGCTTTTGACACAGTGGACCAAAAACGGACGGAATGGCAACTGAAACGGTAAAGGGGCGCCCCACTACAACAGATGACACTCCACCTGGAGAGGCCCGTTCACGCCGCCTCCCCCGGGGCGCTCCACGCCGTTATTCGGAGCAGCATTGTAGGATACCAAAACCAGTGCGGCAACTTACTGGACATCACCTTGGTGCCATCGTTCTGCTGCCTTGGAACTATTCGCGCAACAGTTTGCTACTGATGACCCACCCCCCGCGACGCCCCATGCCGTTATTTGCTGGGTGGCAACTTACTAGACATCACTTTCGTGTCATCTAGATTTCAACGCGTTCTGCTGCCTTGGAACTATTCGCACAACAGTTTGCTACTGATGACCCACCCCCCGCGACGCCCCACGCCGGAAATCTGGACGTTGTGCTGCGTTGGGACTATTCGCACAGCCGACCGCTACTTCGTTGTTTTTCCCTAAAAATGTTTATATGTTATTACTATTTTTGTTTTCTTGTATATATTTATAAATTATTAAAGTTTTATAATCTTACTACTTTGTCGGAGTGCTATATATTTTTAATGTGACACATAATTGTAAAAACTTTGATGTACAAACAGTCATCCCTGGAATCTTCCGCTTCAGGCTCGGTCCCCTCCCCAATCACAATACAGGATGGTTTTCAGATAATAGCAACGCTTCTGCTGTGACGAATCTCATCGAGTGTGGGCCTTGATCTACTATAACTCCTTTGAAGAGGGGTGATTCTTTACAGCTGTGGCCATAAACTACATCTGCAGGGCTAGCTGATACCCTAGGACCAGCCTGGACAATCGGACACAGAGGAAAAGGAGTGTCAGAGGGTGCGGTAGTGAATAGGGCGAAAGGGAGGTGTCGGGCGGGCACAGGGTGTGATTCTCAGGGAACAGCAGCGCAGATGGGGGAGGTTTATTACCCATGCATAAGACAGAGAGCGGGGGTGACCACTGCCTGGGGGAGATGTTTGCGAGGGTGGGGAGCCATGCTAAGGATCGACAGCGTGCACAGAGTGGGTCTGGTCAAGGCATCTAAAATGGCTGCCGTGCACGACAAAAGTGTGGCATTTGAAAAAAGACAAGATGGCGCAGACAATGTTTTTCAACACTTCCTGATTTCCTTCGAATCGAACGTTAACAGACGTTGGGGCATATTACCAAAGTTAAGCGATATTTATCCCTAACGATGCTTAGCAACGATTTTTTTACCGTCAGAAATTATCGCAGATAAACCTTGCTATTATCAAGGTTTATCGGAAATACGATAAAAAACGACCGCAATGCATTAATATCGCTGAAAACTCAGCGATATTCATGCATTACCGAGCTAATGCTCTTAGCCATGTTATCCACCTCCCATTGGATAACATGGCTAAGAACTGCTCAGGGCAGGTGGTAGCTTTTAGAGATATTCGCCCTTATCTCGAATATTTCCAAAAGTTGATAATAGGAGATAGCGATGTTAGCGACTGTTTCCAGTCGCTAACATCTTGGCATGCCCACTTTGCATGTCATTAGTGATAAATATCACTCACATGCAAAGTGGGGCCCAAGATGGTCGCTATCTTCTACTAGCCGTCGCTAACTGGTGTTAGCAACAGCTAGGTAATACACATATAATTTTATCTCCGCGAAGCGGAGCGCTGTTACAGATATATATCTTGTTTCTGAACGTTAATTTCTCAAAATGCACTGAAGCACATATATTGAGACCTAGCAAAGGCACATCGGGCTACCAGTCCCTACAATTTTGCCAAGTTTCGTGCAAATCCATTCAGCTGTTCGATCCTACCGAGAGACAAGATGGCGGCCGCTACGGACTGTTTGGAATGTTTACAGACACCGGAGAGCCAATCAGCTTCGCTTCGCAAAGCTCCGTAACGCGAAAAGTACGCGAAGCGGTGCGCTGTTACAGATATATACCTTTTTTTGAACGTTAATTTCTCAAAATCCACTGGAGCACATATATTGAGATCTAGCAAAGGCACATCGGGCTACCAGTCCCTACAATTTTGCCAAGTTTCGTGCAAATCCATTCAGCTGTTCGATTATTATTATTTTTATTTTTTTTTGCCCCGCGGGGCCCTTTTAAAACCTCCACATCAAACCTAGGGGGTGAGCGACAATGTACTATGCCCCCTTATGGTCATTTGCCCCTTCGCTTCGGCCTCCTCTTGTCTCTCGATCCTACCGAGAGACAAGATGGCGGCCGCTACGGACTGTTTGGAATGTTGACAGACGCCGGAGAACCAATCAGCTTCGCTTCACAAAGCTCCGTTGCGCGAAAAGTCCGCGAACCAGAGCGCTGCCCGGTCCGCTGTTACAGATATATATCTTTTTTTAAACGTTAATTTCTCAAAATCCACTGGAGCACATATATTGAGACCTACAAAAGGCACATCGGGCTACCAGTCCCTACAATTTTGCCAAGTTTCGTGCAAATCCATTCAGCCGTTCGGGCTAAAAGTGAGGCCAACCGCCCTATGGAAAACTCAATGTTAAAAACACGTTTTGGGACCCCCCTTTTTTCTCGGCCCCCACTGGACGAACCCCCCCCAAATTTTCAAGGGCTGCTCAGAAACAAAATGTGCCATTTTCCTGAAAATTTCAGCCAATTCCGTCCACAAACGCCAAAGTTATTAGACATAGAATTTTCAAAAAACCCATAGAGAAAAAATCCTAACTATATATACCCACTGGCGACCGCCAGTAGGTAATATATATATATATATATATATATATATATATATATATATGTATATATTTAGCCACAAAGTGATCCTGCAGTTAACAAGTGCGGTCCACAGTGTGGCTCAGCCCAGGGGTCGGATCCTGACCCAATATTAAATTTATATCACAAAAGAGGCGGCACAACCGGATACTTTACTGAAGCCTTTTAATTAGCGCTTCACCCCACCGACGCGTTTCAGCCACACAAGGCTTTGGTCACGGTCAGTAAGTCCTTCTACCATTTCCATTTAAATACTGGCCCATATTAGCCCTAGGTGGCATTATGGGATACGTAATTTGGAACAAATATTGTTAAAATTTACATGCAAAGAAAGACTGGTGTGATTTTATGATTTTACAATGTCCTAGTACATTGCGTGACATGTTCATTCACATGGGCAAAGTTTATAGTCATTAGTTTGTGTAGGCTTAGTGCCAGATTTTTTATTATTGTTGATGTTGGGTATTGTACCCTATTTCATTAGATATCTTCTGGTTCTTTGTATTTTCACTCTAGATGTATGTGGAGATCTTCTCCAAAGTTCATTCCTCTCGGCATTTTGGTTCGAAGTCGAATGATTAGGCGGGACTCTATTTGCCGTAGTTTGCGCACAGTGTCACCTCCTCTCTTCATTTTCGACAACATTTTCAGGCCGTAGAATGTCATTGCTCTCCAGTCTCCATTCTGACATGCACTTATATGTTTGGCAGTTGCATACAGCATGTTCTTGTTTTTCACTGCACGGATATGCTCAAGGACTCTCTTCTTCAGCATACAAGTTGTGCTGCCTATATATTTGACACCACACCTGCATTCAATCACATATACTACATTCTTTGAGGTACAGGTAATTTGCTGTTCAATTTGCATTGTTTTGCCATCCGGTTCTTCAATGCTCCTCATGCATTTGCCGATCTTGCATGCTTTACACGTTGTGCATGGTTGAAATCCCTTTCGTTGGTCTAGTAACCAATTGGTTTGAGGTTTAATCTGAAAGTGACTTTTCACTAGGAGATCTTGGAGAGAGGTGTTTTTTCTATATGTTATTGAAGGTTGTTTGCCTACAATTTCTCCTATATCCGGGTCTCCTGAGATCAAATGCCAGTATTTTTTCATTTTGTTGGAGATGTTTCCACTTTCTTTACTATATGTAGTTACAAATCTTGGAGGATATTTCCCTTTAGTTATTTTTGGTTTCTCCATTAGAATCTCCGCTCTTGTCTTTTTATCTGCCTTCTTTTTACAGTTTCTTAGAACACGATCCTCATATCCTCGTGATGCAAATCTGGCTTTGCTTTCTCCAATTTTGATTTCATCATCATCTGTTTTAGAGCAATTTTTCTTTAGTCTTATGAATTCTCCATAAGGTATGCTGTTCAGCAGGGCTTTAGGGTGGAAACTGGTGCCGTGGAGCACACTGTTGGTGGCTGTCTTTTTCCGAAAGAGAGTAGATTCAATTTCCCCTTCCGAAATATAGATCTTAGTATCTAAAAAGTCAATTTCTTTTTTGCTCGTGGAACATGTGAATTGCAATCCAATATCATTGTTGTTTAGTCTGGAGAAATATTCTTGGATTTGTGTGTTTGACCCTTTCCAGATTATAAATAAGTCGTCAATATAACGTACCCAAAGGATTATTCGATCCAGATCCAATTGGTTGTCAATGTTCCATGCAATAGTCTTTTCCCACCACCCCATGGTGGTATTTGCATAATTTGGGGAAAATGAGATCCCCATGGCAGTTCCACACTCCTGATTAAAAAGTTATTTGTCAAAGAGAAAAACATTATTTGTTAAACAGATATTAATCATTTTTAGTAGCATTTTTGTGTGTTCCAGTGTCGTGATGCTACGTTGTCCCAAGAAGTATTTGCAAGCTTCAATTCCTATGTCATGTCTTATTGATGTATATAACGATACAACATCTGTCGTGACAAGCAGATAATCAGGATTCCAGGTTACATCCACGAGCGTTCTCAGGAAATCTCCTGTGTCCTTAATGTAGGATGGCATGCTTTGAGCAATTGGTGCAAGAAATGTATCTACATATTTGGAGACATTTTCATACAGGGAATTGCACGAGGAGACAATTGGCCTACCTGGCGGATTGATTAGAGTCTTATGAATTTTTGGTAAGAAATATATACAGGGTGTAGTCGGAAAATCGATATTGAAGAATTTTACCTCCTCCTCATTTAACAATCCTTTAGTATGCCATTCATGTAGATTTTCGTTCAATTCATTTTTCATTCTTATGATTGAATTGTTTTTTAATTTAGAGTAATTCTGTTTCCGTATTCAATTGTCTCATTGCTTCTTTGATGTAATCAGATGTTTCCATTATTACAATATTTCACCCTTTATCCGCGGGTTTAATTGTAATTTTTTCATTTTCCATGAGAGTTTTGATTGCTTTACGCTCATCTGTTGTCAAGTTTTCCCTCGTATTGTTTCTTACTTTCATCAGTTTATCCAATTCCTCATTCATTGCATCTGAGAAAAGGTCGATCTTATTGCCAGGTGACAGGATCGGATAGTATCGGGACTTTCTTTTTAGTCCTGTCTCAGGTTTTTCATTTGTTCTAATGTCCATGTTTTCCAATATTTGTGTATCTGACATGTTCGTGCCATCTTGGTCGAAGAGAGTTTCAAAAGTTCTCCTTAAATCAGTTAATTGATCAATCGTCGTGGGTATTCCACCTTCTTCACTCCTTTTGTACATATGCCACTCTGAATAGTTGACTTGTTGGCATGTATTTTAGCCAATTTTAATTTTCTGACGAATTTGTACAAGTCTATTCTTACTTGGGTGTAATCAAAATGTGAGTCCGGACAGAATGACAAGCCTTTATTCAATACCATTTTTTCTTTCTCAGTTAACTGATGGTTCGAGAGGTTGACAATCAAATTAGTTACTTCCTGTTGCGGCGGGGATATTGTCTTCTTTCGTTGTTTGGACCTGCGGGTTTTTCGGGTGCTGGCGCGGGAGTTTGTAGGTTCTGTGTTACATTTCTCCTCCCTCTGCTTTGATATGATTTTCTTCCCCTTCCTCCGCCTCTTGTGATGGTCTTCTCCAGATTCATCAACTTCACTTCTTCTGAAACAGGCAAGTTTTTTGTCTGATATGCATCGCGTATTGCTTCATTGTCACTCACATCTGATTCGCTTGCACTTGATGGCGGTTTGTATACTGAGTAATTTTTCTTTAAGTTGTCATAGCGCCTTGCGAATGTTAGGATTCTGCCAAGTAAGTAGTCTTGTTCATCGCGCTTAAATTTGCGCTCTTTTCGTTCTTCAATTTCTTCTTCATAAAGATCAAGTCTGGCTTCCATTTCTTGTGAAAGTTTAGTAATTTCATCTTGATTTGTTTCCTTTTGAAGTCCCTCTTCCGCTTCTTTAATTTTTTAGTTAGTTCTTCAATGTCAATACTCGCATGTTTAATCAAAATGCGCATCATGTTCAATGAACATATTGTGTTGTTTTCCATCCATTCCATTAATAGCTCCTCCTTTGTGTCAGGGTGTGTGGGCATAGTGAAGATCCTTAACCCACGTGGGATCCGTTTTACCTCTACATAATTTTCGAGTGCGATTACCTCACAGCTTTTATTTATTTCTTTTTTATATAGTCGCTCAAGTGAGTTGATCTGTTGTTTGAGCGTCACATTTTCGGTTTCTGGTATCTTCGTTTTCTGACTTGTACCAGCCATCACAGCCCCTGTTTTGAACATGGTGGACGCCTTGGAAGCTCGTTTTGCTGCTCGCGCTTCCATTTTAATATTTTTACACGTTTATACACAGACCATTTACTACAAGGGTGGATTCCGTGTGCGCTGTTGCTTTAAGGTCTCTTTCTCCGGTCTGAATAACACTTTAAACCGCCCGTTTTGTTAACGTACGCGGCGTCCTTCCCACAAGCGTAATTACAGCCACTTCAATTCCTGCTACTTCAATAAACAATCGTTCATTTTCACTCCCCTCGTTGCGGGTCTTTCTGCAGCAGCGCCTCCCTGCTCTTCTGCCCGACAAACCGAGGGTGATTAATCCTTCAGGAAGTAATCTCCTTTCATCGCAGTGAATCGGGCGCGTCTCTCTGCTTCAACATTTAGCCACAAAGTGATCCTGCAGTTAACGAGTGCGCTCCAGTGTGTGCTCAGCCCAGGGGTCGGATCCTGACCCAATATTAACTTTATATCACAAAAGAGGCGGCACAACCGGATACTTTACTGAAGCGTTTTAATTAGCGCTTCACCCCAGCAACGCGTTTCAGCCACACAAGGCTTTGGTCACGGTCAGTAAGTCCTTCTACCATTTCCATTTAAATACTGGCCCATATTAGCCCTAGGAGGCATTATGGGATACGTAGTTTGGAACAAATATTGTTAAAATTTACATGCAAAGAAAGACTGGTGTGATTTTATGATTTTACAATGTCCTAGTACATTGCGTGACATGTTCATTCACATGGGCAAAGTTTATAGTCATTAGTTTGTATTGGCTTAGTGTCAGATTTTTTTCAGATTTTAATATTAAAAATTCTAAATATTAATCTAGCGACATTAAGGCATAGACAATTAACTGGAGCCCTAGGGGCTGAACATAAAAAATCAAAAACTAAACCTATCATGCCAGCCTTACAGGTTTGAGAGGCAAAAGCTTTGGGCTCAGCACTTTACGGGGCTGAGTTGTGGGGTTTTGGGAAGCTCGATTCATTACAAAGGTCCGAAAATAAATTCTTCAGGGCATTACTGGCCTTCCCAAAAGTACCCCCCTCCTCCCCCTTAGATACGAGCTGGGCAGAAAGGCATTGGTTGATTTGGCAATGCTTCGCCCGATATTGTATTGGAGATGACTCTGGACTACCCCAGAACTTAAGCATTATGCTGAGGGTTTTTTGGCGTTAATCAGGGAGGATGTCTTCCATAAAATTAAATGGCTAAAAGACCTTAGATCCTTGTTATGTTTGCTGGGTCTCCAAACCCTCTGGGATAACCCACCAGGTGCATTGTTCCCAAGTAAGAGTACTGGAAAGGAGTTGTATTGGGACTATGTAGCTGAGCGGGCATGGAGAAACACTGACTCTAGAACTATGACAGGATGTTATCTGGAATTTAAAATCTCTCCTGATCATGAACTTTATTGGGTCCAGATAACAAAGCCATGGGATAGGAAGCTTTTTTGCCAATTGAAGATAGGTGCCCTTCCGCTGAGGTCCCTGACGGGCAGGTGGCGGGGTTCATCTAATACTACCTGCCCTGCTTGTGGAACTGCAAGGGAGACCATCGGCCACTTTTTATTCGCCTGTCAAGCCTATGCCGTTCCTAGGCAAATTTGGTTAAAACCTGTATGAAAAAACTTAGGTACTAGCAGTAGCAATGTAGCCCTGAGAATTATCTGTATTAGTTCTTGCTTGCCATTGGCCATAGCAGTAGCGAAATGTATGGGGTGGGCTTGGTCTATTAGGGATAAAATGTTAGTTAAGTAACTGTTTACATTGGGAGGGTTTATTAAAGCTAGCTGACGCAGTTTTTATTTTATATTTCATGTATATATATATTTATATTTATGCTTTTTATGAATAGTACTTGCTTTTATTTGTTAAGAGGCAAACATTTAATACTGTCTTAATATTATTGTATGTATTGTGCTTTTATGAGAAATACTCGACTAAAGCCTCTATGAATGAATGATATGAGGATCGTGTTCTAAGAAACTGTAAAAAGAAGGCAGATAAAAAGACAAGAGCAGAGATTCTAATGGAGAAACCAAAAATAACTAAAGAGAAAGATCCTCCAAGATTCGTAACTACATATAGTAAAGAAAGTGGAAACATCTCCAACAAAATGAAAAAATACTGGCATTTGATCTCAAGAGACCCGGATATAGGAGAACTTGTAGGTAAACAACCTTCAATACCATATAGAAAAAACACCTCTCTCCAAGATCTCCTAGTGAAAAGTCACTTTCAGATTAAACCTCAAACCAATTGGTTACTAGACCAACGAAAGGGATTTCAACCATGCACAACGTGTAAAGCATGCAAGATCGGCAAATGCATGAGGAGCATTGAAGAACCGGATGGCAAAACAATGCAAATTGAACAGCAAATTACCTGTACCTCAAAGAATGTAGTATATGTGATTGAATGCAGGTGTGGTGTCAAAAATATAGGCAGCATAACTTGTATGCTGAAGAAGAGAATCCTTGAGCATATCCGTGCAGTGAAAAACAAGAACATGCTGTATGCAACTGCCAAACATATAAGTGCATGTCAGAATGGAGACTGGAGAGCAATGACATTCTACGGCCTGAAAATCTTGTCGAAAATGGAAAGAGGAGGTGACACTGTGCGCAAACTACGGCAAATAGAGTCCCGCCTAATCATTCGACTTCGAACCAAAATACCGAGAGGAATGAACTTTGGAGAAGATCTCCACATACATCTAGAGTGAAAATACAAAGAACCAGAAGATATCTAATGAAATAGGGTACTATACCCGACATCAACAATAATAAAATATCTGGCACTAAGCCTACACGAACTAATGACTATAAACTTTGCCCATGTGAATGAACATGTCACGCAATGTACTAGCAAAAACAACAAGTGATGGACTGAATGTGGATCAATGTCACACACTCCCCAGTCAAAAGATCTGGGCCCAAATCCATCGTTTTTTTGCACTCCACACCACCCTGGGTTAGACAATGGCGATATGCAAATCAGCTCTGACCCTGTTGCCCCATGGGAACAGTCCAGTCCGAACTACAAAAGCCATGTCCTTCCCAGAACGGAATCAAGCATCCGAGGACCGGACCGGTTTCGAGGTAACACCTCTCTTCAGCCCGGCTAGCTTGACTCCAAGTGGTGTGGAGTGCCTGGGACCCACGTCTGGGCATCCCCAGCGCACTTAGGGCGGCAATTGCAAAAACAACAAGTGATGGACTGAATGTGGACCGGGCCGGTCCTCGGATGCTTGTTTCCGTTCTGGGAAAGACATGGCTTTTGTAGTTCGGACTGGACTGTTCCCATGGGGCACAGGGTCAGCGCTGATTTGCATATCGCCATTGTCTAACCCAGGGTGGTGTGAAGTGGAAAAACGATGGATTTGGGCCCAGATCTTTGGACTGGGGTGAATGTGTGACATTGATCCACATTCTGTCCATCATTGTTGTGTTTGCAGTTACCGCTCTAAGTGTACTGGGGATGCTCAGACGTGAGTCCCAGGCACTCCACACCACTGGAATCAAGCTAGCCGGGCTGAAGAGAGGTGTTACCTCGAAACCGGGCCGGTCCTCGGATGCTTGTTTCCGTTCTGGGAAAGACATGGCTTTTGTAGTTCGGACTGGACTGTTCCCATGGGGCACAGGGTCAGCGCTGATTTGCATATCGCCATTGTCTAACCCAGGGTGGTGTGGAGTGGAAAAACGATGGATTTGGGCCCAGATCTTTGGACTGGGGTGAATGTGTGACATTGATCCACATTCTGTCCATCATTGTTGTGTTTGCAGTTACCGCTCTAAGTGTACTGGGGATGCTCAGACGTGAGTCCCAGGCACTCCACACCACTGGAATCAAGCTAGCCGGGTTGAAGAGAGGTGTTACCTCGAAACCGGGCCGGTCCTCGGATGCTTGTTTCCGTTCTGGGAAAGACATGGCGTTTGTAGTTCGGACTGGACTGTTCCCATGGGGCACAGGGTCAGCGCTGATTTGCATATTGCCATTGTCTAACCCAGGGTGGTGTGGAGTGGAAAAACGATGGATTTGGGCCCAGATCTTTGGACTGGGGTGAATGTGTGACATTGATCCACATTCTGTCCATCATTGTTGTGTTTGCAGTTACCGCTCTAAGTGTACTGGGGATGCTCAGACGTGAGTCCCAGGCACTCCACACCACTGGAATCAAGCTAGCGGGGCTGAAGAGAGGTGTTACCTCGAAACCGGGCCGGTCCTCGGATGCTTGTTTCCGTTCTGGGAAAGACATGGCTTTTGTAGTTCGGACTGGACTGTTCCCATGGGGCACAGGGTCAGCGCTGATTTGCATATCGCCATTGTCTAACCCAGGGTGGTGTGGAGTGGAAAAACAATGGATTTGGGCCCAGATCTTTGGACTGGGGTGAATGTGTGACATTGATCCACATTCTGTCCATCATTGTTGTGTTTGCAGTTACCGCTCTAAGTGTACTGGGGATGCTCAGACGTGAGTCCCAGGCACTCCACACCACTGGAATCAAGCTAGCCGGGCTGAAGAGAGGTGTTACCTCGAAACCGGGCCGGTCCACGGATGCTTGTTTCCGTTCTGGGAAAGACATGGCTTTTGTAGTTCGGACTGGACTGTTCCCATGGGGCACAGGGTCAGCGCTGATTTGCATATCGCCATTGTCTAACCCAGGGTGGTGTGGAGTGGAAAAACGATGGATTTGGGCCCAGATCTTTGGACTGGGGTGAATGTGTGACATTGATCCACATTCTGTCAATCATTGTTGTGTTTGCAGTTACCGCTCTAAGTGTACTGGGGATGCTCAGACGTGAGTCCCAGGCACTCCACACCACTGGAATCAAGCTAGCCGGGCTGAAGAGAGGTGTTACCTCGAAACCGGGCCGGTCCTCGGATGCTTGTTTCCGTTCTGGGAAAGACATGGCTTTTGTAGTTCGGACTGGACTGTTCCCATGGGGCACAGGGTCAGCGCTGATTTGCATATCGCCATTGTCTAACCCAGGGTGGTGTGGAGTGGAAAAACGATGGATTTGGGCCAAGATCTTTGGACTGGGGTGAATGTGTGACATTGATCCACATTCTGTCCATCATTGTTGTGTTTGCAGTTACCGCTCTAAGTGTACTGGGGATGCTCAGACGTGAGTCCCAGGCACTCCACACCACTGGAATCAAGCTAGCCGGGCTGAAGAGAGGTGTTACCTCGAAACCGGGCCGGTCCTCGGATGCTTGTTTCCGTTCTGGGAAAGACATGGCTTTTGTAGTTCGGACTGGACTGTTCCCATGGGGCACAGGGTCAGCGCTGATTTGCATATCGCCATTGTCTAACCCAGGGTGGTGTGGAGTGGAAAAACGATGGATTTGGGCCCAGATCTGTGGACTGGGGTGAATGTGTGACATTGATCCACATTCTGTCCATCATTGTTGTGTTTGCAGTTAACGCAATGTACTAGGACATTGTAAAGTCATAAAATCACACCAGTCTTTCTTTGCATGTAAATTTTAACAATATTTGTTCCAAACTACGTATCCCATAATTCCACCTAGGGCTAATATGGGCCAGTATTTAAATGGAAATGGTAGAAGGACTTACTGACCGTGACCAAAGCCTTGTGTGGCTGAAACACGTCGGTGGGGTGAAGCGCTAATTAAAAGGCTTCAGTAAAGTATCCGGTTGTGCCACCTCTTTTGTGATATATATATATATATATATATATATATATATATATCCAACAAAGTTTGCCCCACATGATGTCGGCATAATGAGGCAGGAGGTGCGAGGAGAGAACAACAAGGGGCACCTCCAAAGGGATGAGACTGTGTCACCAACCCACTGGGGTTTTATTTGCTTCACTTGAGGACGCTGCACAAGCTACTCACTGTAGTTACATTTTCCAGTACTACAAAGACCATCGGGCAATGCGATTGTTCACGCCCATCTGAGAGTGATTAATATGTATCAGGTGCTGGGAGTTCCAGCTGGTGCGTACCCTTCATTAAGCAGCCTGTGATCAAGTGCTTCAAGAGCATGAAACGCGTTCAAGTGCTTCAAGAGCATGAAACGCGTTGGGCGTTACCTGGGTTGGCACCGCCACACCTTTGAAGCTGCTGTTTTCTTCAGAACTAAATACCACATATACTTACCTCCTGTTGTGGGCTTCTGTCAATATATATATATATATATATATATATATATATATATATATATATATATATATATATATATATATATATATATATATATATATATATATATATTAATATGTATTCAAGGGTTATAAATAAATGGTGAAATTTTTCGAATCAACAAGGCAACCTACTCAAGTTATACAATACACGCTCAGAAAGGACTACTACGACCATCATGCTTGATGGAAAAGACGATGAAGACACGCCCACTTAGGGCGGTATCCTCCAATGAAATAAAGTTGGTAAACTTAATCTGAGCGTGCTGCCTGTTTGTTTGAAAGCCCCATGAAGAAGAGGCGGCCAGCCTCGAAACGCGTCGGGCACATGAAGTAATGCTGAGGATCAACGAGGATTCCAGGCTGTGAGAGGCATCAATAGCTGGATGGCAAGAGGCATTGAGGGTGACTGCGGATAGCGCAGGTGCGCAATTTGCTCGTTTTGATATTTTAAACGGCTGCCCCTGGCCGTGCAGCAGAGCACCACCTCCGGCTGCAGTGAAACGCTACACAGCGCGGAGGGGCCATGGCGCTGCACTGTGCATCGCTGCGATGGTTCAAAGCCTCTGGGACTATGTCAGCGCTGAAATCCTGCAGTTCTTCCCCCTACTCAAGGGTTATAAATAAATGGTGACATTTTTTGAATCAACAAGGCAACCTACTCAAGGTATACAATACACGCTCAGAAGGGACTACTATGTCCATCATGCTTGATGGCAAAGACGATGAAGCCACGCCCACTTAGGGCGGTATCCTCCAATGAAATAAAGTTGGTAAACTTAATCTGAGCGTGCTGCCTGTTTGTTTGAAAGCCCCATGAAGAAGAGGCGGCCAGCCTCGAAACGCGTCGGGCACATGAAGTAATGCTGAGGATCAACGAGGATTCCAGGCTGTGAGAGGCATCAATAGCTGGATGGCAAGAGGCATTGAGGGTGACTGCTGATAGCGCAGGTGCGCAATTTGCTCGTTTTGATATATATATATATATATCAAAAACAGCTTTCCATTCATCCGAATAGACGTACTCGACACACGTAGAGTTGCTGGTGCACGAAGTGTATTTGGCAGGAAACAACGCGTTTCACCTTGCGGCTTGATCATGTTTCAGCCGTGGAAACCCAAGAGGTGTCCTTTTACTCTGTTATACAACATAGAAATAGGACTCATCACCCATATATGTGTAAAGCGATACCAATTTGGCGCCATATGTAAAAGAGCATAAATACATAGTTCGATACAGTTTTTCTTTGATCTCATTTCTATATACAAGATATGTTGTTGTTATTATTATCTCATATTCGGACCATCAAGGCCATACACATTAATAAAGCATCTATGCGATTATGTAAAGATCACAGTGCATTTAAAAAGTTTATATCTTTGTCTATCACAATTCTGTGTACCTCAATAGATACATCACTGTAACATACGCAAAGTCAGGCTTAGTCCAGTGCCTGTGTAACCAAATATACTCGTATTTTACAGACTCGATGTTACTCTCGCGAATCGATAAAGTTTTCTAATTCAAACAACAGTCAAAACGTTTTACTTAGGCACACAGAATCATAGTAGTGCAAATTGTCACGCCCCAGTGGGCAAAAGTATTTTGACATCTTCCGCGCACCAGTGGGCACATCTAGTCATCTATGATAGTGTATATGAATACTTCATCATTCCAATGTCATGTTGCTCAATGAAACACAGCACACTTCATCCAAAGAGGAAGTGAAATCTACCCAAGTGGGCCAATATTATTTCAAAATCCAAGCCCCAGTGGGCAATTCAAACGTGCCAAAAACAGGAGATCTCAAGACTGACTTTGTTCATTCAATGTTCACACAGGTCTCTCTAGACTGGGCGGTTCCTATGTTAACATATCTAATGTGCAAGAAATGTTTCTTCAATATTCAAATGAGATCTGCTCCGTATAACATCATTCCGTCATTTCATCATGGTATCTGTAAAAAGTTAAAAATACAAAAAGTATATATAAAACAAGATCAATATCATTTTTGAACCATTCCAAAATGCTGACAGAATTGATCAAATTTTGTCTAACAAATAATTTCTTTATTTTTGATGAGACAATGTACCGACAGTCACAGGGCACGGCGATGGGCACCTGCTTTGCTCCAAGCTACGCCAACCTATTCATGGGTTGGTGGGAGGAGCAGGTGTCCAGAGAACTAGCCGAATTAAACACCGAGGTTGTCCTGTGGCTGAGGTACATTGACTACATTTTTATGATTTGGAATGGGAGTACAGAGTCGGCCAGTGAGTTTGTAAAACAACTGAACAAGAATACACTGAATCTAGTATTTTCTGAACAGATCCATAAGACCACGATCGAGTTTTTAGATGTACAGGTGGTAATTCAGGGGGAGACAACAAATACCAGTCTTTTTTGTAAGAAAATCGCTGGTAACAGTCTCTTAAATGCTAGAAGTGCTCACCTTCGGAACCTAGTAGACAGCATACCTTATGGTGAACTGCTACGGGCTAAGAGGAATTGCAATACTGATTCTGCCTATGAAGTGGAGAAGAAATTAATGTGTGACCGGTTCAAAGAACGGGGTTACAAAAATAAAACGATTAAACAGGCCTGCACTAGGGCTGGTGCCGCCATCAGAAATGAACTGCTGAATCCAAATAAAATCATTGAACAAGACGATAAAGTAAGATTTATCACCACCTACTCAGGACAGGCCCATGAGATCAAAAAGATTTTCAACAAACATTGGCATGTCCTCCTCACCGATCATCACCTCAAACCCTATTTGAATCCAAATCCTCAGATCACTTTCAGAAAGTGTAAATCCTTAAAAGATTACCTAAGTCACAACTCGGTCACCAGTAAAATTCCGGCAAAAGAAAATCCTGGCTTTAGATGTTGCAGATCATGCAAGGTTTGTCGGAAAAGTGTGAATTGTAAAGCTCTCATCATTCCAACATCAGGTAGAATGATCACTATCCTGAAAGCGCTATCATACAACACCATGTACTGCGTTTACGTGCTAATCTGTCCGTGTGACAGATGGTACGTGGGAAGCACAATACATAGAGCCAAAGTGAGGGTAATGCAACATTTGAGGACTATCCGGATCAACAATCCACAATACCCGGTGGCACGCCATTTCTATGACTGCCATTTTCAAAATGAAAATCTGTTGCGGATGGTGGTCATAGACATGGTAGATTTAGGAATTCGTGGAGGCAACAGAAAACTGGCTCTACGCAAATTAGAGTCGAGGTATATTATCGATTTTGAATGTATGGCTCCAAATGGATTAAATTCAAATGAAGAATTAGCTGTGCACCTAGCAGAATGAGTAAAATCTTGAAATTATGAAACTATGAAATTATGGAAGTAGGCTGTTAATTGTCTTCCAGGTGTCTGATTGTACATATGATTTTATATATACTTTTTGTATTTTTAACTTTTTACAGATACCATGATGAAATGACAGAATGATGTTATACGGAGCAGATCTCATTTGAATATTGAAGAAACATTTCTTGCACATTAGATATGTTAACATAGGAACCGCCCAGTCTAGAGAGACCTGTGTGAACATTGAATGAACTAAGTCAGTATCGAGATCTCCTGTTTTTGGCACATTTGAATTGCCCACTGGGGCTTGGATTTTGAAATAATATTGGCCCACTTGGGTAGATTTCACTTCCTCTTTGGATGAAGTGTGCTGTGTTTCATTGAGCAACATGACATTGGAATGATGAAGTATTCATATACACTATCATAGACGACTAGATGTGCCCACTGGTGCGCGGAAGATGTCAAAATATTTTGCCCACTGGGGCGTGACAATTTGCACTACTATGATTCTGTGTGCCTAAGTAAAACATTTTGACTGTTGTTAGAATTCGAAAACGTTATCGATTCGCGAGAGTAACATCGAGTCTGTAAAATACGAGTATATTTGGTTACACAGGCACTGGACTAAGGCTGACTATGCGTATGTTACAGTGATGTATCTATTGAGGTACACAGAATTGTGATAGACAAAGATATAAACTTTTTAAATGCACTGTGATCTTTACATAATCGCATAGATGCTTTATTAATGTGTATGGCCTTGATGGTCCGAATATGAGATAATAATAACAACAACATATCTTGTATATAGAAATGAGATCAAAGAAAAACTGTATCGAACTATGTATTTATGCTCTTTTACATATGGCCACCAAATTGGTATCGCTTTACACATATATGGGTGATGAGTCCTATTTCTATGTTGTATAACAGAGTAAACTGACACCTCTTGGGTTTCCACGGCTGAAACGTGATCAAGCCGCAAGGTGAAACGCGTTGTTTCCTGCCAAATAAACTTTGTGCACCAGCAACTCTACGTGTGTCGAGTACGTCTATTCGGATGAATGGAAAGCTGTTTTTGATATTTTGGGTGACCGGGAGCCCTACCTCAACCCGCCCGCGAGCGGGACTGGCTTTCTTACCGGGACTTTGAATATATATATATATATATATATATATATATATATATATATATATATATATATATATATATATATATATATATATATGAAAGCTCCGAGTTACCCACAGGTTAAGGATGCACTCATCCAGCAGCCCTTGCTTCAAACGGGTAAAGACATCTCCGCACCCCAGTCTGCAGCTTCTCATGTCTCGATTAAAAGCCTGACGCGTTTCTGAGCCTACGCTCGTCTTCAGAGGCTCGACTTGAGTTAGACGCTTTGACACTCCCACTATTTAACCGCCCTCAGATGAGCGAACTCGTGTGAGTTGGAACGCACTGCCTTGTGGGACTTGTAGTTCGTGTCTCTTCCCTGTATGGGTGCGTGTTCTGCCATTTCATAGCCCTGGATGGGCCCCGGGATGCAGATGTCCATAGATCCCTTGGCTGCTGCTTCACAACAGGTTCGGCGACTTCCGACCAGTGACCCCCATGGATCTTCAGCGGGGGGGTGCACCCTTCGCGGCTGGGCTGCCGCGTGCAAATGAAAGCTCCGAGTTACCCACAGGTTAAGGATGCACTCATCCAGCAGCCCTTGCTTCAAACGGGTAAAGACATCTCCGCACCCCAGTCTGCAGCTTCTCATGTCTCGATTAAAAGCCTGACGCGTTTCTGAGCCTACGCTCGTCTTCAGAGGCTCGACTTGAGTTAGACGCTTTGACACTCCCACTATTTAACCGCCCTCAGATGAGCGAACTCGTGTGAGTTGGAACGCACTGCCTTGTGGGACTTGTAGTTCATGGCTCTTCCCTGTATGGGTGCGTGTTCTGCCATTTCATAGCCCTGGATGGGCCCCGGGATGCAGATGTCCATAGATCTCTTGGCTGCTGCTTCGCAATAGGTTCGGCGACTTCTGACCCGTGACCCCCATGGATCTTCCGCGGGGGGGTGCACCCTTCGCGGCTGGGCTGCCGCGTGCAAATGAAAGCTCCGAGTTACCCACAGGTTAAGGATGCACTCATCCAGCAGCCCTTGCTTCAAACGGGTAAAGACATCTTCGCACCCCAGTCTGCAGCTTCTCATGTCTCGATTAAAAGCCTGATGCGTTTCTGAGCCTACGCTCGTCTTCAGAGGCTCGACTTGAGTTAGACGCTTTGACACTCCCACTATTTAACCGCCCTCAGATGAGCGAACTCGTGTGAGTTGGAACGCACTGCCTTGTGGGACTTGTAGTTCGTGTCTCTTCCCTGTATGGGTGCGTGTTCTGCCATTTCATAGCCCTGGATGGGCCCCGGTATATATATATATATATATATTCACTGAAAAAACCATAGGTTATACACCATATATAGTTAGGAATTAGCATTTAAAAAACCTTATTTTACTCACACAAAACCAATGAAATTCCATATATAGTTAGTTGTACTAACTATATATCACGCACCCGCAATCCACTGCTGATGATGTCACATATTACATCATTCATGACATGGTCAGTGACATCACTGATGACATCACTGATGACATCTCAAATGACATCACTGATGACATCACTGATGACATCTCAAATGACATCACTGATGACATCACTGATGACAACATCCAGTGACTGTATTTTTCTGTAAAGTTAAAATATGTCTTACATATTTATGAATGAGTCGATGTATAAGTGTCTGGACGAAGGATTTAGTAGGTGCATGACTGAATGTATGAGTGAGTGATTAAATGTGTCTCACTGAGTGCATGGGTTAGTGACTAAACTGTCTTAATTTGTGCATCATTATGTCTGTTGTTCTGTAAACTGCTGCATGTGTTGATCAGTAGCTATATGAGTAACTATATAGGTTATTGATTGGTTGCACAAGCATTTGTATGGGAGACTGAGTGTGTGTGTGGGTGGCTGGGAAGTGTATGACTCTGTGCATAGATGTATGGATTCAAAAGTGCATGTTGGAAACAGCTGTATGGGCGGTTGACTGTGTGCATGACTGTATTGGTGAGTGAATAGATATCTCAGTGCTACATGTCAAATTAAGTACATATGTAAAATACAGTACATGTGAGAGTTGACATATATAAATAACTGTGCATAAGAGCCAGTGAATGTGTGAGTGGCTGTATGGATCATTGTGAACTTGTATCCAGGATTGTATAAGTGAGTAAATATGTTTTAGTATATGTTTGAATAAGTAAGGTGTGTTTAACTGTATAGTTAAGGAAACGGAGGTGTGATTGATTGTTTGCATGACTGTCTAGGTGTGTGTGTAACTTCATGGATGAGTGACAATCTGTGAGTCTGTGTTTACACTGAGTGTATCTAAGGTTATATTACAGTCTGAAGAGGTTCATCGTATTATCACATGAATGATTTCATCAGTGATGTCATCAGTGATGTCATTTGAGATGTCATCAGTGATGTCATCAGTGATGTCATTTGAGATGTCATCAGTGATGTCATCAGTGATGTCACTGACCATGTCATGAATGATGTAATATGTGACATCATCAGCAGTGGATTGCGGGTGCGTGATATATAGTTAGTACAACTAACTATATATGGAATTTCATTGGTTTTGTGTGAGTAAAATAAGGTTTTTTAAATGCTAATTCCTAACTATATATGGTGTATAACCTATGGTTTTTTCAGTGAATTTCATTGGTTTTTTAATAGCTAATATCAAAACCTTTACAATGTATTATTCTTTAAAAAGAAAAATATTTTTTACATGTTTTTTATACAATTTTTTTTTTATTTTTTTTTGTTTCGCTCCCAGTACGCGTACCGGTTAGCTTCCCGTTAGCTCAATCCGGAGGCGCGACCCGGTACGCGAACTGGTAAACGTTCCTTTTGCGCACCTCTCGCGTTACAAAACAACATCGCGACGCTTCGCGTCAGCATGACGTTTCGCGTTCTCGCGTAATACGTCATATTACGTGCTACGTTCGCGTACCCGGAAGCGCAGCGGTACGCGAACCGGAAGCGATCCGCGGCGCGGCGCCGACCGCGTAATGTAAACATAGCAGGTCATGTGACTCGGTAATAACACTTTTCATTGGTTCATTTCACTTTTGGTTTCCTAATGATGTAATACAAGGTCATGTGATCTAAAATGGACACTTTTCATTGGTTTAGAACTTTTGTTTTTCCCAAATGATGAAAACCCCTCCTTCTTTCATCACTCTGACTTTCATCTTGGTGAGAGAAAGACCCTTTATTGATACTTTGTGATGGCTTCATTAGTAGCTTCAGCTGGTGCTAGCCCACCACCTCCACCAAATCCAAGAAAGAGAGGACCACCTGCAGAAGTAATTTTGCAAGAAGAGGAAGAACAGGAAGAGGAGGAAGAGGAGGAAGAGCATGAGTTTTTGCCAGAGGAGCCCAGGAGGTACAATCGAAAGGAGAATTATATCTGGCAATTCTACAGAATTCCTGA
Organism: Lissotriton helveticus; assembly: GCF_964261635.1. Lineage (NCBI taxonomy): Eukaryota > Metazoa > Chordata > Amphibia > Caudata > Salamandridae > Lissotriton > Lissotriton helveticus. The sequence continues at coordinate 198,921,329 of NC_136060.1, forward strand.
GGGGCAAAAGAAAGTGAATGCACGTTACGTGTTTTGCCGCATATGCGGTGATAGATTGTCAAGGGGCACTGATAAAAAATACAGTTATGGCAATCATACTATGCATCGGCATATGAGTAGGTGGCACCCAAATAATTATAGTGCTGCCCAGCTACGTGACGAACAACAAAATCCCCTCCCAATGGCAAGAAGATCGGTGGTTCCAGAGGTGTCGGGACCAGAGGCGAGGGAGATGATCGCAAACATCCAAATGTTGTTTGGGCACGTAAAGCAAGTGTGCGTGGAATGTGGCACTTTCATCTGCTACAGAGAAAGTAGCATTACTTTGATTTTGCGAGCAATTCAAAATCATATTAATGTTTGTACGAGACGCACCAAAAAATAAATTCTTTTTTTTTTTTTTTGCTCCTGTTGAGCCCTTTATAATGGATCGTTTTTGTTTCCCCCCCCCCAAAAAAACCAAAAAAAATTTAAAAACGTTCAGAAAATACAAAAAAAGTAAAAAAATGTTCAAAAAATACTAAAAAAAATATAAAACAACAAAAACATTAAAAAAAAAGTTATTTTCAGAACTAACTCCCCATTATAAAAAAATTGGTAGAATATTTGGAACTCTGCCAACCTCTATTTCTCTTAGTTCGCTCCCGGAGCGCTACCCGGTACGCGTACCGGAAGCTAACCAAAAAAAATATTTTTTAAAAAAAAGAACATTAAGTATAAGGTAAGCAAACAGACAGTTATGTTAAAAGAAAGACAGCTCTAGGGAGTAAACTAAGGATACTGTTACCTACAATCCACTGCTGATGATGTCACATATTACATCATTCATGACATGGTCAGTAACATCAACAGCAGTGGATTGTGGGTAACAGTATCCTTAGTTTACTCCCTATAGCTGTCTTTCTTTTAACATAACTGTCTATTTCCTTCCCTTATAGTTACTGTTCTTTTTAAAAAAACATTTTTTTGATCAGTCATAAACAGTGACATTAATAGAAACAGAGAGAGTGAACAAGAGTGAAGAACTATGGTCCTCCTCAGCCACCCTCAGAAAACCAAGGGGGTCAAGATACATCTACCGTGCCCCCTTCTACCCATTCTGAACATTATTTGCCCTCCATCTTGTATCTTGATTCGACCGAAACACAAAATGGTGGACTGCCATAACGCTGCTGGTTTGCGAACCGGGCAACTTCCCGGGAAGCGGTCCAAAAAAAAAAAAGTTGGGAAAGTAATTCACAGACACTAAGAGTAATAGAGATGGAGTGAGTGAACAAGACTGAGGAACTATGAGAACAGAGGGACTGAGAAAAAGAGTGGAAGGAGTTGAGTAAATAGGTAATAGAGAAAGGAATGAGGAAAGTAGCAAAGGCAGGAAACTGAGGATTAAAGAAGTGAAGCAGTGGATCTAATAGTAGGTGAATGTGATAGAAATGTAACGAAAAGAGTACAACTATTTACCTTGTAATTGCCGTTATATTAATCACATTTTATTTCTATATTTTCAATCTGTGAAAGAGAGAACCAACATTTGAAAAAAATTAAAATATGTATTTAAAAATTACAAAAGACAAGGGAAAATATTGAAGGACAAATAGTTTTTCAACAACTTTGACACTGACAGAAGCTTCTGCTTCTCCAGGTCCTCTACACAATCCTAAAGATATACATTTTAAACTAACAGTATCTTGATGCAGATGAAGTGAGGCCTATCTTAAAACATGGTGCATCTTTTGCATTGCTCTTGTTTCAGAAAAGTGTCGCTTCAGTATGCCAATAACATGTCTCCTATCCAGAGATTTGTTTGAGGTGAGGCCTACTCAGAGTTCAAGATGAGATTTACACTTGTTGAAGTGTACAGAGGAGATAATATCTGTGAAAGTCTACTAATGAAGTGAGTCATGTCCACTGCACTCTTCAACAAAGTAGAAACCTCCTATGTTTCCCTGGACAGACCTAAACTTGATCTGCACAATGTGATTCGTAATGATAGGAAACACAGGTGATGTAATTGAAATATGTGCAATTTATTTTGCTCATTTCACAATCACATCACTTGTGTTTCCTTTGCTTAGGTATCTCATTGTGCAGATGTAGTCCAGCATATGAAAGAATACGTAGAAGTGCAGCACTGCATACAATAAATTTAACACTTACAGAAAACTCACCTTCTCCATGCCTCCTACACAGTTCTACATATACATCATAAATGCAAACAGTACAGAATTAATTATACATGTTAAATGGTTTATTTTTGCTGTTCTCAGAATGTATCAAAATTCACTAAAAACAGTGACTTGAAGGTATTCATCATGTAACAGCGGGGAAAAAAAAACACAATCAAAATGATTGTGTTTAAAAAACCCATACAACATCAGAAATTAAAATTCAGAACTCCTTAAAGTTAACTTACTTTCCATGACGTCCAAGGATGTCCTATGAACAGCTTACACTCTTTTGTGCTGTTATTACTTTCAGCCCGCCACTTTCTGAAAGAAAACCTCCATCGTTTTTAAAAACACGTTACATGCAATAAATGACTTCTTGCTCTCTACCACTATTTTCCACAAGGCCAAATCTAGTCAGAGATATTTATAACTCTTGGATTTCTTGTAAGCCAATCCCATCATTTGGCATTTCCGCAACTTTCAGAATTAAAATGTTGAAGATCATTTTCACAATCCTGGAATAGTAATATCTTCCCCTTCTTGCTCAGTCATGTTCTACATTTCCTATGACACTGATACTGCTTAATATGAAGCAGACTTACACTACCTCTATGAGTACTACAATTATTTAATTCTCTACATCACTTTTAATCACAAAGCAATGTAAAACAGTAGACAGCATTGCAGACTTACATTCCCTCTACTCCATGTTTTGATTGGCTGCTTCAATTAGCTTATGAAAAGAAACAGTTTTTCTGAACTCATTTAAAGTGCACATACATCTCCATGATGTCCAATCCTATGATTAGAAGTTATGTCTCTGAACTACACTTATCCTCAAGGCCAAATTGTGTAGGAGCCATTAGAACTTCTTGAAATTCCACAGATCATATCCCGAGATTATTTTCCTAAAATTTTGGTTTTAAAAACACCAGGTAAGAGTTTTTAAGGTCATACGGCAATTTTTTTTTGAAAATTAAAACAGAATCATTGCAGAATGACCAGCCATTTCTAGACTTTAAATAAGCTGTGTAATGTCCTGATGATATTGAAGGGCCGTCATGATATATAATTGCTGTAGTTACAAAAGTCCTTCCTGATATTGACAACTGCGAAGCTACAAAATTTTTTATTAAAGTTGTCAATTTTGTTCCATCAGGCCTACATCGTTGGAACATTAAAATGACGTACTGGCCATATGTTCGTATAAATAATGTGGACATCATTTCAGATTTACATTGGCTACACTCCATGTTGTGATTAGCAGCTTTTACTAGCTTATTAAAGGAGACTGATTTACTGTCTGGCAAAGTTAAATATATAAATCTTTCTGAGTCTACACTAGTAGTACTTGATACCATACAGTTCTCGCAGTCATGCTGCCATTGATAAGAAAGCCCAAACAGCTGATCTACATCTACACCTTCAGCATGTAATACATCAAGCATATACATTAAAAACTCCTGACAATCTTGCTGAATATTTTGAGAGAATTGTGTTTGGCCTGAACATCTATCTAACAGATTTCTAATTTCAGAAACACTTTCTATGTTTCTTCTATCAGTGGTACATTTCTCTAACACAGAATTTAACAAACTGCAAAATCTTTGATCAGAATTGACCACAATCTCTTCTTTTACATTTTTTAGAGAAAACAAAACATTAATTACTACATTAGCATAGCAGTTGACACCAGAACTGTTTTCAAACTGAAAACCAACAACATCTTCAACAGAATCCTCTTTGTTTCTGCTTGTAATTTTAGGTTCATTCACTTTTTGTCTTTTTGCTACAACCTCCCCAGTATTGTTCTCATTTCTTCGTTTCCGGCCTACCAGACGTTTCTCAAACAAAGGAAACTGAGGCAAATGTGGCGCATACTCTCTTCTTAACCTATTGTATTCCTTAACACAATCTAGATCTGCACAAATGTTTCTGACATCACACTCAATCAAGTACAATCCCGATAAAGTTCTAACTCGTGACAATGCCACATATGCCATACCCTCCTTGAACACAGAACTGCCAATATTCACCAATGCAGTGTCTACACTTAAACCTTGCGATTTATGAATTGTCACCGCATATGCCAAGCAAACAGGGAAATGCTTACGGCGAACATATAAGTCTTTTACAAGCAAAAATCTAGCAGAACAACGAGCAATTAGCTGTACTTCCTCAATGCCATCAAATTTAATTTTTAAAAATTCAATTCCATCTCTATTTCTGTATTTCACAAAATCAACAACATTACCCATTGATCCATTTACCAGACCTCTTTCAACATGTAAATTCCTTCTTAAAATTATACGGCAGTTCAAGCACACATTCAGAGTCTTTTCAAAACCTGCAGTTTTAGATATACTCTTCTCTAATGAATCCAATTTTGTTTTCAGATTCTCAGACAAAATAATTGTTGATCCCATATGCTCTACTCTATCAATAGCTTCCACTTTCACAATCTCTTGCTTTTCTAAATGCAACATTTTGTTGTTAAATTTGGCACATTCTGCAAGAGTTGGCATCAAACATATTCCAGATTTCTTATCAGTAATTTTCTGAAAAATATTCTCAGGCACAACATCTTGTTCTGGATATAAATTTGACAGTAATCGTGCATGTAAAGCTTCTTTCCCATGCTCGGTCACTTTTCCAATTCTAACATCTTGTAGAATAGTCTTGTAAACTTCATCCTTTGCCTGACGCATATTTTCATGCAGTTCAGCATAATTGAAGTTTAACCATATATTGACGTTGCCAATGCTGCCTAGGCACTTCCTGGTATCTTCATGCGTGAGCATTTTGAACACAGGTTGCCCTTTCACTGGTGTCAGCTGCAGAAGATCTCCGAAAACAATGATGTGTTTGCCACCAAATAACACATCATACTCTGTTTTGAGAACTTCTTGCATCCTCAAATGCACAAAGGCAAGCATGACATTGGAAACCATGCTTACTTCGTCAATGATAAGAAGTTTCATTTTCCTCAAGATTCTTGAAACTTCAAAACAAGCATCTCCAGATAGCTTGTGATATTCTAATTTGTTGTCATGCTCCACTGGCAGCATCAGTAAACGATGTAAAGTAATCCCTTTAATATTATGTGCTGCCAGTCCAGTTGGAGCAGTGACAACACAAGACAGCGATGACTCTGTCCTTTCCTGCAAATAGCATGAAATTGCTTTAATGAGGAAACTTTTTCCAGTTCCTGCTTCTCCACTCACGTACAGTCGGACAGGCTTCAACGACGTACATGAGCACTCTTTCTTATCATGACTTAATCCATGATCAATTTGCATGGTAACTTCGTCATATATTTTCCTCTGCTCAACGTTGAGTTGCCTTTCCAACTCTTCTAAGTTAACCGCATCCTCTTGAGCATGTGCCATGGCTCTTTCCACCTCATTCATAGCAGTGGCAGCTTCATTTTCAATAAGAGGTCCTCCTAGTGGATCCTGACTCAATGAAGCAGAACTCTGACTGTCCTGAGAACTGTCTCTGGCAATCTCGGCTGCAATCATTGCTTCCTGCTCAATTTCCGCATTCAACATTTCTACATATTTGGGAAAAGCAGGACATTCTATGGTCTCCTTGGCGGCATTGAAAGAGTCTTCGTAACAGAGGAAATCTCCAAGCAGTTCCTCTTCTGCACGCCAAGGCTTGAAAAGTTGCAAAAGTGCTAAATAGAAAAACTCCTTTTTTTCAGGAGATTCGCCACTCAATTTTCGATGGTTTATCAAGTGGCATTTTCTTTGCTTGACCAGACATCCCTCACTTCCTATTACAGCATACACTCCTTTCTCAGTATCTTCTTTGATGTTCCTCTTGAACATGTAATTTTGCAGAACCTCATACAGACAAACATTCTCTAGGTGACTGCTTCGATTTGGATAATATGTATCCAACATGTTTGTCTTCAAAATGTCGGTACTGTTTGGCTCCTTTTCCGCCAAATACTCAATTTCCCGCACAGGTTTGAGAACTCGATTACGCGTTGCAGCAAGACCAAGACTCGCCCAAACGATACTCCTGGACTTGGCATAGAGACTTGCTGAAGACAACCGGTCAGAACATTCGTACGCTCCGATTTCTCGATGCGACAACATCTTCAGACTGAAACTGTACAACTTCTTGCTGAGGCTCTTTTCATGGGAAATGTCCTCCCACATATCCTTCAATTCTGTCTTCTCTTTTTTGGTGATGTAAGACGTCACATACCGAGCCACAGCCATACAGTTATCAGCCACAAACTGTATATCCATGTTAGCATTCCACATGGACAAAATCACCGGGTTGTAGTCGTTGATGTACTTGGACTCTTCGTTCCTCTTCAAATTGTAAGTGTTTTTAGGTGATTTCTTCATCACATTATGTCGCAGCGAAGACATCAAACTGTTTACTCTTCCTTTAGAAATCACCGGTCGTGGAAAGCCGAAACGACATTTGGTGTAGAACTTGTCTTTGTTTCGGAATTTACGACGGCAGTACTTTCCACATCGATGGCTTTGGAAACGCAGAACTTTTTCTCTTAGGCTTTTCTTCTCCTTTGCGTTTGGAACAGCACACGTAGAATACTGTTGGATGAAACTCATCACTGAGTCTTCTGGATCCGTTCCAAATTTAGGTGCATCCTTGATCCACAGCAACATATGTATATGAGGAGCACCTCTTGCTTGGTACTCCTTTCTCCAGAAGAAATCCAACACCTCTCCAAGAGGTGGATTCTTCTTATTCATGATGAAAGACATCATAGCTTCAAATCTATGATTGAAGTACCTACATACATTGACTGGATCCAAAGAGCACAGTTCTCCGGGTGTCTTGAATTCGATGTTTTCTACGTTAGCATTTGCCTCTCGTAGAAATTGAAGTAAGTCTTCCCAGCCATACTCGGCACAACTCAGAGTGAGGAACCATGTGGGAGTACCTAAGTTCCTCAGCATACATTTTAAATCACCATGACGACGGTACCAGTACTCATTAGTACCACGCTGACACGCCATGAGATTAATCAGGTGAGAATCCAAAATACTATCTTGGACATTCACTTTATCCATAAAATCACTTGCCGAGATGTTTTGCATGTGTATACCACTTTTCAAGATGTGGTTCACTGCATATGACAGTCCAGACAGATCGCTTTCAAACAGGAGATGAAACAAATAAGGAATGCATTGTCGAAACCTAGCATCTCCTGCATACAATCGCAAAGTCCGGTATTCAGAAGCAGGAATTTGATGAGGTCGCTCATCATATCTTCCTCCCTGACCTGTTGGAAAAAGCTGTGGGAAACACCGAGCTTCCAAACTTTCCTCCCAAACACTAATGGGACTCCCTTTGGCTTGTTTCATTTGAAACAACTCAATAGCATTCCCCATGACTTCCTTTGAATGCAAAGGATGAACACTATAATGTTCATATATTTCCTCACTAGTAGAGGGTTCTACTTTCTCAATTTGACCAGCACACAAATCGCTATCCTCTTCCTCACTTACTTCCTCTTCTGCAACATATACATTCTTATAGTATTTATTATTTTTTTTCAAATACAATGTTGCCTTTTTAACTTTCCTAACATCTACTAAATCTTGCCATATTTTCTTATTCTTTGTCGGAACCCCATTAACTAAGATAACCAGAGGTTCCTCTTCCACTTTTTCTACTCCAATTGTGTTAATGTTTTTCTTGAAATCTAGAGGCAAATAAACAACTCTTCCCTTTAATCCTCTCTGTAAATCTGATGGAGGCAATTTCCCTGTCTTTGGCTCCATTCTTACAATAGCCTGAAAGGGATGGATACTTTGAATCAAAATAGATTCATAAGTATTTAAGTCCTTCAATTCAGAAGGAATCTCAACCAATTCCAGATTATTATGAACTGCTCTAGCAGGCATCTGGTTTTGTTTTAATTTGTTACAACAATAAGTACACACACGTTGATCCAATCCCAAATCAAAACAATTTTCTACCATCAAGTATGTTGCAAAATCCTTCCATTCACTATTATTTTCCCTTTCACTTTTTGCATATAAATCCACTAACTTAGTCTGATTCTTATAATAAGTGCGTCTACAACACACACAAGTGAAATTAGGCCTCTCACTTGATTTCATGTCAAACGTCGCAATTTCCCTCTGGAAATTATCTGTACTGGAAACCTGTACACTATCTTCCAAATGACCCTCTACTTCTTGCTCAATTTCAACATTCTCCTCTTTACTTCCAAAGTAACAAAACTCAATTTCTTCACATATATTCTTCACATCTATTTCAGAACCATGCAAAAGAGCAGCGCATAATTGTTTCAGCATAATTGCTGGACTCTTAGCATAATACAACAGTCTAACTAACTTCCTCACTTTGTTATGATGCACTGCTAGCATCCTGAAATGATGAAAAACACTCTGGCATACTCTCCTGGAAAGACAAGCCAGTGAATGACCATGCAAACCTGTCACTTCTCTCACTCTGCAAGGATCTAATTCTTGCAACAACCTTATTTTCTGCTTCAAACTTTTCTTGTTAAATGTCCGTACAAAATCACAAAGCAAATTGATGGAATCCTGTCGCACACTGCAAATACTACTACACTTCCAGGTGTACACAGGACCCTTAGCACGTCTTCCTAAAACCTCATTACCTAACAACTCTTCTGCCTCTGTTGTCACAAGTTTTTCTTTTTCAACTGGACAACCATCTTTCACTTCATAAGCACGACCACTGATGTCAACTGCATGCACCAAATCATTATCCTGGAAATAACTCTCTTCATTAAAAAATGCCTCACAGCTTGAACTATGTATCCATTCTCCAGAAAAAACTTCACAAAAATTACTACGATTAACTATTCTCTTCCATCTACTATTTCTTTTCAAATCAAAAATTGCCTTGTTTAGCTTCCTAATTCTATTGATTATCAAAATAAATAACTTACGTTTAATTTCAAAAGCCTGATCAATAACTTTCTCAACTTTTTTTTTTCTCCTATAAAAAACTAATTTCTGTTGACCTTTCTTAATATTTTTTAACAAATTGCCAATTATCCTGTTACGGAACATTCGTTTACGAATCTCCCTAAACTGTTGTTTCCTTCTACTATCATGCACAGATTTATCTCTTGCTCTAGCAGTAACATTTTCATTTGTCCTTTTCTTTCCATTTGATTTACTTGTCATGTTATGGATTGAAACATTTTCTGTACTAATATTTTTTTTATTAGAAATATTTCTTATGAAATATTTAGAGCTCTTACCCGGTGCTTTCTTCATGGCTTGAGAAATCTTTTTGTTAGAGGACTGCTGCGTTTTTTTTTTCTCCTGCTGTCTTTGACGTTTTGCAGCCTTTATCTCTCTTATTTTTGTAGGCATATTTAAATCTTGAAATGATCTGCAGTTGAATCTGAGGAAAAATATAATAAAAAATGTTATTAAACATTATTATCAAACAGTAAATCAGTAATAGTGATCAAAAACATAACACACTACTTGACAATTTAATTTGAAGATTTTTTAGTCATTGCCATTTTTTGGGAAAAGTAATGGTTTGCAAATTTATGACAAGGACATAATGGTGTATGCTTCTCTATAAGGCATTTCAGTATCTCTAATGTCATTTTTCCCATATTACATTATAAGACCTTTCCCCATGAAGCACATTCCTTGTAAATATGCTCCCACCTGTGCATTGCAAATTTAGATTTTGACTGTTTCAGACACATAGCCATGTTGAAAGTGACCCAAAAAAATTGCAAACGTTTTAAAAAAAAACATTCATGTGTCTTAATGACATTTTAAGTCATTTCCCCATGGACAATGTTTTCTAAGTGGCACAAAAGAGGTATACACCTATCATAAAACAATAACAGTGATCAAAAACTTAACACACTACTTGACATTTTAAATAGAAGATTTTTTTAGTCAAATTTACAATACAGAAATACCAGAAAAAAAATGACATTTATATTTATGTCACCTATGCTATTTTATATGTGAATCTGATCTAATTTTATGAGCATATTTTAATATTTTATTGAAGACACTACACATAACCTGTTTTTGAAGGTGTCTTTATTTTTAAATTAAACGGTTTACCTTTTTACTTTTTATTGATTATAAATTTTAAAAATAAATGTTTATAATTCCAAAGGCTCAAGCAGGTCAGCTTCCCATCCTATATCATATAATTCGGACAAATCTGCATCCTCATCACGCTCTTCTTCATCCTCAGGATTTAAATCATCCAATGGATCAACATCCACTGATGTTTCAATTACAAGTTCAATGATGAGGTCAAAATCAACTGATTGCAGATTGTCGCTCATGTTGAGGTTGTCTTTATCTTTAAATAAAGATAACAACAATGAGATGTTGCAGAGTAAGAGACAAATCTCACAGATTATAATAGTAAAATTATTTAACAAGAGTAACATTTTGCAGCTATTATTTAGCCATGTCCAGCGATGCTGAGCAGGTGAAGCCTATGTCTAATTTTTCACTGAACAGGACTCATCTGTTCTTAACCTTGGATAAGCCTCAACGACTCTGTGTCCCCTGCACATACTCAAATGTTAAAGTGCAGATTTATATTAAATGGCACATCCCCAGGCATGCACCAGTTAATGTGCACCACTGCTTTACCACCCATGGTGTGCCGCATTTACAATCAGATAGGAGAAAGCTGCTTCAAAACCCTGCGCCTGCTTGAAGCTGGCATGGGTCTTGACGCAGCATTGTATAGATGGGGCACCCCTGAGCCTTGCTGGAGCTGCATCGCACTTACGATACAACTCCAGCAATGCGCCACCTTTACGGCACAGATGCGTCACGCATCTGTGCCGTTTTTGCCCCATGCTGCGCCGCATTGTAAATGCAGCACAACATGGGTGGCGGAACAGTGGCGCAGGATGACTGTCACATCCCTGGTGATGCGCCACTCATCATAAATCTATCCCTAAGCTTCTTATCTTGTTACAGATGAACTGCCATATGTATCATCAAAATATTTTACATATTATAAATAGCAAATTTTAAGGAATAAATAGCGATTCTTTACTATTCCTAATTTGCAATGAGCAAATTGCTAATTGCAAATTACCCATTCATTTCCATAGGCTAGGAGGCTCATAGGAATTAATGTTGCAAGTTGTGATTAGCAATTAGCTCATCACAAAATAGGATTTTTTTCAAGCGTGCAGGGGTATCTCAAGAACACCCTGCTGCACCCCTGAAAAAGAAATTTGGGAGCACATGGCACACCTACATGCCCTAATGGCATGTATGGGCGTCATATGGGACCTTTTTTTTTTTTTTTTTTTAAATGCTTTTTGAAAAGAATTCGCAAATTACCACAAACTAGAAGTTGGTGGTAGTTTCCAAATCCTTAATATCATTTTTTACATATATTTTTTTGATACATTGCATTTAAGGAATCACAAATTTTGAATTATTGACATTTTAAGTAATTTCCACATGTGCAGTGTTTTCAAAATATAATTTGAAAATCGTTTTTGGGGAAAAGTAATGGTTTGCAAATTTATGACAAGGACATAATGGTGTATGCTTCTCTATAAGGCATTTCAGTATCTCTAATGTCATTTTTCCCATATTACATTATAAGACCTTTCCCCATGAAGCACATTCCTTGTAAATATGCTCCCACCTGTGCATTGCAAATTTAGATTTTGACTGTTTCAGACACATAGCCATGTTGAAAGTGACCCAAAAAAATTGCAAACGTTTTAAAAAAAAACATTCATGTGTCTTAATGACATTTTAAGTCATTTCCCCATGGACAATGTTTTCTAAGTGGCACAAAAGGGGTATACACCTATCATAAATCTGTCCCTAGCATTATAAATGATTAAATCAGGATGACAATAAGATGTGGCCTATCCAGAGGTTTGTTTAAGGTGAGGCCTACTCAGGATTGCAGATTAAAGTTACGCTTGATGAAGAATACAGAGGAGATAATTTATTGTAAAGGCCTACCAATGAAGTAAGTGATTTCTACTTCATTGCACCAGTCATCATAAATGTATCCATAAGCTTCTTATCTTGTTAGACATCAACCGCCATATGTATCATATAACTATTTTGCATTTCCAAAAAAGCGAATTTTAAGGAATAAATAGCGATTCTTTACCATTCCAAATTTGTTTGAGAAAATTGCTAATTGCAAATTACCCATTCATTTCCATGGGCTAGGAGGCTCATATAAATGAAGGTGCAATTTGCGATTAACAATTTGCTCATCACAAATTAGGAATTTATTCCAAAGGTGCAGGGGTGTCTCAAGAACACCCTGCTGCAACCCTGAAAAAGAAATTTGGGGGCATATGGCGAACATAAATTTTAACAACATTCCTTTACCTCAAAAACGATTTTCAAATCATAACTTCAAAACACTACACATGGGAAAATTACTTAAATTGTCCTTAAGACACATAAAAGCGTTTTTTGATTGGCTTTCCTGCATGGTAGGGTCACTTTTAACATGGCTATGTAACATAAACATTCAAAATCAAAATTTTCCATGTACAGGTGGGAGCATATTTACAAGCAATTTGCGCCACAAAGAAAGGTCTGACATTAAAATGAGAAAAATAACATCAGGGACAGTCAATTGCCTTATAAAGAACCATACACCATTATGTCCTTCTCATGAATTTAAAAACAATTCCTTTTTCCCAAAAACGATTTTCAAATCATAATTTCAAAAAACTGCACATGAGAAAATGACTTAAAATGTCATTGAAACACATGAAAGCGTTTTTTGATTGGCTTTCCTGCATGGTTGGTTCACTTTTATCATGGCTATGTAACACAAACATTTATAATTACAATTTTCATGCACATGTAAGAGCATATTTACAAGCAATTTGCGCCACAGAGAAAGGTCTTACACTAAAATGAGAAAAATAACATCAGGAACAGTCAATTGCCTTATAAAGAACCATACATCATTATGTCCTTGTCATGATTTTATAAACAATTCCTTTTCCCCAAAAACGATTTTAAAACCATAATTTCTAAACACTGCACATGGGAAAATGACTTAAAATGTCATTAAAACACATGAAAGCGTTTTTTGATTGCCTTCCCAGCATGGTTTGGTCACTTTTAACATGGCTATTTAACACAAACATTCAAAATCTAAATTTTCCATGCACATGTGAGAGCATATTTACAAGCAATTTGCGCCACAGAGAAAGGTCTTACACTAAAATGAGAAAAATAACATCAAGGACAGTCAATTTCTTATAAAGAACCATACACCATTATATCCTTGTCATGAATTTAAAAACAATTCCTTTTCCACAAAAACGATTTTCAAATCATAATTTCTAAACACTGCACATCAGAAAATGACTTAAAATGTCATTAAAACACATGAAATCATTTTTTGATTGGCTTTCCAGCATGGTTGCGTCACTTTTAACATGGCTATATAACACTAACATTCAAAATCAAAATTTTCCATGCACATGTGAGAGCATATTTACAAGCAATTTGCGCCACATAAATCATAATTTTCTCCTTAAAGCACACTATTCTCTATCTAAAGTAAAGAAATATTTTCTCACCTTAGCAAATATTTTGAGTTTGAAAACAGTCTAAGAAACACACCAATTTGTCTTCAGCAGAGCAAAAGGTATGCACTCCAGAGTCTGCAGCTATCAAAAGCACAGAAATGGTGTAATTCTTCACACATATTTCTCATGTCACCCAATCAAAACTCTTCCCTCACTTTTTTTCAAATGAAAACCCTTCCCCCTCTGCCCTTTCTGCCTATTTTCCATAGCAACCACCTCTTGGAAAAAATCTGGTGTTTGCAAGTTCACACAACAATGTTGCAATTGAACTCTGAACTCTCAGTGCACCTGCATATCCAGTGCATTCTTTCATTTAATGATTTTTTATTGACCATTCAAAATACATCTTTCAAAGAACACATCCGTGCACCCTAACTTTCTGTTTTCAGCAATCAAAATCCACCAATCACTGTTACTGCTTCATGAACACAGAAACTCCACAGTTTTTTTCATTTTACACTCTCATTCTTTCTACTGCCATTTCATTGCCACACTTCATCTGACTGCAGGAGAACCTTCTCTCACCATGTTTTCTGTCTGGATTGTTGGTCATAGTTATATTCACTGGGCTCAAAGGTACGTTGAAAGCAGGAATTTACCTAACCTCAATTTACAAGATGTGGAAATTAAGTGGTTTGGCCACAGAGGATTAAAATGTCACCAATTGATACCATTGGTGAAAACCTTTATGCATTTGCCAAAACCTGACCTGTTAATTGTGCACTGTGGAGGTAATGACTTGGGCACTTTGACTGGTGTAGGTCTGGAAATGCTTTTAAAGGACACCTTTGAGCAATTAATGGCACTTTTTCCTCAGACTGCCTTGGTATATTCAAATATATGCCAAAGACAGAAATGGAGGTGGTCAAACCAATTTTGTCCACAAATTGAGAAGTCGAGGAAGCATGTAAACAAATCTGTTTCAGCTTACATGAGAGACCATGGAATGGGCTCCCTGTACAACAATAACTTGCGTTACTACATGCAAGATATCTACAGAGGAGATGGAGTTCACTTCTCAGATGAGGGCAACAGAGTTTTCACTCTGAATTTAAAAATGTGCATTGGTACCTACTTATAAGTACCAAAATGTACCATAAACCCAAAAGCTCTTCTCAGAGCTACCCTACATCTAATCACTCACAATTATTATTTTACTCTAACTTTTTTCACTAATTTTCAACAAAGTACACTCCGTGGGGCGCTACCCGGTACGCGTACCGGGAGCTAACCTCGCGAAATTTTTAAAAAAAATGTTTTTTTTTCGCACATATAAACCTCCTCAGCCACCCTCAGAAAACCTAGGGGGTCAAGATAAGTCTACCGTGCCCCCTTCTACCCATTCTGAACATTATTTGCCCTCCATCTTGTATCTTAATTCGACCGAAACACAAAATGGTGGACTCCCGGAACGCTTAAGGTACGCGAACCGGGGCGCTCAACGGTTCGCGTACCGGGTCGCTCCCTGGGAAGCGCACCATCAAAAAAGGTGGGAAAGTAGTTTACAGAAAAGCCACTGGAGACAATTTCACCAAATATAGATTAGCTCATACTACATACCAATCCCTACCATTTTCACAAATTTGATTGGAATTCCATTTAGCCATTTAGCCTGTAGACCTCTCTAAATACCGTGAGGTAAATTACTTCACAAAACACATCTGAAATGTTGGAATTGACAACCAATTAAAATGTTACTTTCATTTTCTACTTTTTTTACCTCACATTTGATTGGTTATGTACCCGAATATATATAAAGGAAGAGAAGGAAACACAGCCATTTTGACTACTACTTCCTGGTGTACATTTCAATAGGATTTTCATTAATAACTTCAACTTCTTTTTAAAGGTAAGTTGTTATTTTTAAAACTGAAGTATATTGTGCACTTTAAGTTAATATGGCAAACTTTTTCTGTTAGTTATATACTATCCCTCTGTAGTACTTATAAATTTAGATACACTTTTTTATATTCCTACTTCCACTCTGATACTATACACTGCCCAAAGATAAATTCTCTGTTAAAAACTGCCTATCTAAAATTAATCCCAACAGTGCCCTACCTCTACTAATATATATTTTTTTTATGCAAATTTCAGGAAAAATGGAAAGTGAACAAAACATTTCATTTGAAATTGTCCTTCCAGAGTCCAACACAGAAATCATTGATCCAAATGAGATTGAATTTATGGATGAAACTTGGGACCAAGAACTACTGCAATGTGTACAAGCAGTAGATAACCTCCTTGCAAATGAGGACATTTTACAACCTCAGAGACTACAATCTATATTCCATGATTATGAAATTTCTGACAATGAAATGTTAGAAAGTTTAATAAATTATGAAACACAATAAAAAAAGCTTAAAAAAAAAAAAAAAATAATCAACAAAACCAACAATCAATTAACATACAGCATTTGAAAAGTCTATCATTCATTTTTCATTGTGATACGCTCCCCAGAACGCTTCCCGGTTCGCGTACCGGGCGCTAACCACGAAAAAAAACAAAAAAATTTTTTTTTTTTTTTGCTTAGCGGGGCCCCTTTAAAGCCTCCACATCAAACCTAGGGGGTCAGGGAGGATCTACTATGCCCCCTTATGGTCATTTGCCCCTTCGCTTTTGCCTCCTCTTGTCTCTCGATCCTACCGAGAGACAAGATGGCGGCCGCTCCGGACTGTTTAGAATGTTGACAGACACCGGAGAGCCAATCAACTTCGCTACGCGAAGTTCCGTTACGCGTCAAGTACGCGTACCGGGGCGCTGCCTGGTCCGCGCTTACAGATATATATCTTTTTTTGAACGTTATTTTCTCAAAATCCACTGCAGCACATATATTGAGACCTACAAAAGGCACATCGGGCTACCAGTCCCTACAATTTTGCCAAGTTTCGTGCAAATCCATTCAGCCGTTCGGGCTAAAAGTGAGGCTAACCGCCCTATGGAAAACTCAATGTTAAAAACACGTTTTGGGACCCCCCTTTTTTCTCGGCCCCCCCTGGACCAACTCCCCCCAAATTTCCAGGGGCTGCTCAGAAACAAAATGTGCCATTTTCCAGAAAATTTCAGCCAATTCCGTCCACAAACGCCAAAGTTATTAGACATAGAATTTTCAAAAAACCCATAGGGAAAAAATCCTAACTATATATACCTACTGGCGACCGCCAGTAGGTAATATATATATATATATATATATATATATAGGCCATGAAGTGAGTGCATGCGTATAAGTACTTTAAAGCCATTTTGCTGTTGAACACCATTTTCCTCTAATGAAAGAGCCGTAGCACAGGATTAAAATCTATTATTTTAACTCTGGAATGGCAGGCTGTTTTTTCCTTTGTATTTATGAGTGCATCAGTAGGTAGTTATAATTAGAACCTAGTTTCCAAAGGAGAAGCATTTTTTGATTTGCTAATAAATTTGGCGTTGTTTGGTGAATCTTTCTGAAATTCGCTTTAAAAAAAGTCTATCCAGGTCAGCTCCTATCCTCAAAGTTTGGGGTGATTCATCAAGGGGGAGCTGAACGTAATTACCCCATATTTGGCAGAAAGGTAGAGCTTGGTTCAGAAAGCAAATTATGAAACTATGAAATTATGGAAGTAGGCCGTTAATGGTCTTCCAGGTGTCTGATTATACATATGATTTTATATATACTTTTTGTATTTTTAACTTTTCACAGATACCATGATGAAATGACGGAATGATGTTATACGGAGACGATCTCATTTGAATATTGAAGAAACATTTCTTGCACATTAGATATGTTAACATAGGAACCGCCCAGTCTAGAGAGACCTGTGTGAACATTGAATGAACTAAGTCAGTCTCGAGATCTCCTGTTTTTGGCACATATGAATTGCCCACTGGGGCTTGGATTTTGAAATAACATTGGCCCACTTGGGTAGATTTCACTTCTTCTTTGGATGAAGTGTGCTGTGTTTCATTGAGCAACATGATGTTGGAATGATGAAGTATTCATATACACTATCATAGACAACTAGATGTGCCCACTGGTGCGCGGAAGATGTCAAAATACTTTTGCCCACTGGGGCGTGACAATTTGCACTACTATGATTCTGTGTGCCTAAGTATATATATAAGTATATATTACCTACTGGCGGTCACCAGTAGGTAGTTATAGTTAGGACCTAGCTACCATAGGAAATCCGCAACATTTTATTGGGAATAACTCTGGTGCCGGTTGAGGAATTTGTGTGTAATTTTCCAAACATTTGGCCAGCTCCGCTCCGCTCCTTCCCTGAAAGTTTCGGGGGGATTCGTGAAGTGGGGGCTGAGAAAAAAGGGGGGTCCCAAAACGTGTTTTCCCCATGTTAATTTCCATAGGACGGTCTGACAAGTCTACAGCCCGAACCGCTGAATGGAATTACGCCAAACTTGGCAAAATTGTAGGGACTGGTACGCAGATGTGCCTTTGCTATATTTGGTGAAAATTGTTCCAGTGGTTTTTTTGAAAATTAACTTTAAATACACATATATATCTATAGGCGCGCTCCGAGCGCTCACCGGTACGCGTACCGGGGAGCGCACCCGGCGCGCTACGGGAGTGCGCGAGCGGAAAGCTGATTTGCTGTCGGGTGTCTGTCAACATTCTAAACAGTCCAGAGAGTCCGCCATCTTGTGTCTCGGTAGAATCGAGACACAAGAGGTGAAAAAGAAAGGGGGAAATAATTAAAAGGAGGCAGAGTAGACACCCCCTGACCTCCTAGGTTTTCTGAGGGGGGCCTAGAAGGACCCTGAGGGGCAAAAAACGTGTCTTTTTTTTTATTTTCGCGGGGTAAGCGCTGGGTGCGTTCCCAGGTGCGCTCTACGGTACGCGCACCCTGAGCGCACCACGGGGAAGAATAGTGCAAGAAAATAGAGTAAAAAAATAATTTAGAGGGCTTAGAGGTAGGGTAGCTCTGAAAAGAGCTGTTGTGTTATGTGGGTGTTTTTTGTACCTACAAGTAGGTACCAATGCAGAGTCTTATATTCAAGAGGAAAACTCTATTCCCCTCATCTGTAAAATGCACACCATCTCTCCTATAGATGTCTTGCATGTTGTAACGCAAGTTGTTGTGGTAAATGGAACCCATACCATAGTCTCCGAGGAAAGCAGAAACAGATTTATTCACATGTTTCCTTGCTTTATCAATCTGTGGACAAAATTGGTTGGACCAGTTCCATTTTTGCCTTTGGCATATATTAGAAAATATCAAGGCAGTTTTTGGAAAAAGTGACATCAATTGCCCAAAGATGTCCTTTAAAAGCATTTCCAGACCTACCCCAGTCAAAGTGCCCTGGTCATTGCCACCACAGTGCACAATTATGAGGTCAGGGTGTGGTCGATGCATAAAGGATTTTACCAATGGTATCAATTGGTGATTTCTCAATCCTCTCTGTCCAATCCATACAATGTCCACATTTGGTAAATCAAGGTTGTAAATACCTCTGTTAGCTGCGTATTTATGACTCCAGTGGACAAAGCTATGACCCACAAACTAGACTTTCGGCATCTTGAAGGTAGATGTGCTTGTATTCAGATGAGTTGTGGAAATGAAATGGCAGTTTAAGAGTAGGAGTTATGTAAAAAAGTGGTTGAGATTCAGTGCACTTGATAAACAAAAAATGATTGGTGCTTTCTAAAAATTCAGCACTGAAAATTAGGGTGCATGCTTTTTTTTGAAAGAAGTCATTTCAATGGTTGAGGAAAAGTCATTTCAAGAAACATTGCACATGATTAGCTGGTAGATTGAGAGGTCAAACACCCTTGCTACATTTTTTTGCAACATAGTATGATGAACTTCTGAACTGTGTGCTGGGTGAGGAGGGAGTTACCATGGTAATAGGGGAATGAGCACTGGGGGGATGGGTGAATGTTATGTGACTTTCAAAGTGTTCAAAAGTACAACCAATTAAAATGTGCAGTTTCTTACTCCACTTCATTAACTCCTTCTCTTTCGTCCTCTGTCCTCTTTGTTCTACACTCCCCTTCCCTCAATCTCTCTCTGTTAGCCTCATTCTCTCCGTCCCCTTAGTCTCTCACTCCTCTTCTGTCACGCTCACTGCCTATAACTCAGCCATACTCCTACACTCACCTTCTTTCAGACCTTCTCCTTTACTTTCCTTCATCTCTCTTCCCATCCTTCGCTCCTTCACTGTTTTCCCTTCCCTTACTCTCCTTACTCCACTTCACTAATTCCCTCTCTTACTCCCTCTGTCCTCTTACTTCTACACTCCCCTTCCCTCATTCTCTCTCTGTTAGCCTCATTCTCTCCGTCCCTTTAGTCTCTCACTACTCTTCTGTAATGCTCACTCCCTATAACTCAGCCATACTCCCACAGTGACCTTCTTTCAAACCTTCTCCTTTACTTCCCTTTCTCTCTCTTCCCATCCTTCGCTCCTTCACTCTTTCCCTTCCCTTACTCCCCTTACTCATCTTCAGTAACTCCTTCTCTCAATCCCTCTGTCCTCTAACTTACTCACTCCCCTTCTCTCACTCTCTCTCTGTTACCGCCATTCTCTCCGTCCTCTTAGTCTCTCACTCCTCTTCTATCATACTCACTCCCTATAACTGAACCATACTCCCACACTCACCTTCTTTCAGACCTGCTCCTTTCTTTCTTTCCTCTCTCTTCTCTTCCCTTCCTTTACTCCTTCACTGTTTTCCCTTCCCTTACTCTCCTTACTCCACTTCACTAATTCCTTCTCTTACTCCCTCTGTCCTCTTACTTCTACACTCCCCTTCCCTCATTCTCTCTCTGTTAGCCTCATACTCTCCGTCCCTTTAGTCTCTCACTCCTCTTCTGTCACGCTCACGCCCTATAACTCAGCCATACTCCTACACTCACCTTCTTTCAGACCTTCTCCTTTACTTTCCTTCATCTCTCTTTCCTTCCTTCACTCCTTCACTGTTTTCCCTTCCCTTACTCTCCTTACTCCTCTTCACTAATTCCTTCTGTTACTCCCTCTGTCCTCTTACTTCTACACACCCCTTCCCTCATTCTCTCTCTGTTAGCCTCATTCTCTCCGTCCCTTTAGTCTCTCCCTCCTCCTCTGTCACGCTCACTCCCTACACTCTTGTCTCTTCCCTTACTTTCTTATTCCACTTTACTAACTCCTTCTCTTACTCCCTCTGTCCTCTTAGTTCTACACTCCCCTTCTCTCATTCTCTCTCTGTTACCCTCATTTTCTCCGTCCTCTCAGTCTCTCACTCCTCTTCTGTCATGCACACTCCCTATAACTCAGCCATACTCCCACACTCACGTTCTTTCAGTCCTTCTCCTTTACTTTCCTTCCTCTCTCCTCCCATCCTTCGCTCATTCACTCTTTTCCCTTCCCTTACTCCCCTTACTCCACTTCAGTAACTCCTTCTCTCAATCCCTCTGTCCTCTAACTTACTCACTCCCCTTCTCTCACTCTCTCTCTGTTACCCCATTCTCTCCGTCCTCTCAGTCTCTCACTTCTCTTCTATCACGCTCACTCACTATATCTGAGCCATACTCCCACACTCACCTTCTTTCAGACCTTCTCCTTTACTTTCCTTCCTCTCTCTTCCCTTCCTTCACTCCTTCACTGTTTTCCCTCCCCTTACTCTCCTTACTCCACTTCACTAATTCCTTCTCTTACTCCCTCTGTCCTTTTACTTCTACACTCCCCTTCCCTCATTCTCTCTCTGTTAGCCTCATTCTCTCCGTCCCTTTAGTCTCTCACTCCTCTTCTGTCACGCTCACTCCCCATAACTCAGCCATACTCCCACACTCACCTTCTTTCAGACCTCAACCTTTACTTTCCTTCCTGTCTCTTTCCTTCTTTCCTTCTTTCGCTCCTTCACTCTTTTCTCTTCCCTTACTCTCCTTACTCCACTTCAGCAACTCCTTCTCTTACTCCTTCTGTCCTCTTACTTCTACACTCCCCTTCGCTCATTCTCTCTCTCTTAGCCTCATTCTCTCTGACCCCTTAGTCTGTCACTCCTCTTCTATCACGCTCGCTCCCTATAACACAGCCACACTCCCTCGCTTATGTTTCTTTCCTCCCTCACTCAGTCCTCTACTCTCACTTTTTCTTTCACTTTCTCTGACTCTTCACTCCCTTACTCACCTTGTCTCACCCTCACTTCCCTTTATCCAGTCTGTATCTCCACTCTTTCCTCAACATCACTGCTCTTTTCTTACCCTTCCACACCCCTGTTCCTTTACTACATTTTCTTCACTTATCCTCATTCCCCATGTTCACTCTCCTTCTCCTCACTCACCTCCCACACTCACCTTCTTTCAGTCCCCCTACTTCACTTCCCTTCCACTCTCGTCCCTTTCTTTGCTTTCTCACTCATTTTCCTTTCCTCTCTCACTGCACTCCACTTCAGTTACTCTTTTTGAATTTTTTAAGAATACAACTCTTTTTTGAGAATTGGAGGTAGTTCTTAAAATAACTTTTTTTTTCTTCTTTTTTCGTTTTTTTCTCAACAAAAACAAAAACAGGGAATCTCAAACTGCTCAACAGGAGCAAAATAAAAGAGTCAAAATTAGGGATGGGGACGACAGCGGTGGTTTTCTCTTGTTCGGACAATGTTCATAATACTTTGTTCACCGTAACAAAGTAGTTCATCACAGTCTTTACATTTGATCGTGATGCCATCACAAACAGGCTGAATATTTGGAATCAGCTGTTCAGGTCGCCCCCTCACCGATGATGCAGTTGGTCCTCCAGTCGAAGTTGAGGCACCATCCCTTGGAGCATCTCGTGCCAGAGCTCTCACATTCTCCCGGGCATAGTTCCGGGGGTGCCTCCTCTGAACGTGCCGAATCATGGTCGAATTTCCAAAACTGTATTTCCTTGTAGGGTCACCCCGTGAAAGGACAGTATGGCAAATTCTGCACTCCACCTTTGGAGCATTCACCTTTTTTTTATCAGCTGGAATGGAAAAAAACTTCCAAATGAAGTATTCTTTTACCCTGGGCTGAGGAGCCTCTTCCTCTATGAACCCATCCGAGTCCTCACTGCTACTGGTGGGTCTAGCAGCCATTTTAATCCCTATAAGGTTCAGCAGAAAAAAACAGGTCTTGCAGTCACAAAAGTGAAAGAAGAAGTCAAGGAAATTGGTGGGGTTTTCATTCTTTGTAAAAAAAAACTGTTAGCAACCAATGAAAATTGTTATTTTAAGGTCACATGACTAGACGCGCTTACGCTGCGCGCACTGGAGCGCTTCCGGGGGCGCTTACGCAGCACGAACGTGGGGGCTTCCGTGGGCGCCTAAATGACGTTTTGCTAGCTTTACGGAAATGCAAAATCATTTCCATTCTGAAAATCAAAAATACTACTTTTATAAGTATGGTACTGAATGTCTTGCATTATTATTTAGTATTCATACATATTTTTTTACGAACGCAGAAATGGCGCTCTCACTGCGCTCTCGGGTGAGCTTACTGGTGCGCGCACCCTGAGCGCTCCAAGACAAAATGATACGGGTAAGCTTACCAGTGCGCGCACCCTGAGCGCCCCAGGAAAAAATGATTAAAAAAAAGAAAAATACATTGAACAAATAATTTTTTTAAAGAAAATTAATAATAATTAATAGTTATAAAAAATATCTAATAAAAAAACACTAAAAATTGTAGGTTACAAACTCGATATACAAAGTAATTTGCTTTTAAAAAACTTTTGAAATTCACTGAAAAAACCATAGGTTTCACATTTGTTATAGTTAGGAATTATCATTTAAAAAACCTTTGAAATTCACTGAAAAAACCATAGGTTTCACACCAGTTATAGGTAGCTGAACATTTTACTCATACAAAACCATTGAAATTCCCACGTTATAGTTAGTTGGACTCACTATAACTTGCGCCCCCGCAATCCGCTGCTGATGATTTCACATATTACATCATTCATGACATGGTCAGTGACTTCACTGATGACATCACTGATGACATCTCAAATGACATCACTGATGACATCACTGATGACAACTTTGGCGTTGTTGGACGAATCTTTATGAAATTATCCAAAAAGGTTCTCTTTTTTTTATTAGTTCCTATATTGAAAGCTTGGGGGTGAATAGTGTAGGAGGGGCTGTCCCTTTGCAAAGTAGAGCCGAGCTCTCCCTCTGTGAGCCAGCACACTGATGTGCGTTTGTGAGCTGACGGCCCGTAGCTCACACTGTGCGAGCAGAGCCCACGGGCCGCAGGTGTCCCTCTGCGAGGCTGCTAGCCGGATCGCAACTGTCACTCTGCGAAACAATATTGGGAATATAAGGCGGCTCTAAAAAGATCCCTTGTGTTTATTATTTAGAGCTACTTATAAGTGCGGATGCACAGCTTCATGTTATTCAGAATAACTCGATTTCCCTGATCTGTGAAGTGTACTCCATCACTTCTGTAGATATCTGCCATATCAAAACGTATTGACCCCATTCTATGGTCTCTGAGGTATGCAGCACCAGCTTTGTTGAAATTTTTCCTAGATTTTTCAAACTGAGGACAAAATTGGTTTGACCTTTTCCACTTCTGTCTTTGACATATATTGGAATATACAAAGACAGTCTGAGGCAAAAGCAACATCAATTGTCGAAAGGTGTCCTTCATTAGCATATGCAAACCTACCCCAGTCAATGTGCCTATGTCGTTTCCACCACAGTGCACAATCATGAGGTCAGTGTGTTGGATATGCAAACAGGTTTTAACCAAAGGCAACAATTGGTGCCACTTCAATCCTCTCTGTGCAAACCATTTAATGTACACATTTTGTAAACCTATGTCTGAGTCAATACGTCTCTGTTCTGCATACCAGCTATGTCCTATGATCCACACTAGCATTTTGAAGGTATGGCTGGGAGGAATGGATAGATGTTTGTAGGTCATGTAGTCTGTTCGTAGAATAAGAGTTATGTTTAAAGAGGGGGAACTACTTTTTTTTGTCATATACAACGATACCTGATTGTGAGATGGAAAGCATTGTTTTTAAAAGTAGGCTGCACATTCATTTTGTGGAAAAGCATCTTTGTGATTGGTTAAGAAAAAGCAGTTTAAACGTGGAGTAGATATCATAGGATAACATTTGCTCAACTTAACAACACCTGCTACTTGCATTTGGAAGGCACTGTTCAAACTTCAAACAATCGTGAACTTTTAACCTGCACGTGCAGTTAAATGTTCGACAAAATGTTGCAACAAAATATTGTTAGGTTTTAAAAAAATTATGAACTTTTAACCTGCACGTGTTGTAGAATGTTCTAGAAAGTGTGTTGATAGAATACGTTGCACTTCTGACTTCTATGTGTCCTTGAATATTGAAAAAACTGTTTATATGGAAAATTTAAAAAAAACAATAAAGAGAAGTTTTGAAACCTAAAAGAATCAAGGAACTATTATAATTTGTTCATTACATGTATTTAGGTGTGGAACAACACCATTACAGACACAACAGCACCAGGAAGAGGAAGAAGCAGGGAGTGGGGGGATGGGGGAGATGGGCACAATGGCACACATGCACAATTAAGTACAGCACAACTATGGACAAACCATGGTCAAAATGAAACACACCAACCAGGAGCACAAGTCACACAACCCGCCAACATCACACCACTGAACGAGCAGAGAAGTGAAAACCACACTGCCTGAAAGTGAGAAGGGTGAAGAAAAGCTCAGATGAAGGGACATCTCACACACAATGAAGCACACACACATAGGAAGTACCAATATCTAACACAATGTTGTCCAAACACAGACATTTGCACAATCGAACACAGGACACAAATGACCTCACCTGTGGCGGATAAGCATCCAATAGCGTCTGTACGAAAGAGGCACATGACAACGCATAGGTACAAACCCACAGTCCGCATGGGGTAGCAATTCACGTATGACAGGTAGCCAGACAGTGCGTGACACTCACATTGGCATACAAATCAAGACACAACACATTTGGAGACAAGTGGATATGTGGAAACTTTATTAAAAAAAAGTGTGTGTCAGTACGCCAAAGACTTGTGCCATAATATGCAGACAAATGCAGCAGCATGTCTGAATAAGGAACGTAGGAAAACGTCCATGTTCACCTCGGGGTAGTCCATCACCAACACACGTCAGTGTCAAGCAGCGTTGGTTGTCCGCGCCTCAGACATAATTTGACGCCAATACAACCATGTCCACTGTTGTTTTGGGACATGTGACCAGATGTACAACTTGCATTGATGTGGCGGGACACGTGCAATGTGGCACATCGAGTCGTGGTTGCATGTACCTTGTCACTCGTCCATGAACGCAAATGCAGCTGCGTAAGCCACTATCTTTAATGAGTGATGGTTGGCCACAATATTTAACATGTCGTCGACGTAATCCATCAGGAGACTAGGACAGATGTGCTGACTCCAACCACTATACACAATGTGCACCAAAGCAGAATCGGGAAGTGGGTCAATTTGCTCACTGCACACTACGAGACGTGCAATCTCCCAGGCCCAGTTCCCAACATGCATACCAAACATCCATGCATGACCTAAACGGGCATCACAATGACACTTCTGGTCATGGGCCAACAGGGGGCGCACACACCCGTCGTAATCCATGTCGGCTACCCACTCGTTGGAGAGGCACAAGTCCATGTACCACTCCGATAGGCACGTGCGACATTGGAATACAGGTTGAACGCTGGTGATGTCCACAATGCGGAAGCTCAGCCAGTAAGTGATCCACAGCACTGCCAAAGGTAGTGCACCCAGGACATGCAGCAGACGTGCAACAGCGTGACACTGCCCTTTGGAGGTGGTGTATGCCACTTTACAACATCGACTGCTGCGCCCCTTGTGGCAGGCCACACCAGAACACAGAGACACAGTTACTGCACTTCCTGCACATGGACATGTCCGAGACACCCCGTTCCCCTTACTGGATAAGCACACCCGTGCGCTGACCTGTGTACGCTGGAGCAGCACACGCTGCTTGTGCATGCAGGAGGATGTGTGAGTAGCTACATGTCCAGAGTCTCTTCCAATGCTGAGGTGACATGGTAGGGGAACATCCTTTTCAACGCAACTTTTACCACGCAGTGCCTTTACGACGCAACTATCACAATGCATGTCATTACAACGCATAGCGCTGGGGGGCGCTCTAGGATAGGGAATAGATTTAATTTACTATCCAACACCTTCCCTACTATCCACGGGGACTGGAGTTGGAATAGTAAATTAAACTATTCACTAACCAGCACCCCTTAACGCTATGCGTTGTAACAGCATGCGTTGTAAAAACTGCAATGTAAAGGCATGCGTGGTAAAAGCATGCGTTGTAATGTCATACATCCGACATGGTAACATCTGCTGAACACAGCACACTGTGATGTTGAAGGGCCTGTACCTGTCATGCTAGCACAATGGCCACACGGACACACTTGCTAAGATGCGGTTTCAGGAAACGATGGCAGTCCCCGGGTTGTTGCGATGAGTGTTGTAGCCCTCATGGGTATCCCTGTATCATGCTCATTGACTCTATGGCACCTGTGGGTGTTCCGGTGTGGCTCTTGGCTGTGTTTCCTTTCATGCTGTAGGTAGTCGTCCTGCTGACCACCAGCAGAAAACAGGTGCAAAATCCCTGGTGCTAACGCAGCTAATCGCCGGAATTTGTTTTGCATCGCAGTTGTTGTGAAAGTTGTGATGTGATTTTTTCGTGTACAGAACAATAAACAAACTGGGCAGAGTATCCCGTCAAGATCCAGCACCAGACCCACTATTTCCAATCAATATAAATACAATGAGATTTCTTCATTGATTTTGTGTGTACACTGTAAGTGCACCCACTACCACAGTGCAATTCAATACAGCATTTTAGTATTTAGTATACATCGCAAAGGTGCACCCCGTGTCTTTTTGCATGGGAACGGCTACTCTGCATTTCATTATCAGCACTTTAATGCAACTAAAGTTGAGATAAATCTAACACACTATTCAGAAGTTGGTGCAAACTGCAGACATCACCAGTATTACTGTGATAATTGCCCCAAAATGTAAAATAATGGTGGACACCATCAAATAACAGTAACAAGAATGAGAAAGAGTCACACAGCACTTAAGAAAATAACCAAAAACTGTATTATTTTTGTTTTTTGAAACTTTTTTTCATAAACATGTTTCTAAACAATAAACTAATAAACTAAATTTAACAAAAAGAATACAAAACAACAAGGTGGAACACTCCTGTGTTATATAAGGACGTGTGTAATGCGCATATTTATAAGGAGTGAGACACATAGAAACAGAGAGGGAAAAAAAAGCCAGAGAAAAAGAGAGGGAAGGAAAGAAAGGGAGTGAGAAACGGAGAAGGGAGAGTGAGATAGAAGGAAAGGAAGGAAGAGAGTGAGAGAGAGAGTGAAGAGAGGGAATTGAGAGAGAGAGAGACACTGCTGTCCCTGCGCATACATTGCCAAATAATTACCTGCTGGCACTGGAGTGTCTATCAGTGGCCAATCCACGTGCCCGTCAAAACTCCACGGATCTCACAGATGTCGCTGAGTCCTGAATGGCAAAGACCACATCAGCTTCTCCATGGCCCAGCAGATCTCACATATGTTGCTGAGTCCTGAGTCATCAATGGCGGAGACCACATCAGCTTCTCCGTGGCCCGGCAGATCTCACATGTCGCTGAGTCCTGAGTCATCAATGGCGGAGACCACATCAGCTTTTAGTGGCGCTAACCCTATGCAACTCAAGTCTGTGCCACGTGGTGGTAGGCCCCTGACGGGCACATCAACTTTGGGTGGCACTAACCCTGTGCAACTCAAGTGCATGCCACGTGGTTGTAGGCCCCTGACGGCCATAGACCTTAGGGTACGACTAACCCTGTGCAACTCAAGTCTGTGCCACGTGGTGGTAGGCCCCTGACGGGCCCATCAGCTTTGGGTGGCACTAACCCTGTGCAACTCAAGTGTGCGCCACGTGCTGTTGGGCCCCTGACGGCCACATGAGCTTTGGGTGGCACTAACCCTCTGCATCTCAAGTCTGCGCCACTTAGTAGTAGGCCCCTGATGGCCATAAAGCTCAGGGTGAAACTAACCCTCTGCACAACTCTTCATGGACTCTTTATGATTCAGACCCGTGGAGCGTCCACCGGCAATAAAGGATGTGACGTTGTCAATCCATTATATTTGCGTGGTCACATGGCCTGGGAGGCATGTGCCAGATGGGTGTGGTGCGTGTGCAAACCTGCCCTCAGGGAGTGGCCGTAACATGTTGACAACTAGACCACTGACCTGCACACTAAAAGCGAGTACGCCTGCAACAGATAGCTCTGTGGGGGGTGTGGAAACATGTTTTCTCAAAGGATTTTCCATACAAACCTTTAGACAAGGCTACAGGTCAAACTGCTGAACGCAATTACACCAAATTTGGCAGCGAGAAAGGTCTTGGTCTAGAAAGCACGCTTTCTCGCATCGAGTGAAAATATAAAGGAAAGGTCTCGGGGCAATTTAATATAGTGGAGCTCTGTCTATGCGAGATAACCCTTTCACGCTCCCTCTGCCAAACATCACCACTTTGCAGCTATGCCGTTAGAAGACAGTCTGTCTGCTTGCACCTCTCTGCCTTTGCAAGCTAGTACGCCGCTGTGCCTGTATCTCTGCGAGCTACTACGCTGCTGTTCCTTTGAGAGCTGACAGCTCATAGTTCTCCCTTGGCGAGTTGAGCCCAGGGGCCACAGCTGTCCATCTGCGAGCCTGGGTGCGAACTGTTCATAACTCACACTACATAAGTATTGAAAAATCATTTTGTGATTCAGTCCGTCAGCTGGCATCTGTCTGAGGCATTTCTGAAAAGATACCGGAGTTCTTTCTATGAGAGATACCCCTTTCTCGCTGCCTCTCCCAACATCAGCAGGAAATGCACCCTCTTCCCACATTACCAACATACCCCCAACAACCTTCTTGGGCCCGGAAGTGTCCCTGTGCGGTTGGACAAAAAGAATCTTAGTTGTGTACTGATATAAAACATTGTATTTAAAGAAAACAACAACAAATAAAACTAAAGGGAGTCTGGTGCTGTGGTCGCTGCCACGAAGTTGGGGTCACTGCCATTCAGGACTCAGGACACAGTTACACATGTGGGATCGGCTTGTGTTAAAGAGGGTTAGTGGGACTACGTGTCGCTGGCCTTGCATATGGAAATATGCCTCACTGATCAAAGGGAGTCTGGTGCTGTGGTCGCTGCCACGAAGTTGGGGTCACTGCCAATCAGGACTCAGGACACAGTTACAGATGTGGGATCGGCTTGTGTTAAATGGGGTTAGTGGCACCAGAAGAATTGAGACTGTATGAGCCTGTGATGATGATTGGTGTGGACGAGCCGCACTGAGAGCAATGTGTCTTGCCTACTGGACTGCTTCATGTGCAATCGGGACTCTAACTGAAGTGTGAAGCCTGCTGACCGTAGGGTAGGCCAGAGGTAGCCATGAGCAAGGGCCCACGGCCACGTGCATTCGTTGGTGGCCCCACCGGCCTGCGTAGCGCAGGTTCATTGGCACCACGTGTCACCGGTCTTCAATATGCAAATACCCCTTAGTCATCGAATGGAGTCTGGTGGTGTGGTCGCTGCCATGAAGATCGAGTCACTGCCATTCAGGACTCAGGACACAGTTACACATGTGGGATTGGTTTGTGTTAAAGAGAGTTAGTGGTAGTACGTGTCGCAGGCCTTGCATATGGAAATATGCCTCACTGATCGAAGGGAGTCTGGTGCTGTGGTCGCTGTCACAAAGTTGGGGTCACTGCCATTCAGGAATCAAGACACAGTTCCACATGTAGGATTGGCTTGTGTTGAACAGGGTTAGTGGCACCACGTGTCGTGCCTTGTGTTGTACAGGGTTAGTGACACCATGTGTCGCCAGCCTTGCATATGGAAATATGCCTTACCGATTGAAGGGTGTCTAGTGCTGTGGTCGATGCCACGGACTTGGGGTCACTGCCATTCATTACTCAGGACACAGTTACCCATGTGGGATTGGCTTGCGTAGTTCAGGTTCAGTGGCACCATGAAGTTCTTGAAGTAAGGATACTAAAAGGATATTTTGTAGATTTGAGGGACGTTATACTTAGTTGGGATTTTCACCAGAAACTACTCTAACTTTTGGTATTTCTTTTTGAAACTTTACAACACTATTATCTTCCATCTCTTCTTCAGCACCTATACTTATCAAACTGTTATTTTCTGTACACTTCTCTTGACTACCAAAGAAACGTAACTCTATATCATCACAAAGTTGTTTTATATCACTTATAATAAAACTCCATTTTGTGCAGCAGCAAGACCTAGACTTATCCAGATAAGACCTCTTCATTTTGAATATAAACTTGCAGATGTCTATCAACGTGAAAATTCGTAGGATTTAATTTCTCGATGTGAAAGCATCTTTAAGCTGAAGCTGTACAATTTTTTGCTAAGTGTGTTCTCCTGTGAATTTTTCCCACATTTCTTTCAATTATGTCTACTCAGACTTGGTAATAGATGACGTGACATAGTGAGAAACAGCAATTCAGTTATCTGCAACATATTGTATGTCCATATTTGCATTCCACATCTTCTAAATCACTGCATAGTAATCATTAATGTACTTCGACGGTTATTTTATATTATAAGTATTTTTGGGTGATTTTCGAGTTATAGTATGCCTTACTGCTGACATAAAACTGTTCACTCTTCCTTATGATGCAGTGGGTTCGTAGTACCTTTGGCACTGAGCGTTTATGTATCCTGTGATGATGCGTGGTCCGGAGGGGCCGCACTTGGAGCTATGTTTTGTCTATTGAATTCTGCTTCAATACGGCCACGTGGCGATGACTTATGGTTCAGTGAGTTAGTAGTACCTTTAGCACTGAGCGTGTATGTAGCCTGCGATGATGCGTGGTCCGGAGGGGCCGCACTCGGAGCTATGTTTTGTTTATTTAATTCTGCTTCAATATGGCCACATGGCGATGACTTATGGTGCAGTGAGTTAGTAGTCCCTTTAGCGCTCAGCATGTAAGTACCCTGTGATGATGCATCGTCCGGGTGGGGCGCACACGGAGCAATGTCTTTTGTCTATTGAATCCTGAGTTAATACGACCATGTGGCGCTGACTTATGGTGCAGTGAGTTAGTAGTACCTTTGGCGCTCAACGTGTACGTACCCTGCAATGATGCGTGGTCTGGGTGGGGTGCACTCGGAGTAATGTCTTTCGTCTATTGAATTCTGCCTCTATTCGATTTTCGAGTGATAATATTTCTAACTGATCGAAGGGAGTCTGGTGCTGTTGTCGGTGCCACGGACTTGAGGGTCACTGCCATTCAGGACTCAGGACACAGTTGCACGTGTGGAATCTACTGTGCCAAAGATGCGTTGTCTGGGCAGGCCGTAGTGGTAATAATGTCTGTTGCCTACTGGACATGCTTCATCTGCAATCGTGACTCGATCTGTATTGTGAGCCCTACTCACCGCAGTGGATGTAGGAGGCAGCGTTGAGGAAGGGCCCACAGCCAAGTGTTGTTGACTTGAGCAATGTCTGTTGCCTACTGGACTGTGTCCTCTGCAATCGCACCTCGATGTGAATTGTGAGCCTTGCTGTTCGCAGTGTATATCGAAGGCAGTAGTTTGTACAGACATAAGTCTATGGTACTGTGTCGCTGGGGGCCTGTGTGGCGGAAGCCAGCGATCGACTGCGGAGGCTGGCGGTCACGACAGTGGCCTAGTGGCAGGGTGAGGGGCACCACCCTGGCAGATGCTTTGGCTTTCCCACAAGTGAACCAGGCGAAGAGATCCGGCCTATTTATTCGCACACCTACGCTGAAGTGGCATACGTCAGACCAGCCCACTCCGGTTACGCTTATGTTTACAGGGGCGGACTACACAGCTAAATGACTGACATCTTCCCTAATATTAGACGTAACATGGTTGGGTTCACTATCCACAACACTACAAACACCAGTATTATTTGCGCACATAGAGAGGTGTGTGTTGTGCATACTGAGATGTGTCCAGCACATCACCACTACACTTTGAATTGTGTGCAATGTTATTCATGGATGTATGTCATTACGACGCAGTGTTTACACCGCGCTACCATTACAACACAGTTATCACAACACAAGTCGTTACAATGACTTGCGTTGGAGGGCGCTGGATTGTGGATTATTTTCATTTTCTATTCCAACTCCAGCCCACGTAACAGTAGGGAAGGTGTTGGAATAGAAAATGAAACTATTCCTTGAGCAAGAGCGCCAGCCAGCGCAAGTCGTAGTAACGACTTGCGTTGTGATGGCTGCGTCGTAAAGGCCCCGCGGTGTAAACACCGCGTTGTAAATGATGTTTCCCGTTATTCATGGGTGAATTGCTTTCTTCACATATAGTTTGTTTGCATCTGTCCCAATATTCAGCTATTGTGTGGCTGAGGGGCCATGTTGTTTTCGGAAACTTTGCTGTCTAGTTCTGCTCTGCCTCGGTGGTAGAGGGGGGGTCTTGGGGGTGGTGGTGGGTGTTGTGGCGTTCTTGGGGGTCGGAGCTGCTTGATCAGTAGGAGTATGACATGTGTTGGTCTTCAGATATGGCTCTGGGCTGGGCTCCCTTTCATACTGTATGTAGTTGTTTCATATTTAAAAACCAAAAATACATTATGTAGTTTAAATAACAAATAAATACAAATTACAAAAGCTATTTTTAGGATATTAAAGTTACAAAATATAATATTTTTTTCAAAATTACTGAGAAAAACATATGTTTTTTTAACTTTATAATAAGAAATTAGTGTTTAAATAACCTTTCAAATTCACAAAAAATAGGTCTCATGAACAATAAAGTTAGAAATTAGTTTTTTAAAAAAATTCTCAAAATTTACTGAAAAAAGATTGGTACATTTCCCTACATTGAGCTATTATATGGCCGAGGGACCATGCCGTTTTTGGAGGGTTTGCTGTCCTGTTCTGCACTGCCTTGGTGGTAGTAGGGAAAGGTGGTATGGGGGAGGTCCTGAGGGTTTTGGCAGTGGGTGTTGTGTCTTTCTTAGGTGTCAGAAAAAACTATAGCTTAAATGAACTGTTAGAGCTGACATAATTGGCGTGGGTCTCCCTTCCATTTTTGACGGATTGCCTCCTCTGTTTTAATATGTTTTTGCTGGATTTATGCTTTGGGCACTGTGCCACTGCTAATCAGTGCCACAGTGCAAGTGCTCCACATGTTAAATTGATATACTGATTGGATTCCATGAGGGGATTATTCGATTTATCCGTCAGCCCCTAGTACAGTGCACCATGTGTGCCCAGGGCTTGTAAATCAAATGCTGCTGGTGGGCTTGCAGCACTAGTTGTGCCACCCACAGAAGCAGCTAGTAAGGTGTGTCTCAGGCCTGCCATTGCAAGGCCTGTGTGCAGTCTAGCACTGCCATGTCGACTTAGCCAAGTGCACCCACTTGCCAGTCCTTCCCTTTGCTTCATATTAGACACCCCTATGGTAGGCCTAAAGGCAGGGTGCGTTGTAAGTTTAAGGAAGGACATGCTCTGATGCGTGAAGCATGTTCTAATAGTGAAGTACTGCCATTTTGGTTTTTCTCTATTGAAGGCTACCTGTTCTCATAGGTTAGAATGGGCAGTTAGATTATTACATTCTTATAATCCTAACTGACTCAGGGGACATGGTAGAATTTCGAATTTAGTATGCCTGAACTCAGAATAATAAGGTACATCTTTTAGTAAAGTTTATTTTAATATTCTGTGTTTGCAAATACCACTTTTAGAAAGCAGGTATTTGCTTGCCTAACCATTTGAACCTGCCTCTGCTGGGTTGTGTATTCATTGTCTGGGTTTGTGAGTGACAGGGCTGGGGAATTCAGGAGACAGGCTGGGACAGCCCAGTGGTGAATAGAGAGATCTGCATCTAGATGGGAGGGAGGAGTTACACCTGGGACCTGAATAGGGCTGGGCCTTCCCTCTACAGTGCTGGCTCCACACCCTGTGGCTTGTCGGATGTCTCCGCCCTGCACTGGGAAAGGAGAGGAGGAATCATGTCAACAGAGTGCTCCAGAGCTGTATCTTCTATCCCCTCTGCTGGCTCCACCTCCTGTGGGGCGGCTGATGTCTCTGCCCTGCACAGTGAAAGGAAGAAGAGAGTCATGTCAACAAAGTGCTCAGGAACTGGTTTGAACTAGGCAGAGGCCTCTCTGCCTTCAGAGAACAAAGGATTTTGGGGTATAAATATTGGGACCCTGATCATAAGAAATTAGATCACTTCTGGAACAAGAAACCTTTTTGCCAAGGAGAAGAACCAAGGAAGCTGCAGGAGTTTGGACTGCCCCTCTACCAGTGTGCTGTTTGCTGGGTTGGCCTGCAGTGGTTGCTTCATTGCCAAGGGAAAGGAGAAGGAACTTTGTAGGGACTTTCATCTACAGAATATTCTCCAAGGGCTTGAACTGTGCTTGCATCCTGCTGAAGTCTCAGGGACAAAAGGCTTCACCTCCAGCTCCCTCCTGAATTTCCTTTCTGGGAATTCTGACTCCAGACACTTGCGTGCCGCTGGGAGCTGGAAGCGCGACGCATCGAGTAGAAGCGTGTCACCGCCGCAGCTGAAATCATCGACACGCCGGAGAAGCGAGCCTTCGCTGCATCTCCCTGGAAGCGTGTGTTCTTCGAAGCTGTCTGCTGTCGCATCACCGGAGAAGCGTGACACCATCATGAGAGTTGCCATCGCATCACTGGAAAAGCATGTCGCAGGTACTTTCGCGGCTCCAAAGTACAGAGTCGTCGAAAGGCTGCCAGGGAGTCATCGCATCGTCATAGCATTGCCGCATCAAGGGCGCCATCTTCTCGCATTGCAACCGGATCATCGCATCGCATCAAGGCGCCATCTTGCGCACCGCAACAGGCCCGCAGGCCGAGAATCTGCGCATCACCTCCACACCGGTAATGCTCACGACGAGTCCCCTACTCTGCGCAAGCATTGAGGAAGGACGCAACCGTTCCTCCGGGTCACAGAACTGACGCATCTCCCCTTTTGCGAGCCTTTTGTTCACTTTGCGTTACGCATCCAGGTACTTTGTTGAGAACTTTGTCGCATTTACCAACAACTTGAACTAAGAGACTTTAATCATCTTTTAAGTAATCTTAAGTGTAGTATTGTGGATTTTTGTCATTTGTGGTCTTGTGTTTAAGTCTATATAAAGAATACTTATTTTTATAAAACCTGTGTTGTGTCCATCTGTAGTGTTATCACTGTATTACTGTGTATATTCACAAATGCTTAACACACTGCCTCTGAGATAAGCCTGTCTGCTCGTGCCAAGCTATCAATGGGGGGGATTACAAAATGGGGGTCAACCCGGTAGTCAAGGGACCTGGGTAATTATATGATATAGAAGAGGTGGTCCCTGATCTGTAAGGAGTAACTTCAAATATCCTAACAAACATTCATTGACAAAATTATTTATGGCACACTATCGTTTATTCACATAGTGGCAAAACTTTGCATTGTATATTTCATTTCATAATTTCATATTCTAAACCATCTTAGCAGTGCCCACTGTACAGGGAAGGGGAAGGGTTATGCAGTGTTCAGGAAGGTGTGGGTGGGTGAAGTGACAATTCAATTGTAGATTACTTTCAACAATTAGAAATGGCTTCACAGGGGAGCCTGGCCGGAATTAATCAGAAATCAAAAGAACATTATCATAACATCATAGTATACCAAGTGTACTAAATCACACTTTGATTATGTGAATAGGTTGGTAGTCATTGGTTGGTAGTCGACGTTTCGACCCTCATTGTAGGGATGTTGCCCCTTACATGGCGGGTCTTCTTCAGGACAGTGAAGGGGGGGTGGGCAATTCCTATAGAGGAAAATGGTATTTGCAAACCGGTTACTAAGTATACATTTAATGGGGACTATATATTGAGGGGTACAGGAACCAACATCATACATAGGTGTTACCTTCGGATCAAGGGCTAAAGGGAGGATAACACGCTAGGTTCTGTCTCTAGCAGCTCAGGGAACACCCAAATTAAACAGTTAAAAATAATTCAAAAGGATCTAAGGTGTATATTCGATCCAGAGATTTTAGTACTACACAGCTTGTCACATAGATGCAAAATTACATTAATAAGATACTAGATCCGTCTCACAGCTGAAGTTACGGGGGCATTAGGGAGAATAATCGGTGGTTACCTTGTATCACTTTTGTGGGGACGTTGTGGAGTTACACTCTGTGTTCTAACGTCAACGGCATTCCTAAAATTTTAAACGTAGGGTTTTAGTCTAGTCATAAGCGAATTGGAAAGGGTAAGGTTTATTTTACAGTAAAAGTAAAAGTAAAAGTAAAAGTGACGCATAGCCTCATAAATGAAGCCCAAGATGTGAGATATAAATGATTCTAACCATACCATCAAGCTAACAGCAATACTACAAAGGGCTATGCATTTAATGGGGGCTGATAAACATGGCAATTACAGAACTAATTGAAGAGGATGCTTTGTCTATGGTCCGTATGACTAGAGACATAGATATAGCTCTCCGCCCTTCCGGTTACTAGCTCTTGTCAGACATGACGGTGAGAGTCTGGACATGAGTAATTTGCTTCTGTCATAATGAATGCCTTACTCGGGATAGTCAGTACATGCTACGGGTACAGACGATCAGACAGCACTCTCTGTCTCTGCAATCGACTTTAGGACCTGACGGTGATCGAGTCCTCCAGACTCTCACCGTCATGTCTGACAAGAGCTAGTAACCGGAAGGGCGGAGAGTCGTTTCCAACCCTTCGATTGAGACTATTGTGACACGCTATCGGGCGCCACACTATACAGGTAAACTATGGGAGTACAGATATTTTAAATGCCTTTACTGACTTGGGCCCCGACGAGAAATGCGCATTGACATTTCTAACGATGCGTTTCTTTCTTTTGGTATTCCAAAAACAGGCATTGTCCTGTCGAATATACCGAATTAATTTCGAGTGAAGACGTGGATGCAATCTAAGCTATCTGGCATTTTCCACGGGCTCAGGTAAAATTCAAAACTTAGTATTAATACTTCATTTTGTCGATACAAAAGGTCGATCTGTTGGCAGTCATTAATATCGTGTTTTGCCAATATTGTCTCTAACAGGCATTGTCCTAAAAAACATTGCGAGCACTATTGTGTGCACGTACTACATCCCAGTTTCTTGACCACTACATGTGGTAAGTAGCAAACCAGCACATAATATGGTGTAAAGTCACATATAACAAATAGGACTATGTGCTAACAAATAGTCCCTCTCAATTGAATTTAATCGTGTTACTTTCTCTCCCTTTTTTCCATAAAAGTACCCGGCTGGGTCACACGTAAGTCAGTTTTATACCTCACCATGCATGGGTGAATACAAGACAGTATCCAGGTATTTTTGGTCCCTTGTCTATATATATAACAACTAATAGTTGTCATACACTATACTCACCCCCACTTCGTCCTTTTAATTGTAGATGTCCCTTATTGCCTTGTCCTGAAGAGACCCGCATCTCTGAGGGTCGAAACGCCGTCGACGCCATAAGGAATTGAACCATTAAAATAGTGCCTACGTATGTGTAGACTTACTATAATTATTATTGACGCTCTGTTTGGTCATTTTCCTTTACTTTTGTATCCAATAAGAAACCTTTGTGCCTTTATGTAATTTATGTTTTATGTTATTTTGGTTTCACATGTACACTTGGGACACTGTGCACTATATTTGTGTCTTTATATTCACATGATTGTGTGACAACTTAAATGTGATTGAAT
The DNA here is from genome assembly GCF_964261635.1 of Lissotriton helveticus. Lineage (NCBI taxonomy): Eukaryota > Metazoa > Chordata > Amphibia > Caudata > Salamandridae > Lissotriton > Lissotriton helveticus. The sequence goes on from NC_136060.1 coordinate 198,959,838, forward strand.
TTGACTGATAAAATTAAATAAAAACATTCTTGAGATGCATATAATTGGTTGTGTATTCCTTTCAGCCATCGCTAGTAACCCTCTGTGGTAGTGTCAATTGCTATTAAGCCATATGTTAAGTGTATATTAATAAGTTTTACACCACAGGAACCGTTGTTCTTTGATATAAATATAATGCCACTATGCAGCATGGTACAAACACCAAACATGAAGCCATGACGGTTCCAAAGTGGCTATAAAGGGACCAGCAGAAGCCACTTACATCCTTTCCCATGGTTTACTGGGTTCATCAAGACTTCCAGATCTGTAGCATCAAAGTAAAAATCCAAGTCCCGAGGCAATGGCATTTGACAAGTCATACCTGCAGTGGGAAAAGCTGGATACAGTGGAACCAGTTCCAGTGGAATGATGACATTTAGGGAGGCGGAGTGAAAGGTGCAGCTGCATCCATGAATTTTGAGAGTGGCGGCCCCATCAACACTGGTTCCAACTCCTGCGTCCACACCATGAATTACAGAATTCGTGATGCACTGTGATCGGTCAAATCACATCCTGGTGATCGACTGTGAACACAGCTTATTGTTCCAGCGAAATGGTCAAGATCACAGTGAGACAACAGTTCAATCACTGAAACACAGGTTTTACATGCAGAAGTTGAAACTTGTAAATCCATTGACGACAATGATGTTCGTTTGGCAACAATGTGTTGTTATCAATGCTTATCAATGCTTATCACCTTAGACAAATAATGATCATGATGATTCATAATCATTATCCTAGTGCCTTTGCCACTGTCCTCAGCGCCTTAATTTTAGGTGCACTAAGTTTGGGGAGGTTTCAAGAGAGAGAGAGGGAGGGAAGGAAAGTAGACAGAAAGCTATCAGAGTGGACAGAAGAGAGAATAAAGAAGAGTGAATGAATGGAAAGCGAGCGATAGACGTGTGACCTATCTCTCTGCTAAACTCATCAAGAGAACTCTTGTTGCCTGAATGCTAATTGTCAACTACACATCTGCATCCCCTTTTCACTAAATCTAGAACTGTGATTATCAATAAACGGGTCAGGTTTTTATGTCATTTATATTAAGTATTTATCACTTCCTATACTCGTTTAATTTTAAATGGTTATTGTATACTTAGCATAAAACTGACAATATACGCAATTTCTCGTCCAAGTACTTTTTGTGGGAACTTAAACACAGAAATAAAATACATCATTATAATATTTGTTATCCTCACTTCCCCTAAATGAAAGACCTGACAACATTTCAGTAAACTGGATTAGTGATTGCAGCCTGATACTGTTTTCATGTGATGCCTAAAATTACTTCTTTTGAAAGGAGAATAAATATTTAAAATCGGCTGCATATAGACATTTTAGTTTACATTTATATTTTTCTCACACTGTACAGAATCCGGTAAATAATTCTGGAGCCAAATATAGTTTCACCCTGAAGCTCTCTAATGCAATATTGCAGTTCAGGAAGCAATATCTAGTCTGACTGATAAGGTTTGTTTTCCTCTGTGCTTTTTTTCCATTTATAACCTCCTGTTGCCTTTTTATCAATCTCATAATCTGACCCCGAAATGACAACCTCTGGAGTCAGGGGCTGTGCATTATGCCATCTTACATTGAAGATGTGATTTCAAAAAATGAGATTAATGTTTCTGTATTTGCACATTGCTATTGAGCACTCGAATAAGATCAGGGAACCCTAGATGAATGTTGTTACTTTAGTTTAAATGGCGATCCTGTTTGATGTTTCCTGTCACAATATATTCTTATCACACAGTATATTATTACATGACGCATACTTTTACAGCAATAACAGTTTACGAATAGGTTACTGTTATGCGTGCTGTCCAGCACCCATTGCAAACAGGGAGGGATATTTACAAGCCCCTATTGCCATCACAACGTCACTCTTTCTGACGATAGGGGCGTCACCCTATTTACAAGGCGCTAAGCCACTTATCGTAGCTTAATGCTGCCTTATAAGTAAGGTACCCTTTCATGCTATACTTAGCGTGAAAGGGACGGGCAATGGGTGTTGTGATGGGCGTTTCACCGCAACACCCATTGATTTTGATGCTGCCCCATGTTTACAAGGGTGGCCTAAATATGAGACAGAAACAATCAATGGCCTAATGCTGTTTCTATCTTAGCTTCACAACGCAGCACACATGGAAACAGCAAAAGCGAGGAGAAATTAAACATTTCTTCTCATTGCGCCAGGTGCAAGCGTGTCTGCGTTGGCGCTAGGTAGCTAAATTGTCGCAAGCACAGGGAAAAACGCAGGGCTGCACTGTATCCTTCTAAATACGGTGCAGCCCTGTGTTTCAGAAGTGGCGGAGTGTGGCGTTAAACTAAGGAAGATAATGCCACACTCCGCCACTTCTTCGTAAATATGCCCCTATGGCAAAAACTTCATTTTTTTAATTGAGTGTTTATGTGCAGGAAGGTATACACTCCTGCGTATAAATAATCAATTACCTTTTGCTGTAACTATGTGTGCTGCACAATGCAGCACACATGGAAACAGAAAAACTTAAGAGAAATTAAACATTGCTCCCCATTGCGCCAGGGTAAGACCAGGTTTTATCTGGTCCTAATTTTGGCACTGTCCCATAGTTACGCCACCCTTGTAAATATGGGGCAGCGTCAAAATCAATGGGTGTTGTGGTGGAACGCCAACCACAACACCCATTGCCTGCCCCATTCACGGTAAGTATAGAGTGAAAGGGCACCTTGTAAATAAGGCAAAGCCCCTATCACCACTACAACATCTGAAAAACTGACGTTGTGGTGGCAATTTGGGCTTGTAAATATCCCACTACATTTTTTGTACCTCTGCATATTAACAGTATGTTGAACCCACACCTTGAAGAGGAGGTGATGTTTTTATTATCTTAACTACTGATCACGTGACACAGTAGGCAGACTTGAATAGAATAGGTGTCATTCTAGCCAAGTTATTTTGCAAACAAGTGTACTGGCGCAATGGAAAAATATGAATGTGTAAAAAATGTTTAGAGAACTTTCCCACTTATTGCCACACCGTCCCCCTGGACTCGACTTATATTTTCCCTTTCTCGTGTTTGAAGTGCTCCTGCTACAGTGATACACTGTTATCTGTATTGTCTTTTATCAGCCCTTAAAAAAATGTTGTCCTTCCTAAAATAAACCAGTATTATGCAAATAGGGTCATATGCCCATTTACCTCGAACGATATAAAGTATATGCTAGATCTGTGGGTCTCCAGTTGGCAATGGTATTCACCTTTGTCCAAATAGGGACCCTTGCTTCTAAGTCAGGATAAGGGGATTACACTTCTTAATAACCCCTGCTCTCCCCCTTGGTAGCTTGGCACGAGCAGACAGGCTTATCTCAGAGCAGCAGTGGCCCGTGGAGGGAGTTACAGTGGGACAGGGAGGCGGGGAGGGGGAGGGGCAGGGTGGAGGGTGCTAAAAACGGGCATATGGATAATTGCAGGTAAGTAAACAATTTAATTAATAAAACGAATTTCGTAGTGCGCACTGCATCGCATTTTGAGATGCAGTGCGCGCTACGAAATTTGTTTAATTTCACTGCTGGCTCAGAGGCAGTGTGTTAAGCATTTGTGAATATACACAGTAATACAGTGATAATACTACATATGGACACAACACAGGTTTTATAAAAATAAGTATTCTTTATATAGACTTAAACAGAAGACCACAAAGGACAAAAATCCACAATACTACACTTAAGTTTACTTAAAAGATGATTAAAGTCTCTTAGTTCAAGTTGATGGTAGATGGGACAAAGTTCTCAACAAAGTACCTGGATGCGTAACGCAACATAGACAAAAAGACTCGCAGAAGGGGAGATATGTCGGTTCCGTGACCCGGGGGAACGGTTGCGTCTTTCCCCAATGCTTGCGCAGAGTAGGGGACTCGTCGTGAGCCTTAGCGGTGCGGAGGTGATGCATAGATTCTCGGCCTGCGGACCCGTTGCGGTGCACAAGATGGTGCCTTGATGCGTTGCGATGATCCAGTTGCGATGCGAAAAGATGGCGCCCTTGATGCGGCGATGCGATGACGATGCGATGATGCCCTGGCAGCCTTGCGGCGACTCTGTATTTTGGAGCCGCAACAGGCCCTGTGACGTGCTTCTCCGGCGATGCAATGGCGACTCTCTCGATGGCGTCACGCTTCTCCGGCAATGCGACAGCAGGCAGCTTCGATGATCACATGCTTCCAGGGAGATGCGATGAAGGTTCGCTTCTCCGGCGTTGCGATGATTTCAGCTGCGGCGGCAACACGCTTCTTCTCGATGCGTCGCGCTTCCAGCTCCCCGCGGCACGCAAGTGACTTGAGTCAGAATTCCCAGCAAGGAAATTCCGGAGGGAGCTGGAGGTGAAGTTTTTTTCCTCTGAGACTTCAGCAGGAGGCAAGCACAGATCAAGCCCTTGAAGAATATTCTGTAGATGAAAGTCCTTGCAAAGTTCCTTCTCCTTTCCCTTGGCAATGAAGCAACCACTGAAGACCAACCCAGCAAATAGCACACTGGCAGAGGGGCAGTCCAAACTCCTGCAGCTTCCTTGGTTCTTCTCCTTGGCAGAAAGGTTTCTTGTTCCAGAAGTGATCTAAAGTCGGTGGGGCTGGGTCCCAATATTTATACCTCAAAATCCTTTGTTCTCTGAAGGCAGAGGCCTCTGCCTAGCTCAAACCAGTTCCTGAGCACTTTGTTGATATGACTCTCTTCTTCCTTTCACTGTGCAGGGCAGAGACATCAGCCGCCCCACAGGAGGTGGAGCCAGCACAGGGGAGGGAAGATACAGCTCTGGAGCACTCTGTTGACAGGATTCCTCTTTTCCTTTCACTGTGTAGGGCAGAAACATCAGACAAGCCACAGGGGGTGGAGCCAGCATTGAAGAGGAAAGGCCCGGCTCTATTCAGGTCCCAGGTGCACTCCTCCCTCCCATCTGGATGTAAATCTCCTTATTCACCACTGGGTTGTCCCAGACTGTCTCCTGGAATTTTCTCAGCCCTGTCACACACAAACCCAGACAAGGAATACACAACTCAGCAGAGGCGGGCTTAAATGGTTAGGCAAGCACATACCTGCTTTCTAAAAGTGGTATTTTCAAACACAGGATATTAAAATAAACTTTACTAAAAGATGTATTTTATTATTCTGAGTTCAGGCATACTAAATTCGAATTTCTACCATGTAACAATCTTAACGGCCCATTCTGGCCTATGAGAACAGGTAGCCTTCAATAGAGGAAAACGAAAATGGCTGTAATTCACTATTAGAACATGCTACACACATCAGAGCATGTCCTACCTTATACTTACAATGCACCCTGCCCTTGGGCCTACCATAGGGGTATCTAATATGAAGCAAAGGGAAGATTTAGGGACTGCCAAGTGGGCGCACTTGGACAAGTCAAAATGCAGTGCTAGACTGCACACAGACCTTGCAATGGCAGGCTTGAGACATAATTTACATGCTGCTTCTGTGGGTGGCACAACCAGTGCTGCAAGCCCACCAGCAGTATTTGATCTACAAGCCCTGGGCACACATGGTGCACTGTACTAGGGGCTGACAGTAAATCAAATAACCCAATTGTGAAATAACCAATCAGTACATCAATTTAACATAGGGAGCACTTGCACTGTGGCACTGATTAGCAGTGGCACAGTGCCCAAAGCATAAATCCAGCAAAAACATATCAAAACAGAGGAGGCAATCCATCAAAAATGGAAGGGAGACTCACGCCAATGATGTCAGGTCTAACAGTATACAACATTCAAACCTGATCAAATAGGGCCACAGTCTTAGAATAGCAACCTCAGCCTTTTTGATGGTCGATCAAATATTGTACGTTTGACATTGAACAGTTTCAAGGACAAACGCCTACCTGTTGTTGACAGATGGCTATCATAACACGGCCAGTCCGTCTCTACATCTATTGTAAACAAGCATTGGCATAGCCGATATGTTTTGCCTTTGGGACCTTATAAGTGTTTAACCACGCAACAGTTAATGTTGTTACACCAAGGATATTATGCTGCATAACTAAATACTTATAAGGTCCCAAAAGGCGAGACCTATTGGCTATGCCACTGGTTGTTATTTTATGAGACGGTTCCTAAACATTTGGAATGCTTCCTCTGGCACAATACAGGCAGGGACCACAAAAGAAGATTAAAAGAGCCCTTGTCTCTGTCTTTCCCGCGAGCCTCCTGTATCACAGGCCCGGGTATTAGAGTAGAGATTTCTCTGCATGCTTAGGGGCAGTCTCTGTGTGCAGTAGGGTATACAGGGACGCTGTCCCATGGAAGTTCACAACTACATTGCTACCAGTTGCATACCTTCTAGACACCCCCCATTCTTACAAGTCATCTCCAGCATACCCCCACATGAATGTGCCACGTAGTGCACAGCGACATCTGTACCGAACACTAGGAACCATGCTGCTGGAAATCTTAGGTCAAATGGAGAGGTGGTGCTTGTTTAGACCCCTGACCCTGGTGGCCTGGGTGCCCTTCACCCCCGCAAGACACAATGGCAAAGTTTTGACATGCAAGGTAGATAAGGCCATGTTTTAAAACTTACCTTGAGCATGCCCAAAAGGTTCAGGGTGAAATTCGCATATCAAAGACTGACGCCATAGCACAGGTCATCCTATAACAGATATATAGAGAGGAGACATTCAGAACTCTTCAGCCACAGGGCCAAGATGGAAGCCACCTACTAACAGGAGATTGTTGTGTGTAATTCATTTTGTGCCCCTCCACCCACCAAAAAAAAGCATGTCCAAGCATACTAGTGAACACTTCTTGGGGTGCATAGGCCAATTACTTGCACATGTGCATGGTTCTATAAATGTCTGTTCGCTATTGCTGAATTGCGGAGTCTGAATCTAGGTGCAGGCTGAAAAATAATCTGATGAGCACAGCAGCAGACATGGGCATACGTCGCCACATGGGCAAAACAGGGGCAGTGCATTCCGTGTTGGTGCCTGCACAAGGTTGGCATAACTGAGTCAGACTTGTCACGCTGTAAAGTACCTTTCTTCAAATTGGATAAAAGGAATTAAGTCGAAGCAGGAAGTATATGTTGAAGATAAGTTGATTTATTCTTGAAGCCAACAGCAATCACTGGAGCAAAGCTGTTCCGCAGAGTGTCCAACCGCTGAATGATATATTCATCAGTTGGAGACTCTGGGTGAAGAGACACCACGAGCGATGCACCTTTGAAAGAATACATTCTGACAAGGTGTGCGCCGTGGAACATGCAATGTCAGACATATTAATGAACATAGAATAGTTATGAATAACAATACATTTTAAAATTGAACAACACATTATATCATCTCCCTTTTTTAAACAACAATTGAAAAGTGACAAAAAACAAGTTAAAAATAAAACAAGATTAAGGCAAATAGAAATCCTTAAATCGGGTAGGAAATGAACAATTTCTTGAAGCTCTGCTTGTAGTTCACACAAAAGGTGTGGATGAGCAGGAAATTAATTGTGAACTGATAATGGGAGAATTGCACTGAATAAAGTTATCTGTCTGTGTTTGTATGATTTGTGCACAAGGTTGGAAGATCTTGTCTGAAGGAGATCCCAATGGAAAATGAGAACAAAAAGAATTGTCAACAGAGTGTTTGGTTTTAAACATTCTGTTGGCTTGTTCTGGAGTAAGTTTGACTATAACTCTCTTGTTCCACCATCCCCTTTCATCAAGGAAAAGAGAAACCTTTGAAATCTTAAGAACCTGAGTTGGCAAAGAAAACTTAGATATTCCTTTCTTGACTCTGTTTGGAGTCTTAATCATGACCCAATCACCTATCTTAAAGGTATGTAGAACAGGATTGAGATTAGAATCAAAGTGTTTCTGTTGTATTTTTTGTTGACTAAGAACATTTTCCTTGACAATTTGTTTGTCATAACAAGCTAAACACAAATCATTGTTTTTATTTAGTTCTTTGATCCACATTGGACATATATTCCCATTGGGATTTCATTTCTTCAGTAATCTGAAGGGCGAAATCCCAGTCGTGGAATGTGGTGTAACTAAATAGGACCACACTTTTTTTATAGAAAGATTTCAACATCAACATTACATGAAATGACAGTTTGAATTCCCTCCTTGACAAACCTATTCATTCTCTCAATTAAACCATTAGAAGAGGGAGCATAGAGTGCAACTCTAAGGTGCTTTCTATCATGTAATTAAAAAAATTCCTGCATAGTAGAAGAGCAAAATTAGATGCATTATCACTTACAATTTCTTTTGGAGAATCCTCAGAGAGAAAAACTCTACTCAAAAACTTGACCACCGTAAGTGAATTGGGACTGTCACAAAATTCAAAATCAACCCATTTTGAGTGTTAGTCAATCAGTGTAATAATATAACGTTTGTCATGTGACAAAACATCAAATGTGCCTGCAAAATCAATAGCTAATTTATCCCAAGCCTCCTCAGGTAAAGGAACACTATGTAAAGGAAGCTGAATAGTTTTCCAGGGTTTGTCTGAAACTAAACAGGTATCACAATTGTTAATCCAAAGTGCTACTTCTTTGTCAAGAGCTGGCCACCAAATGCGCTCTTTTAATTTTCTTGACGTGGCACCAACGCCTAAGTGACCTTGATGTGCAGCATGAAACAGTTTAATGCGAAGCGTAGAAGGAGGAACGCTTTGGTCTCCCCGAAAAATCACATCATTTATAATGGAAAGATCATCCGAAACTTGAGCATAAGATTTTAGAGAGGCAGGAAGAGAGCGTTCTCTTAGCCAACCTGAAATAATCATGTTTTTGACTGCCATGAGGGTTGAATCATCAGAATAGCTTTTAACCCAATCTGATTGTGAAATAGAAAACGGAGAAAGAACCAGCTCCTCTACAGAGGCAACAACACACTCTACATCATCAACATTTTTATCATTTGCATCCTTTTCTAAAGGTAATCTAGAAAGAGCAAAAGCCCTTAAATTATTACCTCCAGAAATGTGTTGTATAGTGAAGTTATATTCATGTAACCTTGAAGGAATTCTGACAAGTCTGGCTGATGCTTTTCCTGTCCCATTTCTGTTAAGTAGGTGTAACAAGTGCTTGTGATCAGTGAGGAGTATAATATGGGAACCCCAAATCAAAGTTTTAAACTTTTCAATCGCCCATGAGCAGCAAGGGCTTCTCTCTCAATGGTACTGTAATTAGACTCTGCACCATTTAGAGACCTTGATGCAAAACCAAAGGTGTTCTCTTTGGCACCATTCCATTGGCAAAGCACCGCGCCTAGTCCTTTCTGGCTACAGAAATTGTACATTTTAGCTCAGGGGTAAAAGATGACAAGGCAGGAGCTTCAATTATAACCTTTTTCACAAGATTAAATGCAAATTCAGTTTCTTGAGACTACATAAATTTGACATCCTTTTTTAAAAGTGTGCGTAAAGGTTGAACTAATTGTGAGTAACTTTGAATGAACCTTGAATAGTATTCCGTTAAACCTAAAAAGGATTTTAAAGAGTCTTTATCCTTGGGAATGGGAACATTTGAAATGGCCTGTGTGACGGAATACTTAGGATTAGTTCCATTTGCCGATATTGAATGCCCAAGGTATTCTACCTCTGCTGCAAAAAATGTGCATTTGTTTTTCCCTAGAGTTACTCCAACATCTCTGAAACGAGATAAAACTTTCCTTAAGGTATGAACATGTTCATCCTTGCTCTTTGAATGTAGAAGTACATCGTCTTGGTAGGCCTGAACACAATCAATATTTTGCAGCAAAGTGTCCATAAATTTTGGAAAGACACTAGCCGCTGAGGCCAAACCAAACGGGAGTCTTAAGTACTTAAATGCTCTAAAAGGAGTGATAAATGTGGTGAGTTCTGCAGAAGGCTGATAGAGGGGAATTTGATGGTAAGCACTTCTGAGGTCAAGAAGAGTGAAGAATTTTGACCCATAAATACCAATGAGTAAATCTTGGATTTTGGGTAGTGGGTGACAATCAATTATTATATTTTGATTCAAGGAGCGAAGATCTGCAAATAGACGAATGCTGGAATCCATTTTTTTTACGACTACAATTGGACTGACCCATAGTGAGGAATATGTTGATTCAATTATACCTACCGTCACCATCTTGTCAAGTACCTTTTTTAAATCATCCCTTACATTAAGCGGTACGTTTATCAACTTATGAACAACAGGTATGGCATTTGGCTTGAGTTTGATAAGGTGTTCATAATTTCTGATTTTTCCCACTGAGTCAATATAAACTTTTGTAAACTCTGAAATAATGCCATTAATCAAAGTATTATCACTATTGGTCCAAGGATATTGAAACATCATTATTTTGAACAGGGCAATCTGAACCTGGAACTAGATTAATACCCATTTTCGCAAGGTCCTGCCAACCAATGATGCTCTTTCCTTCAATAGCTACATAAACCTTTGTTTTTATGCATCTCCCTAGACATGACACATTGGTTATGAAATATCCAATCATGTCTATATCCTTACCACCATATGCCTTGAGAATAATATCTAAAGGTTCCAAATCCACGTGAGAAGAACAATGAGTATTGAACAACACAACAGAAATAATGGTTACAGGTGCCCCAGAATCTGTCATCATGGTAAAATAACTTTGATCAATTATAACTTCACAAGTTGGATCCTTTGCATGGCTAGTGTCAGGTGAAGTTTCTATTGAATCAATGGAAAGTATTATTTTCTCTGGTATAATACGTGAAGAAACATCCAAAGTATTGATATCAACAGTGTTGATATTAAGGTTCTCTAAAGGAGATTTAAAAGATGAAACATTAATGTCACAGTCTGGATTTTCCATTGAAGTTATGGCACTAACTCGAATTGACTTTCTGCTTCTACAGACTGTGTGAAAATGTCCCATTTTATTAAAAATGTTACATCTTTTTCCTAAAGCAAGACAAACAACACTGTTTCCAACGTGTACTCTAGAACCACATCTATAACATGAAATAATTCTTTTCCTTTGAAATGGTTTAACAAATTTATGTTTTGAGTAAACTGCATTAATATGCATGTCATTTTGTCCAGAAGAAATACTTTCTTCCGAAATACACTTTGAAGAAACAATTGATCTTTCTATGCTCTTACCCATGTCTATCACTTCTGAGAGTGTGGGATCACGGCAGCTAGAGATCCTTTCTTGTATTTATGAAAACATTTGTAAACAAATTGATCTCTTAACATGGAATCAAGGTAAGCTCCAAAGTTACAATCTGCAGCTAGATTCCTGAGTGCAGAAATAAATTCCTCCACTGTTTCATTAGGTTCCTGTTTTCTTTTCATAAAATTGTATCGTTCCAGCATAACACTAGGTTGTTCCAGGAATTTCTTATTTAATCTTTTCACTGCATCAGTAAAAACGTTCCACCCATCACCATTCCCGGGTGGAGGGATGTCAGCTGGCAGATTATTGAAAACCTGTTGACCTGCACTCCCTAAATAGCTGTATAATATACCTAATTTTCTTTTTGCAGAACATTCATCTCCGTAAATAGCTGTTAGATAACTCTCAAAGCTTCTAAACCATATTTTCCATGACTCTTTGGGTTTCCCAGGCATGGGAAGAAAATGGTTAAGGTTAATCATCTGTTGATTTGTAGCCATTTTACTCTCTATAAGTATGAAGTATTTATTATTTTAAATAATGTATTTTATAAATTTTTATAGATAAATAAGTATACTTGTATAAATGTACCATAGTTATTTTCACTCCAAATGGTGATAATTCTTTTTCTTTTCTTTTTCTTTCTTATTTTGTGTTGAAGCGCTATATTTTTGTTATAAAATACACATCGACGTATGTATCGTCATAGAGATCCTTCATTCAGCGTTGTGTTTCCTTTCAATACAATTGTGCAGCTGTTTCCATGGAAACGCTGTTCCTCGGAGAATTTAAATGGCCGCCAATAATGTGATCACGTTGCGTGCGCGATGACGTGTTTCCTTGTTTCTGATCCTTCACGAGACTGTTGCTGTGACGTTACTGCTATTGTTAGGGGTGGCATAGCGTCATGCACAGCGTCAACCAATTGCCTCGCTGGATTCTTGGAAATACAGAAAAACTTCCAAAATTCACCTCAGAGACGTCGCGAAAGCCAATTTCTCTGGATTGTTTGGTATAAAAGCATAAACGTTACTTCTTTTGAGGTATTCTTGCGATTATCATTTTATTCTTTGTCTGCAATATTTGTGAATTGCTGGTTTCCTCCCTATTCGCCAAAATGTAAAGTACCTTTCTTCAAATTGGATAAAAGGAATTAAGTCGAAGCAGGAAGTATATGTTGAAGAAAAGTTGATTTATTCTTGAAGTCAACAGCAATCACTGGAGCACAGCTGTTCCGCAGAGTGTCCAACTGCTGAATGATATATTCATCAGTTGGAGACTCTGGGTGAACAGACACCACGAGCGATGCACCTTTGAAAGAATACATTCTGACAAGGTGCGCGCCGTGGAACATGCAATGTCAGACATATTAATTAACATAGAAGAGTTATGAATAAGAATACATTTTAAAATTGAACAACACATTACACACGCCACTAGCCTTTCAGATGCAAGCGCGTGTCTGGAAATGTCCCAGACCCCAGTTGCCTGGCAAGTCCCAGGGTTGTAACACAAAGGTCCCTGTGGAGCTGACTGGCCCCACCCTACAGGGGACTCCACAAGCCAACGAACCCTAAGAATATTTCTGAGATATGGAGTGTCGGTGGTCCCCTATGACATTTTTTAAGGGTGTGGGGGGAGGGGCATCATCTTGTGTTAAGTCCCCAGACTCCATCTCTCTTTTAATGTGTGGTCTTTGGGTCCATTCCCCACTTTGTTCCATCCTCTTCATTGATACCCATTCCTGCTTGCATATGCATGGTAAATGCTAAAACAGTACTTATCAATCTCAATTCTCCAATTTGAGTAAACATATATAATATATATACTGCGTCTTGTTCGCAAAAACGGTGAAAACATAATAATAGGACTAGGTTAGATTAAAAACGGGTGCATCAGGTGAATCTAAGGAATAACAAGGGAATAATGTGCACGATTTCTATATTATCATATCGATTGATGTTAAAAAACTCATGTTGCTCTTGTATATTTATGTTAATGTATGTGTATTTCTGTATGCGCAACGGTGTTAGTGAGCGCTAACTTTAGGTGTGCTCGAAGTTATCACTTAATGCAGCAAATTGCCGTTCTAATATGCGTTATGTGCTGTTATGAAAAGAAGATATCTGAGAGAGTGCCCGTCATTAATGTGCTCATTTCACAGGTAGTAGGTCAAAACCTGCAACACGCTAATTAAATCATGTGTTGCTTGTGGTCCCATTGTTAATGTGCTTTTTTTACAATTAAAGATCAAAAACAGCAAGACGCTAATTAAATCATGTGTTGTGTGTGGCCCTGAGCGAGATAATGCGGTTGCAACATTTGACACAATGATTGCCTCTTTTTTGATGTACTTGGCCTCCTCGGAATGCCGTGGACAGAATCTCAACCCCATTCTGCGGAAATAATATATGGGTTAGTCAGGTCTTTCTTGTGCGCTCTGCATCAGTCTTTGCTCCTCGTGGCCGCTCACCAGTTTGATCAAGTCTCTTGCTTGTTCTAGCTCTGCATATGGTGTCCCGGGTGACGTGGGCCCGTGTTGAGCTCCTATTTACATATGACATTCGGTAAAGGTAGAGGAAGGACTGTCCTGTGTGTAATGGTTGGCAGCAATGGTTGGCATTGATGGTATGCTCAACATAGGAAAGACTTACATTTCAGAATGCCAATTATAGTAGTTTCACGTCTATACTGCTGTCTAATGTTAATATACACAAGAAATAGTTCCATAGAGTGGTGTTAAATATAATTCTCTTGTGGGGAAAACATCTAGGCCAGATGTAGGTAAATGTCATTTACCGATTCTTAAATACCGAATTTTACCGAATCTGTATTTAAGAATCGGTAAATGAGATGTAGGGAAAAAAATCGGTATTATTTACCAAATCGGTAAAATTCGGTATCGGACAATCGGAATTTAGGAATCGGTATTTACGGAATCGGTATTTACCGAATCGGTATTTCCGATTCATTCCTTTGGGCCAAAAAGCCCATAGGAATGAATGGGAAGTACCGAATCGGTAAATACCGAATCGGTAAATACGGATTCGGTAAATTCCGAATCGGAAAGCAAGCAAAAGTGAAACTTAAGAAAACAGCCAATCAGGTGCTACCACCCTCCCCCTCCCTACCAGGAAATGGCTATCCAGGCAGCTGCAACTAATTAGAAGGTTCTGGAGAGGCAGTCAGAGCTGAGCAGAGACACAGAGCAGCAGGGAGAGTTTTCTTTAAACTTTACCAAAATAAAAATGGCAAGCAGCAGTGAAATCCAGAAGGCAGAAAGAAAGAGGAAAATAAAGTTCAGCAGCGTGGAGCTGCAGGTACTTGTGGAGGAGGTAGTGAGAGTGCACAACAAACTTTTTGGCAAGCACTCCCTCACTGTTCCTGAGTCTGCCAAACGCAAAATCTGGCTGGCAATTGCTGAAAAAGTGAATGCAGTGGGAGTCACATCCAGGAATACTGAGGATCTGAAAAAAAGATTTTATGATATCAGGAGCCTCACCAAGAAGAAAATGGCTGAAATCCACAAGCAGGCTGGTGTCACCAGTGGAGGCAGGAACCCAGCGCCCCCCCTGACTGACCTGGAGGAGTTGGTGGCCTCCATTGAGGCAGACAGCGTCTTGGGACTTGGAGATGTGGACAGCTCAGGCAGAGTTGCAACAAAAAAAGGTAAGACGCATGCGCAGCATGACACCCCATACCAACCTGCTACCCTTTACCCTTTGTGGACAAGCTAACCCCAGTCCAGTACTGCTAGCACTATACAGGAGCAATGCATCATGGGAAATGTAGTGAGCTAATGTAAGACCATGTTTAACAGCGCAGACATCAGCAAGTTACTGAAAATAATGCAGATAAATGAAAGTGAAATGTGTAAAGCATTTATTGTAGTGACTGTGACACAGTAGCACTCAGTTGATATACGCTTATTTATACCTAGGGGCAAAATCAGGCAGTTGAGCCACAGACACAGAAGGGACTGCACCAGCGAGGGAGGAGAGTGAGGAAGCAGGGCCAAGCCAAGTACAAGCCTCGCAGGAGGAAGGTGACACGACTGGCAGCGCCCATGAAGATGACACTGTGCAGACCCCACAGTTGCTGCACTCCCCACAGCTTTCACAATCCCCTCCCTTGGTATTCTCACCAGAAACCTCACCATCACTGTTACAGTCCACTCCTGCAACCCCACCAGCCAGGAGGCGTGTCGTGGCCCCACTACCTGTAATGGAGGCAGCGGAGGGTGAGGGTGAGGCTCAAGTCACCGTAGATGTGAGTTCTGCAGCACTGCAGTCCACAAATGAGACAGTCACAGCTCGCAGAAGACAACGCAGGCCCAGCAGTGCAGGTGGACGTGGTGATGGCACTGTGTTCCGTGGGCTGGAGGGGAGCATGGTGCGCATTCAAAGGATGCAGGGCAAATCCATCCAAGCCTGCCACCGCCAATTCCGAGCCCTGAATGAGCAAATAGGAGACATGGGGAAGGGCATGAGAGACTTTGTGGAGGCAAATAAGGAGGTTGCGAAAACAAATGCGGACATTGCAGCAGGGATGTAGCAGATGAGCAACTCAATAACACAGCTATGCTCCAAACTAGACAGTCTGGAACACACAAGGCGCAGGGAGGCCCGTGTCCACAATACGGCCATCAATCGTTTGGCCACTGCCACATCCCTGCTATGCAGGAGGGGCATAAATATGCAGGAGGCCTTGACACAGAACACAGCTGAGGTCACCAGGGCCATGGCCAGAATTACAAGTGCACTAGAGACAATGCTGATTTCCCAAACTACACAGAATCCTGCCCTGGACGTGGCAGAGGCTGAAGACACTAGTAGCCGGAGCAGCATAGCAAGTGCTGTTGTGGAGACACGGAGGAGTAGCAGGCGCCCAGCTGAGGCTGCAGGGCACGCTGAACACAGCGACCAACATCCTAGTGGCTCAGGGAAGCGCGGGCGCAAGTGACATTACCGGTCATGGGTGAAGTAACCCGGGACATACAGTCCCCACGTTTATAATGTTAATTTTGTTGCACTTAAGTGCTTGAATGTTGTGGCAACACTAAAATACGTTGGTTCCCTACACAACCTGTCTGTGTCTCATTACTAACTCAGAAATAGTTGCGTGTAATCTCCTCACGTCTGTATCTGCCATCACTTGGTGTTGAGACTCCAGCAGGTTGTGTTTCAGGCACAGCAATGTCGTCGTCATGATCCTCATAGTCTGACAACTCCACCTCAGTACCCTTCTTCACAGCAAGGTTGTGCAACATAGCACAGGCAGCAATGATCTTACAGCAGGTGATGGGGGTATACTGCTGTGCACCTCCACTCTTGTGCAAGCACCTGAACCTGCTTTTCCAGATACCAAAGGTACGCTCTACGACATTTCTTGTGCTCTTGTGGGCCCGATTATATCTCCTTTGGCTGGGTGTTGAGGGGTTGAGGTAGGGGGTGAGTATGAAGGAGCGGAGGGCATATGCACTGTCTCCTACAAGGAAATGGGAATACATGACTCACATGCATACATGTACTTCTTACTGCAATAGCTGTTAAAGGGGTCGCACACTGTGTCTTACCTAGGAGGTATCCTTCACCAAATTCCTCCGCTGTCAGCCGTCAATAGATGCCGTTGTTCTGGAATATAAAGGAGTTGTGGGTACTCCCTGGAAATTTTGCCACAACGTCAGTGATGGCGCACTTGGCATTGCAGATCACCTGCACATTGATGGTGTGGGTGAACTTCCTATTCCTGTATATATATTCAGTGGCAGCAGGGGGACAAATGGTAATGTGCCTGCCATCAATGCAGCCAATGATATTAGGGAATCGCGCCATCTGGTAAAAGTCAGATTTTCAGCATGGGTTGCAGGAAAAGTTATATAATGCTCCATCCTCTGTAACATGGCATCAAGGAATTTGTGGAAAAAGCGTGACAGGCTGCTCTGGGTCACCCCACCTACTGCAGCAACCACGCTCTGGTAGCTCCCAGACGCGAACAGGTGTAGGCTGCACAGCACCTGCACGTGGGGTGGAATAGCATGTGCCCTTGGGGTAGTGTGCTCCAACAGTGGTTGGAGGTCCCTGATGAGGTCCAAGATGGTGTCTGGGGCCAACCTGTACCTCTGGAGTATCTCTGCCTCTGTGAGCATGAACAAGGTGATCCTCTGTCTGTAGACCTGCTCCTCTCTCTGCCATTCCCTCTCTCCTTCCTCCTGTAGCCGTAGCCGTCTTGCAATGACATAAAATGCCGCCATTGTTTAAAAAGAATTGCATTGTGGGTCCTTTTTTATAGGCTGTACCTGGTTACCACCTGATTACAATCCATGGTAAATACTGACTCTTAAATACCGAATTTCAAGCAAATTCAGTATTTAAGAGCTTACCTACATCTCAATATTCAATTTTACCACTTCTTATTTACCGATTCGGTATTTTACCGATTCGGTAACTTTACCGAATCGGTAAATGTACCGAATAGGTAAATTTATCGATTCGCAAACCGTTGCGATTCGGCAAATTTACCGATTCGGTAAGTTATCCGATTCAGTAAATTTACCGATTCGGTAACTGTACCGATTCGGCAAATTTACCGAATCGGACGATTTTCGGTCCCCTACATCACAAATGCTCAATACCGGTCGGTAACGGCCGAAAATACCGATTTTCGGCCGTTACCGACCGGTAAAGGGCTTCCTACATCTGGCCCCTAGAGTGTTAATGGTTGACGCTGATGGATGGCATTGGTGGTGGTTGATAAAGTGGAAAGACTTACACAGGAATGTGCTGCATAAGTCCGT
Organism: Lissotriton helveticus; assembly: GCF_964261635.1. Classification (NCBI taxonomy): domain Eukaryota; kingdom Metazoa; phylum Chordata; class Amphibia; order Caudata; family Salamandridae; genus Lissotriton; species Lissotriton helveticus. Next base: position 198,977,794 of record NC_136060.1, read on the forward strand.
TTAAGGTTCATGTTTTCATTAGTGTATTCGCATAATTTAGTATCAGGGCTGCTTTTAACACTTGAAGGTGTGAATGAATATCCATTTGGTTGCTGAACAGAGTTAATGGAGCCAAAGTGTTGAATGCATAATACATTGTTCAGTAGGGATGGTTGGTGTAAATTCTTAATTACGCAGTCTTCATGTTAAGGAATTCCAGGAGATGTTATTGTTCAATCCATCCACATCTGTCTTAAGATGATGGATCCAGCGTTGTTCCTTTTTGAAAAGGATTTGTTCAGCATTGTTGGTCTTTATCAGTAATGTTTCCAGTACTACCAAGTTTAGGTCATCCGCACTGTGGCTACTCTCTATGTAGTGTGTGCTCATCCTCGTAGTTGATCTTTTACAGTTCACGTTACTTTTCTGTTCACAGATACGCTGCTTTATTTTGCGACATGTCATCCCAATGTATCTCAGATTACAGGGACACACAATCATGTATATTACATGTGTGGTGGTGCAATGCCCAGGTTAAATCTGGTGGGAGTTGTAAGGTTTTAGTTACTCTTGTCATCTTGCAGACCAAGCAGGAGCACATGGTTGGTGTCCAACGACTGGGTTCATATTCCAGGCTGCTATTTTTGTGTCTCTCTTCAAGATTTGTGCCGGTCTGGTATGCACTAGAAAATCTTTAATGTTTCGCGTCCTCTTGTTCGCAAAACGATGTTTAGGCCAATTTAAGTTATTGGATGTGAGGATCCTCCAGTTCCTGTTCATGATTTTTTTCACTGTGTTCGATGATGTACCATATGTGGTAAAAACAGGTCAGTAGGTCATTAGGTGTCTCCCCTGGAATTGTTTCAAGTAGACATTCCCTTGGCTGATTGCAAGCTCTTTTCTGGCATTTCCTCATGATCTTCTTGGGGTAATCTCTCATCTCAAGTTAGTGTTCCAGTTCCTTGGCTTGTGTCTTGAGGGTGTTCTCAGTGTAAATTGTGACGTCCAGGAAGTCTAGTTGCTTTTTTTCTGACGTGCATATGAATCTCAGACAACTGTCTCTGGTATTGATCTATTCGAGGAACTGTTTTAGTGTTTCTTGGGTGTCCTCACAGATCATAAAGATGTTGTCAATATAGTGCCGCCAGAGTCTCACTTGAGTCAGATAGGGATTACTTTGATTTTATATATGTTGCTGTTAAAAATCGCTCACGTATAGTCCGGCTACTCTAGGGGCAAAAGTGCTGCCCATAGAAGTGCCGTGGGCAGGACAAATGATCCATTCCCCCTCTCTGATTTTGTACTAACCATTGGAAGCCGAATGGATCATTGCTTCTTCTTCTTCCCTCCCAATTGATTAAAATATATTCAAGCAGCGCACAGCTGTGGGAATACCCTGTGCAGTTACTGGCGACATACGCCAATCCTCCATTAACACGTACCACAAATTGTGGTTCTGTTTCAAAAATACACAAGTAGGAAGACAAAAAATAAGTAGAACATAGGCGTCCAACTTGAACAAATATGTGTGCCGGCAACACATAAAGAGGAGATCCAGATTTCGCAACTCTAAGCATGGCTTCCACCTGAGAGACCTGAATGGCATTGAAATGTTTCAGGCCTTCATTTGAACTTCTGTCAGTCGGTCGTTGGAATGCTCAACGTGACATGAGTTTTGAGGGAATTGATTGTAAATTAAAATAATGTTGTCATCATAATACACAGCTATACTGTCACATAGTCCCTGGGAGGGGAGAATCTGCTAGGAGCAAGCTGTTGGTGAAGGAGTTAAGAATTTTATAAAGTTCCTTAGTAGAATTTCCTGCCTGGTTAAGTTTTAGTATAACATGAGAGTTACATGCCTTTTTTAAGTTCTTATGACTAAGGAGTGAGGGGCAATTTAAAGTTAAGCTTATTTATTTCTGAATGGGATCTGCACCAGATTGTTTCCCAGGTGTTTGCATCTGGATTTTTCACTACGTAACTCTACAGTATACCAATCTTCACCTTTTCTTTAGAGTTACTATGTCGATGTTTCTCGGAGCCAACGTGTCTATCACTGCACTGATGGCGTCATAAAAAACCCTACGTTTCTTCGTACCGTCCATATGTTCATTAAACAGGAGGAGCAAATATTTTGCTAAAAGAGACATCGCTTTCGGAGGCCATTCAGGGGTCATACGGCAGTATGGTGTCTATGTCAACTATTAATCAGAAATGGAATCATAAAATTATCTGACCACATCAATGGGCAAGGGGCATCAGCAAGTACGAAGGATATATTCATAAATATGATATCCAGGGGATGACCTGCCGAGTGTGCAGGGTCAGTATTGTTATTCCCCAAGCCCAGGGAGGCCATATCAGCTAATAATTTGCAGCATCTGCATTCTCATTATCTTCGCTATGAATATTAATATCCCCTAGTAGCAAAAGGTTTTTGGAGGTAATGGTGTGAGGGGCAATTTTCTACATCATTTTTTAATTTAAATCTTTAAGTGGCCCAGGGGGACGAAAAATTAGAACGCCCTTTAAATTTTCCTGGGGTGTCAGATCAATTTTAAATATACAAATTTCCATCGTATTGTCCAATGCAGAGTCAATATCTGTGACTTTCAACGCCTCTTTGTATATTATGGCAACACCACCACCCACTTTCCCTTCTCTGCCAAGTCTGTCAAGTCTAAGAATCCGGTAGTTCTCAGGGAGGGCAAGGGCAATATCAGGCATTGAAATGGGCATACGCCATGTCTCAGTTAAAAAACCTAAATCTGGGGAATTCGAACTCACCAGATTCCAGAGTTCCATGGCATTAGGTAGTGAGTGTACGTTTGCTAAAGAACACAACTGGTTTGAAATGTGGGGTCTAACTTGACTCTATGAACTCTCTTCACTGTGAAGATGGGATCGAATTCATGAGAATGTTTCAATGTTGATTGCTGCATTTGCACCTTCTGTGTTATCTGACAAACTATCAATTCAGTGATTGTTACCCCTTGCATGGACTTCTGCATCATTTGTGTGCCTCTCAAGAAATTGAACTTACTCTGTGAGCTCTAGGAGTTGCTTGTTTACATCAGATATTTGAGGTAGAAGGTCTTTCAGCATGCGCTAATTGTGTTCAACTCTTTCCTTTAATTCCCACTGGCTCACTAGCCTGGCACCCAGTAAAGGTGAGAGTGTGAAATTGTCAGCCTTTAAAGGGCTGACAATTGCACACTCAGCCTTTAATAAGACTGGCCCAAGTTACCTTCTTAACAGGATGATCCCCTACCTCCTGAAAAGAGCCATACGGTCACAGTTGACCCATTTATTATCCATTCCATTCACCAATAGAAAGAAAAGGGGCAGTTTGCCTGCTCCGAGATTGCAGCCAACCTCTGGAATGATTTTCCCTCCCTCAGATGCATTGTTGATAAAACATTATTCTGCAAACAATTGAAAACTCACCTGTTTAAGGAATACGATGCCTCGGATCCTCCCTACTGGCTCTGGCCCAGTGCCGGGACACTTTCAGAGTATGTGTACACTCAACAAATCCTTTCATGCATTCATTAATTCATTTATTCATGCATTAGTCCCAGCTCTAGTGCTACAGCATCTATGCTTAGGTCTCTGCTCTAGACAGAGCATGTGCTGTCTCGAAGAGACATGTTGTATATGCTTTGAGGGATTCAGCCGGGCCCATAGGCTTCTCATTTGCTAGTTCCATCAAAGCTTTCCTATTCTTTCTCAACATTTGTCTACAGCGTGCATGCTTCATACCTCTTCCTGTGTTTAGCCTCTCCAAGAGCAGAGACCAATTACAACTACCCATTCACAGCTCCCAGTATTTGGAAAACTATTTTAATTGATTTTGAGCACTTCATAGGTACCGATACTACTGTCCATAGGTACCGATACTACTGGTCTGACCTTGCTACGTATGAGTGGTAAGTTCACCATTAAATTAGGAGCGGCAAAGCGCTCCTACACACACAACCCAGGCCTGAAAAGCTTCTAGAGTTCAGCACGAGACTGAAACATGTTGACCAACACCAGTGTGGTTGATTATTAACTTGATCCACACTCGCACCATTCCTTTTTTAATTTTCCACGTCACAATTTTTTCCATTAAATACTTGTCATAAAGTGATGTCGGGAATTTTAGCTTCCTACACTAGAGCACCTATACACCCTCTTGTTTTTCATTACTTGACACTACTGACAAACCAGTCGGTCTCCCTCCAGGTGGAGGTACAGCATATTCACTAAAAGAAAGACCTGATGATGATGCTGCTACAGTACACTGAGGCGGAGAACCAAGATATACTGCCCGATGCCTGTGTACGTATATGAGGGCTTTTATGAAGGTTCCCATACAAACAAAGACCCTGATCCATTCTCCCCTCTCTGATTTTGTACTGCAGGGACCTCTTACCATACCCAGAGCCTTTTGCGCTGAGTGTTCCTATGGCTGTCTCTTTCTGTACGTAGAACTCTGATTCAGGCTTTGTTCATTGGCCGCCTGGATTATTGTAATGCTCTACTAGCACCTGCTAACAAATCTCTTCTCAGAAGATTATAGATTGTACAGAATGTTGCTGCGTGCCTGGCTCTCAAAAGGCCGCCTCACACCTCCCCAGGGCTATTGTTAAAACAACTCCACTGGCTCCCCATCCCCCAAAGAATTAAAGTTCAAGCTTTGCTGCCTCGACCATAAAGCACTTTATTGTACGAGCCCTAGCAACCTGGTGGACAAGTTTAAAGTCTACTGTCTGAATCGTTGACTCAGATCGGAAGGTAAAGGGTTACTAGTGGTCCCCAGCTACAGAAAAATACAAACAAGCGGCAAAACTGTTGCCTACCTTGCCCTGAAATACTGCAACACCTTGCCGGAGGCCGTGCGCAAATGCCCCAGTCTTTTTCACTTCAGGAAATTCCTGAAGTAAGAAATATTGCGGGATTGATCTGTGTCTGTCTCGTACCCTCTCTATGGTAGAACAGAGATACCCTTGTGGGGGTGATTCCAGTACTTTACAAATCCCTTACATACATACATACATAGAGTACCAGTGAGACCCCCCTCCTCGGGAGAGCCACTGAGACTGTTGCTGACAATGATTTAACATTATTGAGATGCTGCACTACAGACTTGATTGACAAGATTATCCTGTGAACTTGAAGACTCAAAGGTAATGATCTTTCGAGACTCCACACTGGCAGTGCAGTACAGCCGAGCCTCCTTCATAAATGTCAAAGAGAGGCTAGAGACCTAAGTCTGAAATATGCACGTCTCTTTCAGGTAGAGATAAAATCATCACAAATCAGTGTTCTCTCAATGGATTAAACAACTTGATGCCACTGAAATGCATGCCAACAAGCAACATAAAGTCATCATTAAGCATTCCAGGTTGTGCTGTATCACGTAAGCTGCATCGCCATCAACAACTCAAGCATTTAGTAAAATGCCCAGGCCTTGACAGGTAACGTAGGAAAAGAAAGCAGCTCTAGTTGTAGCTGTAAACCTGTGGGCCTCTAACAGTCCTTAAACAAAGAAAGACACCAATGAAGCAGAGTCAGGGGGAAATGTTAAAGGGGCCAAATATTCTCTACCACTTATTCAGTCTAAGACAGGTGTGCCTTATTAGGGTTTGAGTAGAGGTACCTTGTGTAGCTGATACTCTATAGTTAGATGCTCAGATAAGATTTGCACTGGTGAAAGATAGATTGGATGAGTTGCCCGTGGTGCAAGTTTGCATATAATTCCTTAATAAACAGCTGCAAACCTTTCAGAACATGTTTTATTTTAAATTGTCAAACTGGTCTGGGATAGCATGGCTCTTGGGAGGAGATTTTAGCACCGAAAACTTGACAGGCCCAAACCACCATTGGCCCAGTTACCAGTTATCCTAGACTCCAAAACCCGTGAGCACTAGCTTCAACACTGATACTGTGGAATTCAATTCAAGTCAGTACAGTTTCAAACTTTATTCGGCTAATTAAGTAACAGCCATAAAAGTACATAAAACATAATGAAAAAACATCACAATATAGCAGAATAGAGCACAGTACATAATTTATAGACAAACATAATGCTAATACATAATTTACTAATTCCCACTACCAATACAATCTAATTCATGATACTCTTCCTCAAGTTTTAACCTTTAAGTAAAAAACAGCAACGTTGAAACACACTGAATAATCATTTACAATGACAAATAATGCAAGGTCCCTTTGTAATTCCTAACATTCTGTGCAACAAAAAGCGGTTTAAGATATTGCCGCCGATAACCGGAGTAAAAACTGCAAAATAGTATGAAGTACACCGTGCTCTGTTTAATTATACAATTGGGCAAGGAATCGACTCAAAGGGACACATCTTCATTGAAGGTCAGGCTACCAGATGGTGCACAATGCTAAGCCGAACCCTTGTCAGCACGTAACAATGTTGATTATTGGTAACTCTGGACCAATAGTTTTGATATCCCTCCTCCAAAGAAAGAAACATATACATGTGGTCTGTTGTTTTCATCATTTCCAATCTCATTCTAAGATCCAACTATCCCTAAAAAAAAGTCAATTTATCCGGGTTCTTGGTGAGTGTCAGGACATTAAAAGGAGCGTCCCACACCACCAATTTTAAAAAAAGTACTAGAAGAAGAGTTAATATACGACAACCTTGAAATATGTGAGGCGTTGTCCAAAGTTAAACAATCTAAAATGATCGCATTAGTAAAACTAGTCTCTGTTTTTGATCAGATAGAAAACCAAAGAAGGAGAGGTTTAACCAAAAGCAAATTCTCTAAGTATTGTAGTCCCAGCCCTTGGTGAACAAGACAGTTAGAAGTAGAGGTGGGGAGACAAAGTAAACATTTATCAAAACTGTTCTCCTCTAATTGTAGTTAGTTACTAGAGGTATAACACCAAAGTTTGGCCCAGTAGGTGGCAGGAGCCACTCCTCTATATATATCTATCATTTCATTAATTGCCGGCTAAACAATTTATAAGAAAATGTCAAAATTCCATTGGTGTTTCAGGCTATTTTAGATTTAGCATTAAGAACGTGTTGGGTCCAGCAGCCATAACTCGAGAATAGTACTCCTGAATGACAGAAAGAGTTTACACCAACAATGGGTGTATTATCAATAGAGGAAGATCTACATTGTTCTGATTTGTGCCCACAGATTATTCTGACAGTTTTAGATTTATTGATCGCCATTCCCCTTGTGGCCATAAACTCCCCAAAAGCATTCAACAATTTCTGTAGGCCACCCGGGGTCCTAGCTTCATCAGCAAATAATAAAACTGGAATAGGACGCCCTGCAACCAAAGAAGCATCCGCTTGTATGGCTTTTAAAAAAGTATCTACCCCAAAGCGGGCCAGCACTCACCCTGTGCTCCATAGCATACTGTACTTGATCAATTTGAATACAGGCGTGCACAAAAATGGACAATTGCTACTGGAGCACCAAAGGACATCAGCGTTGACTACAGAATAGAGTGGTCAGCTATATTGAATGCTCTACTAAGGTCTGCAAAATAGAGATAGAGAGACCCTGGTTGAGCCCAGGTATATTTCCCTATCAACAGATCCAAGTTAATGTGTTGCTCTATTGTTCCTATGCCCTTTCTGAAGCCAAACTGTACTGGAGATAGGATAGAATTATCATCTACCCAGTCCTCTAGCCTCTTCAGTAAAACTATGCTTATCACTTTTACCGAGGAGTCCAGAACTGACATAGGATGACAATTCTTTTTTGGTCAAACCTATCACCTTTCTTATAAATTGGCACCATAATGGATATGCCCCATGATGGTGGACTTGTACAGCTGGCAGCAGCATTAAGCACCCTAGCCAAAATGGGTCCCCATAACAACTGTTTTAAATACTCAACAAGCATCCCGTTGGGTCTAGGAGCCCTTCCACCAGCACTTTTTCGCAGGGTTAGAATCAACTAGGCTTCTGAAATATTTCGTGGAAGAGGGTTCTGATTAGATATTGTCACCTGAACATCACTTCCACCTTCCTTATGTGTATATTGAATGCTGCTAGAAAAATGTTCCACCCATGCTTCACAAGAAACAAATGGGTTCATCTCTGGAGTGTCATAATTTTTTTTAAACGGGGCAGTAGCCGTATCAAAAAATAGTTTACTATCTTTAAATTCTACCATTACAAACAACTTAGACCATACTTCTTCCTGGAGAGTGTTCTTCCTTATGGCAATTGGCTGTTTATATTCAGTGCTGAGAGATGTAATTAGGACAATATCCCGGGGAGAACTATGTAAGGGTACCTTCAGGCGCTGAGAGGGCAAAGTACATGGATGGTCAAACCATCCATCTTTACAAGTCAGAAATTCATTATTGGAACTTACTATGTGATTACAATTATCCAGTTACATGTGGGGCGTTACCTCATCATCTAAACAATAGTTAAATTCCATAGTATTACTGGTTAAGATGTCTTGAGTTAAACTATGTGGATCAACGCCTACCCATTTGATTCTCACCCCATTTGGTCTTGTGGGAATGATATTATTAGCTACAGATGAAATCACATTTTTCTTTCTACAAAAAAAGGGCAACTTAACTGGGTTATGACCACTAATTGAGGTCTGAACCACACTAGGGGTACCACACTTACGACTTGCTGAGACAGACACCACTCTATGGATGAAAATCGTGGCATCATTTCTTCCCCTAAAAGTAGAGATTAGGTTCCCATTCTCGCCCTTTCTACAAGTCAATAAATTCAGTTCATACTTGGCAATGGTTAAATTAAGGGCATCCCCATATGCATTGTGACAAAAGTGTGTGGAAACCACCCATCTTGATCGGAGAGTCCACACACAGAAGATACCACAAGGGAACAGACCTGGAGGTTAAAGTCTCCTATCCAAAGGATCACAAAGTTTGAAGAATAGGGTGCAGAAAGGCTTCCAAACCAAGATCAAGGGCATGAGTCACCTTGCTTTGCATACAATCATTATTGCAGAAGTTGACCGGTTCACACCCTCACTTGATAGTAAGCCACATCAACTGGGAATGGGGCCCTAGCATTGAGCTCTTTTTAATAGTTACAGGAAGCCTATTGGATATAAGAATCTGTAGCCCTCCCTAAGCCCACCCCGCACAATTGGATATAGCACCCATGAAATGTGAAGAGAACCCCTCAACATGTATCGGGTTCACACATTATGTTTACTGTAAACAAAGAACCTCAAGGTCAGATCGGGTACGGGCCCATTCCAAGCTTCCTATATTATTTGAATGTCCCCCCACTTTCTAGGATGCAAAATATGAACAATAATTTGTGGCCTAATTAGTGATCCTAAAGGGTAGAGCAATAGGACGCAAACAATTAGAGCTGGGATAAATACCATAACTACCATTAATAGCAGAGTCAGCACTATCAAAAGAACTAGAATTTCCATTGATATTACCGTGAGCATTCCAGGTAGTTCTAAGTTGGATAAGTCCATCCCAGCATGAGCCCCACTTCCTCCCATGGTATCTTTACCTCTCAACCTCACTTTAGTTATACTATCCATGAGTCAGTCATTAACTTGCAGGGAGCTCAGCACTTTAAATCAATTAGAAATAGCCGGAGGGGAAGAAAACAAATATCATGGCCATACACTCCAGGTGGATTATAACTCACTTTATGGGTAATGTCAGAAGAACGTAAATGAAAGTAGAAAAAGCCAAATTGATAGTGAGTCATGGTTCTAGTGAACGGGGAAGGCAGCGATGATTTGGCCAAGATTTCCCGGGCATGACCTGGATGACAACAATTAATAATAATGCAATGCCCTCTCAGAGAGTTCCTGAGCGACCCAACTCACCCCACTCTCCTAACAAACAATATTTGATGTGCACGATCAGGAGGAAATAAAATATTCATATTCAGCCAGTGCATACATTTGTTCTTCAGGGTTGCAGTGAATTCTTGTTGTACTGTACTGAGTCCAGAGGGGGCACATAGACCAAAACAGCCACATTGGCCAGCATGCAGATGGCAAATTAATTGTGGTAGGGTGACGGGGGGCAATCCACCATTAAGTTTGGCAACACTCAAACCAGAGTTTAGCTAATTCTGCAGCTGTGTTTTGAACAGGGAGAAAAATTCCCATTTTGGTTATCTATAACTGTTAACTGTGGACATAAGGGGCGGGGAATCAAAGCAACCCCCAATAAACTCCCAGTTTCAGACTCCCCACTGGCTGACACAAGGATGCCCCTAACCCTAGAAGACACCTTACTAATTTATTGTGACCTAATAGGATTAGAATTAATGACAGAACTTTTCTTGCCTAAATTTGTATGGGATCGCTCAACTATAATATCACTGGCGCTAACCATACACCTACTAGTTTTTGCAGCAACAAAGGGAAGTTACTTTATGAATATTATCTTCTAAACTCTCCAGATTCTCCTTTAATGGTAAAATCCTGTCTTTAACAATTTCCAAAAAGTTACGTATGGTAGGAACCAAATGGGACACATCTATAGAGGCAGAATTATTGTCAAACCCAGTACAGGTTTGTAAAATCGGTACAGTAGGGTTTGTACTAGCAGCCACCACCCTCTTGGACTTTCTCTTGCATTCCCCCATTGGTGACCGTACCAGCGAAACTGAGGCGAGATGGGGAGAAGCTGCCTCTGTTACTTTAGGCAGCTCAAGCGGGGTGTAACTATCTAGGACCTCCTGATTATCATGCAACCCACTTGATAATAACTCTCCACCCATATCAGACACCCCATTGCTTCCCACATGGCCACTTGGCCCACTTGGCCCAGCCATACCCAGGGAAAGGAGATGTTCAGCCAGATCAATCTCTTTAGAGATAACCCCCACAGATAATCCTAAAAAACAATTAATAGTTGTGTGTTTTATATCAACTACATCTTTGGGACCTCCAGGTTGACGTTCCCCTTGCTATCAGGAAAGTCCATATAAAAAAACATTTCACTTGGTTCCCTTGTTTAAACATCCACAACAGTTCATTTGATTCTCTTAGTTGAAAAGGATATATGGCACACGTATACTATAACTAATCACTGGCATTTTAGTTCCACTTACTTCAAAGAAAATATAAGATGAGGAATCCAGCTGTGTACGACAAAGGAAGACATCAGTACAGAATGAAAAAAGGACTAGAAGCCAAGAGAGTAGGCCTAGCCCAGCCTCGTCCAGATGCGGACGAGTGCAGATGGGCCAGTGCGCATTCAGTCCTGCTTGAGTCCCACGTCGATTTTACGGTGTTTACGGCCCATTCTACAGGCCGGTCCACCCCAGCAAGAGGATCATGAAGCAGCGATTCAGGCAGCACACGGCCCGGTTTTGGCATCCCATGCTGCATCCCATGCTGCAAGAGTCCTGCGCCGATTTTACGGCGTGCCCGGCCCCTCCTCCATGCAGATGCAGGCTGGGGGACAGAGTCCTACCCCAGCAAAAAGATCAGGCAGCAGTGTTGCAGGAAGCACACAGCTCGGTTTTGGCCAACTCAAGATAAGTTCAACTTCATTTGGTCATATTAATATAGACCACAAAAGTAAAATACAGTTGCGTACAGCAAAGCACAGTAAAAACTGTGGAAATTCAAACAAATCCTTAAATACAGATAAAATCAAAATGCAGATAAAACACAATCTCCAAGTACAAAACATGAGATATCATCACTATAAAAACCTACCTACAGACTTCTAAAACAGAAGGACAAGCAATTGAAAAGTGGGTCTAAATAACATGTTACATCTCACAAAGAGATTATATTCAGAACATAAGACATATTTCATCTTTGTACTGAAATTACAGTAAGTACAGTGCATTACAACAATACAAGAAGGTCTAGGAAGAAAGAATGCTATGCAAACAAATGATGGCCGGAATGCTGAATAAATCATACATTCACCCCAGTCAAGAGATCTGGGGTACATCAATCAAGCAAGCCTGGCTGATGAAGGGTAATACCCACAAACTGGTCCCAGGATGCTTGTTTCCAGTCAAGGGAGGACATGTCTTGGCAGTTCGGTCTGGACTGTTCCCATGAGGCACAGGGTCAAGACTGATTTGCATATGGCTGGGTCTAAACTGGGATGGCATGGTGAGTAAAAGAACAATGGATTTAACCCAGATATCTTGAATGGGGTGAATGTATGATTTATTCAGCATTCCGTCCATTATTTGTTTGCGTAGCACTAGACAGAAAAAATGGCACGGGCGAAAATGCATCTAAAACCAAAACATGCAAAAGGCAAACAGTTGAATGGAGGACTAACCAAGCAGGACTAACCTAGTAACAGTAGTCATCATGATATATTGTTTCTCAGAGGTTAAGCTACCAGAACTCAGTTACTTTTAATGGAATATGCATTGTCATTTGAGATGTCAACAGTGATATCATCAGTGATGTCACTGACAATGTAATATGTGATGTCATCAGCGGTGCATTGCGGGGTCACAAGTTTTAGTTAGCTCAGCTAACTATAACAGCTGAATTTCTTAGGTTTTGTACAAGTGAAATGTCAGCCTAACTATAACTTCCCTGTAACCTTTGGTTCTTTCATTGAATTTCTAAGGGTTTCTAAATGCTAATACCTAACTGTAACATCCCTGAAATCTGTGTTTTTTTCTGTGAATTTCTAAGGTTTTTTAACTAGCAGTTGCTTTTGAAGACTGGTGGAGAAAGAGGGCTGGGCCTCCAACCACCGTTCAGGAATTCTGCTGCGTAGGACTTACAAGAGCTAAAAGGAGGGCTTCTTGGCCACCAAGGCCCCTCAGGAGTAAACTGGACTTCATCTCCCAACCAATAGTGGGCCAGGAGGCGCTTTTGCAGAGAGGTGGGGAAAGGCAGCTGTGGCCTTCGAAGACCTAGCAATCCCACTGTGTCGGACTTACTGGCATTAACAAGAAGGGTAGTTGGCCCCCAGGGACATCCTTGGGGGCTAAATACCCCTCCTAATGCCTCCAGTGAGTCTCACACAGCAGGATTGCTAAATCCCGATACCAGGCCATGCCCACTTTATCCACCGCTCGGCGAATACGTTTACTGGTACGCTCTTGGCTGGAAAATGAGGTCCCCTTGCCTCTTGAGTGGCCTTGGGGGTAAAGTTATGGCTCACCCACTGCTGGTTTGTCAAAAAAGGAATTTCCTTTGGCATGCGCTTAAAGACTCATTAAAGATTATAATCTGTAGACATGCTTGCTTATCTCACTCATGGCAAGTCATACTCAAACCAAAAAATTTAAGGGAATTATAACCATATACCCAAGGTTAACAGTCTGAAGAAGGTTTTTGTTAAAAATTAATAGTTCTTTTTATTCATAATAGTATCATAAAAAACATCAATCATTTAATGCAAAAACATTCATTTGTAATATCTGTGACAGAACATCTTAAATACACACAATTGTATAGTTCATAAAAACATCAAGAGTGAAATTAAAAAAAGAGAGTACATGCACACGACAATACAGTATGTCATTGAAAGGCACACATTCATGATCCCACAATATTAGGGACTAGAATCTGACACTGCAGTACTGAAATGTAGTCTGTATTTCCACCCTTTTCACAGATTATCTTTCAAGTAAGGCCATCGACGAGTTTCAATGGTAAATCTTATAATACCATCTTTATCAAGACTTTATTAATGACTCTCAAATAAATTGGTGTTAACTGGAACCTTTACAATACCTGTATGATAAAACATACATGTCAGCATCTGTGTCTAAATTGGTATTACTGCTTCAATTGGAAATACATTAAAAAACTAATTTTTATAGAAAACATCACAATAAAATGGATGTGTTTAGTGCCTGCCCTGTCCATAACTGATGGCTACCCTGACAAGATAGTTTCTATGAACAGTAGAAGGCTAATACATCAAGATGGGATCTACCCATCAATATACAGTCTACATACTATCCTAGAAAGCTAAATATTTCACCTGGGTACACCCTCTCCCGGGCACAGCAATTATAGTTCCCTTTGATCTTAATGGCACTATCAGCCTGCAATATTAACACACTATCCTTCTTTCATAATCACAAACTCACCCATTCTGGACAAAATTCAATTTAAATTTATATAATTCATATTGCCTCAACTTTTTATAATAGGAAGAGGATAATCTGCTTAAAAAGTGTTGGAGTGCAAGTTCAGGGATGAAACCTCAGTCCTCCTCACACATTATATCTTCGCTCAAGTCACAGGGCATATCTACAACACAATTGCAACAGAATTACCCTGATTGAGATTGAGACAGGAGACCTTCCACCTATTTGACCGAAAGTTTCATATTTCTCACCTAATTATTGCCGGTTTCAAGCTCCCACTACGGTTTATTGTGTTGGGGCTTCGGAGCTCAAATAGTGCATTGGTTCTCAGCACTAAGTATGCAGCGATTCTATGGAGAGGTTAAGGGACATGATATTAAAAATCTACGAGCCTCTCCTCTTACTATAGCCCATCTCTCGTTTTAAATCCGGGAGTTGTTGAGATACCATATTATTAGAACCTCTCAGGTTCACTCTTAATCTGTCTTTGCTTTACTTGAATATTGGCGTTACCCTTTTTAAATTCGGGTCGGGGAAGAAAGAGAAAATTATGTATATTTCGAAGGCATTTTTAATTTTCCCTGCTCCTCATCAAAACTTTCGACTAATATTGCCCGCTGTTATATTTGTCAGAACACCTGCGCTGTATTGGAGTACTTGTAGGACTTCTAGTAGTATCGCCCTAGTTAACGTATGCTCAACTACCAATTTTCTCTTTTTTAAAGATTTATCGGCCTCCCACCCGGGACACCTTCCCCCAGTATTATAATTCCTCCCCACATCTAAGTTAAGGACTACTCCTTCTGTCAGCCCTCTGTTGCTTGCTTTTGTGTACTTACTATTTTGCGTGCTGGCGCGTCTGATCACTCATACAATCTCATTCGTGTTGAAGTGAGTTTCGGGTTAAAAATGCTTTTATGTACTAAAGTGGAAGCCTCACCTGTTCTGTCAGGGTGATTTACGACCCTATTATATGCAAATGAGCAAAAGACAAACCAGTGATTTGTGGTCAGCCGATGATTTATGGCTGATGATTTATGATACCCACGCAGAATGATTTGTGATAACAAAATGATGACAGATTTGTGACCAAATGATTTATGACAGCCCAATGATTTATGACCATGAATTATGGCGGCTGATTTATGATGATCATGCAAAGCGTTTTATGACAACAAGATGATGACTGATTTGTGACAGAATGATTTATGATACCCGATGAATTATGACCCACGATTTATGATGACCAAATGACATTGAGCAATAACCAATTGTGATAATGTATGATAATGATTTATGACCCCGGCTTGAGAAGGTATCTAGTGGAGTTGGACAAATATTACGTATATCATGAGTAATAAAACTGCGGTCAACAACCACCACAAAAACAATGTCTGTTGGCTGTGTGTAGTAATACATGTACACGGGTATAGTACGGTTCCGGGAATAGGCGCAGTGCGGCCGTTAATAATCTACCTACTAGATCCACCATATTGTAATGTACCTTGCTGTTCTTTCTCGTAATTGGGATAACCATGTTATAATCTCATTGCTCATTAGACCTGCATTGGAGAGGCGGTTCTTAGTCTCTTGTGGTTCCTTTCCTAACTATGAGGTTCCATGTTATACCTTGAATATGTTAATATGGACAATTTTAAAACGTTCAGTTTTTCAGAGGATCAATTTCACAAACTAATCAACCAAAATCCTCGTAATCACCCACTGCTGGGCCACCCCTGAATAGTCTTAGAAATTTATGATTGGGGTACTCCATTGTCCAGTTAAATGACACTGTGAATGACGTCTGCACATGACCATTCACAGGATCCAAAAAAGGATGACGAGAAACAAAGGTTGCGCTTAGACATTTACAAATACTGGAACAATGAAGAAATAGCAGTGATAAACTCCCCAAGTAAATTCAGAAGTCAGGATTTTGAACCAGATCAGTTACAGTTCAGTGGAGAGCTGGTCTTGCTTCTTCAATAAACCGGTCTAACCATCTGAAGGCTGTTCATATTTTTTCCATTGTTGATGTGGAAATTCCTGCCACTTATGCCATGCTTGTCTAAAATGGGGTCAAATCTTCATCTAAAGGATTCTCTGAACCAAAGCACTTGGCAAGCTAACTGCTAACATATCAAACCTAGACTGTACCCAACCCCTGACTCTCCATGTAATAGAGGACATCAGAACAGCCATGCATTAACGCAAACATCGGGCAGAGCCTGGCGTAAAAGATGCATCATGCCATCACCCACCATTGATGTGAACTTCTACAGCATGCGGGGGATGGTGGCGAGGCCGGCGGAGCGGAGCAGACGGTTGGGGGTGTAAGTGAGTCGTCTTTTGAGGTAAGCTGGTCCGGTGTTGTAGAGTGCCATGTGTGCGTGTGTGAGGAGCTTGAAGGTGATCCTCTTTTTGAAAAGGAGCCAGAGCAGGTCTCTCAGGTGGCGGGTGATGTGGCTGTGGCGAGGGATGTCGGGATGTCGGGGATCAGGTATGCTGAGGCGTTTTGAATGCGTTGAAATCATTTCAGGAGTTTGGCCGAGGCTCCTGCGTAGACGGCGTTTCCGTAGTCCAGCCTGCTGCTGATGAGGGCCTGTGTGACCGTTATTCTTGTTTCTGTGGGGATCCACCTGTAGATCTTGCGGAGCATGCAGAGCGTGTTGAAGCAGGAGGACGAGACGGCGTTGACCTGCTTTGTCATAGAGAGAGAAGAGTCGAGGATGAACCCCAGGTTGCGTGCGTGTTCGGTAGGTGTTGGAGCTGTTCCCAGTGTGGTCGACTACCAGAAGTCATCCCAGGCCGAGGGGGTGGAGTAGAGGATGAGGACTTCCGTCTTGTCTGAGTTTAGCTTCAGTCGGCTGTTCTTCATCCACTCTGCAACGGCTTTCATCCCTTCGTGGAGGTAGGTTTTGGCGGTGAGGGGCTCGTTGGTGAGGGAGATAATCCGCTGGGTGTCGTCGACGTAGCAGATGATGTTAAGGTCATGCAGTCGGGCGACGTGGGCGAGCAGTGCCATGAAGATGTTGAACATGTCGGGCTGAGAGATGAGCCCTGGAGTACGCCGCAGATGATATCTGTGGCTTCGGAGCGCAAAGGGGGAGGCAGACGCTCTGGGTTCCGCCGGAGAGGAAGGAGGTGGTCCAGTCTCGAGCCTTGTCTCGGATCCCAGTGGAGGCATGTGTGTAGGGTGCGGTGGTAGACAGTGTCGAAGGCAGCTGACAGGTCCAGGAGGATGAGGGCCGTGGTTTTGCCGTTGTCCAGCATGGCCTTGATGTCATTGGTGTCGGCGATGAGGGCAGTTTTGGTGCTGTGGTTGCTGCAGAACCCGGACTGGGATGGGTCCAGGATTCTGTTCTCCTCGAGGTAGCGGGTCAGTTGTCTGTTGAGGGTCTTCTCGATGACCTTCGCTGGGAACGGGAGACGGGAGATGGGCCGGTGGTTTTTGAGGTCCTTGGGGTCAGTCTTGGGTTTTTTGAGTAAGCCGTTGATCTCGGCGTGCTTCCAGCTCTCCGGGAAGGTCGCTGTCTCGAAGGAGATGTTGTTGGTTTTGTGGAGATGGGGTGCAATGGTGGTGCAGGCTTTCTTGAAGATCAGCAAGGGACCCTCGTCTGGGCATACCCATCCCACTTAGGGTGAAAAGTGTGACTGCAACAAATGATGGACGGAATGCTGAATGATTCAAACATTCTCCCCCAGTCAAGAGATCTGGGTAAATCCATCTTTTTTTGTCCACTACGCCACCCCAGTTCGGACCCAGCCATATGCAAATCAGTCTTGACACTGGGCCTTATGGGAACAGTCCAGACAGAACTGCCAAGCCAGGTCCTCCCTGGACTGGAAACAAGCATCCTGGGACCAGTTTCAGGGTATGTCACCCTTCATCAGCCAGGCTAGCTTGAATCCAGTGGCACAGTGAGCAATGGACCCACGTCTGGGCATACCAATCCAACTTAGGACAAAAAGTGTGACTGCAACAAATGATGGACAGAATGCTGAATGATTTAAACATTCTCCCCCAGTCAAGAGATCTGGGTTGGATCCATCTTTTTTTGCCCACTATGCCGCCCCAGTTTTGACCCAGCCATATGCAAATCAGTATTGACCATGTGTCTAATGGGAACAGTCTAGACCGAACCGCCATGCCAGGTTCGCCCTGGACTGGAAACAAGCATCCTGGGACTGGTTTCAGGGTATGTCACCCTTTATTAGCCAGGCTAGCTTGAATTCAGTGCCACAGTGAGCAAGGGACCCATGTCTGTGCAAACCCATCCCACTTAGGGTGAAAAATGCGTCTGCAACAAATGATGGACGGAATGCTAAATGATTCAAACATTCTCCCCCATTCAAGAGATCTGGGTTATATCCATCTTTTTTTGCCCACTATGCCACCTCAATTTGGACCCAGCCCAACATGTGCAAATCAGTCTTGACCCTGTGCCTCATGGGAACAGTCGAGTTCGAACTGGCAAGCCAGGTCCTCCTTGGACCAGAAACAAGCATCCTGGGACCGGTTTCAGGCTATGTCACCCTTCATCAGCCATGCTAGCTTCAATCCAGTGGCTCAGTGAGCACGGGACCCACGTCTGAGAATATCCATCCCATTTAGGGCAAAAAGTGTGACTGCAACAAATGATGGACGGAATGCTGAATGATTCCAAAATCCTCCCCCAGTCAAGAGATCTCGGTTAAATCCATCGTTTTTTTTCCAACTATGCCACCCCAGTTTGGACCCAGCCATATGCAAATCAGTCTTGACCTTGTGCCTCATGGGAACAGTCCAGACAGAACTGCCAAACCAGGTCCTCCCTGGACTGGAAACAAGCATCCTTGGACTGGTTTCAGGGTATGTCACCCTTCTTCAGCCAGGCTAGCTGAATCCAGTGGCAGAGTGAGCAAGGGACCCACGTCTGGGAATACCCATCCCACTTAGGGCAAAAAGTGTGACTGCAACAAATGATGGACAGAATGCTGAATGATTCCAAAATCCTCCCCCAGTCAAGAGATCTGGGTTAAATCCATCGTTTTTTCACCCACTACACCACCCCAGTTTGGACCCAGCAATATGCAAATCAGTCTTGACCTTGTACCTCATCGGAACAGTCCAGACCAAACTGCCAAGCCAGGTCCTCCCTGGCCTGGAAACAAGCATCCTTGGACCGATTTCAGGGTATTTCACCCTTATTCAGCCAGGCTAGCTGAATCCAGTGGCAGAATGAGCAAGAGACCCACGTCTGGGCATACCACCCCACTTAGGGCAATAAGTGTAACTGCAACAAATGTTGGACTGAATGCTGAATGATTCAAACATTCTCCCCCAGTCAAGAGATCTGGGTTAAATCTATATTTTTTTGCCCACTACGCCACCCCAGTTTGGACCCAGCCGTATGCAAATCAGTCTTGACCCTGTGCCTCATAGAAACAGTCCAGACCGAACTACCAAGCCTGGTCCTCCCTGGACCAGAAATTAGCATCCTGGGATCAGTTTCAGGGTATGTCACCCTTCATCAGCCAGGCTAGCTTGAATCCAGTGGCACAGTGAGCAACGGACCCACGTCTGGGCATACCCATCCCACTTAGGGTGAAAAGTGTGATTGCAAAAAATGCTGCGCAATGGTGTGCGCAGATTTATGGTGACCGGTGGAGAAATGCCACTTTTAGAAGTTACAAAGGGGTTGGAAGCGCACTCACTATTCTTGCTTGTCAATCAAGTTCAAACAAATTTAAGATCAATCTTACATAGGTGCTGCAGCGTCGCACTTGCTGCCTCTCAAGTGCTGAAAAACATAAACTCAAAACGGACCGCAAAGGGTGGCAGGGCACGCTGCGCACTGTGCTTATTGAGTCCTCGGGGACTCTGTACTTAAATATTCAATGTCATACAATGGGTCATTCAAGTGTAATTATTAAATCAAATAATATCCCAGAAAGATATACGTGGACTTATGAATATACTTTTATGTCTCTCCTTATAATCAAAACAAATAGATTAATTTCTTCATAGAAATCAAATATGACAAGTACAAATAAAAAAATACACGTTCATTACAGCACGCTAAACATTCAAATACAGTTATAGTACACGTTTTCTGATAGAAGATCAGAACACGACAATTTTTTGCATAAAATTTTTTTGCAATGCCCGATGCATTTCGGGACGTTGGAGTCCCTTCCTCAGGGGCAATCTGAAAAAACAAAATACGACTGATCAAGGTCTCTAATATTATTGTTCATGATGAACAAGTAAATGCTTAATTATTCAAACTCAATTGGCACCATGTGCCGGTCTGTACATTGTGTTGTTACAAATGGTGTGCTTGCATTTACGAGATATTGCACGTGGACCAGATATAGTAGTGTCACTACATTGATGACCAAACAGTGCTAAATGTGGATTAATAGTGATAAACCAATCCAAAGCAATGCACCATAAATTAATAAAGAATAAGGTGATGGGTGCCTTAGGGTAAGAAAAAAAAAAAGGTGTGCACCTCATGTGACTACTCTCAAAATGAAACGAAACTCTAAAGAAATAGTGAGAATTGCAAAACGTGCAAGGATCACAAAGAAATGAGAGAATTCCTGATACCTGGCTGAGCGCTGCTACAAACCAACTGAACCATCACGGAATAATTCCAACACTTAAAAAACTCATGATGAGAGAACTCTACATGAGAAGTATACAAGACTCGTCCCATACCTGATAATTAGAGTCAATTAACTTCCTGAACAATGTCCAAAAAAGATCTTCCCAGTAAGAGTGGGTGCTTCGAGGACAGTCAAGAATACTGTGCTGCCACTGCATAAATGAAACAAGATCCTCCATAAGATCTCACGATATACTGCTACCAGAAACCACTAATTAAATTCAAGAATATAAATGCAACCCTAGTGCAATGATATTGTTAAAAACACTTAGCGGCGCGACTGACGCCGAGCTGATAACCACTCAACTCGCCCAATGAGCTGTTCTGCGTGGAGAGTACGGCCAATTCCAAAAAGCTCTAAAGGGATAGGGCAAAACTGTTAAGATAATGTCCCATCGCTATCAAACGCGACATACGCCATGCCACGGCGAGCGATAGTTCCTCACCCTCCTGATTGCATCCGTCCCGTTTCCGACTAAGTGTTCCGCTACATGCTGCCTGCAACGAAGTTTCTCGGGGAGCAGTCTGTTCCCGGCTTAAATTAACGCTGTAGACATCGACATGAAAACTGGACTAGTTTAAAAGTTGGCATTTCTGCGTGCTATGTGTCTGCCTGCCTGAAGTGAATTGCATGTCTGGCTTGTGAGTGACAGGTGCTGAGAGGTGTGGTTAGCTCCTGGAGGGGCTGGGTGAGTCAACACTAGGTTGAATGGGACACCTGGGCTAAGAGTAGTGTGAGGGGTAATCCCCTGACTCTGAATAGATTGATGTCTTCCCTAGTAAATGCTGGCTCCACCCCCCCTGTGGTGTGTCTGATGACCAGACCCACCTGACAAAGTTTTAGAGGAGCTTTCAAAATAAAATGCTCCAATTCTCCCCTGAACCAGTTACAACTGGTTCCCCCATGTCTGCACTTTAGACAAAGGAATTGGGGATATAAATATAGGGGCTATGACTCCATGAGGCTGTTCAGTTCAGCTCCTGTTCTTGTGCTGTGCTGGGGGCTTGCAGCTCCTGGGAACTAGGAGGAACCGCCATGAGGGCTTGCCTCCCTGCTGGAGGGCCATGTGTGCTGGCCTCCCTGGGCCCAGCTGTGCCCCCAGAAACTTTGCTTGGTGACCTATTTTTCCCCCTTCTGTTGCAGTCCAGGCTACTAGTGCCTCGTGAGCGCTACATTTAAATTGCCAGCAGAGGAGAGTCTCTGGCACTGGCAGCGTGAGGCTGCAAGGAAATCCCGGCATGTGGGATTCCCCCCTAGGACTATGCTAGTAAAGCAGGAGCTCACCCTGCGCTTTGTTAAGTAGAGCGGGAGCCTACCCCGCTTTATGGATATTTTCGGCGGGAGCCCACCCCGCATTGTGGTGCCTTGACAGCGGGTGCCCACCTAGCATTTGGTTTTATTTGAAAACGGGTGCCTACCCGGCAATTAAGCTTTGTTCTAACACAGGTGCCCACCCCAAATTTGCTTGCAGCCAAAGGGCTGTCGCTCCGTGAGCAGCGACCCGGAAAGGAATCCAGATTGCCAGGAAGTCAGGCATTGTGGGCGGGGCCTCCCCGTGGGGAGGAGAAGAAGCTCTGCATGGAGTAGAAGCCAGGTGGGAGCCCACCCTGCACTCGCGGCCAGCCAAGAAGAGCGACCAGAGTCCTGAGGGCTCTCCCTACCCATCCTTCTTCTACGTGACCAGCATCAGAAAGGAGGAGGAACCTCGTGCTTCCCCACCGCAGACCAGAGAGGAAGGCAACATGGTGAGCAGGTCTCCCATGATTGGGAGGGAGCCCCACTTGAGGCAGAGTCCTTGAGGAGCGGGAGTTTCTCAGACACCACCGAGCCTGCTCCTGCTGCACTGAAGAAGCAGAGGGCAGGAAAGAGGCTGTATGCACCAAGGTGGGGCTCCTGTGGGCTTGGGAGAGCCATGCAGTGCTGACCAGAGGAGAAATTCCCCTGTGCAGGAGCCGTTGAGTGAGGGCTCCAGGAGAGTTGTGCCCATCAAGGCACAGAGTCTGTGCCACCTTCATGAGTGAACAGCAAAACACACAAAATGATGGACGGAATGTTGCGCAATGGCAAAACATTCACCCCCAGTCACAGATCTGGGTTTAATCCATCGTTATTTTGCTCACCAAGCCACCCCAGTTCAGACATGGCCATGTGCAAATCAGTCTTGATCCTGTGCCTCATGAGAACAGTCCAGACCGAACTGCCAAGCCATGTCTTGCCTGGACCGGAATCAAGCATCCTAGGACCGGTTTCTGGCTATCAGCCTTCATCAGCCAGGATGGCTTGACTCCAGTGGCTTAGTGAGCACGGGACCCCATCTGTGCATAACCTTCCCACATAGGGTGAAAAGCAAAACACACAAGATGATGGTTGGAATGTTGCATAAAGGCAAAACATTCATCCCCAGTCACAGATCTGGTTCTAATCCATCGTTATTTTGCTCACCAAGCCACCCCAGTTCAGACATGGCAATATGCAAATCAGTCTTGACCCTGTGCCTCATGGGAACAGTCCAGACCAAACTGCCAAGCCATGTCTTCCCCGGACCGGAATCAAGCATCCTAGGACCGGTTTCTGGCTATCAGCCTTCATCAGCCAGGATAGCTTGACTCCAGTGGCTTAGTTAGCATGGGACCCACGTCTGGGCATACCCTTCCCACATAGGGTGAGCAGCAAAACACACAAGATGATGGATGGAATGTTGCACAATGGCAAAACATTCACCCCCAGCCACAGATCTGGGTTTAATCCATTATTATTTTGCTCACCAAGCCACCCCAGTTCAGACATGGCCATATGCAAATCAGTCTTGACCCTGTACCTCATGGGAACAGTCCAGACCGAACTGCCAACCCATGTCTTCTCTGGACCGGAATCAAGCATCCCAGGACCGGTTTCTGGCTATCAGCCTTTATCAGCCAGGATAGCTTGACTCCAGTGGCTTAGTGAGCACAAGACCCCATTTGGGCATACCCTTCCCACATAGGGTGAACAGCAAAACACACAAGATGCTGGACGGAATGTTGCACAATGGTAAAACATTCACCCCCAGTCACAGATCTGGGTTTAATCCATCGTTATTTTGCTCACCAAGTCACCCCAGTTCAGACATGGCCATATGCAAATCAGTCTTGACCCTGTGCCTCATGGGAACAGTCCAGACGGAACTGCCAAGCCAGGTCTTCCCTGGACTGGAATCAAGCATCCTAGGACTGGTTTCTGACTATCAGCCTTCATCAGCCAGGATAGCTTGACTCCAGTGGCTTTGTGAGCACGGGATCCACCTCTGGGCATACCCTTCCAACATAGGGTGAACAGCAACACACACAAGATGATGGACGGAATGTTGCAGAATGGCAAAACATTCACCCCCAGTCACAGATCTGGGTTTAATCCATTGTTATTTTGCTCACCAAGCCACCCCAGTTCAGACATGGCCATATGCAATTCAGTTGTGACCCTGTACCTCATGGGAACAGTCCAGACCGAACTGCCAAGCCATGTTTTTCCTGGACCGGAATCAAGCATCCTAGGACCGGTTTCTGGCTATCAGCCTTCATCAGCCAGGACAGCTTGACTCCAGTGGCTTAGTGAGCATGGGACCCACGTCTGGGCATACACTTCCCACATAGGGTGAACAGCAAAACACACAAGATGATGGGCGGAATGTTGCACAATGGCAAAACATTCACCCCAGTCACAGATCTGGGTTTAATCCATCTGTATTTTGCTCAACAACCCAACCCCGGTTCAGACATGGCCATATGCAAATCAGTCTTGACCCTGTGCCTCATGAGAACAGTCTAGACCGAACTGCCAAGCCATGTCTTTCCTGGACCGGAATCAAGCATCCTAGGACCGGTTTCTGGCTATCAGCCTTCATCAGCCAGGATAGCTTGACTCCAGTGGATTAGTGAGCACGGGACCCACGTCTTGGCATACCATTCCCACATAGGGTGAACAGCAAAACACACAAGATGATGGCCGGAATGTTGCACAATTGCAAAGCCTTCACCCCCAGTCACAAATCTGGGTTTAATCCATCGTTATTTTGCTCACCAACCCACCCCAGTTCAGACATGGCTATATGCAAATCAGTCTTGACCCTGTGCCTCATGGTAACAGTCCAGACCGTACTTCCAAGCCATGTCTTCCCTAGACCGGAATCAAGCATCCTAGGACTGGTTTCTGGCTATCAACCTTCATCAGCCAGGACAGCTTGACTCCAGTGGTTTAGTGAGCATGGGACCCACGTCAGGGCATACCCTTCCCACATAGGGTGAACAGCAAAACACACAAGATGATGGACGGAATGTTGCACAATGGAAAAACATTCACCCCCAGTCACAGATCTGGGTTTAATCCATCATTATTGTGCCCACCAAGCCACCCCACTTCAGACATGGCCATAGGCAAATCAGTCTTGACCCTGTGCCTCATGGGAACAGTCCAGACCAAACTGCCAAGCTTGGCAGTACGGGCTGGACTGTTCCCATGAGGCACAGGGTCAGACTGATTTGCATATGGCCATGTCTGAACTGGGGTGGTGGAGTGAGCTAAAGAATGGTGATGGATTAAAACCAGATCAGCTTACTGGGGGTGAGTTTTTGATTTGCTCAAACGCTCCATCCATCATCCCCTTTGGTATCACCTTCATGCATTGCCCAGCCTGGTAGAGGACCGCTCCCTCGTTGGGGGTGATTTTTGGTTCAAGGAGCCCAGAGCAGGGCCCTACAGCCCAGTGGCACCTCTAGGGTCGGGGCGGTCGCGGAGGAGAGCGGGCCCCCCTATGTTGTGCAGGTTTGGTTAGAGAGTCTCCAAGAGGGGCTTCTTGAGTGGCACATTGTGTTTGAGGGCCCAGAGGGGCCCATGCATTTTCCAGTGTTGGCCACATTTCTTTACAGCTGCGCAGCACCTGCGCAGGCAGCTGAAACATTGGTGCATTGATTGGTAGGGCCCCCCTGAGGGGTCCAGAGGTACTGTGGTGCCAGTGATGTTCCCAGCACATGGACGAGTCCCAGGAGGGGACCCACGAGGGTTTATATGTTTGCTTAAGGCATAAAAAGGGGTATTTGCACACATTAGCAGATCAGCACAAAATATTAAAAGGAGTGTAAATACCAATTAAAACAGAAGGAATCTGAGGAGTCAGTGTATCAAGATTATGTGTTGATACTAGAAGGTGAAGGACAAAAAACACATGGGTTGAGAAGGGACAGGACCAAGAGAGTGCCATATCCTTACATCAAAATAAATGTTCAAGAAGTAAGGATAATAGAAGACACAGGTTCTTCCTATACCTTGGTAGGAGAGGAAGAGTTCGGAAAGCAAGAGTGCATGGATGTGCTGGGGAAATTTGAAGCTGAATCGACATTTGAAAAAAGTGTACCCAATGTGTTTTTTATATTTATGTATCTCACAAGCAGCAACGGGTGTGTGGCAAAGGATGTGCTCTGCCTATTTGATTACGAGGAGCAAGGAAAACTTAATGTGATGTTAGACCTGAATCATTGTGATGAAGTGTGATCTGATCACATATGTATTTATTCAACAAGGTGGGAGTTGGATGGATGAAGTAGCTAAAAAGCTTCTGAGAGATATTGAATGATAGTCTAGGAAAGTTCAAAGGATTAACCATAATGGTTTTGAAGGAAGATACTAAACTGGTGGTACATACATTTTGGAAGGTGCCTGTTGGACCTTGCCCTATTTGCAGGGTTATCCCCAAACATTTTGCCTTCTTCCTCGTATTTTTCTGACCTGTTTATGTTGGCTTTAGGACGACTCTGGGTACTTTACTATTACTAAACAATGCTATAGGGCATTTGATCTCTGTCTTAATTATATTGGTGATTGGTTTATACATGATTGGCTTATTTAATTACCTAGTAAGTTCCTAGTAAAGCACACCAGTTATGCCCAGGGCCTGTAAATCAAATGCTACTAGTAGGCCTGCAGCACTGAGTGTGCCACCTACAGGAGTAGCTCTGCAAATGTCATAGACCTGCTTCTGCAGTGTCTATGAGGGCAGTTTTACCTTAATATTTCAACCTGGCAAGGGCACCCACTTACCAGGCCCAAACCTTCCCTCTTACGACATGCAAGTCAACACTTAGGTAGACCTAAGGCAGCGCCATGGGCAGTGTGCAGTGGATTTAAAAGGAAGGACATGTTCTGGTGTGTTTACATGTCCTAATAGTGAAATACTGCTAATTTTGTTTTTCACTATTGCAAGGACTGTCTCTTCCATAGAGTAACATAGGGATTGCCTTGAAATATATTTTTTGTGTAATTTCCCATTGGGAGCAGATGGAGAATTGGAGTTTGGGGTCGCTGAACTCACAATTTAAAAATAAATATTTTGATGAAGCTGGTTTTCAAATTGCATGTTTGAAAATGCCACTTTTAGAAAGTTAGCATTTTATTGCTTAACCATTCTGTGCCTCTGCCTGTCTGTAGAATTCACATCTGGGTTGGCTGACAGTTGGGCACTTGTGCATTCACTCTAGACAGCTACATAAAGGGAATTGAGGTGTTCCTTGCATAACCTGATGGAATATCACAGGCTGACGGGCTTTCCTGAGCTTAAGTGGTGGGAGGAGTTGTCCCTGACACCTAAATAGGGCTGTGCATGTCATCACGTAAAGCTGTCCCCACTCACTGCAGTGTGTTTGGAGCCAGGGTAGGGAAGTTTGCCTGCTTCAAATCAGAAAGGCGTATTAGTATTGGACCTCAGGCACCCCAAAATCAGAACACTTCTGGACTATGGCCATTCTGCCAGGACGAAGAGCTGGATGCTGTAGGAGGGACTACCACTCTGCCTGTTGCTTTTTTGTGCTGGCCTGAAGCTTGGTGCTTCTGCCCTGGAAGTGAAAGGACTGGACTTTGCTTTCAGTATCTCCAAGGGCTTGTGTATGCTTGCCTCCTGTTATGAAGTCTCAGGGCCATCAAAGACTTTACCTGCCAGTGCCTACTTCTGCTGAGTGTAAAAACCTGAGTCGGGTCGGGGACAATCGATATTTGCCCGGCGGTATTGCCTCTGTGACCCTCTAGTTAATTAACCAATGAAGAGGCAGGCGCTGGAGACTGGAAAGCAGGAAACAAGGTTTTTATTTTCTCCGGAGGAGAACACAACGAAACGGACAGAAGGTATCGTTCTGAGGTGCTCTAGATTCATTTCTGAGGCCTGGCCTCTTATACACTGGTTTATGACTTTATTGTAGATTACACATTCATGTTAAAGCTTTGATGTATGGAAAAGACATTCCCGGAAATCCCCTTTGGGCCCGTTCCCACACACATTTACAGTTGAAGTCCCCACCCTAGTCATAACAGGTGATGAGTATCACGCAGCTGGATGTTCCGCCGATTCACGGAATGTGGGGGGTTTGATCGGATCTCATGGAGTGGGGGCTTTGATCAACCCGGGGATCCTTTGATGGGGGAAGCTTTCTATTGTACGGGGAGGGGCAAGGAATGGTATCGGCAGAGCTGGGTGTCGGCCTGGGAACGGGGAAGACAAAACGGGCACACGGGGAAAAAAGGGGGTTTGCATCTAAGGGCCGGAGATCATGAAAGGGAAGCAGGGAGGTGTCGCGCTGGGAACAGGATGAGGGCCTGGGGCAGAGCAGCGCCGAAGAGGGGTTTATGACTCAAGGCAGGTGCAAGCAGGGGGGTGGTCAGCGTGCAGGCTTAGTGAAGGCGAAGGGCTATGTCAGGGGCCAGCGGCATGCAAAAGGGTTCGTTCTGATCGGGGCATCTAAAAAAATGGCGGGCGCGCACGACAAAGGTGTGGCATCAGGGGAAGAGGCAAGATGGCGCAGATAATGTTCACCAAAACGTACTAATTTTCAACAGTCCTCCCTTTAACATATTCAAGACATCTTGCTGGTTCATTTTCTATTCGGTTCTATTGAGGTGGGCATGAGGAAGAAAACGGTAGGAACCCTAGATGAAAAGAGTCGTAAACAATACATTCTAACATTTCTAGTTTTTAGGAGGTGGGCCTATTTGATAAACTTTGATCAATTTGTTTAGCAGGAAAGTCATAGGAATGCAATACGAAAACGATTCTGTAGCGAGAGCAGCAAGCATATTTCATACTGGCAGGTTATTACATATATATCAGGTTCGGATTGGAGCATGGTCAATATAATGGCGGCTGGGAGAGAAATGAGGTCTAGCAGAAACGGCGATTGGGGATGTCAAATGTTCGAAGTTTAACGAGTTCTCATCATTCTTTGTTGCCTTTCGTTGGCGCTGTTGAGCACCGGCGGTGGAGCTACAAGTCCAGCTCTGTTCTAAGTTCTGCGTTGCAGGGCACGACCCTTTCCTTGCGTTTCTGGTCGGAAAGGTCCTTTTCGCCCTGTGTCCTTTGAAGTGATTGTCAGAAAGTTCAGATGGAAGAAGAGTGTACGAAACAGTCCATAGGGTAGGTCAGAGGAAAAGGGGGATGGAGCAAGGCCAAATTAGGAACAAACTAGGGGAACGAGAGACTTCAAATAGGCGGGCGTGTGACCGAATTCAGAGAGCGGGGACTTGTCGACAGACACTGGACATCGAGCAGGGGCATCACGTCGACCCTTTCTTCTCATGTTGTCGAAAACAGTGCCTCGTCCTGCAGCTCTTTTCTGTCGTGGTCTCGCCTTGGCTAATGTCGCAGGTGTTCCTTAGTCTGTAGTCAGGCCTCGTGCTCCCACATCCGGTCCTTCTCTCCTCCAACAGCAGTACCCTTAAACAAGTTTGAAAAGACAGTCTTTAGAGAATTTGCAGATGAAGATAATCAAAAAGTCTATTTCTCTCCCAGCTCCAGGCAAAGAATGAAAAATGCCCGTTATATTAGTGTTCACAACTGGCATATGAATGACCGGTGACGGGCCTGTTGGATTTACTATGACTTTCCTTTACAATTATTTATTACAGTTACGACAGTTCATCTGATGGTGACCCACCTTCGTGAGACGAACCTGGCAAAGATATGTCGTTCTCTAGAGTTTTACATTTACAAAGGGTACTGTGAGTCGTCAACATGGTACTACACAGGTATTTTGCTGAGAGACGAACATGGCTAAACATTTCCTTTCTATCGATGCATCCTGCCTTTCAACTACTACGGGGTTCATTTCGATGATTTCTTTACCTTGGACTAGTCTGTTAACCTTGTAAAACATCACTCTGGATCCTACGTAACCTTTTACAGCCCGATTACTTAATTAGGAAGGACAGGGGTTTTATGGGGAACAACCAGGGGCATAGGAAACTTGTGGTAAGGGCATAAATCGACCCATCTCTCACAACCGGAAATGAGGGGTAGTTTCATAATTCCAGTTTTTGGGCGGCTGATACAGGGGAGGTAACAGGGGTGATCATTTTTCCGGTTTGGGTATTGCGACAATTCGGGGAGGGGAGGGTCGCGTATTCTGAGGTCCTTGTTTTATACCATAGGAGCCGTTGACAGGTAGTTCCCTTATTTCGGGGTCAGATTAGGGAACCTCTGTCGTCTTACCTGTCCTTTCCCTTACGGCCCAACCTCGGTTCATTGACCTCCAGCGGAAAAGGAGAGGTAATGACGCGGCCTCAGGGTGATTGTATTAAAGACAAGTTTTTGTGCAAATACGGACGGTATTTGAAGCCAATTAGGTGGTGTGCTAGGGGTGGCAGTCTGCCAATTTCGGGGCTAATCACTCGGAAGAGTGGGAGTGCAAAAATAGAGGGAGAGAGAGAGAGAGAGAGAGAGAGAGAGAGAGAGAGAGAGAGAGAGAGAGAGAGAGAGAGAGAGAGAGAGAGAGAGAGAGAGAGAGAGAGAGAGAGAGAGAGAGTGCAACGGCAGGCTAAATAGTACACGTGCAACAGAGAGGGTGGCAGTGTATTCAAGAAAGGCTATTTAGTGCATTACACAGTAAAAGGGCATTCACGGGTCTGCGTTAGAATCTTGTAATCATGCAGTTTGAGCATTAGACAGGGTAGAGGGGACGTGCCTTGAGAAAAAGGAAAGAAGAAAGGAGGTACCATTTTGTCGCACTTCTCGCATTCTCGGTCCTTCGACCAGTTGGGTCGACGCCTCAGTCACACACACACATTCCCTCATAGTTTCGCATCATACGTGACATGGGTTCATTCGTCCGGTCTGGTTTAAGGGTGATCACTTTTTATCAGGTTGTGCTAATTTTTCGGGTTTGTTCGATACGTGAGTAGTTTGCAGGCGCGCTTAGACACCACCTTGCGGTGCTAGTCCGCTTCGTGTATTAGACATGGCAAGGCTTCAGATCTTCGCCACACCTCGGCTGTAATCTCTGATGTAACCTGCAGAGGGAGGGAAAAAGGGGGGTGGGGGAGACAGCATTCGCGCATATTCAAATACATGGATTCATAAGTCCTTTACTTACCTCTTACTCGTCTTTCCTCCTCGGGGCAGGGTCCCCGGGGATATGGTTTCTGGAGTCGAGGGGGGGTAGTGTGTCCATATAGGTCGTGTGCGGGGAAACGTAAAAAGGAAACCAGAGGTGCTTAGTGCGAGGTATCTAGTCAAAGGATGTATCTCACTATCGGGATCCTTAAACCTCTTTCAACGCTGTGGCGTTCTAAGGTTCTTCGGTTCTTGGGTCAGCTCCGTTCCCTGATACTTTGGAACGTTGTACTTTATCACATTTACATTATTTCATTTCACCCTCCTTTTACATTCCCTCATTTACACCGTTCGTTTTACCCATCCTTGGGAGTCAAGGTCTTCCTCTACGCGAGAGTTCATGAGTCAGTCGCGTACTTTGAAGGTGGAGTGTCGTGTCGTCGATCCGATCCGTCCTCCAGGGCTGGGCAACCATCTTCTTTTAACCTTAAAGAGAGAGCAGAGTAGGGTGCACAGAAAAGAACTTTCCCACCGATCCCACATTTTTAAAATAAAGCATGCAATACCCGTCCATAGTTTCAAAAACTTTATTTTGCAAAATCATTTCAGCATGAGGATTATGAGGGTGCGGTCGTATTTGGCCGGTCGTGGCAATGGCTAAAGTGCGTACAGTGGGGGGTGTCGTTTGCAGCAATAAAAACATCGGAAAGTTTTACTCATTCATTTGTAAGAGACTAAAACGTCTATTAATTGGCTGGGGGTTCGGGGGCATTTATTTTCATAATTTAGAAGCATAATCATAATAGTGGTAATCAGATTTCCTATATGCATACCGTACGTGTGCGTCGTAAATGAGGTTTACATCAGTTATAAAAATATAATATATTGTACATTTGTAATCAACATTTGTAACGGGGATCCTTTCATACTGTTCGTCGAGTGAGTTCTCCTTGTCTTTTCTAGCCAAGTGTACAAAGGATCATATAAAATCTCAGAACATCAAGTTTATATTAGTGCGAAGGAACACCACGAGGTGTTCGTAAGTTCCGACTGATACCAGCGCCATTTTGGGCGGGGCCGGCTCAGTCCGGAAGCAGCATCAGGGGGAAATGTTTCCCATTACTGGCAGTTTGGACCAGAGTCCTTTTCAGCAGTTCTAGAATTCATGCTAACAGAAGGAGTGGTAATGTCATGTTTGTTTCGTTGGCGACCAAGGCAGCCGTCCCTTACCGGAAGCCTGCAGAGGCCGAAGGTTCCGCCGGGGACCTTTGTAGGATTTTCAAGGCTGCGGAGATGCTGTCGGAGATGGGGGCTCGTGCTCCAGGGGGCAAATGTTCGAGTTATATTGCTGGTCAAAGTTACTCTAGTGGCCGGGGCCCGCCTTCCAGCGGACCCAGACGCCATTTTGAGGCCCTACAGGGGCCACTCTCGTCGAGTTTGCAAGAGTGGGAGAGATCCTTCGGAGTGAAAGGAAGAGGTCCCTGTTGTGTGAAAGCGGGACGTTCAGCTGGGGTGCAGCTGTGATGCCCCCACCTGGGGGGGGGCGAGGGAGACTCGTCCGCATCGTCTCCTTCTCCCGGTGCACTCCATGCCGCTCCTTTTCATCGCCCCGCATGAAGGTCTCTCCACGTCCGGTGTTCCCCAAGTCCTGTGCTCAGTGCTGTGGGAGTATGGCCACCTGTGGCGCGCATTCGGCGCGGCACGAGTATCAGTGCAGTCATTGCAGGTTTGGTGTTCCGAAAATATGGCCACCATTGCACGTTCGGTGCTGCGCGAGTACTGGGGTGCCACCATGGTGTGTTCGGTGCTGTGGAAGTATTGGCACCATCGCCTGACTGGGGGTGTTCGGCGTCGGGCCGGGGGCTGGGAGACCTCCTATCGGTGGAGGTGGGAGAGGCTCGTCCGCGTCGCCTCTCCCTCCCAGCCCAACTTGGACAAATTGTTGTGGAGGCACGTGCAGGACATCCTGCCGTCCAGAGCTGCTGCGGCTGTTACGGAAGAGAAAAGGAAAAAAGGTGCCTCGTTCTCCTCTGGACATGTGGCGGGACTACTTAAGTCTATCCAGGCCCGTTGCGGCTGGCTGAGGAGACATGTGGCGGGACTACCTACAACTGCCCGGGCTGCTGGCTCCTGCCTCTCCTCCGGCTCCCCCATACGTTAAGATTTCCTGACCAAGAGTTGGCGACCGGGCCCGCCTTATATGGGTTGCCGTTGGTTGGGCGTAGCCGTAACCCTGCCCTACTTTGGAAGGTTCCAGAATGGGGGGGGGGGGGCGAATGTTCTGTTTGACTTTCATTTTCTACAGTTTACCGTTATTATTCCTTGTTTGTTGTGCTAAATTAAAAGTTCAAGTTCATTAATGGTCTACGGATTTTGTTTTACCATTTCTTCCTTTCCAGGTTGCTTTTATGCTAAGTTTCTGCTAACAGAGGTTGAATAACACGGAAACACGTGTAGAGGGATGACGCAGATTTGTACATTACATACACACAAACTCAGACGGGGGACAGTACAAGTACGACATACAAAGACCCAAGACGAATATAAAACAGTTATTGGTCATAATTATCTCTTTCCGTCTGTGAATTTGAAACGAGGCTGGGTTCCCGTCTTGACGTTGCCCGACCTAGGAGAACTTGAGCATGCCGCTGAAATTGTCCTGGCGAAATCTGTGCCATCGGGCATAATCAAACGTGGTGGTTCTGTCTGGTCTGTCTATGTAAGTCGGGTTCTTCTTTGTCTCGCGCTTTTTCTCGTACTGCCGGTCTGTCGTTCCTGTCAGCCCTTTGCCTTTACTCACGCTCAGTAGAGTCGGGCATTGGGCTTTCCAGTGTCCGACATACCTACAAAAAGCGCATTGGTCTGGCCCTAAGTCTGGTCGTCTTTTGCCTAGTGTCGGGGGATAAGTTGTGGGTAGCGATGTCCTGGGGTTGTCCTGTCGGTATATTTCTCTACTTGGTTTGTCCTCGTCTTTTCTCTGTCGTTGCATAGCCTCTCTGCGCCACATACCGAGACTGTCGAGCATAATTGGCGTTGTCTTATTATTTCGAAGGGCTATTTCTAACGTTTCTATTTTATCAAGGTCAAAGGATCCTGCCAGTGGCCACTGTTTGTCTTGACTCTCTTCGGTATACCTGTGCCACAATTTATTATAGGCTATGGTGACTAATCCATAGTTTATGAACATGTCCTTATTAGGGGTGCCTTCTAGTGGAGCTATATGGTCCACCTCTAATAAACGGTCCGGGCTAAACAGGCTATTAATCAGTGGGGAGAAGACAGACATGACGGCTCGTAACGAGGGACTAAAAAGTCAGCACTGCCTATCTTATCACTAGGTGCAAAGACTGGACAGAATATTTCTATTCAACGTTGTTTGCAGGCAGTGAATACCTCATGGATCAAAAATAACAAAAAAGACCAATAAATAACAATGGGGAGAATGAGTAGGTCCGCAAAGATCTGCGTTACCTACCCTTTTCACTATCTGCAAAAAGGGTGGTCTCTTCCCTGTTTGCAGACAGGGAATCTCCAGGAAACAATAGTTTTGCGAACAACAGTTCAGTTTCAAGTAATTATTGAGTGAGGGAGAAAAAATAAGCACGGCTGCTGCCCTACCTATCCTCCACTGCTTGCAAAGAGAGAGCCCGTTGTTTCTCCATTTGTAGACAGTGAATCTCCAAATAAATAAAGAGCAATACTAGTATTTTTAAACAATCAAACAATCAAGCAATTGTTTCGCGACTCGTCGTGATTACACGACCTTACCCGGACCATGTGGACAGTTTCTTGTCTTCCGAATCCAGCGCCCGATCGTCCTCTTTTTCTCGTATTTCTCACGGCACTCCTGATGGTCCCCAGTCAGGACCGTAGATCACTCGAGAGAGGTCTGTTCGGAACTAGTGAAGTTCGGATGATCGGCTGCCAGACGAGGGTCTATTGGGCAAGAGCTCTCCCGATCGTTGCAGTCGTTCACTCTGTCGTCGGGACCTCTCCCACTGGATCCACGAGTCGCTGATGGGCCCCACGCTTGGGACGCCAATTGTAAAAACCTGAGTCGGGTCGGGGACAATCGATATTTGCCCGGCGGTATTGCCTCTGTGACCCTCTAGTTAATTAACCAATGAAGAGGCAGGCGCTGGAGACTGGAAAGCAGGAAACAAGGTTTTTATTTTCTCCGGAGGAGAACACAACGAAACGGACAGAAGGTATCGTTCTGAGGTGCTCTAGATTCATTTCTGAGGCCTGGCCTCTTATACACTGGTTTATGACTTTATTGTAGATTACACATTCATGTTAAAGCTTTGATGTATGGAAAAGACATTCCCGGAAATCCCCTTTGGGCCCGTTCCCACACACATTTACAGTTGAAGTCCCCACCCTAGTCATAACAGGTGATGAGTATCACGCAGCTGGATGTTCCGCCGATTCACGGAATGTGGGGGGTTTGATCGGATCTCATGGAGTGGGGGCTTTGATCAACCCGGGGATCCTTTGATGGGGGAAGCTTTCTATTGTACGGGGAGGGGCAAGGAATGGTATCGGCAGAGCTGGGTGTCGGCCTGGGAACGGGGAAGACAAAACGGGCACACGGGGAAAAAAGGGGGTTTGCATCTAAGGGCCGGAGATCATGAAAGGGAAGCAGGGAGGTGTCGCGCTGGGAACAGGATGAGGGCCTGGGGCAGAGCAGCGCCGAAGAGGGGTTTATGACTCAAGGCAGGTGCAAGCAGGGGGGTGGTCAGCGTGCAGGCTTAGTGAAGGCGAAGGGCTATGTCAGGGGCCAGCGGCATGCAAAAGGGTTCGTTCTGATCGGGGCATCTAAAAAAATGGCGGGCGCGCACGACAAAGGTGTGGCATCAGGGGAAGAGGCAAGATGGCGCAGATAATGTTCACCAAAACGTACTAATTTTCAACAGAGTCCTGACTTGACAAGTGGGGCCAAATCCTGCTCCTGCTTGGCCCTTGGATGTAGAATCTGGTGTTCGTAAGAAGAAAATCCATGTATCGACACCCAGTGCCTGTTTTCTCAATACATCACTGCAAAAGATCAACCCATTGTCACTGCCTGCCCTGTAGCATGGTT
The DNA here is from genome assembly GCF_964261635.1 of Lissotriton helveticus. Lineage (NCBI taxonomy): Eukaryota > Metazoa > Chordata > Amphibia > Caudata > Salamandridae > Lissotriton > Lissotriton helveticus. The sequence continues at coordinate 199,013,902 of NC_136060.1, forward strand.
CCTGATCAGCACATCGGCCATGGCTTTCACCACAGGTCCCAGTTCACCATTGCAGGACATCAGAAAAATCACCACAGAGTAAGTCCCGAGCACCGTGTCACTGATGTCTGTGATACCCGCTCCGACTTCAACGAAGCACCTAGTTGGCAGCTGTAGAATCAATGCAGTGTCTGCTGTGCTGCTGGGATATTGACACAGCTCCTGCTTCAGTGCTGCAGCATTGACTCCTGGTCTGGATTTTTAACGTATCGTCCATTGACGCCTATACTTCATCGACAGTACACCGTAGTAAGAAATCAAGGCCGCGTGCCCAGTAATCGACACATCACCTCCCCTTCCAGTAAGGAACCAATAAATCACTTCTCCTGGCAGTAAGGAGCAATGCATCACTTCCCCTGTGTAGTAAGGAACCAAAGCATCACTTTGCTTTTTCATTACCTCACTTCCCCGGCACCTTGCACCGCCTTAGATTTTTGACTCATCTAAGTTACTTTGTGCTAAAACGAACGCATACATTGATTGTGATGAGCTAAACTTTTTAAAGGGATATTTTGACTTATGTATGTTGGATTTTTTGTTGTTTTGGTCTTGTTGTATTCAGATACATGTTAGCCTTATTTTCTAAAATGATGTGGACTTCTTTTGTAGTGTTATCGCTGCATTTCTGTGTATATGTACATTGCCTCTGACTGCTTGTGCCAGGCTACCAAGGGGGTTGAGCAGAAGTTATCTTAGCTATGTGACTCCCTTACCCTGACAAGAGTGAGGGTCCCTACTTGGACAGGGTGTAAACCACTGCCAACTAGAGACCCCATTTCTAACAGTTCCCATGAGTTTAAGGGATGAACTAAAGGCTGAGTTGGAGAAATTGTCCACAGGTAAGTTTATATGCAAAAGCCTGGGGGCTTGAATGCTTGAGCACAATGGTGGTTCTGAGTACAGTAGTGAGGATTGTCAAAACAGTGATTAAAGGCAATAAAAAAAATCAACGAGAAAGAGGTCAGAGGTTTGTTAGGTCATCTCCTTTAATGGTGTGGAAACCAAAGAATTTGAAAGACTTTATTAGTGAGTAAGGTTATTAATCTTCTCAACCTAGTTGTTAGCTTTTTCTAGGGTAGAAGTAATCTCTGTTATGTGAAACATATTTTGTGTATAGGTTTCATTAAGTATTCTGGTTATAATCCTATTTATTTTAGTTCACTGCAAACGTACTACTTGTGGGACATATTTTGGGTTAATATTGTTGTGCGGGAAAATGGGTTATTACTTTAAATAAATTTGCTGCACTTCCAATGTTTTGCCAGTCATGATGAAGTTGACTACAATGTATATCTTGAAAAGTCAAGATTATGACCCACAGTAGTTGCTGCCTCATTGGAGAACCAGTGGTTACTCCTTTTATGGACCTCCCACGCATAAACCGCCGCCTGATCCCAGCCCTGCTCTACGCGGACGACGCTGTAATCCTCGCAAGAACTCCCCGAGAACTCCAGAAAGCACTAACCAGGTACACTTCATTTATGGGCAATCTTGACTTAAAGGTGAACGTAAAAAAAAACTTTTGTAATGACAGTTGGCAGAGGCCAAAAAATAATAAATCCTATACTTCTCAATAATCAAAAGCTTGAAGCTACCCCTCAGTACCCTTATTTAGGGGTCATGATAGATGACCAACTTAGCTGGAAGCCAGCAGTGAACACAAGGGCACATCTATTCAGGAGGGCAATTGCCGCCCTAACAACTTTTTCTCAGAGACTAGGCAAAAGACCACCAGTAGAGCTCCTCAAGATTTACAATGCCAAATGCCAGGCAATCGCAACATATGGCGCGGGAGTCTGGGGTTACACTGATATTCGTCCCATCCAGAAAGCTGAAAACGCCTTTTTAAGATTTTTGCTAGCCACCCCCAAAGGCACCTCTACCTATGCAATGCATCTAGAATTAGCTATACCTTATATAGAGGACCTAATCAAAATAGAACCGCTGATGCTGTGGCGCCGCATTTGGAACTCAGATAAAAATGCCCTCACACAAGCCATTATTTCAGATTCAATGAACTTGGACAATTCCACAAAAATAAAATGGCTTTCTTATGTTAGAAATTTTTTTAACGATCTAGGCGCTGAGAACTACTATTTGGACCCAGTGTCAATAACAGACATCTCGAAAAAAGATCTTAAACAGAAAGCATTAAGACACCTGGAAACTTTAAGACTTGCATCCATTTCCTCAAAAACGGCAGTTATCCACGCAAATATGATTCAAGTAGCCTTTGACATTCACCCGTATTTGGCACTTCAAATATCAACCTACGAGAGAATGCTAATCACAAGATTCAGGCTAAATACCTTTTTTAGAATGGTTACTTTTCCATCACAAAACTGTTGGAATGCCACACTCCCCCCCTGCCCATGTGATGGCTTGTCAACGCAGTCTAACTTGCATGTGATCCTGCTTTGTAAATACCATCAAGCCCACAGAAAGATCTGGCTTTTACCGATACTAAGAACGTGGGGGCTGAGACAATGCAGACCCGCTCTCTTAAGACTGCAAATGCTGGAAACGGAAAATGTCTGTTACTTTGTTAGTGGTTTTCTAAAATGTATTATGAAACATAGAAAGAATCTCTAAAATCCCCGTCAGTTTTAATTTGAGCGGCTCTCTGTACATTCTTGTACATTTTGATTAATTCTTTTACTGTGAAATGAATTTTATATGAAATTTTATGTAATATATGTATTTTTGCATTGTACGATATTTTTCTGCTCTTTTATGGTTTTTCCATTGTGAATAAGCCGAATAAAGAATTTATATATATATATATATACTCCTTTTATGCTTCTGAATTAACCTGGCCTAAACACGTGAAGACTACCTGTCTTCATTCCAGCATTAGTAGACACGTCCTTAACCAGTGGCAAACTATACAGTTAGACATGATTCTGTAAATCTTCTGATAGTCTACTATACTAGAAGCAAAAAAGTGGTTTAAAAGTTGTACTTTAACTGCATCTTCTCAAGCCAAAATGCCTCTAGTTTAATCTGTCATAGTGATTAACTCTGTTTTGTTGTCTCTGCTTGAACGGAAGTCAATTTGTCAGTCATCCAGCAATGAATTCCTTCGAAAAATGTCAACCGTTGAGTGGTGAATAATTTCTAGTGGCAGCCTCTACTTTTACCAGGGAGGGGAACGGGGCACCACACACATACACAAACCTATTCACACTCATGCATTCACACATGCACACATACACACACAACCACTCGAACACTCACTCCCAAATATTCATGCATGCACCAAACATGAAAAATAAAATCATACTTACCTGCACAGCTCTGCCTTGGAGATCCCACGAGAGTTGGGATGGCTGTCTTCCCTCTTAGGTCAGCCAATTAGAATAGACAGCAGTCCCTTACTCTTCACAGAGTGGGATGGGGTTAATAAGACTGCTGACCTCACCCCATTCTGCAACAAGGTGTCAGTGATTGACATTCGGCCATGGGAGCTTCAGGGCTTAGAACAGAAGTACCAAGGTCTGAGGCAATTAACGATGCTCACCTTCATCATGAGGGGGAAGGCCTCAAGGCGCTTTGCCAAGCTGAAGACGTCACAGTCACAGGCGCAGTAACTTCTTCAGCCCGGCAAGGTTGAGCTCAGACACCTAGAAGCCTGGGCATTTAGCCCCTTTCTAGCTCCTGGCTGCCTAACTGGATAATAAAGAGTTTCTGTCAGGATGACCACTGCTCAACCTGACATTCTTTATAGTGGCCATAATGTGAGGGGCATGGCTCCTCAACCCACTAACATGGCCATGGCTGCTAGTTTCTCAAGATTCTTAGCAATCACCAGCAGTGGCATAAAAGTCCTTTTTAGGTCGAGCATTAGAGACCTCTTGTATATACTTTAGTATATACTTATATGTGTATGTACTTTGTGGGCTCTGGAGTTCAGCCCAGGACTTGTCTGCTTCTGCTTTGGGACTTTTTTCTGTTCAACTGCCTCTATTTAACTGTCTTGATAGAGAATGACCAGCAGAGGTGAGTAAAATACCCAAATTGCTTTCTGCTGAGGGACTTCCTTTTTTTATTTTTCTGGCAACTGCCTCTATTTAACTTTCTTGAAAGAAAATGACCAGCAGTGGTCAGTAAAATACTAGAATCAATTTAGCATTCTCTAGATTCCAGTCCATAGAAATTGTCTTCCATGAGCACCTGTAGACAATATTTTTTTCAAATCTTGCAATTTCAGTGATATGACAAACGAAGGCCCTGCTTTTATATTAAAAAAAACAGACCTTCAGACTTTACAATTTCTAGCTGAAAGGCAATATTTCTCTCCATGTGTTCCCATACCTGGTGTGTCATGCAGTTTGGTGCTTACTTTCCCTCCATGTTAAAGAATAGTAGATGTTTCAGCACACAGGCTAATGTTCTGCATAGCTAAATACATAAAAGGTCCCAATGGCGAGTCTAATTGCATTGCAAATGCTTGTTTACTTACCTCCTCCTAGACATGTGTAGGCTTGCATGGACAGTGAAATAAAAAGGCTAGAGTTTGATTTAGTGTTGGATGGTAAAAGAAAAACATCTGATTCATAGAGGAAAATATATGGCAGATTGTACTTTGAATTGTGACCTTTATCTACAAATGAGAGCTAGTTCCATTACCTTCCTAATCTAAAACAAGGGGAATTAACATGAAAGGAACCCCAAACTATGGGTTCCTCTGCTCACTAATGTTTTTAAAGCTGTAGTGATTGGCCCCATTCAATCAACTTGGAAAGAGGCAATCGTGGTCCCAGTATATAAGAACGGTAACAGGAGTGAGCCTGCCTGATACAGGCCAATTTCATTAATTGACGCCACTCCAAAAGTTTTGCGGAGGGTTATCCTGGCACGTATTGAGTCTTGGGCGAATAGCAAAGGGATTGTGTTTAAATTGCAATATGGTTTTAGAAGGGGGATGGGTACCACAGAACAGTGTCTTAATTTGTCCCTCATCATGGGCAAGTACATGACGGCCAGGAGGGGTTCTATCCACCTGGCCTTCATGGACTTGTCCAGTGCTTTCAACATGGTTTATCAGGACAAACTGTGGGAACAAATAGAGCAAATGGGTTTTGAAGAAGCTCTTATATCCCTCCTGCCTAGACTTCTTACCTCTACTATGGTTGCCAACTAAATGATTCTAGGGTGGAGAAGACAGGGCCCATCGTTTCCTTAGAGGGTGTCCGGCAAGGCTGCATTTTAGCTCTGTTCCTCTTTTTATTGTATACAAACGGTTTAGAGGCTTTTTTAATAGAGAAGGAACTTGATTTACCAGCAGTTGGAGGCAACATGATTCCGATGTTATCCTATGGGGATGATACTGTTTCGATGGCTTTGACAGTCAATAGCCTCCAAAAGTCATTGAATGCTTTTACCGATTTTATGGCAGCTTGGATCTAACAGTACATTTTATTAAATCTTATGTCATGGTGTGCGGCCCTAAAGTAACAAGAACAAGGACGTTTGAGGTTAGAGGTAAGAACATTGACAAGCTAAACATTTTTACATACCATGGGAATATTTACAATGAAACCTTAAATTGGGAACATCTTATTACAGCTCGGGTAAAGCATACTAGTTGGGTTGTGGAGGGGTTATTTTGCTTTGCCTGCAAGCTAGGTCTAAAACCAGTGACATAACTGGTTAGCCTCTACAAAGCCAAATGTCTCCCTGTGGCATCCTATGGGGTGGGTGTCTGGGGCTATCATAAAACCTGACAAATACTGTAGAACAAATTTATCAGGAGATTGCTGCTGGTCCCAAATAGTGCCCCTACACCCTTTTGCCACCAGGAGTTGGGTTGGCCTATGTTGAAGATCGAATTGATTCTGCCCCACTGCTCTTATGGGCTAAGATCTGGTTATCATATGAGTTAACATTCTCAAGGCACGTCATCAAAGACTGTACCAACCTAGATAGTGCTTTTTACATCCCTTGACTCTGTTTAGTGAAGGAAAAACTATATGAGTTACGGTACTATTATGATAATCCTGCAAGTATTGATATAAACCCGATATATGTTATAAAAGAGGCATTTTAAGCCAGGATACATCTACGCCGTGCACAAATGGTAGCATTCGGCCCCTCTTGTTCATACCCAGATGAAAAAATATTGTGCTTGTCTTTTACTACTAATGTTCAAACATGATTTTACTTGACTAGGTTCTGTTTAAGCACATTGCCATTTTTAGTGGCATTCTGTTAGACCTGGAATCCTTGGCGTGGTTTCCCCCTACCTTTTTGCCTGATGCTGTGCTGGATTTTGTTTTTGCTGGTTTAGATGCTTTGGACACTCTGCCACTGCTGATCAGTGTCAGACTGTAAGTGCTCCCTTTTCTAAATTGTTATTGTGATTGGATATACATGATTGGCATATTTGTATCACCAAGAAGTCCCTAGTAAAGTGCACTGGGTGTGCCAGGGCTAGTGATGACAAAAATGCTACTAGTGGGCCTGCAGCACTGATTGTGCCACCCACATTAAATGGTGTCTCAGGCCTGCCACCGCAGTGCCTGGGTGCAGTCTGTGAACTGCCATGTCCTCCTGGTCAGTGGCCCCACTGACCAGGCCTAACCCTTCCCTTTCTGTGCCTATTGGTCACCCCTATGGAAGGCCCAAGGTACCCCCTTGGGTAGGGTGCAGTGTATGTGAAAGGTAGAGCCTGTACTTGTGCCGGTGACATGCCTGATAGAGATCGCAGGTCACCCGACCAATAATTTCACCACTTAGGTTTCGGGCCCATATACTTTAATTTATCATATACATTGATCAGATGACCTCACAATCTACTACCAATAACCATGAGTCCTTTCGATTGTTTCTAGTGTACCCGACTTACCATCCACCATTACGGGTACCTATGACCACGATGGGTCAGGGAGCTAGCTGTAAAAGGAAAGGCAGGAAACAAAATATACAAACCCAACTTTAAACAACTTTGATATTTACCAAAATGACCACGGACAACTGGGAAGTTTTAAGATTTTATCTTTAGTAATCAGTTTCGGAAATCATGAGGTTTACAGTTAAAAGGCAGTCAATAATCAAGATGACGGAAAGCATTATAACCATAAAGGAACAGTGTAAGGACAATCATTTAGATTTCTAGCAATAGTGAGACAGGAAACACGCTAAAAATTGGATGGGCAAAGTTATACAAGTATAAATTTATACTATGGGAAACATATTTCATGAATATGAAGGGAAAATTAGGAATCTTAAACAGCTCTAGTAAGGGTGAAAAGTGGAACACGCTATAATTCTAGTAAAGTACTTCAGTCAATTTTATAAGAGAAAATTATAGATCACATCAGGAAATTGCAAACTGCAATGGAGAAAAGTGATTTCGAAAAGGTAGGGTAACATAGGAACACGCTATGAAATTAAATGCAGATGACTTTAGGATATGCAATGGTTGCGGAAAGCCTGGAAAATTTAACATATGCAAAGGTATGTCTTTATTGAAGCAAAGACAGGAAAATAGAAAGGTGCAGTTTTAGAGTTTCAGCAAGATATTTACCTAGACTGGTGTGAAAACCAACCCTGGCCACGGGTCAGTTAGGGACAGGAGATACCCCCAGGAAGGACAGTCATCAACGGGACAGCAGGTGCAGACTGGACACCCCAGGACCGGACAGGAAACCCAGATTAGGATCAGGACAGGACCACCAGGATACGACCAGCACCCGCAGTTCGGAAGCAACGCCTGCGCTCCACCCTCTCTGCAGCTATCAGTCAGAACCCCGGTTGGGTTAGCGAATTCCCCAGCAAAGTGCTCCGCCAGCACTTAAGGTTTAGTAAAACCTTAGACTCTATGGTCAAATTCGGACAGAGTGCTCCGCAGCGCTCTGTAAATTCAGTCACCTATGGAGTGCGTTGGGTCAGTGACAGGTCAGCTATTCAGACAAGTCGGACAAAATCCCTAGGTGAACCTAGGCTAGTTATACTGTTTTCGGGTCAGTGTACCGCCCCCCAATGTTGCAAAGTGTCAGAATCCCCAATTTCAATTGGTCCTAAGGTAGGATGGGTTAACACACCAATCAGAACAGACTTTTCTAAGGCCTAATTTACATTCTAGGGTACCGCCTAGCAAGATTGGGGTTCCCATGAGAAGTCGCACTGAATACAATAGAAAGAAATACATTGTTATTAATGTAACACATTTCAGTTTCTCTGGCTGGGTGAAGGTGCATCTTCCCAGGCACGTCTTGGCAGCGACTTTCTCTTGGCGCTGTGTCAATGCCACCTCGCTACTTCTGGTCCTGCGCAGTACTGCACTCCAAAATGGACTCCCAAGCAACCCATCACCCCTCCATGCCGAGGATACATGAAAAGTAAGCGAAAACAAATTAAAACATAGAAATAAATGAATGTACTACATATCATGATTTTGTACTTCAGGTATATCATTTTAAAAATATACTATGCAGTTATAGATTAGAGCAACACACAATAACACGAGAGCAACTGCACGAGCTTCACCACGTTAATACAGAAGCGGCCATTTTATGGCTATTACGCATGCGCACCCTTTCCCTCCAGAATTGCAATTACGTCACATCACGTGAGTATGACTAACGCATGCGCAGAAGCAAATTTCTAAACAGCGGTCATTTTATTATACAAGGGTTATTCGTATTAATAAAACACATAGGCAAGCGTCACTAATATACACGCATATCAAAATAACGGGAATTAGTAAACATACAAATGGTATTATAGGATTATAACAGATTCGAGGTTCTTGACTCGAGCAAGTCGCGATGCGAAATCTTGCTCTATCAATCTCCTTTTTGATGATATTTACTATCATCACAAATAACGGAACCAGATGCCAACTTTTCTTTCACACTTTGTACAACTCTATCTCTTCCAACAGGCGATTAAATTTTTCTTTCGCATCTTTGGTAGGGTGAGAATTTTTCACTCTTTTGTAGATCTGATTATTCATTTCTTCTAATTCGAGTTCATCCATACTTCTTTTCACACCTCTCGCATTCACTGGGTACTTCTTTGTGTGTTTGCGACATTTGCAACAGACGAATATGAGAAATAGGATAAAACTTATCACTCCAATTGGCATCAGTACCTTAAACAATAAGCTTTTACCTAAGCTAGCAAACCAATGACCTACATTGGAGAGACCATCGACCAGTCTCTTCCAGGCACTGTCAACCTCCAGTGGTTTGAGTTCCTTTTCCAAATTAGTAATGTTTTTCACATATCTTTTGAGCTGTACACTTTTGTCCGGAATGTAAGTGCAACAATGTTGCGCCTTCAACATCCGGCAGACTCCGCCCTCTTTTGCTAATAAGGTATCAAGCGCAAGTCTGTTCTGCAAAACCATTGATCTGATCGCAACCATTTCGGTATTGACCAACAGAAATCCATGAACTGTGTCCGTAGACAAAACATCCACTATTGTGGATAATTTGCAAATTCTGTGTGTGTTCAGAACCACTCCCACTCCAGGTATCAGTGCACTAAAAATACTACCCATTATTTCACCTACGCTTTCTCTTTTGCTACGCACTAAGCCATTAGTATTTTCATTGCTTCCAGCAATTTCGTTCACATGGTATATTTTCGGGAAGACAATGCCAAAGTAGCAGCTTCCATACCAGTGATCCGGCAATTTGAAATAAACCTTGTTTCCACATATATAATAAATTCCGGGAAACACAGGTTCTGACCCATTTTTGAAACCCCAACCTCCAATTACCTTGTAATTGTGCTCACATTGACTGGAACCAATGAAAATGTTATTATAATAACTAGTCTTCTCGCGATGAAGACAAAGTTTCCCTGTCCTTTCGAAATCCAGCAACAAAGCAGGACCACTCCCACCATCTGAGGTGCTTTCCATGTTCTCAGCCCATTTAGGAGTTTTCTGTCTCTTATCATTTGCCTTTTTTTGGAAACTCTCCCTTCTTTTCTCTGCCATGTTTAGAAACATTTTGTCTTGTTCATGTAATGAACAGGTCAAGTTGTCCCTATGTGCGTCATTTAGGTCTATAGTACCTATAGTCAGAAAGTATTCTCCCATATAACGTGTAACGTCATTTTTATTATGTACAGGATTCAGATTTCCACGTATTGGAAGTTCAGAAAATATCACGTCTGAGTTAGAGTAATAGTACTGTAACGGTCCTCTTTTGTAAAATAAGCTTGCTAAAATACTACAGGAAATTCCGTAAGTCAAAGGTAGGTGGTGATAAGCCATGCCTTCAGCTACAGAAGTAGGTAGCTTCATGCAGACATAGCAGTCTTCTATTTCCATAGTTTCTACATAATGCACTAACAGGTTTGCGAAAACATTTAAATGAGTCTGGTTCTTAACTCCATGATAATGTAGTCCTTCCTCATCTGATGCTTCTAAGTCTGATCTTGTTTGTCTGAGTGCTTTTTCACGTCTTTCTACACTTCGTGTTGTCAGTTCTTCGGTGTCGGTAGTCTGTGTAGGGTCAATATTAGTATTTTTGCTTACCATAAAAGGAATGAAAACTGTTAGTCCTATCCATATTATTATTACTATAGCTATACTACATATACATACTTTGCAGCATGTTTTGCAACAACTGCGACTAGGTCTACCATTCACTCTTGAATCAGACATTTTGCTCAGAAGAAGTTTTCAACCCCTCTTTGTAACTTTGCACAGGTAGCTTACTCTGAGCAACTTTTCAGGTTAGTTCGTCTTCTTCGGCAGATAGATCGGCAATCTGTTCTCCATCACTTTCGTCAGAGATATCAAGATCCTCAAATTCTTCCAAAACTAAGTATGTCCATTCAGGATCCTGGTATTTTTCGTTTAGTCTTTTTATTCGATCACTTCTTCTTTTGGAGCTTTCTCCAGCTTGCTCTATAATTCGTGGACTTTTCCTTCTGTCTGCAAGTTTCTCTTCTACTGTTTTTATTCTTAGTCTTAGTCTCTTAATATATCTTGGCTCGATATTTTTCCTTTTCTTTAGTCTTTTGGCTGGCACTGTTATTTGGCTTTCTTCTAATGCTCTTTTATTTTCGTTTGTTTGTGGCACTTCGGCTTCCGTTTCCTCCCTTCCTGTCTGACTAGTCCCAGGTCTTGTATCTATTTCTTCTGCCTGGTTACTAAGCTGCCCTGGTTCAGGTGAATTTTGGTTTTGGCTTTCGAATGTCTCTGTTTCGATGTCCTGAACACGTTCTTCTAGTTCTATCTGATCCTGTTCAAGCACTTCGATACCTTGATTTTCTTCTGCTCAAACTTTTATACTAGTTCTAGTCTGTCCCTTTTCGATTTCAGGAGTTAGTGGAGGTGTGTCAATCACCTGTTCTGTCCCTGTCTGACCTTCCTCTTCGTCCTCAGACTTGACGTGAATCTCAATGATCTGAGAGTCTTCGCCTGTGCCTATCTCGACCTCTCTATTCCACTCTCTATCTTCGTAGGTTCGCTCTCTTGTTCTGATTGGGTCTTCAGTTAGGTCGATTATAGGTATCCAATCTTCTTGGCTGGTGCTTGGCTGTTCGTCATCAGCTACTTCAGGACCGACGTTTGCAGACCCCTCAGCTGGACAACCTTCAACTCCAGGTTCTTCGTCCGGAATTACCTTCTGTGTATGGCTGGCATGGATCCACTTGGGAACGCCTGCACACTTCACCGCTGTCATGGTCACCAGTATTATCTGGCGCTTCTCTCCCCACCTCGGTGCAAGGAAACTCGAACGAGTATGTTTCTTGATTCTAACCCAGTCACCAGGAACCAATTTGTGAACTGGAGTTGTCGGGTTGGCGACGGCGTCTTTCCCAATCTGGCGAGAGATAGAACGCACTTGGTCACCCAGTTGCTTGCAGTACTCAAGTACCAAATCATCAGTAATGCTTAACAGTTTGTATCCTGGTACCCATGCTTGTCTCATCACTCTTCCCATTAGGATTTCATGGGGGCTCAGGCCTGTTTTCCGGTCTGGAATACTTCTGAGTCCCATCAGAACAAGAGGCAAGGCAGTAATCCAATTCATACCAGTAGAGTCACACATTTTTGCCAACCTCGATTTTATAGTGCCATTTATTTGCTCTACTACTCCAGAAGCCTCTGGACGATGTGCACAGTGCAGCTTTTGTGTGATTCCAAATGCTTTACAGAGCTGATCGATTATCTCATTCTGAAAATGTCCGCCTCTATCTGATTCAATAGTGACTGGAAACCCGAACCTAGGTATCAATTCTTTTAGTAACAGTTTAGCTACGGTTATGGTGTCACTCTGTTTGGCAGGGTAAGCTTCCACCCATTTTGAAAACAGGCAGACAATGACAAGGACATATCTTTTCCCCTCACAACGAGGCATGGTGATGAAGTCAATCTGAATTCTTACAAAGGGACCCCCTGATTTCCCAATTTTTCCCAGTTCAACTACTGTTCTTTTGCCAGCGTTGAACTGTTGGCATGTCAAGCACCTCTGGCAGAGTGATTCCGCTACCTTCCTGAATTTCGGATTATACCAGGTTTGTTGAAACACCAAAACCATGGCATCCCTACCAGTGTGTGAATTTCCATGTATCAATCTGGCCATAGAGGCAAGCAGGTGTCTAGGTAACACAGGCATACCATTTGGGCCCACAATGACACCATCCTCACGTCTTGGTCGACAACCAAGTTTCCTCCACTTCTCTTTCTCTTCTGATGGCACAGAATGCTGCCACTCTCTCACTTCATCCCAGGTAGGCACTTCTTCAAACACCATAAGTTGGCAGCTGTTTCCAGTCCCTCCCAGTTTGGTATTTATTGACATGCGATCCCTAGCACACTGTTTTGCCACTTGATCAGCAAAATCATTTCCCAAAGATACAGGGTCAAGGCCCTTTTTATGAGCAACACATTTGACCACTGCCAATTCTTTTGGTAATTGGATTGCCTCTAGAAGGTCTTGTACAACCTTTCCATTTCGAATGGGGGTACCTGATGAAGTCAGGAATTCTCTTTGTAGCCATTATTGGCCAAAGTCATGCACAACCCCGTAACAGTACTGGCTGTCAGTATACACTGTTATTCTTTTGTCTTTTCCCAATTTGCAAGCTCTTATTAGGGCAATCAATTCGGCTACTTGTGCAGACTTTATTCCAAATAAACAGGATGCTTCTTCAATTTTGTCTAAAGCGACCACAGCGTATGCAGCACTTAGGCCTACAAGTTCGTGTCTCATGCATGAACCATCCACAAACCATTCCTTATCATGTTCAGGCAAGGGTGTTTCTTTAATGTCTGGGCGGGGTTTAGTACTGAATTCTGTAAGATTAATGCAGTCATGCTCGATTTCTCCCCCATCTTCTATAATCATTGAGTCCGGGAGTAGGGGGGCTGGGTTCAAGATATTACACCGAGTAATGACTACATTTGCAGCACCCACGAGAATCCTCTCGTATTTAGTCAGTCGACTAGGGGTGGGATACTGAGTCTTAGTTCGGGTCAGTAAGATCACAACTGCATGTGGAACATACACAGTTACAGGATGTCCCATAACAATGGATTCACTCTGTTCTAAACTTGTGCAGGTTGCAGCTACTGCTTTCAAACACCCAGGTAATCCAGCAGCTACTGGATCCAAAGTGGCTGAGAAATATGCCACTGGACGTCTAGTCAACCCATGCTCTTGAGTTAAGACCGACAATGCACAATTGTCTCGTGTGTCACAGAATAAGGCAAACTCTTTAGAATAGTCAGGCATCCCTAAGGCAGGGGCTGTACACAGACAATCTCGTAATTTAGTGAATGCTGTTAAGCTTTCATCATCCCATTCCACTGGGTCCTCTGCGCCTTTCTTTGTCATCTTTATCAAAGGCTTGGCTAGGACTGCGAATCCCACAATCCATTGCCTGCAGTAACCTACAACTCCAAGGAACATTCTGACTTCTTTCTGAGTACGGGGTAACTGCATCTTTTGAATTATTCTGACTCTCTCTGAGGTGACTTTTCTGATTCCCTTTTCTATCTGGTGCCCCAGATATTTCACCGATTTTGAACAGAACTGCAATTTTTCGGGGGCCACTTTATGTCCCTTTTCACCTAGGTGATTCAGTAGGGCAATGGTGTCAATCACGCAATCCCTATGACTTCTGGACGCCAATAAGAGATCGTCAATATATTGTACCAGCACAGACTTTCCAGGTAAGACTAAAGATTCAAGGCATTTTTTCAGGATCTGATTAAAGATAGAGGGGCTTTCTGTGTACCCCTGGGGGACACGATTCCAAACATACACGTGACTGTTGAAAGCAAATGAGAAAAGAAATTTGCTGTCTGGATGCAATGGGATCGAAAAGAATGCGTGACATAGGTCTATCACAGAGAACCACTCAGCATCCCAAGGAATCTGATAGAGGATCACTGCGGGGTTCGGGACAATAGGACAGCAAGGAACAACGATCTTGTTTACCTTTCTCAGGTCCTGCACTACTCTGTACTTGCCACTAGGTTTCTTGATTCCAATTATGGGGGAATTACACGGGCTACTCATCACTTCTTGTATGATGTTTGCTTCTAGCAATTTCTGTATTTCAATGGCAACTCCTGTTCTTACTTCGGCACTCATTCTGTAGGGCTTGGTATTAGGGTAAACTGCATTTTCTTTCATGGCTATTTGTATGGGATCTACATTTGCCATTAATCCTACATCCTTTCCATTAAAGTCCCATACTTCTGGTCTTACTGTCTGTTGAAGTTCTTCAGGTAAGTCTTGTATAGTCATTCGCTTAATTTCTGAGTCAGGTCTGATTAACATTAATTTATAGATGCCATCTTCATCTGGTGTCTGAATTTCGACGCCTTTTGGTGTGCAAAAGATGGTACAGTTCATTTTGCACAGCAAATCACGTCCCAGTAAGTTCACTGGGCTCGTGTCACAGACGACAAATCTGTGCATAAGTTCCCTATCGAAATTTCCATGGGCTCAGTAACTGGGGTACTAATCAATTGATTAGACACACCTACTACCTGGATTGCTTCTCCCGAGAGGGGTAGGTTTGGAACGTCTGCTGTTCTCACAGTAGAACGGGTAGCACCAGTGTCCAACAGAAAGGTGACATCATTTCCATCATTTCCATCAACCTTTCCTTCAATGTATGGCCCTGACTGGTCTACCGGCAAGGAGGCGCCAAGTACACACTCCTTGTCCTCCCCTCTCAGGCCCCGTCAGTACTGGTCGTCACAGAAAAAGGTGTCATTTAACAAATACTGCGAAGTTGCTGCATTTCTGTTCTCATTGCCTCCCCAGATCTCTACGTCGTCACCCTGCGGTGATTTTCCCTTAAAATTAGGTTTTGGCTCTCGGGGCAATTTTACCTGCTGCTGGGTCTTTCTTGGTTTTTCATTCTGCGTCTGTGGAATTAAATCAGTGTTTTGGGTATTATCATGCTGTAAATACGGACACTCGTCTCACCAATGTCCAATTTCTCCGCACTGGTGGCAGGGAAATTTCTTTTTAGCTTCCTCTCTACTCATTTTTGCTCGGGGCTTTCCCCCACCCCCAGGGCCTTGGTTCTGAGTAGTCTTATTTAATTTATTCAATTGCTTTTCCTGCTGTTCAGCTAATTTTACCTGTGCCCACATGACTTTCTCCTTCAGGGCCTTTCGCTTTTCTGCCATTTCGTCCTCACAGTACTTTGCGTACCGTAGGACCTCATCCATTTTCTTGGACTGCCAACATGTTTTGTTATCTTTTATCCACTGACAAATTTCGGGTCTTAAACCATTTACAAACCTGTAAATAAAATGGGTCATGTCCTTCATCTCGATGTTATCTATACCACTGTATGTTTTGAACACCTATAACAGTCTTTCATAAAAGGAGTGTACAGTCTCGTCCCTTTCCTGCGTGGTTCTATCTATCTTGGTCCAATCAGTTTCCTTTGCAGGCACTTTTCCCTTGAGGTGTAATATTACCTGGTCATATCATTAGAGGGTGCGCCTTTGACATGGTCCCTCGGGTATTCCTCACTAGGCCAAGCGATGGCTATTTTACACTCGGTCCATAAATCTACAGGGACCACAATATCGAAGAACCCATCCAGGTCCTTCCATAAGCATTTCTGCACCTTTACAAATCTTTCCACCTGCCTGTACCAATCCACAGGCTTCTCTCGTAATTTCGGGAAATCATTTGTAAAGGACAAAATATCCTGTCTGGACCATGGAACGTGCACATATTTTTCCCCTGGCACTTCACGCATAGGGTATAACTGCTCTGGCTTGTCAGCTTCCTTTAGAACAAACTCTGGGGTCGCCTGTTTAGATCTAGCCTCATCTTTCTTTTTGGCCCACCTGGCTTTCCATCTTTCTACATCTCCCCATTTCTGCAACACTGTCAATAATTCTTTGACCTGTGCCTTCTTTCCTGACACATTCAGGTTTTCCAAATCTTTGTCTGAAAAATCTGCTCTGTACGGTTTCTGCAAGGGTTTCGATTTAGAAATATCTATTCCCATGCTAGCAGCAGTGTCTGTCAATTTCTCATGAAGTACTCGGGCATTTCGGGTAAGACTTTTGCAAATGAACAACAGCTCTTCCTCAGAGTAAGTATTTAATCGGTCTAATCCTACATTACCTGCCATTAGTTCTTCTATTTCTACTCTCAATTTGTAGAGATCTAAAGGTTTTGTCTGCGGAGTTTGTTTTTCTAATTCTTGACTCCATCTTTCGATTTCCTCAGGTGTAACTAGTGTGACACTTTTAGTACCCGAAGTCGATTCCATTTGAATCTCCCTCGTATTGAAAGGATTATGTCTTTTCTGCATCCTTTTCCCTGTATTCCTAATGGGCAGATCCAATAGTGAGACTTCAGACTCGCACTCGCTCGTCTGTTCATCTACGATTAAGGGTTCTGGTCTTGGTTGTGCTATGACTGGGGTAATGACTGGAGGTTTTGGACTCTCTTGTCGGTCCCCATACAACGGAACCACTGGTCCAATAGTTACTGGGATTGTCAAGGCTTCAGGGCTTGTATTCAACTGGGAGATTCTCTGAACTATCTCTGCTCTCTGTTTTGCTAGAGCTTCTCGCTCCTTTTCCTCCAACAATCTCTCTATGGATTTGTCATGTAACACCTGCGGGGTCAGAGTGGGAGCATAACTCGGGGCAGTGGGATGTGTCTCACTTGGTCCTTCATCATAATTAGGTCTTGGGAACAAACTTCCTGTACCTAGGGATCTTGGTTCCTTTTCATATAGAGGCTGTTAGAACGGTATTCCTGAACCTGATGGTCTCGCCTCACCTTCGTAGGGAGGTCTCAAGAAAGAATCGCTTTCACAGGAGTATCTTACATCCCCACTAGCTGGTATTCTTGGATAAAGATCTCTTGTATCTACAGGACCTAAACTCTCGGTATAGGGGGGTATGAGGCAACCCCCTCCTACACTGGCAGATCTGGCCTCATCCTGGAGATGAAGTCTTCGAGAATTATCCCCTTCACTGCAAGGTCGGTGTCCTTCATTATAAGGAGGTGGACTTCTTATAAACATATCGTCTAATAATTCATCATCCGACTCCCCAATGGGCACCCAATGTTTACTTTTTTCTGTCTTTTTCTCCCCTGTAGGAGGGCCACCCGCTGGCATCATTGGAAACAGTCCTTCTACAATCATATTTTGTCTCCACTGTTTCATCTTTTTGGCTCGGGCTTCCTGCTTCAACTTTGGATAAAATTTAGTTAACCCTTTATCCATTCGGGGCTTATCCCTTTCAAAAGCCTCAATCTCCCATTCTTCTAGGGCCTCGTACTGCGTTAATCTAGGTCTGGGATGTAAATCATTCATTCGGGTTCTCAAATTGAATAGAATCCTGCTGTTAAATGTTCCTTCTAACGGAAAAGCCAATACTCCGTCATTTTTCGTGTATTCCGCCCAATTTTCAAACCATACACATGTGTTGTACCCTTTATCAAACATCATGAAAGATGCGGGAGTGTTGGGCGGCGGTATGACAACACCTTCTCTAGTTTTAATCGGCTTGTACTTTTTGAAGTAATTCTTTACCTTATTTACAAGAGACAATTTTCTTTTGTTTCCGTACATAATGTCGTTTTTAACACCTTTCCACTGATCGTTCTCAAATCCCATATGCCGTGGATCAGGTCTGGTATGCGGTCTATACGAATGCCACATACGATTCCTACAAGTGACTTTTGTTTACAAAATTACTTCCAATCCAAGTGCGTCTTTTATTTTCGTGCAACCAATGAAATGCACGGTTTAAAATAATTTCGACCAATGGGTGCGCGGCCTTTCGTGAGACAGGTTCTCACGCTTCGGCACTCACCCCTCCTTTACAATTCCAGCTCCGCTACACACCCGCTGCGTCTACCAATCCCAGCGCGGCACAGAGTGACGTCAGAGCAGCTTCGCGACTGACTCCCTCCTTTACAAGGTAACGGAAACTTTCTTTCTTTCTAAAGTGCTAGTGCTCGGTTATTTTACAACGTATACACATTCGCCACTGTACTCAAGTGTCTAGACAGGAAAGAATTTTGTTTCACTGCAAGTAAACTACTTCCATTTACTTTTCACACACTACGGATAGATCTCTTCTGCCTATCCTTCACACTAGCATTGGAGAACCTGCTACTTCCCTAGACTCATCCACCTTTCCGGGATATATCCAAGTCTAAAGTTTCACCAGCGAGCCCCATTTGCTTTCACCCAAGCTCTGATGAACCTGCTACTTTTCCGGTGTGACCCTCACTAGGTTATGCCACAATAGGAATTTTGCCACTGAACCTCGTTGCTAACATTTATTCAAACATATATTCAGGAAAACCCTAGTTAGTGCTTCCAGTTCTGCCTAACCTGCACCAACTTTCCTGGAGCCAGTGACCTCAAAACAAGTGGATTCTCTTCACCACTTGCTATTCAATTCCCCGGGGATTTCCGACAACATAGAAGACGTTTTACAAACGAAAGGATTAGTACATATATCAATATAATAACAAGAATAACAAATTTAAAACATTTCATAATTTTCAAAGTAAAGCATTCCAAGTGAGTGATCAATTCATCTGAACTGCCTACCCTCGTAGCAGCACTAAGGTTCGTTATTTAGCAGCATCCAACTTAGCTAGTTTAGCTAGTCCTACCTAACCTTTAACTATTCCCTAACCATCCTCTGTGCTACCAGTAAATTACTGATAGAGATCGCAGGTCACCCGACCAATAATTTCACCACTTAGGTTTCGGGCCCATATACTTTAATTTATCATATACATTGATCAGATGACCTCACAATCTACTACCAATAACTATGTGTCCTTTCGATTGTTTCTAGTGTACCCGACTTACCATCCACCGTTACGGGTACCTATGACCACGATGGGTCAGGGAGCTAGCTGTAAAAGGAAAGGCAGGAAACAAAATATACAAACCCAACTTTAAACAACTTTGATATTTACCAAAATGACCACGGACAACTGGGAAGTTTTAAGATTTTATCTTTAGTAATCAGTTTCGGAAATCATGAGGTTTACAGTTAAAAGGCAGTCAATAATCAAGATGACGGAAAGCATATAACCATAAAGGAACAGTGTAAGGACAATCATTTAGATTTCTAGAAATAGTGAGACAGGAAACACGCTAAAAATTGGATGGGCAAAGTTATACAAGTATAAATTTATACTATGGGAAACATATTTCATGAATATGAAGGGAAAATTAGGAATCTTAAACAGCTCTAGTAAGGGTGAAAAGTGGAACACGCTATAATTCTAGTAAAGTACTTCAGCCAATTTTATAAGAGAAAATTATAGATCACATCAGGAAATTGCAAACTGCAATGGAGAAAAGTGATTTCGAAAAGGTAGGGTAACATAGGAACACGCTATGAAATTAAATGCAGATGACTTTAGGATATGCAATGGTTGCGGAAAGCCTGGAAAATTTAACATATGCAAAGGTATGTCTTTATTGAAGCAAAGACAGGAAAATAGAAAGGTGCAGTTTTAGAGTTTCAGCAAGATATTTACCTAGACTGGTGTGAAAACCAACCCTGGCCACGGGTCAGTTAGGGACAGGAGATACCCCCAGAAAGGACAGTCATCAACGGGACAGCAGGTGCAGACTGGACACCCCAGGACCGGACAGGAAACCCGGATTAGGATCAGGACAGGACCACCAGGATACGACCAGCACCCGCAGTTCGGAAGCAACGCCTGCGCTCCACCCTCTCTGCAGCTATCAGTCAGAACCCCGGTTGGGTTAGCGAATTCCCCAGCAAAGTGCTCCGCCAGCACTTAAGGTTTAGTAAAACCTTAGAGTCTATGGTCAAATTCGGACAGAGTGCTCCGCAGCGCTCTGTAAATTCAGTCACCTATTGAGTGTGTTGGGTCAGTGACAGGTCAGCTATTCAGCCAAGTCGGACAAAATCCCTAGGTGAACCTAGGCTAGTTATACTGTTTTCCGGTCAGTGTACCACCCCCCAATGTTGCAAAGTGTCAGAATCCCCAATTTCAATTGGTCCTAAGGTAGGATGGGTTAACACACCAATCAGAACAGACTTTTCTAAGGCCTAATTTACATTCTAGGGTACCGCCTAGCAAGATTGGGGTTCCCATGAGAAGTCGCACTGAATACAATAGAAAGAAATACATTGTTAATAATGTAACACATTTCAGTTTCTCTGGCTGGGTGAAGGTGCATCTTCCCAGGCACGTCTTGGCAGCGACTTTCTCTTGGCGCTGTGTCAATGCCACCTCGCTACTTCTGGTCCTGCGCAGTACTGCACTCCAAAATGGACTCCCAAGCAGCCCATCACCCCTCCATGCCGAGGATACATGAAAAGTAAGCGAAAACAAATTAAAACATAGAAATAAATGAATGTACTACATATCATGATTTTGTACTTCAGGTATATCATTTTAAAAATATACTATGCAGTTATAGATTAGAGCAACACACAATAACACGAGAGCAACTGCACGAGCTTCACCACGTTAATACAGAAGCGGCCATTTTATGGCTATAACGCATGCGCACCCTTTCCCTCCAGAATTGCAATTACGTCACATCACGTGAGTATGACTAACGCATGCGCAGAAGCAAATTTCTAAACAGCGGTCATTTTATTATGCAAGGGTTATTCGTATTAATAAAACACATAGGCAAGCGTCACTAATATACACGCATATCAAAATAAAGGGAATTAGTAAACATACAAATGGTATTATAGGATTATAACAGATTCGAGGTTCTTGACTCGAGCAAGTCGCGATGCGAAATCTTGCTCTATCATGCCCTGGTAGTGAATTACAGCCATGTTAGTTTTTCACTGCTGCAAGGCTATCTTGCTCCATAGGCTATCATGGGGGATGCTGGCTACAGTGGCTACCAGCATGTCTTCCCATAGGAGCAAGATAGGACATAAAAGTGTGGTATCCCTGAACTCAGAATTTAATAACACATCTTTTAGGAAAGGTGGTTTTTAACTCCTGTGTTTGAGAATAGCACTTTTAGAAAGTTGCTGTTCTCTTGTCTGACCTTTATGTGTGCCTTGGCCTGTTTGTAAATTGACTGTATAGTTTGAGAGTGCCAGGGGCTGGGGATTCCCCAGGAGGCTGGCTGAGTCAGACCTAGGCTGAATGACTGCATTTGCAACTTGAGTGGTGGGAGGAGATAGCACCTGGGCCTGAATAGGGCTGTCCCTACCTTCCACAATGCTGGCTCCACCTCCGGCTGGGCGGCTGACGACCCTGCCCCTCACTCTGAAAGGAAAGGAGAAGCCAGGAAAACAATGTGCTCAAGGAACATCCAGAACTGGTTCAGACCGGGCTCAGAGGCCTCCTGCACAAAGGGAACAAAGACTTTTAGGGGCATAAGTACAGGACCCCTGACAACAGAAAATTAGATCATCCTGGAATCAAGAAGGAACCTCTGCCAAGGAGAAAGCTGAAACTGAAGAAGGAAGACTATCCTGCTGTTGCTCTGCTGGACTGACCTGCTGTTGCTCTGCTGCCAAAGAGAGGGGAGGGACTTTGCTTTGTGCTGTGTCCCCTTGCTTGAAGGAATCTCCAAGGGTCTGAGAAGAGCCTGCTCCCTATTACGAAGTTCCAGGAGCAAAAGGACTTCACCCCCAGCTTCCCTGAACTCTGCTGAGAGAGTTCTGTCCTTCAT
The DNA here is from genome assembly GCF_964261635.1 of Lissotriton helveticus. Classification (NCBI taxonomy): domain Eukaryota; kingdom Metazoa; phylum Chordata; class Amphibia; order Caudata; family Salamandridae; genus Lissotriton; species Lissotriton helveticus. The sequence continues at coordinate 199,036,069 of NC_136060.1, forward strand.
AGAGTGCTTGGGCCAGTTGTGGTGCCTCTGGAAGTTGTACCTGTGTTGGGAAGCTGGAAACCAAGCTTTTAAAGACTTTCTGCAAGTTTTGTCGCATTGCTCGCTTGCGGATTGCATCCCCGACAGTACGAGGAAATTCCCGCCGCTTCGAAGGCCGAGATCATCACAGCGCCTGTTGCCGCTGCCAGAGTCGCCGCATCCTTCATTTGCGGGACGCACCAGACCGGTGCGGGAAGACTACCATCGCTACGAGTGTTGTCGCAGAGCCTGTCGTCGCTGGGTGAGATCGCCGCACCGCTTCCTTGCGGACCGCATCACATCGCTGCGAGTGTCATCGCAGAAGCCATCGCATCGAGGAGCTGCGAGAGAGATCATCGCAACTCCAAGATCATCCCATTGTGCCTTTGCGAGAGAAAACTTCCTACGGAACCTACGCACCGGAATCCATACAAATCCGCCTTCCTCCCCATACAGAGCGAATTCGTTTCAACACGCCCGCTGCTGCAGCGGGGTTGTCGCATCGCCTCCCCAGGGTCTCAGGAGCAACACATCGCTTGTTTTCCACCGCACCAGCTTCTGCTTTGCAACTTTGTCGCTTTTAAAAGGTACTGTGAGCAAAACGTGACACAACTGTGAACTTTTCATGCAACTGTGGATTATTTTATCGCAACCTTAAGAACTCTTTTACAACCATACTCTTGAACAGTGTATGTTAGTAAGTAATTTATTTGCACAGTTAATTAAAACCAATGCGATACGATACAAAATATAAAATTAAAGCACAATATAAAAATCACATATATTTAAAACCATCGTAGTATGAACATTTAAGTTCTATTCTTCATAATTATAAAATTATATCAGCCTTTCGATTATCACTCAGTATTTAAAATTAAACATGATTTGTGTTGCAAGGCAAGTTGGAACCAAGTCAATTCAAGATTCTTGCCCTGGCATTTTTTTCTCAACAGTCTTTAAGAATTTTACAAGGCCGCAGCTCAATTGAGGGTCCTGAGATGAAAAACAGGTTATTACTGCGCTCCTTCGTGTACGTAACCCAAGCCGAATGAAGTGTTGTTTTAAAAGAAGTTTCCTCTCCTCTTGCAATTTCTCGCAAGAGCATAGTAAGTGAACCATATCTTCTTGTATATGACCGCATAGCCGGCAAGACAGTCCTGCTTTCTTTTTTAACCAGTGTGGGAAATGCTGGGTGCAGGGCAGCAGCCCTAGTCTGTATTTTAAGAAACACATTTTTGTCTTTTTGGCATAGCCCAAGCCCAAAAAGTTCTGAGGAGCTTTTGCCGAGTAAGAATTCAGAGTCATCCAAGCATGCGTTCTTTTTGAAAAAACTGTTTTATCTTGTACCCACGACTGGTGTTTGATAGATTTCTTTGCCAGTTTATTGAAGGTTTTATGATCTAAATAGGATGCCCAAAGCTGTTCCAGCCCAGTGTTTACAAGACTTTGTGCAAGATATTTGGCTGCAGGCGAAGTCGAAGACTGCTCTATCTCCCTCCATAGATGTTCGTTCAATGTTCCCTGTGCAGATTTCCTCACTCTGTCCCATACACAGATGTAGGCCCCCTGGCTTGCCAGGAGCTGTTGTTGAATGCCAAACTCCAGCCTGATCTGGGCTGGGGAGGTCCACTTAGAAAGACTAAAGATGATTCTGTATGTGGCTATGATTGTGCTGTCAAGTATTGTTGCATCTCTGCCTCGTAGAACCTCACTTCCATAAGTGATTGTAGGCAGTAGTTTAGCTCGGATAACTTGTACCAATGGTGTTAATGATGGACCAGATAGCTTATTGTTCAAGGTTTTTAAAGCAATTGCCAGGGCTATCCCTTTGCCTTTGATGCAAGATCTTTGTGCACTGAATCGTCCGCCGTTATCAATTTTCACGCCTAAATATTTATATATTGTCGTATCTTTGATATGAGATTTGTTCCAGAGCCACGTGAGGGTTTCTCTTTTTCTTTTGCTGATGGTCATAGTTTGGGTTTTCTCGAGGTTAGCTTTTAGATCATTTGCCTCGGAATAGCTCTGAGTGATGTTCAAGAGTCTTTGAAGCCCTACTTTAGTGTGGCTTATAAGAACAATGTCATCCGCATATAAGAGGCATGGTACATTAAGCCCTCCTAGTTTAGGGGCATGTGAGTTGCAGTCAATCAAATTTGGCGCCAGGTCGCCCAAAACAGGTTAAACAGTGTTGGGGCCAGGACGCAGCCCTGCTTGAGACCGTTGTTTGTCGGTATTCGCCTGGACAGCAGTGAACCATCCCCCACCTTTATCCGTATCCAGGTCTCCGTGTGCAGGTTTATTAGCAGGTCCAGCAGCGGTTTTGAGATCCCCCAGTTCTTTAGTTTAGACCACAGGAGATTCCGGTTGATGTCGTCGAAAGACGCTTTATAATCTATGTAGCAGAGATGTAGTGGCAGTTTTTTCGTCTCTGCCTTATCTATTAGTAGGCCCATGGTTAGAATATTAGTCATCGTGCCCACTGTTTTAACAAAGCCTGTCTGATAAACCGGTATCAGCGATTTCTTTGCAGCCCATTCCTGTAGTTCCTCCAGCAGTAATCCTGCAAAGTACTTCACCTCGTTATCTATTAGGGCCACTAGTCGGTAGTTTTGAGGAAGAGCACTGTCCCCTGCTTTGTATATTGGGGTTATGATAGAGCCCTTCCAGGAATCTGGCAAGATGTTCGAGCACCTGATTTCCAAAAAAAGGGGTTCAAGAGCTGCTGCCCAGTAACCCGCATCTTGCTTGAAGAGGATCGGGGGGATTCCATTAGGTCCCGGAGCTCCTTCCCTTCTACCTTTTCTAATTTTACATTCAATGCTGTGTTGGAGATTTGAGTTGTTGATAGGTTTGTATTTGTCTTTAGTTTTTGTGCACAATTGGGTTTGTTGTGCAATGTTGGCTTTGTCGACTATTCTGTTTTCTGATGTAGATAGGACATGGTTTTTAGGTGGTTCTTGATTGAAGTGAGTGTCGAGATAGGATGCCCATGTTTCCTCTGTAATGTATGATGAGACCCCCAAGTTTGCCGGACGTATCAGCGAGTTGATGGTTTTCCAGAACCTCGCCCCATCATTCTGTTTAGTATCTGAGTGACGTTTTGCCCACAAGTCCTCCTCTGTTGATTTGGTTGCTTCCCATTTCAACTTTTTTAATTTGGATTTCAATGTCCGAAGATGAGTTTGCTTTGCTATTTCTTTAGGGTCCAGCTGTATTTCCCTCATTAAGCGGTATATCATGTTTTTCGCTTCCTTAATTTTTTCTCTGTGCTCTCGTGATAGGATTTCAATTTTGCCGATCTTTGCAACTGCTTTGGGCTGTGTTGCATAGTTTGACATCGTGATTGTGAATTGTTCCCATTTTGTAACCTCATTTAGTCCGGTGCGCTCCAAAAAGTGTTGTTCTGCACTTCCTATTAACATTTCACCCATTGCTACTGAATACTTAATTTTTTTTAAAGTTAACGGTATAAATGGACTCTTTTGGGGCGTTTGATTACTCGAGTGTAGGTTTCACTATATTCAAAACCATTTCCTGAGGGCAAGGGTCACTGTCGATTTTTTTTCCTATCTGGAACGAGGTTATATAATGAAGAAGAGGTAGTGATATAAGAGTATAATCTAATATGCTATTTGACCTTGTAGAGTGGTAGGTTGGGGCTGGCGGACTATCTCCCGTGAACCTACCGTTTAGGGCTCTGATATTAAAATGTTCCAACTCTTCGAGTGTCTGTGCTCCTAATTTTGTTTGTTTGGTTGTATGAAATTTCTCTTGTAGTGGTAGGTCCCAAAGTATGTTTTGAGCTAAGTTTGCCTCTTCTTGTGGCGTACCCATAAGGTTAAGGTTGAAATCCCCTGTGAGCACAATATTCGTTGTTGACCTTCCCATAAAACATTCTTCCAAGAAGTTGTATAATTCCTTAACTGCTTTTTTTTCCCTTTTGGATGGATGTAGGCATTGATGAACATGCAGTCACTAATGGCTTCCTCCTCACCTTGGGGTGCTACGGCCAGCTTAATTGCAAGATTGGCTTCTGAAGAAGAGCCTATTTCTTCTATCCTGACAAAACTAGTGACTGCTACGTAAATCGCTAGTCCGCCTTTGAGGTGCCCGTACTTAGCTGACCTTTTGGCCTCAGTGGAAAAACGTAAGTATCCTTGAAGATGTGGAGGTTCGACTAGCCATGTCTCCTGCAGGGCCACTATGTAGAAAGATTTTATGTAGGCTGTAAATTCTAAATCCAGCATTTTATTTGATAGACCATTGATGTTCCAGGAGCATATGCGCAGTTGGTTTAGCGTGTGCTCCCGGGGGTTTTGGTCGGATTGTCAGTTGCTGTTTTTTATAGTTCTCACAATCCATCTTGGATCTTTCATCTCAGTTGAAACTACCCTGTCCACACCTAACCAGCAGGTGATTTCGGTGTTCTCATTGCTACCTGTTCTACATGGCCCTGCCGCGCCTCTAAGAACCGAGGTTCTGTGGCTAGAGGCGTTGTCCCTGGGCTCCAGCTTTACTTTCGGGTACAGAATGTCCGGGTATCTTGGCTTTGTGTGTGGTTTTATCGTAATGCCCCAGTTCTTAAATGCATTGTTTTTCCCGAGGCCCAAGTCGCCTTTCTTGCTTCCCTTCCTGTACCGTCTAAGTCTATAAATTCAATGGATAGCAGGTCTGTGCTTAATACGTTTGCCAATGAGGGGATGTGGGATAGTAGTCGTAGTATATTTGTTCTGTTTAGGATATCATGTCGTCCTTTGGAGATGTAGTCTGGGTTAAACCATATAGCGTCTGGGGTGTTCCCTTGTTCGTTTCTGCACCGCCCTCTATTGTAAATGTCTATGGGAGTTTCTAGATCCACATATTCTGTTGGTCTTGTTTTTACCATGTAAGTGTCAGTATTGATTGTCCCGCCTGAGGCTTGGTCAATTGCGCTTTGGTGGGGTACAAGAATTTCGGGATCTGTATGTCTCCCCCTTCCGCCCAATAGATGCACGTTGCTTGTCCAGTTTGCTGATGCCGATTCTATAGTTGTGTGGTCTCCCCGCGTATGTAATATCGCAGTTGCTTGATTGATAGCGTGTAATTGACTTTCCGTCAGCCCTATGCCTGTTCCTTGACTTTCTACTCTTTTATCAATTCTATCTGGGGTGAGGCCTCGTTCTGTATTTTGCAGGAGGTTGTGGCTGATCTTTGTGTTGTTTTTTTGCGCATTTGCCAGGCCGATATCAACAGGTGTTGGGGTGATCCTTGTTGGTTGTGCAAATGCTAATTGGCCGTGTTGAAGGTGGGCGTTTTGTTCATCTGATCCGTTGTTAACTGGATTCTCCAGGATTTCAGATATTTGGCGTGTTTCATTGGACTTTTGGCTTGAAGATTTCTCTTCCCCAGATTGTGTTTTGTTTTGCTCTGTGGTATTAGATCGACCAAAGAGTTGCCTAAATCCATCGCGTTGTGAGCAGAGCTTATGTTTTCTGCCTTTACGTTTTTTTGCTCATCTCTGTTTTGCGTTAGATTTTGTGTCACTGACATCTTCATCTATGATATCCATTGGTGAAGGGCTCTTTGGACCCATGTCTTTGACCGCTATGCAGTGAGTTGGATCATTCTTTCTAGGTTGTGCCTGAGTACCTATGCTCGTCAATTCAGACATTCTTACGGCATCTGTGTCTTCACCATATTTTTCTTTAGCGACCACTTCTGTTTGTATATGAAGAGCAATTTTGGGTTCTTTTTTTGACGGATGACCCCGTATCTCGTTGTGTGGCATGTTGTTTTGCTGGGGAGGTCTTTTGAGTTGTGAGCACAGGTCTGTTAGTAATGTTGGAAGGGTGGATAGCTTGTCAATTATTGGGCCGCATTCGCACCCACTACTGGTGCTTCTCTTTGTTTCTTGTAGATGACCCAATTTACTCTGGAGAAGCGTGTTTAGTGTGCCCATTTTCCCATCTATGGCAACCACAAACACAGCTATAGTGTCTAATAGCATTAGTTGGCCGTTCATTTTCTCCGATTGGTAGTGTAATCCGTTCACCAAGAGTTGTACTGTGTTTAGGAGACTGGGCCAGGCGCTTTCCTGCCCATGATGTTTTGGTGTTTTTTCTTGACATCCAGATGGTCCCTTAAAGTTTGCTGCTCCTTCTGGCAAGCTTAATTCCACTTGTTTTTCCTGTACACTTTCAGTTCTCATGGACCGTGTGTGTTTTATCGTCCCGCTGCTATTCTGTTCTTGAGGATATGCAGCTACGAGTTCTTCCCACTCTTCCTTCCCCAAGTAAAGTAAAGTCCACATTTGTAAAGCGCACAATCACCCGTAAGGGTCTCTAGGCGCTGGGGGCCGTCGGGAAGATTAAGCAAGCTATTGCCCAGAGTCACATGGTGCTGGGCTATCCTGCCGCCGGAGCCGGGGATCGAACCGTGGTCCCCAGATTCCAGCGTCAGTCGCCCTGGCCGCGGCGCCACAGGATATCTCTATTACATCTGACACTGAGATTCTTTGTCTTTCCTCTTTGCTAGAAGTCCTTCCCGTCTTTTTGTCTCCAAACTCTTGTTGTTTGTAAGTAGTATCCAGGACTATCATGGACAAGTCCTTCTCTTCATCACGCTCGTTTCCACTTCCAGTTTCCTTTTTGTTTGTAGGTTCCTCCAAGAGGCTTGTGACCTCTGACCTTTTATCGTTCATCATGTTATCATCCTTAGCGTTGTCGCTGATGTTAAGTATGCTATTGTCAGGTGTTCCTAGTGACCTATCCATTGCTTTATTAGGCCACTGAACTTGAACTAAGTTGGTATCTATGGTCAGTTTTTTCCCGGTTCTGGGTCCCTCAGATCCGATCTTACGCTTAGCCTCCGAGTTCTGAGGCTGGGTGTTGATGTTTTTTGAGGTAAGGAAATAGACATTGTGCTGTTTTTTCCTTTGCTCTTATCCTTGTCCTTATCCTGTAAAAACTGTGTGCCCCTAAACTGGAAAGGCGGAGGTATCTGAGTTGGCTCCAGGGGCGATTGTAATTCTAATTCCTCGTTTATCTTTGAGAATAGGGTGTCCCCTGCGTTTTTTAGGAAACAGAATTTTGTATAGATTTTGGATTGGAATGAAGATTGGTTTGTTTTTTTGCTCCTTTCTGAGTTAACCGTAGTGTCACTTCTTAAGTTGTTGGAGATGGATTTGTCCGACGTTATGTCTATTAAGGAGCTCTGTTTGGCTGGCGGAGACCCTTTAGTTTTCTCGGGTGTCTTAGTCGTTTGTTTGCGTTTTTTTCCTTTACTTGTTGGGCCTCCTCGTGTCCTTCCTGATCTCATTTTATGGGCACAGTTCCTTAGTTGCGAGTTAGTAGATAGTTTTAATGGTGTCCGGCGGGACCCAATAGGCTAGTCTCCTTATCAGCCCAGCCCTGCCTGTGCCGTTTGCGCTGGTTTATTTATTTATTTATTTATTTATTTTTCAGGTTGCTCCAACTTTAACCCCTGTCAGTGCAACAAGCACAAGCCAGCCCACGTAACGCAGGTAACACACCTGCCAGTAATCATTGGCTAGAGTAGTTGGCGTTAGTGTTGGGTAACCTAGAGGTTGGTAGCAACTGAGCCTGAAACCACTGGTGGAGGTGGTTCGACCACAAAATAGGGCTGGAGGCTCACCTCTGATTCACCAATCGCTGGTCGGACAACCGAGTGCTGCGGGCGGCAGGTCCTCTCCTCCCCTCCTCCTTTCAGTCTCCCTCAGGCTCGGCTCCGCCACCCTCTACAGCCGCCACTGCACGGCCGCTCAGTTTCTCTGTGGCTCGCTGCAGCCTCTGTTGCGGTATGTTGCGAAGCCAAGGTCGAGGCGGGGACAGGTACTCCCCCGCGGACCGCAGCTCCCGCCGTCACCGTCTCAGCAGGGTCTCAGCAGCAAGAGGCCTGCACCGTATCGGCAAATCGGCAAATCGACAAACGGGCACGGAGCTCCCGGCTCACCGCGCTCCGCTCAACTGACCAGCACCGACCAACGGCTCCCCGCAGCAAATTTGCAAAAACACCCAGGGTTAGGGGAGACAGCAGAGACGAGACTTTTCCCACCCGTAGGGAATGCAGTATCCAGAGCCAGAACCAGCCAGGAGCAATGCCAGCAGCAATGCCTGAAGCGGTGCAGGGCGTAGAGGCCAGGAGCGTGCAGAAAGCAGGACGTCTGTAGCTGGGAAGGGGCACCCAGAGACTGCGTGGGCTACACGGGCTGCACCAAACAGGTACCGCCCACTCCCCCGCGGCACCGCTCGCCCCACTCACCACGCTAGTTGTTCTGCTCGGCTCCCGTGGCCCTCCCGCAGCTCCGTGCAGCTCCGTGCGGCTCCTGTAAATTCTTGCACCAATTGGAGCCTTTCTGGGCAGATCGCAGGTTCGCAGGCCTCTTTCCGTTCGCGGGCTGCAGTCCCAATCTCCCGCGGTCCGCCGCTGCCTGCCTGCCTGCCTCTGCTGCTCTGTTTCGCGCGCACCAAAGATCCTCCGCAAAACCTGGACCGGAGTCAGCTTCGTAACGAGAATGTCAAGGTAAAGTTATCAGTGCGCTGAACAGTGTATGTAGGATTTTTGTCGTTTTGGTCTTGTGTAGTTTAGATTAAATACCTTTATTTTTCTAAACTGTTGTGGAGTCAGTTTGTGGTGTTTTCACTGTGTTACTGTGAGTGTTGGCACTAATGCTTTACACATTGCTTTTGGATAAGCTGGACTGCTTGTGCCAAACTACCAAGGGGGTGAGCAGAGGTTATCTAACAAGTGTTTTCTCCTTACTCTGACTAGAAGCAAGGGTCCCTATTTGGACAGTGGTACCTACCTCTGCCAACTAGAGACCCCCAGTTCTAACACATTCCCTAAGCAATCAGGCTGGGCCCATAATTTACCACCTTGTCCATGTGATAATTTGGCAGCTCAGAGCACGTTGCACTTTATGTTATTCTGTCCCTTTTATAAAGAGCAGAGCGGGAAATTTTTAATACCAATTTTGAGGAAAATGCGCCCATGCACTTATAGTGGTGGTTTTCATTTTTTACAGTCTTTGTCTACCCCAATCACCTGTATTGCTGCTTTGAATTTTATTAGAGTTGACTATGTCTATAAGAAAACACTATGAGCTGGAGTAACAATCAAATCGGTGTTATATTTTTATAAAAATTATTTACATGGACAAAATTGTATGGACGATACTGGAGATGGACTTTGGGGTATTTAATGTTTCATTTTAACCTCGCCTAAATGCATCTTTGTTTACCTTTTTATTATTTGCTTTTACTCAAGCCTCTGTAATCAAGATTTGAAATCTTATTTTGTATTATGTTTGTGTGTACTTTCATGGTTTTTGAAACCAAATAAAGTCGTTTTGATTAATTGACAGTGCTTCTGCCCATCATTGGTGTAGTATATATGTGATTCTTTTATATTAGGGAGTATTGTCCATTTCAAAAGTTTTATTAAAATTTTCTTAAGTAAAGTCACAATTAATTACAAAATGTATGCTGCTTACCAGCACTTCATCTGAGTATAATGTAACACCTACTGATCCATCATAGAAATCATCAGTTTGAGCAGTATTGTAAACTCTTTAAGAAATTGTCTTCATTGACGTTTAATCTAGGTGCGTAATTATGAATAATCATAATTTTATATCAATTGAGCTAAAACTAGTGTTTAAAATATTTTGTTCATGAACAAATAGTTTGTGTACATGTATATTAATACTACATATAGGTTCACTGACAACAATCATGTTCAACAGGGTAGGCTATTGGTACTGCTATTTCATTACAAATAATAAATGAAGTTCTCTTATTTTATCCTAAAATGATTGAGATGACACAACACTGACTTACTAAAACAGAAAACACCTTAAAACTGCTCCTTGAATCTCTCTCTTACTACATACACATCATGTACTTGTAGCATTTTTTTCAAAACCATATGGAAAATAAATGATACATTATTAAGGTTTTATAAAATAGACTTAATTGTTTATAAATGCAAAAGACCTGCCATAAAATGAATAATTATGTTTTCGTCCTTTGAAAATAACAGCTTTGAAACAACAGGAAAAGCGTAAATGATACAGAACAGAAGGTCGACAGTCACATCATTGATTGATGTGGGATTGGGAAACATCAAAAATCTGCTTTACTGAGAAACAGAACTGCTGTGTAAACTTATGTTGTGTTAAATTAACAATTTAACTTACTTCTCAGCAATTCTCTGCAGAAAACGCAAATGAAAATATCGAATAAAATGTTTAGAGCGCAAAATGTTAAGCTCTTCTCCAGCTATGGCCCGCCGCCCTCCATTTTCAAAAGGTCTTTTATCCTGAAGCAGTCATACAATAGAAATGCTCTTGAGATCTAGAATGCTGCATAAACTCATATCTTCCAGGTTACACCAATTTCTGCTTTTAAAAGTGGTCTCAAATAGCAGGTCCTAGAAGACCTTTCATAATCTGTATCCACATATGTTATTTCATTTTGTCTAATCCTGCCCCACAAAAGGTTAGCACAATTGTCTATGACGTGTTCCTTAACTTTTAATATATGCATCGTTTCTGAAAAGTTATCTGCCGCTCTAATAGCAGAACCCTGATGATCTATATCAACAACCTCAATGAATAATAGTCGAACATTTTCATGGAACACCAAGCTGACATCATGAGGTGGTGGGTCCTAGAAGAAAATAATCCGCAATCCCAGAGGAGGAGATGCGTTATCCACCCTAATTTTAAGGGAATTTAAATGGATGCATACAGTTAATAGTGTGAACAAAAAGGCCTCAATGAATTTGAGGCGATCACTAGACAAGCGCCTTACTGAACAATGGGTGATTTATTGCTTTCCTTAGATTATACATTTATCATCGTTATAGTCTTGACAATGATTGTTGATGTTTATTAACTATTGTCTGTACAAATGTACTTGAGTCTTGTCAATGCGATCTTAGAGGTAGATTTTAAAACATCTTGCGCTGGGTTAGCATCACAAAAGTGATGCTAACCAGCATGAAATGATTTTATGCCAATTTACTTTCCAGCGCAAAAATTGTTTTGCGTTGGAAAGTACCCTACAAATAACGTAAAGCAGCGCAAAGCATTGCTGTGTTACATAGCGGCAAGGGGGCATTGCATGGGTGGTATGTGGGCTTTCCTATGCAGCAACCATGCCTTTTGACGCAAAACCCTATCTACAAATAATTGTAGACAGGGTTTACTGCTAAAACTTAACATCATCTGAAAGGAGCGTTAAGAGGAAAATGTTTTCATTTCTCCTTTCTTTTCCTACTTTTCAGGGTTGCTGCACTGCGCATAGTATTTAGTACAGGAAAGCTATCCTTCCTGTACAAAACCAATCCTAGACTCAGGATAGGAACGCACCCTAGCACTATGGCTAAAAGGTGTGTCACAGACGCACAGCAGCTGAAATCAGTGCCAGCGATGGGGAAAGGGGATTAGAGTGCCACATATCTGGTGTTATGGCGCTCTCCTACGCCCTCCCTGTTACACAATACAGCGCAGCCTGTTAGGGGGCTGCGCTGTGTTGCATGCATTTTTTGAAAATATGGCCTGTAAACTTCTGCTGGAACTTATAATATATGACACATGCGCACCCTTCCATATATAGCTTTGCAGGTTTGTGGATAGAGTATGGTTTTTGACTTTGTATTCACAAGTACTGTATGGTATGTTTCCACAAGACTCTTTTTATGCCACTGGTCCACCTATATTAATAAGCCACTGAATGTTGACATAGAGGTGCAATTTAATTGTTTAACCTTTTATGTTTATTTTTAAACAGTTCAAGCTCCCTCTACATTTGGATCACATGCCGGAATAAAAATGTAAAATGCACAATGTACAGCCACGTCCTATTGTATATTCTATTGTGGTTTTTAAACCTGTAAACTTATATCTGTCTATTCGCTTGTTCTTGCTATTCAATAGCTATTTTATGGTCTTTTCGCAAAGTTTTGCTTTAGCATATTGGGCATGTTATCTATCATGTGACTTAATGTTGGACACCCACACTCTAGTAAACCAGCAATGTATTAGCCACAATCTGGGCATCACTGACATACGGCGTATGCTGACACACTCACACAACATTCATATGCCAACGCGGTCATACAGCACCCACTGATACAGTGGAGCAGTCCACTGCATGCTCGGGAAAAGTTTACTGATAACTAGCTCTGTTAGTTTGTAGCATCATCCAGTGGTCAAAGATAGGTAAGAGCGCTTTTCATTAGCACAATATTTTTGTGTTTGTAATTGCTACTTAGTCCTTTTGAATCCATTTCACATGTTTTAATGCAGGATCGCCAATATGGACAGTTTTTCATGTAGATGTGTGAGTGGTTGTTTCACTGGGTGTATGGGTTCAAGAGTGCATATGGAAACAGCTGTATGGGTGCGTGAGTGTGTCTATGGGTGTGTTGGTGAGTGAATGGATGTCTCAGTGGTACATGTTTGAGTAACGATTTTGGAAAAGGAGGTGGTGATGGACAGAGTTTCTGAATGATGCAGAATACTCCTACCAAGAGATCATGGTTTTAATCCATCACCGTTTTTTAGCTCACTGCACCAGCCCAGCTCAGAACCTGGCTATATGTAAATTAGTCTGTTCCTGTCCCAGTGCATGATGGGAACAGGGCAAACCAAACTACCAAGCCAATTCTTATACTGGGAAGGAAACAAGCTTCCGGGGACCGGTTTCTGGCATCACAGCCTTCGTCGGCCCGGCTTGCTTGAATCCTGATGGTGCAATGAGCAAGGGACTCACGTCTGAGTATACCCTCCCACACATAGTGTGGATAAAATCGATTTTGGAAAAGGAGGTGGTGATGGACAGAGTTTCTGAATGATGCAGAATACTCCTACCAAGTCAAGAGATCATGGTTTTAATCCATCACCGTTTTTTAGCTCACTGCACCAGCCCAGCTCAGAACCTGGCTATTTATCCACACTATGTGTGGGAGGGTATACTCAGACGTGAGTCCCTTGCTCATTGCACCATCAGGATTCAAGCAAGCCGGGCCAAAGAAGGCTGTGATGCCAGAAACCGGTCCCCGGAATCTTGTTTCCTTCCCAGTATAAGAATTGGCTTGGTAGTTTGGTTTGCCCTGTTCCCATCATGCACTGGGACAGGAACAGACTAATTTGCATATAGCCAGGTTCTGAGCTGGGATGGTGCAGTGAGCTAAAAAACGGTGATGGATTAAAACCATGATCTATTGACTTGGTAAGAGTATTCTGCATCATTCAGAAGCTCTGTCCATCACCACCCCCCTTTTCCAAAATCACATGTTTGAGTAACTACATATGTTTTAAAGCACCATATGTGAGTGTTGGAGTATACAAATAACTATATGTGAGAGTGAGTGATTGAAAGAGTATCTGTGTGGATGAGTGTGTGTTTCTATGAGTGATTGTTTAAGAGAGTAAGTATGTGTTAGTATCTGTATAAACAAGTGAGGTGGTGTGTGTATGACTGTATAAGCAAGGGAATGGGTGTGTGATAGTTTCTTTGTATGACGGTCCAGGTGTATGAGTAACTCGTTGGGTTAGTTGCAGTGTGTGAGTGTCTATACCGGTGTATGAGGGGATATATCAGTGGTTGTATAGATGAATGACTGTGTGTATGAGTGACTGTATGGGTTAGTGGGTGGATGTGTGTGTAGACATATGAATCACTGAGCAGGTATGTACTAACTGCTTTTGGTCTGTCCATGTTTTCGATATTGGTGGTCTGTATTTTAGAGTGGGTGTAAGAAAGGTTTTATTAGGGTATGAGGAGGTGTTTCAGATGCTCACATGGATGATGTAATCAGTGATGTCATCAGTGATGTCATTTGAGATGTCATCAGTGATGTCATTTGAGATGTCATCAGTGATGTAATCAGTGAAGTCACTGAGCATGTCATGAGTGATGTAATATGTGACGTCATCAGCAGTGCATTGCGGGGGCTCGAGTTATCGTTAGATCTACTAACTATAACGGCTGAATTTCGATGGTTTTGTACGAGTGGAATCGGCAACTAACTATAACATCAAAACCTATGTTTTTTTCAGTGAATTTTTAAGGTTTTTTTAAATGCTAATTTCTAACTATAACGTCTTGAAACCTATGGTTTCAGTGAATTTCAAAGGTTTTTGAAATGAACATTTCTAACTATAAGGTCCCTGAAACCTATTTTTTTTCCGTGAATTTCTAAGGTTTTTTAAATGCTAATTTCTAACTATGCCTACAAAGGTAGGACATGTGAAGAAAGAGGAAGAAAAGCGCAGAACGAAGCAAGACAAATGCAGAAAGAGGCAACAGAAGTCCAGAAAGACGAAGAAAAGTGCAGGAAGAAGAGATGTGCAGAAAGAACCAACAGAGGAGCAGAAAGTCCTCCTGTGACCACAACATTTTGCTGATGAATACATACTGGTGTTAACTGACCCTGACTAACCAGGCCTGGAGCCAGTGCTATGCTAAAAGACACTTAAAATACAGTGAAAACACCTACATACACTAGGGAACACTGGGTTAGGGTACTCCTGTGATTAGCAAGACACCCTCTGTATTTTCCATGAGTTAATGCCTGGGTCATTGCTGAGTCCATGAGTAGTGACTGGATGATTAGAATGCTACAAGGAGAGTGCATGGTGATTTTATAAGTGCTTGAGTTTTGGTGCAGTGATTGGATAAGCACATAGGATTGGCTGGGTGATTGGAGGACCGCATAGGTAGTACCGGGGCGATTACTGGACGGCATAGGTAGTCCTCAAGGTATTGCAGCAGTGTATGTGTTAGTGACTGGGTCATTCCATGAGTACATGGGTACTGAGTGGATAATTAGAGTAATGCACAGAGAATGTAAGGTGAATTTATAAGTGCTTGGGTATTGGAGGAGTGTTTGGATTAGTACATGGTAGTGGCTGGGTGACTGGAGGAGTGCACAGGGAGTGACAGTGTGATTGCGGGACTGCATAGGTACTACCAGGGGAATTGAAGGAGAAAATGAGAAGTGTTTAGGTGGTTAGTGGACTGCATGGGTAGTCCACGGGGATTGTAGCAGTGCATAAGTTAGTGCCTGGACCATTGCATGAATACATGGTATTGACTGGATGATTAGAGTACTGCGAGGAGAGTGCATGGTGAATTATAAGTGCTTGGGTTGTGGCACAGTGATTGGATAAGGACATTGGACTGGCTGGGCGATTGGAGGACTGCATAGGTAGTACCAGGGAGATTACTGGACGGCATAGGTAGTCCACAATGGATTGCAGCAGTGCATGTTTTAGTGACTGGGTCATTGCATGAGTACATGGGTAGTGACTGGATGATTAGAGTGCTGCAAGGACAGTGCATGGTGATTTTATAACTAATCTGGAGTCCATGGGTACTAGTTGGAACCAAGGGAACCCCAGGATTCAAGGGGACTTAATCCCCCAACTTACAATGCACCAGAGGGCCCGTTTGCACAGTGGTGAAGGGAGGGGGTGGGGCCTGAAGTGACAAGTGTGCAAACAGGCCCCGTGGTACGTTTTAAGTTGGGGGATTAAGTCCCTTTGAATCTTGAGGGTCCCTGGGGCCCAACTAGCCCACCAGGTACCTACAGTAAACACCACAGAGCTGCGTTGCAGAGAGATGATCTGAGGCCACGCCCCTTTTTTCAACTCTCTGCTACGCCACTCTGTTGTGCTTATTGAAGGTCCCTGAGGTGCTGAAAGAGACACAAAGGATCCAGAAAGAGCAAGAAAAGTATAGAAAGAGGCAACAGAGGTACAGAAAGAGTCCAGAGAGGTGCAGAAAGAGGGAACAGGGGTACAGACAGAGGCAAGATAGGGGCAGAAAGAGAAAATAGGGGTGCAGAAAGAGGCAAGAGATCTGCAGACAAAAGCAACAGAGTTGCTGAAACAGGCAAGGAATGTGCAGAAAGAGGCAAGAGGGGTGCAAAAAAGGAGCGATAAATGCAGAAAGAAGCAAAAAGGTGCTCAAAGAGCCAAGGGGAATACAGAAAGAGGCACTGGCAGTGCAGAAAGAACTAAGACACGTGCAGAAAGAAGCAACAGAGGTGCAGAAGTAGGCATGAGGATTGCAGAAAGAAGTCAGATAAGTGCAAAAGAAGCAAAAGGGGTGCTGAAAGAGACACAAAGGCACGAGAAGTGAAGAAAGAGGGTAGAGAGGTGTAGAAAGAAGCTATAGAGTTATAAAAAGTGGGAAGACAGGTGCAGAAGGAGGCAAGAGGGGTGCAGAAACAGGTAAGCGAACTTCAGAAAGAGGCAAGAGAATTACTGAAAGAAGCAATAGAGGTGTGGAAAGAAGCAAGAAAAGTGCAGAAAGAGGTAACTGAGGTGCAGAAACAGAGCAGAAAGGTACACAAAGAGGGAATACGAATGCAGAAATTGACAACAGGGGTGCAGAAAGAAGCAAGCCAGGTGCAGAAAGAAGCATGGAAACTGCAGAATGAAGCACCAGAGGTGCAGAAGGAGGCAAGTGAACTCCAGAAAGAGGCAAGACAGCTATAGAGATAGGCAAAAGAGGTACAGCACGAGGGAGCAGAGGTGCAGAAAGAGGCATGAGAGGTGCAGCAACAGGCAAAAGGGGTGCAGAAAGAGGCAAGCGGGGTACATAAATTTACAGGAGAGGTACAGAAAGAACAAAAGCAGTGCACATCACATGAACCAACAGAAGTGAAAACATAGGCAAGTGAGGTACAGAAGGAGGCAAGAGAACTGCAGAAAGAGGCAAGAGAGTTGCAGAAACAGGTAAAAGAGGCACAGAAAGAGGTAACAGGTGGGCAGACTGAGGTAAGAGAGGTACAGGAAGAGGGAAGAGGGGTACAGAAAAAGGCAAGATGGATGAAGAAATTTGGAACAGAGGTGCGGGAAGAAGCCAGAGCAGTGCAGAAAGAACCAACATAGATGCAGAAAGAGGCAAGAAGGGCACAAAAAGAGACAAGTAAAGTGCAGAACAATGCAAAATAGGTGCGGAAAGAACCAATAGAGGTGGAAAAAGAGGCAAGAGGGGTGCAGAAAGGGGAAAGAGAGGTGTACAAAGAGGCAAGAGAGAACTACAAAAAGAAGCAACAGAGGTGCTGAAAGAGGCACAAAGGGTGCAGAAAGAGACAAGACAGGTGACGAAAGAAGGAACAGAGGTACAGAAAGAGGCAAGAGTGGTGCAAAAACAGGGAAGAGAGGTGTAGAAAGAGGCAAGAATTGCAAAAAGAGGGACGAGGGGTGCTGAAACAGGCAAAAGGGATGCAGAAAGAAAAAGTGAGGTGCAGAAAGAAGCGAGAGAGTTACTGAAAGAGGCAAGTGAAGTGCAGAAGGAGACGAAAGAACTGTAGAAAGAGGCCATAGAGGTGCAGATAGAGGCAAGTGAGGTACAGAAAGAAGCAAGATAAGTGCAGAAATAGGGAAGAGGGGTGGAGAGACAGGCAAGAGAGGTGCAGAAAGAAGCGAGACAGGTGCAGAAGAAAACAAAAGAAGTGTAGAAAAAAGGAATAGATGTGCAGAAAGAGGCAACACACGTGCAGAAAGACGGAAGAGAGGTGCAGAAAGTACAAGAGATTCGCAGAATGAGGTAAAGAGAAGTGCAGAAAAAGATAGAAATGTGCAGAATGAAGAAACAGAAATGCAGAAAGAGGCAAGAAAGGCACAGAGGGAAGCAAGAGTGGCTTACATACCATTAGTACCAATTTAACACCCACATTTAGCAATAAGTAACAGGTGACCATTCTAGGTTTGCAAAGGGCCTTCCACCATGCTGTAACACTTGCTGCTGCATTTTTGGTAATGTTTGAGTCGTTTGAGCTAGAAACAAGTCTCTTTTTGTTTAAATCTGCAGATTAGGGAGAAGATGATGAATTATGTGGCTAATGCAGAAAATGTATAATTGCGCGAAAGTCGGTGCAGCCAAACATTCACATATTTCCAGTGGCCCTGCTCATACCTCTGTTTATGTCCACAAGTGTTCCTCAGAGATTCCATCTTTTTTTTGTCTCACTGAGTTTATATTTGAGCTTCTATGGAAACGAGGAAGACTAAACCTGAAGTTACCACTCCACAACACAGACTACCATACCACATAATTACTCTTCATAACGCATAATCCCACTCTAAATACCCCATACTTTCTATCCACATAATTGCACTGCACAGCATACCACATAATTCCACTACACACAACGTATACCCACTCCACTCCACTCCAAAAAACATTAGTAAAAAACTTTGCATTTACAACGCTAATAGCTCTAATTCTCATAAATGCGAAACCTATTGCATTGCAAACACTTCTTTAACTAGTAGTCACATTTGTAGAGTGGTGGAGAAAAAGTGCTGGGCCTCTGACCAGCGCTCAGGAATTCCGCTGTGTAGGGCTTAGAGGAGGTACCAGGAGGACTTCTTGGCCCCCAAAGTCTCTCAGGAGTAAATTGGGCTTCATCCCCTATCCCATATGCAAGGAGGCGCTTGCAGAGTGGTGGAGAAAGGGGGGCATGGCCTCCGAAGAAGTCTTAGCAATCCCACTGTGTGGGACTGGAGGTAACAAGAGGGGTAGTTGACCCCCCAAGGACATCCTTGGGGGCAAACTACCCCACCTATTACCTCCAGTAAGTCCCACACAGCAGGATTGCTAAATTGTCAGAGCAGGCCATGCCCCCTTTGCCCACCACTCTACAAACACGCTCCCTGGCATGCTCTTAGATTGGGATTGAAGTCCCCTTTACTGCTAAGGGTCCTTTAGGGGCCAACTAGCCTACCCCTTACCTCCAGTAAGCCCCACACAGTGGTACGGCTGAGATGTGGACAAAGGCCATGCTCCCATTCTCCACCACTCTGCAAACGCACCCCCTGGTGCATTCTAAGTTGGAGGATTAAGTCCTCTTGAATACTGAGGGTCCATGGGGGCCAACTAGCCCACCTGGTACCTTCAGTAAGCACCACACAGCTGGATTGCAGAGAGCTGGTCCGAGGCCACCCCCCTTTATACACCACTCTGCAAATGCGCCTCTTGGCGCACTGCTGCTCGGGGGATGAAGTCCACTTGGGTCCTAAGGTTCTCAGGACACAAGAGGACCTCATCGCCCCACCAGCAGTGCACCACGAGTCGTGTTTGCAGAGTGGTATAAAAAGGGGCATGGCATGGTTCTGATTTTCTACAGTTTTTTAGCTGTTTATTTGTGAATATTTTATTCATTAAATAACATTATATATTTTTTATGAAAATTGCAAAAAAAGTTTTAAAAAAAATTCAAACTGAAATATTGTTTAATTTTTTTGTTTTCTTTTTTAATTTAATATATTGAAATAATTTTCTTTATTTTTTTTTATTTTTCACGTTTCTTTTGGAGTCGCGCACCCAAAGCGTACCCATCACGATGGGTGCGCAGATTCAAGCAACCATTTAAAAAAAGTCGTTAAGCATCCACGTACGTTGAGCAACGGCTTCGTGTTTTTTCAGTTACGTCATATACATTTAACATTACGTGATGTGTGCAATAGGTATGCGGCACAACCGCGACTCCTGCTCCGCGCATTCACAAAATATGCGCATTACGGTACGCGACACTTGCGCGGTGGCGGTTCCCGCGTGACATCATATATGTTCTGGTGCGCTCTGGAGGCGTATCTCCCGCAAATTTTTTTATGACTAAAATGCTGTATATGTATCTTTAATATACATATTAGGGCAAGAGATTATCTAAGATACTTAAAAAAATATTATATTTGTACTTAAAACAAATTTAAATTACTTTTAAATATATTTTCGCTAAGTCGCGTTGGTGCGTGCTTCGTAAGCGCAGGGTGCGCAGCTCCCATGTGACTTGAAAAAAAAATATTTGATTGGCTCTTAACATTTTCCATTGTAACTATTGAAGGACCCAACCCATTTCAATCATTCTTGTTGGAGCATCTTTAGAGAGACATCTCTTTTCCTTCAAAAACCCTTTTTTGCTTATTTTTTTGGGTGTTTATCAAAAAAATTCAAAAACATGGCTTCTGGACAGCAGTATGAGAAAGGAACGTCAGAATTTTTTTTTTTTGCAGGAGGCACCACGTCCTAAAAGGCCTGAGTCTATCGTGTGGAAATTCTTCACTTTTCCACCTGGGGAGAAAAAGGTGAATACTAGGAAGGTGACGTGCAGAATTTGTCAACGAGTGCTGTCAAGAGGTAGTGACAAGAAATATTCTTGTGGCACTGCCTCCATGTACAAACATCTAAGAACAATACATCCTCTCAATCTTGCTCGGGAGGAATGTAGGCGAGCTGCGATGATCCCTTCACCTGATGTTCCAAGCACATCTGGAGCATCATCAGCCACACCTGCACTGGACATTAGGCCAGAGTTTGCCTTCCTTGAACAGCACTGTGTGAACTGCAAAAAACTAATATGTTTCGAAGAGCAGTCGGTGGATGCTGTTTGTGCTGCGCAACGCAACCATTGTTTTACATTTTTTACTTTCTTTTGTTTTTTGGAATGGTAAATGATTCCAGAAGTTTCCTGTTTAAAAAAATACAAAATTGTTAAAAAAAATATATATAAAAGAAAAAAACAGTTCTTTTCAGAACTACCTAATCTGGTTAAAGAAAGAACTATAATTGCATGGTAATGTGTGAAAGTTTGGTTGAATATATGTGTAGAGCATGATTGACTGAAAGAATGTATTAGTAGTGTATGGTGAATTTATAGGTGAAGATTTATGAGGAAGTACTGCAACGTGACAGTGCAAGCTCTTTAGATGCTTTGCGCTGTGGCCCTTCCGAAGCACAGAGATGTGACATATGTACATAAATATGTTGCAACTCTATGCTTCCCTCTTCCCTGCTGCACAACGTTCAGCCATGTGGTGACACAGGCATCCTTGCCCCATGGTGCAAGGATGTCTGTGTCGTGGAGAGATTGTTTTTTATGCAGGAAGGGACAATCTCTAGCACAAAAACTATCAATAAAGGCATTTTCCTCTCTCAATGTGTGCTGTGGAATGCAGTTTGCATTGAAAGAGAAAAAAATGAGGAGAAATTAAAACAATTCTTCTCGTTGTGCCTTGGTACAGTAACTCTAGGATGCCACAGCATTCACACGCATCTTGAGATTTATGATTTCTCATCAATCTGGAGATGTGTCTTGTTCTATGAGTGTTCCGTTGAAACATCCACACCAACACTTATGGAACACCACTTCAACGCAAAGTGCTGTCTATGAAGAGATTGTATTTACAAGGAGAAGAAAAGTTATGCAAAGTGGCTTTTCCTCTCTTTGTAAATATGAAGGAGTGTCTGGCACCACAACTACGTTACAAAAAGTGACGTACTGGTGGTGCAGGGTGCTTATAAATCTGCCCCATAAGTGCTTAGGTAGTGGCAGACTGATACAATAGGAACATATTACAGGTTGGGTGATTGAAGAATTACCTGAGAGAGACAGAATATGGGCCTATGTTGCATGGGTACTACTTCAGTATTTAATGGAGTGAAACAATAGTATGCATCTACTTAGATATTTGAAGGAATTATGCACATTATATTGTATGTGTACTTGTGTTGGTGCCTAAGTCATTTTAAAAGAATACTACTAGTAACTGGCATGGTGACAGTGCTGCAAACAGAGTGAACACTTAATTTACAAGTGTTTACTTATTGATGGAGTGATAGTATGAGTAGATACTGGTAGATACGTGATTAAGGAAGTGCATGGGATAGACTGGACAATTCCTACTATATATATACTAACTGGGTATTTAGAAGAGTGTATCAATAATATCTAGCTAGTTAGAGATCTGCTTGGATAGTGCACAAAATATTATTGCTGTACTTGTGTTACTAGCTAGGCTATTCCATGAGTTCATGACTAGTAACTACAATATTTACAGTATTACAAAGAGAGTGTATATATATATATATAGTGCATTTATAAGTGCTTAGGTACTGGTGAAGTAATAGATAAATAGATTGAGCTGGATGGGTGAATGGAGAAGTGTGTGGGACAAAGAGAAGGATTCCTAGACTGTATAGGTACTAACTGAATATTTAAAAGACTTTATCAATGCTATGTAGCTGTTTCGAGGTCTGCATGCACAGTGCACAGAATATTAAAGATGTACTAGTTATTCTAATTAGGCTATTCCTTAGATACTTGACTAGTAACTAGAATAATTTCAGTGCTGCAAAGACAGTATATGTTGAATTTAGCAGTACTTAGGTATTGGTAAAGTGATATGATACGTAGATAGTGCTGGTTGGGGGATTGCGAAAATACATGGCACAGACAGAAGGATTCCAAATTGCATAGGTAATAACTGGGAAGAGTGTATTAATAGTATGTAGCTTGTTGCAGATCTGCATGCCTAGTATAGAAAGAAATGCAGCCGTACTTGGGTTAGTGGCTAGGCCATTCCTTAAGTATATGACTAATAACAAGAATAATTTCAGTACTGCAAAGAAAGTGCAAGATAAATGTATAGGTGCTTAGGTATTGGCAAAGTGATAGGATACATACATAGTGCTGGATGGGTGAATGGACAAGTGCATGGGACAGACAGAAGGTTTCCTAGACTGCATAGATACTAACTGAGCATTTAAAAGACTGTATCAATACTATGTAGCTGATTAGAGGTCTGCATACATAGTGCACAGAATATTGTAGCTGTACTAGTTTTTCTGATTAGGCCATTCCTTAGGTACTTGACTAGTTACTAGAATAATTTCACTGTTGTAAAGAGAATATATGCTGAATTTATAAGTGCTTAGGTTTTGGCAGACTGATAGGATACATATATAGTGCTGGATGGGTAATTAAAGAAATGCATGGGACAGACAGGAGGATTCCTACACTGCATAGGTATTAACTGAGTATTTAGAAGAGTGTATCAATAATATGTATCTGCTTAAAAATTTGCATGCATAGTGTACAGAATATTGTAGCTGTACTAGTTTTACTGGTAGGCCATTCCTTAACTATATAACTAGTAACAAGAATAATTTCAGTGCTGAAAATAAATATAGATAGTGCTGAATAGGTGATTAGAGAAATACATGAGACTGATAGAAGGATTCCTACATTACATAAGTATTATTTGGGTATTTAGAAGAGTGCATCAATCGTATGTAGCTGTTTAGAGGTTTACATGTAAACTGTACAAAATATTGTACCTGCACTTCTGTTAGTGGCTAGGCCATTTCTTAAGTATATGACTTGTAACTGGAGTAATTTCAGTGCTGTAAAGAGAGTGTATGCTGAAATAATAAGTGCGTAGGTATTGGTGAAGTAATAGAATATGTCGATAGTGTTGGATAGGTGATGGGAGAAGTGCATGGGATAAACAGGAGGATTCCTAGATTGCATAGGTACTACTTTACTTAGTAGTTGGTTAGAGGTATATATATATATATATATACACTCATTGTGTCGAAACGCGTAGCGTGTAAACTGTAATCAATAAACCACTTTGTATGCGGATTCCTGAGTGCGCAATTTATTGCTTTGAAGCAATCTTGCTTTTCATATTGGATTCGGCTCTTGTGGTCCGCCGAAATTGTTTGCGCCACCTGACTTGGGAGAGAGGATCTCAGCAGGACCCTGTTTGCTTTTTGGATATATATATATATATATATATATATATATATATATATATATATATATATATATATATATATATATATATATATATATATATTCACTGAAAAAAACATAGGTTTCAGGAGTTATATAGTTAGGAATTAGTTTTTAAAAAATCTTTAAAATTCACTCAAAAAACTATATGTTTTAGTGGTGTTATAGTTAGCTGGACATTTTACTCATACAAAACCAATGAAATTGCTCCTATATAGTTAGTTGTACTAACTCTAATTTGCGCACCCGCAATCCACTGCTGATGATGTCACATATTAGATCATTCATGACATGGTCAGTGACATCACTGATGACATCTCAAATGACATCGGTGATGTCAAATAACATCTGCCCGCTCCTGCGCACCCAGGTTGCTGCATACCATCCACTCCCACCGCCCAGAGTTGAGTGCCTGCTGCTGCGCAAACACGCCTCTCTGCTCACCTTCAGCCACCGGTGTGTGTCCTAGAGGGCCCACCACATGCCAAAACAACCCCCTCAGTCAACATAGGATTCCACGGCAAAGGCGCCAGCGCATCCTGCAGCACCGCGCCGAGGAGTCATATCAGTACAGCCAGCTGTTTTTGGCGTACACGTAGTCCAGGCAAGCTCACAATTCAAATCGGGTCTTGATTGTCAGGATGGTGTATCAAGGCCACGCATCATCGCAGACTGCACACCCGCTCAGGTCTGGTGGCACTAAGCCAGTGGAACTCAAGTCATCGCCACGTGGCGGGAGACCCGTGGCGGGCAAAGTGCCTTAACTGCCACCAACTCTGTGTACTTCAAGTCATGGGAGAGAATGGAAATGGCCTCCTCCAGCACTTGTGCCCAGCCATTTTTATTGGCAGGGTCACATATTCTGTGACGCTTGTTCTGCATGGGTGTGGTGTGTAAACCAGCTGTGAGGGAGTGGCTGTGGCATGCTGACAACTAGACCTGTGATCAGCAGATCACTACAGGGAAGACCTGTGTCGTTCCTCCCTGTAAGCATAAGCGGAGTGGGCTGGCCTGGCATATGCCAGTCCTACGTGAGGCTGTGAACAATGACTCCGGGGCTCTAGGCGTGGTTCCGTTCTGGTCTGTATGAGGAATCAACTGATGCGGGTGTCTCTGTTGTAGTGTTTCTGCCACGTGAGCCGCAAGCGCCAATGTGTCACCCTGTGACCAGAATTCCACAACATTGCCATCATGCAAGGTAGGGGAATCACTGGCCATACATTCATCCATACTTCCTCACATGAAAAATCTTGCACATGATATATCTGTGTGGATATGAATGTTTATTGTACATTCAGTGGAGTGTTGCAGCTGTAGCAATACAGGGCCATACAAAGCCCAAATTTCAATTTTTTTCACATGGAGGGCAGCCAATTAGAGCCAAGCTCAGGTTCGGGGGTTAGGCTCCAACAACATATGTACTTATCCAATCACTCTGCCAATCCCCAAGTAGTTATAAATTCACTATTCACTCTCTTTGCAGTACTCTAATGAGTCTAGTCTCTACCTGTGTACTTATACAATGACCCAGACAAAGTTACATAACTGATGTTTTCCACACATCCAGAGGTAACATGGTTGCATGCGCTGTCCACAGCATAACCTAATGTGGTTGGGCCCAGGGGAAGCATCATGCATACATAATGGCCACAGTTCGATAGATTGTGGAACTGGGTATGGGCACGTGCTCTTGCCCCATTTTTATTACCAGGGTCACATGTCCAGTGACATCTGTGCTGGATATGTGTGGGGTGAGTGTAAGCCAGCCCTCAGGGAATGGTTAGTGCTGGCAACAAGTACAACAGTAATTATCAGATCACACACAGAGATTCACTCATTAGAAGGTCTATGACTTGTGCTGCACTAAGGTGTGAAATAATACAGAAAAGATTCCATTGTAAAGGGTCCATGACTCATAGTGCACTGAGGTAGTGGCAGCAGATCTGAAATCATACACAAACGATGCTATCATAAAGGGTTCATGAGTTGTGGTGCACTGAGGTAGGGGCATGAGAAGCATTCAGCGTGTGCACATCCAGCGATGATGCGTGGTACGGGAGGGCCGCACTGGTAGCAATGTATGTTGCCTACTGGACTGTGTCATCTGCAATTGCAACTCAATCGGAATTGTGAGCCCTGCTGTCCGCAGTAGTCAGCACAGACATTGAGGAATAGTTTTTGTCACTTTCTCTTAACAAAATCCGAGGACATAGAGTACAATTCTCTCTGCAATTAATAAATCAAGACTGAATTCGAATTGTGAGCTCTGCTGACCGGACTGTAGGCATATGGAACAAAAGAAGAAATATGTATGGACTACATTATCGAAATATGTACTTTTCCGGGATGTCATAGTTAGTTGCCTGCTGGACTCTGAAATTAATGAATCAAGACTTAATTTGAATTGTGAGCCCTGATGACCACAGTATAGGCCGGAGGCAGCGGTCAGCAAAGGCCCACAGCCACATGGCATTGACTTGAGCTGCACAGACTTAATGGCACCTGAAGCACTCAGCGTATACACAGCCAGTGTTGATGCATGGTTCGGGTGGGCTGCACTGGCAGCAATGTCTGTTGGCTACTGGACTGCGTCATCTGCAATCGTGACTCTATCTGAATTGTCAGCCCTGCTGACTGAAGTGTAGGCTGTAGGCAGCAGTCAGCAAGGGCCAATCATCATGTGGCATTTACTTGAGCTGCACAGAGTTAGTGGCACCTAAAGCACTCAGCTTGTGCGCAGGCAGAAACTCTGCAATGAATGAATCAAAACTGATTTTGAAATGTGTGCCCTGCTGACCACAATGTAGGTGTATGGAACAAAAGATGAAATAAATATTGAATACATTGTTGAAATATTTGATCTTCTGAGTACAATCTTGTTGTACGATATTCTGATGCTGGAATCTGTACAGGTCATTTGTCATATCATCCACCTTTTCCAGTGCGTAAAAGCTGTAGAAAACAACAAGCTTCCAAAATTCTTTCCCAAACACTGTTCCCTTCGCTTTCTTCAGTTGGAATAATTCAATAGTGTTTTCAATCACTTCCTTTGAATGTAAAGGATATACACTATAATGTTCATGAATTTCTTCACTTTTGGAGATGTCTGCTTTTCCAATTCGGCCACTTGAAATTTTGCTATCATCAACTCAATCGATTTCTTCTTCTTGCACATACACATGTTTTAGTAAACATTGTTTTTTGTGAGGTATAACGTAGCCTTTTGTACTTGCTGACATCTGCAAATTCTTGCCATATTTTTCGACTCTTCGTAAGAACACCATTAACTAGAATAACTACAGGTTCAGTTTCCTCTTTCTCCACCGCAATGGTTTCAAGATTTTTTAAAAATCTAAATGTAAATAGACAACTCTTCCTTTTAAGCCTCTTTGTTAATCTGATGGAGGCAGCTTACCTGTTTCAGGCTCCATACGAACAATACCCTGAAACGGGTGTACTTTTGCCTAATGAATTCTGCCTCAATAAGGCCACATGGTGGTGACTTGTGGTGCGCTGAGTTAGTGGCACCTGACTCGCTCAGTGTGAGTGCAGCTGATCCAGCGGGCTTTTGGAAATATGTCATAAGCAACGCTACCCAACTCCACTATATACACCATTAATCAATAAACTCTCATAAGGCCCATGAATCTAACATGACATATTATAACCAACTGAATCATGTGACCTAATTAACCTATTCACAAATTATATACATTTATATACAACCATGGTAAATGAATTCATCGTACTTCACAAACCTACAAGCTAATTAGGCCACTGTGGCGATAAGATCTAGCTAAAGCAACCTATTCCCATGAAAATAACAAGACCAGCTTGTTTTCCAAAGTAAGATTTTTATTAGCTACTCATTTGGAAAATGTATTAGAAATTTTATTTAAGCATTTTATTTGAATCATTGCAAATAGTTATGACAATTTTATTATGAATCAAAAATTATTACTGCAAATGAGAATTATCAATTTGGCATTTTTCAAAACCTAATTCCCTAACTAATACTAGCTATAAGGAAATTTAAAAAGTAAAGTCTTTGAGGGCTCTTACGTGTTCCAAGAGAAGTCCAACAGCATAACACCCTCATCAAAAGGTCTGCAAAGAGAAGCGTAACTCTTCCACGGGGCAAGAGTTTTTATACCTTTCTACGCTAAGCTAATCTAAGAAAAAGTAATTTTCACTGCTGAAATCAAAGCCTCATTGGTCCAAAAGTGACAGGCAACGTCTCACCACATTACAGAATCATAGTTCCGTCATCATTCTTAGAGACAATTGTCTATAGTTTTCGAACAACGCAGTTTCCTCCAGTTCGCAACAATTGCAACAAATGAAGTTTTTAGCTTCCTCGGATACGTGGATGTCATAAGCCTTTTGCCGGTTCCTGGCCTTGGCCTTGTTCGGCTAAGAGAATGTCATCTCAGCACGACAAACTTTTCAAACAGGAGAAAAATGTTGCCATCATGGACTCACTCTGGCTCCAAGCAGATTTTTGCAAACACGGAAAATTTCACTAGGCCCAAAGCCTTTCTCATTAACTATCGTATAAACAAACACAAAAGAATAATTAATGCGAGTAATATAATTTGTTCTGTTGCCACCCTCCATTGCTAATGATTAACCCATTAGTCTAAGTTACCTAGCAGAAGCAAACAAATAAAGCAGCATTTTATATCTACCATTCTTCTTATTATCCAGCAAGGTTCTTTATGCACCTATAAAGAATAGAGTAACACCACATAGACAGGGAAGCAAAATAAGCACATGCCATTTATTCTAAACAGCTGCATTTAATTTTTGACATGACAAATAGACACGATTAATTTATTATTTTTCACAAACAAGGAAATGCAACATAATGCACATTTATGAGCACACATGTTAGTATCCCTCGTTTTTCATGTGTAGATGCAACTTAAACTAGGTTGAATTAATACATACACAGCACAACTGTTAATTTTATTATTTTATTTATGGAAGTGTGACTTCACGAGTTGAAATGAAAAACATTTCTGAATCTCGCTCCATCAACTCCCTCATCTGGTGATTAACCAATCACCACACCCAAAAATTTGATAAATTTTATCTCAAACGAAAATGGTTCAATTTCATTCTGTTAGTATTTTCTAAAGACTTGTCTCAGCAAAATCCTTACAACTTTCATATTGAGCTCTGCGCAACTCCTCAAGCTCTATCTCTCTCTCTTGTTCCTTTTTGATTTTGTAAATTCTTCTCTTTTCCCTGATGTGCTTCTTTCTCTTGTGTAACATGCAACTGATCTTTGTCAAAACTATCACAAAAATTATCACAAACAAAGGTGTTAGAATCTTGCCAAGAACTGAACCACCAATTTCTTGAAACCAGGTTTTAATAGCTTGGAATCTTTTTGTAAGACGTTCTGAAAAATCATCCTCTTCTAAGGGGACTATTTCTGAGTGCATCTCTGTGATGTTTCTAATGTACATTTCAATATTCTTACTCTCATCTGGAATGTAAGTACAGCAATGCTGTACATGTAAAATGCCACAGACTCCTCCCTCTTTTGCCAGGAGTATGTCTAAAGCAAGGCGATTTTGCATCGCCATTGATCTGACCGCAATGACCTCCACATCCACTAACTGAAAACCACCTGCTGTGTCAGTGGACAATCTGTCAACAATTGTAGATAATTTTCTGATTCTTCCTGAATTCAGAGTTATACCTACTAAAGGTATCACTGCCTCAAAAATGTCTCCCAAAATTTCTGAGAAACTTTCTCTCTTATATCTGTTTGTATGGCTACTGATTTCAAAAGAACCTTCTGCATTTCTGTCAACATGAAAAATATTCGGAAAAACAAGACCAACAAAACATGTCCCATACCAATGGTCCGGAAGATTATAATAAGCCTTATCTCCACAAACAAAATAGATCCCTGGAAAAATTGGATCTCTGCCACCTTTGAATCCCCAACCCCCCATGATTTGGTAAGTGTCCTCACAATTGCTAGCTCCTACAAAATAATTATCAAACAGGGTATTATCTCTCCTAATGCAAAGCTTGCCACTAATTGGCTTGTCTATGTGAATTGCAACATTGTCAAAAGATTTGCCATTTAATTTTTCATCCTCCTTCTGCCAAAACTTTGATTTGGTCTGTTTGACCATCTCATTTCTTTTATAGATCGCCCTTCTCTCCTCAACAAGATTCAGGAAAGTCTTTTGTTCAGCTCTCAATTTGCAAGTTAAGTTATTTCTATAAGCGTACTCATAAGTGAGTTCATTAGTGACTAAAAAGAATTCCCTCATCTGTTTAGCATTTTTTGATGTTCATTTAAAGCATTCTCTATTTTCAGGTTAGCAAAAATCTCATCATAATTGGAATAATAGTACTCCAAACGACCAGTTTGATAAAATAAACTGGCTATCACACTGCAGGTTATGCCATAAGTAAGAGGAAGCATATTATATGTCACTCCGTCAGAAACAGAAGCAGGCAACTTCACACAGATATAGCAATCTTTGACACCCATGACCTTAACGCATTCTCCCAAAAGCCTTGAAAATGTATTGCTAGAAAAATCACCAACAGACCTGTCCTGATGAACATCTGGTCTGTGATTAATAACCTTGTTAGCTTTGTGTGATGCACTATGTTTGTCTTGACTAATTGAAGCTTTACTTGTCATATTGACCTTGTACCTCTCCTTCTCGATCCCGAAAGGAAAGATGATAGCTAATACTAACCAGAGCAGAATTGATATGAGCACACACACCAGAGTCATCTTACAGCATTTCTTGAGAATGGAACATTTTGAATTACCACGCGCCATTACATAAGGCATCTTTTTTTTTTTAAACTTATTTACAAAAAGAGAAAACAAAAATTTTCAAATTTTTTTTAAAACCTCACACCCCCCTTTTAAATTTATTTATTTATTTATTTATTTATTTTTAAAACCCTCTAACAACTTTTCTTCGACCTTGCATCACAAGTTATTCTCCAACTAAATACAATTTCTTCGACGTTGTGTCACCTAACACAATTTCTTCAGCCTTACGCCAAAAACAGAAACCTAAACTTAATCCTAAATTCTAACAGGTTAGTACTTCAATCGTTGTCACTGTTGTCCTCAATTTCTTCCTGACTGCTACTGTTTATTTCAATTACAGGTGGTATTATTATATAAGCCCATTCAGGTGACTTATATTTCTGATTCGGTCTTAAAACTCTTTTTGTCTTTCTAGAAATCACTTCTATTTTCTTTCCTTTCTCAGCTTTCCTTTCAGGATCCCCTTGACCAGTAATTTCATTCACCTGCTCCTTCGATCTTTTCACTAATCTCACTCTCAACTCTCCGTTTTCATTTGGCCAAGTCTCTCCTTTCTTCAGGATTTTTCTTTTCGGTTCAGACTTATTACATTCTGTTTTCCATGATCTTTTCTTCACTCCTCCTTTCTGACATTCTTCATCACTTTCTCCACAGTCACTGTCAGAAATTTCAATTGTTATCCCAGGATCTTTTCTAATCGGCAGCCTTACTCCGTTAGGAACAGCACTCTTTCTCCCATCACTGGTACTCGGTAATTCTCTTTCTTACAATTCATCAATCACCTTTAACTTCCCAGATCCGGATTTCTTGTTCCTGCTTTCAGAGCTCGTTACCTGCCTTTCGATACCCTCCTGGACTTTCTTCTGAACTTGATCAGACTCTTCTATTGTTTCTTTTTCTTTTCTTGATTCTTGATCACGTTCTTTTTCTTCACTTGTTTCCTTTTCTGTTTCTTCTGTTAATTCTTTGTCTAGCAGATTATTTTCATCTCCAGAATCTATTTCAATAATCTTCAAGTCTTTTCCAATCAAATCTCCATTCACAGATTGTTTCTCCAGATGTCGACCACTCTGTCGATCTTCAATATCTGGATTTCTTTCTACTTCCTCTTCAGAGTCTGAATCATCTGTCGTATCACTTTCTTCATCTGAATTTTCAGGTGTAGGTATTGGAATAGTGTGACTTGGATGTATCCACCTTTTCAATCCTCTACACTTCACTGCATTAACAAGGATCACCTGCCTCGGTTTTTGCCACCTTGGGATCAAACAGTTCCTTCTTTGGTGAACTTTCGTCCTGACCCAATCTCCAGGTCTCAGATCATGTGTCTGCACTTTGTCTTTTGATTGTGCTTCAGTTCCCACCTGATTAGACACAGAAGTCACTACGTCAGATAGACGCTTACAATACTCCAAAATTGCACTGTCATTAATGCTTAACAGTTTTCCTACTGGTACAAAAGCTTGCCTCATCACTCTACCCATAATTATTTTGTGAGGACTTAGACCTGTCTTTTTATCTGGTGTACTTCTCAAAGTCATCAGAACAAGTGGAAGAGCATCTGTCCACTTTACACCTGTATCAAGACACATTTTTCCAATTCTATTTTTTATCGTTCCATTAATCTGCTCAACTACTCCAGATGCCTCTGGTCTGTATGCACAATGTATTTTCTGCTCAATGTGTAATGCTTCACAGATCAATTTCATCAGTTTGTTATCAAAATGTCCTCCTCCATCACTCTCAATAGTGACTGGGAAACCATACCTTGGTATTATCTCTCTAAGAAGCAACTTTGCCACTGTAATTGAATCACAATGACGTGTGGGAAATGCTTCTACCCACCTTGAAAACAAGCATACAATCACCAAAACATATTTCAAACAGTTATGTATGGGCATCTCAATGAAATCCATCTGTAATCTAGTAAAAGGACCACCTTCCCGTCCTATGACTCCCGTTCCCACAACTGATTTCCTGTTTGGGTTCATTTGTTGGCAAGTCAAACACCTCTGACAAAGAGATTCTGCAATTGTCCTGAACTTGGTATTAAACCATGTCTCTTTGAAAAGCCTGATCATAGAGTCTCTTCCAATATGACCAGGACCATGATACATTCTGGCCATGTCAGCAATCATGCAATTTGGTAAGACTACTCTGCCATCTTTGTAAGTCCAAACTCCATCCTCATCTCGTGGCCTACATTCTGCTTTCAACCATGTGTTTTTCTCATCATCATCAGCCTCATTTTGCAAGTCCCTAATTTCCTCCCATGTCTCAACAACAGATGTTAGCATCAATGAACTTGAACCAAAATCTTTGTTCTTTCCCCGATTGAGTGCATAATCATTTCTTGCACAGCATTTTGCAATTTCATCTGCATAAGCATTGCCTCTAGTGATAAAATCCTCACCTTTTTGATGTGCTGCGCATTTTACCACAGCAATTTCCCTTGGCATTTGTATACCATCAATTAGTCTTTTAATGTATTCTGCATTTTTGATTGGAGAACCTGCTGATGTCAAATAGCCTCTTTGAGACCAGAGCTGTCCATAATCATGCACAACTCCGTACCCATACTGGCTATCTGTAATTATGGTAACCCTCAAGTCTTTTCCTATTTCACAAGCACGAATTAAAGCAATTAATTCAGCCACCTGTGCTGAACGAATTCCTACAAGACATGAAGCTTCTTCAACATCTGACACTGTGCAGACTGAGTACGCTGCTCTCAAAACACCTCCCTCTGGTCTCGGACAGGAGCCATCCACAAAGAAAACATGATCCGATTCAGGCAATGGTACATCTTTAATGTCCTGCCTTGGCTTGGTACAGTATTCCATGACATCCAAGCATTCATGCTCCACGTCATTTTCATCAATATTTTCAGTGTCAGGTAACAGTGTAGAAGGATTTAAATTCACACACCTTACAATTGACACATTATCTGATCCCAAAATAATTTTCTCATATTTGGTTAGTCTGCTGTTTGTCAGGTGCTGCGTTTTACTCCTTGTAAGGAGAATTTCAACTGAGTGAGGAACATATACTTTTACAGGAAATCCCATAATTATTCCCTCACTTTGCTCCAGGCTGACACTTGTTGCTGCAACTGCTTTTAAGCAACCTGGTAAGGCCTTTGCAACTGGGTCAAGAACTGCTGAGAAGTAAGCAATAGGCTTTCTCATGTTACCATGTCTCTGAATTAACACAGACAAAGCACATCCTTCTCTTTCACTGCAATATAGTTCAAAACCTTTTTTATAATCTGGCATGCCCAGAGCTGGAGCTTCACATAAGCTTCTTTTTAGTTTTTCAAAAGCTTCCAACTCAATATCAGTAAGAACAATTGGATCTTTCACATCTGATTTTGTCAGTCTCTGCAGTGGCTTCGCAATTACCGAAAATCCACTAATCCATTGACGACAGTAACCTACCATTCCCAGGAACATTCTCACCTGTCTTTGTGTCTTTGGAGGTTGCATTCCCTGAATCATTTTGATTCTCTCAATTGTTACCTGTCTCATTCCTTTTGCAATTCTATGACCAAGGTATTTTACTTCCTGTTTACAAAACTGCAATTTTGCAGGAGACACTTTGTGTCCCTCATCTGCTAAATGATTCAAAATTATAATCGTGTCTGTCACACAATTATCTCTCGTTTTTGCTGCAATTAACAGATCGTCAATGTACTGCACTAATGTCGATCTGCCAGGTAGACTCAAATCTTCTAAAGATCTTTTCAACAACTCATTAAAGATAGAAGGACTTTCTGTATACCCTTTAGGGATTCTGCACCATGCGAGGGTCCTACTCTAGAACCGGAAAGCGAAGATTTCCTGGCTCTCTGGATGCAATGGAACAGTAAAGAACGCATTGCAAAGATCAATGACAGTATACCATTCTGCATCATGCGGAATCTGGTAAAGAATGACAGCAGGATTTGAAACAACTGGGCAACAAGGAACTACAATCTGGTTAATTTTTCTCAAATCCTGAACTATTCTGTAGGTTCCATTCGGCTTCTTGATCCCCATAATCGGTGAGTTACAAGGACTACTCTCAATTTCTTTCAAAACACCTTGCTTGATGAATTTTTCAATTACAGGAATAACACCCTCAATCGTTTCTGCCTTCATTTTATATTGAGGAATGTTTGGAAAATCTATTCCCTGCTTCACTGTGATTTTGACTGGATCGACATGTTTCATCAGACCCATCTCATTTCCAGTCAAATCCCAAATCTCAGATTTAACTGTCTCTTTCAATTCCTCTGGTAAATTTTCTTTATCAAAGGTAGGAATCAATTTCTCTTCTTCTGCCTCTATCATTAACATAGTTAGTCTGTACAACCCATCTTCCTCCATGGTTTGTAATTCAATTCCACCAGGTGAACAATATATTCTGCAATTCATTTTACATAATATAGCTCTCCCAAGTAAATTTACAGGACTGCTATTACAAACTACAAATCTGTGTTTGTCTTTGAAATTGCCTATTTCCACATCCACAGGCTCAGTAAGATCAGTCTTCATTTGTTGATTGCTAACTCCGACTACTTGGATGGTATCCCCAGAGAGAGGTAGGTGTTCAATTTCCACTGATCTAACAGTAGAACGGGTAGCACCAGTGTCCACAAGAAAAGTGATCTCTACATCGTTCACCTTTCCATTTACAAATGGACCAGACTGGTCAACCTCAAGAGTGGCTCCAATTACACACTCTTCCCCCTCTCTCGGGCACCGTCAGAAGCAGTAATCAGAATCGCTTCCTTGGTTTCCTGTTAACAAAAATTGTCCTGATGCACTTTGCAAATCTTGTCTTTTATTTCTTATTACCTCATCACAACCGCTGAAACCAATATCTGGATTGAATTTTTGACCTCCCCCACAGTTAGGGAAAGGAGGCAATGGAATCTGATTCAGCTGCTGGATCAACTGCTGTTGTAGCTGTCGCTGAAGACTCAGGTCGCTCAGTTGACGCTGCAACTGTAGCTGTTGTTGCAAATCAACATCATTCTGCATCTGTGGGTTTAATGATGTATTTTTAAAATTTCTGGGTGGATTTTTACACTCATTCCTCCAGTGTCCAATTTCTCCGCAATTAAAACAAGGCATCTTTTGTTTTAATTCTTCAATTTTCGGATTAAACCTTAGCTTGTTAGAATTATTAAAGTTATTTGTAAACTTTCCCTGACTCTGATTTTGCACAAAATTTCCATTCTGCACAAAATTCCCATTTTTATTTCCAAGGCTTGTAATCTGTTGCTCAGCCACTTTTACCTGTGCCCACATTGCCTTTTCCTTTAAATTTTTCTTTTTAGCCTCCAACTCATCACTGCAGTATTTTGCCTTCCTTAAAATATCATCTACAGAGTTTGATTGCCATCCGACAATATTATTCCTATCATTTCTCCAATTTCTGGTCTAAGACCATAAACAAATCTATAAATAAAGTGGCTCATGTCTTTTTCATCTAATTTTTCATAGCCACTGTATTGTTTGAAAACCAGTAATAATCTTTCATAGAATGAATGAATGAACTGATTCCTTCGGTTCCTGATTTGTTCTGTCTATTTTAACCCAGTCAACCTCCTTTGGGGCAATTTTCTGTTTTAACCAGTAAATCACTTTTTCATAAAATTCCATGACCTCGGGTGCTGGAGCACCTGTATCTTTAACTCGATCTGGTTCAGCTTTTGGCCAACCCACAGCAATTTTGCATTCTGTCCAGAGATCTGATGGGACAACAATGTCGAAAAAGACATCCAGATCAATCCACAGAACTTTTGAAACCTTAATAAACCTGTCTACCTGTCGGTACCATTCAACAGGCTTTTCTCTCAGCCGAGGAAAATCATTAGTAAAGAGCAGTATATCCTGTCTCGTCCAGGGAACATGTACATACCCTCCAACTGCAATTTCTCTCATTGGAAACTGTTAAGACAGATTATCCAACCTATCCAACCTTTCATCTTCCTTCTTTTTGGTCCATTTCACTCTCCATTTACTCAAGTCACGTAATTTCTTAATGTAAACAATCAATTCTTTTATGTGTGTTATTCTTCCTCCTGTATTGAAATTCTCAATGTATTTTTCTGTAAAATTTAATCTGTAGTGCTTTCCCATGTTTTTCTGTTTATTTAAATCAATTTCTAATTCTGCCAGTTCCTCTAACTGATCATATTTATTCTTTATTTTCCATTGAATACTTTTGCTGATGAACAGGAGTTCATCATCTCGGTAACATTTTAAACTGTCAGTACCAATTGTGCCAATTATTAATTCTTCCAAGTCTGCTTTTAATTTTGCAACATCTAGTTTAGGATTTGACTCAGTTTTTTCAAGAGAATCAGCATCCGACTCTGCACCCATTGGTGTCTGATTAAAAGAACCTTGATTAAAAGTCAAGTTAGGCATCCTTGATTTTTCACAATTTATTTCAGATAAATCTGAATAAAATTTTTCAGCTACTTTTTGAATTTCTGCATTTAATGGAATTGTTAAACCTGGCTGTTTAATTTCTTTTTTATCAAAAACAGGCTGAACAGGACCAATCATTACTGGAACTGTCACTGCTTCCATGCTCTTTGTTATCTGTTGAATTAATTTTT
Organism: Lissotriton helveticus; assembly: GCF_964261635.1. Classification (NCBI taxonomy): domain Eukaryota; kingdom Metazoa; phylum Chordata; class Amphibia; order Caudata; family Salamandridae; genus Lissotriton; species Lissotriton helveticus. The sequence continues at coordinate 199,073,121 of NC_136060.1, forward strand.
CTTTCGATCGCAAGTATTCTGAAGTATTTGCAACTTCCTCATTTCTGTCAGTACTCATTAAATTTCTAGGGGCTTCCCTTTCCATCGGAAAACTTCTGTTTTCAATACAAGCACTAGAATTAGTTCCTGTCTCAAACTGTTCTGGAGTTCCAAAAGATTCACAATTATTTGGGTACAGTTTTGGAGAATCATTTATTGGAGGTGCAGTAGGAGTGGTTCCAGCAGAAATCATTGGTGTGGACCATGAACGAGGCTGTCTCAAAGGGGCATTTTTATTATTTGTCGTAAACATTTCTTCTAAGACTGGATCCTCTGATTCATTATCTATAACAACATTATTTTTCTTTTCAGCTCTCTTTTCACCTGGAGAACCTAAAACCATTTCCCTAATTAAATAGAGACCATCGCACATATCTCCCTGTCTCCACATACGCATTCTATCTTCATGTGTTTCTCGTTTGTAACTCGGTGTTTTCGAAGGTCTCTTAATCCCATTTGCTTCTCTCTGAAGTTGAAACATCTCATCCTCCCATTCAACCAAAGCCTCAAATTGTGTCGGTCTAGGCCGTGGTACTAGAGCTGACATTTTCTCTCTCAGATTTCTTAAAACCGTAACATTAAATGAACCATCATCCGGCCAAGTCAAAACGCCGTCGTCCTTTGTGTAATTTTTCCAAACATCAAACCACAGAACAGTATGGTAACCATATTCACCTTCCATATACGCTGCAGGTGTCTTGTACTTATGAAGTAATTTACCACCTCGCGTTTGAATTTTCTTGTCAGGTGAAATAAAAAAAATTAATTTTTGAAGTATCGAAGTCTTTTTCTCGACATGTTTAAAGTAATAAGTCATTTTTAAATCAAATCCGCTTAATCAGAAATGATCGTAAATGTTTTCCTGGTTGTTCCACAACACTAGCCAATCCGTGCGCGAAACACACCAACAAGCCAATCAGGTTCGAGCTACGTCACCACCTTGCTCGACCAGTAAAAACAGAGTTTCTCACTAAAACCAATCAGCGTTCAACTCGACAAAATCACGTGAGCCAATCAGAGTACAGCCTGTGACGTATAGTACCCTATCCCTGCGCGGACCGTGTGACGTACACAGCCGCTGCGGTTTCTCGTGTCTCACTCTCAGCGCTCACCCCTCCTTCACAAAAACTTTTCACAGCGCCATTTTAAAGACGCTTTTCTCAATGAAATTCAATTAATCAACAACAAAAAGAACAAACCATTTGCCTGTTTCTCTAAATAAAGCGATAGTTTTTACAGACACACGAGAAATTCTTTGCGTGGAATAGACGACGCTATTCTCACAGAATATACATTTGCCGATAAAGTAAACTTTTACTCTACCCTTCACACACGTAATAACGAACGCACTTCCCTCTGAATGCACATTAAGTAGCAATTCAAAGTTTGACTCGAACGGAATTACAAGACCATTTACGCACTTTCAAACGGAAAGTATCCCTAACCACACACACATGAAATCCTGGCGGGACTCCAACCCCCCACTGATAACATGAATCGTCAGTAAAATAAGCGACGTTACCTTACCCTTCACTCAAGCTTGAATTAATTCTATTACTTTCCCACAGAGAGTTTTAGAACGGGCACATTGTCCCTATTCTCAATGCTTCGATTTCATAGACAATCCTCACTATGCATACATTCTATCTGACACACCTATATCCCTAACACGTGCTGCACGACGACAACACTTGTGATACACGACGATATCACAACTCTGAAACAGATCAAATGCACTGTGTGACTTGTGACTTTACACTCTGGCCACACTACTCTGTACCGGTACAACTAGGATTTTTCACACTGCAGGAAAAAAAAACTTTCGACTACATATAACGCAAATGACAAACTCAACATATGTTAATCATTGATCCTATGTAACTACCATATAACATATCGGTTACCATAGCAACCATCAAATCTGCTACCAGAAAAATTGATCCAGCAGGCTTTTGGAAATATGTCATAAGCAACGCTACCCAACTCCACTATATACACCATTAATCAATAAACTCTCATAAGGCCCATAAATCTAACATGACATATTATAACCAACTGAATCATGTGACCTAATTAACCTATTCACAAATTATATACATTTATATACAACCATGGTAAATGAATTCATCGTACTTCACAAACCTACAAGCTAATTAAGCCACTGTGGCGATAAGATCTAGCTAAAGTAACCTATTCCCATGAAAATAACAAGACCAGCTTGTTTTCCAAAGTAAGATTTTTATTAGCTACTCATTTGGAAAATGTATTAGAAATTTTATTTAAGCATTTTATTTGAATCATTGCAAATAGTTATGACAATTTTATTATGAATCAAAAATTATTTCTGCAAATGAGAATTATCAATTTGGCATTTTTCAAAACCTAATTCCCTAACTAATACTAGCTATAAGGAAATTTAAAAAGTAAAGACTTTGAGGGCTCTTACGTGTTCCAAGAGAAGTCCAACAGCATAACACCCTCATCAAAAGGTCTGCAAAGAGAAGCGTAACTCTTCCACGAGACAAGAGTTTTTATACCTTTCTACGCTAAGCTAATCTAAGAAAAAGTAATTTTCACTGCTGAAATCAGAGCCTCATTGGTCCAAAAGTAACAGGCGACGTCTCACCACATTACAGAATCATAGTTCCGTCATCATTCTTAGAGACCATTGTATATAGTTTTCAAACAACGCAGTTTCCTCCAGTTCGCAACAATTGCAACAAATGCAGTTTTTATCTTCCTCGGATACCTGGATGTCATAAGCCTTTTGCCGGTTCCTGGCCTTGGCCTTGTTCGGCTAAGAGAATGTCATCTCAGCACGACAAACTTTTCAAACAGGAGAAAACTGTTGCCATCATGGACTCACTCTGGCTCCAAGCAGATTTTTGCAAACACGGAAAATTTCACTAGGCCCAAAGCCTTTCTCATTAACTATCGTATAAACAAACACAAAAGAATAATTAATGCGAGTAATATAATTTGTTCTGTTGCCACCCTCCATTGCTAATGATTAACCCATTAGTCTAAGTTACCTAGCAGAAGCAAGCAAATAAAGCAGCATTTTATATCTACCATTCTTCTTATTATCCAGCAAGGTTCTTTATGCACCTATGAAGAATAGAGTAACACCACATAGACAGGGAAGCAAAATAAGCACATGCCATTTATTCTAAACAGCTGCATTTAATTTTTGACATGACAAATAGACACGATTAATTTATTATTTTTCACAAACAAGGAAATGCAACATAATGCACATTTATGAGCACACATGTTAGTATCCCGCGTTTTTCTTGTGTAGATGCAACTTAAACTAGGTTGAATTAATACATACACTGCACAACTGTTAATTTTATTATTTTATTTATGGAAGTGTGACTTCACGAGTTGAAATGAAAAACATTTCTGAATCTCGCTCCATCACAGCCAGCGGTGATGCTTGGCTCGAGCGGGCAGCACTGGGAGCAATGTGTTTTGCCTACTGCACTGCATCATCTGCAATCGCGACTCAATCTGAATTGTGAGCCCTGCTGACCGCAGTGTAGACCAGAGGCAGCGGTCAGCAAGGGCCCACAGCCACGTGGTGTTGACTTGAGCTGCACAGTTAGTGGTATCTGGATCATCGGGGTGTGCAGAGTCAGCGATAATGGGTGGTCCGGGTGGGCTGCACTGGTAGCAATGTCTTTTGTCTAATGAATTTTGCCTTAATAAGGCTACGTGGAAATGACTTGTGGTGCACTGAGTTATTGGCCCCTGAAGCACTCAGGTTGTGCGCAGCCTGCGACGATGCATGGTCCGGGCGGGTCACACTGTGAGCAAAGTCTGTTGCCTACTGGACTGCGTCATCTGCAATCACGACTCAATTTGAATTATGAGCCCTGCTGTCTGCAGTGCAGTTTGAAGGCAGTAGTTAGCACAGACATCAAGGAATGCTGTTTGTCATTTCCTCTTGACAAAATCTGAGGACATAGAGTACAGTTCACTCTGCAATTAATAAATCAAAACTGAATTCAAACTGTGAGCTCTGCTGTCCGCAGTGTAGATTACTATTCACTGTTCCTTTCGAGTTGATGATGAATTTGGTCATTGTACTAAAGCTATAACTGATAAAAAACAAGTTCTTGCAGCAAGGATATTAAAAGTATTTTATGTAGGTTTTAGGGACGTTAAACTTAGTTGCCTACTGGACTCTGCGATAAATGAATCACGACTCAATTTTAATTGTGAGCCCTGCTGAGCGCAGTGTAAGCCGGAGGCAAAGGTTAGCAAGGGCCCACAGCCACGTGGCATTGAGTTGAGCTGCACAGTTATTGGCATCAGAAGCATTCAGCGTGAGCGGAGCCTGCGATGATGTGTGGTCCAGATGGGCCACATTGGTAGTAATGTCTTTTGTCTACCTTAATAGGGCTACGTGGCAATGATTTGTGGTGCACTGAGTTAGTGGTACCCGAAGCACTCAGCGTGTGTGCACCCTGAGATGATGTGTGGTCCAAGCAGGCCACACTGGGAGCAATGTCTGTTGCCTACTGGACTGCGTCATCCTAAATTGGAACTTAATCTGAATTGTGAGCCCTGATGTCCCCAGAGTACATCGAAGGTAGTAGTATGTACAGAAATAACTCTGCCGGTCTGTGCTGCTGGGTTCGCAGGGAGCCTGTGTTGAGTAGGCCGGCGGTCACAGCGGTGGCCTCATGTCAGGGTAAGGGCCACTGCTCTGGCAGACACTTTGGCCTTCCCACTAGTGAACCATGCCCAGAGCCCCGGCCTATTTATTCACACTCCTACGCTGGAGTGGCGTACGTTGGACCAGTCCACTCTGCTACAGCTTCCATTTACAGGGGAGGACGACACAGCTATATGACAGAGATCTTCCCCACTGCCTGAGGTAACATGGTTGCGTCCACTGTCCACAACATAACAAGCACCAGCAGTACATGTACACATGGAGAGATCTGTGCTCTGCATAGTGAGGTCTGTCCTGCACATCCCCACTACACTTGGCATTGTGTGCATTGTTATTGATGGGTGACTTGCGTCCTTCACACATACTTGGTTGCCACATCTCCCAACATTCGGTGGTAGTGGGGGGAAGTCCGGGGGGAAGTCCTAGGGGTGGTGGAGGTGGGTGCTGTGGCCTTCGTAGGTGTCGGAGCTGCATGATCAGTAGCTCTATGACATTTGTTGGGCTTCAGATGTGGCTCTGGGCTGGGCTTCCTTTCATACTGTAGGTAGTCGTCCTGCTTTACACCAGTTAAAGGCAGATGTTAAATTCTTACTACTAACTTGGCTTTTCGCCTGTTCTTGGATCATGTCACAGATTTGGCTGGTCGTTGAAAATATTGGGAAGTGGTGTTTTCGTGTTAATTTGCACCGGAATGCCTACTCTGCATATCATTAGCGTTAGTTGTCGCTCTCATTTGTGGCAATTTTTTTTGCGGAAGCTTTTGCTGGAAAACTGCCGATATCGGCAGTTTTCCCAAGGTTGAGAATGGGATGATAATTGAAAATCACTGTAAAAACCATAGGTTTAATTAACATTATATATAGAAATTAGCATTTAAAAAAATCTTTGAAATTCACAAAAAAAACGTAGGTTTCAGGGACGTTATAGTTAGAACTTAGCATTTAAAAAACATAGAAATTCAATGAAAAAACCATAGGTTTCAGGGACCTTATAGTTAGTTGGACATTTTACTTCGGCTGTTATAGTTAGTAGAGTTAACTATAACTCACGCCCCTGCAATGCACTGCTGATGATGTCACATATTACATAACTCATGACATGGTCAGTGACATCACTGATGATATCACTGATGACATCTCAAATGATTTCTCGCTCGCCTGTGATATCTCTCACGGTAGACTCAACACACAGTCTTATACCAAATATTTCTTTGATTGTGCAATACAACTCAATACAATATGATTTGTAAATAGCTGCTTATCACCCATGAGGTTACCCAGCTGCTGGGGGGGGATGTGCTGCAGCTGTGAAAAGACAGACAAATCAACAGAAGAGTGTTCCTTAATTTAGACGAAGAACAGGCATGTAGAGAAACCCATTAGGTTTTTAAGAGTATAGTAAAACCCATTAGGTTTCTAAGAAAGACTGCATTCACCAACCTAGTTGGTGACATGCTTCGTCAACGGGCACCACCAGGAGAGGTCGAATGCCACCCTGGTGTGCTGCAACGCCAGAATCACTGCGGAGGTGGTAACAAGTGATTTGTGAAAAGTGAAGAGTGAGTTTAAAAATGTCTTTTTGCCAATCAGACACAGATAAAAATACAGGGTGGGATAAATAACTTAATTTATTGTTCACATGGACCACACTTTTAGGGATAAAACTGAAGATTAACTCTGGATCAATGCATAAGGAAAATACCCCTTTGTGCAATATTTGTATATTTCTCTGAGCAAAAGAAAGCTTGAGCGACTGAGTGAAAGTTTGTAGTCTGTCACCACGATTTCTGAGGGAACAGAGTTGTCATGTGCAGTGGTTGCCAAAATTATTCGATCCCTGTTTATGTTTAGGAGGGCTAATGGTGTCACTGTGTTCTAGCTGTGATCTAGCTGGTCCAATAGACAACATATCTTACAGGGGTGCATGGAATCAGTCTGGCACCATCCTAAGTTTATGTTGTCCGCAAATGCACAGTTACTGCTGATTGGTGGAAACTACATAACATGGTGCCGCCCACGTTGGTTGGTTTCTTATTCTATATAGAACAACTGAGTATCTCAATTATGTTTTCTCAGAGATGCCTACACACCTTTTAAACGGGTCACTTCCTTGGTGGTAGGAAACATCCTCCTCAGCTGAGTAGGTATATCCTATGTATTGGCTGTCGGTAAATTCAAGCTTGAAATGATATTGTTCCCACAGTGTTAGCCAAATTCTGAAAATTAATTTTTTTAAAACATGTCACCAAACATCTCTGAGAAATGCAGAGGTGCAGTCACTAAAGAAATACTTCAAAATGGCCTCACACTAGATGGTGGGGTAGAGGCACACAAAGCATTTAGGACAGAGGTATTTTACTCATGTGCTAAATTCCTTGCTATGGATGATGATACACAGCTTTTTCACAAATATGAATTAGGTGAAATACCAAATGCATACACGCCAAATGAGGAGGTAGAAATTCCTCTAACTTACCAAGAAAATATTGGTTTAACGGCTTGCTTCTCCATAGTATACAAAATGTGAGGCGGGCATGCACAGCAATGAGGGTGTGACATTCCCAGTCCTAGCCATATACACACCGCATCCCAATATTGACCATATGCCTCAGGCCATATACAGGAAATATGTAATTGTCTAGTAACAATATACAGAAGTCTTACACAATTTGTGATGCGAAATTTAACACTTGCTCCTTCACGTACTGTTCAAGCTGCAGCACCACAGTTAGCTAGCCCTCAAACACTGAATGCAGTAATGGGAAAAATACCCACCAAAAGGGGCAAAATTCTGTTTGGATTGCACAAAAAACAAATCAGCTGAAGCTGTATTTCCCAACACTGCTTTCAGGAAAAGAATAGCATATAAAAATGTGTTTGCCAATGGAGATGGCTCCTCTAGTAGAGGATTGTGCCACTTGGGGTACAGTTTTTTTCTGTGGTATACACCAGAACACATGGTACCCCTTCACTGGTGGTGTTATCCGAAGTGTTAAAACAAGCACAGAATGAGCATGGGGCAGCACCGGCCCTTGACTAAGGGATGAAACTGATGGGCCATTTTGCTACAGTATCTGCCATAATGTGAAGTAACATTATTGGGGAAGCAACAGTGTTAGCTACTAGCACAACAGGAGTGTGATTTGCCTAAAATTATCAAAGAAACCTATGCCACACTGGGTAGAGATAATTTAAGAGTCAGACCAGGGAAACCACAAGTAAAGAGTAATTCTGAAAACAGATAACTCTAAGCAAACACTTGACCCTTCCACAAAGAAAAAGTGGGACAGCAAAAATAAAGAAATAAACTAAATCACAGGGTGGGTCCCCCTTACAGGAATCAACAGAAAATCATTACAACTATCGTAACCGTGATAATGTTAAACCACCTGACAGGTATCAGTATACTGATACATGTTCCTCTCATTTCTTTCAGCATATCTCTGGCAGACGCTCAGAGAGAGGAGGACGGTCATAGTGTCAATCAGAAGAGCACGTGAAACAAAGAAAAGACTCACAATGATTGTCTGAATACATAACTAAACAAGAAGATAAACCAAAAATATTAAAACTTCAATTTAAAAAGAAAAAGGTAACCAGACTCAAAGTCAGGCATGCCCTGTTTTTTGTCGACTCTGCTTCTGAACAGGGGCCTGTTTATTAACAATGCTGGACAGCGCGGCAGTTGTCATATTAGTTCAGCAGAACTTGATGGATTGTCTGGCAAAAGTAGCGCTGAGTGAGTATATCAAAGTGGAAACACCTGATACCAGGGTAAGCATCCCACATTGGTTATACGAAATCCAGCTACAAATGGAAGGGGACTTACCCAGATTTATAAATGTCCTCTATTGGGAGGAACTCAAGATTATGACATCTTGTTGGCCAAAAAAGATTGCCCACCTGACTTCGCAATGGATTTACCAAAAGCGGAAACTGTGATTTTACCAGCCTTCTCAGACCTCATTTAAGAATCAATTAAGCAATCATATGACAAAAAAGTGAGCTTTAGCACTTGCTTCTGCGTTGTACCAGAAGCATGTGGGGTGGGATGACGGTTCACCTTATCATGGCATGCCATATAGCAAAATGACAAGTTAGGGAGATCCTAAGGCAACTTGAATATCAAGGTGTGATTAAAAGTTGCACTTCAATGAATAATTATATGTTTCTGATAATGAAATCAGATCAATCATATTATCTAGTATTAGATTATAGACATTAGAACACACCTGGTTGCATAATTGCAGTACAAAATGCACTAATAAATAACATTGTGCGGAAAAATACAAAACAAAATGTTATATCTCAAATATATTCTTCTACCAAAGCATAGTGCCTGGAAGCCAGTATTTCAGTGCCTTCACAGTGCTAGGCTCCCAGACAATTCTGTTGTTTACCTCAGGGGTATAAGAATGGCCTTGGGCTGTTTTCAGCCAGAGCCACAGAACTACTTGAGAATTTTGATGACCAGGCATTGTCACATGTCAATGGCATATACTTAATGGACAATCACTTAATGGAGCACCTAACCAAGGTGGACCGTATCACCTTGGGTTCCCTCGCATGGACTACAGATTCAATTTCAAAAAATCAAAAATAGCCCATCTCAGTGTCCTATTTCTGGGATACAAGTTGTCAAGATGGCATCAGCGATTTCATCAGTGATGTCACTGACCATGGCATGACTGATGTAATATGTAAGATCATAAGCAGTGCATTGAGGGGCGTGAGTTATAGTTAGCTCACTAACTAAAAATGTTGAATTTCTCTGGTTTTGTAATGCAACATGTGAGCCTAACTATAATGTCTCTGTAACATTTGTTTTTTTCAGTGAATATATGGCACCAGGTTCAAATATTCTGCGGTATTTCTGTGGGAATCAAAAAATAATTGATCCTAAAGGAACACCTTCAGTGTAACCATGCATGGTCTCTGGTGGAATAAATGGTATCCCAGGTGTAACAAGCAGATTCAAAAGTCCTTATAGAGTCCCGGGTTCCAGACACAAAGCAGCATCATATGGTAAAGTGGTCATCTTGGGTGCAAACTGACCACCTAGAAGGAACCTGGGTACCAACAATGCCTATCCCATTTTCTTAGCTAATTCTCTGGTGAATCTGTTCAAAAAGTGCCTGTCGAAGATAGTCTGATTGAATGATCAATTGCACTTTCAACAAACAGATTTTTTAGTGACAGCCATTGTGCTGGGGGAATTAAGCCTGGCGCTTCTTTGTCATTTATTTGTATTTTTCAGACCAGTCCAACCTCTATGTTGGTAGCTTCTTTAAAAGGTATGAGAGGGAAACTACATCAGTGATGCACTTTTTAATAAACCAGCATAGAGCCTCCTTCAGAGATCCTCAGAATGTAGTTGGTGGTCCAAAGCATTATCATTAGAATTTTGACTGTTATAGAAATGGACATTGACGCATTCATATTAGGGTCCTATGCATCCAACTGTGGTGTCTTTTGTTTTAGACGTACTGAGCATATGGCTAAATGGGCACTTGAAAAGCTTCGAACATGCATGTAATGTGTACTACGTGGCCTTGCTATAAGATGTAGATTTCTGTTCTCAGAGCAGAAAAAAATCTACCTTGCATTAATGATCAGAATGCAAATATTTTATCTCTCACTCTGCACTATTTTGCTGCTATATGTAGGTAGTATGGTCCAATTTTCTTGAGCCTTTAGTATTTGGAGCCTCCTATAGTTTTCTTCCTTAAATCTTCATTAACTCTCAACTCCTGGCCAAGCTTATACTATGTGCTTCTTCCAATTAAGATATTGCTTTCTTCTCACCACCTCTTTAGAAGGCTTCTGTATGCCATCATTAATGTCTACATTATCTCCCTTTTCATAATGTACTGAGTGAAAAAAGCAGGGGCTAACATTGAAAATGTTGTTAAATAATTTAATGTGGTTCCTGAGAACAATACTTAATTTAAACACGTCATCTTTTTAAATTCAATCTAAAAACAATGTAAATGTCTATTACTGATCTTTCCAAAATTGCATTCCAGCAGATACAGAAATTACACTGAACAAGCATTTTACTGAGTATTGCAAGGATTGTATCATTCAAATGATGCAAATGAAAATCAAATTTTCTTTAAAGAACAACCACATAAATCCACTTGTTCTAAGCCTAAGGTATATTTGTCTTACCTCAGACTACGCAGGTAACATCTTTTTTAGAAGTATACTAGCAAAATTAGCTAAATCTGATGATAATTTCTCAAAGAGTACATATTTTGATTGTGTGAGCTTGCGGGAGGACATACCAATAACAAATTAGCTGGGCGTAAATTTAATTTCAATCCCATAAATACTAAATCTAATCTAATTCACTCAACTGAGGTCGACTGATCTAGTGTCATAAGTATTTTCCGGAGTTTACCCCTTCTGTTTTTCAAACAATGACTAACCAGTTATATTTAAAATCTCCATGGCACATATTAAGGTGTCACATATCTTTTTATTAAAGATTCTGTAACGGGCAGGCACTTTCCACTACCCAAAGGAGAAACAAATTGATTCATGTTCATTCCTAATGAAAATTTTCTAGCAAATTAATGTTGCATGTGACTAACTAAAGTAGAGATTAAATATCTGTAGTAACTCTTTGTAAAATATCCCAATTTAACACTATTATTATACCAAGATTGTAAGACTATTTATATACTGGCACTCAAACACTACAGTTTTATTCTTTTTGATATTAACCACAAGCCCATTTTCATGAGCATGTTAAGAAAGAGCAGCTGAATTCCTTTGAAGGCCAATAAGGGTCAAATCAAAGATTAACAGATCATTGACATAATGATCAGAGTGATGATGTAGCCCTAATTTTTGGGGAAGAATCCCTACCTTCAGCTAAAATAGCATTAAAATTCAGATACATTGCTGTTTTACCCTATTTGAAACCTTGATTGCCAAGCCATTGTTTGAGCCAAGTAAGAACCTGATCTAGGTTATTGAGTATAATGCTTCAAAAATGTGGTATAGGTTATATGAAATATCCTATTTAGGTAGTTTTAGATAATTTTGACCCGAGGGTGGCTCATTCCACATGATCAAATGCACTAGAAAAATCTGTAAACATAGCACATTGCTTCTGTTGTCTGAGTCTCAATCATTAATGACAGTAACAATACATTTTCTGTAGTACTACATAGTTATCTAAACCCATCCTGTTGATGAAGATCAGATTAGCCATGATGCTCCAGGCTTTTAATTGATTAGTATGATTTTTTAAATAGCTTAGAGGAAGTATTGAAAAAAGAGATATTTGACAGTAGTTTTCAGCATCTAATCAGCCATCCTTTTTATAGATCGAAATGATCAAACTCCCACAGTATCTAAACAAAGCATAACAAATCACATACAGTACCCTCGTGCATAAATGAGGAGGCTGCCTATCAATTGTAATGGAGACTATGAGCTCGCTTGATTTTGAACAATTAGTTACATTTCTTATCTGTTCTTCTAGAGTTTTCACATTAATATTGATATAAAGATTATCATTGGGTCATCTCATTGCCAGAATACCTCTAGCATTGAATGTTGAATAGAATTCACTTAAATAGGTATCCTAGACATCCTCAGGGAAGGAGCTGTTTTTCTAGAAGTTAATTCTCAAGTATTTGAGCTATAAATGCCCAATGATCTCTTTAATATTAGTTCCTCAAATAAGAACCCGTGTTGAGCAACATGAACTTCTCTTTTGACCCCCACATCTACAAACCTGACACTTTTCGGTATGAGGCGTCCTTGGAGCCAACATTATGCAAAAAAAACTGCTAAGGTAGATAGACAAGATTGCAGTAAATTAGTTTTAAGTATTATGCCAAAATACGCTCTGCCAGCAGCCATTTGGAACTATCAATAGACAAAACAAAATCACATTTAACTATAGTTTACATATTAACCCTCAGTTTTATTTATTACAGAATGAGGTTTATTGTTCAAGTATTAAGATGCGATAAGGAATTATGACCTCCATTATCAGAGATAAATGCATTAAAATAGGTATGTTCCAAATAAGAAAAAAAACATGCAGTCAATTGTTGAAGCATCCTCTAATTTACTCAAGAGGGTTTTACAGCAATATTCCCCTTCATCTGTCTGTTCAAGAGCATCACATTAAGGCCCTGAATTTGAGTGCCCCAGAGGGGTAAGTGTCATTTTATGCACCTGATAGAATCAGACTTCTCAAGGTTTAGAACTTATCAAGTTTGATAAATTGCAACTGTTTTGAGTTTTTAGAGAATTACATGCATACCCCACTGTAAGAAATGTGGTTATTAGTTGCTAGGGATGTGAATCCTTGACAATTGATGGCGGAGGCGCAGCGTGAGCACACAGAAGTGCAAGGACGCACCTGCAGCCAGCGGGAGGACTCGGGAGGCGGCGGCCACACCCCCTTGCTACCGGAGCCTACTTAAGTCAGCCCTTATCTCCGGCCACGCGGGACGCGCGCGCGGGCGGGCGCCGGGCTAAGCCCGGGCAAAGGGCGGGCCCTCTGTGGCCCTCAGAGGCCTAAGGAGGACGGGACGGGCCATACCACTGGCATTTTCTTTTAAGAGGTACTGGGGTTTTTCTTCATTTTTATACTATTGACTTACTGTGGCGACCCGCTTTATATCATGTCATTGTGGGAGGAGCTGAACGCCTTGTGTGGAACCAAATACGTCCCGGACATATTACCCACTATAAGTACGCTCACCAATGATGGTGTTATGGCCACCCTGCAGAACTCACCTCTTCATTGTAAATACCGATCCCCAGCAAACGTACTCCCGGGAGGGCCCAACACAAAATGGAAGTATGGGGATGACGTTGGTAAAGAGAAGCAAGCCATATTCCAAAACCCATGCCCCAGCCCCTCTCTACTCCACACCAATTTAACCACAGTATCGGGGGATATGGTGCGTGGAGAAGTAGAAAATGTTTCATCACCCCTCCAACCAACCTTTTTGGAACATCTTGAGAACCTACTAACATCTCTCATATCACCATTGGTGGCCAAAATAAACGACCTGGGAGACAGGTTATCTGGTATGGAACTGACAATTAAAACGCATATTTTAAGCACCAAACCGGTACCATCAGACCCTCCTATTCCCCTCACTATCTCGGTAAAACCAAAGCATACACAAACTTCACCGTCTACAACCGGCTTCAAACTGCCCAAAATACGTCCGTTAATAAATCGTATTGATGCTAAACCAGAACTCGAACCTGTTAGAATGCCTCGAATCAACTTACCCCCTGAAGCCGCCCCCTACGTGACTGTTGTCTCTGGGATTCTACCACTAAACCATGGAAATCACGAAACACGTCAAGACCTGCTTAATAAGGTCATGCCCTGGTTACAGACCAATAGACCTCTGCCTCCTGACTTAGATGGGGGGATTCTTAGCGTTAGGAGGGTGGGGTGGTTGGGTGCAATGCCAAAAGCCATCCCTGGGGACTTGGTGCTAATTAAATTCAAGCATAGGGGAATAGTCCCTTATTTAAGATCATGCAAGCAGCAAGAGGGGGATGGCCCAATTCGCATTTGGGATTTATACGACTTCTATCCGAGCATCCCACCCATCCAGTCACCAAGAACGGCAGTGAAGAAGTATAATGTTTGGGGAGGGGGACTCTGTGCGCCTAATCCCTGTAGTTCTGTTTTGCAGCCCCTAACCGATCTGAACCCTTGTTGAAACTCTGTACTTTCCGAGCACTATTCAGAAATAACTGCTGACAGAGTCCTGCTTTGTGTCTTTTTTTTTTGTTTTCATATTGATTGATTAGCTGAACCATTTTATCAATTTAATCTTGTTTTTTTTTATAAGTGACATGTAATGTAACATGGATGTATTTTATTTGTGTTTTGCTGCTGCTTTTATGATTTTTAATCAAAAATCGAATAAAGCTAATTCTGATTCTGATTCAATTGATAAGCCCATGCACTTCACAATTAGTACAACCACAAGCTAGTGCCCTATTGTAGCACTTGGATCTCTCAGAATAGCAAAGCAGAGAACCCTCACTACTAATCTTCTCGGGCTCAATGGCTTCTGGCACCTTGCAGAGCATCTGAATGTCAGAAACTGAGTGAGGGGCCAGTACACATAGCCCTCTAGAGACCCCTAGTATGGCCATTCCCCAGCTGTTCTTCAGGGGCATAAGGGAGCCTGTGCCATTGAACCTGGAGAGACCCATCCTAGTCCAGGGGTTCAGCTTGAGTTAAAGCCTTTCAATTCATCTCTATAATGGTATCAGGTGACTTCTCCTTCCAGTTGGCTATTTATTTGCTGCAGCCAATCCCAGGACCAGCGTCTTTACTGCTGTCTCTCCTTATGCAGGGGTTTGTAAGTGATGCTGGAAGGTTCTAGAGGCCTAGCAGCCCTGGCCAAGCCTAGGGTATCAAATCATCACTTTATCTTTGTCCCAAGTCTCCTGCACAGCATTCCTAGGCATTCTAATATGGTGACTTAAAATGTTTGTGGAAAGAGATTCCCTGAGAGCCTCAACTCTGCCTCTAGCTGGCACATTGCCTGATCCCTTACTACAAAAACTTCAAAGAAGAACCCCTTCTGTGTGTGGCTCCAGAGGTCTGGTCCTCCTCCTTTGTTTCTGTGTGCTTTGGCTGTTCCAGTCCAGGTGCAGTGTGACAGGCTAATTAACAGATAGAGGTTCCCTCACCACCCCTTCCTCTTCCAGGAACTCAGACAATCACTGTTTAGGACTCTATTGGGTTGGGAGCCCTCTGATACTTCTGCTAGGCCAGAGCATAATTAAATTAGACCAGTAGGGGGAACAAAGGGCTGTAATCTGTTTTTAGAACAAGGGAAATATGGCAATTCTTGAACTGCATACGGAGTGTAGATATGATATAAGGGACTGTGGATCAACATTGTACCTGTAGATTGATACCCCACTGAACCCTAGTAGGGCTAAGTGGGCAGTACTTTAGGGAAGATTTTGCATGTAATGTGTAATACAGTTCAAGCACCACATACCTATGCCATGAATACCCACTCACATTATAAGTCCAACCTCTCCTCTGTACCAATCCCCGAAGGGTCCCTACTGAGACAGGCTACAGGTGCTTAGATACCAGACTACACAAGATGATAGCCTTACAGGTGCACTCGCACTTAGACTCACACGTGTTTGCTCATGTATAACCAGCTCAGAGCGTCTTACCATAGCTGTTCAGTAGCAGTGTTTTCTTAACAGGCACACACTGGCGGTTAGCACACTCATTCACTATACCTTGAATTGACTGTGACTTGAAACTGAACACTCGTCTCACAGTCCAGAAATGTCACTATGGATATCCCTCACCAAGGGCAATACACTATGTGTTGTGGAGGGGTTTGCCTGGTCCAGGTCGCTTGTCACCTGTCTCTGTGATAGAATGGGCAGCACCAACAAAACAATAGTGGCCTCATCAGTGCCAGTCTTCAGGTCTCAGTAATGGTGGAAATAAGAGTGAATGGATGGTATCTGCAGCCTGAGGTTGTAATCCCCCACTCTGAATGCTGTAGGAGGTAATACACCTCATGGAGTTTTCTTGACTTGAAACTTAGGGACAGGAGACTTTGGATGAGGAAATAATTGTCAGAAGTCACCTTCATTGCCTTCCTGGAAAACATTTAAGGACCCTTGCATGTGTCTGATAGTAACAGGTGAAAAGAGAGTCTAAGGCCCTGTGTCTGACTCTGGCTTAGTGAGCTGAAAACGCCTGAATTGTGTTGAGATAAGTCCTAGGTACTTGTAGGTGAATTTTTGTCATCCACAAGTTGAACATGAAGCCTACCAAAACACTGGGTAGTGACCTTGTGTCAGTTGCCCCTACTTGGTGCTTGCCTTGTGGCCAGACTTTACCCTAGATTGGCTCCAAAGATCTTGAGTCTTTGTCTGAGTTCTCTTCTTCCAGCAGAAGGCAGGAGTCTCCTTCTAGTAGGTCCTTCTTCATGTGGCATCTCCCCTAGTACAGGAATGTTCTGAGGAGATGGTGGTAGAGGTGCCCAATTTATCTGATGTATAAGGCAGTGATTGGAAAATTCTACCATCCAGTCTTAATTATTTCCTTGTAGAACCCCACCTCTTTTTGCTGTACTCCCTCTGCCTTACCGTAAAATTACCCAGGAGCTCCTATTTCAAGATGGCAAACCCCAGTTGTCATCAGGCAGGCTGTCTTCAAATCATTAGCTTGTCCTCTCTTGTGATGACCTTTCATCCCAATGGAGAAGGCCAACACTGGGTATCTCCTCTACTGTGACTGGAGCCTGGTTGTCTGGAATGGACTTGGGAATGAATAGGAGTAGCCCTCCCTGGCATCCTGAAGTAAAAAAGGGAGTGCTAAATCTACCCTGTGTTCTGCCAACTATATACGTCCACTCTCAGATAGATAATCCCTGCTAAAGTGTCAGCCATTAACACCCATTTCCTTCCAGCCAACAATATATATTCCACCTCTTGAGGTGTAATAAATGACAACTCTGTTTCAAGCTGGTTCTGGCTTAGGCAGCCTAATGTACATTTTTACAAAATTACTTTTACATTTAAATTATTAAAAATACAATTTTATCATTAAATCACATTTTTAAAACGGTATACAAAACAACTTTGAAGCATTTTTCTAGTATTTTCGCTTGCAGACATGGGAAATAAAGGGTCTAACTAATCCCACCTAGGCCTATTCAGGAAAAAGCCCAGCAAAGCCTCCATGTTGAAATAGCTTTTGGGTTTTCTTTCACTGTGAGAGCACAGTAACGCCAATGTGTATTGTTGCCTATTTTTTCAGATTCAATCAATCAATCAATCAATACATTTGTAAAGCGCGCTACATACCCGTAGGGTCTCAAGGCGCTGGGGGGGGGGGCTGCTACTGATCAAAGAGCCAGGTCTTGAGAAGTCCTCTGAAGGCAAGCAGGTCCTGAGTCTGTCGTAGGTTGGTAGGGAGGGTGTTCCAGGTTTTGGTGGCGAGGTAGGAGAAGGATCTGCCTCCGGCGGTGGTTTTTCGGATGCGAGGGACTGAGGCGAGGGCGAGATTGGCAGAGCGGAGGCTGCGGGTGGGGGTGTAGAAGCTGAGTCGGTCGTTGAGGTATACTGGTCCGGCATTGTGTAGGGCGTTGTGTGCGTGGATAAGGAGTTTCAAGGTGATCGTCTTGTTGACGGAGAGCCAGTGCAAGCCTCTCAGGTGCGGTGTGATGTGGCTGTGTCGGGGGACGTTGAGGATCAGTCGTGCCGATGCGTTCTGGATGCGTTGCAGCCGTCTCCGGAGCTTGGTTGTTGTTCCTGCGTAGAGGGCGTTCCCGAAGTCCAGTCTGCTGGTGACAAGGGCCTGGGTCACGGTTTTCCTCATGTCGGAGGGGATCCATTTGAAGATCCTGCGGAGCATTCGGAGGGTGTTGAAGCAGGATGCGGAGACGGCGTTGACTTGCTTGGTCATGGTGTGGATGGAGTCGAGAATGATCCCCAGGTTGTGTGCGTGGTCGGTGGGTTCTGGGGCTGTTCCTAGTGATGGTGGCCACTAGGAGTCGTCCCAGGCTGATGGGGTGGGGCCAGGGTGAGGACCTCTGTCTTGTCTGAATTCAACTTCAGCCTGCTGTCCTTCATCCATTCGGCAACAGCCTTCATTCCTCTGTGGAGGTTGGCTTTGGCGGTGTGGGGGTCTTCGGTGAGGGATATGATCCGCTGGGCTTCGTCAGCGTAGAAGATGATGGTGAGGTTGTGTTGTCGTGCGATGTGGGCGAGTGGGGCCATGTAGATATTGAACGGCGTTGGACTGAGGGAAGATCCTTGTGGGACGCCTCAGATGATCTCGGTGGTCTTGGAGCGGAAGGGTGGGAGGGGGACGCTCTGGGTTCTGCCGGAGAGGAAGGATGTGGTCCAGGCCAGGGCCTTTTCTTGGATTCCGGCGTCATGGAGGCGTGCTGTTAGGGTGCGGTGGCAGACCATGTCGAAGGCTGCCGACAGGTCCAGAAGGATGAGGGCGGCTGTTTCTCCTTTGTCCATCAAGATCCTGACGTCGTTGGTGGCGGCAATGAGGGCGGTGTCGGTGCTGTGGTTGCTGCGGAAGCCAGACTGGGATGGGTCCAGGATGCTGTTGTCTTCGAGGTAGCGGGTCAGTTGCTTGTTGACAATCTTCTCTGTGACTTTCGCCGGGAAAGGGAGCAGGGAGATGGGCCGTAAGTTCTTGAGGTCCTTGGGGTCCGCCTTTGGTTTGTTCAGTAGGGCATTGATCTCGGCGTGCTTCCAGCTCTCCGGGAAGGTTGCTGTCTCGAAGGAGGTGTTGATTGTTTTCCGGAGATAGGGTGCGATGGCTGTGCTGGCTTTGTTGAAAATGTGGTGAGGGCATGGGTCGGACGGTGATCCGGAGCGGATATAGTTCATGGTCTTGATGATGTCTTCGTCGTTGATGTTGGACCAAGAGGTCAGGCGGTAGTGATGGTCTCGGCGGTGGATATGGGGGTGTCGGAGATGTAGCTGTCGTAGATGTCGGTGATCTTGCGGTGAAAGAAGGTGGCCAGTGAGTCGCACAGGTCTTGCGATGGTGAGATGTCGTTGGTGTTGGAGCTGGGGTTGAAGAGTTCTTTCGCAATGCTGAAGAGGTCTTTGGTGTTGTGTGCGCTGTTGCCTAGACGTCCTTGAAGGCGGTCCTTTTGGCGGTCCTGATGAGTTGCTGGTGTTTGCAGGTGGCGTTCTTGTGGGCTGTGTAGCTGTCTGGTGCTCGGTCGCGGAGCCGGGAAACATCCTTTACAACGCAACTTTTACCACGCAATGCTATTACAACGCAGGTTTTACAACGAAAACTATTACAACGCATTGCGCTGGGGGGCGCTCTAGGATAGGGAATAGATTTAATTTACTATCCAACACCTTCCCTAGTGTCCACGGGGACTGGAGTTGGAATAGTAAATTAAACTATTCACTATCCAACACCCCAAAACGCTATGCATTGTAATGGTATGCGTTGTAAAAACTGCTTTGTAACAGCATGCTTGGTAAAAGCATGCATTGAAACGTCATACATCCGCGGAGCCATATCTTCTCCAGCTTACGACAGGTGCTCTTGGAGGTCCGGAGGTCTTCGGAGAACCATGCGGCTTTCTTGTTGGTGTGGTTGGTTGCGGAGGTCTTGAGTGGGGCGAGGGTGTCGGCGCAGTCATTGATCCATTGTTTGAGGTTGATGGCGGCGGTGTCGGGGTCAGTAGGGTTGGCGGGCGGTCTCTAGGTGAGGGTGGTGGTCAGTTGGTCCTTGGTGACCTTGCCCCAGCAGGGGCGTGGCAGCTGTTGGGTGCGGTGGTGTGTGCTGGGTTTCTTGAAGGTGAAGTGTACGCATCTGTGGTCGGTCCAGTGGGGTTCGGTGGTGTGGTTGAAGGAGACGTGGGGACTTGCGGAGAAGATGGGGTCCAGTGTGTGTCCAGCGGTGTGGGTGGGTGTCGTCACGAGCTGTTTGAGTCCGAGGTCGGCGAGGTTGTCGATCAGGGGAGTTGGTGTCGTTGTTGTTCTCGAGGTGGAAGTTCGGGTCCCCGAGGAGGATGTAGTCCATGGAGGTGAGGGCGTGGGTGCTGATGAGGTCGGCGATGGTGTCGCTGAACTGTGGTCGAGGTCCCGGTGGTCTGTAGACGAGTGTTCCTCTGAGGGTGATGTTGAGGTCGGTGTGGATCTGGAAGTGCATGTGCTCGGCGGTGGTGAGGGTGTCGTCGGAGTTGGTCGAGACTCTGAGGGTGTCCTTGTGGATAATAGTGATACCCCCTCCCACTCCATTGGTGCGGTTTCGGCAGGAGATCTTGTAGCCCTCTGGGATGGCTATGGTGATGTCTGGTGCTGAGGTGGCGTTCAGCCAAGTCTCAGTCGGGAAGGCGACTTCATGGGT
Source organism: Lissotriton helveticus (assembly GCF_964261635.1). NCBI lineage: Eukaryota > Metazoa > Chordata > Amphibia > Caudata > Salamandridae > Lissotriton > Lissotriton helveticus. Next base: position 199,093,732 of record NC_136060.1, read on the forward strand.
GGTTGAGTCTAGGAGGTCCCAGAGTTCGATGGTGTGCTTGCGAGCGGAGCGGGTGTTGAGGAGGTGGTTGGGTTCTCTGGTTGATGGTTTGGCGAGCCGGATGCTGGTGAAGCTGCAGTTCCGGCAGGTGAAGGACCCTTGGGTGCGCTTCGGGATGGCCTGGTAGCAGGAGCGATCTTGACCGGGGTTGAGTGCGTGGAGGGTGCTGGAGTTGTATTGCAGTCTGGTGTTGTGGCGGCTCCGGGTCCAGGGGTTCTGGCGCTGGGCGCGTTCCAGGCACGGCCTTCGGCACGCAATCGACGTGCCCGCTGCGCGTCCTAGTGACGGTCGCCATTTAAGGCGGAGAGGGAGGGGGGAGCAGCTGGGAGTCAGGAGCGGGGCGGTGAGGGGGCGTGGCCTCAAGAGGAGGTGGCTGGGAGAAGAGGGTTACCGAGGGGAGAAGGGGGGAGGGGGTGGTGGTTGGCGGGGGAAAGGCAGCAAAAGATACTGGAGAAGAACCAAAGTTAAGGAAGATAACACTGGCATAATCAGGCTAAGGACGCAAAATGCACTACAATCACAGGACAGCAAAGGCAGCAAAAACACTGGAGAAGAAACCGAGTTAAGAAGATAACACTGGCAGTTCAGGCTAAGGACAAAATACACTCCAATCACAGGACAGAGAGAAAATAGTGGCACAGTGAGTAGCGGCAGCGGTCACCGCAGGCTCGACCTCGCGCTGGGGGGAAGCGGCGAAGCGTCAGCTGGTGAGGCTGTGTGGCGGTCGGGGAGCAGCTCGGCCTGCTGGCAGGTCTGAGTCACCCCGGTCACCCCGCGGCGGGCACCTTTTGAGGCAGGGAGGGGGGAGCAGCTGGGAGGCGGGAGCGGGCGGCGAGGGGGTGTGGCCTCATGAGGGGGTGACGGGGAGAAGAGGGTTACCGAGGGGAGAAGGGGGAGGGGGGGTGGTGGCTGGTGAGGGAAAATCAGCAAAAGATACTGAAGAAGAACCAAAGTTAAGGAAGATAACACTGGCAGAAACAGGCTAAGGACAAAATACAATACAATCCCAGGACAGAGAGAAAATACTCAAGTGGCACAGTGAGCAGCAGCAGCAGTCACCGCAGGCTCGACCTCGCGCTGGGGGGGAAGCGGCGAGGCGTCAGCTGGTGAGGCTGTGTGGCGGTCGGGGAGCGGCTCGGCCTGCAGGCAGGTCAGAGTCGCTCTGTCCAGTGGGCATACAACGCACACGTTAAAGGTGGCCTATGACTATATAAAAATAGCTTTTCCTACATGGCTGAGGTCTTTTCTCTTCTAACTGCCAATGAGGTACATTTAAACTGCAGCCTAGCCAGAGCACAGTGGTGCTCTTGGAAGGCATATATTTTTTATCACATAAGTGGGCAGTGTAAATACACACAGTAGCCCACATATAACGTACCTTTCACACTATAGGCGCATTTTCTGTGTGATGTACAATGATTTTACAGTACAGTTAAATAAAGTAATTCTGTGAAAACAATGTTAGTATAACAATTTAAGAGCCAGAACATACCCACTGTGGCACTGATTAGCAGTGCTATATGGCACAGAGTCCTAATAACTGCAAAAATAGGGTGCATAAGAAGGTGAAATAGATAGATAATATAAAAATCTGAATCCAAGAGAACATCAATCCCAAGTTTTAGTTCTGTCTTAATCTTGGGGTTTGGGCAGCAGATGCTTCTTCGGTGTGGGAAGAATAGGGTGGGTGGAATTGTGGGATGTGGAGTGGTGTTGTTTTGTTTTTTGACTTTGTTGTTTGTTTCTGTTACTCAGTCTTATCAGATACTGTGCTCGTGCCTTTGGTGAGCTCCGGACACAGCTCTTCTTACTGTTTTAAAATTATGGGGCTGTTTGCACCCCCCAATAATGCTCGTCAGTTCATGCTAGGGCTTGCCAATGCATGAATCATAGAAGTCTTTTTGGTAATAACTTGGAACGTTAATGGAATTCCAGAGCTAATTAAGAGAGGGGCAGAACTGCAATTTGGACACCAACATAACCCAGCCATTCTGATGCTATAGGAGACTTACCTACAGTGAGATTGCTACCAGTTCTTGTCCCACAGAGGGTGTAACAGTGTGTTTCATGTGGTGTGCTCATGGACCTCGAAAGGGGTGGCCAAACTCCTGCAGAAAATCCTAGCTCTGGTGGTCTCTAAGGTGACAAGGGATGCCTACAAGAGATATGTGGTTCTTGAAGGTTCCACAGGCCCCTCAGATGGTTTATGCATATGAGGGGTGAGAACACAAAATTGTTGAGGTGTTCCATTTTCTTACAAGGGACGAATTTTACGGTGGAACACTGCTCTGGTAACGAACCCACCAGTGCTGATGATCTGTCCAGATTTTTCTGCCTTAGTGAAGAGAACTCCCAGGAGGGCAGGTAGTTCTCCCAACATTTCAGCTGGAGGGGAACACATGTTAGACCTGGCCTCCTTGGCGTAGATTTCCCTGTATTTTTGCCTTTGCCTCCCGTGTTTTTACTGTGCGGTGAATGTTGTTTTTGCTGGTCTAGATGCTTTGAGCACTCTGCCACTGCTGTTCAGAGCCAAAGGGCAAATGCTACCACTGTAAATTGTTGTCATGGATTTGTGTTTCCACAATTGGCTTATTTGATTTACTCTTAAGTCCCTACTCCAGTGCACTGTGTATGACCAGGGCCTGTAAACCAAATGCTGCTAGTGGGCTTGCAGCACTAATTGTGCCACCCACACAAGCAGCCTTGCAAAGTGGTCCTAGGGCTGCGATTGCAGTTTCTGTGTGCAGCCTAGGACTGCCATGTGGACCTGGCAAGTGCAACCACCTGCCAGGCCCTAACCTTTTCTTACATGTCACCCCTCAGAAAGGCCTAAGGTACCCCTTCAGGCAGGGTGCAGTGTATGTGAAAGGTAGGACATGTCCTGATATGTGTGGCATGTCCTGATGGTGAATTACTGCCAATTTTGTTATTCACTATTGAAAGGCAATCTATCCCATAGGATCGAATGGGGAGTTTGCTTATAACATCCTATAAGTATAACTGCCCATGGGAAGAAGATCGGAACATGAAGTTTAGTGTGCCTGAATTCAGAATCTAAATTCTGTGTTTGAAAACACCACTTTTATAAAGTAGGTATTTGCTTGCTTAGCCATCCAGTGTGGCTCTGCTAGGTTTGTGTATTGAATATTTGGCTTGGAGTGGCAGGGGCTGGGGGTCTGCATTCTGTTCAGACAGCCACTTGGGGGGTGAGGTGTGTCCTGTCATTCCAGGGTGAGCCAGGGCTGGGCTGAATAGACCTGGGCTGCATTCAGAGTAAGGGGAGGAGATTTATTTCACACCTGAATTGACCTGGTCTGCCTTGAACAATGTTGACTCAAGTCCTTTCAGGAAGCTTGCCCATAGAAGACAGAGCTGGCTTTTCTGAGCACAGGCACTCTCTGCCTCCAGAGAACAAAGGAAATTGTACAATACATGTTGGGGCCCAGACCCCTGAACTTTAGATCACTTCTGGAATCAAGAGGAACCTTTGCCAAGGAGAAGAGCTGGAGAAACTGAAAGAGAATACTGCCCCTATGCTGTGTGCTGTCTGGTGTTGGTCTGCAGTGGCTGTTTCTGCAAAGGAAAGTACAAGGACTTTGCTGTGTGCTGTGTCCCCTGCTTGAGGATGATCTCCAAGGGCTTGAAATAGGTATTTCCTCCTATTCTGAAGTCTCAGGAACACAAAGATTTCTCCCACAGTCCTCCCTGACTCCACTGCTGAGAGTTCTGACCTGCCAAGAGGAGCCTGACAGTGTTCTGGGCCTCTGAAGGTTGTTTCTGGGTCTGGGAACTGCAAAGACTTAAGAAACTGTGAGATTCGACACATCTCCTGGATTGCTATGCATTGCAGCGGTGCAAGAAGAATTTCCAATGCTTCCCGCAGCAAAAAAACCAAAGCATTGAAAAATCATAGCAGCGCCTGCTTGCTGCCGTCTTGACTATCATCGCATCCCGTATCTTCACGCATCACATCGTCCCGGATCCTCACGCATCGCATTGAGGCACTAAGTCTGTTGCATCTTTGGGGGATGCAGTAAGAAACTGATGCATCACCTCCCCATGCAGTAAGGAACCTATGCATCACCTCCTCTTCGGTATGGAACCAACGTAACAACTCCCCTGTGCCGCAGTAAGGAAACAACGTATCCCCTTCCCGGAGCAAGGAATCAACGCATCACCTTCCCTGATTTGAAGGAACTGACGCATCACCTTCCATGCAACCCTTTTTTCTTGTAGCTTTGACACATCTAAGGTACTTTGTGCTGAACGTGTCGCATCCATCATTTTCTATGGACAGAACTGTTTTTACCTTTTAAAAGTCATATTTTGAGTAAGGTATTCTGGATTTTATTTGTTTTGGTCTTGCTTAGTTTAGATAAAGATTACTTATTTTTCTAAACTTGTGTGGTGTCCATTTGTAGTGTTTTCACTATATTACTGTATGTGTGCACAACTGGTTTTCACACTGCCTCTGAAATAAACCTGTATGTTTGTGCCAAGTTACCAAGGCGGTGACCAGGGGTTATTTTAGAAGTGTATCACCCTTACCCTGACTAGGAATCAGGGTCCTGACTTGGACAAAGGTGCAAACCATTGCCAACTACAGACACCCATTTCTAACACTGATTGACTTTGAAAGGACAGTCAACACCCTACATTGGTCTTTTCTTGACGAAACCCTTAGCAGGACGGGGTATGGGCCGAAGTGCGGGCATACAACAAAGTCTTTTACAAGACCCTATAAGCACAGGTGAAAATAAATGGTGTCTAGTCCCCTAGGATTCCTATCAGGTGCAGCACCAGGAAGGGCTGCCCGTGGATTTCTAGATGCATACCTCTCAGTTATTTCTTTAATTAGAATTTAAACATGCCCTTTATGAGCACCAGGTGGAGATTGCGGAGGTTCCAGAGTATAGTCCTCTGTAGGAGCGGGTGCTTTTGTGTCCCCTGGGGAAAGGCGGGATCTTGCAAATCTACAAAACCCTGGTGACACACTCCCCTGAAAAGGAATTGGGAGGAGTGGGTGGGGCCTCTAGATGAGGCTGAGTAAGGGATGCATGCAAGGCCTCCTGCACTCTGGCGATCTCAGAAAGACTTAGTTAAAATACCTCCATCAGGCCTACCTCACACCCTACTAGCTTTGGAACGCTCACTTCCGCATCTCACCCTCTTGCAATAGATAGATGCCAATAACTTAAACGGGATTTCTTTCACATGGTATTGTCCTGTCCCATTATTCGGGCCTATTGGACAACTATTATCTCTATTCTAGCCCGAGGGGTGGGACTACACATTGATATAACCCCTAGACTCGCTCTGCGGGGTATTCTGGACAACATGGGGGTGGCTTGAGGAGACATGACAATAGTGGGGCTTGGTATGCTGCTGGACATAGCCAGGTAATGGAACTCCCCTGTTCATCCCCCTATAATGACCTGGACGAATGGCATAGACTGGTGTGCTAAGTTGGAGGAAACCATTTAAATTGTGTGGGCATGTCCCTGTGAATAAGAGCCGGTTTTGAACAAGCGATGGGTACACCATGGCCTAGATGGACATAACTGTTGTGTACATATGTTGTAATTCCCACCTTACTTCTGGAAGGGTGGGTGAGTCATATAATGTTTCTGTTGAGAGACCAATTCATTGTAATATTTCAAACAATAAAAACATTTCCATTCAAAAAATCTGTATCCAATATTTGTTAATAGGCCGGTTATATATATAAATATATTTTAATATTTAAATGTATATGTAGAATATTAAACATATAAACCACTCCCCCATAGACTTATTGCTATATATGATTCATGTAATACATCTGGCACATTTTATTTAAATATAGTTTTTATTAAACAAATTAAAGATTTCATAAGAAAGAACAAAACAACTAGTAATTTTTTTTTTAAAACTTTGATAAAGACATTGAAAGAAAACATATTTGTAATAATCTTGAGGAAATCAAAACGTGTACATTTCTTTTTGAAAAGAAAACAATTATTCAATTAAAATAGTCTTTATTTCATATATGCATCCATTACATATTAACAGAAAATGCTGTTAAATTATTTTGGCATATATTAAGCAGTGTTTATTATGATATTAGATTGGTAATTATCTAAACATTGTAACTTTTTTTTACATATGTTAAACACTATTTATATTGTAGTATTAAACAAATATTTGAATGAAGCCTGCGTTTACCTAACTGCTAATAGTATGTTCACGTTTTTTTAAATCTTCAATATGCAGCGACGGTAAACAAGGATGGGAGTTTCTGAGATGAGACACTGTGTTTTCAGGTAAGGGGAATTAGGTACGAAGTCAGGAGAGTCTATAGAAAGCTTAGTGGTTACATTCCTGTGGTTTGTCTTTCTGTTGTTTTTTACTTTACGTATTCGGTTTAAAGGAAGCTATAAAAGTTCAATAAAAACATCAGGTTAAAACATTGACAACATAAGTAGCACTGCATAGAAACTGACTTAGCCTAGTACAATGTAATACAGCATACAGCCAAGCAACTCACTTAACAATTACCTCTCAGCAAAAACCTCTGCTATATTAACAGAGATGTTCGGGGATGCACTAACAAAGATGCTGAATTTCAACTGACATGCCATATAAAAGCAATAATAAAAACAAGATGTATTAAATAATTAACAATTGACAAACTGAGACGATAACTGGAGGGCAAATTTGAAAAAGTGACAACACCTTCAAATACCTCGGGTGTGAGAAGCATCTGCATGAAAGTGCTGAGTTATGTCTGGTCCCTGAGGCCCCTCTAAGAAGCGGAATTAAAAACCTACTGGTATAACTATAGTAAATCCCGAAGAAAAATTCAGTGTGCCAATGTTTGCAGGGAGTTCTCATCACTGGGGCAGATGAGAATAGTTTTAGGGTCAAACTGGCCTAAAGGAAACGAGAGCTGACTCCTAATCTAGCCACACCTATATTTTGTCAGTAACACCCTATCCCAGGCACTGGACCCAATCTCCAGATACGCTTTCATTCCTAGTGTGGTTTGAACCATCAGGTACTCTCTATTGGCAAGCTTCCTCAGTTTGGACAACTCTCATTCCCCTTTCCCCTCTCCTGTGTTTCCTAAAGCTAGATTTAACCCAACTTTTATCCCTCGTGGATATATTGGCAGGCATAGATAAATATCAAGTATAAATATAAATTGGCACAGGCTCTTTAATAAACTTTAGCCAGGGGATATTATGACTCTTGTCACAAAGGAGGCGGCCCATGACAATCTACCTATTCTAAATGAGGCCTCGGAATTACACCAAATAGACATTAAGGGGGACACATTGATGTTGTTAGTCACGTAGGATAGTCCAAGTTCTTCATGGACAGTATACGTCGGTGACCTTGATGAAACACCGCGGATGCTCCTACATACTTTATTCTCCTCATCCTGCAAACATTTGGTGACTTTGCAACTCCACAATCCAGAACAATAGGTATGCACTTTCATTTTAATTTTCAATAAAGGGGTCGTGGGCTTATTTCCAATTTTGGAGAACAATAGAATTCCAAAACTTCAGCTTTTTCTGTTTCTTGCAAGAGGCCCAAGTCCCTCATAAATATGACACCCAGGTATGGACATTAATGGACTCTTGCTATTTTTTCGCCTAGTCTATCACAGTGACCCTTTCAGTTAATATAGCCTTATAGCCCGCCGTAGCGGGCTATACCGGCTATTAAAGGCCCTAAAGGCCCGAGCAGAAGGCGAGGGACTTTAACGAAACAGCTGGACTTTAATAGCCGGTATAGCCCTGCTACGAAGGGCTATAAGGCTATTAGAACATTCTGCCACTAGAGGGCAGAATGTTCTAACAAATTAAACAAAGGGTTTTCGAAGCTCGAGGGGATATAAATCCCCTCGAACTTCGAGAAGCCTTTGTAGAACATTGGAATTATGCTCTGCGGGCCTTTACCGGCCCGTAAAAGCAGGGAGCACTCCATTGTCTGCAATGGAACTCCCAACATTCCAATGTTCTAATATATTGTAGCTAGATTATTTCACTTATGTTAGTTAAATGTGTATGCATATTGTATGTGTAACTACGGGTAATAATTGGTTCTTGGGTGGGAAAGTGTTGTTTTTTGAACAAGTGAGAGCCATTGGATAACAACTTTATTTTTAAATGGTTTGGGATCATTTTATAGCCAGAGTTTTGCTATCACCTTTTTTAAATTATTTTGGTTTGAGAGCATTTTCTTTGTTAATACATTTTTGGGGTTTTCGAAGGATACAAGGTATATGATATGTTTTTTTCTACGGATTCATTATTTTGCATTATTATGCAGGACTGATTATTTGAATTTTCGAGAATTTTTTTTACCTTACATTTCTACTTGCGGAATGGGATTTGTGCTTCGAGCGATAATCTGCTACTAAATTGTAGGTAATAATTAATTACTTTATCACAGTTGACACTGGCTGGAATAGAGTTGTATTTTGCAATTAACATATTTATTGCATTATGTTCAATATTTGAGATGTGTATATGGTATACTACTTATTGCTATTGCTTTGCATTGTTCATATTGCCTTATTTACAGTCATGGTGGTGGTATTTTCCTATGGCAAATCGATATAGTTAATAAACATGTGTGCTGGGTTTCATGTTTAAATAATATTGTGGATTGTATAGGATATCAATTTTCATATCATAAAAAACGTGAATCTATTTAAATCAATATATATGTGGTGTTTCAAAAGCTAATTGACTATTGGTAAAGCAGTATATACTTAATGCCCATTTTTGGTGATGTTTCAATACAGCATAATTAAATTGGAAGTAACATCCTTTTATTGCTGTGTTAGAACAGATTTTAAGGACTGTTTGAATCACTGTCTGTTCAAAACCTATTAATATATTTTGGCCTGGTAGTATTTATTATTTTATCGTTAAGAATTGTTAGTAATTCATACTTTGTGGTACTATGTGTATTGGACAATGGTGCATAAGATAGTGGTATGTCAGTTTTTTGGTGCTGCCCATAGATGGTGCATAGCTAGGTGAAGGGTTGTGGACAGGATTAAAAGTGCCATCCATTGGCCAGACAGTGCATTGTTTCCATCCATGTTATTATTCTGACAGCTATTTTCATCATCATCGAAAATAAAGTTCTCCTCTGTGTAAGTTATTTTAGGTGGCCTGGTATATGGATCTCCTCAAGTATTCTTTTCGGGGCTCAGGTGGCTTGTGGGTCAGTTCTCCTGGGTATAGCAATTAGTTTCCCCCTAGATAGTATTTTACTAATTTTTGGAATCTGTTATTGACATACGTTTGAGAAATATAAATTTGATTTATTCAATTTAAAATATTCTTTGCTGGTGAATAGGCTTATGAGTTAATTATTCGGGACAATTTAGCTATATGCTTAACTTTTACCTTGTACAGTGCTCCACTGCTATGAGGGTTGGTAGAGCTAAACAAATACCATATACAGACACACCTTTCATACATTCTATCTTCTTATTTTATGATATGTTTTTGTTTTATTCAGTACTTCGCAGTTACTTTTGGTTTGAATTAAGTTGTCAGCCTGCTCTATATTGGAAATACATTTTATAAAGTGTATGCATTCATGAAACTGTGCTTTTTTTTTGTTTTTAGTCAAAACCTTTGGTTTAGAAAATGTTTTTAGTTTTATTGAGTTGGTAAACGTACTTCCTTTCAGGAAGTATTTCATTTCCTACAGTAGAAAACACTTCAAGGCGCTTGTATTCGAGATGAGTGTCAGTCTCCTTTGCTGTGGGGCACCACTGCAGTCAGTTCTGTGTATGGCATGTTCTGTAGTTACATTTTTTGTAATTAGTTCTGTTTTCTTAGGGGCATATTCTCAAGGAGTTATCGCAGAGTTAGCGGCACTTTATCGCAGCCAAAATCTTGATCAATTTATCACCCCATTCACAAGCTGGTGCTAACAGCCGTCAACACCAGTTTACCCGCGATAGCAGCCACAAAAAACATCACCACAGATGACCCCGGCAACTATCGCTAATGAGATGCAGAGTAGGCGTGCCCGTGCCAAAAGCCGCAACAACACCACTCCGCACCATTCTCAAGGACCAGCCAGATCGGCCAAAAGACCACGTAACATGTGATAAGGAGCGTTAGCAGCAGGAAATTAACACCTGCTCTGACCTGGTGTAAAGTTGGACGACAGGCTGCACCAGAAAAAGACATAATCCTAGTCATTTTCATCACATGAGGACGCTCAGCACTAGTGCCCAAACCTCAGTGCACTGCAACTCACGGGCACTTCTGTTTGAATGTTGGGTGACCTCTGTACTTGCTCTGGCTTCCCCCATGTTGCTCACCAGTTGACTCTGTTATGCTGGTGTTTCCTGTTTCCGTTTCACTGGTGTCCACTGCTCAAGTTGTTGCCAGCACCAACCACTCCATGTGGGCTGGCTTAGACTCACCCCACACACATCCAGCACAGGTGTGCCTGTACATGTGACCCTGCCAATAAGGGGGCCGGACGCACGTGCGCCTAAGGCAGTTCAACATAATATCCCTGTGGTCGTGTTGTACGCATGAGGACCCTGGCCCTGGCCCCTACGACATTACATTGTGCTATGTACAGCGGATGCAGACATGTCATCTAAGGCAGAGGGCTAGAGCAGGACATGTGGCTTTGTCGTCACCCATCCAGTACGTAAGACTGGGCCGTCGTACGCATGGTGTGTGTCTGATATTTGCATGCCTCTGGGCGTGGTTCTGTCCTGGGAATGTGCATCTGCATGTGTCTCTGTGGCAATATGGGTGTCCTTTGTGGGGTGTAGGTGGTCCCTGAAGGGTATTATACATCCACGTTTGTGATCTAGTTTGCCTTCATTGTGTTCGGAAACCACCCACACCTGGCATTGGGGGGCCATGTCTAGGTCGGTGAAGTGTTGTGAGCCAGCCATGCTTGCGGGTGCTTCATGCTGTGTGGTCTGTTGCAGGGTCTGAGTTCTTCTCTAAGTAGCTTGGCTGCCCTGGTTCTGGTGGTGGGTTGCGTGGGATGTCCATGGGCTGTTGTAGGGTGTCGGTGTCCAAGGTGTGGTGGTCCTCTCCGTCATCACTGATATGTGGTCTTCTGTGCTCTGCTGGAGGTGTTATGTGTCCCTCTGCAATGTGAAGGGGAGATGCATGTTGACACTGTGTTGACATGTATGTTGGCGCATTGTTCTTGTTTACATGCAGACTGTATGAAAATGTACATTGTGACTGTTTTGGAGGTGCAGGATTTATATGCGGGACAGTGTACATTTGAACTAAATGACGGATGTGAGATTGTACGGGAACATTTCCATTTCACAGGTTCCAGCTCTGTCAAATGTAGTAGACCTGTTACTGCATATGTGCGGAGCCAGTTGTGTCCTCTGTTATGCGGTGTCAGGTTTTTGTATTGTACCACATTTTCTTCAATGTGGGTGTGCTGTTCTTGCTATGTGTGTGTGCTGGAGTTTGTCACAGGGATCAAGGACATGGTCCAGGGTCATTGTGGGTGTGCATTGCGCTACACATCATTGTGCATGTGTGCCATTGTGCCCATCTCCCCTCGTCCCCCCAGTCCCTGGTCGTTACTTACCCTGTTGATGAGGTGTCACGTCCTCTCGAGCTCTGTCCGTACTCCATACTCCTTGCACTGTCCCCACACTGATGACTGTGGGCTCAATTTCCTCAAGCTCCTCCTGTGGCGCAGGACTCCCAGCTCCTGTCGCCGTTGCTGCCTTCCTGTTGGCAGCGGGTTTGTGCTAGTTTAGATTATCACATCATGCCAGCACCTCCTCCATTGGCCTCCTCAACACTCCAACTGCATTCCCGGTGGTCTAATTGTGGGTCAGTTGATGGTAGTGTTCTGTCACCTCCGTGACGCAGATATGGTTTTGCTGCGGACTGCACCCCGTCTTCCTCTCCCTCTTGTGGATAAGTGTGGCTCACTGGTTAGAGCGGCAGACTCTGATACAGAGGCCTGGCCCGGGACCAGGGTTCAATTCCCGTCGTGGCAGGGTCTTGGGCTCAATGTCCTCGGACCCGATAATTCTTTCACCTCGGTGCCTACTCTAATCATGGGTCCCATTCTGCAACTCTGGGCAATAGCTTGCTTAATCTCCACACCGGCCCTAACGCTAGGATGCCTGGCTTCACCTTGGGGTGCCCAGGAGTGGGCACCTCACAGGAACAGGCCAGGATGGGTTCCTCAGCGGCAAAGCGCGGGGACACACTGGCTAAGTGTAACCAAGCACTGTAAAAGCTCAGGATTATTATTATTTATTATTTTTATTATTACTATTATTATTATTTATTATTATTATTATTATTATTATTATTATTTATTATTATTATTGTTATTATTGCTCCTTTGCCTTCCCCGACCCTGTTGTTCCTTGCGTGGTCTGTGGGGGATGTGGGATGAGCGTTGGCCTCTGCACTTGGTCAGGGTACATCAATGTTGCTGAGCACTTTGGATTGTTTCTGATGTGTTGTTTGGGTAGCTTTTATAGTGCATTTTCACGCCAGACATGTGGGATTTTGCTATAATCTAATTATTGTTGGTTGGTGCATCTTCCCTATTCTTGTGCTTTGCCTTGCTGTTCAGTCTGTGTGATGCTATTTGGAATGCTGAGTGTGTTTGGTTTGAGGAGATGTCAGTTGGAGCAACAAGGAGGTTGCTCCTGGTGGGGCATTACATGGATCCTACTACCATCCTGTAACTTATATTTGATTCTGTAACCTAACAAATAAACCTACAACTTGTTTTCTACACGACCTGTCTACAAGACATACTTAATTTTAACACTGGTGACGAGTTGGAAGAACCTACGTGTATGTCACTAAAATGGATTATGGACTATCAAAATTAAAGGATTTACAAGTATAAGGAACTTTAAGAGAACTTACAAGCTGGTATTTTAGTAAGTTGGTTTATGAGGACCTGCGTGTTGTTGGAAGAAAACTGTACTGGAACTAAGGATCTGATTAAAGGAATTATAACTTATCAACTGGAATCCCAAGGAAAAGGTAAATCTAAGCAAACGCCCTGGTCTGCCCCACTAGTGTCCTTTGTCAACAGGACAGCCTACAATCTAGGGTGTTTGACTTTCTTCTACTGGTCTGCAAATAGATACTGTGGCGATTACTGCCTACTGACTTGCTGTCCTTTCTACAGTCGTGAGCTTGGCAGCAGCAACTGGTGCTTGGGAATTGGTACCAGCAATGTGTGTTGAGGAAAAACGGCACTCATGTGAAGTGTTACATTTAAAATAAGCAGAGGTTGGTTGGCAACTTAGCGAGTTGTCTGAAGATTATCAATTTTATGTGGAGGATGCCAGATTACTTTGCAAAACTGTCTCGTGTGGAAATACAGCTGGCTGTTGGTACTGAACGTTTATTTCTCTTCCCCCCTTAGGAATGGGAGCGATGTGTTGTGAGAAAATCGGCATCTCTTCTGCTCTCCGGTGCGAGACTGTTTGCGTTACATTACTTCATAATTGTGAGTACTTTTGCTTTGTTCATTACTCTCCTTGGCCACCCCCTAAACAATTGTCGATTTGCTCGCAATTTTAAATTTAAAATTCAGGCGCACGTTGCCATATCGCGGGCACACTTACCTGGTGATGCAGTCCTGCAGTGCTTTCGTGGGAGCCTCTGTGACGTGTGGCTTTGGTGCATGTTTTAGAGCACGATGATGCCGGGAGCCATCCGGCGCAGCGTCACTGGAGCATGCCGCCATTTTAGGATTGGTGTTCCAGATCTACTTGGTTTCACAAACCACGCATCGTCTTGTCAGTGCCGATAAAGTTTGTGGACATGTCATCAATTTGAAAAGGCAAATACAGGTACATGTTTGGTTTACAGTAAGATGCAGATGTGGGCAATTGATACACCAGTGGAAGCAGGTAAAGTCAGCATTGTGCCCGAGTCTGCAACACCAGCAACACTGGATTACGCAGAGAACTGTGGGTTGCAGTATATGGAAGTTCTCTGTAATTTATAACCAAGAGGATGTTACTGTGCCACAATGGATCGGGTGGCAACATCAACATGGAGTTCTCCAATATAGATCATCTTTGAGGCTGACTTCGGGTGGAAGATCGTCCACAGGGGTATAAGACTTTTCTTGGTTGCCACTGTATTTTTGCATTTAATCTGTACAACACATTTCAACCTGTGTATTGTAATGTGGTTTGCTCTTGATTCAATGGTTTTTTTTCTCTTATGCTCAGAAGTTTATATTGCATCTTAATTGTGAATGCCAATCTTATTTAATTCTGTTTATGCTTTCTGGAACTGAGCCTATGTGTTCTGTTTTTAAGAGAGGTATTGCCCCTATGGGGAGGTGTGTTCCCCTATTACTGTGTGCTGAGAGGTGTTTTGTTAGGTGTTCTTTTTTAGGGAGGTGTATTCCCTTATAGGGAGGTGTTTCCCCAAGTACAGTGTGGATGTGGATATTCTGTTTCTTAGGGAGGTGTATTCCCCTATATGTTTGTACTTGGTTCTGTTTACGCTTACTGGAGTTAAGCTTTTTGTGTTCTGTTTCATAGGGAGGTGTATTCCCCTATAGGAAGGCGTGTTTCCCCTATTACAGTGTTTTGAGTTTCAAAGGGAGGTGTGTTTCCCCTATTACAATGTTTTGAGTCTTCGGAGTTAAGCTTTTTGTGTTCTGTTTCATAGAGAGGTGTGTTACCCTATAGGGAAGTGTGTTTCCCCTCTAACAGTGTTTTGAGTTTCATAGGGCGGTGTGCTTCCCCTATTACAATGTTCAGTGTCTTTGGGAGGTGTATTCCCCTATAGGGAGGTGTGTTTCCCCTATAACGGGGTTTTGAATTTCATAGGGAGGTATGTTTCCCCTATTGCAATGTTCAGTGTCTTTGGGAGGTGTATTCCCCTATAGGGAGGTGTGTTTTCCCTATTACGGTGTTTTAGTTTCATAGGGAGGTTTATTCCCCTATGGAGAGATGTGTTTCCCCTATTACTGTTTGTTGGTGGTGATTACCCAACTAATGAGTTTCTCAAAGGGAGGCAGATGGGGCTCATTCTTTCATTTGCTGAAGATTTTCTTGCATTCATTTGCTTACTCTCTTTTTATGCATATGCTTATGGAATTTACATGCGTTCATTTATCTAATGTATTTCCTGGATTTGAGTATTTTCTGATTTGATTTCCTTTTGTACATTCAATTGCTTAATGTATTTCCTTATTATTTCTTTCAAGATGTTTAATCTTGTTTACGTTAGCAATGTAATGTTGTCTTTGTGCCTTAAAGCATTTAAATATCTTTTCTATATTCTGGCATAATTTGTGTTTAGTTTCCCTAAGGAAGGGAGATGTGCTATAACCTAATTATTGTTGGTTGGTGCATCTTCCCTATTCCTGTGCTTTGCCTTGCTGCTCTGTCTGTGTGATGTTATTTGGAATGCTGAGTGTGTTTGGTTTGAGGAGATATCAGTTGGAGCAGATTGGCTGAGCAGCAAGGAGGCTACTCCCATCCTGTAACTTATATTTGATTCTGTAACCTGACAAATAAAACTACAACTTGTTTTCTACACAACCTGTCTATGAGACATCTTTAATTTTAACAGATTTGCAGGCCTGTTGCTGGTTTTCGCTGCTTTTTATACCTTGATTGGCCTCTTGTACACTCTTTTTATTTTGTGCGGTAGTAGATTGTTCAATATGTTTAGTGGATTTCTTTGTATTTATAACAGTATTATAGTAGTTGCACGATCAATCCCTAGGAACTTGTCAAAGATTATTCATTTTGGAGAGCATGGTTTCTGTGGCAGGGAATGAAAGGGTGATTCCTTGCTTCGAGGATAAGCCAAGCAAAGACCATCTAGGACATGGTATGTTTTAGGGAAGCTATTCAATTTATTCACATTTTATTGCAGTTTTGTGGTGACTGTTGCTGTTAGCTTCACCTAAAGGTGAACTATATAAAGTGTCTGCCTTTCTGCTGTTAAAATGTAGACCTTCTGTCTGTTGGCAAAGAAAATCCTGTTTTTAGATGTTTCCAATAACAATAGTATGGACAACCGTACTACAATGTATTTTTATTTTTTTTTTCGAAACGAATTTCCTCTATTTTTGTGTACTTTCTAGAATGAACAGTAGGTGGTTTGATTTTGGGCTGCAAATGTCCTAGTTATGACTATGTAGGAACATTCTGATTCTTGCCAAAGCTCTGCTTACCATGTAGATACAGTTATGAGTCGTCTGGTCAAGAACTCACAATTCACTCTAGGTGCATATCCATAGATCAAAATTGCTAATATATACTAGGGGTAATGGATGGTAAATCCTGGGAAGTGCAGATTTCACTGCAGACAGCAAAAAAATCCATGCTATACCCCTGTTTAATGGACAAATTAACCATAGGTGCCATTCAAAGCACCTATAGAATTATGAACCCTTGATATAATTTCTCAACGACTACGTTAAATATCCTGCCACTCTTGTAATGTTGGCCTTAATCCTTTGAACACTTTGGGGGGTATTTACAAAAAAGGGGCTGAATGAGGCGTTAGCTGTCATGGCTTAACGCCTCACTCCGCCACTTCAGATATGCGAGGCTGCACCATATTTACAAGGATATGGGGCAGCTTTACTTTTCCCCCTCTGCTGGCGCTACACTTAGCAGTGTAGCACCAACGCAGGCATGCTTGCACCATAGTGAAAGGGTGTCTCCATGTTGGGGAAGATTGTTTATGTACAGGAAGGTCCCCCATCCAGCACATAAACAATCTTGAAATGCCATGTTGTCACTTCTATGTGTACTGCTCAATGCAACACACATGGAAGTTAAAACATTTAATTTTTTAAGGATTGTTTATGAGCAGGAAGGGTCACATTCCTGAATATAAACCATCCAAGGCATTTTGCTTTTTCCTGTGTGCTGCACAAGACGGCACACATGGAAAACGAAAAAAAGAGGAGAAATAAAGCATTTCTTCTCGTTTCGCCAAGGCCAGGTTTCCCTTGATCTTAATTTTGGCGCTGCCTCGTATTTACGCTGCCCTTGTCAAAATCAATGGGTGTTGTAGTGGAACGCCCACTGCAACACTCACTGCCCACCCCTTTCACGCTAAGCATTGCGTGAAAGGGGACCTCATTTACAAGGCAGGGTTAAGCCACGTTAATGCTGCCTTGTAAATAAGGCAAAGCCCCTATCTCCACAGAAACGTCACAAAAAGTAAGATTCCCGTGGCGATATGGGCTTGTAAATATGCCCCTTAGTGACCTGTATTAAAAGTATCGATTCAATATCCCATCATCACCTGGAATAGCTAAAATTACGTAATAATTTGCTTTCCTTTTTCAAGATAATCCGTAGCTATGTTTAAAATATTGTACACAGCTCTTGATAGTGCAGAACGTCTTCCTGTGCACAATGCTCAATACTGCTGAGTTTCTTCCTAATACATTACTCAGCATCTATGAATTTAACAGATATTGGTAAAATACTGATTATCTATAGGATTGGAAATAATCAATATGTCCAGGAGTTGATAGAATTTTTTTTTATTATATTTGTGTGTTGCATTTTTAGTCCAACCATGACTGCAAAGGATCATCGTGAAATGACAGTAGATGTGCTCTGTAGCTGCAGAGTATAGGTGCATGACGTCTGCAACAAATTGCATAACGGTGCATAAAGCCAGTATCGCATTTACATTGTGTCAAATTCATTCAAGTCTGAAGATACCCGAGCAATCATATAAAAAGCGAGTAATGCTTTTTATACGTCAGCTTGTCTGGAATGAATGCCCTTCAAATCCAACCTGCAGTGACAGCTAGGCTCTAATTTGGAGCAGTTATATTGCTCAGTCCAGATCTCTAGGACGCCTGCCTTATGTTAGTCCACTAATTGAATCCCCTGAGAAATCTTGCAGAGCAGAGGAAACGAATGAGATCCACAGTTATTCATGTATTTCCTTTTTCTAAAAAGATATCATCATCCAATTGTCAAAAACATTGCTGTTGTTATTTTCTGACCTTTTAAAAACTCAATTATTTTTTGCCAGCCTGTGAAATTCAGGCAGGGAGGCATATGAGTACCACGAAAGGCATGGTGGGAGTAATGTTTATGGCCCATCAGAGAGAAATTCTTCTGGTGTCTAAAAGTGACCAAGAAAGTAAATCTGCTCAGGAAAGAGTCAACCACTACCATATTTATAGTGTTGCCTGAGCTAACTCGAAGCCCAATGGTGGCATTTAAACAGGGCTTCAGAGAGTTCTATGTCTTCGTGAAACAGATCATTTCAAGTGGCACGAAGGGTCGAGAGACGTCCTTGTAGCAAAAGAAAGACACATATTGGCATCGTGCATATGAGTCAGCTTGACTATTTGGAGAGAGCTTGCAGTGTGGTCTCCACACAAGATATAAAAAAAAATAGGCATATATTTAATTTTTAACTATCATTTTTGGAAATGTAAATAAAGCACTGTCAAGGTCATTTAGACCCTGTTGTTATGAGCAAGATCCAAATAACCTCTGCTCTAACAATATTTGTTACATTTTTGCGGTGTGTTTCTCCATCTAAGTTACAATTATGTGCAAAATATATAGGAGAACGTATGCAAATAGTTGTGTACCTCATGTGCACTAGTAATTCTGCATGTTTGATACTTTGTGCAAGAAGTTCTCACCCGTTAATACCATGTTCCCAATTTCAGGGGCTTATTTACAAGCACTGTGTGCCTCCGGAGCATTACTTTTTAAGACCCATATCTATAAGGCGACACAAAGACACCTTGCATGGCTTTTCATGGACTTGCAGATATGGTGTAAGGCAACACAGCACAGGTTTCTGCATTGCCTCACACTGAGTCAGGAAGGCGTGCAATGGGCATTGCGGTGGGTGTTCCCACACAATGCCCAGCCAATGCATCTTGACACATTCCCAGATTCCCAACATAGCGTAAATCTGGGATTTTGTCAAAACTGTGTATCTCCCCATGGGTGGCGTAATGAGGAGAATAAATTCTGCAGCACACATAGAAAGAGTAAAATGCCTCCATTGATTGTCAATTATGCAGGGATTTGTCCGTTCCTGTCATTCCAATATCGCCGACACCCTTGCACCATGGTGTAAGGATGCCTGCATTTGCGCAAGCCATCCGTTTGTACACCAGCCCCGTGAAAGAGGTAAGGAATGCACAGTGTCTCATAGATATGTTGCATTCCTGCCCTTTTCCTTTGACATAGGGCAGCACAGCAAAGTGACGTGCAGCGCTGTCCTGCATCAAAAACGTCTAAATGAGGCCCTCAGCGAAAAATGAGGGAAAGTAGAGTTACAAATTGCAAAAAACAGGGACAAATGAAGTGCTTAATTTGAGCTGGTGGTTGCCCGTGGGGGGCCACTAGCACCTATTTTGTGGACCAGCATTTATTTTTTCACATCATAAACTTACAGAGTGTAAGAGAGGTAGACAACACACAGATCGTGAAGCACAGATAATACAATATGGCAAAACCCTCACAATCAGAAAGCAGAAACCTGCAACAGCAGAAAAATGGGTAGGGAGTGTCTGGTAGTGTATTAAAGACTACTGCCCTTGGTATTCAGTGCATCAACATTTCATTGCACCAGCCACCAGCTTGGTAGCAGAGCTTTGGGCACCGACAAGGATGCTCTCATGCATTAAGCTTTGGACAAATGCCATCGGAGCTTCAGTACTACTCTGTGGGTCTCAGTTACAGAAACAGTTCTAACATGCCAGTGGATAACACAATAGGAAAGAACACTAACTATCTGCAGCATTGACACTTGTGTGCTGCTCCCTCATGCATGCTTGCATAGCTAGCCAGATTGAAGATCTATCAGCCCTCAAATACAAGTGTCATTGATGTGTCATCCTTGTTGTGCTCTGTTAAGACACAATACTAAGTGTAATAAGTTTACTACACCCTAAATAGGTCCTTAGGATTCACATTATTAAAAAATCCTCAGCTCAGTCCTGCTAGTGTGACACAGAGCAGTCAGGCTTTACTAAAGGGACATGTTAGGCATTTCAGAGTACCAACATGAACGATAAGTAATTGGCAGGACTGAAAAGAAATCTAACACCCATTTATAAAAATAAAGCAGATTTTTGTATAATTTTAGACACCAACGCAAAGACAATCAGATGAGTGTAACCGAAGCTTTGGCTTTCTAAAGGCAAATTAAATCAGTTCAAATGAATCAAGATTGAAATGCAGAATTTCAATCTTGCAAATCGATAATGTTGCAGTCAATGGGGAAATACTCTAGTGACAATCAGTCACTTGCAGGTCGAGTTCAGTGGAAACCTCTGGGGAGTAAGGTGAGGGGAGTCCCAGGGCCAGGATCCAACAATCAGTTGATTTTTACCAGGCTCCTAGGGCCTGGGTGCAGAGTATGCTGGCTGTCCCTGGTGCTGACGAATGGGAGTGGCGGATGCTGGTTTTACCACTTAGATGGTGCTGGTGAAGAAAGGGGTACACAGAGACATTGGGTTGAAGATGTTGCAGGGTTCCCTCGAGGCACAGTGTTGAACAAAGGTAGTGGTTGCTGGACTGGCCACCAACCAGCCATGACAGTGGCAGGCTCAGCCTTTGGTCACTTCGACATCTGGGGTGACAAGGTAGCCAACTGAAACTTGCTGGAGGTCTGGACTACGTTTCCCAAAATGCACTAGACAATTTACTTTTGGATGATTCCCTCAGGGAGCCATGAAGGCCAGTGATACATTTGAACTTGCGGTTCTTAGCTGCAGGGGACGGCTACCTCCACTCCGATATGGTTCTGGAGTATCCTTTGACTTGCAGAGCTGGTCGACTTTCCTTTGGGACTGGTCTCTGGTCCATGACGAGTCGTCGTCATGCAGTTGCAGGGTGTTTGCCACAGGTGCAGTCTTTGGTGCCTATCCTTGGTGCGGCTCCTGAAGTCACAGACTCGGTCTTTTCTTTGTCATTTAGTTGCAACTTGATCAGATCTGAGATTCTGGTCATAGAGAAGCCCATTAGATCCTAGATTTAGTGGTGTTAGGGGTGTGGGAGCTAGTTGCCAATGTGCTATTAGCCCCAGCAGCTAATTTTCCCCTGAGGTGACCACAGCCGGAAGTGTGAGTCTTCTTTCTACACATAAACCTCTATTCTGCCACTTTTAAAAATGGCAAAATGGCAGAACCCTTCTTCGGCTGTACAGACCAGGTAGCCCAACCTAGGAGTGTAGCTAGCCTTCTGAGGGAATGCGCCTCCTGACTATCTAATATTCCAGCTTGCCAAGGTTGCAAATGTGCCTAGGGCAGGGCGTTGCCTTTCTCTGCCTCTAGGAGGAAGCTGGGTTGTTTTTCCGAGCCAGTGGGAGCTTTGAAGTTCACCGCCTTGATGTGCTAATTCATTAGCCATCGTATCAGGGAGGGAGGTGACACCCCCCGCTGAGGCAGGACTTTCTTTCTGAATCCTGGGAGTGTTCACAACTTCACATTTCCTAGCAAGAGGTGAGATTCCTGTCTTGGTGAAAGCAGCTGCAGGCTGTCAGCCATGGCACAGGAAAGGCTAGGGCAACGAGGTGGGAAACCTCTAAGGTAGCCACCTGTGTGCAAGTCACATCAAATCCGACTTTGAGAAAAAATTGGGTTTGATGAGACAAGTTGTTTGAAACCGGATATTACACTTTTCAGTGGGACCTCGGGTTGCCAAGCATTTTAACTTCCCTCCTCCTCCCCCAACAACTTTAACTTCTCTGCTGCTTTTACTGAAAAAACAAAGGTTAAAGCAATGTGTTATATAGGTCGGTTAGGTAAAAATATCCAAATTTGCATTTAAAAACCTCAGAAATGTTCTAGAAAGTGTTGTTATAGTTGTTATACTCAAGACGTGAAGTTTATCAGTTATAGTTAAATGATGTAAGTATAACGTGTGCACTTAATTATTGAAGGCATTCCAGATAATTTTGAACTCATGTATGTAGCTGTGTAAGGGATGGCTTTTAAAGTGATTAGGGTGGGAGCAGGACAATCAGTACAAAAGTGTGAGAGAGCAAGGGTTTTCAATGTGTGCATAAAGTGTTTGCTGTCAGGAAAGGTGTGATTCTGCTGAAGTTGCTGGGTTTCTACCAAGTTGATTGAGAGTACTTTTTACATGCCCCTTAATGGGAAGTCTTAGTCAACTCTCTTTTACAAAAAGCAGTCTGGACATCAAATACAAAAAATGAATGTTCGGAGGTACACCATTGGAAGGTTTTCTTAATGGGAAAATTCGTTCTCAAACTCTTTTCCAGGTTTTATATGGTCATTACATAGTTGTGAAGATCTCACTCAGTTATTTTTAGATTAAGGTAAGTGATAGTCTTTCTAAGGCACTCAAGCCTTTCTGTTAGTTAGTTTGACAAGACTCATGCCATAGCCCTATAAAAGGTGATGGCACATGTAAAAAAAAAAGGGAACATTAGCAAGTAGGTCAAGATGTAGACAATATGATGCCCGTATGAAGACTATTAGATAACATTTTAAAAACTCCAAATACCTATACAATTTAACTAGTACATAAAATTGAACAGCCAACAAATAGTAAATGATGCAAGGGCTTGATCCAGAAACATCTCCCTGATTGTACGGATCCTAAAAAGCTGCAATGTCTTTGGGTGGACACTGTTATTTGCTATCAAGCACTGTTTAAGATCCTGAAAGTATGAGTTGGTATCAGGCTGTGTTAAATGTCGCCTCCATGGCCTCATATTGAGTAATTTGATTCTTGTAGTGGAAAAGTGTTTGAATAGAGGAAATGTTCCAGGCACAAGCAATGACTGATTGGAGCAAAATCATCATGCAAATTTATCTGAGTTTGGATAAATGTAGCTTAACAGATGCAAAGGATCAATGTCGGAGCCAACTCTGGCACAATTTGCCTACAGAATAGGTGTTGACTTAATGTTGAGTCTGAAAGCAGGAATCAACTCTAACCTCTGTATAGCCTGGGGTCAGACCCAGAAAACGGTGCTGGCAGGAATCTGCACTTTTTTGCCATAGCAACCAGCCTTCGGGAATAATGCTGGAAACATTAAAAGAGGAATTTCTCAACAGGACTTGTAAGTCACTCAAGGAAGTACTGGTGTAATTATTCCAATGGGGAAATTCACCCAAATCAGGAAATGAAGGAGCATTACATTTTTTTAGAAGTAGCCAATCCAAAGCATGTGGTTTGTGAAATAGTAGCATTCAGAAACAACATATGGTTTGGGATGAGACATGCTCGATGCAAAGCCTCAGTACCTTGCACTTGCCAACTTTTAGAACCCCAAACAGATTTAAGATCAATTGTATCTTTCCACAGTTCATAGCCCCCAACAGCCAACTGGTCTATAAAGGACTTTGAATACAGTAATTTAGTGTGGGTAAGTCTAACCTTGGAAGAGGACCTCTCAATCAACTTAAAATAAAATGCATTAAGGTTTGATTGGTCAAAATCAGTAAAATAAGAAAACCTTTTCAAAAGTGTTTTCGAGCTGCCTTCCACAGGTGCGGCACAGTGCTCCCACTGTGTGTAGTTAACCACATTTCTAAATGAATTTGTCTTATGCAGAAAGTGATTGCCAAAATGCTGGTAACAGTACAAATAACCATAATTCGCAGATTCTAAATATAAATCTTCAGCATAGTATTTCAAATCAGAAAATAAAGCTTCCACAGCTTTAATGTCCCAATCATCAGAGCGAATATTCTGTTTAACCACATCCCCCATAGAAACATGGAGTACATTGGGAACATTAATAACCTCTGTGGGACCATGTATCTGGAACTTTACAGCATCCCATACAATCCCATCCAAAATGGGCCAAGCAGTTATATTCACAAATGTCTAACAAATATCTGGTCCCTCTTCATTGTGTGCGAAGAGGAGTGGGGAGCCAAAGTTCCATCAATCATTCTAATTGAAGTTTTTTCTTGAACATGGTGTGCATTGATAAAGCAAAAAAAATACAACACAAATCCAATGGACATGAGCAAAGAAATTGCCAAAAGTACCAGCCAAATGTAAGTCCAGGGGGTAATTAAAAATGTTTTTTAAACCAGGTAGCAAAAATCAAAACTTTTGAAGGGGACTTGGATGTGAAAGAGCCAGTGTCAAATGAAAAATGGGATTGATTAGCCACACGGGTCTCCAAATCAGGCATAGACAAGTCAGTGGGGTAAGTATATTCAGTGTCATTAAGAGGATCACCAGCAGGTAGATTCAATAAAGGATTTTTAAGTGGACCAATTTCAACGATTACATCAGGCCCGATGGCAAGATCCGGGGCCCAAACAGAGTGTCGCACCATTGCTGGACACGAAACCGCAGGCGTCATACTATAGAGAATCGGCCACCCTGTGTGGCTTGACATTGTCAATGGGAATGTACCTGTTCCCCTTTCGTCCAGGAAGAGGAGGTAAAATGACTGTTCTTGTACCCTGTACACCAAGCACGGCAACTGGAGATCGATAGGAAGGACCAAATTCTTTCTTGTTGTCGATCTTCTCTCGGACCAGTTCTCCATCTTGGGGTAGCCAGCCGACTACCGGAATCTGCAACGCAGCTTCAGATGTAGAGGGCAAGTGTTCCTTTGCAAGACTGTCTCTGGTCTTTTGTAGGTTCTGCAAAACATTAGAATGTTCTTCTACGTCAAAGGATGCGGCTCCCGCTGCCATTTCTAGACCATCAAGGTCTGGAGAAAAACATCTTGATGCCAAAGAGCATTTTGTATGGGGTCCGCCCACCCAGAGACCTTCTAGGGTGAATATTTAGTGCACGTTGAATGCTATTGAGGTGGGTTAGCCAGTCTCTGCCAGCACCTAAAACTTTCGCTGTCAAGGATTGCTGTAAGTCACTGTTTATTCGCTCCACAACACTATTACTCTCAAGCCGATATGGAAACCAACATTTGACCCGTACCTCCAATGATGCCATGGCATCCTTGTACGCCTTAGAGGTGAACGCTGGACCCTGGTCCGAATGGAAGGTACCACACGCAAAAATTCCCACAAAGACACGCAAATCCCTTACGACAGTTCTAGAATCAGCGCTCCTTTGAGGCCACACCCAGACAAAGCGTGTGCAAGAGTCAACTGCTACTAAGATGTACTTATATGCAGTATCAGAGGAGAAAGGACCGCAGTGATCTAAATAAACACACGCAAGTGGTTTATTAGATATGTACAACATAGTTTGGGGCGGGCGTGCAGCAGAAGAAGGTTTAATTTGCTGACAAATGCCACATTGAAGGACAAAATCACATGTCTGTACAAAACCCACCACCAATATCGTTGCTGGAGAAGAGATACAGTAGCTGACACGCCCGCATGCGCCAAAGCCATCCCGGCGTGGGCTGCTGTAATCAAAGCCTGTCTGCGGCCCGTGTTGGGAATCAACCTGTCACCAACGTCATTAATTCTCACATAAGGAACTTTATCAGGACTTAAATGATGAGAGTATTTAGAAGGGAAACCTTTAGGGTAATTACCTCCCTTCTCTGTTGTGTCAATAGCTGCCAAGATGTCATCATCAATCTTACTTTTGTAACGTGTAACCGCTGCCACTGCATATGTTGCAACTGCTGTCTCATCCGTGAGACAGTTGCCAACAGCGTGAACTCCAACACGCTGAGGACCCAGAGTATGAATTACAAAGACGAGTGGGAGTCGTTCTTTGAGCTCAGCCACTCGAACCGAGATCATTTTATGATTTATTGTGCGACCCTTGGACTCACGATAATCATTTTGAGTCCAAAAGGGCAGATTGTCATTGTATGATTGAACACAGTAGTAAGAGTCATTCACAATAAGAGTAGTCACACTGGGATCGGCGTACTCTAATGCAAGCACCAGAGCACGAAGTTCTGCCAACTAGGCGGTACAGTCCCCTAATGTCTGTGTATGCACGACATCGGACTTGAATTCACCTTTCACTATAGTACCAACCACAATTGAGCAGGCCGAAGAATATGCGTGCTTTGAAACCGTAGCCGCTTGCGCGCTTCCATCAGTGTAAATGATACAACGGAAATTCTCAAGTGGGTGCATAGTCAGAGGGGCAGGATGAACAAATTCATGCTGCAAGAACTCCTGAGTCTGCAAAGAGGAATCAAAAATTAATGTTATATCCGGGGCTTTCAAGGATGTAGCCCATTGTATCCACCGAGGGTGCCAAGCTTTAGAATTCGGTTCACTGGCTTTCGTCACTGCCTCCAAGGCAGGATACAAAGTAACAACCAAAATGTGTTTTCCCTGTGACAGTGTAAGAATCGCCATTTGCACTGCTGTCAAAACTTTTTTCACAGTGGAAAACTGCAACTCAGCCAAAGTGTACAAGTGTGACTTGTAAGCTTTAGGGACTGTGTTACCCTCCTTTAAAGTTAGGTACATGAAACCCACCGCCCCTGGCATGATTCTTATCACTAGGTTGGTGTGGTTATCACGAATCTACAAGAATTTATATTCAAGAAGGTCAGCCTGCAAAGATTGCAAGATGGCTGAATGTTCAGGCAGCCAGCACGATTTGGAAAAAGTAGGTTGTACAAATATGTAAAGAGGCTTGATTCGCTGGGCCTATTCGGGAATATAGGTAACACCGAAATTCAAAAAGCAAAGTAAATATTGTAGCTTTTTCAGTGTTGTTGGAGCTCGTAAAAGTGCGCATTTCTCCAAGAAGTGAGGAGCTAAACCTCAACCTTCATTGTTGAGCTCGTAGCCCAGGAACACCACTGTGTACTCTGCAATGTGTGATTTTGCAAAGTTAAATTCATAGCCTATGTCTGCAAAACGGTAAATTATGCGGTCAACACGGCACAGATGCGGCCATAACTGGTCGTCTGTGAGATAAATGTCATCCACATACGAACATGCATCTGCGTCGAGCCTCTCCAGGAAAGAGACAATGCGGGCGGCAAAAACGCCTGGACTATTCTTGTAGCCCATAGCCAAACGGAGGAATTGGCCCTGTTTGCCACCACAGGTAAAAGCCGTCCATTGACTACTAAGAGGGGACAGATTGTGGGCAAAAAAAACATTGGATATGTCAAGTGTGGTTTTGAATCTTTTACGCACAAGACTATCCACAAGAGCAGAACTGTGAGTATTCTGCACCGCGCACGTACGACAATGTGAGTTTAAGCGGCAGTAATCCAATACCAAACGGCACGAGCCATCTGGCTTGGTCACAGTAAAAAGTGGGTTATTCATCGGAGACACAGATGTTTCAATCACACCTTGATATTACAATTGTTCAAGGATTTCTGCAACGGAAGCTTTGGATTCACGTCACATGGGGTATTGGGGTTGAGGTTGTGGCATCGACCTCAAAGGAATCTCATGTCGAGGCGAATATTTTCCCATCCACAGTGAGTACGGAACAACGCGAGTGCAAGCGCCTTAGCCCAATCTTCTGCAAACTGCAGAGCCTGCTCCTTGGGCACTGTGTGCACGAAAGCAGGGAGGATTACCTCCTTCCCTTCGGGAGCAGCTAAGCCAAGGAGTGGGGGTCAGTCGACCTCCGCAACAAAATATCATAGGTAGTTGTTAGATTTTCCCAAAATACCACTTTTATGGTACGTTCTATGTCACCTTCAATTATAAGGACAATTTCATAAAGCCTGTCGCGGGGAGCCACACTAGTGTCTGCTGTCTCAACTACAACAAAGGTGTCAGTCACTGTCACCTTCATTAGTGGACGCAACGCCTCTCGAATGATGGTAATCTCCGCCGCGCTGTCCAGCAGCGTAAGTGCCCATGTCAGATTCCGAAGCTGCGTTCTGACTATCTGTGGCATATCTCGCTGTTACTGCAGCAACTTTCTTCTTCTGAAACTGGGGCCTATGACGCCGTGTCTCGTCCTGCTTGCCTTTTCTGTCAGCCTTGCGAGGCTGGTCACGGCTCTGTTGGGCACCTTGACCTCTGATGCCGCCTCCTGTACCGGTGGCTGTTACCGATGTTTCCTGCAAAGAGCGAGGAGAATGTTGTTCAGGAACCTGAAACATATCAGGTGACTTAATAGTACTGCGGTCGTGCAACTCATATGTACGCTCAGCAGGGAGAGGTGTAGGTGAAGCAGGACGGGACCCCTGTTTCTGTTGCTGTATCCCCAGTTTTTTGTTCTTACTCCAATTTTGTTTCTGAACTTTAGGGTGGTCATCTTTATCAGATGACGCTTGTTGAGTTTGCTGCTGTTTTTCTTTCTTAGCGAAAGACTTAACACCCAAACTATTATGGCCAACGGTCTTATAAGCCTCCGTAATAATTTTCGGTAACTGACAGGGTTTGTCTGCATCTGGGACATCGCGCAAAGCATTAGAGACCTGGAAACTTACCGCACCCCCCCTTGACATTAGCAAGGACGAGATCGCGTACCATGTCAAACGCTCCCAAGAGTCGCATTCCCAACTCCACAGCCGCCTCTGGTCTGTGTTCATCCTGAACACACTTGATCACAGAGGGCAAGACAGTCATTGATGGGGTGCCAAAGCACCTAGTATAGACTGCCACAAAAATCACATCCCCAAGTTGTACATTCATTTACATCAGGCACTAAGTCTTTCTGCAAACTAATTGTGAGGATCCTGTGCTTCTCCACAGGACTAGTATTCTGGAATACTGTTTCCAGTTGGTCGAATTTCTCAGCAAGCCAAAAAGGCATCTCATCCTTATCCTGGGGATGCTTGCCCATGACCGCATTAACCATGACAGGACTAAGCTTTAGCCCACCCCGCCAACTGGATACGCTGCACAACCCGGGACCCTACCCGGGAGGTTGCGGGTAATGTAATGAACCAGACCCCTTATCACTGACACAGCAGATGAATAAAGGGGTCGTAGTTGCAGAGCTGATAACTGGCCTCCATTAGGATGCGGGGTGTAAGCAGCTAAAATAGGCCAAGTAGCTCCTCGGATCTACAAAGGCCCTTGTCTTACCGCTGTAATAACATGTGGGAGGGCGCCATTAAACCAAATGGCATGCTGCCAAGCAGAAAACAGAATTTCCACTGTCCGATATGGAGCATATGCTGCAGGAGCATCAGCAGGGGTGTAAGAGTGAAATACACCAGTACCAGCATCTACCGCAGGAAATGTAACCCATGAATAGAACAACTCAAATGGGTACACTGCGTCAGCTGAGACTACAAAAACCACTGCCTGTCCCTCTAAAGAAACGAGGTATTCCTGCAAATGATTCCTCACAGCCACACAACTAAGTGCTGGGATATCTACTGCAGCCATATCAATCCAGTATTAAAGAAGTACAATGCAATATAAAAAAGACCCAACTGGGTAGTAATTCATCAGAAAACCGTTTTAAAAATATCAAGCTTGAAAAGACCAATGTACCTATAGGTAGGTTTTATCAGTCACAATTGTCAACCGCCAAAAATAGTGAGGGGGTCGTAGACTGATATAAGCACTACTCAAATGACTCACAATAAGGCCACACTCGTTGGCGGCGCCATGTTGCAAGGATTTCTGCTCATACACAGAACTGTGCACAGAGACCTAGGACATTAGTGAATTGTGGTTTACCAGAAACTCACCTCAGTACCTAGAAGAACCCCAACCAGCTAGCCCCAGTGTCACATTAGCTCTTCGTCCTATAGTAAAGTAACCAATGATTAGACAACCTAGAACATGCGACTTAGGACCATCTCAGGAAGGGTGGGAAGTGAGAACACTCTTTTGTTATACTCTCATACCAGTCCACAACAGGGGTAAAATAAGAGACACGGTAAGGTTAAAATATTTATTTTAACAACGTGATCTCATGCGCAGTATTTTAGTCAACATAAGCAGACATATGATTAAGAATAATATGGTCAGCATGGTTACAATTCCATAAAATACAAAAGGAGGAATCATATTACAATGATAGTGCAAACAGGTTATATAGCGCCTAGTTTTAACACCCTCCCTATATAGGAACTATGTATTATAAACTAAAGAAGGTCTCTTGGGCTTGTTTTGGGGGACCCCATTACCTTTCCGCTCAGTAAGTGTAAATTACATCTGGATCAGCAAGGCTCTCTGCATCCCTGGTATCTTCCAAGTGTGTCAAATTATGGCAAGTGTGCTATGATAAAGGCACCAGAATCTTACTTGGCTCGCAGCTGCCACAATGTTGTGTTTAGAATGTGTTACACGGATATGCTGATAAACAGGCTCAAATGTATGATAACCTTGACGGCCCAGCACTCACTGTGCAGACTGGGGGCACGATGTATGTCTAGCGATGTCGAAAAACAAACCTTTTCTCATGTTTAGACCTTCGTGAAGGCTAGCTTACAAAAACAGCTATGCAGTGTTGTGTGCAAAAGCAGCAAAAGGTAAAATGGCGTCTAAACTTCTAACAAGCCAAGCTAACATAACTCCAGGGAGTGCAACATTAGGGAAAGTAAATACTTCATATATTAATTAAAAAAATATGTATATTAATACCAATTACAAATTAATTAAAAATAATTACCAATTCAATATATTATCATAATTAATCAATTAAAAATACAAATAAAAAATATTGATTAAAACGCATTACCTATTATTACAAATTAATTAGCAATTTACAATTAATTAATTAGCAATTGAAAAATAATTCTCAATTAATTAAAAATAAATACCAATAAAGAAATTTAAAATTTTATTTTATTACAATTAATTTACTTCCCACCCTATTCCCCTATAAACCCACTACCCGCTACAGAAAAAAATAAAATGAATATAAGTATCAATTAATCAATTAATAATTAAAATTTAATTAATTAACAATTAAAAATTAAATAACAATTAATTCAAGATAAATGCCAATAAATAATTTAAAACCTTTAATCAATTATAATTAAATTACTTCCCACCCTATTCCCCTATAAACCCACAACCCGCTACAGAATTAAATTACGCAAAAATTAAATACCATAAAATTCATTACTTAAAATAAATATACACTTTTCACACATATACTAACATAAAAAAAAGTTACCAAATTTTATATCATTAAAAAAACCGATATATTTAACATCTATATTATATACTTCGATATTTTGACTTTCTATATTTATGTACATCGATATTAACTTACTTACCTCAAAATCGATATTTTTGTTGTCTATATTCTGTCCATTCGATATTTTGTCCATTACATTCGATATTTTTGTTGTCTATATTCTGTTCATTCGATATTTAGTCCATTCTATATTTTTAACTCGATATTAATGCAATTCAATATTTTTTTTAACTCGATATTTTGACTGTATACCGATTAACTGCCTCATAGACCAACCCGATGTTTCTATTTAAGGGAGCTGATCTCATCAGGTCCAAAAAAGATTGTCAGTACTGCTCAGATGTTCATCCTTAAGACTAAATCTAAAATGCCTAATCTGCAAGTATCTAAAGAAGACAGTTTATGGAAGAGAGAACTGGACCCCCACCAGTAGAGGACACCACCAGAGCCAAGACTGCTGTATTACCATTCTATGTTGTGTCCAGACCTGGGAGTAACCCATGCTGGTTTGGATCCACCTACTCTGAAATGATCACCAACAACCGATTAGCTAGGACGCGCATATAGATCTTAGCATCAGCATTAATTGAGGAGACAGGGCAGTTTGGGAAAAATAATAACTTTTGTCTCCCTCAACAACTCGGGAATCTAATAATAAGACTCAAAAGAGTTCAACAGATCCCTTACAACCAGAGCCAAAGTTTGCAAAAAATGGAGTAACTCTAACAGTATCTGATTGGGACTGGGAGCCTTCCTGCTAGCCAGGGAGTCAATGGCATTTTTGACCTCAAGAAGAATAATGGGTGCCTTTAATTTGGACCATTGGATAGGAGTCTCTTTATAGTCAACATGTTGGCCACTAAATTGAAAGATCTCCTTGGTAGAGATGGTACAGTCCTCACTATAGAGGTCCTGATAGAATTGACTGAAGACCTCACAGATTGCAGCTGGATCAGCAGTGAGAGCACCGTTCACATCCCTGATCTGACAGATAATATTGAAGCTATCTTTGTCTCTCACCTTAAAAGAAAGAATTCGCCCCATTTCATCACTATTTTCAAAATAAGTCATTTGTGGTGCCCTGTCATTTTTAACAGCCCTGCCCCAGATCAGTTTTCTAAGGCAGGCTCAAAAAACAGTAGATTGCCTCAGAAGCTGTTCGACTAGTGGTCCATCCTTGAACATAATACTATGTCTCAGTTTGAGTTTCAAATAACTAAGGGCCCTTTTGGCCGCAGTTTCCTTCTCAAATATTATCCTCCGTTGATGTGAAGCAAATTGAAGGGTCTGTCCTCGACTCAAGGTCTTAAAGGCATCTCAAATCAATAAATGTGGTGCTGATCGCATAAAAAAATTCTAAGAACTCCACTAAATGGGCATTTAAAGCACTAACATAGCCATGTTACAAAAGTAATCTCCCTCAAATACACAGTACCATGGACCTGCTATCTGAGTAAGCTTCCCTAGTTGCATAAACAACAACAACGGACCATGAACCGCAAAAAACCCTCGGGTTATGTACAACCTTAAAAGAGGAAATTAGAGTATTTCTAACTAGAAACATATCTAACCTTGACAAGGCTTTATGAGGAGCAGAATGAAACGTTAATCCTGGTTCTTTAGGATGCTTAAAGCACCAGAAATCTACCAGCGTATATGAGGATATTAGCTAATGTACTGCACCCCGGAGCCGATGCTTATCACCCAAAGAGAGCCTTTATAAAGTGGATCAAGAGATTCAAACTTTGATGACGGATCGCTATTAGGACGCAAAGTCACATTAAAGTCTTTACATTCAATAAAAGGTGGCAACCGGAGGTGCAACTCAGACAACAGATGCACATAGTAAAACGATCCCTACCCTTCTGGATAGTTGCTACCCCCCATCTTTTGTTGTAAAAACACACCCCTACTGTCCCATGCCAAGAGTGTAACCTCAATATAAGTGGAAGTAAAATAAGAAGTGGAGAGAGCCTGATAGCAAAGCTCTTTTAACAATAAACTCTTCGTCTGGGACAAATGCGTCTCTTGCAGACACAGGATTTGTAGCCTTTGTGTATTCAGCTCTTCAAGTGCCAGTTTACACTTATGTGGCGACTTGATCCCATTGGTATTCTGCTGCTCGGACATGACTTTACCTTAAATAAATTAAATTGGGATGCTTGTTTGGAATGTAGAAAATTGTTGTATTGTAACTCATGAACTGTATACATGGATGGCAAAATTATGTACGTCGAGAGATGTTGATCATACGCATTCTGTCTAGGCTCTCTCTGCTGCTGCTTTTTCTTAAACCAAAAACTTCCTGTTATGCCAAAAACCTCTTGCCTTTCACTTTTTAAGGTAAATTCATAATTGAGTAACAAGTCCACCCGCTTAACATGTACCCTATATAGCCAAGGGCAAACCCCCACTACACTAAGATAAGTACATCATTGGGGCCCTTTGTCAACTCAACAAGAGGTTTGGCTCCCCACAAACAGCAAAATTGATGAAAAAAAGATAAACCCACTAACCCCACAATATATCATCCAAGAGAACAAGAGCAAGAAACCAACATAGAGAAAGTAAATAAGGTCAGGGGTCAATGTGGTGCACACACCAATCAGTGATACCTGGGGTCAAAGAGAATAGTCCAGCAAACTGTCCCAGCACCTGCTTGCACATTGTTAAAGCGGAAGTCGAGCACTGGTTCAGTCTCCTCCTCTTCTCCCTCATCTGTGACAAATACCATGGTCATGTCTGCCCTGCCATAGTAGAGTTTCAATCTATTGACATGCAGGACCCTGTGAGGATTTCTACGGGTATTAAGATCTATCAGGAAAATAACCTCACCCTTCTTTTTGAATGATTGGATAGGGCCCAGTCTGCTTGTCATGTAGTGCCCTAACAGCTACAGGCTCCAACACCCATACAAATTGTCCTGGAGTATACTCAGTCATGGCACCCTTTTGATCATACCAGTTTCCTGCTTGCCTTATACATGTACTCTGCAATGTGGGAGCGCAGGCCCAGCACATAGTCAAGCACATTGTCCTTTGCTCCCTTGAGAGGTTTTTCTAAACTCTCTCATCAGGCACAATGGCCATCTCACGGGGTGTACAAATAACAGCTCAGAGGGACTGAAATCATCCCCTTTTTGTGGGACCTCCCTGTAGGCGAACAGTAGGTATGGAAGGAGAACATCCCATCTCCCCCTGAGTTTGTCAGACAAACCACTGATCATGCCCTTCAGGGTCTTATTGAACTTTTCTACCTTACCATTAGTCTGAGGGTGATATGGGCAGTGAACTTGTAGGTAACACCATATTCATCCCTCGCCACTTTCAGATAGCTGGACATTAAGTTTTTGCCCCTATCTGAAATGACCTCCTTTGGGAACCCTACTCTGGTGAGCACACCAAGTATGACTTTAAGCCACCGAAGGAGTAGTGATTGTTCTGAGGACTTTTGCCTCAGGGTATCTTGTGGCATGGTCCACTACCCCCAAGATATACTAATTTCTTGATGCAGTTGGGGGTTCTAGGAGACCAACATTGTCCGCTCCATCCTCTCAAAGGGAGTCTCACCCACTGGCAGTGGTATCAAAGGAACCTAGGCTTGCTTTCTGTCTTGCCACTGTCCTGACAGATCACACAGGAGCTCAGGAACTCCTTTACTTTCTCAGACGTATGGGGCCAGTGTAATGGTTTGCCAACTGGTTCCAAGTCTTGTTCTGCCCCAAATTGTCTGTCAAAGAGATATCATGACTTAAAGTCAGGAAGAATTCTCTGTACCACCAACCTCATGGTGGCCCCTTCCTTGAGGTTTCTGGCCTCCGTGTAAAACAGTCCATCATCCCAGAAGATTCTGTGGAACCCACTGTAATTCCCTTCCCATTGCTTTAATGCAAAATGCCTCAAGCCAACAAGGGTGGGGCAGTCTCTCTGCTCCTGAAAACACTCCTTTCTGGATGATCCACCTGCTCCTGTCAGTTCTACCAAGCCTGACAGATCTGGCAGGGATGAAATCACTTCCTCAGATGTCAGAATCTCCCCTTCAGAATAATTTCCCTGCTGCACCTCTGGAGTTCCCTGGGCTGGCTCACCAAGCCCAGTGCCATTGTCCATGGATACTTGGCCCATTGTTCCAGGGTCCAAGCGTCCATCATTTCACTTCTGGCTAGTTTGTGACTTGGTCGCAGCACATACCCACTCATGGTGCTCCAATATTTTCTTATGGAGCCCTCTCTACACCTCTTACTATTCAGATGCTTCGAGGTCATTTCCCAGTAAAGACAGCACTCAGAGTGCAGGAGACAAAACTAACTTAATAGGGCCCATCATACCTTCCCTTCCAAATCCACCACAGCCATTGGATGGAGTTTGGTTCTGCTGTCTGTCACCTAGTGAAACTCACATGGTAAGATCTGCTCTTTAAATACCAGTGTGTCCATTACCATAGTCACACTAGCTCCTGTGTCTCTCAGAGCCTCAACCTCCGTTCCATTGATGATAGACCTCAGCCTGTACTTATCCATACTTGGAAGAAATGCAGCCTGTATTGCAATACCCACCCCACCCAGGTACACCAAGGTTGCCTCTATCACTCCCCTACCCATCTCTGGGGCGCTCTCCACTCTTACACTAGCAATCCTTGAGGACTGCCCACCAGTGCGGTGCTCTATGCAGTCAGCATCTTGTTTCTTGTGCCATGGCTGATTCCAGATAAAGCACTTTCCTACCTTTGAGGGAGCAAATAACCTATCATTCTTTCCCTGATACCCCCTCCCCTTGAAGTTGGAGTGGCCCAGACCCCCCTTCAATGTTCAGGTTTTTGTGGGTCTTTGAGGACTCCTTCAGTTTTTGACCTTTCCCCTAAGCTTTCCCCGGGGGAGGGACCTGTCCTATCTTCTTCTGATCACCCCTGGTACTTATTGGAAACACATATTCTCCCCCACTCATCAGCTGTCATGTCTAGTTCCCTAGGACTAGCCAGCTTATAGTCCACTAGGTACTGATGTAACTTCTCTAGCACACAATGAGTCAGGATGGGCTCTCTCATAAACAAATTGCACAGCCCCTCATATGTAGTTACTTGATTACCATCATTCCAGCCTCCAACTGTGTGTTCACTTTCTGGATCAGCTGCTGCAGATAAGAGCGGTGGGGCAGTCGGGGCAGCTGGGGGGATTTCTAGAGACGACCACACAGGAAAATTAATTATTTCTTTGTTTTTCCCTTGTGGTGGTCTTTCAAAACCCCCTCCCCCAGCAGGCCCCACCGCCCCACTGCTCTTACCTGCAGCAGCCGCGGCTGTTCTGGATGTTCCTGAATTTCAACCTGTACTGCTCTGTGGTCAAATCAAATTTCTCTACTAAACATATTCTCATGTGGGCACAGGATTTGGCTTCATCCCCCTCTAGGGGCCGGAGCCTATCCCTCACAGCTATATGGATTAGTTCCAACAAGAGTGCACCCAAATGCTTGAGGCAGACATCCCTCATCTCAAAGGCCCTCGTTAATTCTGTGAGTCATTTGCCAATGTTACCTCCCTCTGTACACCTGGGCCCTATCCCTTTTGGAGCTTGGAATCAAAGCCCCCATCCCTGGACACCTCAACTTCTTCTTCTTCAATTCCACTCCCACTATTTCTTCTCTCCTCATCCCTTGCTCATTTCTTCTCAACTAATTCTAGCTTCCTTTCCCTTAGGGATAGCTCCCTTTCCCTAAGGGACATCCCTGGCTCCTGTTTAGGAAAACCTCCCATCTCACCCCTAGCTGGAATGACAACCCTAGTACAGGAAGCAATGGAAGAGGTTTCATCATTACCTTACTTCTGGGTGACCTGGGGGGTCAGCCTTCCCCTCCCCTTCAATTTCTGGGGATGACCCAGCCCAGGCCTTCAGGGACCTCACCAACTGAGCCTTCCTATTTTTATTAGTGCAAGTAGCCCCCTAGTCTCACACTGACCCCTAAGCTTAGCTACATTGTGTTTAGTCAGTTTAGCCAGATCCGGCTCCCATGGTACCTCTAGTTTTGGGTCTCCACAACTAACAATCAGACTTAGAACATGTTGGACTAGGCCCTTTTTGCAGGGTCACCCCTGAACTTTTTGCCTTCCTCCTAGTGTTTTCTCTGACCTGGTGTTGATGGTTTTAGGACTCTGGGCACTTTAGCACTGCTGTCCAGTGTAAAGTGTGTGTGCTCTCTGTGGCAAACATGGTAACATTGGTCTACACCTGTTTGGCGTATTTAATTTACCTATCAGTCCCTTCTAAAGCGGTGTCTCAGATACCCAGGGTCAGTAACTTAAATTCTACTTGTGGGATTGTAGGGCGGCTTGCATCACCCACCAAAGTAGCCTTTCAAACCTGTCTCAGGCCTCTGCCATTGCAGGGCCTGTGCACACCATTTACTGCTACTGTTACATGGCACATAAAGTGGGTGCCACGTCTGTGACCCCCCTTTTACTACATGTCAGTCACCCCTAAGGTAGGCCCTAGCTAGCCCTATGGGCAGGGTGCATTGTAGGTAAAAGGTAGGACATGTGCAATAACTCTATGGCATGGCTACTTAGTGACAAACAGCCATTTTGGCTATTCACTGGTGTGAGGATGCCCTTTCATAGGAATGCATTGGGGATTCCCTGATAAGTGTTTCAGTGATAATCCCTGATATGAGAGGAGCAGCGTGGTCAAGTTTGGTATGTTTGGAATAGTGGTAATAAATGCTGCATAATGGTCTGCGCAGATTTATTGTCACTATTTTAGAAATGCCACTTTTAGAAGTTATTTACAAGGGGTGGTGATGGACAGAGTCTCTGAATTAAGCAGAATACTCTCACCCAGTCAAGAGATCAGGGCTAAATCCAACACCGTTTTTTAGCTCATTGCACCATCCCAGTTTCAGAACCTGGCTGTATTCAAATTAGTCTGTCCCTGGCCCAGTGCATCATGGGAACAGGGCAGACCAGACTACAAAAGCCAATTCTTACACTGGGAAGGAAACAAGCTTCCGGGGACCGGTTTCTGGCATTTCAGCCGTCTACGGCCCGGCTTGCTTGAATCCTGATGGTGCAATGAGCAAGGGACTCACATCTGAGTATACCCTTCCACGCTTAGGGTGGACAAAAATATTTACAACAAGGGGTGGTGATGGACAGAGTCTCTGAATTAAGCAGAATACTCTCACCCAGTCAAGAGATCAGGGCTAAATCCAACACCGTTTTTTAGCTCATTGCACCATCCCAGTTTCAGAACCTGGCTGTATGCAAATTAGTCTGTCCCTGGCCCAGTGCATCA
This sequence comes from Lissotriton helveticus, assembly GCF_964261635.1. Classification (NCBI taxonomy): domain Eukaryota; kingdom Metazoa; phylum Chordata; class Amphibia; order Caudata; family Salamandridae; genus Lissotriton; species Lissotriton helveticus. The sequence continues at coordinate 199,132,050 of NC_136060.1, forward strand.
TGGGAACAGGGCAGACCAGACTACAAAAGCTAATTCTTACACTGGGAAGGAAACAAGCTTCCGGGGACCGGTTTCTGGCATTTCAGCCGTCTTCGGCCCGGCTTGCTTGAATCCTGATGGTGCAATGAGCAAGGGACTCACATCTGAGTATACCCTTCCACGCTTAGGGTGGACAAAAATATTTACAACAAGGGGTGGTGATGGACAGAGTCTCTGAATTAAGCAGAATACTCTCACCCAGTCAAGAGATCAGGGCTAAATCCAACACCGTTTTTTAGCTCATTGCACCATCCCAGTTTCAGAACCTGGCTGTATGCAAATTAGTCTGTCCCTGGCCCAGTGCATCATGGGAACAGGGCAGACCAGACTACAAAAGCCAATTCTTACACTGGGAAGGAAACAAGCTTCCGGGGACCGGTTTCTGGCATTTCAGCCGTCTTCTGCCCGGCTTGCTTGAATCCTGATGGTGCAATGAGCAAGGGACTCACATCTGAGTATACCCTTCCACGCTTAGGGTGGACAAAAATATTTACAACAAGGGGTGGTGATGGACAGAGTCTCTGAATTAAGCAGAATACTCTCACCCAGTCAAGAGATCAGGGCTAAATCCAACACCGTTTTTTAGCTCATTGCACCATCCCAGTTTCAGAACCTGGCTGTATGCAAATTAGTCTGTCCCTGGCCCAGTGCATCATGGGAACAGGGCAGACCAGACTACAAAAGCCAATTCTTACACTGGGAAGGAAACAAGCTTCCGGGGACCGGTTTCTGGCATTTCAGCCGTCTTCGGCCCGGCTTGCTTGAATCCTGATGGTGCAATGAGCAAGGGACTCACATCTGAGTATACCCTTCCACGCTTAGGGTGGACAAAAATATTTACAACAAGGGGTGGTGATGGACAGAGTCTCTGAATTAAGCAGAATACTCTCACCCAGTCAAGAGATCAGGGCTAAATCCAACACCGTTTTTTAGCTCATTGCACCATCCCAGTTTCAGAACCTGGCTGTATGCAAATTAGTCTGTCCCTGGCCCAGTGCATCATGGGAACAGGGCAGACCAGACTACAAAAGCCAATTCTTACACTGGGAAGGAAACAAGCTTCCGGGGACCGGTTTCTGGCATTTCAGCCGTCTTCGGCCCGGCTTGCTTGAATCCTGATGGTGCAATGAGCAAGGGACTCACATCTGAGTATACCCTTCCACGCTTAGGGTGGACAAAAATATTTACAACAAGGGGTGGTGATGGACAGAGTCTCTGAATTAAGCAGAATACTCTCACCCAGTCAAGAGATCAGGGCTAAATCCAACACCGTTTTTTAGCTCATTGCACCATCCCAGTTTCAGAACCTGGCTGTATGCAAATTAGTCTGTCCCTGGCCCAGTGCATCATGGGAACAGGGCAGACCAGACTACAAAAGCCAATTCTTACACTGGGAAGGAAACAAGCTTCCGGGGACCGGTTTCTGGCATTTCAGCCGTCTTCGGCCCGGCTTGCTTGAATCCTGATGGTGCAATGAGCAAGGGACTCACATCTGAGTATACCCTTCCACGCTTAGGGTGGACAAAAATATTTACAACAAGGGGTGGTGATGGACAGAGTCTCTGAATTAAGCAGAATACTCTCACCCAGTCAAGAGATCAGGGCTAAATCCAACACCGTTTTTTAGCTCATTGCACCATCCCAGTTTCAGAACCTGGCTGTATGCAAATTAGTCTGTCCCTGGCCCAGTGCATCATGGGAACAGGGCAGACCAGACTACAAAAGCCAATTCTTACACTGGGAAGGAAACAAGCTTCCGGGGACCGGTTTCTGGCATTTCAGCCGTCTTCGGCCCGGCTTGCTTGAATCCTGATGGTGCAATTAGCAAGGGACTCACATCTGAGTATACCCTTCCACGCTTAGGGTGGACAAAAATATTTACAACAAGGGGTGGTGATGGACAGAGTCTCTGAATTAAGCAGAATACTCTCACCCAGTCAAGAGATCAGGGCTAAATCCAACACCGTTTTTTAGCTCATTGCACCATCCCAGTTTCAGAACCTGGCTGTATGCAAATTAGTCTGTCCCTGGCCCAGTGCATCATGGGAACAGGGCAGACCAGACTACAAAAGCCAATTCTTACACTGGGAAGGAAACAAGCTTCCGGGGACCGGTTTCTGGCATTTCAGCCGTCTTCGGCCCGGCTTGCTTGAATCCTGATGGTGCAATGAGCAAGGGACTCACATCTGAGTATACCCTTCCACGCTTAGGGTGGACAAAAATATTTACAACAAGGGGTGGTGATGGACAGAGTCTCTGAATTAAGCAGAATACTCTCACCCAGTCAAGAGATCAGGGCTAAATCCAACACCGTTTTTTAGCTCATTGCACCATCCCAGTTTCAGAACCTGGCTGTATGCAAATTAGTCTGTCCCTGGCCCAGTGCATCATGGGAACAGGGCAGACCAGACTACAAAAGCCAATTCTTATACTGGGAAGGAAACAAGCTTCCGGGGACCGGTTTCAGGCATTTCAGCCGTCTTCGGCCCGGCTTGCTTGAATCCTGATGGTGCAATTAGCAAGGGACTCACATCTGAGTATACCCTTCCACGCTTAGGGTGGACAAAAATATTTACAACAAGGGGTGGTGATGGACAGAGTCTCTGAATTAAGCAGAATACTCTCACCCAGTCAAGAGATCAGGGCTAAATCCAACACCGTTTTTTAGCTCATTGCACCATCCCAGTTTCAGAACCTGGCTGTATGCAAATTAGTCTGTCCCTGGCCCAGTGCATCATGGGAACAGGGCAGACCAGACTACAAAAGCCAATTCTTACACTGGGAAGGAAACAAGCTTCCGGGGACCGGTTTCTGGCATTTCAGCCGTCTTCGGCCCGGCTTGCTTGAATCCTGATGGTGCAATGAGCAAGGGACTCACATCTGAGTATACCCTTCCACGCTTAGGGTGGACAAAAATATTTACAACAAGGGGTGGTGATGGACAGAGTCTCTGAATTAAGCAGAATACTCTCACCCAGTCAAGAGATCAGGGCTAAATCCAACACCGTTTTTTAGCTCATTGCACCATCCCAGTTTCAGAACCTGGCTGTATGCAAATGAGTCTGTCCCTGGCCCAGTGCATCATGGGAACAGGGCAGACCAGACTACAAAAGCCAATTCTTACACTGGGAAGGAAACAAGCTTCCGGGGACCGGTTTCTGGCATTTCAGCCGTCTTCGGCCCGGCTTGCTTGAATCCTGATGGTGCAATGAGCAAGGGACTCACATCTGAGTATACCCTTCCACGCTTAGGGTGGACAAAAATATTTACAACAAGGGGTGGTGATGGACAGAGTCTCTGAATTAAGCAGAATACTCTCACCCAGTCAAGAGATCAGGGCTAAATCCAACACCGTTTTTTAGCTCATTGCACCATCCCAGTTTCAGAACCTGGCTGTATGCAAATTAGTCTGTCCCTGGCCCAGTGCATCATGGGAACAGGGCAGACCAGACTACAAAAGCCAATTCTTACACTGGGAAGGAAACAAGCTTCCGGGGACCGGTTTCTGGCATTTCAGCCGTCTTCGGCCCAGCTTGCTTGAATCCTGATGGTGCAATGAGCAAGGGACTCACATCTGAGTATACCCTTCCACGCTTAGGGTGGACAAAAATATTTACAACAAGGGGTGGTGATGGACAGAGTCTCTGAATTAAGCAGAATACTCTCACCCAGTCAAGAGATCAGGGCTAAATCCAACACCGTTTTTTAGCTCATTGCACCATCCCAGTTTCAGAACCTGGCTGTATGCAAATTAGTCTGTCCCTGGCCCAGTGCATCATGGGAACAGGGCAGACCAGACTACAAAAGCCAATTCTTACACTGGGAAGGAAACAAGCTTCTGGGGACCGGTTTCTGGCATTTCAGCCGTCTTCGGCCCGGCTTGCTTGAATCCTGATGGTGCAATGAGCAAGGGACTCACATCTGAGTATACCCTTCCACGCTTAGGGTGGACAAAAATATTTACAACAAGGGGTGGTGATGGACAGAGTCTCTGAATTAAGCAGAATACTCTCACCCAGTCAAGAGATCAGGGCTAAATCCAACACCGTTTTTTAGCTCATTGCACCATCCCAGTTTCAGAACCTGGCTGTATGCAAATTAGTCTGTCCCTGGCCCAGTGCATCATGGGAACAGGGCAGACCAGACTACAAAAGCCAATTCTTACACTGGGAAGGAAACAAGCTTATGGGGACCGGTTTCTGGCATTTCAGCCATCTTCGGCCCGGCTTGCTTGAATCCTGATGGTGCAATGAGCAAGGGACTCACATCTGAGTATACCCTTCCACGCTTAGGGTGGACAAAAATATTTACAACAAGGGGTGGTGATGGACAGAGTCTCTGAATTAAGCAGAATACTCTCACCCAGTCAAGAGATCAGGGCTAAATCCAACACCGTTTTTTAGCTCATTGCACCATCCCAGTTTCAGAACCTGGCTGTATGCAAATTAGTCTGTCCCTGGCCCAGTGCATCATGGGAACAGGGCAGACCAGACTACAAAAGCCAATTCTTACACTGGGAAGGAAACAAGCTTATGGGGACCGGTTTCTGGCATTTAAGCCATCTTCGGCCCGGCTTGCTTGAATCCTGATGGTGCAATGAGCAAGGGACTCACATCTGAGTATACCCTTCCACGCTTAGGGTGGACACAAATATTTACAACAAGGGGTGGTGATGGACAGAGTCTCTGAATTAAGCAGAATACTCTCACCCAGTCAAGAGATCAGGGCTAAATCCAACACCGTTTTTTAGCTCATTGCACCATCCCAGTTTCAGAACCTGGCTGTATGCAAATTAGTCTGTCCCTGGCCCAGTGCATCATGGGAACAGGGCAGACCAGTCTACAAAAGCCAATTCTTACACTGGGAAGGAAACAAGCTTCCGGGGACCGGTTTCTGGCATTTCAGCCGTCTTCGGCCCGGCTTGCTTGAATCCTGATGGTGCAATGAGCAAGGGACTCACATCTGAGTATACCCTTCCACGCTTAGGGTGGACAAAAATATTTACAACAAGGGGTGGTGATGGACAGAGTCTCTGAATTAAGCAGAATACTCTCACCCAGTCAAGAGATCAGGGCTAAATCCAACACCGTTTTTTAGCTCATTGCACCATCCCAGTTTCAGAACCTGGTTGTATGCAAATTAGTCTGTCCCAGTGCATCATGGGAACAGGGCAGACCAGACTACAAAAGCCAATTCTTACACTGGGAAGGAAACAAGCTTCCGGGGACCGGTTTCTGGCATTTCAGCCGTCTTCGGCCCGGCTTGCTTGAATCCTGATGGTGCAATGAGCAAGGGACTCACATCTGAGTATACCCTTCCACGCTTAGGGTGGACAAAAATATTTACAACAATGGGTGGTGATGGACAGAGTCTCTGAATTAAGCAGAATACTCTCACCCAGTCAAGAGATCAGGGCTAAATCCAACACCGTTTTTTAGCTCATTGCACCATCCCAGTTTCAGAACCTGGCTGTATGCAAATTAGTCTGTCCCTGGCCCAGTGCATCATGGGAACAGGGCAGACCAGACTACAAAAGCCAATTCTTACACTGGGAAGGAAACAAGCTTCCGGGGACCGGTTTCTGGCATTTCAGCCGTCTTCGGCCCGGCTTGCTTGAATCCTGATGGTGCAATGAGCAAGGGACTCACATCTGAGTATACCCTTCCACGCTTAGGGTGGACAAAAATATTTACAACAAGGGGTGGTGATGGACAGAGTCTCTGAATTAAGCAGAATACTCTCACCCAGTCAAGAGATCAGGGCTAAATCCAACACCGTTTTTTAGCTCATTGCACCATCCCAGTTTCAGAACCTGGCTGTATGCAAATTAGTCTGTCCCTGGCCCAGTGCATCATGGGAACAGGGCAGACCAGACTACAAAAGCCAATTCTTACACTGGGAAGGAAACAAGCTTCCGGGGACCGGTTTCTGGCATTTCAGCCGTCTTCGGCCCGGCTTGCTTGAATCCTGATGGTGCAATGAGCAAGGGACTCACATCTGAGTATACCCTTCCACGCTTAGGGTGGACAAAAATATTTACAACAAGGGGTGGTGATGGACAGAGTCTCTGAATTAAGCAGAATACTCTCACCCAGTCAAGAGATCAGGGCTAAATCCAACACCGTTTTTTAGCTCATTGCACCACCCCAGTTTCAGAACCTGGCTGTATGCAAATTAGTCTGTCCCTGGCCCAGTGCATCATGGGAACAGGGCAGACCAGACTACAAAAGCCAATTCTTACACTGGGAAGGAAACAAGCTTCCGGGGACCGGTTTCTGGCATTTCAGCCGTCTTCGGCCCGGCTTGCTTGAATCCTGATGGTGCAATGAGCAAGGGACTCACATCTGAGTATACCCTTCCATGCTTAGGGTGGACAAAAATATTTACAACAAGGGGTGGTGATGGACAGAGTCTCTGAATTAAGCAGAATACTCTCACCCAGTCAAGAGATCAGGGCTAAATCCAACACCGTTTTTTAGCTCATTGCACCATCCCAGTTTCAGAACCTGGCTGTATGCAAATTAGTCTGTCCCTGGCCCAGTGCATCATGGGAACAGGGCAGACCAGACTACAAAAGCCAATTCTTACACTGGGAAGGAAACAAGCTTCCGGGGACCGGTTTCTGGCATTTCAGCCGTCTTCGGCCCGGCTTGCTTGAATCCTGATGGTGCAATGAGCAAAGGACTCACATCTGAGTATACCCTTCCACGCTTAGGGTGGACAAAAATATTTACAACAAGGGGTGGTGATGGACAGAGTCTCTGAATTAAGCAGAATACTCTCACCCAGTCAAGAGATCAGGGCTAAATCCAACACCGTTTTTTAGCTCATTGCACCATCCCAGTTTCAGAACCTGGCTGTATGCAAATTAGTCTGTCCCTGGCCCAGTGCATCATGGGAACAGGGCAGACCAGACTACAAAAGCCAATTCTTACACTGGGAAGGAAACAAGCTTCCGGGGACCGGTTTCTGGCATTTCAGCCGTCTTCGGCCCGGCTTGCTTGAATCCTGATGGTGCAATGAGCAAGGGACTCACATCTGAGTATACCCTTCCACGCTTAGGGTGGACAAAAATATTTACAACAAGGGGTGGTGATGGACAGAGTCTCTGAATTAAGCAGAATACTCTCACCCAGTCAAGAGATCAGGGCTAAATCGAACACCGTTTTTTAGCTCATTGCACCATCCCAGTTTCAGAACCTGGCTGTATGCAAATTAGTCTGTCCCTGGCCCAGTGCATCATGGGAACAGGGCAGACCAGACTACAAAAACCAATTCTTACACTGGGAAGGAAACAAGCTTCCGGGGACCGGTTTCTGGCATTTCAGCCGTCTTCGGCCCGGCTTGCTTGAATCCTGATGGTGCAATGAGCAAGGGACTCACATCTGAGTATACCCTTCCACGCTTAGGGTGAACAAAAATATTTACAACAAGGGGTGGTGATGGACAGAGTCTCTGAATTAAGCAGAATACTCTCACCCAGTCAAGAGATCAGGGCTAAATCCAACACCGTTTTTTAGCTCATTGCACCATCCCAGTTTCAGAACCTGGCTGTATGCAAATTAGTCTGTCCCTGGCCCAGTGCATCATAGGAACAGGGCAGACCAGACTACAAAAGCCAATTCTTACACTGGGAAGGAAACAAGCTTCCGGGGACCGGTTTCTGGCATTTCAGCCGTCTTTGGCCCGGCTTGCTTGAATCCTGATGGTGCAATGAGCAAGGGACTCACATCTGAGTATACCCTTCCACGCTTAGGGTGGACAAAAATATTTACAACAAGGGGTGGTGATGGACAGAGTCTCTGAATTAAGCAGAATACTCTCACCCAGTCAAGAGATCAGGGCTAAATCCAACACCGTTTTTTAGCTCATTGCACCATCCCAGTTTCAGAACCTGGCTGTATGCAAATTAGTCTGTCCCTGGCCCAGTGCATCATGGGAACAGGGCAGACCAGACTACAAAAGCCAATTCTTACACTGGGAAGGAAACAAGCTTCCGGGGACCGGTTTCTGGCATTTCAGCCGTCTTCGGCCCGGCTTGCTTGAATCCTGATGGTGCAATGAGCAAGGGACTCACATCTGAGTATACCCTTCCACGCTTAGGGTGGACAAAAATATTTACAACAAGGGGTGGTGATGGACAGAGTCTCTGAATTAAGCAGAATACTCTCACCCAGTCAAGAGATCAGGGCTAAATCCAACACCGTTTTTTAGCTCATTGCACCATCCCAGTTTCAGAACCTGGCTGTATGCAAATTAGTCTGTCCCTGGCCCAGTGCATCATGGGAACAGGGCAGACCAGACTACAAAAGCCAATTCTTACACTGGGAAGGAAACAAGCTTCCGGGGACCGGTTTCTGGCATTTCAGCCGTCTTCGGCCCGGCTTGCTTGAATCCTGATGGTGCAATGAGCAAGGGACTCACATCTGAGTATACCCTTCCACGCTTAGGGTGGACAAAAATATTTACAACAATGGGTGGTGATGGACAGAGTCTCTGAATTAAGCAGAATACTCTCACCCAGTCAAGAGATCAGGGCTAAATCCAACACCGTTTTTTAGCTCATTGCACCATCCCAGTTTCAGAACCTGGCTGTATGCAAATTAGTCTGTCCCTGGCCCAGTGCATCATGGGAACAGGGCAGACCAGACTACAAAAGCCAATTCTTACACTGGGAAGGAAACAAGCTTCCGGGGACCGGTTTCTGGCATTTCAGCCGTCTTCGGCCCGGCTTGCTTGAATCCTGATGGTGCAATGAGCAAGGGACTCACATCTGAGTATACCCTTCCACGCTTAGGGTGGACAAAAATATTTACAACAAGGGGTGGTGATGGACAGAGTCTCTGAATTAAGCAGAATACTCTCACCCAGTCAAGAGATCAGGGCTAAATCCAACACCGTTTTTTAGCTCATTGCACCATCCCAGTTTCAGAACCTGGCTGTATGCAAATTAGTCTGTCCCTGGCCCAGTGCATCATGGGAACAGGGCAGACCAGACTACAAAAGCCAATTCTTACACTGGGAAGGAAACAAGCTTCCGGGGACCGGTTTCTGGCATTTCAGCCGTCTTCGGCCCGGCTTGCTTGAATCCTGATGGTGCAATGAGCAAGGGACTCACATCTGAGTATACCCTTCCACGCTTAGGGTGGACAAAAATATTTACAACAAGGGGTGGTGATGGACAGAGTCTCTGAATTAAGCAGAATACTCTCACCCAGTCAAGAGATCAGGGCTAAATCCAACACCGTTTTTTAGCTCATTGCACCACCCCAGTTTCAGAACCTGGCTGTATGCAAATTAGTCTGTCCCTGGCCCAGTGCATCATGGGAACAGGGCAGACCAGACTACAAAAGCCAATTCTTACACTGGGAAGGAAACAAGCTTCCGGGGACCGGTTTCTGGCATTTCAGCCGTCTTCGGCCCGGCTTGCTTGAATCCTGATGGTGCAATGAGCAAGGGACTCACATCTGAGTATACCCTTCCATGCTTAGGGTGGACAAAAATATTTACAACAAGGGGTGGTGATGGACAGAGTCTCTGAATTAAGCAGAATACTCTCACCCAGTCAAGAGATCAGGGCTAAATCCAACACCGTTTTTTAGCTCATTGCACCATCCCAGTTTCAGAACCTGGCTGTATGCAAATTAGTCTGTCCCTGGCCCAGTGCATCATGGGAACAGGGCAGACCAGACTACAAAAGCCAATTCTTACACTGGGAAGGAAACAAGCTTCCGGGGACCGGTTTCTGGCATTTCAGCCGTCTTCGGCCCGGCTTGCTTGAATCCTGATGGTGCAATGAGCAAAGGACTCACATCTGAGTATACCCTTCCACGCTTAGGGTGGACAAAAATATTTACAACAAGGGGTGGTGATGGACAGAGTCTCTGAATTAAGCAGAATACTCTCACCCAGTCAAGAGATCAGGGCTAAATCCAACACCGTTTTTTAGCTCATTGCACCATCCCAGTTTCAGAACCTGGCTGTATGCAAATTAGTCTGTCCCTGGCCCAGTGCATCATGGGAACAGGGCAGACCAGACTACAAAAGCCAATTCTTACACTGGGAAGGAAACAAGCTTCCGGGGACCGGTTTCTGGCATTTCAGCCGTCTTCGGCCCGGCTTGCTTGAATCCTGATGGTGCAATGAGCAAGGGACTCACATCTGAGTATACCCTTCCACGCTTAGGGTGGACAAAAATATTTACAACAAGGGGTGGTGATGGACAGAGTCTCTGAATTAAGCAGAATACTCTCACCCAGTCAAGAGATCAGGGCTAAATCCAACACCGTTTTTTAGCTCATTGCACCATCCCAGTTTCAGAACCTGGCTGTATGCAAATTAGTCTGTCCCTGGCCCAGTGCATCATGGGAACAGGGCAGACCAGACTACAAAAACCAATTCTTACACTGGGAAGGAAACAAGCTTCCGGGGACCGGTTTCTGGCATTTCAGCCGTCTTCGGCCCGGCTTGCTTGAATCCTGATGGTGCAATGAGCAAGGGACTCACATCTGAGTATACCCTTCCACGCTTAGGGTGAACAAAAATATTTACAACAAGGGGTGGTGATGGACAGAGTCTCTGAATTAAGCAGAATACTCTCACCCAGTCAAGAGATCAGGGCTAAATCCAACACCGTTTTTTAGCTCATTGCACCATCCCAGTTTCAGAACCTGGCTGTATGCAAATTAGTCTGTCCCTGGCCCAGTGCATCATAGGAACAGGGCAGACCAGACTACAAAAGCCAATTCTTACACTGGGAAGGAAACAAGCTTCCGGGGACCGGTTTCTGGCATTTCAGCCGTCTTTGGCCCGGCTTGCTTGAATCCTGATGGTGCAATGAGCAAGGGACTCACATCTGAGTATACCCTTCCACGCTTAGGGTGGACAAAAATATTTACAACAAGGGGTGGTGATGGACAGAGTCTCTGAATTAAGCAGAATACTCTCACCCAGTCAAGAGATCAGGGCTAAATCCAACACCGTTTTTTAGCTCATTGCACCATCCCAGTTTCAGAACCTGGCTGTATGCAAATTAGTCTGTCCCTGGCCCAGTGCATCATGGGAACAGGGCAGACCAGACTACAAAAGCCAATTCTTACACTGGGAAGGAAACAAGCTTCCGGGGACCGGTTTCTGGCATTTCAGCCGTCTTCGGCCCGGCTTGCTTGAATCCTGATGGTGCAATGAGCAAGGGACTCACATCTGAGTATACCCTTCCACGCTTAGGGTGGACAAAAATATTTACAACAAGGGGTGGTGATGGACAGAGTCTCTGAATTAAGCAGAATACTCTCACCCAGTCAAGAGATCAGGGCTAAATCCAACACCGTTTTTTAGCACCCTTGCTCATTGCACCATCAGGATTCAAGCAAGCCGGGCCGAAGACGGCTGTAATGCCAGAAACCGGTCCACTGAAGCTTGTTTCCTTCCCAGTGTAAGAATTGGCTTTTGTAGTTTGGTTTGCCCTGTTCCCATCATGCACTGGGACAGGAACAGACTAATTTGCATACAGCCAGGTTCTGAAACTGGGATGGTGCAGTGAGCTAAAAAACGGTGTTGGATCTAGCCCTGATCTCTTGACTGGGTGAGAGTATTCTGCTTAATTCAGAGACTCTGTCCCTCACCACCCCTTGTTGTAAATATTTTTGTCCACCCTAAGCGTGGAAGGGTATACTCAGACATGAGTCCCTTGCTCATTGCACCATCAGGATTCAAGCAAGCCGGGCCGAAGACGGCTGTAATGCCAGAATCCGGTCCCCGGAAGCTTGTTTCCTTCTCAGTGTAAGAATTGGCTTTTGTAGTTTGGTTTGCCCTGTTCCCATCATGCACTGGGACAGGAACAGACTAATTTGCATACAGCCAGGTTCTGAAACTGGGATGGTGCAGTGAGCTAAAAAATGGTGTTGGATCTAGCCCTGATCTCTTGACTGGGTGAGAGTATTCTGCTTAATTCAGAGACTCTGTCCCTCACCACCCCTTGTTGTAAATATTTTTGTCCACCCTAAGCGTGGAAGGGTATACACAGACATGAGTCCCTTGCTCATTGCACCATCAGGATTCAAGCAAGCCGGGCCGAAGACGGCTGTAATGCCAGAAACCGGTCCCCGGAAGCTTGTTTCCTTCCCAGTGTAAGAATTGGCTTTTGTAGTTTGGTTTGCCCTGTTCCCATCATGCACTGGGACAGGAACAGACTAATTTGCATACAGCCAGGTTCTGAAACTGGGATGGTGCAGTGAGCTAAAAAACGGTGTTGGATCTAGCCCTGATCTCTGGACTGGGTGAGAGTATTCTGCTTAATTCAGAGACTCTGTCCCTCACCACCCCTTGTTGTAAATATTTTTGTCCACCCTAAGTGTGGAAGGGTATACTCAGACATGAGTCCCTAGCTCATTGCACCATCAGGATTCAAGCAAGCCGGGCCGAAGACGGCTGTAATGCCAGAAACCGGTCCCCGGAAGCTTGTTTCCTTCCCAGTGTAAGAATTGGCTTTTGTAGTTTGGTTTGCCCTGTTCCCATTATGCACTGGGACAGGAACAGACTAATTTGCATACAGCCAGGTTCTGAAACTGGGATGGTGCAGTGAGCTAAAAAACGGTGTTGGATCTAGCCCTGATCTCTTGACTGGGTGAGAGTATTCTGCTTAATTCAGAGACTCTGTCCCTCACCACCCCTTGTTGCAAATATTTTTGTCCACCCTAAGCGTGGAAGGGTATACTCAGACATGAGTCCCTTGCTCATTGCACCATCAGGATTCAAGCAAGCCGGGCCGAAGACGGCTGTTATGCCAGAAACCGGTCCCCGGAAGCTTGTTTCCTTCCCAGTGTAAGAATTGGCTTTTGTAGTTTGGTTTGCCCTGTTCCCATCATGCACTGGGACAGGAACAGACTAATTTGCATACAGCCAGGTTCTGAAACTGGGATGGTGCAGTGAGCTAAAAAACGGTGTTGGATCTAGCCCTGATCTCTTGACTGGGTGAGAGTATTCTGCTTAATTCAGAGACTCTGTCCCTCACCACCCCTTGTTGTAAATATTTTTGTCCACCCTAAGCGTGGAAGGGTATACTCAGACATGAGTCCCTTGCTCATTGCACCATCAGGATTCAAGCAAGCCGGGCCGAAGACGGCTGTAATGCCAGAAACCGGTCCCCGGAAGCTTGTTTCCTTCCCAGTGTAAGAATTGGCTTTTGTAGTTTGGTTTGCCCTGTTCCCATCATGCACTGGGACAGGAACAGACTAATTTGCATACAGCCAGGTTCTGAAACTGGGATGGTGCAGTGAGCTAAAAAACGGTGTTGGATCTAGCCCTGATCTCTTGACTGGGTGAGAGTATTCTGCTTAATTCAGAGACTCTGTCCCTCACCACCCCTTGTTGTAAATATTTTTGTCCACCCTAAGCGTGGAAGGGTATACTCAGACATGAGTCCCTTGCTCATTGCACCATCAGGATTCAAGCAAGCCGGGCCGAAGATGGCTGTAATGCCAGAAACCGGTCCCCGGAAGCTTGTTTCCTTCCCAGTGTAAGAATTGGCTTTTGTAGTTTGGTTTGCCCTGTTCCCATCATGCACTGGGACAGGAACAGACTAATTTGCATACAGCCAGGTTCTGAAACTGGGATGGTGCAGTGAGCTAAAAAACGGTGTTGGATCTAGCCCTGATCTCTTGACTGGGTGAGAGTATTCTGCTTAATTCAGAGACTCTGTCCCTCACCACCCCTTGTTGTAAATATTTTTGTCCACCCTAAGCGTGGAAGGGTATACTCAGACATGAGTCCCTTGCTCATTGCACCATCAGGATTCAAGCAAGCCGGGCCGAAGACGGCTGTAATGCCAGAAACCGGTCCCCGGAAGCTTGTTTCCTTCCCAGTGTAAGAATTGGCTTTTGTAGTTTGGTTGGCCCTGTTCCCATCATGCACTGGGACAGGAACAGACTAATTTGCATACAGCCAGGTTCTGAAACTGGGATGGTGCAGTGAGCTAAAAAACGGTGTTGGATCTAGCCCTGATCTCTTGACTGGGTGAGAGTATTCTGCTTAATTCAGAGACTCTGTCCCTCACCACCCCTTGTTGTAAATATTTTTGTCCACCCTAAGCGTGGAAGGGTATACTCAGACATGAGTCCCTTGCTCATTGCACCATCAGGATTCAAGCAAGCCGGGCCGAAGACGGCTGTAATGCCGAAACCGGTCCCCGGAAGCTTGTTTCCTTCCCAGTGTAAGAATTGGCTTTTGTAGTTTGGTTTGCCCTGTTCCCATCATGCACTGGGACAGGAACAGACTAATTTGCATACAGCCAGGTTCTGAAACTGGGATGGTGCAGTGAGCTAAAAAACGGTGTTGGATCTAGCCCTGATCTCTTGACTGGGTGAGAGTATTCTGCTTAATTCAGAGACTCTGTCCCTCACCACCCCTTGTTGTAAATACTTTTAGAAGTTGGCATTTCTGTGTGCTATGTGTCTTTGTGCCTGCCTGATGTGTATTGCATATCTGGCTCTGGAGTGACAGAGACTGGGGTGGTGTCGTGGCTCCAGAGGGGCTGGGTGAGTCAGCGCTAGGCTGAATAGGCAAATCTGCATTCGGAGTACTAGGAGGAGCAGCCCCTGACACTGAATAGGTCTGTGCCTGCCTCGTATAATGCTGGCTATGCCCCCCTGTGGTGTGTCTGGGGCCTGGACCTGCCATGTCAAAGGGGACTGTAAGCACTGTATAGAAATACTTTAGTACCCCCCAGAACCAGTTGGAACGGGGTCCCAAGCCAGGTGCCAGGTCAGTACAAAGAGGACATACAGTATAAATATTGGTGCTGCGACCCAGTGCTTTCAATACTGTTTGGGACTGGAAGGACTGCTGGGCAAGGAGGAACCGGCATGGGACCCAGCTGCTGCTACCTGGAGGTCCCTATGTGCCTGCCTGCCTGTGCCCAGCTCTACCCATCTGCTTTTGGGACCTGGGATTCTGCAGGAGTCCTGAGGTATTGAGCCCCTGGCATGGGCTTGACCAGCATCAGTGCATGGTGCATGAGCTTGATGCACCACACGGGAGTGTGACCTTGCCCTTACCGTGCCCCTAGCTCTGTGCCTGTGTGCTGGAAGCGCATGGTGGGCATTTTTGGATTTATTTTCCTGGGCCTGAGAAAATACAGAGATGTCAGGCAAGCTAGTGCCTGGAGGTTGGCGGGGCACTAGTGTTGCTGGAGAGAACCCCGCATCGTGCCCAAAGAAGGAAACTGAGATGACGGAGAATTTGCTCTATACCATGTACAACCTTACGGCGGTAGCGGATCCCGTGTTGCTGTGTCCTGTGCAGTACAGAAAGTTGCTGCAGGAGGGAGGAGCTGTGAACGAATGGTGCTCCCCCTCCCTAATCCCCAGAGAGTGCCACCAGAGCCGCAAGCGTTTCCCGACAACTGATGGAGGTGGAGCGGAAGTCAGGTGGAGTCTTAGGCTGACTGTGGGTAGGTGTGGTGAACAAAGATCCAGAGGGCAGGACGTGCCTGAGACCGCAAGTTAGGCCGTTGCCTGGCTGGGAGTAAGGCGCCCAGTGCACGGTCCACGTGGCTGAGGAGGCACTGTTATCTCTACTGTGGGAGTCTGGCCACATCGGTCTGGGAAGACCCAAGGGTCCCATACGAGCCGCCCCGTTGAGAAGGAGCTTCCTGGTTGCTCCACACAGAGGGAAGCAGCACTTCCCCCTCGCCCATCAAAGAGAGGAGTCCCGGTGAGTGGGGCTCGTAGGGCACTCTGTTGGTGCCATTTTTCTTCTTTCCAAAGCTGTACCACCAGATCGCAGCAGCTGCAACGTGGGGGGCATTTTTGTGTCACCGAGACATGGGTGAGTTGCACCCTTGCTCCATTTGTGTACCCGCCCATTTGGGGCCAGTACTCTGCTGCATCAGCAGCCTAGAGCCCTGATTTTGGACGGACAAAGGGCATTGCGGGGGAGCCCCAGACTGGCCCCCCTAGGAAGGCCAGTTGGCCTGTGAGCTCCTGATATGCTGGTAGAGGGCAAGGCCCTAATGTGATGAGGTATAATATGGTTTCTGCCTTATGTGATTATGCACACTGTGTTTATGCCCAGTGTTTATGCATAAGGTGCTATTATCAGTAATTACTGGTTGTTTTGATTTCCCTATTAGTGATACCTACTGGTTCTGACAGTGGCCCGATTGGCCCTCTCATGTATATAATCCCCTGTAAAGTAATGCCTAGTGCCAGTGTACATTGGTGATTATGTTTTAATGTGTTTATGAGTAATACAAAGGCGATTTTTCATATATAACCATTTGTAAAGTTTCTTTAGTGGTATGCCTTGTGTGTCGCAGCTGTGTGTGTGTGTGTTGCGCAAATGCTTTACATATTGCCTCTGGGATAAGCCTGACTGCTCATGCCAAGCTACCAAGGGGGTGAGCAGGGGTTATCTTCAGTGTGTAATTCCCTTGCCCTGACTAGAGTGGTGGCTTCTGCCTGGCTTAGGCACAAGCCCTAGCCAACCAGAAATCCAATTTCTAACAGAACAAATTTAGAACAATCAAATCAATAGATAAACAACTGTTTAGTCCAAATTTCAAAAAATCAAAAATCAAAAGTTTTGTTTTAAGGCAATTTAGAGAATTTCTTAAGATCTTACTTAATTACTGTATAGTGTACTTCAAACACACATCTGCATCTTACCCCTCCCACCAAATGTTAGGAAGTGGGTTATTGCTAGGGATAAATATGCACCTACCAGTAGTAATAAGGCCACCAACATGGTATTGGGTCCAGTAAAGGTCCGCTAAATTAGCCCCCTGATCAACCCTTGTGTTAAAATAGGGGTCTCTAGTTGGCAGTGACTTGCACCCTGTCCTAGTGGGGAACCTTATTCTAGTCACGGAAAGGGATTTCACAGCTAAGATAACCTCTGCTTACGCCTTGGTAGCTTGGCACGAGCAGTCAGGCTTATCTCAGAGGCAATGTGTATAGCATTTGTACATACACACACAGTAAAACAGTGTAAACACTACTAATGGACACCACACCAGTTTAGAAAAATCACCAGTCTTTATCCGAATAAAACAAGACCAAAATGACAAAAATCCAACATACACACGAAAGATATTATTTTTAAAATGGTTCAAAACAGTTCAGTCCATAGGAAATTATGGATGCACCACTTTTATGACAACAAACCTTGAATTGGTCAAAACGAAAGAAGAAAACAGGCACAGGGGTGGTGAAACGCTGGAAAACAAAGCAATGTGTTGATTCTTCACTCGCAGGGGAGGCGGTGCGTCAATTCCTTACTGCCAGGGGAGGGAGGTGATGCATCGATTTCCTATGGAGAGGGGAGATGTTGAGTCGATTTACAAAGACGCGGCCTCAGTTCGTTACTGCTGAGCTATGTCGATGAAGAACTTGGTGCACAGGCATGATGCACTGCTAATCCGGAGGAGCTGGATTCGATGAGGCAGTGGCGAAACAGGCGGTGCACCAATTTTCCAGCCTCAAGCAGGTGATGGATCGATTTCTTCAGCTGGACAGCAGGGCCTGTGCCAAACTCTGAGCAGGTACCTCGGATGTCAGAGAGCTCAGTTCTCTTGCTGTGGCAATCTTTTCAGCTGCACGACAGATGCTGCATCGTTTTTTAGGCCGCACTGTGACAATGTGTTGGTTTTTCAATCAAACGGAAGGACTGCAGTGGAAAAAACAGTGCTGAAGTTCGATATGTGAATTTTCAAGCTTCTTGGCAGCAAAACCAACTGCAAGGACCCAGAACTGGAATTGACACCACTTGGCAGGTCAGAACTCCCAGCAGAGAAGTCCAGGGATTGCAGATGAAGTCGTTGATGACCCTGAGACTTCTTAACAGACAGTAAGCACACAAAAGCCCTTGGAGAACTTTGGGAAGTCGGAAGCCGCAAGCAATAGGCAGCACAACACAACAACAAGCAGAGATGCAGTTCCCCTCCTAACGCTTCTCCAGCTCCTCTTCTTGGCAGAATCTCCTCTTAGTCCAGAAGTGTTCTGAAGTTATGGTGTCACAGCTCCAATACATGTACCAGTGTCTGCCTTTGAAGAAGGTAAACTTCAAAGGAAAGTCTTTGTAGTGCAAAATACCCTGCCTTACCCTTACGTGGCTCCAGACACACTAAAGGGGGTGGAGGAAGTTTGGGGGAGGACAGGCACAGCCCTAGTAAGGTGTCAGGGACAACTCCTTCCACCACTCTAGCGCAGGAAGGCCCATCAGCCTTGAGATGGGCCACCAGGATGTGCAGGGCATACCTCATCTCCCTTTGTGTGACTGTTTAGAGTGAATGCCCAAACAGTTCAACTATACCCATCCTCCTGACATGGATTCCACAGGGAGGCCAGCAGAGGCACAGAATAGTAAGCAAGCAAATGCACACTTTCTAAAAACCGAAGATGTATTTTTAAATTGAGAGTTCAGGGACTCCAAACTCCAAATCTCTATCTCTTACCAGTTGGAAGTTACACTTGAAAAGGGTTACAAGGTAGCTCATATGATAAAATTGGGGGAGAGATAGTTTTTTTTTTTTTTGGAGTTCAACACTGCTTTATTACATAATACAAACTAGAGTACACAGCTTTTCGAGCCCACAACCCGGAGGCTGGCAGCGTGGTATAGTGATTTAAACACAGCCTTGTAGCCGGCATCCCTGAGGCCCGGCGGCAAAGTATAAGCATGAGAAATGACAGTAAATCAGCCAGCGTTGTGGGGCCCCTAGAGGATCAGCAGCAGTAGAACAGTGTTATCCATTTCAACATTCAGTGATAGAACAATAGTAACAAAAAAACTTCCCAACATAAAATAAACTAAGAGGCATTTCGTTCTCCCTTGAAAACAAAAAGGAAAGAAAACCTGTCAGATCAGTAAGGCAGTGGTGTAGGTAAGTAGTGCAGTCTAGTGCCCAGCGGCTATAGCTCCACACTTCGAACGGTTCTCCAGCAAGTCCGGTGGTGATGATATGTACCGTGTGTTGCATGTAGCGCCTTAGAGTGGAAGATGGGTCCGGGGGCACACAAGGTGTGGTGTAGGGGGCAGTGGTTCAACTCAGAGGGGGGATGGGGGGGGGGGGGGGAAGGGGATAAATTCGCTACCAAGTGGGGGAAGCCTCAGTGGCAGGTACAGGGGCATTGGTAACGATAGTTGACTAGTCCAACCCGCCCGCAGTAGGTAAAGCATGGCCCGGGCTAATTCCTGTGACATGTGGATGCTGCAGCTAAAGTACAGGTCTGCTCTAGGGCCGTAATAATGTGGCCTCAGTTAGGGGCAGTGTCCTTCACAGGCGTGTCTTCCTCAACCGATCGCTGGAGCATGTAGCACACAAGGGGACCCCATATGTCTCTAGGTGTACAGGATGTAGGCAATAAGTCAGCAAATGTGTTATATTGATCTTGACAGTAGGTCAAGTCCGCTAGCCAGTCCTTAAATTTGGGCGCCCTGCCACGGCCCCATCTACAGGCCACGCGACGTTTGGTCAACAGCAACGCAATATCGACAAATTTCCGGCTAGAGCTAGGGATCTGCTGTGTATATCCAAGAATCGTGACCAAGGGGTCTACAGGCACCGTAGTGTTCGTCATGTCCGTGAGGGCATTTGTCACTTGTTGCCAATAGTGTGCCACCTGCGGGCATTCCCATGCTAAATGTAAAACATCCGCATGGCTTGCATGGCAACGTACGCACCGGTCGTCGTCCGCCAAGCCAAATCTGAGTTTGCGCACCGGTGTATAGTACATTCGTTGCAGGTATTTATAATGTATTATTTTAAATCTGCTGCTGGCAGATAGGCGGGAGGTGAGTGCACAGCAGTTTTGCCACTGCTCATCAGTGATGTCAGTAGCCAATTCCGCTGCCCAGCGCGCTCGAGCACTTGAGTCCGGTATCTGCATAGCGGCCCTGAGCTGACTGTAGAGGCCAGATACCAAATGTGTCCCATCTCGGGAGTTCAACAGGAAGTGGAGCGGTGGCAAAATTTCAGGTTCGTCAGGAAAGTTGGGGAGTATGGCCCGCATCCCTGCACGTAGGCGCACGTAATAAAAAAGTTCTAGCGGAGTGTAGACGTGCGATTGGAAGAAAAGGTCCGCCGTTTTAAACTGACCATTGACAAACAAGTCGCCCCAACAGGAGATTCGTAGTGCTGCGCACAGCGTGCGGAATCCCTGTTCCTGCAACAGGGTGAGTTCCGGATGGTAGGTAAGTGGCAACTTCGGCGAATATGGTAGTTGGCATAATAAGCTCCTGGCTATTCGCCGCCATGCATCCATCGTGCACGATACAGATGTATTCGGCGTGGTTATGGATGATTCCGGGCAGTGGAGTAGTCCCGACAGCGGGAGGGGCCGTACTATCCAATCCTCAACCGCAATATGCGGCATGTAAGGTGTAGGAGCCATCCAGTGGTAGGCAAAGTGTGCCTGAGCGCACTGGTAATATTTCTCGAAGTCCGGAATATCAAATCCCCCTTTGTCATAGGGCAAGGTAAGTGTGGACCATTGAAGCCGTGAGTTCTTGCCTCCCCAAAAAAGTCTGCGCAGTTCAGTCTTTAGCGTCTTAAAGAAGAAAGCACCGGGAAAATAAGGAATGTTGATAAAAAGGTAGAGGAACCGAGGAAGGATAACCATTTTGATTAGGGACGCCCTACCGGCCATAGAAAGCGGCAGAGTAAGCCAGCGATCCACGGAAGCAGTTAGTTTTGTGATAGCCACTCCATAATTGGCTCGTAACGTCTCCTCCCTGTCCCGGGAAATGCGTATCCCCAGGTAGCGAAGGTCTGTCCGGCACCATTCCAACGGATAATCAAGGGAAAAGTCGCCCACCGCCTCAGTGAGGGGAAAAAATTGGGACTTGGACCAGTTGATGTGTACACCTGACGTGCCGCCAAACACAAGGAACTCTCTGAGTAGAGGGTTAAGGTTTATTTCAGGGTGCTTGACATACAGTGTGATGTCATCTGCATACAGGGACACATCGATCTGTCGCTGCAAGCATTGAATCGCGCCGTCTCGATGAAGCTGACGTAAGCGGCAGGCCAATGGCTCAACAGCTATGGCAAACAATAAGGGCGAGAGCGGGCATCCCTGGCGCGTGCCTCGGGTGATGTCAATAGACTGAGATAAGCGACCATTGATCAGCACTCTCGCCGTAGGCCGGGTATAGAGCAGGCGGATCCAGGATATAAACAAGGGTGGGAATCCCATGCTTGTCAAGACAAAGAATAAATAGGGCCATTCGACCGAGTCAAAGGCTTTGGTCGCGTCGAGAAAAAACGCTGCGACTGGCGTTTCAGGATGCACGGTACGTAGGAGAGAGAACAGGGTACGAAGGTTGTGCAATGTGGATCGGCCAGCCACGAATCCAGACTGATCTGGCAGGACAATCCTGGTCATTAACAGCGATAGCCGAGTAGCCAGAACTTTAGCAAATATCTTGACATCGCAGTTGAGGAGGGAAAGTGGGCCATATGAATTGCAGGAGCTGGGGTCATTATCGGGCTTCAGTAGGGAAGTGATGACAACCTCGCGCATAGAGCAGGGCAGAACGCCTTCGTCAAGGGACTCCGAGTAAACCTCGCGCAAAACAGGGGCCATGATATCAATGTATGTTTTATAGAACTCGGCAGGAATGCCATCTAGGCCTGGGGCCTTGCCATTGTGAAGAGACATGATGGCATCCCGGATCTCCTCGAGCTCGAAAGGTGCAGCCAGAAAGGCCCTATCTCCATCGCTAAGCCAACATAATGCTACATCCTGTAGGTAGTCGGTATAAGATGGTGTAGTCCCCACAGTGGAAGTGTATAATGATAGGTAGTGTGTCGTGAAAGAGGTGAGAATTTCATCCGAGTTTCTGAGAGTGGCGCCATTGGTATCTGTAAGTTCGAATATGATATTGCGATCACGTGTTGGTTGAGTGAGTGCAGCAAGTACCCTCCCAGGCCTGTCTCCCTCACAATATTTTCGGGCCTGCCAGTGCTTGCCTTGGAACTTAGACTCCCTAGCAGCCTCTTCTTCATATTGTGACAGCGTTTCCCTACAGGTAGCATGCAATTCAGGGTTAGGTTCATCCACCATGCGGCGTTCTAGAACGCCCAGCTCATTCTCCAGTTTGCTAATAGTGCGAGGAATATCACGTAGGACTCCACAGCTTTTGGAAATACAATAGCCCCTTATAGTTACTTTGAATGCCTCCCAAACATGCTCCACAGAGTCAACTGATCCCTTATTTCTGGGGAAAAAAGCAGCTATCTCCTCCCCCAGTTCGGTGCGAAACAGAGTGTCTAGCAGAATTTCTGGGCGAAGTCTCCAATGCGGTCGTTGGTTATCCCACCCAGGGACACGAAGGTGGAGGACCACGGGGCTGTGATCAGAGTGCGTCCTAGGTAGGTGAGACACCCCCTCCAGCTCCGCGGCAACCCCTTTGGTAATTAGGAAATAGTCCAAACGTGCCCATGTCCCCGTGTGCGAGGTGAAATGAGTGCCCTCTCTCCCCAACGGATGTAAGTGTCTCCAAGCATCCAGAAGTTCCACTTCCGTAATCACTCCCTCCAGCGCCTCTCGAGCCCTAGGTTTATAGGAGCACACTCCATCAGCTCTATCTAAGTGTGGTACCAGTGCCAAATTGAAATCGCCTCCCCAAATGATGTGACGGGAGCCCGCAGCCAGAATTTTGCCCCACAGTGTGGTGAAAAAGGTAGGTGTGTCCACATTCGGCGCATATACCACAACAAATGTGTAAGTGTCCCGGCCTAGTCTGCCCCACAAAAGTGCGTATCTCCCCTCTTTATCAGCAAGGTCCCCATATCTATGAAACGGCACATTCCGGGCCACAAGGATAGCTACCCCCCTCGCATACGTGGAATAAGAAGAAAAGACTCGGTCTCCCGCCCATCTACTGGCAAAGGTGATCCTGTCTCGTGGCGGCAAGTGGGTTTCTTGTAACATAACCACCTGAGCGTGATGTCTATCAAGGTAAGCAATAACATTGCGACATTTTCTAGCATCATTCAGCCCCCGGACATTCCAGGACAAGCAATTTAAATGTACATTAGCAGTCGGTAGGGCCATTGCTCGGTTCGCAACAGAAACAGGAGAAGCAGCCAGAGTAATAAGCTCGGGTCTGCAGCGGCTTCCCGCCAGGGCCACGCATACCTTCGTACAAGCTGCCTATAGAGTCCAAGGAAGTATAGCCTCAACATATAACAGTCCAACCCCCCTCCCACCCCAGCATCCCAATCATGCCAGTAGCCAATGAGTCCCACCCAGCATTCCCCACCCCACCCCGCCAGTTCCAACCCACGTAGTAACCAAACAGTCAGCAACAGCTGGAAGGGGAGCACCCTGTGGGGGTAAAACATAGAGTAAGCACAGCCACCTCTCGGCTCATAACTCCAGTCTGTACTACCCTTGGTGGAGCCTAGAGCCAAGAGAGTGGGCCTTGGTTTACATTACCACAGGTGTGCAGAGGCCATGCGAGGTCGATGTCTGTGTCCAGTGCAGGCACCATAGGCACAGGATGAGCGATGATCCAACATTGCAGGGAAAACAGCCAATGCAATCCCCGGAGGCCAGTGTCATTCGTCCTGTTCCGGTGGCAGATCATCGCGTCCCAGCTCTTCCGCAGCACCCCGTTCCTCCTGTCGCGCTCTTCGGAGTGATTTCAGGAAGTCCTCTACCTTTTGCGGGTTTGTGAAGAACCTTTGCCGTCCCTGATGAGTGATGCGCAGCTTCGCCGGGTATAAAAGGGCATAGTCCACTTGGGCTTCTCGCAGTTTTTTCTTCACGGGTAGGAATTTACGGCACTCCTCCTGCACCATCGGCATGAAGTCCGGATATATGGAAAACTTGATGCCGTTGTACTGCAAGTCACGTTGAGTTTGGGCAGCTCTCAACGCTGCATCGCGGTCGCGATAATTCAACAGTTTGCCAATAATAGGCCGAGGCGGCAATCCGGGCTTGGGTACAGGTGCAAGGGATCGATGCGCCCGCTCCACGATGAACTGGGTAGAGAAAGCATCTTCTCCGATTGACCCCTTAAGCAATTTCTCAATAAACAGTTCCATCCTACCCGTGTCCGTAGATTCCGGCACATTCGTGACGCGTATATTGCTGCGACGGCTGCGAGCCTCTAAATCCTCATTTTTCGCCGCTATGATTCGGAGCAAATTATCCATCCGTGCCAACTGCGTCGTGTGTGATGTGGCACTATCTTCGGTAGTGGAGATCCGTTGTTCTGCAGCCGTCAGCCTTTCCTCATGACGATCCACCTTATGGACCAGGGCCTCCAGACGAGCAGTGACTCCATCAACCTTTTCAACCACTGTCGCAAACCCCTGCCTCATTTCCTGGAACAGGGCATGAAAATCAAGGTCCGATGGGGGGGGTGTAGTGGCCGTCGGAGGTGTCCCACTGGGTCCAGGGCCGCCAGTCACCGATTTCGCGCCCTTTATAGCGCCATCAAAGCTCCGCTTCGCCTGCCACCCATCAAGGCGTCCTATGGTCATAGAAGGGAGCAGTCCGTCAATACTGTGTGCCTGGGAAGCTCTGTGTGTCCCTGGAGGCCACAAACAGGCCACCAGGCAGTGGGGGGTCCTAGTCAGCTCCGGCAGCCCTCGGTGAGGCAGCTTCTGGCAGGACGGTATATCGCAGTGGTTATCAGGAGAAGGGTGCGAGCCTGACGCGCTCCCCACTGTCCCAAGTATGCCTGTGTCAGAGGAATAAGAGCAAAGGCAGAGTGAGGCTCCGTAGCCTAGATGGCCACGCAATAGTCCACAAAACACAGCGTAAGGAGATCAGCATCCAGGCCGCAGCCGGCCCACCAGGTAGGGTACTGAGTGGTCACGTACCTCCCCGTGGGTGGTGTCCAATGTGTGTCAGCACGGGCCCCGGGGGCGGTATTGTCCAGTGGGGGTGTAACACAGAAGGGGTGCCAGCAATGAGTTCCTCACTCCGCGCCGTTTATGGGGCCCATGCGAGTGATGGCGTCCTCGTGTGTGCTACCCCCCACTGCCCAGGTCATGAGGCATGCAGGTCCCGCTCGCGGTCCAGGGTAATCCCGGTGCACCCTACCGACACCAGCAGGTTAGCGTGGCGGCCGTCCCATCAGGCGGCTCCTGGTCGTTGCGACACCCGCCTCCCCACCGGGTGGAGCGGGGAAGGCTCACCCCCGGGCTTCGTGCCGGGGATCCACACCAACGGGGGGTCAGCACTGGCAGCGGGTCGATTGCAGCTCACCTCCGGCACAGGCCGCAGCGCAGGGCTCCTCCGTGAGTCTAGGCGGCCGTCCGGAGGTGCGGCCCAGCCCCTCGTGGCCGACCGCGGCCTCGCGTAGGATGTCACCCCGGTGGTCACCGTCTGCTAGCTCCAGGGCCAAACCTCGGCAAATACGACGTCCGCGATATCTCCGGTCCTGAATCCTGCAGCGGCTCCAAAGTCGGAACGAGGGCAGAGGATGTTGGCCTGTGCACAGCGATGGGTTTTGCTGGCGATTCTGCACCCTGTAGTGTAGGATTATGTGAGGATTTGGTACCAAGGCGCGGGAGCTACTTGTTTAAGCGGCCATTCCGCTCGTGCGCCCTCTAGCGCCCCTGGGGGAGAGATAGTTGTTGCAGTAGTGAAAAATTAAATTGGCAGGATTTCACTATCATACATGTCCTACCTTTCACATACTCTGCAATCTGCCCATATGGCTACCTTGGGCTTACCTTAGGCATGCCTTACATGTAGAGACATGGATGGTTTGGGCCAAGAGAGTGGGTGCACATGCCAGGTCGATATGGCAGTTTAAAACTGAACTGACAGACACTGCAGTGA
This sequence comes from Lissotriton helveticus, assembly GCF_964261635.1. Lineage (NCBI taxonomy): Eukaryota > Metazoa > Chordata > Amphibia > Caudata > Salamandridae > Lissotriton > Lissotriton helveticus. The sequence continues at coordinate 199,157,891 of NC_136060.1, forward strand.
CAGGCCTGAGAAATGGTTGCAGGGCTGCTCATGTGGGTGTCACAAGCCCACTAGTCGCATTTGAATTACATGCCCTGGGCACACACAGTACACTTTACTAGGGACTTACCAGTAAATCAGACATGCCAATCATGGATAACCAATCTCAATCACGATGTACACAAGGAGGATTTGCACTTTAGCAGTGATCAGCAGTGGTAAAGTCCTCATCGTTCAAAAAACGAAATAGAGCACACAGTCAAACACAGGAGGTCAGAAGCAAAAAAGACAGGAGAAAAAAACATGCCAAAGATGCCAAGTCTAACCCCTTGGTAGCTGACAAAGAGCAGTCAGGCCTAACTTAGGAGACAGTAGTGTAAAGCATATAAAAACACCAATACATAGAATATATGACGTTATAACGCATGCAATTACAACACTTGCTTTTACAATGTAGTCTTTACATTGCAACTACCATTACAACGGATTTTTTAAAACTGCTATTACAACGCATTCCATTACAACTTATACCATTACAACACATACCATTACAACACATAATACTTTTAGGGCAACAGTAGGGTAGGAGTAAAAATTACTATTCCCACTCCAGTGAGTGCAACAATATGGTAAGTGTTGGCTAGTGTAGGGGTAAAAATTACTACATCCACTCCAGTGAGTGCAACAGTAGGGAAAGTGTTGGATAGTGTAGGGGTAAAAAATACTATTCCCATGTACCCCAAAACCCATACCCACTCTAATACTAAAATAATCTCTATTACTTACCTTAAAATGCATTGTAATGGCATCTGTGGTAATGGTATGCATTCTAATGGCAGGCAATGTAAAGGCAGTTACGTTGTATTGTATTGTATTGTATTGTATTAGGCACTTGTAAAGTGCACAGTCGCCCAAAGGGTATCCTGGCGCTGTTGAACATGTGCTCAAATCATCCGTGGATGGACAGAATGGCCCTGAGCAGACTGATCGAAGCGAGCTGATTATGAGAAAATTAATTCTCTGGGAATGAGACAGGTTTTGACTCTTTTCCTAAAAGGCATCAGATCCTCTAACTGTCTGATATTGGTGGCAAGTGTGTTCCAAAGCTTTGATGCTGCAATGCTAAAAGCTCTCCCACCTGATGTTATCTTTATGAATTTGAGCACTTTAACCAACTTGGCCGAAGATGAGCGTAAACTCCGGGTGGGGACATACCATGCAAATTTGTACTGCATGGGTTTGGGTCCAACACCATGCAGAGCTTTAAATACTAGGCAGAGAGATTTCAATGTTATTCTTTCTGACACTGGGAGCCAGCGTAGCTCTGCCAGCACTTGTGATGCAGATGAGTATCTCGGTCTTACTAAAGCCAATTTGGTCGCCATCGTCTGGACCCTCTGCAGTCTCTCAATTTAGCTCTTTGGAGACTCTAGCAGCAGTGCGTTACAGTAGTCTAGTCTACTCAAGATAACACTTCAAACTACCAGTGCTCTAGCCTGTGAGGGTAGCATTAGTAGGATCTTTCGGAGCGCCCTGATGAGAGCAAAACAGCAACCAGCAGTTTTGTTGATCTGGGTTTCAAGGCTCAGTTTATCATCAAACATTACTCCTAAATTACGCACCGTCTCTGAAGATCTTAGAGGAGTATTGGTCGCTATAGGCCAGAAATCATCTGGTAGTAGACAAGGATCTTTACCTGCTGCGTAGCACAAGATCTGTCTTCTCTGTATTAAATTGACGAGAGTTGTCTCTCAGCCAGCCAGAAGCATCCTTCATGCAGGTGTGGAAATCTTGTAACAGTTGCTTTGTAAAGGAAGGTCATTGTAATGACTGCGTTGTAATGGAAGTTTCCCCAATATATCCAATAAGTAAGTCACAACACACAATACAAATCCCAGAACAATTTATAATAATAGGAAATATTTGTATGAACATATAGACACCAAAACAACAATAAACAAATGTAGGGAACAGAATATATGGATCTAAAACAATAAACCACTTTATAGTACCTAAAAACATAGAGAGCCACTCTGGGACATATAGCCACACTTGACCCAGACAAATTCAAATTTTGAGGCTGACCAAGATAGAGCCCTGGTCCGATACACTAAGCAGGAGGCTCCAGTCAAAATTTTAGCTACACATTTAGGAACTTTTTCGGACCTTTTACTTCTGACGTCGCCCAATCCTCCACAGCAGGCTGGATTCAGTGAGGGTTTCCTGGCTTGACTTTCTGTGAGGCCCTGGTCAAATCCTGGAAGTCTGGAGCTCTGAAGCTCTCAGCTGGATGAACCTGAAATACAAGCTTGGTTGTGGTTGACAGTAGTCGGCTTTACTTCTGACATCGGGTCGGTACCCTTCTGAAGCAAAAACAAAAGGTCTCCAAACTTTAGGAATTGCTTCCTGAAGGTATCCTTGTAGGTTCCGAATGTCCAAACACTAATTCAAAGATCTGGAATCTCATAAATGATCTCTGAGATTTCGGGACTACAATTACCACAATGCACCTGGCCAAATCCTATGAAGTTCCCAGGACGAACTTCAGGATGGGGACTCTTGGTGGAGATAATGAATATGGGCTCTGTTAAAGTGTAGCTTGCAAGGAGTCCACTCCTTAATCATTCTTGAGACACGGCACACTCCCCAAGGCTGTAGCACCAGTGTAGTGTAGTTCCTATATTCCCAATAGGCTCTGCGCATTGGAATAACATAAACAGCAGTTTAGACGTAGGACTGAGGTCATCTAGGTCTCTACTGACTATGTTAGACTTAATTAGGTTTGCCAGCTAGCTCAGAGGTCACTAGAAACTTTCTTGAATGTTCAGGAAGGAGTTAACTTTCCTGATTAGACAAGAAGGGATTAGTTTCTGACAACCGCATAAACATGACAACTTTGCTCCCTCAGACTAAAGAGTATATCTCTAGAGTTGTGTGAAAACAATAGACAGCTATTTCACTCAGTCAATCGTGCATGCTATATTTCACCAGAGTGCAGAGAAATAGAGAGACGGGCGTTTAACAATAAAAGTTGTTATTTATTGAGCAGTCTTCTTTCTCATGCAAGAGAAATGAGTTGCCACAATTGCAATACTTATCATGAAGTAAAGTGCGTACAGTAAAAGGAGTATTATGAAATAATACTGTAAAAGCATTGATATGGTTTCTTAGCTATATGATACTTTAAAACGGAAAAAATATATACATACATAAAAACATTGACTAACGTACTCAACTGGTGCTTCTAAGATACGCCTACCCCGGTGTACCTGACCTAAGCCTAATACGTGGGAAGGAGTAAGTAAGTTGCAGTTTAAGTTAAGTTGTTTTTTGCCAAGAATCTGAATCAAGAATTCTCTTAAGGTTTTATCAGCTCCGTACCTTGGTTCTAGAATGAAGGAGGTCTTGTATCTCTCTCTCAGGACTCGATCTCCCAGCAACCCGCAAGGGTGATTGGAAACACCGGAGCTGGAATTTCTCGGCAGGAGAAAAGACAGCGTCTCTCTCAGTGCCTCAGATGGGAGGGTCGGCTTCCTTCGGCACTCGCATCAGCTGGGCGTCGGGCAAGTAGATAGCCGCTCTGCTCCAAACCACCGTGTGTTTGCTTAAGGCAACGTTGGTATATTTATACCTGAAAGGTGCCGAGTTTGACGTAAGGTTGGACATAAGACGTCACTAAGAACTAACAGTTCTTTCTGGACTCCAGGAGTTCTTGTGCAAATCAAAACAAAAGCAGGCGGAATTCCCGGGCTGCTGGAGGCTTGGTTTGTTTAAAGAACGCGTTGTACTTTCTAGGAGTCTATGGGAGTAGCCTTGCCGTATTTGGACTGCAAGGGCTATGACTAAATATGGACATGATTCTTATGCCTTTATAAGGATATGTTTTGTTATAACCACATAAGGGCATGAATCGGGAATATTTAATTAGGGTCCTAGATAGATTCACAACATCCACTCCACGTATTAATGTCCATCATTACTAAATACTAAGCAATACTGAACATATAACGATGCATGTGTGTTTTCCAACCCACCCCAAAATACATAAATTGCATTTGAAATGGTATATGGTAAATACACGAAAATGAGTATTTATCTTATACGTTTTTCAAGCAGTGTTATCATTTAAGAAATGCATATCGGCTGAATGAATTGCGAAAAATACATTTATGAAATGGCTCTGAATACAGAAAAGAAGGTCGAGACCATTTCATCACATATTTATACAATACTGTACATGTGGTAGAGGCTGAGGTAAAATATTGTCTCTAGAGTCTCCTAAAAATAGAAGGTCTGTGCTCTAAGAATAGTTCTACTTTAAGCAGAGTACCCTGTGCCAGAAAAAAGGTAAATATTTTGGAAGTGGAAAAAGAATTTCGCTTTCAGGGGAAAAAATAGTTCCAATTGTTTTCAGTAGTGTTGTTTATCAAAAACCGAAGGCCGAATTCAGAGTTCAGGGAACTCTGTGTGCTCGTTGTTTTTAAAAGTTATTCTCGTTGTTAGGAGAGAACATCATATCAGACAGGCTTGCGTAAAATTGGTCTACATTAGTAGGTGAAAGTTCGACCAAGTTCGAAAAAGCTGCAATAGTGCATATGTGAGAATCATTGTTATCATCGATGTCGGGATCAGCAATGCTCACAGAAGGTTGTACCTGTGTGGTGCTGCTTTCATCTCGTTCTTCACCGCCATCAGAATAGGTAGCCGCTGGGGACAACACGTTGCATGAGCCGTTATCGAACCAAGCAAAGTATCGATATCCATAGGTACTGCTGATGGTAGTGTAAGACAGACGTCCAACACACATTCTTCTCCGCTTAGCAGACATCGAAGCACAGGTAAGATGCAATCTTGCCAGATTGGTCTGAATGAAAGAAACCAAGTTGTATTCAGATCTCTTAGCCGGGCTAATCCAAGGACTTTGGCTTGGCTTGCCATATCGGAGCATAAGGATCAAAAATAAAATTCCTGCTATGAGTCCCAAAAGAAGAGGCAGGCCGCCGAATAACGAATGCACAAAATTCGGGAAGATGCTCAGAACTGTTTCAAAGGGTGCTAACAGTCCCGAAAAAATTGTCTTAAATGCATGTGCGATGCCACTGGTATCAGACATGTTTAAGATTTGACCTAACATTTCTATGAAATGAACGGGGCAATTTGTCGATAATAGGGTATGAATCTCTGCCGCTGTCCTTGCAACTTGCAGATCATACGTCTCTTTGGACGAGGTTAAAGGCACAGCTGTCTGTAAAAGAATAGACTTCATTATGCTTAAATTATCAATTCGAATAGAAGAGATATTCAAAGAAAGCCATATTGCCGCCTCCACATCTAAACTGCTGTTTATGTTATTCCAATGCGCAGAGCCTATTGGGAATATAGGAACTACACTACATGTGTTTTTTAGAACGCTTTTTTGTGACTACAGAAGCCGGTTGAACCGCTGCCGCTGTGGCTCTGTTAGCCAATGAATTCCCTGCAACGTGAACGCTATCACGTTGATGACTCAGTGTATGTATCACGTGAGTCTTTCGTAGTTCTTTCTGCAAAAGAACTACTTGTTCCCATAGCTTTTTATGCTTTATTGTGGCACCTGTGTCATCTTTGTAACCGTTTTGAATCCAGGTCTGCCTGCTCTTATTGTACGACTGGACGCAGTAATGCGAATCGCACACTATTAGTGTCGGGAATTCGCGATCGGCATTTTCAAGCGCCATCTTTAAAGATCTTATTTCAGTTCGCTGAGCTGTACAGTTTCTGAGTGATTCAGTTTTTGTTATTTTTGGTCTGAATTTACCTAAGCGCCAGCGACCTTTAACAATCGCGCACGCTGCATTGTAAGATTTTTTATCCACATCGTAGTGTTGTGCAAATCTGTCCATGTAGATTACACAGGTGTACTGTTCGAGAGGCAGAATTTCGATTGGCAGAGGATATTCATGTTCGTATTTTAGATCTTCTAGTTTTTTTATTTTCAGGTCAAAAGCGTGTTTCACGTCTTCTGCAGCAAAATAATTTTCCCATTGTATCCATTTTGGATCTAATGCCACTGCATTTGGAATGCGTGGTCTTGTTACTGCCTCGAGGGCTGATTCTGCTGTTAAAACAGATATGTTTCTCCCTTGGACTAGGGCTTTTTCTTTTGCTACAGCAGTTTGAACCGCAGTCAGAATTTTTTCAGTTGAACTGAATTTCATTTCAGCTTGTGTGTACAAGTGTGATTTGTAAGCTATTGGTACCGTTTCTCCCTCATTAGAGGTCAGGTACGTGAATCCTCATCTTCCTGGGATGACTCGGATTACAAGGTTGCGTATGTTTTCGCGTGTTTGCAGTTTTGTTTTAGTTAACATGTCTGCTTGTAATGATCTTAAAATTTCTGTGTGTTTCTGAGTCCAAATATTTGGTTTGAAATCAGGTTTTATTAATTCATAGAGAGGTTTAATCCTCTCTGCATAATTTAGAATTTATGTTCTTCCGAAATTCAGGAAACCTAGTATTGATTGTAAATTCTTCAGCGTTTTTGGAGCTTGGAGTACAGCACACTTCTCTAAGAAGTTGTCTGCTAGGCTTCTGCCTTCACTTGATAATTCATATCCTAAAAACAGGACAGTTAGATGGGCAATTCGTGACTTTTTAAAGTTGAATTTGTACCCTTCAGCTGAGAACCCAAGTATTATGGTGTTCACTCTTTTTAAGTGAGTCTCCAGGTCATCATCTGTGAGATAGATGTCATCGACATAGGATAATGCCTCATCATCATATATGTGTAGTAACTCTGTTACCCTTGCTGAGAATAATCCTGGGCTATTCTTGAATCCCTGTGGGAGTCGACTGAATTGTTTTTGCGACCCCATGCAGGAGAAAGCGGTCAAATACCTGCTTTCAGGTGCTATGTTTTGACAAAAGAATCCATTAAGGATATCTAATGTCGTTTTATATTTTTTGCGCACGATGTTATTCATAAGTGCTGCACTGTGTGAGTTTTGTACTGCAAATGTTTTGCAACAGGAGTTTAGGTGTCTGTAGTCCAAAACTAGACGATATGAATCATCTGGCTTGGAGACAGGAAACAAAGGATTGTTCATGTGTGAGGTGCATGTTTCAATCACCCCCTGATATTCAAGTTGATCTAAGATCTCCCTGACTTGCCTTTTAGCTTCTTGCTTTACTGGGTACTGCCTCTGTGCAGTAGGTTGATTTTTTAACTGAATTTTATGGTGAGGAGAATCCTCATCCCATTCTACATGATTTTTATATAATGCAGGAGCTTGGGCTACTGCCCATTTTCTTGCAAATGTGTATTTTTTATGAATTGGAATGTGATTTGAGAAGGCAGGCATAATCATTTCTTCGCCATGAGGGCACTCCCTGACAAACTCTGGTGGCCAGTCTTTCTCAGCTAACAGGATGTCATAGCCTTTCGAAAGGTTATCCCAAAAGAGATCCCTTACTTTCCTAGTCTTGTCCCCCTCTATACGCAATGTTATTTCGTATAATTTATGGGGTTTGCTAACTCTGGTGTCTGCAGTTTCCAGTCCAGAGACCTTTCTCTGGACTGGAATCGTTTTTCTATGGGAGTGGATTGTTTATTACCCTCCCAACTCTTTTTTGGAGTGTTCAGATTATTTTTAATAAATGTTTTTTCAGGATTTTCAGTTAGTTGGGGTTTTACTGGTTTCCCACCCAAACTATCTATACCTAGTTCTTCATAGGATTTTTCTATGATTCTGGCAAGTTCAAAAGGTTGTTCTGCTATATCTGTTTCTTTCAATTTCTGGAGGAATGTTATATCGTTCATTGCCAATTGAACTAATTCTCTATATGCCTTTGTTAATTCTTATAGTTTAACTGAAAGTTCTTCGCTTGACATTTTTCCAATGTCTGGATGTGGTGTGTAGCCGGCTAGAACCAGCCATGTGGCTCCTGGTCTACCTAGTGGACCGAGCCTGGTGATGTGATTTTGATGTTTTAGGGCACCATTAAACCAGAGTAGGTGCTCTTGGTATGTTAGTGGAATTTCAACGTCCTCGAAAGGAGCGTATTCCTCCGGAGATTCCTCTATTTTGTAATAGTGGAAATCTTGTGTCACAGCGTGTGCTGCTGGAAAATGTATCCATGAATAGAATACCTCTGTCTGCCGATATTCGTGGGCCTCTACCACAAATATGACTGTACCACCTCTTGGTGATAGTCCATTTTCTATAAGTTTAAGAGTTATAGTTTTTCTTACATTTCCCGGAATGATTATAGCATTCTGGTCATTCTGTTGGAGAGTTGTGTCATCTAACAACAGTTGAGACGCTAACGCATCTCTTTCTTCATCACTTTCCGTCATTTTTACTGACTGAATGCTTTGTTGCTTTGCAGAGCAAGTTTCAAGGAAACAAAGATTAGGTGCACAATATTTTGGAACACTGTATCCTTCAACGTTGACTAAACCAAAAACGAATCCATAGGAATCTCTTCCTACTAAGTTCCGGCGGATATTAACCTTTTACCCACTCCAGACGTCTTTTGGAGTTTTTACGGGAAAAGGGGTCTGTGTGAAAAGCACGACTGAGTTTCTCTAGTGTCTTGCGTTAGATTATCGCCTTACCAAACGTTGGGCGCCATGTAGTGTAGTTCCTATATTCCCAATAGGCTCTGCGCATTGGAATAACATAAACAGCAGTTTAGAAGTAGGACTGAGGTCATCTAGGTCTCTACTGACTATGTTAAGACTTAATTAGGTTTGCCAGCTAGCTCAGAGGTCACTAGAAACTTTCTCAAATGTTCAGGAAGGAGTTAACTTTCCTGATTAGACAAGAAGGGATTAGTTTCTGACAACCGCATAAACATGACAACTTTGCTCCCTCAGAATAAAGAGTATATCTCTAGAGTTGTGTGAAAACAATAGACAGCTATTTCACTCAGTCAATCATGCATGCTTAATTTCACCAGAGTGCGGAGAAATAGAGAGACGGGCGTTTTCAATAAAAGTTGTTATTTATTGAGCAGTCTTCTTTCTCATGCAAGAGAAATGAGTTGCCACAATTGCAATACTTATAATGAAGTAAAGAGCGTACAGTAAAAGGAGTATTATGAAATAATACTGTAAGAGCATTGATATGGTTTCTTAGCCATATGATACTTTAAAACGGATAAAATATATACATACATAAAAACATTGACTAACGTACTCAACTGGTGCTTCTAAGATACGCCTACCCCGGTGTACCTGACCTAAGCCTAATACGTGGGAAAGAGTAAGTAAGTTGCAGTTTAAGTTAACTTGGTTTTTGCCAAGAATCTGAATCAAGAATTCTCTTAAGGTTTTATCAGCTCCGTACCTTGGTTCTAGAATGAAGGAGGTCTTGTATCTCTCTCTCAGGACTCGATCTCCCAGCAACCCGCAAGGGTGACTGGAAACACCGGAGCTGGAATTTCTCGGCAGGAGAAAAGACAGCGTCTCTCTCAGTGCATCAAATGGGAGGGTCGGCTTCCTTCAGCACTCGCATCAGCAGGGCGTCGGGCAAGTAGATAGCCACTCTGCTCGAAACCACCGTGTTTTTGCTTAAGGCAACGTTGGTATATTTATACCTGAAAGGTGCCGAGTTTGATGTAAGGTTGGACATAAGACGTCACTAAGAACTAACAGTTCTTTCTGGACTCCAGGAGTTCTTGTGCAAATCAAAACAAAAGCAGGGGGAATTCCCGGGCTGCTGGAGGCTTGGTTTGTTTAAAGAACGCGTTGTACTTTCTAGGAGTCTATGGGAGTAGCCTTGCCGTATTTGGACTGCATAGGCTATGACTATATATGGACATGATTCTCATGCCTTTATAAGGATATGTTTTGTTATAACCACATAAGGGCATGCATCAGGAATATTTAATTAGGGTCCTAGATAGATTCACAACACCAGATTGTGCAGGAGGTGCGGTCCTTCAGAGTGCAGGGTGCAGATCCAAATTCCAGCAGGGCAGTCATTCTTCTTCTTGTAGTTTCAGGCAGCAGATCTGAGAGACTATGCAGCTCTCACATATGTATTCAGTGTTCTGGGGTGAAAAGCAGGGGGGCACCTCTGTCCAATGAGATGCTTGGTGCCACCCAAAAGCTTAACAACCATAGTGTGGCATCTTCTTGTCCCACAAAGCACTGCACTTCCAGAATCATCATGGATTATTTCTCACTAAAGGAGTAAGAGTTGGCTAAACCAACCCACAGTGTATCCCATTTCAAGTAACTCTCCTCCCCCTGACCTCTGCATATTCCTGTCCTAAGCCTGCCATCTGACTCAGGGCACAGGATGTGGGGTAGGTATTCCTGGTGTTCCTTACTGATCTGCTCTCTCTTTGAGCTCAGTTTGATTTACCCAGCCTCCTCTATATGACCTATCCTCCACAGCTTCAGAGCTCTCTACATCAGATAACCTCTGCTCTGTCCACGTCACTTATCACCTAATCAAAGCAGTCTTGCTAAGTCTGTTAAGGCTGACCAATCAGCAGAGACTACAAGAAGGATGGAGTTTGGCTTACAGAAGCGAAAGTTCTATAACTTCTATTCTGTACTAGTTATGATAAATTCAACAGTGGCACGTTGTTGAATTTAATCTATACCAATATTTTAAGTCTTTGAATTATATTTCTCATTTCCTAGCAATAGTTACATGTAAATAAAATATGGACCTACGTATCTACAATGAGGAAAAATGAAATGGGCATTTTTTTCATCACTAGGGCATATACAACATCTTTTACAAGGTCCCTCTGTATAGTTATATGGTCTCACACCTTAGGACACCTAGGGAAGACTATGGGGTTGCCTAATATGTAGAAACAAGATAGAAAACTTTAAAGACAGTCTGCAAAGCCAAGCTACATTTAAAATGACAGCAGGCACTCAGAAGAGCACACATGCAAGTGCAGGAAATCTGCTTGGCCTTGAAACTTCTGTGCCAGCCACGGCCGGTAGTGGGAGTACCGGCCGGGCGGTGACGTGGGGAGAGGGAGGGGCAGGGTGGGGGGTAGTAATGTATAGATTACGGACTTAAAAAGGTAATTAAACATAAAAATGAATAAAACGAATTTCGTTGCATGCACAGCATCACCAAATGCAATGCAGTGTGTGCAACGAAATTCATTTTATTTATTTTTATGCTTACTTACCTTTTAAAGTCCATAATCCATACATTACTACCCCCCAATCTGCCCCTCCTCACGTCATCGCCCGGCCGGTACTCCCACTACCGGCCGCGGCTGTTCTGTGCCCTATTATATACTAGGGATTAATAGGTAGTTTGAACCCCTTAGCCCTGTTATATACAACGGACTTCTAAGGTCTGTCAGTACCAATTGTGAGACTTTACTTTTAAAGACAGGCTGCAAGACAGGCACAACTGCCTTAAAAAGGACAGTAGGCATGCAACAGCACATATACGGGAGTGCAAGAAATATGCTGGGCCTCTAAACATCCATGCCTTATTATCTCCTACGGACTTATTGGTCAATCCTTGCCAATTGTAAGTGTACCCTATTACATGTACCTTTTTAAACATAGCATTGGCCCTCGGCCTGGTTAGCAGAGCCAGGGTACACAGTAAGAGTCACTTACTACCAGTATCATTCAGCAAAAAATGGGAGTGAACAGGGCAAAATTATGACGTTCTAAAAGCTTGTTTGTCCCTTTCAGAGCCCCAAAAAGTCTGGACCATCCCTCGTGGCTCTGGATTATCCCCTGTACTTGTGAGTAGTTTTTGTATGCAACTGTGATTTAGTGAGGCTTGGAACATTTTATCACACTGGGCCTTGGACAGGGCCGGACTGGCGGCAGCTGGCACCGGGCATTTCCCCGGTGGGCCACTAGGGGGCCATTTTTGTTACCAGGGGTCGGCAATATCGTCCCTTGTTACAAAAAATCGGCCTAAACAGGCTCTCGCAAACTGCTCAGCTGCACCCACCCTCACCCCAGGGGGGTCCAGCTGAGCAGTTTGCCTGGGCCTGTTTCGGTTCCCAATCCAGCCCTAGACTCGGAACAGAAAGTGGATTATTTTTTTAAGAGTTTTATATAGAGCGAAATAGACCCAGGACATTGGGTATCAGAGCGCTTTACATGAACACCAGTTTCGTTACAGACAGACACATTCATTTTTGTGAGGCGCAGGAAGATTACTTGATTTGCCCAGAATCACAGTTTGTTGAGCGTCGTTGCTGAGACTCGAACCCTGTTCCCCAGTTTTGAGGTCAACAGCTCTAACCGCAAGGCTACATCCTCTCCCAACAATAAAAGGAAAGATGCAATTAGCCAGTTCCAAAACCCCTGTGAGTGACAATCACAGAACTTTTGACACATTTCTGCCACAGGCGGTAGGTGTGATTACCAAAAAGATGACTCTACACAGGAGACTCTCGCTAGTTCATAATGTTCAGCTGATTGCTCCAGTAGGCTCTGCATTAAATTAACAGAGCTCTGCTCCAACTAATTCAGGATCTATACCATCTTCGTCTTTAAACAAACGGTCACCGCAAAGGGCCCCTGATTTGACCCTGAAAACCCTGAAGAGCAATCACGTTGTCTGCTGTTTGGTAGTTCCTTTTCTAAAATATGCATTGTGATTACGGAACTGGGTGTTGTGGCGGGCATTCTGCCCAACACCTATTGATTTTGATGCTGTCCCCTATTTGCAAGGGCAGCGTAAATAGGATGCAGTGGCAAAATTGGACCAGGGAAAACCTGGTCTTAAACAGGCGAAACAAGGAGAAATGCTTTATTTCTGCTCATTTTTGCTGTTTCCTTGTGCAGCATACATAAAAATAGCAAATTGCCTATGAATGTTTAGGTGCAGGAAGGTCCCCCTTCCTACACATAAACAATAATTTTCAAAATATGCCATTTTGCAACTTCTATGTGTGCTGCATTAAGCAGGACACATAGAGGTTATAAAACGGCATTTAAAGATTGTTTATGCGCAGGAAAGCGGACATTCCTAACATAAACAATCTTCCCCCCAACACAGGCACCCTTGCACTATGGTGCAAGGGTGCCTGCATTGGCGCTAGGCAGCAAAAGTTAGCAGCAGCGCAGGGGGAAACGAATGGCTGCACCATATTCTTGTAAATATGGTGCAGCCCTGCATTTCTAAAGTGATGAAGTGTGTCGTTCGCTTCCTTGACTTAACGACACGCTTCGCCACTTTATTGTAAATATATCTCTCCGTGTTATTTTTAAAGAGAGGGTTGGAGGTACAAATCTTGAAATGGGAATCTTTAATGTGTTTTTAATCCTGTTAGTAATTGATTGTTTATGGTGGCTGTATTTGTATGTGTGTAATTTTATGCCTGAAAATATTTGTCAAGTAAAGATTAAATGATGATGATGCTGTATATTTTTTCTTCTAATAACATTTATTTATTGTTGCTCAACTAAAATTATACTCTGACTAGCAGCACAATTAACAATGGATGTAGTAGCTTATAGCTGACTTTTATTCACCGGTTTCAGAATTCCAATGTAATGCTTTCTCTAAAAAGAAAACGAATTGAAGAATATGTGCAAAAACCTCTTGATGGGCATGGCTGCCATTTGACTATCCTTGCTCATGTTCCTTACCACAGTTCTTTGAGGCATCACAAAAGCAGTTATGAGGAGATGTCGATAAATGGCTATTCAACGATCTGAGCTGGGGAAATCATAACACATTGTCGGACATGAGCTCAAGCAGCAGTTGCTAACATGCATTAAGTACTGACTGCAAGCATGAAGTCCTCAGGACCCAGGGATGGGATAGAGTGATAGGGTCACATGGCAACACAGAAGGGCCAATGAACATTTCCTGCACACATATGGTGGCAATAAAGACCCACACTTTAATCCCAGAGAGGGATGAACCGAATATTAATAGAACTCCCTGCATTGGGGACTGCTTGCTGATGAAAGCCTAGTTTGTCTGCTACCCAGGATTTCTAATAAATAATTCACTGACATTTCTATCCGACACTCATCAGATGAATTAAACGCTGAGTGTCATTACTCACGCACGTGTAGAAGATGATTTCATACTGGCAGTAGGTTCCTCAAGAGTCATCTGTCACTGCTGATTAGATTTGATCTGTCGGCAGTTTCTGGCAAGCTTGAGGAGTTATCGATAAGGAACATTAAAAACAGCTTCATTTTAATGCAGCTTCTCAGTGCTGCAGGATAATGTCAAATAAAATATATGGGAATTAAATAGTTTTTAAGGCTTATAAACTCATGAAGCAAATCTGAACAAACAAAGTTCATAACACCATGAATCGCTGTGGCACACTCTCAAAGATTAATTAAAAGTACAACAATTCCATTAGACAACAATCATGCAAATGGCTTAAAATTAATGTCACTATTGCACTTTGTTAATTAACTCAATCATTTAAAAATAAACATACAAATACGTCAATATATGCTACATTCCCCTACAGTTTTTTGAAGCAATTTTATAGAAAATCAAACTCCATAATAAATCTCTACTGCAAAGATGTTGCAATATGCCCACAGACACATCCGGACAAGGCTACATGTTTGCAAGGGAGACACTGCTGTGAAGGCACTTTATAGGAGTTGGTTCATCCGCAAGGCTAAATCAGCATCATCGAGTCATTGAAGTGAAAGCACTCTGCCATTTAGGGATTCCATGGCAGTCGTTAGCTTTTCCAGGTTAAAAATCGTCCAGACGACTTCAAAGGCTATGGTATACTAATATCATTTTTAATTAATCTTTCTTGTATCTATGCGTTGGTTAATGACTGCCTATACGAAGTATTGTTTTTGTGATCATATTCATCTTTTCAATAAACCTTCTCTTGAACTTAAAAAGGGGATTTTGTTGAGAGACTAAAAGAGTGGATTCACTGGCAAAGCCTGACTAACGTCGACTAAGCTGTATGTGCAGATGGAGAAAATGCAATAGGTTGGAGAGCAAGGGCCACTGAAATGACTGAATAAACATTGTGTGCCATATGTACAAAGCATTTTTACAGTCAGTGACTGCCGATTCGGAGAATCATGTTACAGCAAACAAATGATGGACGGAATGCTGACAATGCAAACATTCTCCCCCAAGTCAAACGATCTTTGTTAAATACATCTGTTCTTTTGCCCACTACGTAACCCTAGTTTGGACCCAGGCATATGCAAAGCAGCCTTGGGAACAGTCCAGACCGAACTGCCAGGCCAGGTCCTCCCTGGACCGGAAACAAGCATCCTGGGACCGGTTTCAGGGTATGTCACCCTTTTTTAGCCAAGCTAGGTTAAATCCGGTGGCACAGTGACCCACGTCTGGGCATACCTATCTGGGTTAAATCCATTGTGCTTTTGCCCACTACGCCACCCCAGTTTGGACCCAGCCATATGCAAATCAGTCTTGACCCTGTGCCCCATGGGAACAGTCCAGACCGAACTTCCAGGCCAGATCCTCCCTGGACCGGAAACAAGCATTCTGGGGCCAGTTTCAGGGTATGTCACCCTCATTCAGCCAGGCTAGTTTGAATCTAGTGGCAGAGTGAGCAAGGGACCCACGTCTAGGCATACCCATCCCACTTAGGGCGAAAAGTGTTACAGCAAACAAATGATGGATGGAATGCTGATAATGTAAACATATTCCCCCAGTCAAAAGATCTGGGCTACCCCTTTGTTCTTTTGCCTGCTACGTCACCCCAGTTTGGACCCAGCCATATGCAAATCAGAATTCTTGACCCGGTGCCCCATGGGAACAGTCCAGACCGGATGTATGACGTTACAACGCATACTTTTACAATGCCTACCTTTACATCGCAAGTTTTACAACGCATACCATTACAACGCATAATGCTTTTGGGCGCTGGATAGTGAATAGTTTAATTTACTATTCCAACTCCAGTCCCCCTGGATAGTAGGGAAGGTTATTGGATAGTAAATTAACCTATTCCCTATCCTAGAGCGCCCCCCAGCGCTATGCGTTGTAATAGTTTGCGTTGTAAAAGTTGCGTTGTAATGGTATATTGTTGTAAAAGTTTCGTTGTAAAGGCTGTATACCGTCCAGACCAAACTGCAAAGCCACGTCCCCCCTGGACCGAAAACAAGCATCCTCGAACGGGTTTCAGGGTATCTCACCCTTCTTCAGACCTGGCCTGGCAGTTCTGTAACTGAAGAAGGGTGACCCTACCATGAAACCGGTGGTGGAAATGGATTTGAGTGCTCAAAGCATCCGCTCTTACCCCACTGGGCCTTGGAACTTGGGCCCCGGGGGGCATCTATAGTGCCCCCTAGATATCTCTGTACCATGTGTATGGCACCGCATGGTGCCCGCCCGTAGTGCAAGGATATGTCAACACCCTATTTTTTGTATTGCGGCGGGGGCTGCTGACCGCTTCCTTGCCGCAATACAAGATATAGGGAATCTGACCGTTATGGTGAAGGTTGCATTGTACTACTGTATGTGGGACTGCCGCCTTGTAGATGGATGAACTTCAGCCCCTAAGTCTGTGTTCGGTCAACCAGAGAACCACAAATGGTGCTCTGTTCTTTTAAGCACTATTCTTATTTAAATCTGTACAAAGTGAATGGTACGTAAAAGAGATGCTTTTTACTTCATTGCTCTGAGTAACATCATAGACAATGTAAGCTTCTCTCTCCTGTCTGTTTGATATTTCTCAGAACCCCTGTGTGAAAAACATTCCCATTATTCACAGTTACCAAGCTATGCTTTTTTGTCATTCTTTCACTATAATAATATAGGGCCAGATGTAGGTAGGCTTTGACCGGTCGGTAACGGCCGAAATCGTCCGTTACTGACCGGTAAAAGCCTTTTCTATGTAGGAGGCTATTTTACCGATTCGGTAAATAACGAATCGGTATTTACCGATTCGGTATTTACCGAGTCATCATTTACCGATTCGATGTTTACCGAATCGGTAAATGAGATGTAGGAAGCACATGTAAACAGTGCTTCTGGGCTTTAAGAATTTGTTATTTACCACCGACTATTAGTTGGTGGTAAATAAGGAATTCCTATGTAAATGCATAAATGTGCATTTACACCTGTGCCATGTGACAGACATACATGCTCTTAGGGCATGTATATATGCCACATGTGCACACCAGCACTAATCCGGGGTGCAACAGGGTGTCAAAGTGACACCCTGCCACCCTTGAATTTTTCGGTATTTACAGAATCGGTAATTACCGATTCGGTAATTGACATTCATTCCTATGGGCCTCCAGGCCCATTCAGTATTCAGTATTTTTTACCGATTAATTATCTACATAGGATTTACCGATTCTAAAATACCGAATCGGTAAAATTCGGTATTTTAGAATCGGTAAAACCTATTTACCTACATCTAGCCCATCGATAGTTGTTTGAATAAATTCTGATATTTTCCCACCTACATCCTACAAAGTCAGTAAGTTGTCCTCAGTGAGTCTCTTGTCTCTTTTCACGTATGTTTTCCTGCTGTTGTTCTTAGAGAAGGTAAGATAAAAGTATGTACATCCAAAGTGTTTAAAGTTATTTCTGTGTGCACAAAGAATTAATTTAGCACAGAATAATTAATTAGGCTTGCAAAAAATTTGTGAATAAAAAAATATGATAAAAGTGAGACTGTCCCAAGGGTTTTAAAAAGTTGAAATTTTGCATTTAAATACTGACTTTTGTGATTTTTTCGTATTTTTACCTTTTGATTTCATTATTTTGTACACATGAGTAATTTATTGCACCTTCACCCCACCAAGAATTGAATCTCTGGGAAAAAAACCTTTGCAAAGGGATGCTCAAGTCCATGAAATATAAATTGAAGCCCACATGTATTACATAACTAGAGTGAGACAATATGGTCACACAGAAAGGGTGACGAACATTAAAATAGAAGCAGTCTGAAGCCACCCATGAGCACTATAACATGGAAAGAAGGAACCCAAATTAATTAATGAAAAACGACAGAGAATAGAAAAACGACAGAACACAGAGAGAGGAAAATAAATGCAAAGACCAAAATCACAAGGGATTCTAGGAATCCTAAATAAAAAGTCTGATTAATTAAGAATTTCACCTGCCTAGTTGTTGAAGCTGTGTTTAACAATTGCTTGAAAGAAAGTGGGAATGTCAAGGAGAATACAATACAAATGCTGGAACAATGTTAAAAAGAAAAGGTGTATACTTCAAATATAAGGAAACTGCATCAGTGGCTTAACAAAAGTGACTCCCCACCATACGTATACCACATGCCCTACTGAAGTACTTCGCATTTATCATCCAGCAAGTGCCGGTATAATACATTTGTAGGAATTTCAATGATAAGAATTAGATTTGAACTGAAAAATGGGAACCTTATTTGTTTATGTATACTGTAGTATTTACAGGACAGAAGATTAGAAACCAAATTCAGTGTTGTTCATTTTCACAACATGGGAGAGTAAGTGTTGCCTGTGTAATTTCTTTGCCTCATGAAAACTTGAAAACAGCCATTAAGGAAAGTATATCTAAGGGGTTTTGGGCCAGATGTATGACTGTTTTTAACATTTGCAAACAGAAAATCAGCCTCTTTGTGACTGCTAAAAAAGGTGTTGGTATGTACAACCCCTATTTTGCGAGTCAGTAACCAACTACTCACTTGCAAAATAGAGTGTGTGAGTGACTGTTAGGAAGGGGGAGCCAAGGGCGCCCCTTCCTAATAACGAATCGCAAATGTATGTACAATTGCTTTGCGACTGCAATTGTGGTCGAAAAACACTTGCAGTTTACCAACTACTTCAAGTAGGTGGTAAGCTACGCACAAACAGGAAGGGTTCCCCCTTTGTGAATGGATGTGAAAGTATTTTCTAGGCACAGGGACTGGTTCCACGGACGACCACTGCCTCCTCTTAAAAAATGAAACAGAAACGTTTCATTTTTCTTTTTCAAATGCATCCCGTTTTCCTTTAAGCAGAGCACTCCAATATTTTATCCCACAATAGATGGGTGAGGACTTGTTCATGTATTCTTTTATTTTTTAATTGGATGAGCTAGACTGTATGCTTTTCTTCACTTTTTCGGCTGTATATCTTCATTTTCATTATGTCTTTGGCTAACATGTACAAGTTTAGTGAGTTTACATTTTTCAGAGGGGTCTTCAGTCCACATAATAATTTTTCTGTGCTGAAGATGGCCTACTTGGTGAAATACATGACAAGACCAAAACGTTGACAAGTCTTACTAATTTTTTAAGAACAAATTGTTAAATGGGAATTGTTTATTGAATGTTTTTTTTTTTTTTTTTTTAGTGACAAGTAGGCATTTTATTTGGAAGATTGAACATCTCTTTCACTTATGTAAATGTGAATATTGTTTTCTACCTTTGATTTCAATTATTAGATTATACATTTCTACAAAAAAAGTATACACCTGCTGCTGATTATTTTTTTGATTTATTCACATTTGATTATATAAATTGTTTCTGAAAATTCATATATTCGAGTCCATTAGTCTGTGCACTCATAAATATTGGTAAATTGTTTCACTAATTTGAAATAACATCCCTTGCAGGTACATTTACCTGACAATATATTGTTACCCAAGCCCTCAAGGGTATATCAGGTTGCCCAAGTCATATATTAATTACTAGCTGTACCCGGCCACGTGTTGCTGTGGCTCAGTCTGGTTAAATAGAAGAGAAAGAAAAGAGTAAGCGCACGTTTCTAATATGTTTAATTTCACAATGCTTGTGGGTATAAAATATGTGTTTGTGACTATTATGTCTATGCGTCCCTTGTAGTTGTTGCGCAGCAAGCAAATCGATAGTGTCTGTTCAGCCTTTCGATTAAAAACACGCGCGTATTGTACACGCGCATATTCGATTCCAACGTTGTTTATATATAAACACGCGCTAATGTTGCAAAGTGAATCAACTCCTCCCCCCTCCCTCCACCTACTTCCCGTTCTGCCATCCTGACGCCAACTGTCCATCCTAATATATGTAGACTAGTGTCTCTATGCGTCCTTTCTTAATGTTGCAAAATGAACCAACTCCTCCCCCCTCCCTCGACCCACTTCAAGGTCTGCAATCTTGACACCAACTGTCCATCCTAATATATGTAGACTATTGTCTCTATGCTTCCCTTGTAGTTGTTGCGCAGCAAGCAAATCGATAGAGTCTGTTCGGCCTTTCGATTAAAAACACTTGCGTATTGGACACGCACATATTCGAATCAAACGTTATGTATATATAAACACGCGCTTAATCGAATCCAACGTTGTGTCAAAATTTCAAAGCAATCTATTAAGAACTTTCGGAGATTTAATATTTTGAACAAACGGACATTGACATTTTTATGTGCCTGTTCGGGCTTTCGATTAAAAACACATGCGTAATCGACACGTGCATATTGGAATCCAAACGTTGTGTATATAAAAACACGCTCGTATTCGAATGCAACGTTGTGTCAAAAGTTCAAAGCAATCGGAGATTTGTGATTTTTAACAAACAAACATTTACATTTCTATTTATATAGAAGATTGAAAAAGCAGTCACAGACATGGTGGTTTGTGAGTGCTGGTCATTCCCAATGGGTTACAAATTGCAACCTGACTCATGAATATTGATTAGGAAAGTCATTTGCAACCCCATTAGGAAGTACACCCAGTGTCTGAGACACTGTTGTACATTGCATTTTGCGAGTTGCACATTGCAGATCACAAAACAATGCAATTTATGACTCTCAAAATGAATTGGTCTTGCATCTGGCCTATTATTTACTCTCCAGCATCTCTCCTATTTGCCTGCTTATTCTCTATCCATTGTCTGAATTGACCCTTCACCAGCTTTTTCATTATCTTTCTTTCCTTCTCTGTGACCATTTGATCCCACTTATTTAATTCCTCAAATTGGGTAGGTCTAGTTTGTGACTTCCTATCATTCATTGTTTGTCTCAAGACATCTAGCTTTCAAATATTAAAGGTACCCTCTAAAGAAAATCTCAAGTTCTCTTCACCAGAGGTATTTTCATGTCAATCCAAAATCTATGTACATGTATAGAAACCAACTTTTACCAACATTCTGTTTGCAGACGAACCTGCTGTAGATATTGTTATCCCTTCATAGCAGGTATGCTAGGGGCTTTAGGCTTTCTCAACACAGCATCCATTAATTATTCCTGCTAAAGTAACCTGAAAACCACAGAAAACAAACTGTTAACCAACAACCATTCCCAGCACAGCCATGCCAAAGGTCAATCAATTACAGAGCAACTTTGACAGCAACTGACCAATGATAGCAAAACTCTGTGGTAACATCTCGTCAATCTCAGTGTGACTCCTCAGCCAATTAAATAACTGCAGTGCAGTTTCTCCGTGAATGAGAACATAATTGCTCAAGCTTTTCTCAATGTATCACGCACAGATAAATTAACAGAGGGTAGGAAGCACTAGAACTAGCACAGCAAGCATTGCAGAGAAATGGGAATGAGAGTGGGTCTGGGTATGGTGCTCTGAGCAGGTTATGAAGTTGGAGTAAGTAATAGCTGAATGACCCAGATGGAAGCACCGAGGTGGGAAAACAGTGCATCTAGTGTGGTATTTAAAACTGCCTGTGCTCTGCTTATTATTTATCTGCAGAAAGAAACACAATATGGCAGAAGATGCAGAATTACATCTTCAATACTTGGTTACGAATTACATGCACCATCCTTTCTTGAGTGTTAGTAACTAAAATTAAGTTCAAAGGGTGACAGTAGACCAGCTTACAGGTTGCTTGAATATGCCACCTTGGTATACGTATTGAGTTCTAATCACGACTTCGGAATGGCAAGCTGTATGAAATGGATAGAAAAGTATAGTAGGAGCCTGACCGATTGATTACGCAGTCAGATAGTTGTGGTGGCCAAAGTGATGTGATTGTGAGTGGGGGTTACTGTGAGGCAAATGAGGGCGGGCTGGTTAAGACAGAAATGAGTGGGTCGGCTAGGTAAATGCTGGACATTGGGAATTGAACTCACTTTGGCTGTATTGTCATCAGTCTCAAATCCTGTTTAGTTTGTGGGTGTCGAAATGGGCACAGGGAGAATAAAGTGGGGGGGCTTACCGGCCTGCGATTTTCATCCACACTCCCATTTAAAATGTACAATCCTTTACCACATTTCATTCAGTTAAAGTTATAATTTGGTTTTCTTGGGTAAGGGGTTAGAAATAGACATGTCTGTAAGATGGTGTTTAGGGTCACCTTTTTGTAGGGGTTAACCTATAGGAAGCACTTTAAAATGGTTGTGTGGAAGCCATCAATGAAAATCTATATTTAGGGCACTCCCCTATGGTCTTGTTTTGTGGAAGTATTGCCGAGGGCCATGACTGGGTACAGATGGATGGAAGTAAAGGACTGGGAGGCTCTAAAGTAGAATAACAGTGGGGTTATACTTGCAGTTTATGGTACCTCGTGTGCTGCTTGTTTTTTTATGTGCAGAAAATTAGCACAATGAAGCGTAGGATTTGGAGAAGCCCCCATATTGATACACAGCTCCCTTCCCGAAGTGTAATCCTGTAAATGATGCACGATTTACGTTCCTGGGTTTAGAGAAAAGGCCTTACTTTGAGGCGGATTCAATAAGTATATAAATTGCACTGGGTTCTGTGAACAACTTTTTGTTTTATTTCTCAAAGGGTCTCTTGTGTGCCATACAGTCACTTAGACTCATATCTAAAATATTTTAGCACATGCCCTAATTCATCTCTTAAAAATCTTACGTTGAAAGTATGCCCATTGATGAAGTTTTATGAACACCTAGTCAGTCCCTTGCCTGTCAAAACAATAGCTTTATGAATCAAAGCCATTTTTATAGATTCTACTAAATCAATAAGTGTAATTGAAGCAATGAGCTCAGCTAAACATTTTGTTACATTACTTCAATTTGTCTGATAGATTTTAGAAGTGAGATATACAAGAATACCCAGTGTTGAGCTGTACTATAGACAGCTCAAGATAAAATACTGGTTAGCAGTATTTATTTTGATGGACACATAAACACAGAGAATGACAATGATAAAAAATAACACAAATGTTATTTATTGCAGACGTAGACGACCCACTTAAGTCATCCCTAAAACATCTTTGCAAATTATGTTTTCTGACTAAATGCAGTGTTCTGGTAGCAGTCGTCTTGCTGCAAATTTCACGTATTTTGTTTCCAGTGAAAGCTAGAAAGATTAACACACCTCTTTAAGGAAATAATTCATTCCACCTTGCCGCAGTAGGGAGGAGAGAGAGAACACATTTGAGCTGGCAGCATGAAATATAAATGAACAGCACAGCAGGAAGAAAGTGTATGAGCCACTTAAGAAAGCTATCTAAGTAGAAGTAAGGAACCATCAAGAAATTAAGAAAGCCGCATTTCCAAGGTCCATTGTAACAGGAATAAGCACATAACATGGAAACGGTGTTTGTTATTCACACTCGAAAATGGCACTTTGTTATGTTGTGTTTCTTAATGTTGACTTTCATGGTAAACGTGTGTATCCAGCTAATCTTGCGAGGTTAAGAAAGTACATTTAATAGTTATGTGCATATGAAAGCGAACGCGTGCTTTCCCGCGGTTCTTTCATTCAGCAGTGCCAAAGCGGTGCTAATGAAATGTTAATGTTGAAATGCAAACACAAGCGGCTTTGTGTCCTGCATTAGTAATGACACGACGGGTCGCGTCACATTAGGGTCTGGGTGGCTGTTTATTTTTGGTGTAGGTCTATGGAGAATTTCTGAACTGAATCATATCATTTAAAGTGAAGCCTGCTTGACAGTTTAGAGCGTTCAGTCAGTGGCCTACCAAGGTCAGGTGGTACCAGGTGCAGAACATTTCTTGTCACCACCGGCTTGACAAAATGTCACAAATGTGTGTTTAAAACACATAGGGGATTTCTCAAGAACGTGCAATAATCATCGCCAAAATCAGTTAACGCAATCTTTCATATCACCGTCTATTGCGAGAAAATAACTCTGTGTTAACGTCCTATTCACAACACCTGGGTAACATGCAATAGTCTCCCGATAACGCGTCAAATGTCTGCGCTAAAATCACGAGAACGGCGATAAAAATCTATACCCAAACGTGAAAAAATTTGCGATGGGCCCCACTGTGATAAAAAATGCAGCAATAAGCAGCGCCACGCCTGCAAGTCCCTTTAGTCAGGCGGTAAAAAGCACTATAAAAGCGGCAACAAAAAACGTAAACAAAACACAGAACTGCAAAGCAACATGGAGGTACCGGAGCAAGTACAGAGGACAATCAGAACCCCACAACCCCCAAGGAGGACCAGCCTGGGATCATCATTGGTGAGACAGTGGCAGGAGTTGGGGGACCAGACACTGCACACAACATGACCTGGGCCAACAGCAACAGGGTGAGTAAAGACCAGGGACTGGGGGGACGGGGGAGATGGGCACAAAGGCACACATGCACAAGTAAGTATAGCACATCTGCGGACAAACTATGCCCAAGAGTCACAACTCCGACCAAGAGTCCAATTTACGCAAGTCTGCAACATCTCAGCACTCTATGAGCACAGAAGTGAAAGGCACCACCTGAAAGGGATAAGGAGTAGCCAAATCAGATCCGCATGGGCAACTCACCCACAATGCAGCACACAGACATAAGATGCAGAACACCCCAACATTAACAATAATGTGGTACAAACTGCAACACTTTCACAACAGAACAGAAGACACAACTGCTGCCGCTTGTGTTTAGAACATGGCCATTCGCATTTGGCATAGCAGGAAACTGTGAGATGACAATGTACAACTATAACCTCTCATCCCTGATGGCGTAGAAATGGCAAGTGTCCCATTTCAAATAGGCTCTCCTCATAAACAGTCACAATGTCAATCCGCATTTCCCCTTCACATTGCAGAGGGAGAATCAACACCTCCTACACAGCAGACCCAACAACTCAGCACTGATGATGAAGAGGACCTCCCCAACATCTACACCGACGTACTCCGACAGTTCAGGGACAACTCCCGCACCCCACCTCCCAGCTGCCTCCATAAGACCCCACCACCTAGACAGACCACACAGCATGAAGCACCCACCACCACGGCTGTCTCCCAAGACCCCCACAAACAACACATGGCCTTCCAAAGCTGTGTGTTAGGGTGCCAGGAGAAGACGTCAGACCAGCTGCGGGTTGGGTACGACCTCATAACAGCCAAACTGGATGCCATACGTGAGTGTCTAAGTCCCATCAGGGACCACTCACAAGCCCTGACAGACACCCACCGTCCGCTACTTGCTCTACAACAAGCCATGGCTGACAACGCTGGAGTCATGACTCTGTGCCAAGAACAACAGTCTAGTCAGAGTGACCCCAGCGATGTCAGCAAGGAGTTGTGTCACATGCGAATGATCATGGAGAACATGGAGCAGATGCAAGCCTCACAAATGGCTGCAACGGCTGCACACCAGCGAGATGTAGCTGTGAGTTTCCATGCCCTGCAGATCCTCGTCATGGCATTGCCACCACAAGGCTTGGCGCGGATAGATTCTGGTGCTACCACTCCATCCACATCTCCTCCTCCTGAAGTATCATTGCCACACAGTGAGGCAGACAGTCCACCCCTGGACCCTGATGTGTCACTGCCACACAGTGATGCAGACAAAACACCACCACCCGCATGTGAGGCACCTGACACATCAGAGGACGAAGATGATGATGAATCTGGCTTTGTGGTAAGAATGAAGTGGTGGCATACATCTCCGCCATGTGGCCGGGTTCAGCTTTGTTCGGCCCTCTGCACCATTCCCTGGAATAACACCTCCCACTGTCCCCCTATACACTGAGCGACACTCACCTTGGAACTCGACATGGACTGCCATATTTGGTTTGGTTACCAATGACACACAATCACACTGCGGACTGTAGTCTTCCACTCCCTATGACCTTGTTAATCCCGAAAGGACTCTGGCTGGCCCTCCACGGGCCACCAATGTAAATTGTGCTTTGCATGGCCTTTATCTGGTCCAGCTTAAACACTTCACTGAATGTGAATAAAACATTCCAATTCACGCAGATGTGTCATGGCCATGATCAATCAAGAATGAAAATATGGATGAATGTAGGGACAGTGATTCCACAAAAAGGTACCCCCTGGGTAATGCTATCAATGCGAAGGTATCGCCGTGACCCAGATAGGCATTGAGACACACATTGTCATACAAATCAACACTCATCACAGTTGAATACAAGTAAAGGTGCGTAGAATTTATTAGCATATGCGTGTCAGTACGGGCAAGATAAGTGCTGCAGTATGTCAGAATGAAGAACGTTGCCAAGCGCCTCTGTCCACCCTGGGGGAGTGCCTCACTTTTCACAGGTGTGTGTTAAGCCACGTTGTTGTTGGCTCATGTATTCAGAGTCCAGGCGAATGCAGCCATGTCCACTGTTGTCGTGGGATATGTGACCAAATCTCTAAGATGCAACAAAGTGTCTGGACATGTGCAATGTGTTCCAGTCTTTTGTGGCTGCAGGTACGTAGTTACTCGTCCATGAAAGCGATTGCAGCTTCATAGGCTAAAATTTCCAACATGAGGTCATTGTCGACTTCATCAAACAGGGCGGCGAGTCTATCCATTAGCAGGTCCGGACAGATGTGCTGCGTCCACCCCCTTTCACCAACTTGCACTGCAGCCCAATAGGGGAGCGGTTTAATGTGGTCACTGCCCACAAGGATTTGAGTAATCTCCCTGGTCCAGCTGCCAGCATGTGTGCCAAGCATCAAGGCATAAACAAAGAGAGGGACGAATATGGGCTATTTTTTAACGGGGTCCAGTGCACATGGCCAGATACAGCTAAACAACGAGAGGTACGCAGTTCCCCAGAAAGGAGGCTAAAACGTGGAGGGAGGGAGACTGAACCAAGAAGTGGGTGAAGGCACACCTAAGGGGGAATCCTCCCTTTTGGAACTAAAACCCTCACACACCCAGCAAGCTAGGTGTCATGCTTCATCATATGGATTTTAATCCCAGTCAGGTCGGCGGTGCAATACCAAGACGGGCACGCACCCATAGAGGGGCTCTTTGACGGAGACCTTTTGTATCAAGGCATCCCATAAACGGCTATCAAGGTGACACTCCTAGTCGTGTGCCAACAGGGGGTGCACACACATGTCGAAATCCAGGTCATCTACCATCCTGTTGGATAGGCAGACATCTATGCACACTCGAATATGCACAACCGACAATGCAACACAGGCTGAACGCAATTGACGTTGGCAAGGCGGAAGCTTAGCCATTAACTGATCTGCATCACTGCCAATGACAGTGTCCCCAGTAAATGCAGCATACGTGCACGGTAAAGTTCCATGTGACATGGGTTGTGCTTGTGTCCGGGATGTTCTGCTATTGCGTCAGTGGCTCTGGTTGAATCGGCACTGTTCTGACCTGTGCCATTTCTGTGGATGAAATGCCACAGCTCGGATCAATGAGAGGTTTTAATGTGCAACGGTTGTACGACTGGGATGGAAGTGTGAAGGCCATTCCATGCAAGATATCTTTGATCAGTTGTTCCTTCGTCGGGCTGCGCGTAGTGTGGGAGTCGTCATCAGCTGCTATTGTATCTGTCAGGGGGTGCCGGGCACATGCAATTCCGAGGTCGAAGTGCAGATGCGCTCCCACCTGATAGTTCAAACAAAGGAGCTTTCATCCGTAATGTTAGTTTGTTATCTGCTTGCATTCAGGAAATGTAATGTGGCTTGTTGGGGGTGGGATTTAGGATGTGTGCAACTTTGGGATTCATGTTTGACATGTCTTGCATGTGGCATATGAGTCGCATCACTGTGTGTTACATTGCCTCACAGCTGCTCCTCCCTCCCCCGAACCCATTTACTTATCTGAGCTGCGCAGTTGCATCACTTGAACTCCTACAGCACAATATTGTCATGCCTGAGTGCGCATGTCCACAAGCGTGACAATGACAATGTGATGTTGGTCGTTGAAGTTGGTGAGCCACATGAGTGTAGGCCTATGGTAAGGATAGGGCAGACTCAGATGTAGAGTACATGCCTGGCTGAACTGGTACTGCGAATGTGGCTAGGCATTTGGCTCATGCTGCGGCAATACAGATGCACACAACACTTGGCATGTATGATCCTGGACCCAGAGCAGTCAGGTGCTCATTCATTACTCCGTTTGTGCGAGTCCACCCTCCAGGTACATGCTATATTGCAGCATTGTTCCTTACAGGGGGGGCGACTTAGCTACATGTCCAACCTCTTACCCACTGCCTGAGGTGACGTATTTGCGTCCGCTATCCACTGCATAATGCAATGTGGGAGGGCCCGGGGCCATCATTCATACATAATGACTACAAGAACACACTTGGATAGGTCGTGGAACTGGCTACGGGCACGTGCGCCTGGCCTCTTTTTATCACTAGATCACATATCCAGATTCACCTGTGCTGGATGGGTGTGGGGTGAAGTGTGAGCCAGCCCTCAGGGGGTGGTTGGGGCTGGCAACAACTTAAACAGTGATCACTATTAAAGTGGAAACCGAAAACACCAACATAACACAAACAACTGCAGAGTATCATGAAGGTAGCAGGAGCAAGTACAGAGGTCACCCAATATTCTATCAGAAGGGGCCATGACTTGTGGTGCACTGAGGTAGGGGCACCAGCGCTGAGCGTGCTCATGTGAAGAAATGGTCAATGATTGTGTCCTTTCATGATATTCCTGCAGCAGCTGCAGTGGGGTGTGTTACACCTGCCTCATCTTCCTCACCATTGTCCCAGGTCTTCCATACTGCCTGAGGTGACATTGATGAGTAGGCAGTACGTAACTCAATCATAAAGGGTCCATGGGTTGTGGTGCACAGAGTTAGTGGCACCTGTGGCGCTCAGTGGGTGCGCAGCCATAGACGATGCGTTGTCCGTGAAGGTCAGGAAGGTCAGATTGGATGTGTGTGAGCCAGCAGGGGCCCACAGCCGCGTGGCGATGACTTGTGGTGCACAGAGTTAGTGGCACTGGAGGCGCTCAGGGGGTAGGCGGCCGGCAATGATGCGTGGTCTGTGCGGGCCACACTGGTAGCAATGTCTGTTGCCTACAGGACTGCGTCATCTGCAATCGCAACTCGATCCGAATCCACAGGCACGTGGCGTTGACTTGTGGTGCACAGAATTAGTTGCACCGGAGGTGCTCAGGGGGTGCGTGGCCAGCGTTGATACATCGTCCGTGCGGGCCACACTGGAAGCAATGTATGGGGCCTACTGGCCTGCGTCATGAATTAATCAAGACTGGATTAGAATTGTGAGACCTGCTGACCGCAGTGTAGGTCGACGGCAGTAGTCAGCACAGACATAACTCCATGGTACTGTGCCGCTCGGTTCGCTGGGGTCCTCTGTCAAGGAGGCCGGTGGTCACGGCAATGGCCTCCTGGCAGGGTGAGGGCTGCCACCCTGGCAGACACGTTGGCCTTCCCGGAAGCGAACAACGCCCAGAGCCCCGGCCTATTTATTCACACTCCTATCCTTGACTGGCGTACGCTGGACCAGCCCACTCTGCTTACGCTTACAGAGGAGGGACACAGCTACATGACCGAGGTCTTCCCCACTGCCTGGGGTAACATGCCTGCATTCACTGTCCACAACACTACGAACACCAGCAATATATGTCCACATGGACAGGTCTGTGCTCTGCATACTGAGGTCTGTCCAGCACATCACCGCCACACTTTACATTGATTTTATTTATTTAATTACACAGTTACTTAAAACCATTTGCAATATGTTAGAATGATTTAAAAACTGAAAATTTAAGATTTTCTTTTTTACAATTATAAACACTTTCATTTCATAAAACCTGCAGAAGGAATATTAAAAAGTTTAAAAAAAAACTCTCAAATTAATAAATTGAATAATATATGAAGCATTATGAGGGAAGTGAGTCTTTGTCCCTTGCGAGACTGTTTTCTCGCAGTTGGAGCGCTC
The DNA here is from genome assembly GCF_964261635.1 of Lissotriton helveticus. Lineage (NCBI taxonomy): Eukaryota > Metazoa > Chordata > Amphibia > Caudata > Salamandridae > Lissotriton > Lissotriton helveticus. Next base: position 199,187,800 of record NC_136060.1, read on the forward strand.
TTCTTTATTAACAAGTCTGGAACGCACTTCTTCCATAAATTTCCCAAGTCTGGCCAGGTCAGTCGGTACAGTGGAGGAAAATAGAGCCAAAACTTGGCATTGTAGGCATTCTTATTCATGGGTGACTTGCCTCCTTCATGCATACTTGGTTCCCACTCTCCCCATACTCTGTTATTGTGTGGCAGAGGGGCCATGCCATTTTCAGAACGTCCGCTGTCCTGTTCTGTGCTTCCTTGGTGGTAGTCGGGGGGAGGATGTGGTCCGGGGGGGCATGGGGGTGGTGGCGGTGGGTGTTGAGGCCCTCTTGGGTCTCCGAGCTGCATGATCGGTGTCTCCATGACATGTGTTGGTCTTCAGATGTGGCTCTGGGCTGGGCTCCCTTTCATACTGCAGGTAGTCATCCTGCTAAACACCAGTAAAAGGCAGGTGTTAAATCCCTGTTGCTAACGCGCCTTTTCGCCTGTTTTTGGATCGAATAGCAGATCTGGCTGGTTGTTGAGTATATCGCAAAGTAGTGCTTTCATGTTTTTTTGCACTGGAATGCCTACTCTACATATCTTTAGTGTTAGTTGTCGCTGTCATCCGTGGCGATGTTTTTTGCAGAAGCTATCGCTGGAAAACTAGTGATATCGGCAGTTTGCACCAGCTTGTGAATGGGGCGATAATTCCTTGTGAATATGCCCCATATGTTCGCCATTTTGTCACCCCCCTCAGTGATGACACGTGGGGTGGCCCGCACCCACTGCACCCCCTTCATACTTCCTACGCTACTGCGCTCAGTACATTTCAGTGAACCCCACAGATTTCGTTTCAGAGACCATTTATTTTGGCATCAAATAGTCTAGTGGTTCTAAACCGCAGTTCAAAATGAATGTTTGGCACCTTTGCATAGATTACTGTTTTCAACACAACGCCGAGGGTTGTGATGAAAACCTTGTATCCAGGACGTTACCATATCAAACAACCCAACTGCTTTTAGGGTGAGAGGATAGACAGCATGTTAATTGAATTATACATTTGTGTACAATTTTACTCTGATTGCAGTTGGGCAGCTTCCAATGAAAACCAAAATATAATGTGGTGGATTTAATTATATATGTTATGTTATGTTATTTATTTTTTGTTATGTTATGTTATGTTATTTATATTTTTATAGCGCACAGCTGCCCCAGCAAAGGGGCGTCCTGGCGCTTTGACAGACGCTATAACATAACACACAATAAAAGAAAAGAAATTAACTAGACACTGGAAACAGGAAAGTTTTGATCGCCTGCCTGAAGGCGAGCAAATCCTCAAGAGCTCGGATATGGACCGGGAGCGAATTCCAAAGGCCTGCCGCTAACACCCTGAAGGACCGACCACCTATTCTGCTCAGCTTAAAGCGTGGACAGACAGCCAAATGAAGCCCCTCAGATCTCAAGGATCTCGCAGGCACATAGGGCATGAGTAGATTGGCGAGTGCCGGCGGCGAAGAAGATTTCAAAATTTTGAAGGCCAGACACAGCGCCTTGAACTTAATTCGCTGTCTGACCGGGAGCCAATGCAAGGCCGTGATGGTACCAGACACTGAGCAATGTCTGGGGAGGCCCACAATGGCTCGTGCCGTGGCATTTTGTACTCTTTGAAGCCTAGAGGCCTCTGCTTGATTCACCCCTAACAGCAGTGAGCTGCCGTAGTCCAGCCGAGATAGGATTGAGGCCTGGACTACGAGCTGTCTGGTAGGGGGGTCAAAGTACTTCAAAACCGGCCTAATGCCGCGCAATATTCCGTAGCACGTGGCAGCTACCTTCTTGGTGTGATCCCTGAAGGTAAGCGCCGAATCCACCCAGACTCCTAGATTTCTCACTCCAGCAGCTGGAATAGGAGTGACACCAAGCTCTGATGGCCACCACTGGTTACCCCATAGCTCAGCGTGCTTCCCTAGAACCAACACCTCCGTTTTGGTGGCATTCAACTGGAGGCAGTTGGTGCGAAGCCAGCTAGCTACTGCCAAGAGACCCGCGCGGAATCTGGGGGCCGCCACTTCAGGGTCTCCACTAAGTGTCACCGCTAGCTGTGTGTCGTCCGCATATGAGGCCATCGTAAGACCCCACTGTTTGACGACACCAGCCAACGGTTTCACATAGAGGTTGAACATTGTAGGGCTCAACGAAGATCCCTGTGGTACTCCCGATCTCAGGGGATAGGTGGCGGATTGGCCAGGTGGTATAGCCACTTTAAAAGAGCGATCTGCCAGAAAGGACCGAAACCACTGGAGAGCGACATCCGTCACTCCCGCCTCCTGTAAGCTTTGGATAAGTATTTGGTGGGACACAGTATCGAAGGCAGCGCTTAGATCTAATAATATAAGCGCTGCAGTATGACCTGAGTCAAGTACCTGGCGAAGATGTTCCAAGATGTAAAGTAATGCCGTCTCGGTACTGTGTCCTGACCGGAAGCCGTTCTGACTGGGATCCAAAATCTGGTTACGAACCAGATGCTCAGACAGAACAGAATTGACGTAGGCTTCTGTTACTTTAGCAATCCAAGGCAACAGGGAGATAGGTCGGTAGTTTTCTGGCAGTCGGGGGTCAGAGTTGGCTTTTTTTAATATAGGAGTGACCACTGCCTGTTTCCAAGCCGCGGGTACCATTCCACACGACAAAGACATATTGATGAGATCCAATATGGGGTTACGGCATAGCGGGGAAAGTGTGTTAATGAAGGCTGGCTTTAACGGGTCCGCAGGGGAGCCTGACTTGACCCTAAAGCTGAACCTGTCGAAGGCCTCAACCGACAGTTCAAGTAAAATAGCCAGGGGCTCATGCTCCGGCGTATCAGAGACAGTAGCTTCTCGATCCTGGTGGAGTGTGTCGAACCCAAGATATATTTTTTCCACTTTCTCCACAAAAAAGGAGGCCAATTTATCACAGTGGGAATCTGTGCAAATCACCTCTGATGAGGATCTATTTTTCATAAGGTCCTTCAATACCTTAAAAATCAATTTTGAACGGTTGGTGATGGTCGCAAATTCATGAGCATAGAATGCAGCTCTAGCTCTGCAGATAGCTCTATGGTACAATTTCAGCTCAGTAAAATACCGGGTTTTCAAGGCAGGGTCATATGATCGTCTCCATTCCCTCTCTGTTTTTCGGCAAGATTTTTTCAATTCTGCGAGAGACTCATTATACCAGGGACTAGGTGTTTTTGTCCGGCCTTTCGCCCATCGTAGAGGTATAAGAGAATCCAGGGCGTCGGTGATCCAAACGCAGAACTGTTGGTAACCTTGTTCCACATTGGTAAAATTACTCAGAGGTTTCCGCTCTAATATACCGTAGAACTCTTCCAACGTAAGCTTGTGCCATGGCCTTTTAAGGGTTGGTCTGTCCATGGATATAAAAGGCTTATCGTGGACCGGACAGAAAGCTTCTAATAACAGATGATCAGTCCAGCCCATCAGCCTCGGATCTGACACCCTTAGCCCATCCAGTGTGGAAAAGAAGGGGTCAAGGATATGGCCTCCAACGTGGGTGGGAAGGGTGACGAGCTGAGTGAGTTGGAGAGCTTCCAAATCCGCCAGCAGGGAGCTCACGGTAGTGGATGACCCATTATCAAAATGTATGTTGAGGTCACCCAGGATGTTAAAATTGGCGCAGCCAAGCGCTGTAGAACTGACCATGTCGGCCAGTGCGGATCTAAAGATAGAATCATTGCCAGGGGGGCGGTAGACCAGCAGCCCACTGAAGGTGAACTGATGGGAAAAGGCGATTTTGAAGATGGCACTTTCACATGCGGGTAGTCCTGACGGCTTCCATTCAGCCGGAAAGCAGGATTTGACTGCCATAGCGATACCACCACCTCTTGTGGTCCTATTAGAGGTAAAGATGGTGTAGTTCTGGGGAAATGCCAGATTCAATATGGCAGAGTCAGAATCCTGAAGCCAGGTTTCTGTCATTAAGAAAACATCAGGATCCTCTTTATCTATCAGATCATAAATGGCCAGGTGATGCTTTACAAGAGATCTCACATTGAGACACCAAATACGGAGATCTCGCGATACAGTACGTGTCCATGTAACAAGGGCGGCATTTTCCAAGAAGCATATTTTGGTAGGGCTCTTAAGAGACCAGCCTTTGCAGGCGCAGCTATATGGTCCAGCTAAAGGGTCCACCGGCTTACACGCACACCCTTTGGACGAATGACCTAAGGCCAACAGCTCTGACCGTGTGTATGACAACATACCTGGTAGGAGCAGCAATACAACGCTGAGAAGAGATGGGAAAGCCGAGCCTGCCCCGCCGGTTCACGTAACCAGCAAATCTTGGACTATTTCTGTGTCAGGATAAAAGTCCATTTAGTAATCAACTACACACCTCCACTTAAACGGGAGAGCCAACCTTTGGGGCTCATTATGTTGGCAGTGAAAACGCCACCGGCAGCCTGTTGGTGGCTGTTTCACCGCTATGGTGAAGCACTTCTCCGGCCGCCAAATCACAATGGCGGGCGGTGAGCTGGCGGACGCAAAGTCCATACACCATGGGTCTGCCACAGACAATCTTTATGATTGCCTGGCGGACCCACCCCACATCTGCAAAATGGTGGCAATGCCTAGCAGACACCCTCTGCCATATTATGATGCTGCATCCCCACCAGTCGGTGTATGGCAGTCCAACTGCCATTCACAGGATGGCAGGGATGTTCTTTGGGGGCCCTTTGTGGGCCCCCATTCTGTTGGGGAGGTGGGTGTGCACTGTGGGAGTATCTATTGTACCACCCTACATTTCACTGCACTAGGTGGCAAATGTTCCAAAGGAGTTCCAAGAGCTGTTGTTTTTGGGGTAAAGACTGGGAGAGCACACTGGAATGAAAGGCCTGGGAGGGGATGGGCAGGATTGAGGGGGTAATAGTGCATTGAAGGTGCAGGTAATTTCTCAGGCTTTCTGTCTTCTGCTGAAAGAAGGAGGCTAATTCTTCACAGTTTAGAAGCAGTTGGTTCCCACCAGTGGCTGATTCTGTGTGTGGTTCGATTGTGCTTTTAGGAGATCAATTATTTTTTGGGGTCGGTTACTGGCTTGATCGAGTTGGTTTCTGAAGAAGTCTTCTTTAGAAGTTCTGATGTTTTTGTAGTAACTATTCCTTCATGATCTCAGGTGCTTGAGATGATAAATGGACGGGTCAAAAATCTATTGACGGTCGGCTAATCTCAAGTTACGTCTTTCTGTGTTGAGACTACTATTGTACCATGGATTGGAGATTTTAATGGGCTGTACTGAATACAAATATATGTCTTCTTTCTATAACTTCTGTGTGAAAAATGTGTACTATAATGCATGTACCAAAAACTAAGCATGAATTTGGAAGGAAGTATTGGACCGTAACATATGGAATGTTCCTCAGCTTAAACACTGTATGACCCCAAAATATGCACACCGATGGAGGTGCGAGTGTCACTCCACTAGCAACGGGTCAGACGTGATCGGTAATCAGCTGACAGTAATCGTGTTGGTTGGTCACTTCAAGCACCTCTGCTCCGGATGCCTTGGAGCAGGTTCCTCCTGGTGTAGTGGTGCAGAGTGTGATGTCGGGTGTCGGTCAAGGAATGTAGAGAGCTGGTCATACCCATTCATCCCACAACAATTCACAAAATGGTGGGCTCCTTCACCTGCACCTCACAGCCCTACATATTGATGTGAGCAAGGATCATGCAATGCTTCTACCATCACCTACTCAGAGGCTGGACCTACCTGTCCAAGGCTCACAGAAGGTGTAATCGGGTCAGCCAGATCACCAAACAGTCATCACGATCCCTCCTCGGCTCAACAGCATAGTTTCGGGAGAGGCAGCAGAGACCCACCCTGATAGCAAGGAAACAGGTGTTGGAGCACCAGGTTGCCATCAAGACTATATGAAAGTTAGGTGATAAGCGTTATCTTCATAGCTTCATCGTGGGGTAAATGAAGTACGGCTTATCAGGGATATTCTTAAAAAGGTGATCACTAGTGTGGGAGCCTCTCCCAGGCTCGACTTTCTAGCGGCCTTTTTCTTCAAGATACTGGACCATGGCAAGGCTGCACCTTATTTGCAGATTATATGCACCCCGTTGATAAAGAGGGCCTAGATTATTATTGGCTTCTGACCAGTGTTTAATTTGAGCTGGTGGTTGCCAGTGGGGCCATCACGCTTTTTTGGGGGACTGGCACTCTTGCAGTAGACATTTTCCGAGTAAAGAGAGGGAAACATGCACAGTTCGGAAGGACAGAGGAAGAGAAAGGCGACAAAACCATCACAAAGGGAGACAGCAGGAACTAGCAGCAGTGAGATAAATGGAAAGGGAGAGTCTGGTATTGCTTTAAACAGACCCACCAGGATAGTGCAGCATACATTAGTAAATTTAGGGACGCAACCATGGGAATTTAGAAGGACAAACATTGAAATTTTGTGGCATTTTAGTGGTGAATTATTTTAGTTTCTTTTTAAAAACAATACAAGAATTGACCCCAGGGGGTCCCGCTGCATGCCAAAGGGCAGCCTTCCCAAAATCTTTTTTAAAACATATTGCCCCCAGAAGATCCTGCAAGAAGCCTACAGGCTGTGAACCTAAATTCATTCTTTTATGAAAAAATAGTGCCCCAGCGTGTCCCAAATTCTGTCTTTAAAAAAAAAAGTGCCCCAGGTTATCCCACCACATACCCATGGGCTACAGACCAAATTCTTTCTTTTTTGAAAACATAGAGTCCCAGCGGGTCACGCAGCATGACAAAGGTAGGCGGGCCCAAATTATTTTCTAAAAACAAATATTGTCTTGGGGTCCTTTCATATGGCGATGGGTGGCAGGCTTGAATTCTTTATTAAATTAAAATAAAATAGTGCTTCAGGGGATCCTGCCATATGCCTACAGTCGGCAGGCCCGAATTCTTACTTTTTAAAGAAAAAAGTGCCCCAGCGTGTCCCGCCACCTGCCTATGAGCAGCGTGCCCAAATTCTTACTTTTTGAAACAAAAATGCACCCCAGCGGATACCCCCACATGCCTATGGGTGGCAGCCCCGAATTCTTACTTTGAGAAAAAAATTGTGTGCCGGCCGAAATTCTTACTTTAAAAAACAAAAAACGAGTGAGCCAGAATGACCTACTGCATGCCCACGGGGGCGGGCCCAAATTCTTTCTTTCTTTTTAAATCATGTTCCTACAATCAAACCTTCCACTTTCAGCCTGTGGATGGTGGAATGCTGAGGGCAGGGGAAGAGGAGCAGAAAAACTGCATATCCTGCCGGGTAGGGATAAATCTTACTTGTGATTTGGTGTCCTGGTCTGAGCAGCAGCAGTTTTCTCCAGGCACCTCTAGGAAGGAGGATGCGATGCAGCAGGTGAGTAAACAAACACCTCACCTGCTCACTGATCCTGTCCTTTTATTTGGCTCAGTAGTCAACACTGTGCCAATGAATGGAATTTCACGGACACTTTTGTAAAATGCATTGCCTTTTCACAAAGCTGCCAATTTTGAGATTTTTTTGCAAATCGCAAAGTCCAGCATGAATGTTTATAGAGGCACCAACTGTATTTAAGACTACCATCATTGGTGTTCAGTGCGCTGATATTTAATTGCACCGGCAGCAGGTTTCTGAGCAGAAATTTGCACATCTGCATTCTCCTCTCTACAAATCAAGCACTGTTTCTGACAGTTGCACTCACAAAAGAGTTGGTATGGAGTCTAATCAGGACAGGTAGGATGCTGGGCATCTGCGGTAGGTGGGCAATTATTGTTCACAGCATATGGTCACAATAACAAAAGGCAAGTGTTATACACTAGATTGTTTACAACAATACCCAGATTTCTTAATGGAGCATTGATCATCGATAGTCACTATACTACATTGATCCTAGCAACTGACCTCTCCTCTTCCCAGTTCAAATGCAATTAACCCCCATCTCTGTCCTGTGAATTTGTGGTTTGGGTATTGTTAGAACTGGGGGTCTCTAGTTGGCAGGGGTAGGTACCACTGTCCAAATAGGGACCCTTGCTTCTAGTCGGGGTAAGGAGGAAACCCTCTGAGATAACCCCTGCTCACCCCCTTGGTAGCTTGGCAGGAGCAGTCAAGGCTTATCAAAGGCAATGTGTAAAGTATTTGTACCAAAACTCACAGTAACACAGTGAAAACACCACAAACTGACTCCACAACAGTTTAGAAAAATGAAGGTTTTTTAATCTAAACTACAAAAGACCAAAATGACAAAAATTCAACATACACAGTTCAAGAATATGGTTGCAAAAGAGTTCTTAATGTTAAAATATTCCATAGTTGCGTGAAAAGTTCACAGTTGTGTCACGAATAGCCAACAGTACCTTTCGATGCGACAAAGTTCCAAAACAGAAGCTGTGGAAAACAAGCGATGCGACACTCCTGAGACCTTGGGGAGGCAATGCGACAATTCCCCTGGATGTAGCGGCGTGTTGCGATGACTCCGATCTGTATGGGGAAGGTTGCGATGACTTGTATGGATTCCGGTGCGGACGTTCCGTAGTGAAAAAGGCTCGCAAAGGCACGATACGATGATTCTCGGGGCTCTGCGACAATTCTCGCAGCGACGTGATCTCACCCAGCGATGACAGGCTCTGCGACGATGTTCCCAGTGGCGGAAATCTTCCCACTAACGAAGGGTGCGGCGTCTTCAGGTGCTGCGACGATCTTGGTCTTCGTAGCGGCGGGAATTTTCTCGCTCGGCCGGGATTGCGATACATTTTCTGTAGCAATCTCTTTAAAAGCTTGGTTTCCAGCTCCCCAACACAGGTACAACTTCCAGAGGCACCAGACAGGGGCCACACACTCCAGGAAGGACAGAACTCTCTCGGTAGAGTTCAGGGCAGCTGGGGGTGAAGTACTTTTGTTCCTGGGACTTCATAACAGGGAGCCAGCTCTCTCTCAGGCCCTTGGAGATTCCTTCAAGCAAGGGGACACAGCACAAAGCAAAGTCCTTCCCCTCTCCTTGGCAGCAAAGCAACAGCAGGTCAGTCCAGTAGAGCAACAGCTGGACAGTCTTCCTTCTTCAGTTTCTGCTTTCTCCTTTGCAGAGGTTCCTTCTTGATTCCAGGATGATCTAATTTTCTGTTGTCAGGGGTCCTGTATTTATACCCCTAAAAGTCTTTGTTCTCTTTGTGCAAGTGGACCCTGACCAGTTCTGGGTGTTCCTTGAGCACTTTGTTTTTCTGGCTTCTCCTTTCCTTTAAAAGTGAGGGGCAGGGTCGTCAGCCGCCCAGCAGGAGGTGGAGCCAGCATTGTGGAAGGCAGGCACAGCCCTATTCAGGCCCAGGTGCTATCTCCTCCCACCACTCAAGTTGCAAATGTAGTCATTCAGCCTAGGGCTGACCCAGCCAGCCTCCTGGGGGCTCCCCAGCCCCTTTCACTCTCAAACCAGACAGTCAATTCACAAACTGGCCAAGGCACACAGAAAGGTCAGACAAGAGAACAGCTACTTTCTAAAAGTGCGGTTCTCAAACACAGGATTTAAAAACACCTTTCCTAAAAGATCTGTTATTAAATTCTGAATTCAGGGATACCAGAATTTTATGTCCTATCTTGTTCCTATTGGAAGATATGCTGGTAGCCACTGTAGCCAGCATCCCCCATGATAGCCTATGGAGTAAGATAGCCTTACAGCAGTGAAAAAACGAAAATGGCTGTAATTCACTACCAGAGCATGTCACCTGCACAAGTACATGCTCTACCTTTTACATACACTGCGCCTTGCCCAAGGGGTACCTTGGGCCTTCCATAGGGGTGACCAATGTGTACAGAAAGGGAAGGGTTAGGCCTGCCCATTGGGGACACTGACCAGGAGGACACGGCAGTTCACAGACTGCACACAGGCACTGTGGTGGCAGGCCTGAGACACCCTTTAGGGCTACTCATGTGGGTGGCACAATCAGTGCTGCAGGCCCACTAGTAACATTTGTTATCACCAGCCCGGGCACACGCAGTGCACTTTACTATGGACTTCTTGGTAATACAAATATGCCAATCATGGATAACCAATTACAATAACAATTTACACAGAGAGCATAGGCACTTTAGCACTGATCAGCAGTGGTAAAGTGCCCAGAGTCCTATTGCCAACAGCCACGGGTCAGGAAAAGTAGGGGAGGAAGAAGCAAACATTTTGGGGATAACCCTGCAAAAAGGGCCATTTCCAACAGGTATCATTGCTGTGTGGATGGTCCAGCATTCTGAGTAACATATTCATGATTTTGTTTAAACTACATAACTCTGATTGCAGGATAGAAACATTCCTAAATAGTACATTCCTGCACTCCAGTATGGTAACCATGGACATCAGTAGCCCGGTGTTATCTGGCCATGTCCTGGTAGTGATGACTTTAAATTGGACAATGGCAGCCTGCTTCTACCCTGGCAATGACAGATGAGTGAAACTTTTTTCGAGATGCCACTTTGAGAAATTTAATTGGGAAAGCACTAACCCATTACTTCAAACAAAAATACCAATTGCGAGGTATAAAGGAATGCGGTCTGTGCAGGAGTGGCATGTGCAGATAAGAGCGGTAGTGAAATGGGGCGAAGTCAGAGAGATTCAACAGACAACAACAAGGGAAAATGTATTAAATAATTACATTTCCCTTGTTGTTGTCTGTCGAATCCCCCCACCTGCCCCACCTCTCTAACCTGCACTGGCCGCTCCTGGGTCTGTGACACAACAAAGACAGTGTTGTGAGAAGAACCAATTGCCTACTGCGTTTACCATGATGGCTCAATGTAAATGTGTAAAGAGCTGATAAAGGCTGGAGTGGTACTTGAAGACCTATTGATAGCTGAGGTGTCTCAGGAAATGCCTTAAACTCTACAACAACATTGTGAGCAGGGGGAAGAAGAGTGACAAGTTATTAGTCTATAAAATCAGACTGGCACCCTCAAGGAATTTGCGGCCACATGTACAAAGCCATTACATGGTCACAAACCCGGAGATTTGCTAAATCACAGGGTTTAAAACCGCAAAATTACTTTTTTTTTAACTCCTATTGCAATTTGGAAAGCTCCTACCAATACACAAAGGGAGTTTACCAGTGCATTCTGAATCGCACATAAGGAAGGGTCATGAAGGGATGTCCACTCCTAATTGAGACTCAGAATAAGGTGCATCAATGGTCTGTGACAGCAATTGTGCTTGACAATGATTGATAGGTTACTGACATTTGCAAAGGGGAATTGTGTTCTCAGCATATCGTTTGATTCTCTACCAGTTCCAGAATAATGATTGAGCAGGACATCTAACTCTCAGCTATTAGTTTGTTTAGAATTTTATTGAGATGTGATAGAAGTCCTAAAAGCAGCTAGCAGTCTCCAGCAGATAGAATTCCTAAACACATACTGTGGAAGCATTATGAGTTATCAAGTCGCTAACCAAAAAAAGTCCCAGACCCAGGAAGCTTCTGAGTCACATTCTGTAAGCTGCATGAAGTCTCTTTAGTTACATATCCTGCATTAGTCTACACCTCTTCCTAACATTGGTTGCAGTGAAGCCCTCCATGATGATTCAACTCTCACTTAGCTGCTAAAGCTGGATAACGAATCTCTTCCCTGGGAGCTGTATATGGCAATCACATTACTGAATTGCAATGTCAAAATCTATAGTTAATTCTAGTGGAGCGGACTGACAGTTTGTGACCAAACATAGTTTCACTATAGCACTCAGAGTTTATAAATAATTCAACATCTTACGATAATGTAAGATCAGCAAAAACTCTAATGAAGGTGGCAGTACACAAAAAACCCTAGGTCTCCCCTGTCTTCATGCAGAGAGGCATTCATGAGGAGTCTTGTGGAGTCGATGCAACTTCCAAGAACCTGAGGAGACTGCCACTCTTCAACAAAGACACGATCTCCCGAAGACAGCGGCTCTGTTCAGTAAACTCCAACTTCAAGGACTCCAGATCCGGGAGGATCCGCAACCCCTGCCACACTCTGCACTCGATGACCACCGCCCAAGTCTGAGTGACTCACCTGTCCAGTGAAGTGTCATCAGTGATCCGGACCTCAAATCCATCGGTGGCTGACCTCTCCTGGCCCCCACGAAGTCACCTGCATCCTCTGCAGGAAGAGTCACTTGACCGCAACCGGCTCCGGTAAAGAAAATCAGACCCCAGAGGGCTCAGCTGTATCCTCAGCCCTGACCATGGGGAGCCCAGCTGGTGGTGCCCAGCCCTCCTTCGATATGTGAACTTACCTGCCTTGTCGGTGGTCACCTTCCGCCAGTCTCCTGGTGGGAGCGTGCAGCCTCTTTGTGCAATCAAGATTCCCGATTGAAAAGCATTGTGCGCCCCATGCTGATTTGCACTCTGCACCAGGCTGCCCCCATGCCTCATGTGGTGTAAGCTTGGTGCTGCCTTGTGCTACACCGTGCTTGCTTTAACCACCAGGGCATGTGCCCTCAAACAAGGCCCCAGAGTGCACAAGTTGCAGAACAATCTGCACCTTGTTCCGTGCCCCCTGTCTCCATTAACTAACATTTGTTCCAGTGACTTCTGTACCCTGTGGCCCCAGTGCCGCTTTTGGTGCAGTACCTACCTCAATCGGTATACAACCTTTACAACGAAACTTTTACAACGACCTACCATTACAACGAAACTTTTACAACGCAAACTATTACAACGCATTGCTCTGGGGGGCGCTCTAGGATAGGGAATAGGTTAATTTACTATCCAATAACCTTCCCTACTATCCACGGGGACTGGAGTTGGAATAGTAAATTAAACTATTCGCTATCCAGCACCCCAAAGCGCTATGCGTTGTAATGGTATGCGTGGTAAAAACCGCGTTGTAAAGGTAGGCGTTGTAAAAGTATGCGTTGTAACGTCATACATCCCCTCAATCTAACCCTTGCCCAGTGTTAGCCTAAACACCCAAAGACTGAAAGAGTAGGTTGTGTACTTACCTTCTAATGCATTTAACTGTTTTCCTTCCACAGAATTGCATTGCATTTCTCCTATTGCATTCAAATGTCCATCTTTTACAACTGCCAAGTTTGCTACGGTTTTTGATTGACAACAAAAAACATACTATAAAGTATTCCTATTGCCTCTGAAAGACAATTCCTACTGCATATTTGAAAGTATTACGACTTTTGAAACTGTTACTTACCTGCAACGGAGTTCCTCTTGGTTCTAAAATATAAGAACAAAGTAATAACTTTTTATATACAAAACAATTGGTCTTGGATTTGGTCTGTGAGTGTGTGTAATCATTTCTTGCCTGAGTGTGTACAGCAAATGCTTAACACATCTCTCAAAAGCCTAACTGCTCGACCACACTTCCACAAATAGAGCTTTTGCTATTATCTACTTAAGCCTCTGTAAGGCTCTGGGGAGCCACTGAACTCTGTGCACACTATATCTTACTTTGGTATATGCTGTGCATAGGTAGAACAGCATATATAAATAGAAAGCACTTTTAATTGTGTTTTAGGGCTGCCTCAATTATCCATGACTGATAATTAAAGGGAACAAAGACAGAAAAGTCACATAACAAATGAATACATATTTTTTTATTTATAACTCTATTTAGTGGCAAAAGGACGTCTTTCCAGGCTCTTTAAACAACACAGGGCTGGAATTTTTCTTTTGGCAACCCTACTTTATATTCCTTTTCATGAAATGCATTCTCACACTACCCCAAAAAATGTAAAATGCAAATCTAAGGAATAGGGAGAGTGGGGGCCCAGGGGTTACTGGAACTAGAAAAAAAGCGAAGCCTCTGTAACCAGTTTACAAAAGGTATCTAAATACGCTAATGGTCTTTAATGACCTGTGAAAAACTCGGGCTGCTGGAGATAAGACTCCAGCCACTGCCCAACCGAGCACCCAGCAGCTCCACCTGGACTGCAGTAGCCCGGGCTGAGACAGACAACGGGGAGGAGGGGGGCTGAAGCCCTTGTAGTCCTATGGGCCTGGGCAGAAGTGTGACCGGGAATGCGCAAACCCCTTTCTATCACTCCACAGCCCTCCTGGGGGTAGTGCCCTACAGTTTGAATACCCTTGGTCAATAGGCATGGGGGAAGATCAGCAGTCCGAAAGCATCAAACTCCCAAAGGCAGTCATCAAAGGAATAGCAAGCAGCCTCTCCTCAATAATACTAAAACCTAACTAGCTAGGAACACTCATTAATGTAAAGTCACATAAATTGTATCAAACATTATTAGGAGTTCAGGCTCCCTGTCCAATGGGGACAGATCATCCAATGGCTTCTCCATCCATTCCCACAATAAACATTCATGTGGATATTTGACTCTACATTATTGCGAGACTTTATAACATTAGTTAAAGTTCTCATGAGAACCTTCTTACCTAAACTAAAAGAGGCACTATGAGCTCAGCATGAATACAAAGACTTTTCAGAGACGCGGAGGCAAACTATCAATAATGTTCGGATGTAGTGTGCATACAATATCTAAATCATTATTTATAATAACAGTCACAGCAAGTCTCATTGCATTTGAATGAATGAACTAGCATGGGGTGAAGAGCTGAATGAATACAAGGTTAGAATCAGCTCATTCCTAAACCAAGTTGCTAGTGCTTGGCAGAATATGCCAAACAAATGTCTAGCCATGAGCAAAAGTCGAGAGGAAAATGGCTTTCTGGGCCTTAATGAAAGGGGCACAATTAAGAATCACTGCTTAGTGAAAAAACGTTTTTAAAACAAACATTAATTAGTAAACATTATATGAGGACTCTTACCCCTACAATTGAATAATTAGGACATTTTGCAGATCTACAATGTTCCTACACATTCCATGTGATGTGCATCGTTTATCTAGGTGTTGTTTTTCTATGTGAAAACATTTCTGCAGTAGTTTAAACAGATTCTAAGGTGTAATTCTGACATGGTCTGCAAGGCGAATATTTATTTTTATTTATTTTCCTTCACTTCACTTCTACCAATTCTCTATTACAAAGAACAGAGTGGTTTTTGGAAGGCTTTATTTTATGTTAGTTTATGTTATATCAAATTATGTCACATTATCTGTGCAGGAAAAGTATGCATCTCACCATGTAGGGTATCCTGGCTCTGATGAGAAGGGGACGGAGGTTGGGGTGCTGGCTTGGCTGAGGATTAATTGAAGCTGCATTTTTTCAGTTTCTAGGACAGGGCAGATGATCCTGATGTGAAGGGGTGTTCGATCATTCCAGGCTTCAGGAGTCTGATCCGGCTCTTCAGAAGCGGGGGATAGCTGCGAGCAAGAGGTTGGCTGACCGGAGTGTCTTATGGGTGAGTGGAAACTGATGCAGCCTTTCAGGAAAGGAGCAAACATGGTCAAAAGATGGAACAGGAGGCCAAAAGTGTGGAACAGAGAGTAGAAAAATATACAGAATGAGAAGAGAAGGGCAAAAAGAAACAAAAAATGGCAAAAACATAAAAGGAAGGAAAGAAGCTAAAAGTGGCAAAAAAGAGGCCAAAAGTGTGAGAGAGTGAAGGAGCAGACAGATTGAGAACAGTGTGACCAAAGAAAAATAAAAAAGGACCAAAAGTGGTATAGAAAAGAAAAAAGAGGCCACACGTATGAGAGAAAGTGAATGAAAGAGCGGACAGAGTGATACCTGGCCTTAAGATGAACAGCAGAGATGCAGGGTACGAAAAGCCTGCTCCTGGACTTTGTTTAAGGCAGATGGGTAAGGTGGTCAGGCAAAGCCAGGCAATGCTGTGTCAGTATCTTTTAACAAGGTGCAGAAGGGGAAGGAGATCCTTGGGTCAGTGGATAGAGCAGGACAGGGATAGGGTTGTAGTACCAAAAAACAGGGAAAATATGATATGTAAATCAGCCTTTGAAGGTCTTTATGGTGTCAGAAGCAGACATTCATTTTTGATTGTATCAGTTTCACCTGGGGCACCCACAGTCCATGTTTAGTTGGGGTCCATGGGGGGGATCCCAATGTCCAGCCTGTGTGCCAGTGGGAGATGGCAATTATTTATTTTTTGCCTGGGTGCCCCAGTAACAAAACTGTTTTATGTTAAGGATGGTGCCCCCAAGGCCCTCAAGGCATGTGGGAAATTGGGTTGTTGGTTGAAGGGGATGTGCTAACCCTGCTCAAGCAACTGCCACAATCCCTGACAGAGTGAACCACAAAAGTTACTAAATTAACCTGTGCTTAAACCTCTGGTAGCTTGACACGAAAACCTAGAGGCAATGTGTAAAGTATTTATGCAGCACACAAACAGTAACAAAGTGAAACTACAGCATAAGAAAGATCTCACACCAATTTTGAAGAATAGAGTCAATTTTAATAAATAATTGGACACCAGAGCAACACAAATCCAACAAACATCCAATCAGTAGAACCAGAGACCGGGTAACAGTTGAAAAAAATGGGTGACCGTGAGAGAGCATGACTCAGATACAAAAAGTGGAGTGGGCCAGGTCGATGCTTACATTTGGACTAAGAAGAAATTTGAAGAAACATTTTCTGAAAAGGCAGCAATTTAGCAGGGCAAGGCTGAATGTTGTGTCTGAGAAGGAGACACCATAAATGGGAAGCCACTGGGCAAAGTTGCGGTAAAGATTTCTATGTTTAGCCTTAGTCTTTTTTTCGGAATTCAAAAATTTCTTGCTGAATGAAGCTGAAGGCGGTAGCTGAAGAGAGTTCCCTGAGGCCTGTTACCCCTTTAGAGTAGGACCACTGTTAGACCTGACAGCCTTAGGGTGGTCTTCCCCCAAACCTTATGCTTGCTAGTCTCCAGTTTTGCTGATCTCGTTTTTGCTGGCCTTAAGACTTTGTGCACTTTAGCACTGCTGACCAGTTCAAAAGTGCTCTCTCCCATAAACATGGTTTAATTGGATAATCTGCTATTGGCATACATTTTATTTACCTATAAGTCCCTAATAAAGTGCACTACATGTGCCCATGGCCTGTAAACCAAATGCTAGTAGTTGGCTGGATTGTTCCTATAGGGAGTTGGTTCAAAACTGATTTGCATACTGGGTTGAAACTGGAAAGGCATGGGAGGCACAAAAAAACAGTGGCTTAGGCCCAGATCTCTCTACTGGGGTGAATGTTTGACATTGTTCAACATTTTCACCACCAATTGTTCTTTTTGCGGTTGTCACCCCGAGTGAGATGGGTATTTTCAGACGTGGGTCCTGTGCTCTGCATGCCACTGAAGTCAAGCTAGCCTGGCTCTTCAGGGGTGAAACCAAAAAACCGGTCCCACAATGCTTATTTTCTGTCTAGGGAGGACCTGGCCTAGAGGTTTGGGCTGACTGTTCCCATGGGGAGCGGGGTCAAGACTGGTTTGCATATGGGAAGCAAAACAAAATGTACAGATCTCTGTACTGGGTGAATATTTGACATTGTTCAACATTCTGTCCATCAATTGTTCTCTTTGTCACCCCGAGTGGGACCGGTATGCTCAGACATCCATGCTATCCATGCCACTGGAGTCAAGCTGGCCTGGATAATGTGGAGTGAAACCCCGAAACCGGTTCTAAGAGGACCTGGCCTGGCAGTCTGTGCTGGAATGTTCCCATGGGGTTTAGGGTCAAGACTGATTTACATATGGCTGGGTTAATTCTGGTATGGCATGGGGAGCAAGAAAAACTAAACATGATGGATTTTGACCCATATTTCTGTACTGGGGTGGCCATCAATTGTTCTTCTTGCACCAGTGGGCCTGCAGCACTGACTGTACCATCCACTTTAGTAGCCCTTTCAACATGTCTCTGTCCTGCCACTGCAGAGCTAGTGTGTTCAGTTTACACTGCTATGTCCACTTTGCATTTAAAACCCCTTGCTAAGCCTTCAAACTCCCCTTTTGTTTCATGTAAGTGCAGGCAAACGAAGAATTGGATTACACTAGAACAACAAAAAACAAAAGAAGGTACACATTTAGAGCTAATCTGAGGGACTAATCTGAAATCATACATTTCCACATTCATTAATTTATGTTTAATATGGCACTGCATTATTTCATTTTTTTTCAGGTGAACGGTGATGGATTAAACCCTTGCTCACTTTGCCACTGGATTCAAGCAAGCCGGGCTGAAGACGGCTGGAATGCCAAAAACCGGTCCTCCGAAGCTTGTTTCTGGTCCAGGGAAGACATGGCTTGGCAGTTTGGGCTGGACTGTTCCCATGAGGCACAGGGTCAGACTGATTTGCATATAGCCATGTCTGAACTGGGGTGGCAGAGTGGGCTAAAGAACAGTGATGGATTAAACCCAGATCTTTTGACTGGGTGTGAGTGTTTGATTGATTCAGATGCTCCGTCCGTCACCACCCCCTTTTGTACTGCTTTTGGCTGCCATAAGTGTGGCAGGGTATGCTCAGACGTGAGTCCCTTGCTCACTTTGCCACTGGATTCAAGCAAGCCGGGCTGAAGACGGCTGGAATGCCAGAAACCGGTCCTCGGAAGCTTGTTTCCGGTCCAGGGAAGACATGGCTTGGCAGTTCGGGCTGGACTGTTCCCATGAGGCACAGGGTCAGACTGATTTGCATATAGCCATGTCTGAACTGGGGTGGCAGAGTGGGCTAAAGAACGGTGATAGATTAAACCCAGATCTTTTGACTGGGTGTGAGTGTTTGATTGATTCAGGTGCTCCGTCCATCACCACCCTCTTTTGTACTGCTTTTGGCCGCCATAAGTGTGGCAGGGTATGCTCAGACGTGAGTCCTCGCTCACTTTGCCACTGGATTCAAGCAAGTCGGGCTGAAGACGGCTGGAATGCCAGAAACCGGTCCTCGGAAGCTTGTTTCCGGTCCAGGGAAGACATGGCTTGGCAGTTCTGGCTGGACTGTTCCCATGAGGCACAGGGTCAGACTGATTTGCATATAGCCATGTCTGAACTGGGGTGGCAGAGAGGGCTAAAGAACGGTGATGGATTAAACCCAGATCTTTTGACTGGGTGTGAGTGTTTGATTGATTCAGATGCTCCGTCCATCACCACCCCCTTTTGTTTTGCTTTTGGCCGTCATAAGTGTGGCAGGGTATCCTCAGACGTGAGTCCCTTGCTCACTTTGCCACTGGATTCAAGCAAGCCGGGCTGAAGACGGCTGGAATGCCAGAAACTGGTCCTCGGAAGCTTGTTTCCGGTCCAGGGAAGACATGGCTTGGCAGTTCGGGCTGGACTGTTCCCATGAGGCACAGGGTCAGACTGATTTGCATATAGCCATGTCTGAACTGGGGTGGCAGAGTGGGCTAAAGAACGGTGATGGATTAAACCCAGATCTTTTGACTGGGTGTCAGTGTTTGATTGATTCAGATGCTCCGTCCATCACCACCCCCTTTTGTACTGCTTTTGGCCGCCATAAGTGTGGCAGGGTATGCTCAGACGTGAGTCCCTTGCTCACTTTGCCACTGGATTCAAGCAAGCCGGGCTGAAGACGGCTGGAATGCCAGAAACCGGTCCTCGGAAGCTTGTTTCCAGTCCAGGGAAGACATCGCTTGGCAGTTCGGGCTGGACTGTTTCCATGAGGCACAGGGTCAGACTGATTTGCATATAGCCATGTCTGAACTGGGGTGGCAGCGTGGGCTAAAGAACGGTGATGGATTAAACCCAGATCTTTTGACTGGGTGTGAGTGTTTGATTGATTCAGCTGCTCCGTCCATCACCACCCCCTTTTGTACTGCTTTTGGCCGCCATAAGTGTGGCAGGGTATGCTCAGACGTGAGTTCCTTGCTCACTTTGCCACTGGATTCAAGCAAGCCGGGCTGAAGACGGCTGGAATGCCAGAAACCGGTCCTCGGAAGCTTCTTTCCGGTCCAGGGAAGACATGGCTTGGCCGTTCGGGCTGGACTGTTCCCATGAGGCACAGGGTCAGACTGATTTGCATATAGCCATGTCTGAACTGGGGTGGCAGAGTGGGCTAAAGAATGGTGATGGATTAAACCCAGATCTTTTGACTGGGTGTGAGTGTTTGATTGATTCAGATGCTCCGTCCATCACCACCCCTTTTTGTACTGATTTTGGCGGTCATAAGTGTGGCAGGGTATGCTCAGACGTGAGTCCCTTGCTCACTTTGCCACTGGATTCAAGCAAGCCGGGCTGAAGACGGCTGGAATGCCAAAAACCGGTCCTCGGAAGCTTGTTTCCGGTCCAGGGAAGACATGGCTTGGCAGTTCGGGCTGGACTGTTCCCATGAGGCACAGGGTCAGACTGATTTGCATATAGCCATGTCTGAACTGGGGTGGCAGAGTGGGCTAAAGAACGGTGATGGATTAAACCCAGATCTTTTGACTGGGTGTGAGTGTTTGATTGATTCAGATGCTCCGTCCATCCCCACCCCCTTTTGTACTGCTTTTGACCGCCATAAGTGTGGCAGGGTATGCTCAGACGTGAGTCCCTTGCTCACTTTATTTAAGAAGCTTATAAAGCGCACGGCTATCCCCAACCGGGGTGTCCCGGCGCTACAGACTGCAAGCTTGAAAGCATTAAGCTACTTATGAGATGGTGAACAGCCAAGTTTTCAGTTTCCTACGGAACAAAGGCTCTGATTCAATGAACCTAAGATCCAATGGGAGGCTGTTCCAGAGTTTAGCTGTCATCAGCGTAGGAGATCATTCTGACCCCCCAAGATTCCACCACTTCCGCCAGTGGAGCCAGATAAACATTGAAAAATAAAGGGCTCAAAGCAGAGCCCTGAGGCACTCGCAAAAAAGAGGTTTACCCTCTAATTCAAAAGGTCGGAGGAAGACCTTCTGAGTCCGGCCAGTGAGGAACGATCTAATCCAGTTCAGCACAGTACCTCCGATACCCGACTGCCCCAGCCGGTCCAGCAGTATCGCGTGAGATACCGTGTCGAAAGCGGCGGATAGGTCGAGGAGAACCAGCATGGCCTCCTCGCCCCTATCCACACACTCACGAATCGTCTCCGTTACCTCTAAAAGAGCGGTTTCGGTACTGTAGCCTGTTCTAAAACCAGACTGCGAATCATGTAACAATTGTTTGGATTCTAGATAATCTGCCAATTGCTTCTGGGCAGCCTTTTCCAATATTTTTGCTGGCTTTGGAAGGGGAGAAATCGGACGATAATTGCAGAATTGAGAGGGATCCGCATCAGCTTTCTTCAGAATCGGAACTAGCATAGCCTGTTTCCATGCCATGGGGAATTGACCCGTGCGTAATGAGGAATTCCAGATGGATAGGAGAGGGCTAATCAGTACAGGGGCAAGCATACCCATCACCTTAGCAGGTGCAGGATCAAGTGGCGACCCCGATTTGCATTGGAGAAGTAGATTTAAGGCAGTCTCAGAAGTGAGTTCTTTAAAAGAGTTCAGCGAGGCTTTCTGAGAGTCCGGATCAACGGTCGGAGGGGAGGCCAGAATCTGATTGAATGCAGATGTTAACTTATTAATTTTATCCTGGAAATAGTCCGATAGCCCATTGCAAAGAGCCTGGCTAGGCGAACTCTGAACCATCATGGCGGGAGGGTTAACGAAGTCCTTCACAATTTTAAAAAGAATTTTAGTGGAGTTATCTGCATTCTTAATTTGCTGGGTATAAAAATCTCTCATCGTGGACCGTTTTAATTTTTGAAATTTGTTTAGGGCAGTCTTATAAATCCCTTTAGACTCAGAATCATATGTTTGTCGCCATTTGCGTTCCAACTGTTTGCAGCGGCTCTTTTCCTCTCGCAAGGCGGGGGAGAACCAGGGTGCAGAGGGCCTAGATCTAGTGGAAGTGATCGGTTTTAAAGGGGAGATGTCATCAATAGCCGTTAAAAGAGCGGAGTTATATTTTGTCACTTCATCATTAAGGTCCTTAGAAAGAGGGTCAAACTGATAAAAGAAAC
Organism: Lissotriton helveticus; assembly: GCF_964261635.1. NCBI lineage: Eukaryota > Metazoa > Chordata > Amphibia > Caudata > Salamandridae > Lissotriton > Lissotriton helveticus. The sequence goes on from NC_136060.1 coordinate 199,209,567, forward strand.
GAGGCTCAACGGTCTCACACGTAACTTTATGCCATTTCCTCCCTATTTCCCCTTTAAAAGTAGAAAGGGTGGGTTGCAAAGGGGTAGTAAGATCAAAAGGAAGGGGGAAATGATCCGACCAAGTAAGGGGAAGTGAGGGAAGAGTAGTGATACCAGGATGATTAGTAAATATCAGGTCAAGCGTGTGACCTGCTGTGTGAGTCGGGCCCTGAACTAATTGGGACAAAGTTAGTCCTTGCAAGGTCTCAATTAAATGAGACGCTTGTGAGCAAGAGGGATTATCAGTGTGCAGGTTAAAGTCTCCTAGAATCGTAAAATGTGAGTGTCTGAGGGAAAGATCAGCTATCAAGTGCAGAATAGAACCTAGTGAAGAGGTTAAAGCATTGGGGGGATTATAAACCAGGATACCAGCCAGAATAGTAGTAGCCGAATCCAGGATCGTAAAACACATAGCTTCAATAAGTCCTATGTTGGTTAATTTCTTAAAATTCAAATTAAGGTGTGATTTCAAAATGATGGCAAGACCACCCCCGGTTTTAGCGTTATCACGATTGATACCCACCAGTCGGTAACCTGAGGGGATGGCTAAATGAATGTCAGGATTCAAGCAAGCCGGGCTAAAGGCGGCTGGAATGCCAGAAACCGGTCCTCGGAAGCTTGTTTCCGGTCCAGGGAAGACATGGCTTGGCAGTTCGGGCTGGACTGTTCCCATGAGGCACAGGGTCAGACTGATTTGCATGTAGCCATGTCTGAACTGGGGTGGCAGAGTGGGCTAAAGAACGGTGATGGATTAAACCCAGATCTTTTGACTGGGTGTGAGTTTTTGATTGATTGAGATGCTCCGTCCATCACCACCCCCTTTTGTACTGCTTTTGGCCGCCATAAGTGTGGCAGGGTATGCTCAGACGTGAGTCCCTTGCTCACTTTGCCACTGGATTCAAGCAAGCCGGGCTGAAGACGGCTGGAATGCCAGAAACCAGTCCTCGGAAGCTTGTTTCCGGTCCAGGGAAGACATGGCTTGGCAGTTCGGGCTGGACTGTTCCCATGAGGCACAGGGTCAGACTGATTTGCATATAGCCATGTCTGAACTGGGGTGGCAGAGTGGGCTAAAGAATGGTGATGGATTGAACCCAGATCTTTTGACTTGGTGTGAGTGTTTGATTGATTCAGATGCTCCGTCCATCACCACCCCCTTTTGTACCGTGTTCTTTGTCCATAGGAGCCCCCAAAATCACAGGGTTCAAAATGCGTTGACACTACAAATTAGGGAGTGTTAGAATTGAGGGTCTCCATTTGGCAGTGACATACACCCTTTCCAAGTAGGGACCCTTGCTTCTACTCAGGATGAGGGAGTTACACACGTAAGATAATGCCTGCTCTCCCCTTCATAGCTTGGCATGAGCAGTCAAGCCTATCTCAGAGGCAATGTGTAAAGTATTTGTGCATAACACACATAGTAACACAGTGAAAATCCTACAAATGGACCCACAACAGTGTAGAAAAAAAAGTATCTTTATTAAAACCAAACAAGAACAAAACGACAAAAAACTAACATACACAACTCAAAATATGACTTGTAAAAAGTGTGTAATTTTTACACAAAGTACTTAAAATGCGTCAAAATCCAGAGGGCAAACAGCCGTTGAAGTTGAAAGCATCGGAAAACACAGCAATGTGTCAGTTAGGGAGTCGATGCAAAAGTTCTGCTGCATGCAGGAGAAGTGATGCGTCGAATCAGGACTCTAGGGGAAAGTGATGCATCGATTCCAAGATGGTTCTGGTCTGTGTGAGTTGCGTCGGAAAAACTTGCCACACAGGTGTGATGCATGGACATCCAGGATGCAGTGGAGGTTGATGCAGCAGTGGCAAACAGGCGCTGCTTCTATTTTTTCATCATTTCATCATGTTTTTAGCCACACAGCAGGGCCAGCGTTAGAGTTGGTGCGGTGGTCTCGGACTTCGCAGACTGTGCACAGCATTCTGTGTGCAGCAGTTCTTTGGGCCACTGACAGGTGCTGAATTGATGTCTTTGGTCACAAGGGGCTGTGTTTGGACCCAATCGCATGCCAAAAGACCTCACCCACATCCTCAGCTTCAACCTGGACAGCGAATTCTCCATCAAACATCAGGTCAAGGCTGTTTTCTCATCCTGCTTCATATGCTCTGCAAAGTATTCAGGTAGCTCCCCATCAGCACCAGGAAATCGGTGATGCAGGGCCTCATCACCAACTGACTAGACTACTGCAATGCACTATATGCAGGCAGCACCACCAAACTCATGCAAAGACTACAGCCATCCAGAACGTAGCTGCCAGACTAATCCGTTCCCTTCCCAAAAGGACACACATCACCCAGCAACTGAAGGACCTCCATCGGCTCCCCATCCAGAAGAGATACCATTTCAAGCTTCTGATCCACTCCTACTAAGCCCTCCATGACCAAGGACCTGCATACATGAATCACCACCTTAATTTCCACTGACCGACCAGGAATCTCTGCTACGCATTCCTTGCCCTGACATAGATACCAAGTATCTGCCACTGCCACACCGGAAGACAATCATCCTCCCTCGCCGGCAATGCTTTAAATACCCTCCCTTCACCTCTGCACCGCACCCTCACTGACCCACTTTAGGAAGAGACTCACGACCTGGCTCTTTGACTGATACTTCTAGGGTGATTAGCCATGCTATACAAATATGTTTTGATTGATTGATGAAACAAAAATGACACAGAAGAACATCCCAAAACATAAAAGGGATATGGGATACTTAATGGATGAGTGCCAATCCTGGTTCTGTCGACCTAGCCTAAAAACACAGCTTAATAGAGGAAAACAACAGAATGGCAGCATTCAAACAAAGAGAGGGAACTATAACAATAGTGCAAACTAGACCACCTCATTCAGAAAGATATCAGAATCAATAAAGAACTGGACAAAAGACTTACCACTGATACTGATAATAAAGAGAGGAATTCAGGGCATGAACATGCATTGAAGCAAGGATAATGAGAACATATGTGGGAGTCAAATGTGCAATCCATTACTGAAACAAATAGGCGAAAAAAAAGAGCATAATCTAAAATTAATAAAATATGTAATTAGTTAGACAGTAAATAAAGGTTGAAGATAGCACAATCAAGTTTTAACATTGGCTGCAGTCTCCATATCCTCTTGAATATGTTGATGAAGGAAATCTGGCAAATGATACGGATCTTCAAAGGTATAGGATTTGTCTTTGTAGGTGGTTTTAAAGAAGCACGGTTGTACAAACTCACACCTAATGTCCATTGATGTCGACTTACAATACATCTTGAGAGAGCGTTTTTCTTCATGCTGCAGTTTCATTGGAGACAACCTGTGAAAAGAAGACCTTGTTTCTTGACCAATGTAAAGTACTTTTGGGTGCTGATAATATTTGCATCTATTATCAACAACAATATCTCAATTGGATTCAGTAAAGGGGGCGAGTATATATATATATATATATATATATATATTCACTGAAAAAACCATAGGTTATAGACCATATATAGTTAGGAATTAGCATTTACAAAACCTTGAAAATTCACTGAAAAAACCATAGGTTATAGACCATATATAGTTAGGAATTAGCATTTAAAAAACCTTATTTTACTCACACAAAACCATTGAAATTCCATATATAGTTAGTTGCACTAACTATATATCGCGCACCCGCAATCCACTGCTGATGATGTCACATATTACATCATTCATGACATGGTCAGTGACATCACTGATGACATCACTGATGACCTCTCAAATGACATCACTGATGACATCACTGATGACATCTCAAATGACATCACTGATGACATCACTGATGACATCTCAAATGACATCACTGATGACATCTCACTTGACATCAATGATCACATCACTGATGATATCATTCATGTGATAATACAATGCATCTCCTCACACTGTAATATAACCTCCGTTACACCCAGTGTTAAATAGAGAGTATCATTTTTGAAACCATTGACACACCAATACTAGTTACTACATACGCACTCACTGATTCCTATGTCTACACACACATTCACTCATACAATCATTCATACATACAATCACTCATCTTTACAACACTATCATATGCACTCATACACCTATACAGACACTCACACTCTGCCACTCATCCATGGAGTTACTCACACACCTAGTCAGTCCTGAAAAGAATCAATCACACTTCCATTTTCTCATCTATACAGTTAAACACAGAACACCTTACATTTTTGAAACATATACTAACACATAGTTACTCTCTTATAGAATCACTGATACAAGTACACATTGATCTGCACAGAGTCACACACCTCCCAGCCAGCCATACACACACTCAGTCTCCCATACAAATACTTGTGCAACCAATCAATAACCCATATAGCTACTTATATAGCTACTGATCAACACATGCAGCAGCTTGCACAACAACAGACATACTGATGCACACTTTCAGACAGTTTAGTCACTAACCCGTGCATTCAGTAAGACGCATTTAATCACTCACTCATACAGTCAATCACGCACCTACTAAAACCTTCATTCAGACACTTATACATCCACTCATTCTTCAATATGTAAAACATATTTAAACTTTACAGAAACACATAATCACTGGATGTTGTCATCAGTGATGTCATCAGTGATGTCACTGACCATGTCATGAATGATGTAATATGTGACATCATCAGCAGTGGATTGCGGGTGCGCGATATATAGTTAGTGCAACTAACTATATATGGAATTTCAATGGTTTTGTGTGAGTAAAATAAGGTTTTTTAAATGCTAATTCCTAACTATATATGGTCTATAACCTATGGTTTTTTCAGTGAATTTTCAAGGTTTTGTAAATGCTAATTCCTAACTATATATGGTCTATAACCTATGGTTTTTTCAGTGAATTTCATTGGTTTTTTAACAGCTAATATCTGTAGCTGTAAAATGTATTCTTCTTTAAATCCAAAAATATATTTTATATGTTTATTAATAACTTTTTTTTAAAATATTTTTTTTTCTTCGTTCCCGCTTCGCGAATCGGGAAGCTTCCCGTTAGCTGACCTTGATGCCGCGAAATAGACCGCGAGCCGGTAAACGTTTCTTTACCGCAACTGCCGCGTTAGAAAACAACATCGTGACGCCTCCCGTCCGCATGACGTTTCGCGTTGTCGCGTGATACGTCATATGACGTGCTACGTTAGCGAACTCGTACGCTTACCGAGTCGCAAAGCACAGGTTTCTGGAAGCAAACCGGGAGGCCCTGCAAAGCGCGTAACATACACACAGCAGGTCATGTGACTTGGTAATAACACTTTTCATTGGTTCATTTCACTTTCGGTTTCCTAATGATGTAAGACTAGGTCATATGATCTAAAATGAACACTTTTCATTGGTTGAGAACTATTTTTTTTCCCAAATGGTGAAAATCCCTCCTTCTTTCCTCACTCTGACTTTCATCATTGTGAGAGAAAGACCCTTTGTTACCAGTGAGCAATGGCTTCTTTACTAGCTTCAGCTGGTGCTTCCTCACCACCTCCACCACATCCAAGGAAGAGTGGACCACCTGCTAAAGTTATAATTCAGCAAGAAGAGGAAGAAGAGGAACAGGACGACCTAGATAATCTCCCTATTATGGCCAGAAGATCTGTTGTACCGGAAGTAACGGGACCAGAGGGCAGGGAGATGGTGCCAAATATACAAACGAGATTTCGTGAAGTAAAACAAGTCTGCGTACATTGCAGTGGATTCATTTGCTACGCAGAAAGTAGCATCACTCTGATCAACAGAGCTATTGACAATCATGCTCATGTTTGTCCGAAACTCCCCAAACAATAAATTCTTTTTTTTTGTTTTCTTGCTCCTGTTGAGCCCTTTACAATGAATCGTTTTCGTTGCCCCCTCCGAAAAAAAAACAAAAAAAATATAAAACTGTTCAGAAAAATTCAAAAAAAGTAAAAAAATGTTCAGAAAAATAATAAAAAAAATATAAAACAACAAAAACAATTTAAAAAAAAGTTCTTTTCAGAACTACCTCCCCGTTATTAAAAAATTGGTACAATATTTGCAACTGTGCCAACCTCTATTTCTCTTAGTTCGCTTCCCAGTTCGCTCCCCGGTACGCGAACCGGAAGCGAACCCAAATTTTTTTTTAAAAAAAAGAACAGTAAGTATAAGGGAAGGAAACAGACACTTATGTTAAAAGAAAGACAGCTATAAGGGAGTAAACTAGAGATACTATTACCCGTAATCCACTGCTGATGATGTCACATATTACATCATTCATGACATGCTCAGTGACATCATCAGCAGAGGATTGCGGGTAACAGTATCCCTAGTTTATTCCCTATAGCTGTGTTTCTTTTAACATAACTGTCTGTTTCCTTCCCTTATACTTACTGTTCTTTTTCAAAAAATCTTTTTAGATCAGTCAGAAACAGTGAAAGTAATGAAATATAAAAGACTACGTAGAATATGAGCACTGTATGCAACAACTTTGACACTTACAGAAGCCTCACCTTCTCCATGCCTCCTACACAGTTCTACATGTACATCATAAATGCAAACAGAACAGAATTAATTATACATGTTAAATGGTTTATTTTTGCTGTTCTCAGAATGTATCAAATTTCACTAAAACAGTGACTTGAAGGTATTCATCATATAACAGCGGGGAAAAAAAACACAATCAAAATGATTGTGTTTAAAAAACCCATACAACATTAGAAATCAGAATTCAGAACTCCTTAAAGTTAACTTACTTTCCATGACGGCCAAGGATGTCCTATGAACAGCTTACACTCTGTTGTGCTGTTATTACTTTCAACCCGCCACTTTCTGAAAGAAAACCTCCATCGTTTTCAAAAACATGTTACATACAATAAATGACTTCTTGCTCTCTACCACAAGATTCCACAAGGCCAAATCTTGTCAGAGCCATGTATAACTCTTGGATTTCTTGTTAGCCAATCCCGTCTTTTCGCATTTCCACAACTTTCAGAATTAAAATGTTGAAGATCATTTACACAATCCTGGACTAGTAATATCTTCCCCTTCTTGCTCAATCATGTTCTACATTTCCTATCACACTGATACTGCTTACTATGAAGCAGACTTACACTACCTTTATGACTAGTACAATTATTTAATTCTCTACATCACTTTTAATCACAAAGCAATGTAAAACAGTAGACAGCATTGCAGACTTACATTCCCTCTACTCCATGTTTTGATTCGCTGCTTCAATTAGCTTAAAAAAAGAAATAGTTTTTCTGAACTCATTCAAAGTGCACATATTTCTCAATAACGTCCAGTGTTATGGTAAAAAGTTATGTCTCTGTACTACACTTATCTTCAAGGCCAAATAGTGTAGGAGCCATGAGAACTTCTTGAAATTCCTCAGAGCACATCCCGAGATTCTTTCCCTAAAATTTTGGTTTTAAAAACACCAGGTAAGAGTTTTTAAGGTCATATGGCAATTTTTTTTTGAAAATTAAAACAGAATCATTGCAGAATGACCAGCCATTTCTACACTTTAAATAAGCTGTATAATGTCGTGATGTTATTGAAGAACCATCATGATATATAATTGCTACAGTTACAAAAGTCCTTCCTGATATTGACAACTGTGAAGCCACAAAATTTTTAATTAAAGTTGTCAATTTTGTTCCATCAGGCCTACATCGTTGGAACATTAAAATGACATTCTGGCCATATGTTCGTATAAATAATGTGGATATCATTTCAGATTTACATTGCCTACACTCCATATTGTGATCATCTGCTTTTACTAGCTTATTAAAAGAGACTGATTTACTGTCTGGCAAAGTTAAATATATAAATCTTTCTGAGTCTACACTAGTACTACTTGATACCCTACAGTTCTCGCAGTCATGCTGCCATTGATAAGAAAGCCCAAACAGATGATCTACATCTACACCTTCAGCATACAATACATCAAGCATATACATTAAAAACTCCTGACAATCTTGCTGACTATTTTGAGAGAATTGTGTTTGGCCTGAACATCTGTCTAACAGATTTCGAATTTCAGACACACTTTCTATGTTTGTTCTATCAGTGCTACATTTCTCTAACACAGAATTTAACAAACTGCAAAATCTTTGATCAGAATTGACCACAATCTCTTCTTTTACATTTTGTAGAGAAAACAAAACATTAATCACTACATTAGCATAGCAGTTGACACCAGAACTGTTTTCAAATTGAAAACCAACAACATCTTCAACAGAATCCTTTTTGTTTCTGCTTATAATTTCAGGTTCATCGACTTTTCGTCTTTTTGCTACAACCTCCCCAGTATTGGTCACATTTCTTCGTTTCCGGCCTACCACACGTTTCTCAAACAAAGGATACTGAGGCAAATGTGGCGCATACTCTCTTCTCAACCTATTGTATTCCTTAACACAATCTAGATCCGCACAAATGTTTGTGACATCACACTCAATCAAGTACAATCCCGATAAAGTCCTAACTCGTGACAATGCCACATATGCCATACCCTCCTTGAACACAGAACTGCCAATATTCACCAATGCACAGTCTACACTTAAACCTTGCGATTTATGGATTGTCACCGCATATGCCAAGCAAACAGGAAACTGCTTACGACGAACATATAAGTCTTTTACAAGCAAAAATCTAGCAGAACAACAAGCAATTAGCTGTACTTCCTCAATGCCATCAAATTTAATTTTTAAAAATTCAATTCCATCTCTATTTCTGTATTTCACAAAATCAACAACATTACCCATTGATCCATTTACCAGACCTCTTTCAACATGTAAATTCCTTCTTAAAATTATACGGCAGTTCAAGCACACATTCAGAGTCTTTTCAAAACCCGCAGTTTTAGATATACTCTTCTCTAATGAATCCAATTTTGTTTTCAGATTCTCAGACAAAATAATTGTTGATCCCATATGCTCTACTCTGTCAATAGCTTCCAATTTCACAATCTCTTGCTTTTCTAAATGCAACATTTTGTTGTTGAATTTGGCACATTCTGCAAGAGTTGGCATCAAACATATTCCAGATTTTTTCTCAGTAACTTTCTGAAAAATATTCTCAGGCACAACATCTTCGTCTGGATATAAATTTGTCAGTAATCGTGCATGTAAAGCTTCTTTCCCATGCTCGGTCACTTTTCCAATTCTAACATCTTGTAGAATAGTCTTGTAAACTTCATCCTTTGCCTGACGCATATTTTCATGCAGTTCAGCATAATTGAAGTTTAACCATATATTGACGTTGCCAATACTCCCTAAGCACTTCCTGGTATCTTCATGCGTGAGCATTTTGAACACAGGTTGCCCTTTCACTGGTGTCAGCTGCAGAAGATCTCCGAAAACAATGATGTGTTTGCCACCAAATAACACATCATACTCTGTTTTGAGAACTTCTTGCATTCTCAAATGCACAAAGGCAAGCATGACATTGGAAACCATGCTTACTTCGTCAATGATAAGAAGTTTCATTTTCCTCAAGACTCTTGAAACTTCAAAACAAGCATCTCCAGATAGCTTGTGATATTCTAATTTGTTGTCATGCTCCACTGGCAGCATCAGTAAACGATGTAAAGTAATCCCTTTAATGTTATGTGCTGCCAGTCCAGTTGGAGCGGTGACAACACAAGACAGCGATGACTCTGTCCTTTCCTGCAAATAACATGAAATTGCTTTAATAAGGAAACTTTTTCCAGTTCCCGCTTCTCCACTCACGTACAGTCGGACAGGCTTCAACGACGTACATGAGCACTCTTTCTTGTCATGACTTAATCCATGATCAATTTGCATGGTAAGTTCGTCATATATTTTCCTCTGCTCAACGTTGAGTTGTCTTTCCAACTCTTCTAAGTTAACCGCATCCTCCTGAGCATGTGCCATGGCTCTTTCCACTTCATTCATAGCAGTGGCAGCTTCATTTTCGATAAGAGGTCCTCCTAGTGGATCCTGACTCAATGAAGCAGAACTCTGACTGTCCTGAGAACTGTCTCTGGCAATCTCGGCTGCAATCGTTGCTTCCTGCTCAATTTCCACATTCAACATTTCTACATATTTGGGAAAAGCAGGACATTCTATGGTCTCCTTGGCAGCATTGAATGAGTCTTCGTAACAAAGGAAATCTCCAAGCAGTTCCTCTTCTGCACGCCAAGGCTTAAAAAGTTGCAAAAGTGCTAAATAGAAAAACTCCTTTTTTTCAGGAGATTCGCCACTCAATTTTCGATGGTTTATCAAGTGGCATTTTCTTTGCTTGACCAGACATCCCTCACTTCCTATTACAGCATACACTCCTTTCTCAGTATCTTCTTTGATGTTCCTCTTGAATATGTAATTTTGCAGAACCTCATACAGACAAACATTCTCGAGGTGACTGCTTCGATTTGGATAATATGTATCCAACATGTTGCTCTTCAAAATGTCGGTACTGTTTGGCTCCTTTTCCGCCAAATACTCAATTTCCCGCACAGGTTTCAGAACTCGATTACGCGTTGCAGCAAGACCAACACTCGCCCAAACGATACTCCTGGACTTGGCATAGAGACTTGCTGAAGACAACCGGTCAGAACATTCGTAAGCTCCGATTTCTAGATGCGACAACATCTTCAGACTGAAACTGTACAACTTCTTGCTGAGGCTCTTTTCATGGGAAATGTCCTCCCACATATCCTTCAATTCTGTCTTCTCTTTTTTGGTGATGTAAGATGTCACATACCGAGCCACAGCCATACAGTTATCAGCCACAAACTGTATATCCATGTTAGCATTCCACATGGACAAAATCACCGGGTTGTAGTCGTTAATGTACTTAGACTCTTCGTTCCTCTTCAAATTGTATGTGTTTTTAGGTGATTTCTTCATCACATTATGTCGCAGCGAAGACATCAAACTGTTCACTCTTCCTTTAGAAATCACCGGTCGTGGAAAGCCGAAACGACATTTGGTGTAGAACTTGTCTTTGTTCCGGAATTTACGACGACAGTACTTTCCACATCGATGGCTTTGGAAACGTAGAACTTTTTCTCGTAGGCTTTTTTTCTCCTTTGCGTTTGGAACAGCACACGTAGAATACTGTTCTATGAAACTCATCACTGAGTCTTCTGCATCCGTTCCAAATTTAGGTGCATCCTTGATCCACAGCAACATATGTATATGAGGAGCACCTCTTGCTTGGTACTCCTTCCTCCAGAAGAAATCCAACACCTCTCCAAGAGGTGGATTCTTCTTATTCATGATGAAAGACATCATACCTTCAAATCTATGATTGAAGTACCTACATACATTGACTGGATCCAAAGAGCACAGTTCTCCGGGTGTCTTGAATTCGATGTTTTCTACGTTAGCATTTGCCTCTCGTAGAAATTCAAGTAAGTCTTCCCAGCCATACTCAGCACAGCTCAAAGTGAGGAACCATGTGGGAGTTCCTAAGTTCCTTAGCATACATTTTAAATCACCATGACGACGGTACCAGTACTCATTAGTACCACGCTGACACGCCATGAGATTAATCAGCTGAGAATCCAAAATACTGTCTTGGACATTGACTTTATCCATAAAGTCACTTGCCGAGATGTTTTGCATGTGTATACCACTTTTCAAGATGTGGTTCACTGCATATGACAGTCCAGACAGATCGCTTTCAAACAGGAGATGAAACAAATAAGGAATGCATTGTCGAAACCTAGGATCTCCTGCATACAATCGCAAAGTCCGGTATTCAGAAGCAGGAATTTGATGAGGTCGCTCATCATATCTTCCTCCCTGACCTGTTGGAAAAAGCTGTGGGAAACACCGAGCTTCCAAACTTTCCTCCCAAACACTAATGGGACTCCCTTTCGCTTGTTTCATTTGAAACAACTCAATAGCATTCCCCATGACTTCCTTGGAATGCAAAGGATGAACACTATAATGTTCATATATTTCTTCACTAGTACAGGGTTCTACTTTCTCAATTTGACCAGCACACAAATCGTTATCCTCTTCCTCACTTACTTCCTCTTCTGCAACATATACATTTTTATAGTACTTATTATATTTTTTCAAATACAATGTTGCCCTTTTGACTTTCCTAACATCTACTAAATCTTGCCATATTTTCTTATTCTTTGTCGGAACCCCATTAACTAAGATAACAAGAGGTTCCTCTTCCACTTTTTCTACTCCAATTGTGTTAATGTTTTTCTTCAAATCTAGAGGCTAATAAACAACTCTTCCCTTTAATCCTCTCTGTAAATCTGATGGAGGCAATTTCCCTGTCTTTGGCTCCATTCTTACAATAGCCTGAAAGGGATGGATACTTTGAATCAAAATAGATTCATAAGTATTTAAATCCTTCAATTCAGAAGGAATCTCAACCAATTCCAGATTATTATGAACTGCTCTAGCAGGCATCTGGTTTTGATTTAATTTGTTACAACAATAAGTACACACACGTTGATCCAATCCCAAATCAAAACAATTTTCTACCATCAAGTATGTTGTAAAATCCTTCCATTCACTATTATTTTCCCTTTCACTTTTTCCATATAAATCCACTAACTTAGTCTGATTCTTATAATAAGTGCGTCGACAACACACACAAGTGAAATTTGGCCTCTCACTTGATTTCACCTCAAACGTCGCAATTTCCCTCTGGAAATTATCTGTACTGGAAACCTGTACACTATCTTCCACATTACTCTCTTCTTCTTGGTCAATTTCAACATTCTCCTCTTTACTTCCAAAGTAACAAAACTCAATTTCTTCACATATATTCTTCACATCTATTTCAGAACCATGCAAAAGAGCAGCGCATAATTGTTTAAGCATAATTGCTGGACTCTTAGCATAATACAACATTCTAACTAATTTCCTCACTTTATTATGATGCACTGCTAGCATCCTGAAATGATGAAAAACACTCTGGCATACTCTCCTGGAAAGACAAGCCAGTGAATGACCATGCAAACCTATCACTTCTCTCACTCTGCAAGGATCTAATTCTTGCAACAACTTCATTTTCTGCTTCAAACTGTTCTTACTAAATGACCGTATAAAATCACAAAGCAAATTGATGGAATCCTGTCGTACACTGCAAATACTACTACACTTCCAGGTGTACACAGGACCCTTAGGACGTCTCCCTAAAACCTCATTACCTAACACCTCTTCTATCTCTGTTGTCACAAGTTTTTCTTTTTCAACTGGACAACCATCTTTCACTTCATAAGCTCGACCACTGGTGTCAACTGCATGCACCAAATCATTATCCTGGAAATAACTCTCCTCATTAAAAAATGCCTCAGAGCTTGAACTATGCATCCATTCTCCAGAAAAAACTTCTCAAAAATTACTACGATTAACTATTCTCTTCCATCTACTATTTCTTTTGAAATCATAAATTACCTTGTTTAGCTTCCGAATTCTATTGATTGTCAAAATAAATAACTTACGTTTAATTTCAAATGCCTGATCAATAACTTTCTCAACAATTTTTTTTCTCTTATAAAAAACCACTTTCTGCTGACCTTTCCTAATATTTTTTAACAAATTCCCAATTATCCTGTTGCGGAACATTCGTTTACGAATATCCCTAAACTCTTGTTTCCTTCTACTTTCATGCATAGAGTTATCTCTTACTCTAGCAGTAACATTTCTCATTGGCCTTTCCTTACCATTTGAATTCTGTCTCCTTTTCTGGACTGAAACATTTTCTGTAGTAATATTTTTTTTACTACACATATTTCTTATGACTGTTTTTCGACTCTTACCCGGTGCTTTCTTGGTGACTTGACAAATCTTTTTGTTAGAGGACTGCTGCATTCTTCCATGGTCCTGCTGTCTTTGACGTTTTGCAGCCTTTCTTACTCTTTCTTTGCTAGGCATCCTAAAATCTTGAAATAATCTGCAGTTGAATCTGTGGTAAAATATAATAAAAATTTTTATTAACCACTATTACCCAACAGTAAATTAATAACAGTCATCAAAAACTTAACACACTACTTAAGTATATAATATACTGAAGCCTATCTCCAATTTTTCACTGAACAGGACTCATCTCTTCTTAACCTTGGATAAACCTCACCTACTCTGTGTCCCCTGCACATAATTAAATGTAAAGGGGCAGATTTATATTAACTAGCACATCCCCAGGGATGCACCAGTTAACGTGCACCGCTGCTCTGCCACCCACGGTGTGCCGCATTTACAATCAGATAGGACAAAGCTACATCAAAACCCTGCGCCTGCTTGAAGCAGGCATAGATCTTGACGCAGGTAGGCTGAAAGCTAAAGCAACAACTAAGTATCGTGTGCAGAAGTTACAAAAAAGGAAAAATGGCGTTTAAACCAGTAATGACCCATGCTAACGTAACACAGTGTAAAAATATCCAGGATCTACATCAGTTTGGGGTTCATGAACCTGGCAGGTACAAGGCACTGAGGCTTTCCACCGTGCATGTCTCATCCCAAATCATATGTTGTTTGTGAATGAAACAATTTCCCAGACCAAATGCTTTGGATTGGCTACTTCTAAAAAATTAAACACCCCTACTATCCCGGAGTTAGAGGAATATGATGGTTGGAGTAATTTTACTCGTTGTCCATTAAAGATTTACAGGCCCTACTCCGTAATTCTTCCTTTAACATTTCCAGTATAAATCCAAAAGGTTCACTGCTTTGGCAACGTGCCTTATCCACGGTTTAATAACGCTGCCTTTTGCTTTATATAAGTTTTCAAATTGTATGAAATATATACCAATAGGTCGTTATTAACCTTTAGGTAGTGGTTTTCTTCATGAGGTCTGGTCGCTTCCATACACATACAGATTTTCAAAGATGATCAAGACCTTTATCTGAATGGAGAGGAATGCACTGAGACGCCAGATCATTCACTAATGTGTAGGCACATACAGTTACACGGTTCATGCAACAAACACCGACCAAATATGGCTTGCGTGTTGCAAGGCACGCCAGTTCCTGCTATCATCCCCACGTTCAAGTTCTTGGAAAATGGTAGTTATTTGATGCTCAATAATGAAGATTGTTCTGGGTTAATTAAAAGTATTCATTTTATCGTAACAGTAAATGAACGGGTTATTTGCTGCAGAAATGTTCTATTTCCTCCCACACATGAACATAGGGAGTTTTCAATCTGGCCACAAATACCAACCTTGGGAGCACATTTCAACGGCATGGCAAGAATAAGAGCTCTTTTGTCTCAGAGAGAGGTGGCCTTGAGTTCGGCCCGTGAAACTTTCGTGCTTCACATAGCGAACACCCGTACAGAGGTGCAGACCCTTTTAAATACAGATTTGACTTTGCATTTCAGCAAGATTACCCATTCATTTCCATGCAGCAGGAGGCCCATAGGAATGAAGGTGCAATTTGCGATTAGCAATTACCTCATCGCAAATTACGAATTTTTCCGACGGTGCAGGGGTGTCTCAAGAACACCCTGCTGCACCCCTGAAAAAAAAATTGGGGGTCATATGGCGCACATAAATTTTGAAAACATTCCTTTACCTCAAAAACGATTTTCAACTCATAATTTGAAAACACTGCACATGGGGAAATGACTTAAAATGTCCTTAAGACACATAAAAGCATTTTTTGATTGCCTTTGCAGCATGTTTCAGTCACCTTTAACATGCCTATGTAACGGAAACATTCAAAATCTAAATTTGCCATGCACAGGTGGGAGCATATTTACAAGCAATTTGCTCCACAGACAAACTTCTTACATTGAAATGGGAAAAATAACATCAGAGACTCTCAATCACCTTATAAAGAAGCAGACACCATTATGTCCTTCTCATCAATATTAAAACCATTGCTTTTTCTCAAAAACGATTTACAAGTCATAATTTGAAAACACTCCACAGCTCCTATGCACATAAAAGCCCTGTCAGTACTAATACTTCACATTTTCTCCAATTACAATTTCTCAAAGAAACAAAATCTATTTGTGAAACACTTGAGACAAAGCAACATTTGAAAAACACAACTTTCTTCATAATTTTCTCCTTAAAGCACACTATTTTCTATCTAAATTAAAGAAATTTTTTCTCACCTTAGCAAATACTTTGAGTTTCAAAACAGTCTCAGAAACACACCAATTTGTCTTCAGCAGAGCAAAAGGTATGCACTCCAGAGTCTGCAGCTATCAAAAGCACAGAAATGCTGTAATTCCTCACACAGATCTCTCATGTCACCCAATCAAAACTCTTCCCTCACTTTTTTTCAAAGCAAAACCCTTCCCCCCTCTGCCCCCTCTCTGCTTTTTCTGCATAGCAACCACCTCTTGCAAGACCTCTCACACAACAATGTTGCAATTGAACTCTGAACTCTCAGTGCACCTGCATATCCAGAGCATTCTTTCATTTAATGATTTTTTCTTCGCCACTCAAAATACATCTTTCAACGAACTCATCCATGCACACTAACTTTCTGTTTTCAGCAATCAAAATCCACCAATCACTCTTACTGCTTCATTAACACAGAAACTCCTCCGTTTTTTTCATTTTACACTCTCATTTTTTCAACTGCCATTTCATTGCCACACTTCATCTGACTGCAGGAGAACCTTCTCTCGCCATGTTTTCTGTCTGGATTGTTGGACATAGCTACATCTATTGGGCTCAAAGGTACGCTGAAAACAGGAATTTACCTAACCTCAATTTACAAGATGTGGAAATTAAGTGGTTTGGCCACAGAGGATTAAAATGTCACCAATTGATACCATTGGTGAAAACCTTTATGCATTTGCCAAAACCTGACCTGTTAATTGTGCACTGTGGAGGTAATGATTTGGGCACTTTGACTGGGGTAGGTCTGGAAATGCTTTTAAAGGACACCTTTGAGCAATTGATGGCACTTTTTCCTCAGACTGCCTTGGTATATTCAAATATATGCCAAAGACAGAAATGGAGGTGGTCGAACCAATTTTGTCCACAAATTGAGAAATCGAGGAAGCATGTAAACAAATCTGTTTCAGCTTACATGAGAGACCATGGAATGGGCTCCCTGTACAACAATAACTTGCGTTACTACATGCAAGATATCTACAGAGCAGATGGAGTTCACTTCTCAGATGAGGGCAACAGAGTTTTCACTCTGAATTTAAGAATGTGCATTGGTACCTACTTATAAGTACCTAAATGTACCATAAACCCAAAAGCTCTTCTCAGAGCTACCCTACATCTGATCACTCACAATTATTATTTTACTCTAACTTTTTTCACTAATTTTCAAGAAAGTACGCTCCCCAGACCGCTTCCCGGTTCGCGAACCGGGCGCACTCCACGCAAAAAAACTAAAAAAACGGTATATTTTTTTTTTGCCCTGCGAGACCCTTTCAAAGCCTCCACATCAAACCTAGGGGGTCAGGGAGGATCTACTATGCCCCCTTATGGTCATTTGCCCCTTCGCTTTGGCCTCCTCTTGTCTCTCGATCCTACCGAGAGACAAGATGGCGGCCGCTACGGACTGTTTGGAATGTTTACAGACGCCGAAAAACCAATCAGCTTCGCAAACCTCCGTAACGCGAAAAGTACGAGAAGCGGAGCGCTGTTACAGATATATATCTTTTTTTGAACGTTAATTTCTCAAAATCCACTGGAGCACATATATTGAGACCTAGCAAAGGCACATCGGGCTACCAGTCCCTAATATTTTACCAAGTTTCGTGCAAATCCATTCAGCCGTTCGATTATTATTATTATTATTTTTTTTTGCCCCGCGGGGCCCTTTTAAAACCTCCACATCAAACCTAGGGGGTCAGCGAGGATCTACTATGCCCCCTTATGGTCATTTGCCCCTTCGCTTTGGCCTCCTCTTGTCTCTCGATCCTACCGAGAGACAAGATGGCGGCCGCTACGGACTGTTTGGAATGTTTACAGACGCCGGAGAACCAATCAGCTTCGCTTCACAAAGCTCCGTTGCGCGAAAAGTACGCGTACTAGAGCGCTGCCCGGTCCGCTGTTACAGATATATATCTTTTTTTAAACGTTAATTTCTCAAAATCCACTGTAGCACATATATTGAGACCTACAAAAGGCACATCGGGCTACCAGTCCCTACAATTTTGCCAAGTTTCGTGCAAATCCATTCAGCCGTTCGGGCTAAAAGTGAGGCCAACCGCCCTATGGAAAACTCAATGTTAAAAACACGTTTTGGGACCC
This sequence comes from Lissotriton helveticus, assembly GCF_964261635.1. NCBI lineage: Eukaryota > Metazoa > Chordata > Amphibia > Caudata > Salamandridae > Lissotriton > Lissotriton helveticus. The sequence continues at coordinate 199,227,763 of NC_136060.1, forward strand.
CCCTTTTTTCTCGACCCCCCCTGGACGAACCCCCCCCCCAATTTTCAGGGGCTGCTCAGAAACAAAATGTGCCATTTTCCTGAAAATTTCAGCCAATTCCGTCCACAAACGCCAAAGTTATTTGACATAGAATTTTCAAAAATCCCATAGAGAAAAAATCCTAACTATATATACCTACTGGCGACCGCCAGTACATCACATCAAGAGGCACTGACAGGACCAGAGGCGAGGGAGACGGTCCCAAATATTCAGCTGAAGTTTGGGGAAGTGAAATTTGTATGCATTTATTGCGAAAAATTGATTTGCTACAGGGAGAGTAGCGTACATTTAATAAATGCTGCAATTGACAATCACAACTGTCCAAAACGCCCCAGAAAATAAATTATCTTTTTTTTTTGCTCCTGTTGAGCCCTTCATAATGAATCATTTTTGTTTCCCCCCCCAAAAAACCCCCAAAAAATATAAAACCGTTAAAAAAATGCAAAAAAAGTAAAAAGAAATTCAGAAAAATCATAAAAAAAATATAAAACAACAAAAACAATTTAAAAAAAAAGTTCTTTTCAGAACTACCGCCCCTTTATAAAAAATTGCTAGAATGTTTAGCACTCTGGCAACCTCTATTTCTTTTGGTTCGCTTCCCGGTTCGCGCGCCGGTACGCGAACTGGAAGCGAACCAGAATTTATTTATTTTTTTTTAAAAAGAAAAGAAAGTATAAGAGAAGGAAACAGAGAGTAATGTTAAAAGAAAGACAGCTAGAGGGAGTAACACAGAGATACTGTTTAATAGATCTATTTACCGAAGAAAACAAGATGTATGATAGTGACTAAGGTTAAAACATGTGGAATAAGAGACAGAAAAAACAGAAAGCAGGAAAGAAGAAGTGACAGAAAAGGAATGATTGAAACAGCAAAGAAATGTAAATAACATAGGGGCATATTATCAACACAGGCAATAAAATTATCGCTGCTTTTAGAGGCAGAAAACTACCGCTAAAGCCGCTTTTGCGGCAGAAAACTGCCGCTAAAGCCGCTTTTGTGGCAGTTTTCTGCCGATAAAAGCAGCGATAATTTTATCGCCTGTGTTGATAATATGCCCCTTAGTGTGTTTGAACTACAGGGAGAAAGCATAATGAACAAGTAGTGAAAGAGTGATGAGTCAGAGATAGTGAGAGTAATAGAGACGGAGTGAGTGAACAGGAGTGAGGAACTATGAGAACAGAGGGACTGAGAAAAGGAGTGGAAGGAGTAGAGTAAGTAAGTAATAGAAAAAGGAATGAGGGAATTAGCAAAGGCAGGAAACTGACGGTTAAAGAAATGAAGCAGTGGAAGTAATAGAAGTTAAATGTGATAGAAATTTAACGAAAAGAGTACAAAACACTTACCTTATAATTGTCGTTAACTTAGTCACTTGTTATTTTTATACTTTCAATCTGTGAAAGAAACAACAACAATTTGACAAATATTAAAACATGTATTTAAAAATTAGAAGTGACAAGGGAAAAGATTGACAATCATCCAATTTTACAAAGAAATAAAGTTAGAGATAAACATGCAGAAAAAAAAGAGAAAGAAACGGTGATAGACAGTCAGAGACAAAAAGAAATTTAAATAGAGTAAATTACTTAGAGAAAAAAAAAGAAGATACTTTCAGTGACAGAAAAGAAGGATAGAAGAGTAAACTAAATTGAAGTTGTGTAAGCTACTAAAAGAAAGTGAGTAAGGTAAACTATATAAGAAAAGGGTGAATAAGGAAAAGAGAGTGAGAGAGAGAGGAGACGGAAAGAGTGTCAGATACAGACTGAGTGAGGCATCTACACAATGTGATTCGTAATGTTAGGAAACACAGGTAATGTATTTGAAAAACGTGCAATTTTTTTTGCTCAATCCACAATCACATCACTTGTGTTTCCTTTGCTTAGGTATCTCATTGTGCAGAAGTAGTCTAGCATATGAATGAGTACGCAGAAGATGAGCACTGTATGCAAAAACTTTGACACTTACAGAAGCCTCAGTTTCTCCATGCCCCTACACAGTCCTAAATATATACATTTTAAACTGACAGTATCTTGTTGCAGATGAAGTGAGGCCAATCTTGCAACATGGTGCATCTTTTGCACTGCTGCTGCGTCACAAAAGTGACGCAATGGCGGCGCAAAAGAGGCACACGGCCATCATAAATCTGCCCCTAACATTTTAAATGATTGTTTCAGGATGCCGATAAGGTGTGGCCTATCCAGAGATTTGTTTGAGGTGAGGCCTACTCAGGGTTGCAGGTGAAATTTAGGCTTATTGAAGAGTACAGAGAAAATAATACATGTGCAGGTCTACCAATGAAGTGAGTCATGTCCACTGCACTCTTGAACAAAGGCCAGACCTCCTCTGTGTCCCTGGACAGGCCTAAACCTCATCTGCACAATGTGATTCGTAATGTTAGGAAACACAGGTGATATAATTGAAAAACGTGCAAATATTTTTGCTCATTTCACAATCACATCACCTGTATTTCTTCAGCTTAGGTATCTCATTGTGCAGATTTAGTCTGCATATCCAAGAGTACGCATAAGGTGAGGACTGTATGCAACAGAGCAATGTACATTACTCACCTCCCTTGACACTTACAGAAGCCTCAGTTTCTCCATGCCTCCTACACAGTTCTAAATGTATATCATAAATACAAAAAGGTACAGAAATAATTATACATGTTAAATGGTTTATTTTTGCTGTTCTCAGAATATATCAAATTTCACTAAAAACAGTGAGTTGAAGGTATTCATCATATAACAGTGGGGAAAAAAAACACAATCAAAATGATTGTGTTTAAAAAACCCATATAACATAACCAATCAGAAATCAGAACTCCTGAAAAGTAACTTACTTTCCATGACGTCGAAGGATGTCCTATGAACAGCTTATACTCTGTTGTGCTGTTATTATTTTCTGCCCGCCACTTTCTGAAAGAAAAGCTCCATCGTATTGACAAATATGTTACATACAATAAATGACTTCTCGCTCTCTACCGCACTTCTCCTCAAGGCCAAATCGTGTAAGAGCTATTTTTAACTCTTGGAATTCTTCTAAGCAAATCCCGTCATTTTCTTTTTCCGCAACTTTCAGAAAGAAAACGTCCAGATTCACTTTCACAATCCTGTACTAGTAATATCCCACCCTTCTTGCTCACTCATGTTCCACAATAACTTTTCACTCTGTACTACACTTATCCTCAAGGCCAAATAGTGTAGGAGCCATTAGAACCTCTTGAAATTCCTCAGAGCAAATCCCGAGATTCCTACCCTAAAATTTTGGTTGTAAAAACACCAGGTAAGAATTTTTAAGGTCAAAAGGCAATTTTTTTTTTAAAGTTAAAACAGAATCATTGCAGAATGACCAGCCGTGTCTAGACTTCAAATAAGCTGTGTAATGTCCTGATGTTGTTGAAGGACCGTCATGATATATAATTGCTGCAGTTACAAAAGTCTTTCCTGATATTGACAACTGCGAAGCCACAACATTTTTAATTAAAGTTGTCAATTTTGTTCCATCAGGCCTACATCGTTGGAACATTACAATGACATACTGGCCATATGTTCGTATAAATAATGTGGACAGCATTGCAGACTTACATTGGCTACACTCAATGTTGTGATCGGCTGCTTTTACTAGCTTATTAAAGGACACTGATTTACTGTCTGGCAAAGTTAAATATATAAATCTTTCTGAGTCTACACTAGTAGTACTTGATACCCTACAGTTCTCACAGTCATGCTGCCATTGATAAGAAAGGCCAAACAGATGATCTACATCTACACCTTCATCTTGCAATACATCAAGCATATACATTAAAAACTCCTGACAATCTTGCTGAATATTTTGAGAGAATTGCGTTTGACCTGAACATTTGTCTAACAGATTTCGAAATTCAGACACACTTTCTATTTTTGTTCTATCAGTGCTACATTTCTCTAACACAGAATTCAACAAGCAGCAAAAACTTTGATCCGAATTGATCACAATCTGTTCTTTTAAAGTTTCTAGAGAAAAGACAACATTAACCACTACATTAGCATAGCAGTTGACACCAGAACTATTTTCAAATTGAAAACCAACAACATCTTCATCAGAATCCTTTTTCTTTCTGCTTATAATTTCAGGTTCATCGACTTTTCGTCTTTTTGCTACAACCTCTCTACTATTGGTCACATTTCTTCGTTTCCGGACTACCACACGTTTCTCAAACAAAGGATATTGAGGCAAATGTGGCGCATACTCTCTTCTTAACCTATTGTATTCCTTAACACAATCTAGATCCGCACAAATGTTTGTGACATCACACTCAATCAAGTTCAATCCCGATAAACTTCTGACTCGTGACAATGCCACATATGCCATACCCTCCTTGAACACAGAACTGCCAATATTCACCAATGCACTGTCTACACTTAAACCTTGCGATTTATGGATTGTCACCGCATATGCCAAGCAAACAGGAAACTGCTTATGGTGAACATATAAGTCTTTTACAAGCAAAAACCTAGCAGAGCAACGACCAATTAGCTGTACTTCCTCAATGCCATCAAATTTAATTTTTAAAAATTCAATTCCATCTCTATTTCTGTATTTCTCAAAATCAACAACATTACCCATTAATCCATTTACCAGACCTCTTTCAACATGTAAATTCCTTCTTAAAATTATACGGCAATTTAAGCACACATTCAGAGTCTTTTCAAAACCTGCAGTTTTAGATATAGTCTTCTCTAATGAATCCAATTTTGATTTCAAATTCTCAGACAAAATAATTTTTGATCCCATATGCTCTACTCTGTCAATAGCTTCCAGTTTCACAATCTCTTGGTTTTCTAAATGCAACATTTTGTTGTTGAAGATGGCACATTCTGCAAGAGTTGGTATCAAACATATTCCAGATTTCTTCTCAGTAATTTTCCGAAAAATATTCTCTGGCAGAACGTCTTCTTCTGGATACAAATTTGACAGTAATCGTGCATGTAAAGCTTCTTTCCCATGCTCGGTCACTTTTCCGATTCTAACATCTTGTAGAATATTCTTATAATCTTCATCCTTCGCTTGACGCATATTTTCACGCAGTTCAGCATAATTGAAGTTTAACCATATATTGACGTTGCCAATGCTCCCTAGGCACTTCCTCGTATCTTCATGCGTGAGCATTTTGAACACAGGTTGTCCTTTCACTGGTGTCAGCTGCAGAAGATCACCGAAAACAATGATGTGTTTGCCACCAAATAACACATCATACTCTGTTTTGAGAACTTCTTGCATTCTCAAATGCACAAAGGCAAGCATGACATTGGAAACCATGCTTACTTCGTCAATGATAAGAAGTTTAATTTTCCTCAAGACTCTTGAAACTTCACAACAAGCATCTCCAGATAACTTGTGGTATTGTAATTTGTATCATGCTCCACTGGCAGCATCAGTAGACGATGCAAAGTAATACCTTTAATGTTATGTGCTGCCAGTCCAGTTGGAGCGGTGACAACACAAGACAGCGATGACTCAGTCCTTTTCTGCAAATAACATGAAATTGCTTTAATGAGGAAACTTTTTCCAGTTCCCGCTTCTCCACTCACGTACAGTCGGACAGGCTTCAACGACGTACATGAGCACTCTTTCTTCTCATGCCCTTATCCAATGATCAATTTGGGTGGTAACTTCATCATATATTTTCCTCTGCTCAACGTTGAGTTGTCTTTCCAAGTCTTCTAAGTTAACCGCATCCTCCTGAGCATGTGCCATGGCTCTTTCCACTTCAATCATGGCAGTGGCAGCTTCATTTTTGATAACTGGTCCTCCTAGTGGATCCTGACTCAACGAAACAGAACTCTGACTGTCCTGAGAACTGTCTCTAGCAATCTCGGCTGCAATCATTGCTTCCTGCTCGATTTCCGCATTCAACATTTCTAGATATTTGGGAAAAACAGGACATTCTATGGTCTCCTTGGTGGCATTGAAAGAGTGTTCGTAACAGAGGAAATCTCCAAGCAGTTCCTCTTCTGCACGCCAAGGATTGAAAAGTTGCAAAAGAGCTAAATAGAAAAACTCTTTTCTTTCAGGGGATTCGCCACTCAATTTTCGATGGTTTACCAATTGGCATTTTTTTTGCTTGACCAGACATCCCTCACTTCCAATTACAGCATACACTCCTTTATCAATATCTTCTTTGATGTTCCTCTTGAATATGACATTTTGTAGAACCTCATACAGACAAACATTCTCGAGGTGACTGCTTCTATTTGGATAATATGTATCCAACATGTTGGTCTTCAAAATATCGGTACTGTATGGCTCCTTTTCCGCCAAATACTCAATTTCTCACACAGGTTTCAGAACTCGATTACGCGTTGCAGCAAGACCAAGACTCGCCCAAATGATACTCCTAGATTTGGCATAGAGACTTGCTGAAGATAACCGGTCAGAACATTCGTAAGCTCCGATTTCTCGATGCGACAACATCTTTAGACTGAAACTGTACAACTTCTTACTGAGGCTTTTTTCATGGGAAATGTCCTCCCACATATCCTTCAATTTTGTCTTTTCTTTTTTGGTGATGTAAGATGTCACATACCGAGCCACAGCCATACAGTTATCAGCCACAAACTGTATATCCATGTTAGCATTCCACATGGACAAAATCACTGGGTTGTAGTCGTTGATGTACTTGGACTCTTCGGTCCTTTTCAAATTGTATGTATTTTTGGGTGATTTCCTCGTCACATTATGTCGCAGCGAAGACATCAAACTGTTCACTCTTCCTTTAGAAATCACCGGTCGTGGAAAGCCGAAACAACATTTTGTGTAGAACTTGTCCTTGTTTCTGAATTTACGACGACAGTACTTTCCGCAACGATGGCTTTGAAAGCGTAAAACTTGTTCTCTTATGCTTTTGTCTTCCTTTGTCTTTGGAACAGCACATGTAGAATACTGTTCTATGAAACTCATCACTAAGTCATCCGGATCTGTTCCAAATTTGGGTGCATCTTTGATCCATAGCAGCATATGTATATAAGGAGCACCTCTTGCTTGGTACTCCTTTCTCCAGAAGAAATCCAACACCTCTCCAAGAGGTGGATTTTTCTTGTTCATGATGAAAGCCATCATAGCTTCAAACCTATGATTGAAGTACCTGCATACATTCACTGGATCCAAAGAGCACAGTTCTCCGGGTGTCTTGAATTCGATATTTTCAATGTTTCCATTTGCCTCTCGTAGAAATTCAAGTAAGTCTTCCCAGCCATACTCGGCACAGCTGAGAGTGAGGAACCATGTGGGAGTTCCTAAGTTCCTCAGCATACATTTTAAATCACCATGCCGACGGTACCAGTACTCATTAGTACCACGCTGACACGCCATGAGATTAATCAGGTGAGAATCCAAAATACTGTCTTGCACATTGACTTTATCCATAAAGTCCCTTGCCAAGATATTTTGCATCTGTACACCACTTTTCAAGATGTGGTTCACTGCATATGACAGTCCAGACAGATCGCTTTCAAACAGGAGATGAAACAAATAGGGAATGCATTGACGAAACCTAGGATCTTCTGAATACAATCGTAAAGTACGGTATTCAGAAGCAGGAATTTGATCTGGTCGCTCATCATATCTTCCTCCTTCACCTGTTGGAAATAGCTGTGGGAAACACCAAGCTTCCAAACTTTCCTCCCAAACACTAATAGGACTCCCTTTGGCTTGTTTCATTTGAAACAACTCAATAGCATTCCCCATGACTTCCTTGGAATGCAAAGGATGAACACTATAATGTTCATATATTCCTTCATTTTTAGAGGCTTCTACTTTCTCAATTTGACCAGCACACAAATCGCTATCCTCTTCTTCACTTACTTCCTCTTCTGCAACATATACATTCTTATAGTACTTATTTTTTTTCTTCAAATACAATGTTGCCTTTTTGACTTTCCTAACATCCACTAAATCTTGCCATATTTTCTTACTCTTTGTCGGAACCCCATTAACTAAGATAACCAGAGGTTCCTCTTCCACTTTCTCTACTCCAATTGTATTAATGTTTTTCTTCAAATCTAGAGGCAAATAAACAACTCTTCCCTTTAATCCTCTCTGTAAATCTGATGGAGGCAATTTCCCTGTCTTTGGCTCCATTTGTACAATAGCCTGAAAGGGATGGACACTTTGAATCAAAATAGATTCATAAGTATTTAAATCCTTCAATTCAGAAGGAATCTCAACCAATTCCAGATTATTATGAACCGCTCTAGCAGGCATCCGGTTTTGATTTAATTTGTTACAACAATAAGTACACCCACGTTGATCCGATCCCAAATCAAAACAGTTTTCTACCATCAAGTATGTTGCGAAATCCTTCCATTCCCTATTATTTTCCCTTTCACTTTTCGCATATAAATCCACTAACTTAGTCTGATTCTTATAATAAGTGTGCCGACAACACACACAAGTGAAATTAGGCCTCTCACTTGATTTCACCTGAAACGTGGCAATTTCCTTCTGAAAATTATCTGTACTGGAAACCTGTACACTATCTTCCACATTACCTTCTTCTTCTAGGTCAATTTCAACATTCTCCTCTTTACTTGCAAAGTAACAAAACTCAATTTCTGCACAAATATTCTTCACATCTACTTCTGAACCATGCAAAAGAGCAGTGCATAATTGTTTAAGCATAATTGCTGGACTCTTAGCATAATACAACTAATTTCCTCACTTTATTATGATGCACTGCTAGCATCCTGAAATGATGAAAAACACTCTGGCATACTCTCCTAGAAAGACAAGCCTGTGAATGACCATACAAACCTGTCACTTCTCTCACTCTGCAAGGATCTAATTCTTGCAACAACTTCATTTTCTGTTTTAAACTTTTCTTATTAAATGTCCATACAAAATCACAAAGCAAATTGATGGAATCCTGTCGCACACTGCAAATACTACTACACTTCCAGGTATACACTGTCTTCCTAAAACCTCATTACCTAACACCTCTTCTGCCTCTGTTGTCACAAGTTTTTCTTTTTCAACTGGAAAACCATCTTTCACTTCATATGCTCGACCACTGGTGTCAACTGTATGCACCAAATCATTATCCTGGAAATAACTCTCCTCATTAAAAAATGCCTCACAACTTGAACTATGCATCCATTCTCCAGAAAAAACTTCACAAAAATTACTACGATTAACTGTTCTTTTCCATCTACTATTTGATTTGAAATCATAAATTGCCTTGTTTAGTTTCCTAATTCTATTGATTATCAAAATAAATAACTTTCGCTTAATTTCGAAAGCCTGATCAATAATTTTCTCTACATCTTTCTTTCTCTTATAAAAAGCCACTTTCTGTTGACTTTTCTTAATATTTTTTAACAAATTGCCAATTATCCTATTGCGGAACATTCGTCTACGAACGTCCCAAAACTGATTTTTCCTTCTACTACCATGAGTTATCTCCTGCTCTAGCAGTAACATTTTTGAGTGGCCTTTCCTTCCCATTTAAATTGGCTCTCTTTTTCTGGACTAAAACATGTTCTGTACTGATACTTTTTCGTCTGCAAATGTTTCTTAAAAAAGATTTCGTTGTCTTACCCGGAGCTTTCTTGGTGACTTGACAAGTTTTTATTGTGGAGGACTGCTGCAAGCATTTAGTAAGCTGCTGTGTTTGACGTTTTGTAGCCTTTTTCCTCCTGTCCTTCGAAGGCATCGTATAATTTTGAAATGATCTGCAGTTGAATCTGTGGTAAAATATAATAAAAATGTTATTAACCACTATTACCAAACAGTAAATCAATAACAGTCGTCAAAAAATGAACAGACTAGTTGTTAATTCTACATACAATAATTTTTAGTGCATTAGCAAATTTAAAACTCACAAATAGTAGCAAAGAAATGGAATGCTTCTACATTTGACCTGTGCTCTTTTATATGTGAATCTGAACTAATTTTATTAGCATATTTCACTATTTTAATAAAGACACTTCACACAATCTGTTTTTGAAGTTGTATTTAATTTTAAATGAAACGGTTTACATGGTTACTTTTCATTTCGAGTAACTTAAATTTATTTTTAAAAGTCTTTATAGGTTATTAGGCTCGAGCAGGTCAGCTGCCCACCCTATGGCATACAATTCTGACAAATCAGCATCCTCATCATATTCTTCCTCATCCACAGGATATAAATCATCCAAGGGATCTACTTCCACTGACGTTTCAATACCAAGTTCAATGATAAGATCGAGATCAACAGATTGCTCATTATCACTCATGCTTGATGTTGTCGTGATCTTTAAAAAAAGAGAACAACAATGAGATGTTGCAGAGTTAGAGACAAATCTCAGAGACTATAATAGCAAAATTGTTTAACAAGAGTAACATTTTGCAGATATTATTTAACCATGTCCAGCGATGCTGAGGAGGTGAGGCCTATGTCCAAGTTTTCAGTGAACAGGACTCATCTCTTCTTAACCTTGGATAAGCCTCACCAACACTGTGTCCCCTGCTAATACTTAAATTTAAAGGAGCAGATTTATGTTAACTGGCGCATCCCCAGGGATGCACCAGTTAACGTGCGCCACTGCTCTGCCACCCATGATGTGCCGCATTTACAATGCAGAGCACCATTGAGCAAAAACAGCACAGATGCATCACGCATCTGTTCCACAAAAACGGCGCATTGCAGGAATCACGTCATAAGCGCGACATATCTACTGCAATGCACAGGGGCAAGCCACACATTGCATGGTGCATCACTCCTTATGCCTGTTTCAAACAGGCGTAAGGATTTGATTCAGCAATGCCATAAAGGTGACTCAGTGAAATCTTCTTAATTTTACTGTGTTAGTTTTACAGGGCTTTCATGCAAATGACTGCCCACCCTACAACAAAACACTCACATGAAACCTGACGCAGGTTTCATGTGGCACAGGACTTTACAGCATGACACATCTGCCTAGATGCATCAAGTTGTAAATATGTCGCAACATAGCACATCTTTTGCACCGCCGCTGCGTCACAAAAGTGACGCACAGCGGCGCAAAAGAGACACACGGCTATCATAAATCTGTCCCTAACATTTTAAATGATTGATTCAGGATGATGATAAGGTGTGGACTATCCAGAGGTTTGTTTGAGGTGAGGCCTACTCAGGGTTGCAGATGAAATTTACGCTTGTGAAGAGTACAGAGGAGATAATAGATGTGCAGGCCTACCAATGAAGTGAGTCATGTCCACTGCACTCTTGAACAAAGGCCAGACAGCTTCTGTGTCCATGGACAGGCCTAAACCTCATCTGCACAATGTGATTCATAATGTTAGGAAACACAGGTGATGTAATTGAAAAATGTGGAATTTCTTTTCCTCATTTCACAATCACATCACCTGTGTTTCCTTTGCTTAGGTATCTCATTGTGTAGATGGAGTCTAGCATATCAAAGAGTACGCACGAGTTGAGCACTGTATGCAACAATTTTGACATTTACAGAAGATTCAGCTTCTCCATGCCCCCTACACAGTCCTAAATGTTTACAGTTTAAACTGACGGTATCTTGTTGGAGATGAAGTGAGGCCTATCTTGCAACATGGTGCATCTTTTGCATCACTGCTGCATCACAAAAGTGACGCAACAGCGGCACAAAAGAGGCGCACGGCCATCATAAATCTGCCCCTAACATTTGAAATGATTGATTCAGTATGATGATAAGGTGTGGACTATCCAGAGGTTTGTTTGAGGTGAGGCCTACTCAGGGTTGCAGATGAAATTTAGGCTTGTTGAAGAGTACAGAGGAGATAATACATGTGCAGGCCTACCAATGAAGTGAGTCATGTCCACTGCACTCTTGAACAAAGGCCAGACCTCTTCTGTGTCCCTGGACAGGCCTAAACCTCATCTGCACAATGTGATTCGTAATGTTAGGAAACACAGGTGATGTAATTGAAAAATGTGGAATTTCTTTTGCTCATTTCACAATCACATCACCTGTGTTTCCTTTGCTTAGATATCTCATTGTGCAGATGGAGTCTAGCATATCAAAGACTACGCAGAAGGTGAGCACTGTATGGAACAATTTCGACATTTACAGAAGATTCAGCTTCTCCATGCCCCCTACACAGTCCTAAATGTTTACAGTTTAAACTGACGATATCTTGTTGCAGATGAAGTGAGGCCTATCTTGCAACATGGTGCATCTTTTGCATCACTGCTGCATCACAAAAGTGACGCAACAGCGGCACAAAAGAGGCGCACGGCCATTAAAAATGTGCCCCTAACATTTTAAATGATTGATTCAAGATGACGATAAGGTGTGGCCTATCCAGAGGTTTATTTGAGGTGAGGCCTACTCAGGGTTGCAGAATAAATTTAGGCTTATGGAAGAGTACAGACAAGATAATACATGTGCAGGCCTAACAATAAAGTGAGTCATGTCCACTGCACTCTTGAACAAAGGCCAGACCTCTTCTGTGTCCCTGGACAGGCCTAAATCTCATCTGCACAATGTGATTCGTAATGTTAGGAAACACAGGTGATGTAATTGAAAAATTTGGAATTTCTTTTGCTCATTTCACAATCACATCACCTGTGTTTCCTCAGCTTAGTTATCTCATTGTGCAGATGTAGTCTAGCATATCCAAGAGTACACAGAAGATGAGGACTGTATACAACAGAGCAATGTACATTACTCACCTCCCTTGACACTTACAGAAGCCTCAGTTTAATATTTCTCAGTTCAATATTTATTTAAAGAAGCAGACACCAATATGACCTTCTCATAAATGTGAAAAGTGTATTTTTTTTTTTAAAAACGATTTTCTGGTCATAATTTGAAAACACAACACAGGTCCTATGTAGAAGCACACCCTATCAGTACTTAAATTAGCCAAGCACACATGGGGGCATATTTACAAGGGCCTTGCACCACGGGGAAATGTCTTATATTAAAATGGGAAAAATAACATCAAAGGGACTCAAAGGCCTTATAAATATGCCCCAAGCAACCTATGAAACTCTAGCAGTACATATCAAGAAACCTAATTGATTTCAAAAAACGTTTTTAAACACATCATGTTAAGCAATTATATACCTACATTCATGGGGAAGTGACTTAAAATGCCCTAAGACACATGAAAGCGTTTTTTTAAGGCCCTTGCACCATTTTAGCGTCACTTTTAACATGGCTATGTAACTCAAAGAATCAAAATATAAATTTGCCAAGCACACATGGGGGCGTATTTACAAGGACCTTGCACCACGGGGAAATGTCTTAAATTAAAATGGCAAAAATAACATCAAAGGGACTCAAAGGCCTTGTAAATATGCCCCAAGCAACCTATCAAACTCTAGCAGTACATATCAAGAAACCTAATTGATTTCAAAAAACGTTTTTAAACACATCATGTTAAGCAATTATATACCTACATTCATGGGGAAGTCACTTTTAACATGGCTATGTAACTCAAAGAAACCAAATCTATTTGTAAAACACTTGAAACAAAGCAACATTTTAAATACACAACTTTCTTCATAATTTTCTCCTTAAAGCATACTAATCTCTATTTAAATTAAATGAATCTTTTCTCACCTTAGCAAATACTTTTTGAGTTTTAAAACAGTCTCAGACACACACCAATTTGGCTTTGGCAGAGCAAAGGGTATGCACTCCAGAGGCTGCAACCAACAAAGGCACAGAAATGCTGTAATTCATCACACATATCTCTCATGTCACCCAATCAAAACTCTTCCCTCACTTTTTTGAAATCAACACCCTTCCCCCCACTGCCCTTTCTGCCTTTTTTCCATAGCAACCACCTCCTGAAAGACCTCTGATGTTTGCAAGTTCACACAACAATGTTTCAATTGAACTCTGAACTCTCAGTACACCTGCGTATCCAGTGCAATCTTTCATAAAATGATTTTTTCTTGACAATTCAAATTACATCTTTCAAAGAACTCATCCATGCACCCTAACTTTCTGTTTTCAGCAATCAAAATCCACCAATCACTGCTACTGAATCATTAGCACACAAACTCCACAGTTTTTTTCATTACAAACTCCTACTGTTTTAACAGTCATTTCATTCCCACACTTCATCTGACTGCAGCAGAACCTCCTCTCACCATGTTTTCTGTCTGGATTATTGGACATAGTTACATCCACTGGGCTCAAAGGTATGCTGATAACAGAAATTTACACAACCTCAATTTACAAAATGTGGAAATCAAGTGGATTGGCCACAGAGGATTAAGATGTCACCAATTGATACCATTGGTGAAAACCTTTTTGCATTTGCCAAAAGCTGACCTGTTAATTGTGCACTGTGGAGGAAATGACTTGGGCACTTTGACTGGGGTAGGTCTGGAAATGCTTTTAAAGGACACCTTTGACCAATTGATGGCACTTTTTCCTCAAACTGCCTTGGTATATTCAAATATATGCCAAAGACAGAAATGGAGGTGGTGGAACCGATTTTGTCCACAAATTGAGAAATCGAGGAAGCATGTAAATAAGTCTGTTTCAGCTTACATGAGAGACCATGGAATGGGTTCCATGTACAACAATAACTTGCGTTACTACATGCAAGATATCTACATAGGAGATGGAGTTCACTTCTCAGATGAGGGGAACAGAGTTTTCATCCTGAAATTAAGACTATGTATTGGTACCTACTTATAAGTACCTAAATCTACCACAGACCCAAAAGCTCTTTTCAGAGCTACCTTAACTATGATTACTCTTTTAAAATTTCAAATGTACCTTTTTTCACTAATTTTCACTTTTGTTCGCTTCCCGGTTCGCTACCCGGTTCGCGTACCGGCAGCTAACCTCGCAAAAAATTCAATTTTTTCTTTCTTTTTCGACATATATGAGCCTCCTCAGCCACCCTTAGAAAACCTAGGGGGTCAGGATATGTCTCCTGTGCCCCTTATACCCTTTCCCAACATTCTTTATCCTCCATTTTGTGTCTAAATTCATCCGCAACACAAGATGGCAGACTCCCGTTACGCTATCGGTTAGCTTCCCGGTCCGCGAACCTGGGCGCGCCTCTACCGCGAAAAAATGGAATTTTTTATTTTTTTTACTTTTTTACCCCGCGGGAACTTTTATTGCCCCCTCATCAATCCTAGGGGGTCAGGAGGGGTCTACCTTGCCCCCTTTCATTAATTTCCCCTTTCGTTTTTTTCACCTCTTGTCTCTCGATCCTACCGAGAGACAAGATGGCGGCCGCTCCGGACTGTTTAGAATGTTGACAGTCACCGGAGAGCCAATCCGCTTCGCTTCACGAAGTTCCGTTACGCGTCAGGTACGCGAACCGGGGCGCTAACCGGAGCGCTGTTACAGATATATATATTTTTTTAAACATTAATTTATCAAAATCCACTGGAGCACATATATTGAGACCTAGCAAAGGCACATCGGGCTAACAGTCCCTACAATTTTGCCAAGTTTCGTGCAAATCCATTCAGCCGTTCGGGCTAAAAGTGAGGCCAACCGCCCTATGGAAATTAACATGGGAAAAACGCGTTTTGGGACCCCCCTTTTTTCTCGCCCCCCCCTTGACGAAACCCCCCAAATTTTCAGGGGCTACTCAGAAACAAAATGTTCCATTTTCCTGAAAATGTCAGCCAATTCCGTCCACAAACGCCAAAGTTATTACACATAGAATTTTCAAAAATCCCATAGAGAAAAAATCCTAACTATATATACCTACTGGCGACCGCCAGTAGGTAATATATATATATATATATATATATATATGGTTACAGCAAAGTTTCTTCAAAAGAAGACGCCGCACACTACCTCAATTGTGTGACTTATTCATTTATTTCTTGTAGGTTCCCCATCCAACGCGTTTCAGACAGGTAAACTGTCCTTGATCACGGTTACAAACACGTGTCCATCATTTGTGTCTACCATTTATACTGACAAACTCCACTTGGCTGTTAGGATGCATTGTGAGTTTAGTAGTTCATTTTTGCATTTGTTTAACTTGCACTGCGCTTTTACCAGCCGGATCGCGGCATTGTAGTGACATTAGTGAACGTTTATTTATTAATATTATTAATCAGCGCTATGACTGCAAAGACCATAACATTGTTTATACTTTATGTATATTTCTTATGCAGTTTGCGCGACCATGGGGGAGAGGCCATGGACTGAGTGTCCATGTTTAACACTTAATGGCTGAGTGCCCAGGCCCTTGATTTACTCATGGCGATTTGAGGCTGAGTGCCTCCGTCCGATAATGTCATTCAATGCTTTGATCAACAGCCGGTTTGGCGCAGAGTTAAAAACTGTTAATTTAATTTTAGTCACTTAAATTGCACTATCAATCAAGTTATCATAATGCTTTTGAAATCAGAGATTAATTGTCTGCAATATCAGTGTTCAGTTCATCAAAAATTATAAGTGTACACTCAGTTCTTCGTCCATATTAAGACCCCATGGCTGTCTGGTCTTAAACCTGATAATCAATTTGGATTCCAGGCATCTCAATCTTGTTACTCGATCACCTCCTCTTTCGTTTTCTCCCACCATGGCAATTCCTGCATATTTCATATTTTTCCATGTTTTGCCAGGATGTGTCTTTAGATGTTTTGCCGTTGCATAGCTCATGTCACTGTTTTGAATGGCTCTAGTATGTTCGAGTATTCTTTTTTTGAGTGGGCAGATAGTTGAACCAATGTATTTTTTACCGCAAAAGCAGACAATTTGATATACCACGAATGATGACTCACAAGTTATCTTGTCCTTTATTTCAAATGTTCTTCCTTTTGGATCTTTTAAGGTTTTGATGTTCTGGCCGATGGTACATGCTTTGCATGTTGTGCATTTGCTGAATCCCAGTTGTCGTTTTTCTAGCCAACTCAAAGTTTTAATTTCCTTTTTGAAGTGGCTATTGACTAGTGTGTCTTGTATTGAGGGCGCTTTGCGATAAGTGATTAGGGGTCTATCACCTATTAGCACTCCTATCTCATTATCCTTTTTCAGCACATTCCAAAATTTTAACAAGATTTGGCGGATTTTGTAACTTTCTCTTGAGTATGTTAGAATCAGTCGTGGTTTTTCTTCATCATTGTTCTTTATAGATTTGCCTTTAGGTATCAGAGTATCAGCTCTCATTTTTGCTCTTGCTTTTTGCTCGCCCTTAATTATGTCCGCCTGTTTGTATCCTCGCCGGGTGAAGCGATCTCTGGTTTCTGTGAATTTATTTTCCATTTCAGTCTCTTCCGAGCAATTCCGTTTCATTCGTAGGAATTCCCCGTAGGGGATGCTTTGTTTGAGTGAAATGGGATGGAAACTTGTTCCATAGAGCACACTGTTCGTAGATGTTTTTTTTCTGAATACTGTAGTTTCCAGTTTGTTATTGTTAATGTAGATCTTTGTGTCAAGAAATTCGATTTCTTTCTTTTGGATGTTCGATGTGAACTGTAATCCTACCTCGTTCACATTCAGAATCTCAATATATTCCGTCAGTTTTTGTTTGGTCCCCTTCCACAGGAGGAACAGATCATCTATGAATCTGAGCCAAACAACCACATCCGTAGTGTATGGCTCATTCTCCTCTCTCCAAGCTATGTTTTTTTCCCACCAACCCATGGTGAGGTTGGCATAGCTCGGAGAGAAGGAGACTCCCATGGCACAGCCACAGACTTGTTTGTAAATTTTCTTGTCAAAGGTGAAAACATTATTCTCCAAGCAAAACGACATCATGTCAATTAGCATGTTTGTGTGTCTTAGCTCGGATATCGGTCTCTGATTAAGGAAGTATTTAATTGCGTTCATACCTATATCATGTTGGATCGATGTGTATAGTGACACAACATCTATAGTTGCTAGCCAATACTCTGGTTGCCATTCCACTCCCATGATGATTCGTAGGAAGTCGCCAGTGTCTTTAATGAATGAGCTCAGAGTCGGAACTATAGGAGCTAAAAAGTAGTCCACATAGGAAGAAACATTTTCACATAAGGAGCCACAGCTCGATATTATAGGGCGTCCAGGTGGTTTGATCAGAGTCTTATGTACCTTGGGAAGGAAATATAATGTTGGCAAAATAGGATGGTTAACTGTTAAGAAGTTCTTTTCTTCTTTGCTTATTAAGCCATTTCCTTGCCATGCCTCAATTTGTTTATGTAAAGTCCTTGTCATATCCATAGTTGGATTACGCTCCAATAGTTGGTAATTGGTCCCATTGTTTAGTTGGCGATGTGCTTCTTCTAAATAATCAGTTTTATTCAAAACTACGTTGTTTCCACCCTTGTCTGCGGGCTTTATTTCAATCATTGGATTTGACTGGAGATTTTTTAGAGCAATGCGTTCGTTCTTGGTTATATTTTCTTTGTTGTTAGTTGTGTTTTTCATTGTCTCCAGTTCTGCCACTACCAGATCATGAAATACATCAATGCGATTGCCAGGGTGAAGAACAGGACAACATTTTGATTTGTTTTTTAGATTGGTCTTTGGATGTGTCCCTATCATGTGGCCCATTTGAGAGAGAAGTTGGGTGTTGGTCAGGTCTGTTTGCTCCACTTGGTGAACTAGTTCAAACGCTGTTTGTAAGCTCGTCGCATCCGCGACTACAAAGGTTTCTGGCGGTTTGGTTTGTACACTAGTGCTTGTTGTGGGCAATTCTTCTCCTTGTTTTTTCCGCGAGAAGAGTTTCTTTAATTTAAGCTTTCGGACATATTTATAGATGTCAATTCTGGTTTCAACTTCATCATGGTGTTTGTCAGGGCAGAAGGTCAAGCCTTCACTCAGAAGGGTCTCTTCTATGGTTGTCAGTTTGTAGTCAGATAGGTTGATTATTAGCTTGTGATCCAATTTGTTCACCTTTTTTATTTTTTGAATGTCCTGTTGCGAAGAGGGTATCTTTGATTTGCGGCCTCTCCGGGTTTTCCTCCTTGTGTAGGATTTGACACCTGTCCTCTTCCACCTCCTCTTGTTCTTGTACTGCCGCGTCCTCTTCCCCGTGTTTTTGGGGTTTGTTGATCTTTGTGAAGCATTTCTAGCTCCTCTAAAAAAGTAAGCTTTTTTGATGGCACCCTAGTTTGTTCCCCGTCGCTTACTTCGGACTCTGTTTCACTGACAGTATTGTCCTGATGTGCATTTGCTGGTCCAGTCTGATGTTGCATTTTTAGCGTTTCACAGCGTTTAGCAAAGGTGAAAATGGTCCCATTTTTGAAGTCTGCTTCATCACGCTTGAACTTGCGTTCCTTTCTATCTCGTATTTCACTGTCATGTATGTCAAGATTTTTATCCATATTTTGGCGTAGATTTTTGATGGTTTCTTCACTCTCTCCTTGTCCTTGGATTTGATCCTCCATTTCTTGTATTTTGGTATGTAAGACTTCTAGATCTTTTCTAGCATGTTTCACAATGATGAGTATCATTCTGCGTGAACATTCCATGTTATTCTCTCCCCACTCTTCAAGCATTTCTGCGCTGGTATCTGGATGGTTTGGTAGAGTGAAGATGCGAAGTCCTCTTGGAACTAATCCTAGCTCCGTATATTTGTCCAGGGTTATTATTTCCCAGCTTTTGGAGATTTCTTTTCTTTGTAATTTTTCTAATTGGTGAAAGAGTTGCTTGGTAGTTACTTTGACAAATGTGCTGGTCGCATTTTTGACAGTTGTTCAACTGGATGCTGCAACATTCTTAACAAATATACTTTCAGCTTTCTCTAGCCGTTTTGCTGTACGTTGTTCCATTTTAATTTCAGGAGGTTTGGGATTCAAGTGTGCAAGTTAAACAAATGCAAAAATGAACTACTGAACCCACAATGCATCCTAACAGCCAAGTGGAGTTTGTCAGTATAAATGGTAGACACAAATGATGGACACGTGTTTGTAACCGTGATCAAGGACAGTTTACCTGTCTGAAACGCGTAGGTGGGGAACCTACAAGAAATAAACGAATAAGTCACACAATTGAGGTAGTGTGCGGCGTCTTCTTTTGAAGAAACTTTGCTGTAACCATTGTTTTGCGAGGGTGTCCCGAACCTCGCCGCCAGCACCAGCTTTGGTTTGCTCCTCTCATATTGGGACATTTGCTACAACAATATATATATATATGTATGTGCACAAAACATCACAAGATCGTGGGAAAAAAGGAAGAGAGACTTTGTATTTCAGTTTTTTGAAAGTGCACGTAGCATCATATATTTAAGAACACATTTCATACAGAACAATTAAAGCAGCACCGTAGGCATAAAATGCAGTGGCAAGCCAAGGGGGCTTTGTGCACTAAGTGTTAGTGAAGCAAAGAGTGACGGCGCAAGTGACAAGTGGGTGAATTCAGAGAAGGACACAAGGTGACAATGTGACAAAAACTCAATATATCCAAAGGCATAGGTTTGTCAATTCGGTCTAAGGGTTATACTCCTGTCACTTTACACGATAATATTTGCATCAGCGCAGTAAATTGTAGAAATTAATAATACTTTCCCTAAGTTCTCAGTGAGGCTATGTTGGATATTTGGGTCCTACACAATGTGCTCTTTGAATACTGATGGAACTTCATCCCTGTAGGTGCACAATTGAGGGAATGAATTTTTTGAAAAAAAAAGCCATCATAGCAGAACCCTCCGAATTTTCAAGTATGCCATAAAGCCTGAGTTATTTTCTCTGATTCATGTTTTTCAAATCCTCTGTAATTTTTATAAAGTTGTATGATCTCTCTGGCCCAGTGGGAGACATCCAGAATGGAATCTTCTACATCACTGACACATTGTTCAATGGCAGAGATTTCTTTATTCATGAGAGGAAGCTTTATCTCCTATACACTGAAGAAAAATAATATTTCCAATGATAAAAGGCTTTATGCTCTTTTTTCTTCCATTATGTCCTCCAAATTGGAAGGGGAAGGTGAATCATAGGAAATTGAGGTCTTTTTTGGGCTGTTTGAACAAACCAGCTCCTGAAGTAGAGAATGAACAAAACTCACTGTCTTCACTAGCACCCTCCATGATAGCTGAGAAAGTGTTGATGGCAAGGCCTCCTAATGACAGGCTTGGTTGTGGGCGAGGATGGCTTGGAAACAATCTTCAGGCTGTGGGACTTACCCATAGAAAACCACATAGCCATGAAACATTTTCAATTAATAAGAAATGGTAAGTAACCAGCAAATGAGTGTCATACATCATAAGCTGAATTGTTGTCCATAATAAAGAATCTAGGCATAGCTAGCCAAAGACTTCACCAGGAAGTCAATAATAAACACTCCCTCCACCTAGAAATCATTGAGCCAGCAAGTCAGAGATGAAAAATTGGAAATTCAACCTAACATTAGAATTAATTCACTGTACCCACCAAATTAAGGAACAAAAAGAGTTTTCATGGTGAATATTGCAATGGGAAACTAGAATGTATAGTAGCCGAAGAGTCAATCATGCGCCTAAGAATTACATTGCAGCTGAGAGCTGTGTCTATGTAGCATGAAGATTACCTCAGAGGAAGCAGTGACGAGCTCTTCAAAATGGCAGCCACTTCTAAACTCATACCGATGTAACATCGAAATACTGTAACCAGGGCTAATGAGTGCCCCAAAAGAGGCTCTGTATGTGGTGTCTGCCTTCCGGTAATGAAACCCAGCATTGGTGATGCATGACGGCATCGGATGAGGGCTGTGTCCATGCCATAAGCAGGAGCCTCTCTGGATCATTAAAGGATGTTGGATTTCATGCATGTCGTCTGCAGACCCCCAGATGCTACGTGCACTTTAAAAAAACTGAAATCCAGTCTCTCCTCCTTTTTTTCCCACGTTCTTGTAATGTTTTGTGCATAGATATATATATACTCGCCCCCTTTACTGAAACGATTGAGATATTGTTGTTGAAAATACATGTACACCCAGATCTCATTTCGGTCTATGGGTTATACTCCTGTTGCATTACACGATAATATTTGCATCAGCGCAGTAAATTGTAGAAATGAATAATACTTTCCCTAAGTTCTCAGTGGTGTTATGTTGGATATTTGGGTCCTACACGATGTGCTCTTTGAATACTGATGGGACCTCATCCCTGTAGGTGCACAATTGAGGGAATGAACTTTTGTAAAAAAGAAAGCCATCATAGCAGAGCCTTCTGAATTTTCAAGTATGCCATAAAGCCTGTATGATTTCTCTGGCCCAGTGGGAGACATCCAGAATGGAATCTTCTACATCACTGACACATTGTTCAATGGCAGAGATTTCTTTATTCATGAGAGGAAGCTTTATCTCCGATACACTGAAGGAAAATAATATTTCCAATGATAAAAGGCTTTATGCTCTTTTTTCTTCCATTATGTCCTCCAAATTGGAAGGGGAAGGTGAATCATAGGAAATTGAGGTCTTTTTTTGGGCTGTTTGAACAAACCAGCTCCTGAAGTAGAGAATGAAGAAAACTCACTGTCTTCACTACCACCCTCCATGGTAGCTGAGAAAGTGTTGATGGCAAGGCCTCCTAATGACAGGCTTGGTTGTGGACGAGGATGGCTTGGGAACAATCTTCAGGCTGTTGGACTTACCCATAGAAAAAAAATAGCCATGAAACATTTTCAATTAATAATAACTGGTAAGTAACCAGCAAATGAGTGTCATAAATCATGAGCTGATTTGTCCATAATAAAGAATCTAGGCATAGCTAGCCAAAGACTTCACCAGGAAGTCAATAATAAACACTCCCTCCACTTAGAAATCATTGAGCCAGCCAAGTCAGAGATGAAAAATGGGAAATCCATTTTAACATTAGAATTAATTCACAGTACCCACCAAATTAAGGAACAAAAAGAGTTTTCATGGTGAATATTGCAATGGGAAACTAGAATGTATAGTAGGCGAAGAGTCAATCAAGCGCCTGTGAAATATAGTGAAGAGCTCTTCAAAATGGCAGCCACTTCTAAACTCATACCGATGTAACACCGAAATACTGTAACCAGGGCTAATGGGTGTCCGAAAAGAGGCTCTTTATGTGGTGTCTGCCTTCCGGTAATAAAACCCAGCATTGGTGATGCATGACGGCATCGGATGAGGGCTGTGTCCATGCCATCAGCAGGAGCCTCTCTGGATCATTAAAGGATGTTGGACATCTTGCATGTCGTCTGCACGCCCCCACGCATTTAATATGTTGTAGAATACAATGGCTGGGTTATTGAAACAAAGCTGGTTACAGAAATTCCTTTACATATTGTTTTACATAGAAGCTTCAAGTTTTACCTCATGTAAGCCCTTGATTTAAAAAAATACATATGAGTGTTTTGATGTCATAGATTTTAGATTATGGCAGTTACAAATTCAATCTCCTGTTTGAACAAATGGATCTTTAGAACAGATTATAATATGAAATGTACAATCTCTAATTGCACTTATAGTTTAATCATCAAGCAGGTGCAGATGAACAATTATAAAGCTGACAAGAAGACTGACATGTTGGTTTTGAAAAGCTCAAATTCATCATTGTGCGTCAGAGCACAATGGTTGGATAAAACTTAACATTTAAAATTACACAGTGTAAAGCAGTTGACAGTGAAAATAAATGCAAGATGCAAATGTAGCATCTAGTTGAACTAGCCTGTCACAATTCTGAAAGCCAGGTCTCGAGTGAGTGATGCACTTATTCCTTTCAAAACAATAGGTGCATGTTGACAGGCACACTGTGATGTATTTTTTTAGTTTTGAATGAGCTTTATGTTGCTGTGATAAAAGTTATGACCTTGAATCAGGGTGCACCTGTCAACTAATCTGTTTTGTTGCCCGTAATAGAAAGGGTCCCATTTGGTGCAAAACACCGCTGTTTTCCCTCCAGCTATGATGACATGCAATATATGACCACATCTGGCTGTGACAGCACGTCTTTCGGTTCTTCAGCGCAGTCAAAACATATGCCAAATCAAGTTTTAGAGTTTACATTGTGTATTAGTTATGAAAACTGATCTTTTTTGTGTGTTGTATGTCTGCTACCTGTACGCATCAGTACTAAGGCTGCCTATTTAGCCCAGTCTGACCACATAAAAATATGTTTATGTATTTATTTATTTATTTAATTTTTTTCTTCAATTTTACTTTGTAAAGCTCAAAATACCACTTACGAACTCCTAACTGCTGTACTGAAGGACAGTAAGATGTCATGAGAGTTGCTGACTTACACTGAAAAAACCCCATAGATTTCAGAGACGTTATAGTTAGTTGGACATTTCAATCGTACAAAACCAGAGAATTTTGGCCGTTATGGTTAGTTGAGCTAATTTAACTTGCGCCCCCGCAATGCACTGTTGATGATGTCACATATTATATGAGTCATGACATGCTCAGGGAACTCACTGATGACATCTCAAATGACATCACTGACTGTGTGTTTCTGTGAAGTTTTAAATATTTTATATATATATATATATAAATATATATATATATATATATATATATATATATAATATTCACTGAAAAAAACATAGGTTTCACACACATTATAGTTATGAATTAGCATTTAAAAAACCTTGCAAATTCACTAAAAAAACATAGGTTTCACACATGTTATAGTTAACTGGACATTTCACTCATACAAAACCTTTGAAATTCCCCCGTTATAGTTAGTTCAGCTAACTATAACTCGCGCGCCCACAATGCGCTGCTGATGACGTCACATATTACATCACTCATGACATGGTCAGTGACATCACTCATGACATCACTGATGACATCTCAAATGCAATTATCCATATGCCGGTTTTTAGCACCCTCCACCCCGCCCCCCCCCCTCCCCGCCTCCCTGCACCACCGTAACTCCCTCCATGGGCCGCGGCTGGTCACCGCATATGCCAAACAAACAGGAAACTGTTTTCGGCGGACATATAAATATTTTACAAGCAAAAATCGAGCTGAACAACGACTCAATTTCATCAAATTTGATTTTCAAAAATTCTATTTCATCTCTATTTGGATAATTCACAAAATCAACAACATTACCCATTGTGCCATTTACTAAACCTCATTCCACATGTAAATGTTGTCGTAAAATTATCCGACAATTTATACATGCATATAGATTCTTTTCTAAACCACCAGTTTTAGATATTGATTTTTCTAAAGAATCCAAGTTTGACTTCAACTTTTCTGACAAGATAATAGTAACTCCTTTATGCTCTATTCTATCAATAGCTTCCAGTTTTATAATTTCTTGATTTTCTAAGTTTAGCATTTTTTCATTGAATATTGAACATTCTTGCAGAGTTGGCATCAAGCATATCAATGATTTATTTTCTGCAATTTTTCTATATATATTCTCTGGGAGAATATTTTCGTTTGGAAACAAATTTGTAAGTAATCGTGCCGGTAAAGCTTATTTGCCGTGTTCACTCACTTTCCCAATTCTTATATCGTCAAGAATACTTTTATAATCAGCGTCCTTTGCCTGTCGCATATTTGTAATGAGTTCTGAATATTCTAAATATGACCAAATATTAGCATTTCCAATGCTTCCCTGGCACTTTCTGGTATCTTCATGTGTTTTTTTTTAAATACTGGCTGTCCTTTCACAGTAGTTAGTTGTAGTAGATCTCCAAAAACTATGACGTGTTAGCCTCCAAATAACACATCATACTCTGTTTTAAGGATTTGTTGCATTCTTAAATGCACAAAGGCAAGCATTAAATTTGATACCATGCTTACCTCATCAATAATGAGAAGTTTCATTTTTTTCAAGACTCTAGAAACTTCACAACATGCTTCTCCAGGTAGCTTGTGGTATTCTAATTTATTTTCATGCTCTACTTGCAGCATCAATAAACGATGTAAAGTAATCCCTTTAATGTTATGTGCTGCCAACCCAGTTGAAGCAGTAACAACACAAGAGAGTGACGACTCAGTTCTTTTCTGTAGATAAGTTGTAATTACTTTAATTAGAAAACTTTTTCCAGTTCCTGCTTCTCCACTCACGTACAGTCGGACAGGTTAAAATGACGTACATGAGCATTCTTTTTTCTCGTGATATAAACCATGCTCAATCTGTTCTGTCACTGGATCGTATATTTGTTTTTGCTCAACATTTAGTTGTTTTTCCAATTCTTCTAAGTTTATTACATCCTCTTGAGCTTGTTGCATTGCTGTTTCCACCTCATCCATGGCAGTTGCTGCTTCATTTTGAATAATTGGTTCTCCTAGTGGATCCTGACTCAATGAAGGAGAACTTTGACTGTTTTGAGAACTGTCTCTAGCAATCTCTGCTGCAATTGTAGCTTCTTGCTGTATTCCATCGTTCAACACTTTCAGATAATTAGTAAAAGCAGGACATTCTATAGTATTTTTAGTTGCGTTGAATGAATCTTCATAACTTTCAAAATCTCCAAGTAGTTCCAGTTCTGTTCGCCATGGCTTAAAGAGTTGCAAAAGAGCTAAGTAGTAAAATTCCCTTTTGTCAGGAGTTTCGCAACTTAGTTTTCGGTGATTAATCAAATGTCCTTTTCTTTCTTTTACTAAACATCCTTCAGATCCAATTACAGCATATACTCCTTTATTGATATCTTCTGTAATATTCCTCTTAAAAGTTTAGCTTTGCAGTACTTCATAGAGACAAACGTTCTCAAGATGAGTACTTCTATTTGGATAGTATGTATCCAACATATTTGTCTTCAAAATATCTGTACTTTCTGGTTCTCTCTTTGCTAAATACTCAATTTCTTGTACAGATTTCAAAACTCGCTTTCGTGTTCTTGCAA
This sequence comes from Lissotriton helveticus, assembly GCF_964261635.1. Lineage (NCBI taxonomy): Eukaryota > Metazoa > Chordata > Amphibia > Caudata > Salamandridae > Lissotriton > Lissotriton helveticus. Next base: position 199,254,467 of record NC_136060.1, read on the forward strand.
GACCTAAACTCACCCTAATGATTGTTCTAGATTTGGAGTATAGACTTGCAGATGATAAACGATCTGCATTCATATGCTCCGATTTCTCGATGAGACAACATCTTCAAACTGTAGCTGTACAATTTCTTACTTAGGCTCTTTTCATGAGAAATTTCTTCCCACATTTCCTTTAGTTCAGTCTTTTCAGATTTAGTAATGTAAGACGTTACATATCGAACCACAGCAATGGAGTTGTCTGCAACATATTGAATATCCATGTTAGCATTCCACATGGACAAATTGACTGGGTTATAGTCATTTATGTATTTTGACTCTTCATTTCTTTTTAAGTTGTAGGCATTTTTCAGTGATTTTCTTGTGACAGTATGTTGCAAAGATGCCATAAAATTGTTCACTCTTCCTTTTGATAATACTGGACGTGGACATGCAAATCGACATTTTGTGTAGAACTTATCCTTAGATTTGTACTTTTGACAACAGTATGTTCCACAACGATGGGTTTGAAACCGTAAGACTTGATGTCTTAAATTCTTTTCTACTGTACTTTTGGGTACAGCACATGCAGAATATTGTTCAATAAAACTAATCATTGTGTCATCTGAATCTGTTCCAAATTAAGGGGCATCTTTGATCCATAGCAGCATATGTATATGAGGAGTACCTCTTGCTTGATACTCCTTTCTCCAAAAGAAATCTAGAACCTCTCCAAGAGGAGGATTTTTTTTGTTTGTGATAAAAGACATCATAGCTTCAAATCTATGATTGAAATACCTGCATACATTAACTGGATCCAAAGAGCACAGTTCTCCAGGTGTCTTGTATTCTATATTTTCTATGTTAGCATTTGCCTCTCGAAGAAATTGAAGTAAATCTTCCCAAGCATACTCTGCACAGCTTAGAGTAAGGAACCATGTAAGAGTTCCTAAGTTTCTTAGCATACATTTCAATTCCCCATGATGACGGTACCAATACTCATTAGTACCACGCTGACATGCCATGAGATTAATTAGCTGAGATTCCAAAATAGTATCTTTCTGTTTGACTTTATCCATAAAGTCCATGGCCAAAAAAGTTTGCAAATGCACTCCACTTTTTAGTATATGGTTCACTGCATAAGAAAGTCCAGACAAGTCACTCTCAAACAGAAGATGAAACAAATATGGAATACATTGGCGAAACCTTGGATCTTCTGCATATAATCTTGAAGTCCGGTATTCAGATGCAGGAATCTGCACAGGTTGTTCATCATATCGTCAACCTTTGCCTGTTGGAAATAACTGAGGGAAGCACCGAGCTTCCAAGCTTTCTTCCCATACATTAATGGGACTTCCTTTTGCTTCTTTCATTTGAAATAACTCAATAGTATTTCCCATCACTTCTTTAGAGTGAAGTGGATGCACACTATAATGTTCATAAATTTCTTCAGTTCTGGACACATCCACTTTTTCAATTTGTGCAGTTGGCAAATCACTCTCCTCTTCTACAGTGGTTTCCTCTTCTCCTACATACACATTTTTATATTATTGATTATTTTTTACCAAATACAACGTTGCCTTTTTCACTTTCGTAACATCCACTAATTCTTGCCAAATGTTCTTACTCTTTGTAGGAACGCCATTAACTAGAATAACAAGAGGTTCCTCTTCCACATTTTCTACACCAATTGTTTCAATATTTTTCTTTAAATTTAGAGGCAAATATACAACTCTTCCCTTTAATCCTCTCTGTAAGGCAAATTCTCTGTCTTAGGCTCCATGCGACCAATAGCCTGAAATGGATGCGCACATTGAATGAGAATAGACTCATAAGTATTTAAATCCATCAGTTCAGAAGGAATATTTACCAACTCAAGATTATTATGAACAGCTCTAGCAGGCATCTAATTTATTCTAACAATATTTACAAATACGTTGATCAGAACCCAAATCAAAACAATTCCCTACCAACAAATAAGTTGCAAATTCCTTCCACTCATTATTATTCTCCTTTTCACTTTTTAAATATAGATCACCTAACCTGGTCTGATTTTTATAATGAAATCGTCTACAACAAATACAAGAAAAGTCTGGCTTTTCATCTGAAATGACCTTAAACCTTGTAATTTCTTGCTCAAAATTTTCTGTACTAAAATTCTGTACATTTTCTTCCACATTTCCTTCTATCAATGTATCTGTTTCTGCACTTTCTTCTACAGACCAAAGTAACTAACCTCAATTTCTTCACAAATGTTGATCACATCTAACACAGATCCATGCAAAAGAGCACTGTTCAACTTTTTTAACATAAGTGCTGGACTTTTTGCATAATACAACCTTCTCACTAATTTCCTCACTTCAGTATGATGCACTGCTAACATCCTAAAATGGTGAAAAACACTCTGACATACTTATTTAGAAAGACATGCCAAAGAATGACCTTGCAAACCGTTTTTTTCTCTCACTCTGCAGGGGTCTAATTCTTACAACATCTTAATCTTCTGTTTAACACTTTTCTTAGTATACTTACATAAAAAATAGCGAAAAAAATCAATTGAATCCTGTCGTACACTACAAATACTACTACAATTCCAAGTATACACTGGAGCCTTAGGATGTCTCCCTAAAACTTCATCAGCTAACACCTCTTCTGCATTTCTATGGACAATTTTCTCTTTTTCAATCGGACTACCATTCTTAACCTCAGAAGCTCGACCACTGGTGTCAACTGCATGCAACAAATCATTACTCTGAAAGTAACTCTCTTCATTAAAAAACTGCTCACAACTTGAACTATGTTTCCATTTTCCAGAAAAAACATAACAAAAATTAGTTCTATTAATTAGTCTTTTCTTTATAGTCTTTGACCTTTATAACATTGATTGGCTTATCTAGTGTTCAAATCCTACTGATTACTAAAAGAAACAATTTTTTTAAATTCAAGAGCTTTCTCAACAATTGTCTGTATATGTTTTTTTTCTTATAAAAAGCTGTTTTACCTTTACAATTCTTTATATTTTTAAATAATTGCGAATCTCAACAAACTGATTTTTTCGTCTATTACTATAAGCACTATGTTTCCCACATATTTTTCCATCATTTTTCTTTTTTGTCTGGTTTTTCTTTGTAGTTACAGATATTTTTTTTTCCTGATTGTCCACAGTTTTTTAAATTGTGTTATTTTCCTTATAAAATCCTTTGTTGACTTACCAGGAGCTTTCTTTGTTTTTTCCACACATTGCTGTTTAGATAAATCTTGTACAGCATATTGTTTTTCTTTCTGTAGATAATTAAAATCTGTTGTGAAGAAAAAAAACATATTTCATTATTTTTTTTACAATTTTAGACCACTACTAGCATACTACATAGCAATTAGAAGCACTATATGTTGTTAAGTCTGGTTCACTCCATAAGTAATTTTAAGGCACAGCCGCAGTGTTCAGGCAGTGTAGGATATCATGCAGGGAGTGCTGTTTCAGGGTTTAGGACAGTGCAGTGGTGTTTGAATATTATAGGGGCATTTGCTGAAAATTATGTTTCAGGGTTTACAGCAGTGCAGTAGTGTTGAAAGAGTTTAACAGGTTTTGCTAGGGATGGTATTTCAGGGTTTAGGACAGTACAGTGGTGTTCAGGCACTGTAGAGGTTCAAGGTGGGACTGATAATTTGGAGTTTAGACCAATGCAGTTGTGCTTGGGCAGTGTATGGTAACATGTAAGGGCTAGGAGAATAAAGCACTGTATGTCCTAAAGCCGGACTCACTCCATGAGTACATGTATTCTCATACATGCAAACACATGCATCGAGCAAGTGATTCTGTCACAATATTCCCATAAACACACTGACTCAAATTCTGATTCTAGACAAATCAAAATATCCCTTGCAATTCACTGAAATGATTACTACATGCTACAGAGAGAGTTGCAATGTCATTTCTACAGCACATACAGGATCTTTATTACACAACATGGAGAATATTTGGGCATTAACCCTTTGCATGCTGATGACGGAACCGCTCCGTCATCAGCTGCGGGTGCGCTGTGCTGATGATGGAACGGTTCCGTCATGGCCAGCTCGCCACTCATGCGCGACGCGAATTCCGCGCCTGCGCTGAGCGTTCTATTGAGCGGGGCGGGCCATGACGGAACTGCTCTGTCACAAGCACAGCGCAACCGACGCTGGTGACGAAGCGGTTCCGTCACCAGCATGCGCCCGCCGCATTTCCGCCCGCCCCCTTAGCACTGCGGCGGAATAGCCGCCGCAGTGAAGGGGTTAAGAGACCTGACACACATGCTGCATAGGGCTTTGTAGCACTACATGTAATAAAGATCCTGAGTGTACTGTAGAAATGCCATAGCAACTCTCTCTGTAGCATGTAGTAATCATTTCAGTGAATTTTCATTTCTATATTCTCAGTCCCACCTTGACCCCCTACACTGCCTGAACTGCACTGCAATGTCTTAAACCCTGATATACCATTCCTAGCAAAACCTGCTCAACTCTTTCAACACTACTGCACTGCTTTAAATCCAGAATCACCATCCTCAGCGAATGCCCCTATAATGTTGAAACACCACTGCACTGCCCTAAACCCTGAAGCAGCACTACCTGCAAGAACCCCTTTCACTGTAGTAATAATTTTACTGAATTTTAAGGGATACTGTCATGTGTCTAAGATCACACTGTGAATTAGTATTCATTTTAGATAATTGTGGCAGAATAATTTTCTTAGTTGATGTGTTTAAAAATATGGGAATACATGTACTTATGGAGTGAGTCAGACTTTAGGACATGTAGTGCTATAAAAAATCTATGCGGTACAAAATGGGGTGGTGATGGATGGAGCATCTGAATCAATCAAACACTCACACCCAGTCAAAAGATCTGGGTTTAATCCATCACCGTTCTTTTGCCCACTCTGCCACCCCAGTTCAGACATGGCTATATGCAAATCAGTCTGACCCTGTGCCTCATGGGAACAGTCCAGCCCAAACTGCCAAGCCATGCCTTCCCTGGACCGGAAACAAGCTTCTGAGGACCGGTTTATGGCATTCCAGCCGTCTTCCACCCGGCTTGCTTGAATCCAGTGGCAAAGTGAGCAAGGGACTCACGTCTGAGCATACCCTGCCACACTTATGGCGGCCAAAAGCGGTACAAAAGGGGGTGGTGATGGACAGAGCATCTGAATCAATCAAACACTCACACCCAGTCAAAAGATCTGGGTTTAATCCATCACCGTTCTTTAGCCCACTCTGCCACCCCAGTTCAGACATGGCTATATGCAAAGCAGTCTGACCCTGTGCCTAATGGGAACAGTCCAGCCCGAACTGCCAAGCCATGCCTTCCCTGGACCGGAAACAAGCTTCCAAGGACCGGTTTCGGCATTACAGTCGTCTGCTCTAAACTCTGTAACAGCACTCCCAGCAAGACCCTCTTTACCTGTAGAAATCATTTTACTGAATTGCAAGGGATACTATCATGTGTCTAAGATCACAGTGTGAGTCAGAATTCATTTCAGACTATCAGACACATCAACTAAGCAAATTATTATCTTTTTTAACAACAGCACTGTACTGCAAAATAATATCTCCTCAAACACATCAACATACCAAACGCTCCTTTAACAATGTTTTTCCCAAACCAGACAAATTCAAAATCAGACCCTGTACAAATAAACTCCTGCTTCCACATTAGAATACATTTTTCAATTTAACTTAAACTGCACAATATAGATCCCCTTACAAATTAACAACTCACCTTTAACAATGCTTTTGTAGGTTTAGAACAGTGTAAATCACACACCAGATTTTCTTAAGCAGAATCTCTGAATTGTGCACCAGTCACTGAAATCATAGAATGACATAGCTTCCCTCTCATTTTACACTCATATTCTTGTAGATAACCAATCAAATATCTTCCCACACAAATTCAAAACCAAACTAACATTTTAATTGGTTCTACATTGAAACACTTTCAATCTCACATAATATTCAACCTTCCCCCACTGCTCTCTCTGCCTGTTACCATGGTAACACTCCATAGAACACCTAACTGAACACACAGGTGAAAAGTTAATTTGCAAAGTAAACCAGCAAGGGTGTTTGACTTTTCAAAACAGCAGCGAATCCTGTGGAATGTTCCTTTCAATCACTTTCTCTCAACCATTAGCATTTCTCCTTAAAAAAAACAGTAGCATGCACCCTAGTTTTTAATGTTGAATTTTCAGAAACCACCAATCATTTATTCTTTTTCAAGTGCACTGAATCTCATCTACATTTTTTTCTAAACTCCTACTTTTTAAACTGCCATTTCATTTCCAGAGCCCATCTGAGTACAACCAGATCTCCCTTCAAGATGCTTAGAGTGTGGATTGTAGGACGCAGCTATATTTTCTGGAGTGAAAGGTATGCAGCAAATATATGCTTTCTCAACCTTGACTTACCAAATGTGGATATTATGTGGACTTGGCCAGAGAGGATTGAGATGTCACCAATTGATACCATTGGTAAAATCCTTTTTGCATCTCCCACACACTGACCTCATAATTGTGCACTGTGGTGGCAATGACCTAGGCACTTTGACTGGGGTAGGTCTGGAAATGCTTTTAAAGGACACCTTTGGACAATTGATGTCACTTTTTCCACAAGCTGCCTTTGTATATTCTAATGTATGCCATAGGCAAAAATGGAACTGGTCCAACCAATATTGTCCACAGATTGAGAAAGCAAGGAAACATGTGAATAAGTCTGTTTCTGCTTTCCTCAGAGACTATGGTATGGGTTCTATATACCAGAACAACTTGCGTTATAACATGCAAGGCATTTATAGAGGAGACGGTGTACATTTCACAGATGAGGGAAACAGAGTCTTCCTCTTGAATTTTAGACTCTGCATCAGTACTTACTTGTAGGTACAAAAACCACTCAATGAACACAACGGCTCTTTTTAGAGCCAACCAACATCTAAACACTCAAACTTGTTATTTAACTGTATTTTTTTTGTTTCTTTTTCTGACGTGCGCGCAACCTGCGCGCACCTCGCGATTTTAACCTCTGGGTGCATGCAACGTGCGCGCAACTCGCGATTTAAAAAAAATAATATATATATATGTTTTTGACCTTCGGGGTCCTTCAGGGACCCCCTGAGAAGCCCTAGGGGGTCAGGGAGTCTCTACCCTACCCGCTTTTCACATTCTCCACTTTTGTTTTGAGCTCTCGTCTGCTTCCAGGGGTGCGTGCAACGTGCGTGCACCCCGCAATTTAAAAAAAATATATATATTTTTTTGGGGCTTTCGGGGTCCTTCAGGGACCCCCTGAGAAGACCTAAGGGGTCAGTGAGTCTCTACCCTGCCCCCTTTTCACGTTTTCCACTTTTGTTTTTGGCTCTCTTCTGCCTTGGAAACAAAATGGCGGCCAACACTTCCTGATTTTGACCAAATGGAATGTTGACAGACGTCTAACAGCAAATCAGAATTCCGCTCGCGCACACCCACGGTGCGCGCTTATAGATATATATTTTTTTCTTTTGATTTTCTCAGGAACTACTGGATGGATTTACACCATTTGCGTGATCTGCGAATCAGACTCTACCATTTCGCCAAATTTCTTGTAATTCCGTTCAGCTGTTCGGGCTGTAGCCATGTCTAATCGTCCTATGGAAAATAACATGGGGAAAACACATTTTGGGACCCCCCTTTTTTCTCAGCCCCTACTTGACAAATCCCCCCAAAACTTTCAGGGAAGGAAAGGAGCGGAGCAGGCCATCTTCTTTGAGAAATTTGCGAAGATTCATCAACCGGCACCAAAGTTATTCCCAATAGAATGTTGCGGATTTCCCATGGAAACTAGGTCCTAACTATAACTACCTACTGGCCAGTAGGTAATATATATATATATATATATATATATATATATATATATATATATATATATATATATATATATATATATATATATATATATATATATATATATATATTACCTACTGGCGGTCGCCAGTAGGTATATATAGTTAGGATTTTTTCTCTATGGGTTTTTTGAAAATTCTATGTCTAATAACTTTGGCGTTTGTGGACGGAATTGGCTGAAATTTTCAGGAAAATGGCACATTTTGTTTCTGAGCAGCCCTTGAAAATTTGGGGGGGGTTCGTCCAGTGGGGGCCGAGAAAAAAGGGGGGTCCCAAAACGTGTTTTTAACATTGAGTTTTCCATAGGGCGGTTGGCCTCACTTTTAGCCCGAACGGCTGAATGGATTTGCACGAAACTTGGCAAAATTGTAGGGACTGGTAGCCCGATGTGCCTTTTGTAGGTCTCAATATATGTGCTCCAGTGGATTTTGAGAAATTAACGTTTAAAAAAAGATATATATCTGTAACAGCGGACCGGGCAGCGGCCCAGGACGCGTACTTTTCGCGCAACGGAGCTTTGTGAAGCGAAGCTGATTGGTTCTCTGGCGTCTGTCAACATTCCAAACAGTCCGTAACGGCCGCCATCTTGTCTCTTGGTAGGATCGAGAGACAAGAGGAGGCCAAAGCGAAGGGGCAAATGACCATAAGGGGGAATAGTAGATCCTCGCTGACCCCCTAGGTTTGATGTGGAGGTTTTAAAAGGGCCCCGCGGGGCAAAAAAAAAAAATAATAATAATAATCGAACGGCTGAATGGATTTGCACGAAACTTGGCAAAATTGTAGGGACTGGTAGCCCGATGTGCCTTTGCTAGGTCTCAATATATGTGCTCCAGTGGATTTTGAGAAATTAACGTTCAAAAAAAGATATATATCTGTAACAGCGCTCCGCCTCGCGTAACGGAGGTTTGCGAAGCGGATTGGTCATTCTGTCACTGGGCTATAGTTGGGCTACATCTGGCTGATATTTGGGCTACATTTGTTTTTTTGTGTGTCTGGCGGCCATCTTTGGGCTACATTGGGCTACATTGGGCTTCATTGGGCTACATTGGGCTACATTTGGGCTCCAACATATATATAGGCCAATGTAGCCCAATATATATTTTTCAAAGTTAATTTTCGTAAAAACCACTGGAGCATATATCTTGAGACATAGCAAAGGCACATCGGGCTACCAGTCCCTACAATTTTGCCAAGTTTCGTGCAAATCCATTCAGCCGTTCGAGCTAAAAGTGAGTCCAACCGCCCTATGGAAATGAAGGAAATGAATGGGTAATTTGTAATTAGCAAATAGCTAATCGCAAACTAGGAATGGTAAAGAATCGCTATTTATTCCTTAAAGTTCGCTATTTAGGAAATGCAAAAAACTTTGATGATACATATGGCGGTTCATCTCTAACAAGATAAGAAGCATAGGGATACATTTATGATGACTGGCGCATCACCAGGGATGTGTTAGTCATTCTGTGCCGCTGTTCCGTCACCTATGGTGTGCTGCATTTACAATGCGGCGCATCATGGGGCAAAAACAGCACAGATGCGTGATGTATCTGTGCCGTAAAGGTGGCGCATTGCTGGAGTTGTATCGCAAGTGTGATGAAGCTCCAGCAAGGGTCGGGGGTGCCCCTGTCGCAGGGTTTCTGTTCTCACACAGAACTGTGGACAGAGGATTGGAACCTCGGCGAATTAGGGTGTCCCAAAACTCACGTTAGTAATCAAAAACTCCTTAGCAAGCTAGGTACAGTGTCACATTGGATATAACAAACTCTCAATGTTTAGACAATCCAGAGTATGCACTTATAGTACCTCAGGATACGTGGAACTCATGAACAGTCGGTCGTTATATATTTCTTAGAAACCAGAACATGGAGTTAAGAAGAACACATGTGTATTTGAAATGTTTATTTACTAATGCCGTCTTCTGAGGCGTAGTATCTTAGATTATACAAGTACACATATTATCAGTAGCAAAATTACCAGCATAGTCAGTAGTACATAAAAAGCGAATGGTGACAGTATGTTAACATGCTGTAAATGAATAAGAGTTAGCAACACTTATAAGCAGCCGCGGGCCGTGGAGGGAGTTACGGTGAGGCAGGGAGGCGGGGAGGGGGAGAAGCAGGGTGGAGAATACAAGTACACATATTATCAGTAGCAAAATTACCAGCATAGTTACTAGTACATAAAAAGCGAATGGTGACAGTATGTTAACATGCTGTAAATGAATAAGAGTTAGCAACACTTATAAGCAGCCACGGGCCGTGGAGGGAGTTACGGTGGGGCAGGGAGGCGGGGAGGGGGAGGGGCAAGGTAGAGAGGGCTCCACCCTGCTTCTCCCCCTCCCCGCCTCCCTGCCTCACCGTAACTCCCTCCACGGCCCGCGGCTGCTTATATCTCACCCTCCCTAATACACATATTATATTATTTGCTAAGAAGGTCTCTTTGTGTTGGTTTAGGGCGTGCCCATACTTTAGTGTCTTAGATTTGAAGGAATCACATCAGCATACACCAGCTCTCTCTTCATGTGAACCGCATCAACTGTTGTGTATGTGTGTTCGGCAAAGCAATATAAAACCCGCCTCATGCCCAGAATTGGCAGAAGTTGCACTTATGTTATGAGTATGAAGTCGTGGAGATCAGACCTCATAACAATTCTGTATCGTGTTGTTCTTGAAACTTTAGCACTCGCTGTACAGATATAGTTTAACAAGCAAAGCAGATAGTAGAGCAATAACATATTATTCTCATGTAAACCACGATGAACTACTAGGTGGAAAGCTAAAGCAACAACTAAGTGTCGTGTGCAGAAGTTGCAAAAAAGGAAAAATGGCGTTTAAACCGGTAATGAGCCCATGCTAACTTAACACGGTGTAAAGATATCCAGGACCTAGATGACACCTCCCCATGATCCGGAAACGAACTGAATAAGATAATAGAAGTGCCATCTCATGAGAGTAGATTGCAAGTTTATATGTGGACAGTCCGCAAGGTAAAGCATTAAAAACTAGGAAAATTTAATGCTAAAGAAAAATAAAACAGCCAAGTACTTTATCGAGTCTTAAGCCAATAGGCAAGGTAAATAATAAAAACTTGACAAATAAGTCAATGAATTGTCAATGAAATGCTAGTACTCAGCATATCAAACATGAAAAAGGTCTATGACATAACTGTGTATGCAAAATAAGCTGCAACAGCCTCCAATAGGAAGTCACCGTCTTCATCCGAAAACAGTTCAGCCATCCAATTTAAAAGCGGAAAAGAACATACGTGCTCTCCCAGCACCGGATCCTCTATCACCATCAGAGGACAGCTCGGTGGGTTTTCAAGAAAGCTCTGTTCCAAGAAAGACTGTGCTGCCGCCAGTAAATTCCAGGGACCAAGTAGTCCATGCATCAATGCCACAGCCATAATCCTTTCGCCAGGACAAACCAACTCGTGAGTAATGATAGGGGTCATCAGCTGATTAAAGTCGACGTCAGGAGAAACCGGTCCGCAGAGACACAAATCAATGGCCCAATCGAAATCACAGGTCAGGCAGTGAAATACAGGCTGGACACAGGTGAAGTAGGAGAATCGAAAAGACAATCCATATGCCGTGCTTAATACCGCCAACGGCATTGTGCCATAATATTCTAGCATGCGATTGCGGAACAGTGTCAGCATCTGCAGGGTGGGAGGTTGCATAGGAGGGACATCCATATTTAAAAATTTAAAAAAGCACAAGAGCGTCCGCTGGTAATGCAAGTAAAAATGCCAATCCACGAAGCAGAGTGGAGAAAATATAATGAAAGGAAGCAGGGATGACTCCAAAGATTTTCTCAAATGAAGTCACGAGACCACTGGTAACAACTTTAAAAAAGTGCGCCAGGGCCTTTGTGGAGGATGCGTTAAAGATAGTCGGAACGATCTTGCTGAAATTGAAAGGCAAATCTTAATTGAAAAGGGTCTGCACCTCTGTACGGGTGTTCGCTATGTGAAGCACGAAAGTTTCACGGGCCGAACTCAAGGCCACCTCTCTCTGAGACAAAAGAGCTCTTATTCTTGCCATGCCGTTGAAATGTGCTCCCAAGGTTGGTATTTGTGGCCAGATTGAAAACTCCCTATGTTCATGTGTGGGAGGAAATAGAACATTTCTGCAGCAAATAACCCGTACACTTACTGTTACGATAAAAGGAATACTTTTAATTAACTCAGAACAATCTTCATTATTGAGCAAATAACTACCATTTTCCAACAACTTGAACGTGGGGATGATAGCAGGAACTGGCGTGCCTTGCAACACGCAAGCCATATTTGGTCGGTGTTTGTTGCATGAACCGTGTAACTGTATGTGCCTACACATTAGTGAATGATCTGGCGTCTCAGTGCATTCCTCTCCATTCAGATAAACTTCTTGATCATCTTTGAAACATCTGTATGTGTATGGAAGCGACCAGACCTCATGAAGAAAAGCACTACCTAAAGGTTCATAACGACCTATTGGTATATATTTCATACAATTTGAAAACTTATATAAAGCAAGAGGCAGCGTTATTAAACCGTGGATAAGGCACGTTGCCAAAAAACCCGCAATCCTCTGCTGATGATGTCACTGAGCATGTCATGAATGATGTAATATGTGACATCATCAGCAGTGGATTACGGGTAATAGTATCTCTAGTTTACTCCCCTATAGCTGTCTTTCTTTTAACATAAGTGTCTGTTTCCTTCCCTTATACTTACTGTTTTTGGTTCGCTTCCGGTTCGCGTACCGGCGAGCGAACTGGGAAGCGAACTAAGAGAAATAGAGGTTGGCACAGTTCCAAATATTGTACCAATTTTTTAATAACGGGGAGGTAGTTCTGAAAAGAACTTTTTTTTTAATTGTTTTTGTTGTTTTATATTTTTTTTATTATTTTTCGGAACATTTTTTTACTTTTTTTGAATTTTTCTGAACAGTTTTATATTTTTTGGGGTTTTTCTTGGAGGGGGCAATGAAAACGATTCATTGTAAAGGGCTCAACAGGAGCAACAAAACAAAAAAAGAAGTATTTATTATTTTGGGCGTTTCGTACAAACTTGCATATGATAGTCAATAGCTCTGTTGATCAGAGTGATGCTTCTTTCTCCGTAGGAAATGAATCCATCGCAAAATACGCAGATGTGTTTTACTTCACCAAATTTCATTTGTATATTTGGCACCATCTCCCTGCCCTCTGGTCCCGTTACTTCCGGTACAACAGATCTTCTGGCCATAATAGGGAGATTATCTAGGTCGTTCCGAAACTGTGCAGCACTGTAGTTGTTAGGATGCCACCTAGTCATATGGCGATGCATTGTGTAGTTTCCGAAACTGTATTTTTTCTCGGTTCCTCTGGACAATCTATCTTGACATATAAGGCAAGTTACGTATCTTGCATTTACTTTTTTCTGACCTTTGGGAATTTTAAAAAATTGCCAAATGAAGTTTTCTTTCCGGTGAGACGTCTTGGGCTGCTCAGGCAAAAACTGCCTCTCTTCGTGCTCGTCGTCCTGTTCCTCTTCTTCCTCTTCTTGTTGAATTATAACTTGAGCAGGTGGTCCACTCTTCCTTGGATGTGGTGGAGGTGGTGGGGAAGCACCAGCTGAAGCTACTAAAGAAGCCATTGCTCAGTGATCACAAAGGGTCTTTCTCTCACAATGATGAAAGTCAGAGTGAGGAAAGAAGGAGGGATTTTCATCATTTGGGAAAAACAAGAGTTCTCAACCAATCAAAAGTGTTCATTTTAGATTATATGACCTAGTCTTACATCATTAGGAAACCAAAAGTGAAATGAACCAATGAAAAGTGTTATTACCAAGTCACATGACTTGCTGTGTTTACGTTAAGCGCTATGCAGGGCCTCACGGTTTGCTTCCAGAAACCTGCGCTTTGCGACTCGCTTCGCGTACCAGTTCGCTAACGTAGCACGTCATATGACGTATCACGCGACAACGTGGAACGTCATGCGGACGGGAGGCGTCACGATGTTGTTTTCTAACGCGGCACTTGCGGTAAAGAAACGTTTACCGGCTCGCGGTCTATTTCGCGGCATCAAGGTCAGCTAACGGGAAGCTTCCCGATTCGCGAAGCAGGAACGTAGAAAAAAAAATATTAAAAAAAAAAATTATTCATAAACATATAAAATATATTTTTGGATTTAAAGAAGAATACATTTTACAGCTACAGATATTAGCTGTTAAAAAACCAATGAAATTCACAGAAAAAACCATAGGTTATAGACCATATATAGTTAGGAATTAGCATTTACAAAACCTTGAAAATTCACTGAAAAAACCATAGGTTATAGACCATATATAGTTAGGAATTAGCATTTAGAAAACCTTATTTTACTCACACAAAACCATTGAAATTCCATATATAGTTAGTTGCACTAACTATATATCGCGCACCCGCAATCCACTGCTGATGATGTCACATATTACATCATTCATGACATGGTCAGTGACATCACTGATGACATCACTGATGACATCTCAAATGACATCTCAAATGACATCACTGATGATATCTCATTTGACATCAATGGTCACATCAATGATGATATCATTAATGTGACAATACAATGCATCTCCTCACACTTTAATATAACCTCTGTTACACCCAGTGTTAAATACAGAGTATAATTTTTGAAACCATTGACACACCAATACTAGTTACTACATACGCACTCACTGATTCCTACGTCTACACACACATTCACTCATTCACCCATACAATCATTCATACATACAATCACTCATCTTTACAACACTATCATATGCACTCATACACCTATACAGACACTCACACTCTGACACTCATCCATGGAGTTACTCACACACCTAGTCAGTCCTGTAAAGAATCAATCACAGTTCCATTTTCTAATCTACACAGTTAAACATAGAGTACCTTACATTTTCAAACATATACTAACACATACTTACTCTCTTATAGAATCACTGATACAAGTACACATTGATCTGCACAGAGTCACACACCTCCCAGCCAGCCATACACACACTCAGTCTCCCATACAAATACTTGTGCAACCAATCAATAACCCATATAGCTACTTATATAGCTACTGATCAACACATGCAGCAGCTTGCACAACAACAGACATGCTGATGCACACTTTCAGACAGTTTAGTCACTAACCCGTGCATTTAGTAAGACACATTTAATCACTCACTCATACAGTCAATCACGCACCTACTAAAACCTTCATTCAGACACTTATACATCCACTCATTCTTCAATATGTAAAACATATTTAAACTTTACAGAAACACATAATCACTGGATGTTGTCATCAGTGATGTCATTTGAGATGTCATCAGTGATGTCATCAGTGATGTCATCAGTGATGTCACTGACCATGTCATGAATGATGTAATATGTGACATCATCAGCAGTGGATTGCGGGTGCGCGATATATAGTTAGTGCAACTAACTATATATGGAATTTCAATGGTTTTGTGTGAGTAAAATAAGGTTTTCTAAATGCTAATTCCTAACTATATATGGTCTATAACCTATGGTTTTTTCAGTGAATTTTCAAGGTTTTGTAAATGCTAATTCCTAACTATATATGGTCTATAACCTATGGTTTTTTCTGTGAATATATGTATATATATGTATATATATATATATATATATATATATATATATATATATATATATATATATATATATATATATATATATATATTACCTACTGGCGGTCGCCAGTAGGTATATATAGTTAGGATTTTTTCTCTATGGGTTTTTTGAAAATTCTATGTCTAATAACTTTGGCGTTTGTGGACGGAATTGGCTGAAATTTTCAGGAAAATGGCACATTTTGTTTCTGAGCAGCCCCTGAAAATTTTGGGGGGGTTCGTCAAGGGGGGGCCGAGAAAAAAGGGGGGTCCCAAAACGCGTTTTTCCCATGTTAATTTCCATAGGGCGGTTGGCCTCACTTTTAGCCCGAACGGCTGAATGGATTTGCACGAAACTTGGCAAAATTGTAGGGACTGGTAGCCCGATGTGCCTTTTGTAGGTCTCAATATATGTGCTTCAGTGGATTTTGAGAAATTAATGTTCAAAAAAAGATATATATCTGTAGCAGCGGACTGGGCAGCGCTCCGCTACGCGTACTTTTCGCGCAACGGAGCTTTGTGAAGCGAAGCTGATTGGTTCTCCGGCGTCTGTCAACATTCCAAACAGTCCGTAGCGGCCGCCATCTTGTCTCTCGGTAGGATCGGATCGAGAGACAAGAGGAGGCCAAAGCGAAGGGGCAAATGACCATAAGGGGGCATAGTACATTGTCGCTCACCCCCTAGGTTTGATGTGGAGGTTTTAAAAGGGCCCCGCGGGGCAAAAAAAAATAAACATAATAATAATCGAACAGCTGAATGGATTTGCACGAAACTTGGCAAAATTGTAGGGACTGGTAGCCCGATGTGCCTTTGCTAGATCTCAATATAGGTGCTTCAGTGGATTTTGAGAAATTAATGTTCAAAAAAAGGTATATATCTGTAACAGCGGACTGGGCAGCGCTCCGCTACGCGTACTTTTCGCGCAACGGAGCTTTGTGAAGCGAAGCTGATTGGTTCTCCGGCGTCTGTCAACATTCCAAACAGTCCGTAGCGGCCGCCATCTTGTCTCTCGGTAGGATCGAGAGACAAGAGGAGGCCAAAGCGAAGGGGCAAATGACCATAAGGGGGCATAGTACATTGTCGCTCACCCCCTAGGTTTGATGTGGAGGTTTTAAAAGGGCCCCGCGGGGCAAAATAAAATTAAAATAATAATAATCGAACAGCTGAATGGATTTGCACGAAACTTGGCAAAATTGTAGGGACTGGTAGCCCGATGTGCCTTTGCTAGATCTCAATATATGTGCTCCAGTGGATTTTGAGAAATTAACGTTAAAAAAAAAGGTATATATCTGTAACAGCGCACCGCTTCGCGTACTTTTCGCGTTACGGAGCTTTGCGAAGCGAAGCTGATTGGCTCTCCGGTGTCTGTAAACATTCCAAACAGTCCGTAGCGGCCGCCATCTTGTCTCTCGGTAGGATCGAACAGCTGAATGGATTTGCACGAAACTTGGCAAAATTGTAGGGACTGGTAGCCCGATGTGCCTTTGCTAGGTCTCAATATATGTGCTTCAGTGCATTTTGAGAAATTAACGTTCAGAAACAAGATATATATCTGTAACAGCGCTCCGCTTCGCGGAGATAAAATTATATGTGTATTACCTAGCTGTTGCTAACACCAGTTAGCGACGGCTAGTAGAAGATAGCGACCATCTTGGGCCCCACTTTGCATGTGAGTGATATTTATCACTAATGACATGCAAAGTGGGCATGCCAAGATGTTAGCGACTGGAAACAGTCGCTAACATCGCTATCTCCTATTATCAACTTTTGGAAATATTCGAGATAAGGGCGAATATCTCCAAAAGCTACCACCTGCCCTGAGCAGTTCTTAGCCATGTTATCCAATGGGAGGTGGATAACATGGCTAAGAGCATTAGCTCGGTAATGCATGAATATCGCTGAGTTTTCAGCGATATTAATGCATTGCGGTCGTTTTTTATCGTATTTCCGATAAACCTTGATAATAGCAAGGTTTATCTGCGATAATTTCTGACGGTAAAAAAATCGTTGCTAAGCATCGTTAGGGATAAATATCGCTTAACTTTGGTAATATGCCCCAACGTCTGTTAACGTTCGATTCGAAGGAAATCAGGAAGTGTTGAAAAACATTGTCTGCGCCATCTTGTCTTTTTTCAAATGCCACACTTTTGTCGTGCACGGCAGCCATTTTAGATGCCTTGACCAGACCCACTCTGTGCACGCTGTCGATCCTTAGCATGGCTCCCCACCCTCGCAAACATCTCCCCCAGGCAGTGGTCACCCCCGCTCTCTGTCTTATGCATGGGTAATAAACCTCCCCCATCTGCGCTGCTGTTCCCTGAGAAATACACCTTATGCCCGCCCGACACCTCCCTTTCGCCCTATTCACTACCGCACCCTCTGACACTCCTTTTCCTCTGTGTCCGATTGTCCAGGCTGGTCCTAGGGTATCAGCTAGCCCTGCAGATGTAGTTTATGGCCACAGCTGTAAAGAATCACCCCTCTTCAAAGGAGTTATAGTAGATCAAGGCCCACACTCGATGAGATTCGTCACAGCAGAAGCGTTGCTATTATCTGAAAACCATCCTGTATTGTGATTGGGGAGGGGACCGAGCCTGAAGCGGAAGATTCCAGGGATGACTGTTTGTACATCAAAGTTTTTACAATTATGTGTCACATTAAAAATATATAGCACTCCGACAAAGTAGTAAGATTATAAAACTTTAATAATTTATAAATATATACAAGAAAACAAAAATAGTAATAACATATAAACATTTTTAGGGAAAAACAACGAAGTAGCGGTCGGCTGTGCGAATAGTCCCAACGCAGCACAACGTCCAGATTTCCGGCGTGGGGCGTCGCGGGGGGTGGGTCATCAGTAGCAAACTGTTGTGCGAATAGTTCCAAGGCAGCAGAACGCGTTGAAATCTAGATGACACGAAAGTGATGTCTAGTAAGTTGCCACCCAGCAAATAACGGCATGGGGCGTCGCGGGGGGTGGGTCATCAGTAGCAAACTGTTGCGCGAATAGTTCCAAGGCAGCAGAACGATGGCACCAAGGTGATGTCCAGTAAGTTGCCGCACTGGTTTTGGTATCCTACAATGCTGCTCCGAATAACGGCGTGGAGCGCCCCGGGGGAGGCGGCGTGAACGGGCCTCTCCAGGTGGAGTGTCATCTGTTGTAGTGGGGCGCCCCTTTACCGTTTCAGTTGCCATTCCGTCCGTTTTTGGTCCACTGTGTCAAAAGCCGCAATTCAGCTGAGTTGCGCCCACTCTTGCGGTGCAGCGATAGGCGGCTGTCACAGGACTCTCAAAATGGCGGCAGGCTCTTTCCTTTTTGGGCCTGGTCCACTGAAATGGCCCTGGGACACCTTGGAAATCGGACGCTTGTCTGCTAGGTCTTGGACCTCATTCTCGAAAGCGTCCCCTCCGCCTTGAGAATTCATCAAAAGTTTTGGGGGCTCCGACTCCTGCAGGCTTCTGGTGGGGAGCGGCTGCCATGATTGCTCGCGGAATGACCACGACTGAGCTACGAGATGGTGGTGCTTTCATGCTGACGCCAGCTTTAGTCTGAAACATCCAGAAACAAGGTGGGGCTTTCATCGTTTGGGGAAAAAAAAAAGTTTTCATCCTATGAAAAGTGTTGTTTTTAGGTCACATGATCAAGCCTTCCATCATTAGGAAACCAAAAGTAAAATGAACCAATGAAAAGTTTTATAAACAAGTCACATGACCTGTTATGCGGCATAGGGTGTAAAATTAGGAGAAAATACGTTGGCACGTGAGGCGGCGTCAGTAGCGGACCGATGTGCGAATAGGCCGAAGGCAACACAAGGCGCCAAGATCTGGATGGCACCGAGGTGGTGTCCAGCAAGTTGCAGCACTGGTGTGGCCATCCTACAATGCTGAAAGTCGGCGTGGGGCGCCCCGTTGGCCTGTGAGTTTGCGTCAGTAGCGGACCGATGTGCGAATAGGCCGAAGGCAGCACAACGCGCCAAGATCCGGATGGCACCGAGGTGGTGTCTAGTAAGTTGTCGCACTGGTGTGGCCATCCAACAATGCTGAAAGTCGGCGTGGGGCGCCCCGTTGGCCTGTGAGTTTGCGTCAGTAGCGGACCGATGTGCGAATAGGCCGAAGGCAGCACAACGCGCCAAGATCCGGATGGCACCGAGGTGGTGTCTAGTAAGTTGCCGCACTGGTGTGGCCATCCTACAATGCTGAAAGTCGGCGTGGGGCGCCCCGTTGGCCTGTGAGTTTGCGTCAGTAGCGGACCGATGTGCGAATAGGTCGAAGGCAGCACAACGCGCCAAGATCCGGATGGCACCGAGGTGGTGTCTAGTAAGTTGTCGCACTTCTGTGGCCATCCTACAATGTTGAAAGTCGGCGTGGGGCGCCCCGTTGGCCTGTGAGATGGCGTCAGTAGCGGACCGATGTGCGAATGGGGCCAAAGGCAGCGCAACAATATTTTCTGATTTGAAGACACCACAAGGCGCTGAGATGCCAAGATCCGGATGGCACCGAGGTGGTGTCTAGCAAGTTGTGGCACTGGTGTGGCCATCGTACAATGGTAAAAGTCGGCGTGGGGCGCCCTGTTGGCCTGTGAGATGGTGTCAGTAGCGGACTGATGTGTGAATGGGGCCAAAGGCAGCGCAACAATATTTTCTACTATATTTTCTGAGTAGAAGACACCACAAGGCGCTGAGATGCCAAGATCCGGATGGCACCGAGGTGATGTCTAAGTTGCGGACCGATGTGCGAATGGGGCCAAAGGTAGCGTAACAAGATTTTCTGTATGGAAGATACCACTAGGCGTTGAGATGCCAAGATTCGGATGGCACCGAGGTGATGTCTAGGAAGTTGTGCCACTGGTGTGGCCATCGTACAATGGTAAAAGTCGGCGTGGGGCGCCCTATTGGCCTGTGAGATGGTGTCAGTAGCGGACTGATGTGCGAATGGGGCCAAAGGCAGCGCAACAATATTTTCTGACTGACACCACAAGGCGCTGAGATGCCAAGATCCGGATGGCATCGAGGTGATGTCTAAGTTGCGGACTGATGTGCGAATGGGGCCAAAGGCAGCGTAACAATATTTTCTGTATGGAAGATACCACTAGGCGTTGAGATGCCAAGATTCGGATGGCACCGAGGTGATGTCTAGCAAGTTGGTGTGGTCATCCTACAATGCTGAAACTCGGCGTGGGTCACCCCATTAGCCTGTGAGATGGCGTCAGTAGCGGACCGATGTGCGAATAGGCCGAAGGCAGCACAACGCGCCAAGATCCGGATGTCACCGTGGTGGTTTCATAGTTGAGAGGCACTTCATCTGCAGTGGGGCGCCGAGATCCGGATGGCACCGAGGTGATGTCTAGCAAGTTGCTGTACTTGTGTGGTCATCCTACAATGCTGAAACTCGGCGTGGGTCGCCCCATTAGCCTGTGAGATAGCTGTTCTTTGGATTTGGGCCTGGTCCACTAAAATGGCCCTGGGACACCTAAGAACTCGAACGCTCGATTTTTTTTTCCTTTCCTGTACATGCAAAAAAAGGTAAATGCCCGGTATGTTACACGCTTCATCTGCCACGATGAACTCTCCAGAGGAACCGAAAAAATATATAGTTGTGGTAACTATACCATGCATCGTCATATGGAGAGGTGGCACCAATTAATTATAGTGCTGCATAAAAGAGAGATTTGGAGGAGAACCCCTGACCTGCTAGTACATTCATCAAAGAAGTGGCACTGAGAGCTTCAGAGGCAAGGGAAACGGTCCCAAATATTTAGAAGAACTTTGGAAAGATTAAAATGACATGTTTAGATTGTGGTAAATTAATTTCATGTGGGCAGATGAGTGTTACTCTAATAAATACAGCATATGAACATCATCATAGTCGATGGTTGGTAGAGACATTTTGACTATATCCTGGACCTGCCCGTCCTCGCCCAAAATGGCGCCGGAATAAATGGGACTCGTAACTCCTTGTTGTGTACTGGTTGCAGAACCTTGAAATCACGAGATACGTATGCAGTTTTGAAGCACATGGCGGGCGGGGACGAGAATTGATTGAATATTTCGACATCCCTATTGATATTAAGTTCTGATGTGTTATTGATTACTGTACTGTTGAAAATTCGAATTAACGTCACCCATGGTACTTGCCCGCAAATGTATATCTAGATAATTTTATTGTAACTGGCCCTGTCGTATTTTAATTATAAAATGTACGTCCACCGATTCCGTAACTGTTAGACACCTTAGTTTTTGCAACCTAATGGCCCGCCCGTTACGTTCCTCTACAGTGTAAATGTCTATTCATCATATACGATTACAGTTTGCTCCGTGGCAGGCCCACGTGGTTATAGGCTCGTATTTGTATAATGAAATTTTCACAATAAAGGTTTTTAAAAGAAAACATGGTAGTAGTGTATACATTGGTAAAGTTTTTAATAATAGTCACTGTTTTAGAATCATTAAAAGGCAAGTGAAATAAAGCAGACCAATTACATGAAGGGTAAAAGGTATAATACGAAGGAACGCAGTAAAGATAAATGGTCAAGGGCTGTTGTGTTTTCTATTCCTGCAACATAAAGTGATCGATAAGAATCTCATATTCAGGCATATCGGCGACTAAGACAGCAGGTCGACCCTCTTTTGCTCAACGGCTCCGTCATGGGACGAAGAAACACTCTTTTTCTCGAAAAAAGAATATATTTTACTTGCAGGACAGTTGTAAAATTTCCGGGAAAGTACATTAGCCTGGAACATTATAACATATATTTAAGAGAAAATAATGTTCGGAAGTAATTAAAAGCGTAATTTGTAGGTGATATGACCAAGGCTTTCATCATTAGAATAAGAAAAGTAAAATGAACCAATGAAAAGTTTTATTAACAAGTCACATGACTTGTTATGCTTACGTTACGCGCTGCGCGCCCCGGATGACTTCCGGATGCGCTAACGCGGCGCGTCATATGACGCATTACGCGACAACGCAGGTCCAGAATATAGTCAAAATGTCTCCACCAACCAGCGGTCGAAACACAACCCCTTTCAGCAGGCTAAATAGTTCTGTTAAATGACAACAGAAAGGACAGGCAACAAGAACCATCAGTCAAAGAGGGGAGGGCTAGTTCTTCTCTACCGGGTTACATTGGGGCGCTACCGGAACTGATCGAATTGGTAGTCTACAGTGTTTCTGGATGTTTCAGACCGAAGCTGGGGTTAGCATGAGAGCAGCACCATTTCGTAGCTCCGTTGTGGCCATTCCGCAACCAATCATGGCAGCCGCTCTTTATCGTTATTTTGGGCGGGGTGGGTGGCGGAGCCGAGCTGTTTTGCAGCCATCATTGTGTGGAGTTCAGTTCATCTCACTAGTTTTGTATTTGTCATGAGGGGTTGTTCCTAATGTTTCTATTTTAGCGAGGTCAAAAAGAGATCCCATTAGTGGCCTACTGATTTTGCTCGATTCCTTTTCTTTTTTTTTACACGATTTTTCGTTATCTGCAAAGACTAAACAGAGTATTGCGACTCTGTGTTTGTTTGTAAATAGAGAATGAACCAAAGAGAACTAATTCTAAAACAGTAAATACTTGGATAACAATCAATCAAATGGAGAGAGAAGCAGGCACGACGGATTACAACGGGGGCAAAGGCCTGCGTTAACTACCTTTCACTATCTGCAAAGAGAGAGTACTCCTAATAGAAATGAGGGGGGGGGGCACCATTCAAAGCAGATCAGTGTGCATAAACACGAAAATGTTTTCACTTACCACGTACTTGACATTCGACAGCTTATGATATTTGCTATTAAAAAACCATTGAAATTCACTGAAAAAACCATAGGTTATAGACCATATATAGTTAGGAATTAGCATTTACAAAACCTTGAAAATTCACTGAAAAAACCATAGGTTATAGACCATATATAGTTAGGAATTAGCATTTAAAAAACCTTATTTTACTCACACAAAACCATTGAAATTCCATATATAGTTAGTTGCACTAACTATATATTGCGCACCCGCAATCCACTGCTGATCATGTCACATATTACATCATTCATGACATGGTCAGTGACATCACTGATGACATCACTGATGACATCTCAAATGACATCACTGATGACATCACTGATGACATCTCATTTGACATCAATGACCACATCACTGATGATATCATTCATGTGACAATACAATGCATCTCCTCACATTTTAATATAACCTCTGTTTCACCCAGTGTTAAATACAGAGTATAATTTTTGAAACCATTGACACACCAATACTAGTTACTACATACGTACTCACTGATTCCTACGTCTACACACACATTCACTCATTCACCCATACAATCATTCATACATACAATCACTCATCTTTACAACACTATCATATGCACTCATACACCTATACAGACACTCACACTCTGCCACTCATCCATGGAGTTACTCACACACCTAGTCAGTCCTGTAAAGAATCAATCACACTTCCATTTTCTTGTCTATACAGTTAAACATAGAGCACCTTACATTTTCAAACATATAGTAACACATACTTACTTTCTTATACAATCATTGATACAAGTACACATTGATCTGCACAGAGTCACACACCTCCCAGCCAGCCACACACACACTCAGTCTCCCATACAAATACTTGGACAATCAATCAATAACCCATATAGTTAATCATATAGCTACTGATCAACACATGCAGTAGTTTACAGAACAACAGACATAATGATGCACAAATTAAGACAGTTTAGTCACTAACCCATGCACTCAGTGAGACACATTTAATCACTCACTCATACATTCAGTCATGCACCTACTAAATCCTTCGTCCAGACAGTTATACATCTACTCATTCTTCAATATCTAAAACATATTTAAACTTTACAGAAACACACAGTCACTGGATGATGTCATCAGTGATGTCATCAGTGATGTCATTTGAGATGTCATCAGTGATGTCATCAGTGATGTCACTGACCATGTCATGAATGATGTAATATGTGACATGATCAGCAGTGGATTGCGGGTGCGCAATATATAGTTAGTGCAACTAACTATATATGGAATTTCAATGGTTTTGTGTGAGTAAAATAAGGTTTTTTAAATGCTAATTCCTAACTATATATGGTCTATAACCTATGGTTTTTTCAGTGAATATATATATATATATATATATATATATATATATATATATTACCTACTGGCGGTCGCCAGTAGGTATATATAGTTAGGATTTTTTCTCTATGGGATTTTTGAAAATTCTATGTCTAATAACTTTGGCGTTTGTGGACGGAATTGGCTGAAATTTTCAGGAAAATGGCACATTTTGTTTCTGAGCAGCCCTTGAAAATTTGAGGGGGGTTCGTCAAGGGGGGGCCGAGAAAAAAGGGGGGTCCCAAAACGTGTTTTTAACATTGAGTTTTCCATAGGGCGGTTGGCCTCACTTTTAGCCCGAATGGCTGAATGGATTTGCACGAAACTTGGCAAAATTGTAGGGACTGGTAGCCCGATGTGCCTTTTGTAGGTCTCAATATATGTGCTCCAGTGGATTTTGAGAAATTAACGTTTAAAAAAAGATATATATCTGTAACAGCGGACCTGGCAGCGTCCCAGGACGCGTACTTTACGCGCAACGGAGCTTTGTGAAGCGAAGCTGATTGGTTCTCCGGCGTCTGTCAACATTCCAAAAAGTCCGTAGCGGCCGCCATCTTGTCTCTCGGTAGGATCGAGAGACAAGAGGAGGTCAAAACAAAGGGGGAAATAACTATAAGGGGGCATAGTAGATCCTCGCTGACCCCCTAGGTTTGATGTGGAGGTTTTAAAAGGGCCCCGCGGGGCAAAAAAAAATAATAATAATAATAATCGAACGGCTGAATGGATTTGCACGAAACTTGGCAAAATATTAGGGACTGGTAGCCCGATGTGCCTTTGCTAGGTCTCAATATATGTGCCCCAGTGGATTTTGAGAAATTAACGTTCAAAAAAAGATATATATCTGTAACAGCGCTCCGCTTCGCGTAACGGAGGTTTGCGAAGCTGATTGGTCATTCTGTCACTGGGCTATACTTGGGCTACATCTGGCTGATATTTGGGCTACATTTGTTTTTTTGTGTGTCTGGCGGCCATCTTTGGGCTACATTGGGCTACATTGGGCTTCATTGGGCTACATTGGGCTACATTTGGGCTCCAACATATATATAGGCCAATGTAGCCCAATATATATTTTTCAAAGTTAATTTTCGTAAAAACCACTGGAGCATATATCTTGAGACATAGCAAAGGCACATCGGGCTACCAGTCCCTACAATTTTGCCAAGTTTCGTGGAAATCCATTCAGCCGTTCGAGCTAAAAGTGAGTCCAACCGCCCTATGGAAATGAAGGAAATGAATGGGTAATTTGTAATTAGCAAATAGCTAATCGCAAACTAGGAATGGTAAAGAATCGCTATTTATTCCTTAAAGTTCGCTATTTAGGAAATGCAAAAAACTTTGATGATACATATGGCGGTTCATCTCTAACAAGATAAGAAGCATAGGGATACATTTATGATGACTGGCGCATCACCAGGGATGTGTTAGTCATTCTGTGCCGCTGTTCCGTCACCTATGGTGTGCTGCATTTACAATGCGGCGCATCATGGGGCAAAAACAGCACAGATGCGTGATGTATCTGTGCCGTAAAGGTGGCGCATTGCTGGAGTTGTATTGCAAGTGTGATGAAGCTCCAGCAAGGGTCGGGGGTGCCCCTGTCGCAGGGTTTCTGTTCTCACACAGAACTGTGGACAGAGGATTGGAACCTCGGCGAATTAGGGTGTCCCAAAACTCACGTTAGTAATCAAAAACTCCTTAGCAAGCTAGGTACAGTGTCACATTGGATATCACAAACTCTCAATGTTTAGACAATCCAGAATATGAACCTATAGTACCTCAGGATACGTGGAAATCATGAACAGTCGGTCGTTATATATTTCTTAGAAACCAGAACATGGAGTTAAGAAGAACACATGTGTATTTGAAATGTTTATTTACTAATGCCGTCTTCTCAGGCGTAGTATCTTAGATAATACAAGTACACATATTATCAGTAGCAAAATTACAAGCATAGTTACTAGTACATAAAAAGCGAATGGTGATAGTATGTTAACATGCTGTAAATGAATAAGAGTTAGCAACACTTATAAGCAGCCGCGGGCCGTGGAGGGAGTTACGGTGAGGCAGGGAGGCGGGGAGGGGGAGAAGCAGGGTGGAGAATACAAGTACACATATTATCAGTAGCAAAATTACCAGCATAGTTACTAGTACATAAAAAGCGAATGGTGACAGTATGTTAACATGCTGTAAATGAATAAGAGTTAGCAACACTTATAAGCAGCCGCGGGCCGTGGAGGGAGTTACGGTGGGGCAGGGAGGCGGGGAGGGGGAGGGGCAAGGTAGAGAGGGCTCCACCCTGCTTCTCCCCCTCCCCGCCTCCCTGCCTCACCGTAACTCCCTCCACGGCCCGCGGCTGCTTATATCTCACCCTCCCTAATACACATATTATATTATTTGCTAAGAAGGTCTCTTTGTGTTGGTTTAGGGCGTGCCCATACTTTAGTGTCTTAGATTTGAAGGAATCACATCAGCATACACCAGCTCTCTCTTCATGTGAACCGCATCAACTGTTGTGTATGTGTGTTCGGCAAAGCAATATAAAACCCGCCTCATGCCCAGAATTGGCAGAAGTTGCACTTATGTTATGAGTATGAAGTCGTGGAGATCAGACCTCATAACAATTCTGTATCGTGTTGTTCTTGAAACTTTAGCACTCGCTGTACAGATATAGTTTAACAAGCAAAGCAGATAGTAGAGCAATAACATATTATTCTCATGTAATCCACGATGAACTACTAGGTGGAAAGCTAAAGCAACAACTAAGTGTCGTGTGCAGAAGTTGCAAAAAAGGAAAAATGGCGTTTAAACCGGTAATGAGCCCATGCTAACTTAACACGGTGTAAAGATATCCAGGACCTAGATGACACCTCCCCATGATCCGGAAACGAACTGAATAAGATAATAGAAGTGCCATCTCATGAGAGCAGATTGCAAGTTTATATGTGGACGGTCCGCAAGGTAAAGCATTAAAAACTAGGAAAATTTAATGCTAAAGAAAAATAAAACAGCCAAGTACTTTATCGAGTCTTAAGCCAATAGGCAAGGTGAATAATAAAAACTTGACAAATAAGTCAATGAATTGTCAATGAAATGCTAGTACTCAGCATATCAAACATGAAAAAGGTCTATGACATAACTGTGTATGCAAAATAAGCTGCAACAGCCTCCAATAGGAAGTCACCGTCTTCATCCGAAAACAGTTCAGCCATCCAATTTAAAAGCGGAAAAGAACATACGTGCTCTCCCAGCACCGGATCCTCTATCACCATCAGAGGACAGCTCGGTGGGTTTTCAAGAAAGCTCTGTTCCAAGAAAGACTGTGCTGCCGCCAGTAAATTCCAGGGACCAAGTAGTCCATGCATCAATGCCACAGCCATAATCCTTTCGCCAGGACAAACCAACTCGTGAGTAATGATAGGAGTCATCAGCTGATTAAAGTCGACGTCAGGAGAAACCGGTCCGCAGAGACACAAATCAATGGCCCAATCGAAATCACAGGTCAGGCAGTGAAATACAGGCTGGACACAGGTGAAGTAGGAGAATCGAAAAGATAATCCATATGCCGTGCTTAATATCGCCAACGGCATTGTGCCATAATATTCTAGCATGCGATTGCGGAACAGTGCCAGCAGCTGCAGGGTGGGAGGTTGCATAGGAGGGACATCCATATTTAAAAATGTAAAAAAGCACAAGAGCGTCCGCTGGTAATGCAAGTAAAAATGCCAATCCACGAACCAGAGTGGAGAAAATAGAATGAAAGGAAGCAGGGATGACTCCAAAGATTTTCTCAAATGAAGTCACGAGACCACTGGTAACAACTTTAAAAAAGTGCGCCAGGGTCTTTGTGGAGGATGCGTTAAAGATAGTCGGAACCATCTTGCTGAAATTGAAAGGCAAATCTGAATTGAAAAGGGTCTGCACCTCTGTACGGGTGTTCGCTATGTGAAGCACGAAAGTTTCACGGGCCGAACTCAAGGCCACCTCTCTCTGAGACAAAAGAGCTCTTATTCTTGCCATGCCGTTGAAATCTGTCCCAAGGTTGGTATTTGTGGCCAGATTGAAAACTCCCTATGTTCATGTGTGGGAGGAAATAGAACATTTCTGCAGCAAATAACCCGTTCACTTACTGTTACGATAAAAGGAATACTTTTAATTAACTCAGAACAATCTTCATTATTGAGCATCAAATAACTACCATTTTCCAACAACTTGAACGTGGGGATGATAGCAGGAACTGGCGTGCCTTGCAACACGCAAGCCATATTTGGTCGGTGTTTGTTGCATGAACCGTGTAACTGTATGTGCCTACACATTAGTGAATGATCTGGCGTCTCAGTGCATTCCTCTCCATTCAGATAAACTTCTTGATCATCTTTGAAACATCTGTATGTGTATGGAAGCGACCAGACCTCATGAAGAAAAGCACTACCTAAAGGTTCATAACGACCTATTGGTATATATTTCATACAATTTGAAAACTTATATAAAGCAAAAGGCAGCGTTATTAAACCGTGGATAAGGCACGTTGCCAAAAAACCCGCAATCCTCTGCTGATGATGTCACTGAGCATGTCATGAATGATGTAATATGTGACATCATCAGCAGTGGATTACGGGTAATAGTATCTCTAGTTTACTCCCCTATAGCTGTCTTTCTTTTAACATAAGTGTCTGTTTCCTTCCCTTATACTTACTGTTTTTGGTTCGCTTCTGGTTCGCGTACCGGCGAGCGAACTGGGAAGCGAACTAAGAGAAATAGAGGTTGGCACAGTTCCAAATATTGTACCAATTTTTTAATAACGGGGAGGTAGTTCTGAAAAGAACTTTTTTTTTAATTGTTTTTGTTGTTTTATATTTTTTTTATTATTTTTCGGAACATTTTTTTACTTTTTTTGAATTTTTCTGAACAGTTTTATATTTTTTTGGGTTTTTCTTGGAGGGGGCAATGAAAACGATTCATTGTAAAGGGCTCAACAGGAGCAACAAAACAAAAAAAGAAGTATTTATTATTTTGGGCGTTTCGTACAAACTTGCATATGATAGTCAATAGCTCTGTTGATCAGAGTGATGCTTTTTTCTCCGTAGGAAATGAATCCATCGCAAAATACGCAGATGTGTTTTACTTCACCAAATTTCATTTGTATATTTGGCACCATCTCCCTGCCCTCTGGTCCCGTTACTTCCGGTACAACAGATCTTCTGGCCATAATAGGGAGATTATCTAGGTCGTTCCGAAACTGTGCAGCACTGTAGTTGTTAGGATGCCACCTAGTCATATGGCGATGCATTGTGTAGTTTCCGAAACTGTATTTTTTCTCGGTTCCTCTGGACAGTCTATCTTGACATATAAGGCAAGTTACGTATCTTGCATTTACTTTTTTCTGACCTTTGGGAATTTTAAAAAATTGCCAAATGAAGTTTTCTTTCCGGTGAGACGTCCTGGGCTGCTCAGGCAAAAACTGCCTCTCTTCGTGCTCGTCGTCCTGTTCCTCTTCTTCTTCTTCTTGTTGAATTATAACTTGAGCAGGTGGTCCACTCTTCCTTGGATGTGGTGGAGGTGGTGGGGAAGCACCAGCTGAAGCTACTAAAGAAGCCATTGCTCAGTGATCACAAAGGGTCTTTCTCTCACAATGATGAAAGTCAGAGTGAGGAAAGAAGGAGGGATTTTCATCATTTGGGAAAAACAAGAGTTCTCAACCAATCAAAAGTGTTCATTTTAGATTATATGACCTAGTCTTACATCATTAGGAAACCAAAAGTGAAATGAACCAATGAAAAGTGTTATTACCAAGTCACATGACTTGCTGTGTTTACGTTAAGCGCTTTGCAGGGCCTCCCGGTTTGCTTCCAGAAACCTGCGCTTTGCGACTCGCTTCGCGTACCAGTTCGCTAACGTAGCACGTCATATGACGTATCACGCGACAACGTGAAACGTCATGCGGACGGGAGGCGTCACGATGTTGTTTTCTAACGCGGCACTTGCGGTAAAGAAACGTTTACCGGCTCGCGGGCTATTTCGCGGCATCAAGGTCAGCTAACGGGAAGCTTCCCGATTCGCGAAGCGGGAACGAAGAAAAAAAAATATTTAAAAAAAAAATTATTCATAAACATATAAAATATATTTTTGGATTTAAAGAAGAATACATTTTACAGCTACAGATATTAGCTGTTAAAAAACCAATGAAATTCACAGAAAAAACCATAGGTTATAGACCATATATAGTTAGGAATTAGCATTTACAAAACCTTGAAAATTCACTGAAAAAACCATAGGTTATAGACCATATATAGTTAGGAATTAGCATTTAGAAAACCTTATTTTACTCACACAAAACCATTGAAATTCCATATATAGTTAGTTGCACTAACTATATATCGCGCACCCGCAATCCACTTCTGATGATGTCACATATTACATCATTCATGACATGGTCAGTGACATCACTGATGACATCACTGATGACATCTCAAATGACATCACTGATGACATCACTGATGACATCTCATTTGACATCAATGACCACATCACTGATGATATCATTCATGTGACAATACAATGCATCTCCTCACATTTTAATATAACCTCTGTTTCACCCAGTGTTAAAAAGAGAGTATAATTTTTGAAACCATTGACACACCAATACTAGTTACTACATACGCACTCACTGATTGCTACGTCTACACACACCTTCACTCATTCACCCATACAATCATTCATACATACAATCACTCATCTTTACAACACTATCATATGCACTCATACACCTATACAGACACTCACAGTCTGCCACTCATCCATGAGTTACTCACACACCTAGTCAGTCCTGTAAAGAATCAATGACACTTCCATTTTCTTGTCTATACAGTTAAACATAGAGCACCTTACAT
This sequence comes from Lissotriton helveticus, assembly GCF_964261635.1. Classification (NCBI taxonomy): domain Eukaryota; kingdom Metazoa; phylum Chordata; class Amphibia; order Caudata; family Salamandridae; genus Lissotriton; species Lissotriton helveticus. The sequence continues at coordinate 199,286,009 of NC_136060.1, forward strand.
TTTCAAACATATACTAACACGTACTTACCTTCTTATACAATCATTGATACAAGTACAGATTGATCTGCACAGAGTCACACACCTCCCAGCTAGCCACACACACACTCAGTCTCCCATACAAATACTTGGGCAATCAATCAATAACCCATATAGTTACTCATATAGCTACTGATCAACACATGCAGCAGTTTACAGAACAACAGACATAATGATGCACAAATTAAGACAGTTTAGTCACTAACCCATGCAGTCAGTGAGACACATTTAATCACTCACTCATACAGTCAGTCATGCACCTACTAAATCCTTCGTCCAGACACTTACACATCCACTCATTCTTCAATATGTAAGACATATTTAAACTTTATAGAAACAAAAAATCACTGGATGTTGTTATCAGTGATGTCATCAGTGATGTCATTTGAGATGTCATCAGTGATGTCATCAGTGATGTCACTGACCATGTCATGAATGATGTAATATGTGACATCATCAGCAGTGGATTGCGGGTGCGCGATATATAGTTAGTGCAACTAACTATATATGGAATTTCAATGGTTTTGTGTGAGTAAAATAAGGTTTTCTAAATGCTAATTCCTAACTATATATGGTCTATAACCTATGTTTTTTTCAGTGAATATATATATATATATATATATATATATATATATATATATATGGTCCAGTTGAAGACTGATTGCAGTCAAAACGCGTAGGCCGTCCATTTTGCACTTTTATACACATGGTGTGTATTTAAAATAAACTAAAATAAATTACCCTACTGTTGTGGTGCCGTGACTTCCGTTGTATAAACTGAGAATGTGAAGATTCAAGGAAATATATATATATATATATTACCTACTGGCGGTCGCCAGTAGGTATATATAGTTAGGATTTTTTCTCTATGGGATTTTTGAAAATTCTATGTCTAATAACTTTGGCGTTTGTGGACGGAATTGGCTGAAATTTTCAGGAAAATGGAACATTTTGTTTCTGAGCAGCCCCTGAAAATTTGGGGGGGTTTGTCAAGGGGGGGTCGAGAAAAAAGGGGGGTCCCAAAACGCGTTTTTCCCATGTTAATTTCCATAGGGCGGTTGGACTCACTTTTAGCTCGAACGGCTGAATGGATTTCCACGAAACTTGGCAAAATTGTAGGGACTGGTAGCCCGATGTGCCTTTGCTAGGTCTCAATATATGTGCTCCAGTGGATTTTGAGAAATTAACGTTCAAAAAAAGATATATATCTGTGACAGCGCTCCGGGCAGCGCTCCACTTCACGTACTTTTCGCGTTACGGAGCTTTGCGAAGCGAAGCTGATTGGTTCTCCGGCGTCTGTAAACATTCCAAACAGTCCGTAGCGGCCGCCATCTTGTCTCTCGGTAGGATCGAGAGACAAGAGGAGGCCAAAACAAAGGGGGAAATGACCATAAGGGGGCATAGTAGATCCTCCCTGACCCCCTAGGTTTGATGTGGAGGCTTTAAAAGGGCCCCACGGGGCAAAAAAAAAAAAAAAAATTGTTTTTTTTGTGTGGGGAGCGCCCGGTTCGCGAACCGGGAAGCGGTCTGGGGAGCGTACTATAAGGAAAAAAGAATGATAGACTTTTCAAATATTGTATGTTAATTGATTGTTTGTTTTGTTGATTATTTTTTAATTTCTTTATTTTTTAAGCAATTATTTATTATTGTGATTGTGTTTCAAAATTTAATAAAATGTCTAACATTTCACTGTCTGAAATGTCGTTATTTTCATTGAACATAGCTTGTAATGTTTGAGTGTGTAAAATGTCCTCATTTTCAAGGAGGACATCTACTGCTTGCACACATTGCAGTAGTTCTTGGTCCCAAGTTTCATCCATAAATTCTATATAATTTGGATCAATTATTTCTTGGTTGCTGTCTTGCAGGACAATTTGAAATGAAACTTTCTGTTCGCCTTCCATTTTGCCTGAAATTTGGATAAAAAAAAATATATTAGTACAGATAGGGCACTGTTGGGATTAATTTTAGATAGGCAGTTTTTATCAGTGAATTTATCTTTGGGCAGTGTATAGTATCAGAGTGGAAGTAGGAATATAAAAAAGTGTATGTGATTTAACGTAAGTAAATTCATAATTATACAAGAGAAACCTAACTCCATCCATAACTATAACAGAGAAGTCTATCTAAATCTATAACTACTACAGAGGGATATTATATAACTATCAGAAAAAGTTTACCATATTAACTTATAGTGCACAATATACTTCAGTTTTTAAAATAACAACTTACCTTTACAAAGAAGTTGAAGTGATTAGTGAAAATCCTATTGAAATGTACACCAGGAAGTAGTAGTCAAAATGGCTGTGTTTCCTTCTCTTCCTTTATATATATTCAGGTATATAACCAATGAAATGTCAGGTAAAAAAAGTAGAAAATGAAAGTAACATTTTCATTGGTTGTCAATTCCAACACTTCAGATGTGTTTTGTGAAGTAATTTACCTCAGGGTATTTAGAGAGGTCTACAGGCTAAATGGCTAAATGGAATTCCAACCAAATTTGTGAAAATGGTAGGGATTGGTATGTAGTATGAGCTAATCTATATTTGGTGAAAGTGTCTCCAGTCGCTTTTCTGTAAATTACTTTCCCACCTTTTTTGATGGTGCGGTTCCCAGGGAGCGACCCGGTACGCGAACTGGCGAGCGCCCCGGTACGCGAACCTGAAGCGTTACGGGAGTCCACCATTTTGTGTTTCGGTCGAATTAAGATACAAGATGGAGGGCATATAATGTTCAGAATGGGTGGAAGGGGACACGGTAGACGTATTTTGAGCCCCTAGGTTTTCTGAGGATGGCTGAGGAGGCCCATATGCATATATGCCAACATTTCAGAAGAGCAAAGAGGGAGATTTAAAAAAAAAAATAATCGGGAGAATGGGGCCTTGAATCGGGTTACTGTCATGTGTGGACTTTGGAAGTGTGCTGCTGCAGGATTTGACATTTGAAAAACAAATGCACGTTTTCTTCATACCATTCAGAAGCATGGAGCGCAATGGCAGACAGAGAGAGGGTGATGCAAGTGTTGTGCACCGGCCTGGCAGGTTGCTGGCAGTGCATGCTCTCCCCGCCCTACACCCCTGTGTGACAGCCCGGGCTAAACCAGCTTCCTGTGCACAGACACAGCCCCCACCCCAATACTTCACAGGTCTTTAAAGACCATTCCCAATCCCTTGTTAATGACGCTTTGTTTTGTTTTTCACCCCTTCTAGAGCCCCTGCATGGCCACTCTGACTATTGCTGGAAGAATTGGCACTTTACACAATACCAAGCATTGTCAGCTGAAACCCCGAGGAATCGGGTTTTGCTTTCAGGAATCGGGAGGCGGGAGACTAGCCTTGAAATCGGTAGTCTCACGCTTGAATCGGGAGGGTTGGCATGTCTGCATATGTGCGAAAAAAATACATTTTTTTTAAAAAAATCGCGCGGTTAGCTTCCGGTTCGCGTACCGGGTAGCGCCCCGGGGAGCGTACTTTGTTGAAAATTAGTGAAAAAAGTTAGAGTAAAATGTAAATGTAAATGTAAATGTAAATGTAAATGTAGTAAATGTAAATGTAGTACACTTGTACAGCGCACAGCTGCCCAAGCAACGGGGCGTCCCGGCGCTGTATAACTCTGGGGAACCCGTCCTGGCTTTCCCTGTGGGATGGTCCCTTGCTGGGAGTCCCCAAGGTGGAGCCAGGCATCCCCGGAATTGGTGGGGCCGTTGTGGAGATTAGGCAAGCTAATGCCCAGAGTTGCCGAGTGGAACCCCTGATTAGAGTAAGCACCGAAGCGAGAATTATCGAGTCCGCTGACCAAGGTCCACAACCCTGCCGCGTCGGGAATTGAACCCTGGTCCCGGGCTGACTTCTGCTCTCAGGCCTGCTGCCTCTAACCAGTGTGAGTGATCAGATGCAGGGTAGCTCTGAGAAGAGCTTTTGGGTTTATGGTACATTTAGGTACTTATAAGTAGGTACCAATGCATAGTCTTAAATTCAAAATGAAAATTCTGTTGCCCTCATCTGAGAAGTGAACTCCATCTCCTCTGTAGACATCTTGCATGTAGTAACGCAAGTTATTGTTGTACACGGAGCCCATTCCATGGTCTCTCATGTAAGCTGAAACAGATTTGTTTACATGCTTCCTCGGCTTCTCAATTTGTGGACAAAATTGGTTCGACCACCTCCATTTCTGTCTTTGGCATATATTTGAATATACCAAGGCAGTTTGAGGAAAAAGTGCCATCAATTGCTCAAAGGTGTCCTTTAAAAGCATTTCCAGACCTACACCAGTCAAAGTGCCCAAGTCATTACCTCCACAGTGCAAAATTAACAGGTCAGGTTTAGGCAAATGCATAAAGGTTTTCACCAATGGTATCAATTGGTGACATTTTAATCCTCTGTGGCCAAACCACTTAATTTCCACATCTTGTAAATTGAGGTTAGGTAAATTTCTGTTCTCAGCATACCTCTGAGCCCAATAGATGTAACTATGTCCAACAATCCAGACAGAAAACATGGTGAGAGAAGGTTCTGCGGCAGTCAGATGAAGTGTGGCAATGAAATGGCAGTTGAAAAAAAAAGAGTTTAAAATGAAAAAAATTGTGGAGTTTCTGTGTTAATGAAGCAGTAACAGTGATTGGTGGATTTTGATTGCTGAAAACAGAAAGTTAGGGTGCATGGATGAGTTCTTTGAAAGATGTATTTTGAATGGTCAATAAAAAATCATTAAATGAAAGATTGCACTGGATATGCAGGTGCACTGAGAGTTCAGAGTTCAATTGAAACATTGTTGTGTGAACTTGCAAACACCAGAGGTCTTCCAGGAGGTGGTTGCTATGCAAAAAAGGCAGAAAGGGCAGAGGGGGGAAGGGTTTTGATTTGAAAAAAGTGAGGGAAGAGTTTTGATTGGGTGACATGAGAGATATGTGTGATGAATTACAGCATTTCTGTGCTTTCTATAGCTGCAGCCTCTGGAGTGCATACCTTTTGTTCTGCTGAAGACAAATTGGTGTATTTCTGAGACTGTTTTGAAACTCATAAAGTATTTGCTAAGGTGAGAAAAGATTTATTTAATTTAGATAGAGAATAGTGTGTTTTAAGGAAAAAATTATGAAGAAAGTTGTGTTTTTAAAATGTTGCTTTGTCTCAAGTGTTTTACAAATAGATTATGTTTCTTTGAGAAATTGTAATTGGAGAAAATGTGAAGTATTAGTACTGACAGGGTGTTTTTGTGCATAGGAGATGTGCACTGTTTTTAAATTATGACTTGAAAATCGTTTTTGAGGAAAAGGAATGCTTTTAAAATTTATGACAAGGAAATAATGGTGTCTGCTTCTTTATAAGGCATTTGAGTGTCTCTAATGTTATTTTTCCCATTTTAATTTAAGACCTTTCCCCGTGGTGCAAATTCCTTGTAAATATGCTCGCACCTGTGCTTGGCAAATTTAGATTTTGAGTCTTTGAGTTACATAGCCATGTTAAAAGTGACCCAAAAATGCTGCAAAGGCAATCAAAAAACGCTTTCATGTGTCTTAAGGACATTTTCAGTCATTTCCCCATGTGCAGTGTTTTCAAATTATGACTTGAAAATCGTTTTTGAGGAAAAGGAATGCTTTTAAAATGTATGACAAGGAAATAATGGTGTCTGCTTCTTTATAAGGCATTTGAGTGTCTCTGATATTATTTTTCCCATTTTAATTTAAGACCTTTCCCCGTGGTGCAAATTCCTTGTAAATATGCTTGCACCTGTGCTTGGCAAATTTAGATTTTGAGTCTTTGAGTTACATAGCCATGTTAAAAGTGATCCAAAAATGCTGAAGAGAAATGAAATGAAGAAGCAGACACCATTATTTCCTTGTCATAAATTTTAAAAGCATTCCTTTTCCTCACAAACGATTTTAATTTCATTTTAAGTCATTTCCCCATGAATGTAGGTATACAATTGATTTATATGTTGTGTTTAAAAACGTTTTTTGAAATCAATTACATTTCTGGATATGTACTGCTAGAGCTTCATGCACCTTAAACAAACCTCTGGATAGGCTACACCTTATCGTCATCCTGAATTAATCATTTAAAATACTAGGGACAGATTTATGGTAGGTGTATGCCTCTTTTGCGCCACTGTGCGTCACTTTTGTGACGCAGTGGCGGTGCAAAAGATTTGCTATGTGGCGACAAAATTACAAATTGATGCATCTAAGCAGATGTGTCATGCTGTAAAAAACCTGTGCCACATGAAACCGATGCAGCAGTGATGCAAAAGATGCACCATGTTGCAAGACAGGCCTCACTTCATCTCCAACAAGATAAGAAGCTGAGTCTTCTGTAAATGTGAAAATTGTTGTATACACTGCTCAACTTCTGTGTACTCTTTGATATGCTAGACTCCATCTGCACTATGAGGTAGCTAAGCAAAGGAAACACAGGTGATGTAATTGTAAAATGAGGAAAAGAAACTCCATATTTTTCAATTACATCACCTGTGTTTCTTAAGTTTACGAATGACATTGTGCAGATGAAGTTAAGGTCTGTCCACGGACACAAAAGAGGTCTGGCCTTTGTTCAAGAGAGAAGTGCACATGACTTACTTCATTAGTAGGCCTTCACATGTATTATCTCCTCTGTATTCTTCAACAAGCGTAAATTTGATCTGCAACCCTGAGTAGGCCTCACCTTAAACAAACCTCTGGATAGGCCACACCTTATCGTCATCCTGAATCAATCATTTAACATGTTAGGGACAGATTTATGATAGCCGTGTGCCTCTTTTGCGCTGCTGGGCGTCACTTTTGTGACGCAGCGGTGGTGTAAAAGATTTGCTATGTGGCGACATATTTAAAAATTGATGCATCTAGGCAGATGTGTCATGCTGTAAAGTCCTGTGCCACATGAAACCTGCGTCAGTTTTCATATAGGTGTTTTGTTGCAAGGTATGCATTAATTTGCAAGAAAGCCCTGTAAAACTAACACAGTGACATTTAGAAGATTTCACTGAGTCAGCTTTTTAGCATTGCTGAATCAAATCCTTATGCCGGTTTGAAACAGGCATAAGAAGTGATGCACCATGCAATGTGAGGGTTCCTCCTGTGCATTGCAGTAGACATGTCGCGCTTATGACGTGATTCCTGCAATGTGCTGCTTTTGTGGCACAGATGTGTGACGCATCTGTGCTGTTTTTGCTCAATGGTGCGCCACATTGTAAATTCGGCACACTATGGCTGGCAGAGCAGCGGTGCACATTAACTGGTGCATCCGTGGGGATGCGCCATTTAGCATAAATCTGCCCCTGTACATTTAAGTATGAGCAGGGGACACAGAGTCGGTGAGGCTTATCCAAGGTTAAGAAGAGATGAGTCATGTTCACTGAAAACTTGGACATAGGCTTCACTTCCTCAGCATCGCTGGACATGGCTAAATAATAGCTGCAAAATGTTACTCTTGTTAAACAATTTTACTATTATAATCTCTCAGATTTGTCTCTTACTCTGCAACATCTCATTGTTGTTCTCTTTCTTTAAAGATAACGACAACATCAACCATGAGTGACAATCAGCAATCAGTTGATTATGATATTATCATTGAACTTGTAATTGAAACGTCAGTGGAAGTAGATCCCTTGGATGATTTAAATTCTGAGGATGATGAAGAAAATGATGAGGATGCCGATTTGTCAGAATTGTATGATATAGGCTGGGAAGCTGACGTGCTTGAGCCTATGGAACTATAAACATATAAAAATTTATAATAAATGAAAAGTAAAAATGTAAACCGTTTCATTTAAAAATAAAGACACCTTCAAAAACAGGTTATGTGTAGTGTCTTCAATAAAATATTAAAATATGCTCATAAAATTAGATCAGATTCACATATAAAACAGCACAGGTAAAATGAATATGAATTCCATGAATTCTGTATTCTAAATTTGCCAAGCACTAAAAAATATTCTATGTAAAAATGTGAAGTAGTGTGTTAGGTTTTTGATGACTGTTATTGATTTACTGTTTGGTAATAGTGGTTAATAAAATTTTTTATTATATTTTACCACAGATTCAACTGCATATCATTTCAAGATTTCAGCATGCCAACCAAGAATAGACTTAGAAAGGCTGCAAAACATCAAAGACAGCAGGTCCATGAAATAATGCAGCAGTCCTCTACGAAAAAAACTTGTCAAGTCACCAAGAAAGCACCGGGTAAGACCACAAAAACATTTATAAGAAATATTTGTAGTAAAAAAAGTATTACTACAGAAAATGTTTCAGTCCAGAAAAAGAGAAGCAATTTAAACGGAAAGGAAAGGTCAATCAAAAATGTTACTGCTAGAGCAAGAGATAACTCTGTGCATGATAGTAGAAGGAAACAACAGTTTAGGGACATTCGTAAACGAATGTTCCGCAACAGGATAATTGGCAATTTGTTAAAAAATATTAAGAAAGGTCAACAGAAAGTGGTTTTTTATAAGAGAAAAAAAAAGTTGAGAAAGTTATTGATCAGGCATTTGAAATTAAACGTAAGTTATTTATTTTGATAATCAATAGAATTAGGAAGCTAAACAAGGCAATTTATGATTTCAAAAGAAATAGTAGATGGAAGAGAATAGTTAATCGTAGTAATTTTTGTGAAGTTTTTTCCGGAGAATGGATGCATAGTTCAAGTTGTGAGGCATTTTTTGATGAGGAGAGTTATTTCCAGGATAATGATTTGGTGCATGCAGTTGACACCAGTGGTCGAGCTTATGAAGTGAAAGATGGTTGTCCAGTTGAAAAAGAAAAACTTGTGACAACAGAGACAGAAGAGGTGTTAGGTAATGAGGTTTTAGGAAGACGTCCTAAGGGTCCTGTGTACACCTGGAAGTGTAGTAGTATTTGTAGTGTGCGACAGGATTCCATCAATTTGCTTTGTGATTTTGTACGGACATTTAATAAGAAAAGTTTGAAGCAGAAAATGAAGTTGTTGCAAGAATTAGATCCTTGCAGAGTGAGAGAAGTGACAGGTTTGCATGGTCATTCACTGGCTTGTCTTTCCAGGAGAGTATGCCAGAGTGTTTTTCATCATTTCAGGATGCTAGCAGTGCATCATAATAAAGTGAGGAAATTAGTTAGAATGTTGTATTATGCTAAGAGTCCAGCAATTATGCTTAAACAATTATGTGCTGCTCTTTTGCATGGTTCAGAAGTAGATGTGAAGAATATTTGTGCAGAAATTGAGTTTTGTTACTTTGGAAGTAAAGAGGAGAATGTTGAAATTGACCAAGAAGAAGAGGGTAATGTGGAAGATAGTGTACAGGTTTCCAGTACAGATAATTTTCAGAGGGAAATTGCGACGTTTCAGGTGAAATCAAGTGAGAGACCTAATTTCACTTGTGTGTGTTGTCGACGCACTTATTATAAGAATCAGACTAAGTTAGTGGATTTATATGCAAAAAGTGAAAGGGAAAATAATAGTGAATGGAAGGATTTCACAACATACTTGATGGTAGAAAATTGTTTTGATTTGGGATCGGATCAACGTGTGTGTACTTTTTGTTGTAGCAAATTAAATCAAAACCAGATGCCTGCTAGAGCAGTTCATAATAATCTGGAATTGGTTGAGATTCCTTCTGAATTGAAGGATTTAAATACTTATGAATCTATTTTGATTCAAAGTATCCATCCCTTTCAGGCTATTGTAAGAATGGAGCCAAAGACAGGGAAATTGCCTCCATCAGATTTACAGAGAGGATTAAAGGGAAGAGTTGTTTATTTGCCTCTAGATTTGAAGAAAAACATTAACACAATTGGAGTAGAAAAAGTGGAAGAGGAACCTCAGGTTATCTTAGTTAATGGGGTTCTGACAAAGAATAAGAAAATATGGCAAGATTTAGTGGATGTTAAGAAAGTCAAAAAGGCAACATTGTATTTGAAAAAAAATAATAAGTACTATCAGAATGTATATGTTGCAGAGGAGGAAGTAAGTGAGGAAGAGGATAGCGATTTGTGTGCTGGTCAAATTGAGAAAGTACAACCCTCTACTAGTGAAGAAATATATGAACATTATAGTGTTCATCCTTTGCATTCCAAGGAAGTCATGGGGAATGCTATTGAGTTGTTTCAAATGAAACAAGCCAAAGGGAGTCCCATTAGTGTTTGGGAGGAAAGTTTGGAAGCTCGGTGTTTCCCACAGCTTTTTCCAACAGGTCAGGGAGGAAGATATGATGAGCTACCTCATCAAATTCCTGCTTCTGAATACCGGACTTTGCGATTGTATGCAGGAGATGCTAGGTTTCGACAATGTATTCCCTATTTGTTTCATCTCCTGTTTGAAAGCGATCTGTCTGGACTGTCATATGCAGTGAACCACATCTTGAAAAGTGGTATAAACATGCAAAACATCTCGGCAAGTGACTTTATGGATAAAGTAAATGTCCAAGACAGTATTTTGGATTCTCACCTGATTAATCTCATGGCGTGTCAGCGTAGTACTAATGAGTACTGGTACCGTTGTCATGGTGATTTAAAATGTATGCTGAGGAACTTAGGAACTCCCACATGGTTCCTCACTCTGAGCTGTGCCGAGTATGGCTGGGAAGACTTACTTGAATTTCTACGAGAGGCAAATGGAAACATTGAAAACATCGAATTCAAGACACCCGGAGAACTGTGCTCTTTGGATCCAGTCAATGTATGCAGGTACTTCAATCATAGATTTGAAGCTATGATGTCTTTCATTATGAATAAGAAGAATCCACCTCTTGGAGAGGTGTTGGATTTCTTCTGGAGAAAGGAGTACCAAGCAAGAGGTGCTCCTCATATACATATGCTGCTGTGGATCAAGGATGCACCTAAATTTGGAACGGATCCAGAAGACTCAGTGATGAGTTTAATACAACAGTATTCTACGTGTGCTGTTCCAAACGCAAAGGAGAAGAAAAGCCTAAGAGAAAAAGTTCTACATTTCCAAAGCCATCGTTGTGGAAAGTACTGTCGTCGTAAATTCCGAAACAAGGACAAGTTCTACACCAAATGTCGTTTCGGCTTTCCACGACCGGTGATTTCTAAAGGAAGAGTAAACAGTTTGATGTCTTCGCTGCGACATAATGTGATGAAGAAATCACCTAAAAACACATACAATTTGAAGAGGAACGAAGAGTCCAAGTACATCAACGACTACAACCCGGTGATTTTGTCCATGTGGAATGCTAACATGGATATACAGTTTGTGGCTGATAACTGTATGGCTGTGGCTCGGTATGTGACATCTTACATCACCAAAAAAGAGAAGACAGAATTGAAGGATATGTGGGAGGATATTTCCCATGAAAAGAGCCTCAGTAAGAAGTTGTACAGTTTCAGTCTGAAGATGTTGTCGCATCGAGAAATCGGAGCTTACGAATGTTCTGACCGGTTGTCTTCAGCAAGTCTCTATGCCAAATCTAGGAGTATCGTTTGGGCGAGTCTTGGTCTTGCTGCAACGCGTAATCGAGTTCTGAAACCTGTGCGGGAAATTGAGTATTTGGCGGAAAAGGAGCCAAACAGTACCGACATTTTGAAGACCAACATGTTGGATACATATTATCCAAATCGAAGCAGTCACCTCGAGAATGTTTGTCTGTATGAGGTTCTTCAAAATTACATATTCAAGAGGAACATCAAAGAAGATACTGAGAAAGGAGTGTATGCTGTAATTGGAAGTGAGGGATGTCTGGTCAAGCAAAGAAAATGCCACTTGGTAAACCATCGAAAATTGAGTGGCGAATCTCCTGAAAAAAAGGAGTTTTTCTATTTAGCACTTTTGCAACTTTTCAAGCCTTGGCGTGCAGAAGAGGAACTGCTTGGAGATTTCCTCTGTTACGAAGACTCTTTCACTGCCGCCAAGGAGACCATAGAATGTCCTGCTTTTCCCAAATATGTAGAAATGTTGAATGCGGAAATCGAGCAGGAAGCAACGATTGCAGCCGAGATTGCCAGAGACAGTTCTCAGGACAGTCAGAGTTCTGCTTCATTGAGTCAGGATCCACTAGGAGGACCTGTTATTGAAAATGAAGCTGCCACTGCTATGAATGAAGTGGAAAGAGCCATGGCACATGCTCAGGAGGATGCGGTTAACTTAGAAGAGTTGGAAAGACAACTCAACGTTGAGCAGAGGAAAATATATGACGAAGTTACCATGCAAAAAGATCATGGATTAAGTCATGAGAAGAAAGAGTGCTCATGTACGTCGTTGAAGCCTGTCCGACTGTACGTGAGTGGAGAAGCGGGAACTGGAAAAAGTTTCCTTATTAAAGCAATTTCATGTTATTTGCAGGAAAGGACTGAGTCATCGCTGTCTTGTGTTGTCACCGCTCCAACTGGACTGGCAGCACATAATATTAAAGGGATTACTTTACATCGTTTACTGATGCTGCCAGTGGAGCATGACAACAACTTACAATATCACAAGCTATCTGGAGATGCTTGTCGTGAAGTTTCAAGAATCTTGAGGAAAATGAAACTTCTTATCATTGACGAAGTAAGCATGGTTTCCAATGTCATGCTTGTCTTTGTGCATTTGAGAATGCAAGAAGTTCTCAAAACAGAGTATGATGTGTTATTTGGTGGCAAACACATCATTGTTTTCGGAGATCTTCTGCAGCTCACACCAGTGAAAGGGCAACCTGTGTACAAAATGCTCACGCATGAAGATACCAGGAAGTGCCTAGGGAGCATTGGCAACGTCAATATATGGTTAAACTTCAATTATGCTGAACTGCATGAAAATATGCGTGAGGCGAAGGATGAAGTTTACAAGAATATTCTACAAGATGTTAGAATTGGAAAAGTGACCGAGCATGGGAAAGAAGCTTTACATGCACGATTACTGTCAAATTTATATCCAGAACAAGATGTTGCGCCTGAGAATATTTTTCAGAAAATTACTGAGAAGAAATCTGGAATATGTTTGATGCCAACTCTTGCAGAATCTGCCATCTTCAACAACAAAATGTTGCATTTAGAAAAGCAAGAGATTGTGAAACTGGAAGCTATTGACAGAGTAGAGCATATGGGATCAACAATTATTTTGTCTGAGAATTTGAAATCAAAATTGGATTCATTAGAGAAGACTATATATAAAACTGCAGGTTTTGAAAAGACTCTGAATGTGTGCTTAAACTGCCGTATAATTTTAAGAAGGAATTTACATGTTGAAAGAGGTCTGGTAAATGGATCAATGGGTAATGTTGTTGATTTTGTGAAATACAGAAATAGAGATGGAATTGAATTTTTAAAAATTACATTTGATGGCATTGAGGAAGTACAGCTAATTGGTCGTTCTTCTGCTAGATTTTTGCTTGTAAAAGACTTATATGTTCGCCGTAAGCAGTTTCCTGTTTGCTTGGCATATGCGGTGACAATCCATAAATCGCAAGGTTTAAGTGTAGACAGTGCATTGGTGAATATTGGCAGTTCTGTGTTCAAGGAGGCTATGGCATATGTGGCATTGTCACGAGTTAGAACTTTATCGGGATTGTACTTGATTGAGTGTGATGTCACAAACATTTGTGCGGATCTAGATTGTGTTAAGGAATACAATAGGTTAAGAAGAGAGTATGCGCCACATTTGCCTCAATATCCTTTGTTTGAGAAACGTGTGGTAGGCCGGAAACGAAGAAATGTGACCAATATTAGGGAGGTTGTAGCAAAAAGACGAAAAGTCGATGAACCTGAAATTATAAGCAGAAACAAAAAGGATTCTGTTGAAGATGTTGTTGGTTTTCAATTTGAAAACAGTTCTGGTGTCAACTGCTATGCTAATGTAGTGGTTAATGTTTTGTTTTCTCTAGAAAATGTAAAAGAAGAGATTGTGGTCAATTCTGATCAAAGATTTTGCAGTTTGTTAAATTCTGTGTTAGAGAAATGTAGCACTGATAGAACAAAAATAGAAAGTGTGTCTGAAATTCGAAATCTGTTAGACAGATGTTCAGGTCAAACACAATTCTCTCAAAATATTCAGCAAGATTGTCAGGAGTTTTTAATGTATATACTTGATGTATTGCATGCTGAAGGTGTAGATGTAGATCACCTGTTTGGGCTTTCTTATCAATGGCAGCATGACTGCGAGAACTGTAGGGTATCAAGTACTACTAGTGTAGACTCAGAAAGATGTATATATTTAACTTTGCCAGACAGTAAATCAGTCTCTTTTAATAAGCTAGTAAAAGCAGCTGATCACAACATGGAGTGTAGCCAATGTAAATCTGAAATGATGTCAACATTATTTATACGAACATATGGCCAGTATGTCATTTTAATGTTCCAACGATGTAGGCCTGATGGAACAAAATTGACAACTTTAATTAAAAATGTTGTGGCTTCACAGTTGTCAATATCAGGAAGGACTTTTGTAACTGCAGCAATTATATATCATGACGGTCCTTCAATAACATCAGGACATTACACAGCTTATTTAAAGTCTAGAAATGGCTGGTCATTCTGCAACGATTCTGTTTTAATTTTTTTTTAAAAATTGCCGTACGACCTTAAAAATTCTTACCTGGTATTTTTAAAACCAAAATTTTAGGGAAAGAATCTCGGGATGTGCTCTGAGGAATTTCAAGAAGTTCTAATGGCTCCTACACGATTTGGCCTTGAGGATAAGTCTAGTACAGAGACATAACTTCTTACCATAACATTGAACGTCATGGAAAAATAACTGCACTTTGAATGAGTTCAGAAAAACTATTTCTTTTTATAAGCTAATTCAAGCAGCCAATAAAAACATGGAGTAGAGGGAATGTAAGTCTGCAATGCTGTCTACTGTTTTATATTGCTTTGTGATTAAAAGTGATGTAGAGAATTAAATAATTGTAGTAGGCATAGAGGTAGTGTAAGTCTGCTTCATAGTAAGCAGTATCAGTGTCATAGGAAATGTAGAACATGAGTGAGCAAGAAGGGTAAGATATTACTAGTCCAGGATTGTGAAAATGATCTTCAACATTTTAATTCTGAAAGTTGCGGAAATACAAAATGACGGGATTGGCTTACAAGAATTCCAAGAGTTATAAATGGCTCTTACATGATTTGGCCTTGTGGAAACGTGTGGTAGAGAGCAAGAAGTCATTTATTGTATGGAACATATTTTTCAAAACGATGGAGGTTTTCTTTCAGAAAGTGGCGGGCTGAAAGTAATAACAGCACAACAGAGTGTAAGCTGTTCATAGGACATCCTTCGACGTCATGGAAAGTAAGTTAACTTTAAGGAGTTCTGAATTCTGATTTGTTATGTTGTATGGGTTTTTTAAACACAATCATTTTGATTGTGTTTTTTTTCCCCGCTGTTATATGATGAATACCTTCAAGTCACTGTTTTTAGTGAAATTTGATACATTCTGAGAACAGCAAAAATAAACCATTTAACATGTATAATTAATTCTGTACTGTTTGTATTTATGATGCACATGTAGAACTGTGTAGGAGGCATGGAGAAGGTGAGGCTTCTGTAAGTGTCAAAGTTGTTGCATACAGTGCTCACATTCTACGTAGTCTTTCATATGATAGACTACATTTCCACAATGAGATACCTAAGCAAAGGAAACACAGGTGATATGATTGTGGAATGAGCAAAAAAATTGCACGTTTTTCAATTATATTACCTGTGTTTCCTAACATTACACATCACATTGTGTAGATGAGGTTTAGGCCTGTTCCAGGAGACAGAGGAGGTCTGACATTTGTTCAAGAGTGCAGTGGACATGACTCACTTCGTTGGTAGGCCTGCACATGTATTATCTCCTCTGTATTCTTCAACAAACCTAAATTTCATCTGCAACCCTGAGTAGGACTTACCTGAAACAAATCAGTGGATAGGTTACACCTTATCGGCATCTTGAAACAATCATTTAAAATGTTAGGGTCAGATTTATGATGGCCGTGCGCCTCTTTTGCTCCGCTGTGGGTCACTTTTGTGTAAAAGATGCACCATGTTGCAAGATAGGTTTCAGTTCATCTCCAGCAAGATACCATCAGTTTAAAATGTATATAATTAGCACTGTGTAGGGGGCATGCAGAAGCTGAAGCTTTTGTAAGTGTCAAAGTTGTTGCATGCAGTGCTGCACTTCTGGGTACTGTTTCATATGCTGGACTATATCTGCACTATGAGATACCTAAGCAAAGGCAACACAGGTGAAGTGATTGTGAAATGAGGAAAAGAAACTCCACATTTTTCAATTACATCACCTGTGTTTCATAAGTTTACGAATGACATTGTGCAGATGAAGTTTAGGTCTGTCCACGGACACAGAAGAGGTCTGGCCTTTCTTCAAGAGTGAAGTGGACATGACTTACTTCATTGGTAGGCCTTCACATGTATTATCTGCTTTGTATTCTTCAACAAGCGTAAATTTGATCTGCAACCCTGAGTAGGCCTCACCTTAAACAAACCTCTGGAGAGGCCAGACCTTATCGTCATTCTGAATTAATCATTTAAAATGTTAGGGACAGATTTATGATAGGTGTGTGCCTCTTTTGCGCCGCTGTGCGTCACTTTTGTGACGCAGTGGCGGTGCAAAAGATTTGCTATGTGGCGACATATTTACAACTTGATGCATCTAGGCAGATATATCAAGCTGTAAAAAACCCGTGCCACATGAAACCGATGCAGCAGTGATGCAAAAGATGCACCATGTTGCAAGATAGGCCTCACTTCATCTGCATCAAGATACTGTTAGTTTAAAATGTATATTTTTAGGACTGTGTAGGGGCATGGAGAAGCAGAGGCTTCTGTAAGTGTCAAAGTTGTTGAAAAACTGTTTGTCCTTCAATCTTTTCCCTTGTCTTTTCTAATTTTTAAAAACATGTTTTAATATTTTTCAAATGTTTGTTCTCTCTTTCACAGATTGAAAGTATAAAAATAACAAGTGACTAACTTAACGACAATTATAAGGTAAATGTTTTGTACTCTTTTCGTTACATTTCTATCACATTCACCTACTATTAGTTCCACAGCTTCATTTCTTTAACCCTCAGTTTCCTGCCTTTGCTACTTCCCTCATTCCTTTCTCTATTACCTACTTAATCTACTCCTTCCACTCCTTTTCTCAGTCCCTCTCTTCTCATAGTTCCTCACTCTTGTTCACTTACTCCATCTCTATTACTCTTAGTGTCTTTGACTTATCACTCTTTCACTACTTGTTCATTATGCTTTTTCTGTGTAGTTGAAGCACACTAAGGGGCATATTATGAACACAGCCAATAAAATTATTGCTGTTTTTATCGGCAGAAAACTGCTGCAAAAGTGGTTTTAGCGGCAGTTTTCTGCCGCAAAAGCGGCTTTAGCGACACATTTCTGCTGATAAAAGCTGCAAAACTTTTATAGCCTATGTTGATAATATGGCCCTATGTTATTTACATTTCTTTGCTGTTTCAATTATTCTTTTTCTGTTACTTCTTCTTTTCTGCTTTCTGTTTTTTCTCTCTGTTATTCCACATGTTTTAATCTTATTTTGAACATTCACTCATATTCTCTAAGAAACTCTTCTTTGTTATTCTTCTACTCTCTTTTTTTTGTTTCACTTCCTTATCTATTTTGTTTTTCACAATTATACCCTCTTCCATCTTTTCTTCGGTAAATAAATCTATTAAACAGTATCTCTGGTTTACTCCCTATAGCTGTCTTTCTTTTAACATTACTCTCTGTTTACTTCCCTTATAATTACTCTTCTTTTTTTTTTTTTTTTTTTTTTTGGTTCGCTCCCGGTTTGCGTACCGGGGAGCGAACGGGGAAGCGAACCAAAAGAAATAGTGGTTGCCAGAGTGCTAAACATGCTAGCAATTTTTCATAAAGGGAAGGTAGTTCTGAAAAGAACTTTATTTTTTATTTTTTGTTGTTTTATATTTTTTTGTGTTTTTTTGGAGGGGGGGGGGAACAAAAATGATTCAGTACAAAGGGCTCAACAGGAGCAACCAAAAAAAAGAAAATTTAGTTTCGGGGACGTTTTGAACATTGATGATGTTCATATGCTGTATTTATTAGAGTAATACTCATCTGTCCACATGAAATTAATTTGCCACAATCTAAACATGTCATTTTAATCTTTCCAAAGTTCTTCTGAATATTTGGGACCGTTTCCCTTGCCTCTGATGCTGTCAGTGCCACTTCATTGGTGGATGTACTGGCAGGTCGGGGGTTGTCCACCAAATCTCTCATTTGTGCAGCACTATAATTAAGCGGGTGCCACCTCTCCATGTGTCGATGCATGGTATAATTACCAAAACTATATTTTTTTTCGGTCCCTCTGGAGAGTTGTTTGTGGCAGATCAGGCAGGTAACGTATCTGGCATTTACTTTCTTTTTGTGTGGAGGCAAAGAAAAAAATTGCCAAATAAAATTGACTTTAACATGGGACGTCCTTGGCATTTCTTTCAAGAACCCCCTTGTCCCTTGCTCCTGTTCCTCGTCTTCCTCTTCTTCCTCCTCTTGTTGGAAGATGACCTGGCCAGTTGGACCTCTCTTCTTTGGTGGTGGTGGACGTGGTGGGGAGCCACCAGCTGCAGCTACTACAGATGCCATGAGTAAGCACGCAAAAACAGGTCTTTCTCTCATAGAAATGAAAGTCGGAGTGAAGAAAAAAAGTGGGACTTTCATCATTTGGGAAAAAAAATGTTGTAAACCAATGAAAAGTGATTATTTCACGTCATATGATCAAACGTTCCATCATTAGGAAACTAAAAGTAAAATGAACCAATGAAAAGTTTTATGAACTAGTCACATGACCTGTTATGCTTACGTTACGCGCTCCGCGCCGCGCCTCGGATCGTTTCCGGGGCTCTGCGTTTTGCGCCTTGGTTCGCGTTCCAGAGCGCTTCCGGGTGCGCTAACGAAGGGTGTCATAAGGCGCATTACGCAGTAACGCTATACGTTGTGATTATGCGACGCGTCACGATGTGGCTTTCTAACGTGGTCAGTGTGGGCTGTTTGAGGATCTGACTGCATTGGAAAGCAATGTGATGCTGTGCGTCGCCCCCAAGATGGAGGTTCCTCGGCTGCAGTGGGGCGCCCCTTGGTTTTTCACTCGCTATGCAGCTGAGGTGCAAATAAGTTTCAGACAGTCTAACAAGCACTCCTCAAAACTTTGAACTATCAGAGTGCATGAGTTTCATGCTCGATCGATTGAGCTAGCCGGATCGGGCAACAAAAAGTATAAAATAGTTATGTAAATAGTTATTTAATAAAATGTTTTACCCTGTTACTTTGCTGGTGTGTTGTATATATTTGTAATATTTGCATAGAGTTTATCGTTATTTTGGGCGGGGTGGGTGGCGGAGCCGAGCTGTCTTGCAGCCATCATGGTGTGGAGTTCAGTTCATCTCACTAGTTTCGTATTTCTCATGAGGGGTTGTTCCTAATGTTTCTATTTTAGCGAGGTCAAAAAGAGATCC
This sequence comes from Lissotriton helveticus, assembly GCF_964261635.1. Classification (NCBI taxonomy): domain Eukaryota; kingdom Metazoa; phylum Chordata; class Amphibia; order Caudata; family Salamandridae; genus Lissotriton; species Lissotriton helveticus. The sequence continues at coordinate 199,305,420 of NC_136060.1, forward strand.
CATTAGTGGCCTACTGATTTTGCTCGATTCCTTTTGTTTTTTTACACGATTTTTTGCTATCTGCAAAGACTAAACAGAGTATTGCGACTCTGTGCTTGTTTGTAAATAGAGAATGAACCAAAGAGAACCAATTCTATTCTAATAAATGCTTGGATAACAATCAATCAAATGGAGAGAGAAGCAGGCACGACGGATTACAACGGGGGCAAAGGCCTGCGTTAACTACCCTTCACTATCTGCAAAGAGAGAGTACTCCTAATAGAAATGAGGGGGGGGCAGCATTCAAAGCAGATCAGTGTGCATAAACACGAAAATGTTTTTTCTTACCACGTACTTGACATTCGACAGCTTATGATATTTGCTATTAAAAAACCATTGAAATTCACTGAAAAAACCATAGGTTATAGACCATATATAGTTAGGAATTAGCATTTACAAAACCTTGAAAATTCACTGAAAAAACCATAGGTTATAGACCATACATAGTTAGGAATTAGCATTTAAAAAACCCTTTTTTACTCACACAAAACCATTGCAATTCCATATATAGTTAGTCGTACTAACTATATATCGCGCACCCGCAATCCACTGCTGATCATGTCACATATTACATCATTCATGACATGGTCAGTGACATCACTGATGACATCACTGATGACATCTCAAATGACATCACTGATGACATCACTGATATGAGAGCGACAAAGAGAAAAAATCGTTTTTTAAGAAAAATGTATATTTTTTAATGTAGTAGTAAGAGGAATGACTTTTTCTGACTCATGAACAGTATAACAGTAAACAATGATGAGATATGGCCAATTAGAGTATGAAATGATGATAATAGTGAGACTTTGTCAGTGTATTTCGTAGCTTAATTAGCAATGATAAGAAATGGACTATAGTTTTTATAAAGATACACAGGGACACAAAATGCATTAAGATGGTTATTAAGCCCACTAGAGGGCAAAAAGGTTTTTTGGAATTGATTTTCGTAATCTGGACACCTTATGCATTAATGAAATTGCTCACCGGAGAGCATTACTAATAACATCATGATGTCACCAGTGTATACCAAAATATAAACGAGTGTGAAAATAAGTAACCGAATACTGACAAACAGACAAACAGTAATATATGATTAAATATATTTGTAAATATGTACATAATCATGGCTGATAAGAACGCGGTTGGCAGCAAATGTATAAAGTTTCATGGGTGATTGTTGAAAAACGCAAAAGTTATCAAAAACTACATTTCCCAACCTACTTCCTGTCAAGGTAACAGGAAGTGAGGTCAGCATTAATTTGTTTGTTTTTGGCGCGCCCTGTAAAGAATATAGGAGGAGCTGGGGTAAATGTTACCTTACCGTGAACAAGCAACTGTGTGTTGTGAAACGCGTTGGTGTGTTGTAACCCGAAATTGCTGAATAACCTTGACTAATAAAGGTAACTTGGGAAGAATCTCTTTGTGAGTGCGGACTAATTCTCTCTCTGAGGGATTTGTGGCAATATATATATATATATATATATATATATATATATAAATAAATATATGCCAAGGTGTAATGAAGAATGAGTAGGTGTATAAGTATCTGAATGGACAGTTTAGTAGGTGAGTAACTGACTGTATAAGTGAGTGATTAAACATGTCTTACTGAATGCTTGGGTTAGTGACTAAACTGTGTGATTGTCTGTATCAGTCTGTCAGTTGGTGTGTAAACATCGGCATGAGGTAGTGAGTAGCTCATGAGTGTCTATATGGGTTACTAATTAGTTGTCTGAGTATCTGAATGGGTGCCTGAGTGTCTGTGTGGGTGGATGGGGGGGTGACTCCCTGCATGGATGTGTGAGTGGGTAGTTCACTGCGTGCATGTGTTCAAGAGTGCATCTGGGAAGGGCTGTAGGGGTGTGTTCGTGAGTGAATGGATGTCTCAACGGTACATGTGTGAGTCATTACATATGTGAAAGGGAGTAAATGTGTGTTGGAGTATATAAATAACCATATGTTAGAGTGAGTGATTGTGAGAGTGGCTGTATGGATGAGTGTGTGCTTGTAACAGTGATTGTATAACAGAGTGAGTATGTCTTAGTATCTGTATGAATGAGTGAGGTGGTGTGTATGTAACTGTATAGGTAAGTAAATGGGAGTGTGATTGATTATTTGCATGACTGACTAGGTGTGTGAATAACTCTATGGATGAATGGTGGAGTGTCTATATAGGTGTATGAGTGCATATGATAGTTCTGTATTGATGTGTGACTGCATGTATGAGTGACTATATGGCTGAATGAGTGGATGTGTGTGTAGACCTAGGAATCAGTGAGTGGGTATGTAGTTACTGGTATTGGTATGTCTATGTTTTCAAAAGTGGTAGTCTGTATTTTAGAGTGTTTGTATCAAAGGTTATATTAGGGTGTGAGTAGGCGCATCAGATTATCACGTGGATGATGTCATCTGTGATGTCATCAGTAATGTCATCAGTGATATCACTGAGCATGTCATATATAATATAACATGTGATGTCATCAGCAGTGCATTGCAGGGGCGCGAGTTATAGTTAGCTTAACTAACTATACTGGCTGAATTTCTCTGGTTTTGTACGATTGAAATGTCCAACTAAGTATAACGTCCCTCAAACCTATGTTTTTTTCATTGAATTTCAAAGGTGTTTTAAATGCTAATTTCTAACTATAATGTCCCTGAAACTTATAGTTTCTTCAGTGAATTTCTAAGCTTTTTTAAATGCTAATTTCTAAATATAATGTCCCTGAAACCTATGTTTGTTTCAGTGAATTTCTAAGGTTTTTAAAATGCTAATTTCTCACTATAATGTCACTGAAACCTTTGTTTTTTTTTGTGAAGCTTTTTTTAATGCTGATTTGTAACTATAATGTCTAAAAAATATTTGTTCTTAATTTGTAATTATTTATAAAAATAATTTGATCTTTTCTCCTTACTAAAATATGAATTTACATTTTTATTTATTTATTTGTTTTTAAAAAAAAGTACATTTGCATACCGATCGTGTACCAGTCACGGAGGGTGTGCGAATCCAATAATTTTGCCGCTATAGTGGTTAAGTCATATAGGATGGGCATTCCGTATGCGAAGGGTGCGCGGTTCTCAGCCCCGCGTATCGTCACATAAGTATTTCCAGGGGTCGCGTCGAATCCACCGAAATTTTTAAGTTTTAAAAGTATATGTATATAACTTTAATATCTATATTATACCAAAAGAATATTTAACATAATTGTAAATGTCATACATTTTAACTGGAATAAAGATATGTTATTGTTAAATATATTTTTTGTGAATCACGCCGGGTGCGCAAATCTCATGTGACTTTAAAAGAAAGCTTTTTATTGGTTCGGAAGCATTTTGTTCTAGAATTTACAGCACCCCACCCACATTTCCCATTCCTCCAACAACATCTTCAGGAGACACAGCTTTTGTGTTTACTGATCTTGTTTGTATTTTTGGGGTGTTTTTCTTTTTAATACTACTAAAATGACATCTTCAAATCCACCTGACAACATCTTTGGTGAAGAAGATGACTTGGAGGAACCAACAAAAGAGCGGAAGGAGAGTATCATCTGGGCCTTCTTTTCCTTTCTACCTGATGAAAAGAAGGTTAATGCTAGAAAGGTGACCTGCACTGTGTGTGAAAAAGTCTTATCTTGCGGCTCCATGAAGAAATACTCATGCGGTACTTCGTTACATGCTTAAGCACCTGCAAACTATGCACCCTCATCATCTAATAGAAGAAGAAGGTCGTCTTGAGCTGGCATCACCAAGCACAGCAAGGTAATGACGTTGCAGGACCCAGCACCTCAGCCGGTACAACATCATCAATCAGAGGACCTAATATTAGACCAGAGTTTGCTGGTCTTGAACAATGCTACATCAAATGCAAAAAATGTTTTTGCTATGGTGAGCAGTCAGTAGATGCTTTTTGCAGCAAAAAGCCACCATTGTTATTTTTTTTGTTGCAATGATTCTTTAATTGGAAAATGTTAGAGAAAGCTATCTCAGTTCATTCAGTTGTTTTTACATTTTATTTTATAAAACAAAACCAAAAGAGTTAGAAAACACAAATAAAATAAAACAAAGAAATTGGTTCTTTTCAGAACCGCCTATTTGGTTAAAAATTGACAAATTTGCAATTGTTGTATGAATTGTGCCAAGTGGAATATATGGAGAAGTTTATGGGTAGTGCATGTGTGAATGCATGAGTGCATGTGTAGTGCCTGGTTGATTGCAAAAGTGCATGTGCTACCTGAGTGATTGCATAATTACATGGGTAATGCCCAGGTGATTTTAAGAGTGCATGGGTGATGCCTAGGTGCCTTGAGGAGTGCATCAGTAGTGCCTGCGTGATTGCATGAAAGCATGGAATATTTTTATAAGTGCCTCAGTAGTGCCTGAGTGATTGAAGGCCTGCATGGGTAATACCTAGGTGATTGCATGAGTACAAGGGTAATGTCTGGGTCATTGGAGGAATGCATAGGTAATGCCACTGTCATGGCTAGGCGGAGATAGGCACACGGGGCACGAATACACTACATTGTATGAGTGTTTAGGCACAAACTACATCTCCCATAATCCTCAGAGAGGGCTGGCTACAGCACCTGAATATGGATACTTAATCCCCGCCCTTGTTGTGCTCGGGGCTTGTCACTCGAGTAACTTTCCTTGGAGAAGAGACTACGAAATACTGCAGCGTCAAGCGAGCTGCTGATCCTTGAGTTTGTGGATATCCAGTGGCATCCGCCTGAGGACGGCTGCCTTCATACCTTGTTCGGAACCTTTATATCTGTGACCCGCTACTGCTCTGAGTCTCAAACGCCTTGGTGCGGTATTTGTTTGGAAGCATGAAACGCCTCCCTTCATCCTGGTAGGCGGGTCCAAGCCAAACTCGATTGCATCAAGCAATTGGACAGAACTTCCTCCATTCAGAGCGTCTCGTGCTCGTATATAGAATCCTGTTGGACCGCCTTTCGTTACGGAACCTGTGAAGTAGTATCGGAGCTGCTCTTGGATTTACACGCAAGCAGAAGATGTGCATCCACCCTGGGGAAGCGCTTCTATTTTTGTTTATACAAAGTACCAGCTTATCACTCTGGTGAGCGAGGAAGTGCTGGTCTATTTTTACTTCATTCTTGATAGCCTCTCGAGTGAGGTTGCTTCTGCGCTAGGTAGCGCTTCATTTCTGTTATTCTTTAGACTTGCTCAACATGCTCAGGAGAGCGAGAAAGGTTGGGCAATTACCAGAGTGGATATACCTGAAATACCAGGAGACTCAGAGCAGCCAGATGGATTGCGCATTCACCAGCACTAGAGGATTATCTACAGTCAGATAAGTACCTCAATCTTTTGTGAACCAGAACTGCTTGTTTTCTATTTTCTTTATTTTTCTCTTTTGTGCCATTTCACATTGGGAGAAGCACAGCTGTATTATAAGTGAGTGCAAAACACATAGGGGTATATGATGGTTCTATGAATGAGGGAGGGGTAATCTCATGTGTGTATTGTGTTTTCACTTACTGGGCAGACGGGGTGGATTGTAGGAGAGTGAGGTCTACATCTTCCGAAGACATCCCTATTCTGAGCCTAGCAGCGGCAACCTTATTGTTTCATTTGTCCCTTTTTTCCCTTTTCCCTATGGTGGTATTATTGGTGCAGTGTCATATATATATATATATATATATATATATATATATATATATATATATATATATATATATATATATATATATATATATATATATATATGACAAAGAAGAGACCAGACTTGGGAGGCGTGGTGATTACAGACGCAGATGGAGCCTTGTGTTTTCCTGCCGAAGGGATAATCACAGCCCTGCAGCCACTCGTAACAGGTACAGAAACCCACTGTGGTATTGAATTTGATGGAGTGACGGCGGCCACAGGTACATACCTTGTCAACAGACTTCATATCCCAGCATGCACTATGCTGACACGCCCAGCTGGGCGGGACTATTTAGGGATGTTTGAAGGCGTATTGCTGCTCACACCCATCGGCCAACACCTGTGAACAAGGGCGCATGGACGCTTGAAACGCGTTAGGAAATGCTGGCTAATTAATCTCTGAACTTGAAGTGAGTGACAGCGGGACTGCCTGGCATGAAAAGAACATTAACACTTGGCGTAGGGCTCTCCAAGTCTGGTGCTTCTTCGTTTGTTATATATATATATATATATATATATACTCATGGGTATCTCCATATAGGGGAAGGGAGTAATTAGCTTCACCATCGTTCCCGCTGTATCGGCTGTAAGGTTAGTGTTTAACCCTCTTCTGTTTGATAGCCTAAGTGAGTGCATGAGTGCATGAGTAATGCCTAAGTGATTGCATGAGTGCAGGGGTAATGTCTAGGGGATTAGAAGAGAGCATATGTAATGCCTGGGTAATTGCATGAGTGTAGAAGTAACGTCTAGCTAATTGCATGAGTGTAGAGGTAGTGCCTGGGTGATTTTATAAGTACATGGGTATTGCCTGGGTAATTATGTGAGTACAACGGTAGTGACTGAGTAATTGAAAAAATGTAGAAGTAGTGCCTGGGTGTTTTTTTAAATGCATGGGTACTGCCTGGATGATTGGATAGTACCAGGATGAATGCAGCAGTACAAGAGTAGTGCTTTGATTATTCCATGAGTGCATAGCAAGTGCCTGGGTGATTGAATGAGTGCAAGAGTAATGTCTGAGCGGTTGCATGAGTGTAGTATAGTTCCTGGGTGAATGCAGAAGTCCATAAGTAGTGCCTGGGTTAATGCATGAGTGTATAGGAAGTACCTGGATGATGTTATAAGTGCATGGGTACTGCCTGAGTGATTGAAGAACATCATGTTTAATACTAAGGTGATTGCATGAGTGCAGGGGTAATGTCTGGGGGATTAGAGGAGTGCACAGGTAACGTCTCGGTAATTGCAAGAGTGTAGGGGTAATGTCTAGCTAATTGCATGAGTGTAGAGGAAGTGCCTGGTTAATTATATGAGTACAACGGTAGTGTCTGAGTCATGGAGGAGTGCAAGAGTAGTGCCTGGGTAATTGAAGGACTACATGGATAGTACATGGCTGATTGGAGGAGTGCATGAGTAATGCCTAGGTGCATCGAGGAGTGCAGCAGTAGTGCCTTTGTGATGGCATGAATACGTAGGTAGTGTCTGGGTGATTTTATAAGATCATGGGTACTGCCTGAGTGATTGAAAGACTCCATGGATAATAGCTAGGTAATTGCATGAGTGCAGGGGTAATGTCTAGGTCATTGGAGCAGTGCATGGCTAATGCCTAAGTGATTTCATGAGTGCAGGGGCAATGCCTGGGGGATTAGAAGAGTGCACGGGGAATTGCATGAGTTCAAGGGTAATGTCTAGCTCATTGCATGAGTGTAGTGGTGGTGCCTGGGTGACTGGAGGAGTGCATAGGCAGTGCTTGGGTGATTTTAGAACTTGAAGGGTTCTGGCTGGGTGATTGGAGGAGTACAGGAGAAGCACCTGGGTGATTGGGAGAGTACATACATAGGGCGTGGGTGATTTTACAAGTGCATGTGTACTGCCTGAGTGAGTAGAGCAGTGTATAGATATTGCATGGATGATTGAAAGAGGGCAAGGGTAGTGTCTCTGTGATTGCATTAGTGCAAGCGTAATTTATAGGGGAATGAAGAGTGTATAGCTAATAGCTGGGTGATTGTAAGAGTGTACAGGTAATGTCTAGTTGATTGCATGAGTGTACAGATAGTGCCTGGTGATTGGAGGAGTACATCAGTAGTGTCTGGGTGATATTATAGGTGTATAGATACTGGCTAGGTAATATGGAGAAGTGCACGGATAGTGCATGGGTGATGGGAAGAGTGTGAGGATAGTGCCTAACTGTATAGATGGGTGCAATAAAAGCGAAGGTAAACATTAGTTCATATTATCTTGCTTATTATATTATTTTATTAAAGAATACACAAAACTTAGTGGAACTATTTTACAATAGTTTTGTTGTAACCTGAATTTAAAAGGTTTTAAAACTTTAGTATTACCTTCTGTAAACAAAAAGAAGATAAACTGTTATTGCACATAATATTAAAGTTTTAGGAACACAACATAATTTTAGAATTACGTAAAAGATTCTGTTTCCCTTTTTAGCTGTTCTCAGATTCTACTGCATTTCACCGTACACAGTGATTTCAATGTAGATCATCATTCAACAGTGGGGAAAAATACAATCAATGAGATTGTAAAAAATAAAATAAAAAATCTGCGTAGAAAATATTTACAAGTGCAACTATCTGTTTATCTATCTACAGTTTTTAAATTACATTCTACAACTACATTAAGTCATTTATGTCTCTGAAGTACACTTTGTAAAATATACACTCTCTTTTACATCACGTACAATATAAAGATCAAATATATAAACTACTTCTTTCAAGCACAATTTTGCAAATGCAATAAGAATCAGCACAAACAATAATCCAAACAGTAATTGTTCACAACTTCCGAATAGGCCGAATAAAGTTTCCAAAACTATTTGCATTGAAAATATCCCAAATAAACTTGTTAATTAGTGTACATATCTTCCCAATAGGCAGAATGATGTTTTCAAACCTTTGGCATCAAAAATATAGATATGAATTTGGTAATTTTTAAGGCAACCTACATTTGAATTCCAAATGGGAATCATTACAATACGTCCATCCTTTATTACACTTTAAATACACAGTTTAGTGTCCAGATGTTTGAGTAGGTCCATCATGAAAAATAATAGCCACTGCTTTAAAAGCTCTTCCTGAAATTGATACTTGACTTGCCACAAAATGTTTAATTTTGGTTTCCAGTTTTCTTCCATCTCCTTTACAACATTGTAGCATTAAAATTATATATCATGATATATTTTCCAAATCTTTCCATAGATTATGTTGATCACATTTCTGATTTACAATGAGAACATTTCATATCATGATTAGCTGTTTAAAGACCTGATTAGCAATCTGGTATTGTCAAATATATGAATTATTCAGTGTCTATTTCAGTGGTAAAAGAAAATGAACACTCTTACATTTATGATCCCATCTTTAACTTAGTCCAAACAAATTTTCGATTTCAATTCCTTCTTCTTCAAATATTCCAAGCATAAACTTGTGAGCATCTTGGTATATATTAAGTGTGGATTGCAAAGAACCAGTACATAGATCGAAAAGATGCTGAATGCCAGGAGCGGTATGGATTTTTCTTCTATCAGTTACCAACTTTTACAAAATATAATGTAGTAAAGAACAGAATCTTTTTTCTCAATTTTCCATAATTTCATGGGGAAGATTCTCTAGATAAAACACAAAATTTACAATTACTTCAGCATAGCAGTTGATACCTGAACTATTTTCTAACTGGTATCCTACAATATCATCAACTGAGTTCATTCTCATTTTCTCAGCAGTTTCATCATTCTCTTCAATTGTTTTCTTTTTTTGAATCTCAGCGGAATAGTTGTCATATTTCTGTTTTGAACACACTACACGTTTCTCATATACGGGATATTTACCTAAGTTGGGAGCATAACGTCTTCTTAACCAATTGTACTCTCTTACATAATTTACATGAACACTAATCTTTTTCTCATCAAAATCAATCAAATACAAACCAGATAATGTCCTTACTCGAAACAATGCAACATATGCCATGCTTTCTTTAAACACTGTACTTCTACTATTTACCAAAGACTGTCAACACTTAAACCTTGAGATTTATGAATGGTTACAGCATATGCTAAAGAAAGAGGAAACAGTTTTTTACAAACATACAAGTCTTTTACAAGCAAAAAACAAACAGCACAACTTCCAATCTGTTTTACTTCTTCAATCTGATCAAATTTAATCTTCAAAAATTAAATTCCATTGTTCTGAAAATTTACAATATCATCAACTTTCCGCATTACTCCATTTACTAAACCTTTTTCAACATTCAAATTACGCCTTAAAACTACTCTACAGTTCACACATACATATAAAGTCTTTTCGAAACCTGCAGTCTTAGACACCGACTTTTCCAAAGAATCCAATTTTGACTGTAATTTCTCTGAGAGAAGAATAGTAACTCCTTTGTGTTCTATTTTATCGATAGCTTCCATTTCAGTATGTTGTTTTTCCAATTGCAAAAGTTCTTGATTGAATATAGAACACTCTTGCAGTGGCATTAGACAAACTACAGACTTATTTTCTCCAATTGTTTTGTATAATATTTCCGGTGCTATTATTTTCGTTTGGAAACAAGTTCATTAAAAGTCGACTTTGTAAAGCTTCTTTTCCATGTTTTGTTAAAACACCAATTCTTATATCTTATATGTTCTTAATAAGTTCTTTATATTCAAAATAAGACTAAATGTTGACATTTCCAATACTTCCCAAAGATTTCTTTGTGTCTACATGGAGAAGTGTTATAAAAACAGGTTGTCCTTTTACAGATGTAAGTTGTAGTAGGTAGCCGAATAGAATTACAATTTTCCTCCAAATAGAACATCATATGTTTTTCAAATCTGTTGCTTTCTTAAATGTACAAAGGCAAGCATTAAGTTTGAGACCATGCTCACCTCATCAATGATTAGAAGTTTAATGTTCTTGAGTACTCTTGAAACTTCATTTGAAGCTTATCCAGATAACTTGCGATATTCCAACATGTTTTTATATTCAACTGGTAACATCAGTAATTGATGTAACGTACACCCTTTAATATTGTGTGCTGCTAACCCATTTGGAGCGGTTACAACACAAGATAAATGTGATTCAGTGGTTTTGTGTAGATAACTGGTCAATACTTTAATTAAAAAACTTCTTCTTGTTCCAGCTTGCCCACTGATCTACATTCAAATAGGTTTAAATGATGTGCATTGGCATTTTGTCTTGCAGTAAACCATGCTGTATCTGTTGTGTCACTTGCTGATATATTTTATTTTGATCAATGTTTAGTTTTTCTTCTAAGTTTCCCAACTCAATAGTATCCTGCTGTGCTTGTGGAATTGTCGTTTCTACTTCATTCATAGCTATTGCTGCTTCATTATCAAGAATTGAATGTCCTTGTGGTTCTTGACTTAGTGGAGCAGAACTTAACCTTGAAAACTGTCTCTAGCTATTTCAGCTGCAATAGTAGTTTCTTGTTCAATCTCTTCATTTAACATTTGTAGATAAGTAAAAAAAATTGTGCATTGAATGCTATATTTACATGCATTAAAATAATCTTCATAGCACTCAAAATCTCCAAGTAATTCCATTTCAGTACACCAAGGCTTGAATAGTTGCAGATGTGCCAAAAAGAAAAATTCCCTTTTATCTGGAGTTTCACAACTGAGTTGCTCATGGTTTAATAAGATTTCCTTTGACTTGTTTTAACAAACATCCATCACATCCAATTACTGTATATTATTTTTCTTTTTTTTTTTTTCTTTTTTTTTTGTTTACAAATACAACTTTACATGATACAGATATCAGCTGGACCTGCTGACATATCAAAATTTTTTAAACAGAAAAAAACAAAAAAGAGAAAAAAAGATTAAAACAATATTCACAGATATATACGGGGTGATTATTTCATAGCCACTTTACAAAGCACATTCCAGAAGCCTTAAACGTATATTGCCATCATTGCATAATCTTACCTTAAAAAATCATTCTAAGTAATATAGTAACACTCATCAATCATCTTCTCTTCCTCCAGTTGCTTAGCGGAGCCCATATCTTTTTACCGAATTCTTTTCTCTTCTTGCCCTTAAATTTATATAAACATTCTTCAATATTATGGATCCCTAGCAACCTTGTAAGCCACATCTGAAATGTGGGAGCGATCGGATCTTTCCAGGCCGCCGCAATTAGAATTCTAAAAACAGCAACACAAAGAAAAATAAAGGCTTCGGCTTCCTGCTCAACCTTAGGATTTTCATCCCTTCCGATCAGAACAGATGTTGGGGATAGAGAAATTTGACGCTCTAGCAACCCTGATAAAAACTTCTCCATTTCTTTCAAAACAGGGTTGAGATTTTGGCATGAGTAGAACATATGAGTTAGATCTGCAGGACCTTGATTACACCTTGGACAACTATCTGTATCCCTTTTACCCCATTGAAACAACTTAGCCGGGGTGTAATAGAGATTGAAGATCATCTTATAGTGTTGTGCCTTCAGATTAGTCGTTCTTAATATTTTCCTGTTTAATGCCTAAGCATAATCCACATCAATGTCGGGATCTCCTAATCTTAGAGCCCAGGCAGTTTCTACTTGTCCAATATCCACTTCCAATCCCTGTAACAGATAATTATAGCCTATTTTAATCTTTTTGCCCCCACTCATTATGTATTGCACCAATGGGTTTGGCTCCTGAACAGACACCCTTGGTCTTAATGCCTTCACTGATTGTTCTATCTGTTTGTATAACAGCCAGTGATTCGAGGGGATACCAAATTTCTGTTGTAAGGCCTCAAAACCTAGGAGGTCATCTTTCTCCATGACGTCCCCTAGACATCTAATGCCCAACCTCTTCCAACAACTACTATTCCTATTTTGTCCAAGATGCAGAAATGGACCTGCATTCCAAAGATCGATTGTGCCATTGATTTTAGGGATCTTGAGAAATTTCAGCACCGCCTTCCAAGTCCCCCATGCAGATAGCAACACTTTGCTTTTACTCCTCTTAAAATGCGAGACATTAATTTCACGTGTTAGCACCTCCCTGGCCTTTTGACCCATTACCAGCTCATAAATTGTGGGGATTCTATAGATATCATGTAATACTTCAGGGACATCATAATCCACGAAATGGTTCATACGAAATAATAAACAGACCCAATGATATAGCCGTAGATTAGGAGCAGATAACCCACCTCCCTCTAACGGTACAGAAAGTCGGGCTAAAGATCTTCTGACTTTACCATATTGCCATAAAAATTGTGAAAACACTGCTTCCATCTTTTTCATCAAACCTTCCTCAATTAAAAGCGGTATGGCACGGAATAGATACAATAGCTTGGGAAACATTGACATTTTCAGCACATTGACCCTCCCAATCAATGACAGATGTAGTACATCAATCCTTCTTAATTCTTTATCAATTGTGGCTAATAGAGGCCCATAATTTTCTTGATTGATTTTTCCTACGTTTGCATTTATTTTAATTCCTAAATAAACCGCGGAGTCCACATACCTTTGATCTCTTTTCTGAATATTAGTAGAGCAGATTATTATGGTCTTTTCAGTATTAAGTTTGTACCCTGAACATTTCCCGAACTCCTGAGCCAAATTGCTTAGTTCCTGCATTGCCACTTGCGGGTTAGTGGTAACAATTGCCAAGTCATCCGCATAGGCCAATAGCTTAGTGATGTGACCATGAGATACAACCGGGGGTATTTTTTCAGAGGCAAGAATCTTCCTAATAAGCGGATCGATGTACAATGAGAAGAGTATAGGTGAGCATGGACACCCCTGACGGGTGCCCCTTCTAATCACTACCTCATCTGATTGGAAACCCATTGTAGTTATTCTAGCAACTGGATCCATATACATTGCTTTGATAGCTTTCCTACATTTTTCACCAAAACCTCTTCTAGCCAGTACCTGCCACATATAGTCCCAGACCACACGGTCAAAAGCCTTCTCGGCATCTAAGAGTATCATAGCCATATCTCCACCCGTAACATTAACTGCATCAAATAGTGAAATTGCCCTAGCTGTGTGATCCGTGGTACCCCTTCCAGGGACAAACCCATGCTGCCATGGTGAGACAAGTTGGGTAATGATCCGTCCTAATCTGTTTGCCCAGACTTTAGAGTACAGTTTGGCATCAGTATTTATTAAAGATATCGGACGGTACGAACCTGGGTTCTCTTCTGGTTTGCCCTTTTTATGAAATATAACGATGTTGGTCTGTTTCCATGTATCTGGAATAATGCCTGACCATAGTATTCCATTAAAAAGATCCTCAAACAAAGGGAGGATTTCATCTTCCAGAACCCTGTATACCTCTAGTGGTAAACCGTCTGGTCCCGCCGCCTTACCCACTGCCAGTTCATTCAGGGCGGCTTTTATCTCCTCTGCGGTTATATCCAATTCTAGATTAGCCCTATCGTCATCTTTCAAAATTGGGGTTGACGGAGACTGATCTTGAATATATGGTACTACCCCTGGCTCTTGATCATACAGTTTTTGATAGAAGTCCTGGAAAACATCCATTATAGATTTTGGATCTGTATATTCACTCCCATTGTATTTAATCTTTCTAATTCTATTTCTGTTTGATTCTTGCCTGATGCGGAGCGCTAAAGCTCTACCCGCTTGTTCTCCAGTCTCGTATCTCCTTGCTCTCTGAGTTTGATATTCAGCTATCTCCTTCTGTGTAATTATTTGTAAGACTTCGCCCTTAATCCGAGCCATATTGTTAACCGTCTCTCCACTATCCTTACCTAGTGCTATTTCCTCAATATGACACCTCTCTGTTTCGGCTAGATCTAAAATGAGTTTCTCTGTCCTGCTTTTATCCTCTTTTCTTAATTTTGCTGCGTAACTGATCGTCTCCCCCCTTAATGCCGCTTTAAAAGATTCCCAAACTCCATTTCTGGAAGCGCTATATCTGTTACAGTCGAAAAACTCTTTTGCCCAATTTTTAATGTGTACTACAAACCTTTCATCGTTTAATAGTTTTCTTTCAAAGGTCCATCTAGATGTTTTCCTCTGTACCTTAGGGATTTTGTACGTCAAAATTAGAGGGTTATGGTCAGATATTATTCTTGGTAATTTAACGATGTTAACCTTACCGATTTCCCCTGCAGTAACAAAAAAGTAATCTAGCTTAGAATATTTCTGTGCCGGATGGGAAAAATATGTATAGCCACGGTCACCAGGAACTTTTTCCCCCCATACCTCCACCAAACCATGAGATTGGATCAAAGCGTTTACAGTCCTATTGACTTTTCGTTTCCGACCTGTATAATTACTCCCCCGTTGCCAGTCTGCGGAGATATTCATATCGCCGCATACTATCATCGGGTTAGCCCAGTTCGCCAACTCTTCCTCTAGCTTATCGAATACCGTTGGGTCATCCTCATTCGGGCCATATATTGTACAGAGCGTAAAGCCCAGATTCATTTCAACTAATACCCATCGGCCAGAGCCATCCGTTTTACTACGCTTCACCCCACACAGATTATTTTTAACCAAAATAGCCACCCCTCTAATCATTGATGATTGCGATGAACACCCAACCAGAGTATACCCAGATATATCCAACAGCTTTCTTTTATTCCAGGGAATGTGGGTTTCTTGGATGCATACTATATCTATGTTATTAGATCTTACCAAAAAACTCAATCTCTGCCGTTTCCTCCAATCATTTAGCCCCCCTGCATTGATAGTACATATCCTAATGTCTGACATTAATACAGTATTTACAATTCCTAAATTGACATTTCACCCCGTATCTGATATCCATCATAAACCACATCCTTTCCATCTCATGCTTTTTCAAACTTTTCTTCCCTTCCCCCTCCCCCCCCAGCCCTCCCTCCCTCTGCACTCTCACCCTCCCCTTCCCCAGCTCCAACCTGGAGCTAGACCTCACCCCCCCTTGCCCAGAGGCGCTCAGACCGATGGTCTGTGCACGTGATGGTTTACAGCTCAGATCGAGGAAGAAATTAATTACAGTTATTTTTTTTTTGTTCCTAGATTTTACTCACTCTTTTTTTTTTTTTTTGACCCCTTCCATTGTAAATTTCACTTCAAACACCAAATGCCTTAATAGCCAGTGACCACTAACAAAAACTCACAGATGTATAGAACCAAAAATTTAAGCATAAGCATATTTTTTGGCCATTTGCCCATTTTAACCAATTTGCAATGTTCCTATACTACTTATGACATGAGAAATTCCTTTGCTTTAATCTCAGAAGAAAAATAAAATGTTTTTCCCTCTTTAATTATTTTCAACTGAGCGGGGTTGATCAGATACGCCTGCATCCCCTTGTCCTGAAACGGTTTGATCATCAGCCGCAGTCTCCACCGTCTCTCAACCGTAATATGACAAAAGTCAGGGCGGACAAAGAATGTGTAACCGTCGACTGCCTTTTGTTTATCCGGTCTTGCCCGCTCAGAAATGGCTTGCCTCAAATTGAAATTACCTAGGAAGATTAGGATCGCTCTAGGTTTGTCATTTTGTTTCGCATTTTTATGAATGTTAGCAGGGGTACGATGAGCTCTCTGAACCTCCCTATCAAAATCCCAGTCTTTTAGATCCAAAAAGGCATGTTCAAAAAGTTTTACGACAAACGTTTTCATATCCGACCCCTCAGACCCTTCAGGGATTCCCAAAATACGTAGGTTGTTTTGTCGCAATCTATTTTCCAACGACTCAAGCTTCCATTGCATATCAGTTAGTTGTTTTGCATGGGTGTCAACTTTATCGGAAGCGGCAGCTGAATCTGCTTCGGTAGAAACAATTCGGTCTTCTAAATTGGTTACCCGATCTCCCAGGTTCACACAGGCCTTTGTCAGTTTCCTTACTGCCCCTTGTATTTTTCTAACTGCTGCCTGAGACTTGCGGCTCTCCTGTCTTGCTTCCTCTCGATGGGCTAAAATCTCCTGATGTATAACCTCCAGAAGGGACATTTGAGCGGATTCCCCGCCTAACCCATCAGTGGCCGTATTAAACAGCGGTTGCTCCTTCTTCTGGCTATGCTTTCTTGATCTCAGTAGAGTTTTTACCGCCGTATTCGGAGGACTACCTTCATCTTGTTCCAAATCACTGCCAGAGTCTGATTTACTACCTTCTTGTTCCAGGCTATCATCTTCGTCCTCTGACCATTCTCCGCCCTCTGATACAGAGAAGAATGCTTCACTCTGGACTTCTTTTTTACTTCCGGAGCCGACACGCAAGTGGGCTGTCAGGCGACCCTGGCACAAAGGGAAGAGGAGGTGCAGCGATACACTCTGGAGGAACCCCGGGGCGTGGGAGCGGAGGAAGACACTAACAACGGTATCCCAGGCGGTAAGGAGCAGTTTGGGCTGAAACAAAGGAGGAGGGAAATCATGGCCCCAAAAATTAGCGCCAGCGCCAAAGCGGCAGCCAGAAGGAAGGCTGCAGTTGAAGCGGCAGAATTACTGACAGACCTTGAGGGCAACAAAAAGAAGAAACAAGGCTCCCCCTCTGTAAAAAATCCAATTCAGCAGCAAGGGGCATGTAAACCAAACTCAGATTCCCAGGGTACAACCCCAATCTCTGATATATTTCAGAGAGTGATTAAAAATAAAGATTCCAAGGATGTAAAGGGCGATTCGATGCAGACCCAGACTCAGACTCAGATTGTACAAAGGCTTGATATAGGGCCCCCTGGGGATACAGAAGGGGTTCTATCTGAACAACCTAACACAGCTGGAATTATAGAGGGGGAAGAGCAGCAGGGGGAGACTCCTGGAAACGACTGTTTGGATAATGTTTCAGTAATGCCCCAAGGTTTAGAAAAGACCCTGGATGAGGATACCGAGGGGAGTCACGGAAGTAAAAAAGAAGTCCAGAGTGAAGCATTCTTCACTGTATATTATTTTTCATTTATATTTTCTGTAATATTTCTCTCAAAACTGTAATGTTGCAGTACTTGATAGAGACATATGTTTTCCAGATGTGGACTCCTTCTGGGATAGTAGGTATCCAACATATTTGTTTTAAAAATATCTGTGCTTTCCGGTTCATTCAATGCTAAGTATTTAATTTCTTGAAGAGATTTCAATACTCGATTTCGTGTTGCAGCAAGATCTAGACTCACCCAAATGATTCCTCTTGACTTTGAATATAAACTTGCAGAGGTCAACTGATCCGCAAATTCGTAGGATTCAATCACTCGATGGGAAAGCATCTTCAAGCTAAAGCTGTACAATTTGTTACTAAGAGTCTTCTCTTGTAAAATGTCTTCCCACATTTCTTTCAACTCCATCTTAACTGATTTCGTTATATATGATGTAATATGGTGAGCAACAGTAATCAAATTATCTGCAACATACTGGATATCCATGTTTGCATTCCACATTGACAAAATCTCTGGATTGTAGTCATTAATATACTTTGAATCTTCCGTTCTTTTTATGTTGCAAGTATTCTTCAGAGATTTTCGAGTTACTACTGACATGAAACTATTGACTCTTGCTTGTGAAATTACTGGATGTGAGAATCCAAAGCGATATTTTGGATAAAATGTTCCCTTTGAGTGTATTTTCGTATACAATATTTTCCACATTGATCACTTCGAAACCGTAAAACATGTTGTCTTAAGCCGTTTTCTCCTCCTTTTATTGGAATGGCACGGGTAACATAGTCTTCAATGAAAGACAAAACAGTTTTGTCTGAATCTCTAACCTATTTAGGTGCATTCTTGATCCATAATAGCATGTGTAAATGAGGTGTACCACTGGCTTGGTACTTCTTTCTCCAAAAGAAATCAACAACATCTCTAAAAGTGGATTATTTTTATTGCAGATAAAAGACATCATAGCTTGAAACCTATGATTAAAATTTCTGCACACATTTACTGGATCCAAGGAACACAGTTCTCCAGCTGTCTTCAATTCAATGTTTTTTACGTTTTAATTTGCTTGTCGTAGAAATTCAAGTAAATCGTCCCATACGTATCCAGCACAACTAAGCGTGACAAACCACGTAGGAGCTCCTAAGTTTCGCAACATACATTTAAGTACTCCGTGATGACGATACCAATACTCATTAGTACCAAATTGACACACCATCAAATTAATTAACTGAGATTTTAAACGATCGTCTCTTTGTTGAACTTTGTTCAAAATTTCCTTTGCAGAAACATGTGGTAATATGTGGTTCACTGCATATGAAAGTCCAGACAAGTCACTACTTTCAAACAGAAGATGAAATAAATATGGAATACAGGGCCGGATGTATGACATTACAATGCATGCTTTTACATCGCATGCTTTTACAACGCGAGTTTTACAACGCATACCATTACAACGCATAGTGCTTTGGGGCGCTGGATAGTGAATAGTTTCATTTACTATTCCAACTCCAGTCCCCGTGGATAGTAGGGAAGGTGTTGGAAAGTAAATTAAACCTATTCCCTTTCCTAGAGCGCCCCCCAGCGCAATGCGTTGTAATGGTTTGCGTTGTGAAAGTTGCGTCGTAAAGGCACTGCGTGGTAAAAGTTGCGTTGTAAAGGTTGTTTACCACAGGGCCAGATGTAGGTAGCCGAATTCCGGGCAGTAATGGCCAAAATTACTGAATTTCGGCCGTTACCGACGGTATTTAGGGTTTGAGATGTGGTAGGCAGGTTAAAGGATTCGGTAATTTACCGAACGGTAATTTAGATACCGATTCGGTAAATTACTGTATCCTTAATGTAGAGAGCACTCAAGTGAGTGCATTTTACATTTAAGGATTCGTTATTTACTACCAACTGCAAGTTGGTGGTAAATATCGAAAACCTTTAAAAAAGCAATTTTGTGCTTTTTTAAAAGTGCCATGTGGCAGACATAAATGCCCTTACGGCATGTATGTGTGCCACATGTACACCCATGCACTATTCAGGGGTGCAACAGGGTGTCAATGTGACACCCTGCCACCCTTGTAAGTTTTCCCCCTATTACGGATTCGGTACCATTCATTCCTATGGGCCTCCAATACCGAATCGGTAAATACCGAATATTACCGATTCGGTAACATTTACCGAATCATTACCTACATCACATTTACTGATTTCTAAATACCGAATCGGTAAAATTCGGTAATATGTGATTACCTACATCTGGCCCACACTGTCAAAATCTTGGATCTTCTGAGTACAATCTTGTTGTACGATATTCTGATGCTGGGATCTGTACTGGTGGTTACATAATATCATCCACCTTTTCCAGTTGGGAAGCGCCTTGGAAAACAACAAGCTTCTATACACTCATGGGAGTTCCCTTCGCTTTCTTCATTTGGAATAATTCAATAGTGTTTCCTATCACTTCTTTATAATGCAGAGGATGTATACTGTGATGTTCATAAATGTCTTCACTCCTGGAGTTGTCCACTTTTTCTATTTGGACAGTTAAAATTTCTCTTTCTCTTCTACAGATACTTCTTGTTCTTCCACACATATTTTTTTTATAATAAATATTGTTTTCTACAAGATATAATGTAGCCTTTTGAAGTTTGGTGACATCTAGTAACTCTTGCCATATTTTCCGACTCTTTGTTGATACACCATTAACTACAGGTTCACTTTCCTCTCTCTCTATACCAACAGTTTCAATATTTTTTCTAAGGTTAAATACACAGCACTCCCTTTTAAACCTCTTTGTACTACTGTTGGAGGCAGCTTACCTGTTTTAGGCTCCATACGAATTATAGACCTGAAACGAATGCACAGATTGAATAAGAATAGACTCATACGTATTTAAATCTAGCAGTTCTAGCAGAATAGCTAACAGCTCTAGGTTGTTATGTATAGATCTAGCTGGCATTTTGTTCTCTTCTAACTTGTCCTAACAATAGTTACACATATGTTGGTCACTGCCAAACTCAAATCACCCTTCCACCAATAATTAAGCACTAATTTGCTCCCACTTACATTGTTTTCCTTTTCACTTTTTAAATACGGATCAACATTACTAATTTGACTTCTATAGTGAGTACGTCGACAACAAATACAAACATAGTTTGGTTTTTCACAAGTATGTACCTTAAACTTTGTAATTTCTACTGCAAACTTCTCAGTAGTATAAATATAGGTTTTTGTTTGAAATGTAAAGTGCAATCTGTCAAGTTATAAAACCTTTACATACTAAGAGGTATGTCTGTACTTGCATAGATATTTTGATGCATGTCATGCATGTGAAGTTGATAGGCATATAAAACACATCTATACGTGTATTTGTATATTACCTTTATATATGAATGTGCTAGGAAAAGGAACAAACATATGTATACATTATTTCAGGAATGTGGTAAGACCTACACCTGAGACATGTGATAGTGTCTGGGTGATTGGAAGACTACAAGAGTAGTGCCTGGGTTATTGCATGAGTGCACAAGTAGTACCTGGGTGATTGCATGAGTGCAGGGGTATTGCCTGGGTGATTGCAAAAGTGCAGGGATAATGTGTGGGAGATTGCTGGAGTGCATGAGTAATGTGTGGGTGATTGCATGAGTTCAGGGATAATGTCTGGAAGGTTATATGAGTGTAGTGGTAGTGCCTGGGTGATCGGAGGAGTGCATATGTAGTGCCTGGACGATTTTATAAGTGCATAGGTACTGGTTGGGTGATTGAAAGAGTACAGGGATAGTACCTGCATGATTTGAAGAGTGCAAGGGTAGTGCCCGTGTCATTACATAAGTTCATGTGTACTGGCTGCATTATTGCAAAAGTGCTTTGGTAATGCCTGTCTGGTTGCATGAGTGCAGGGATAATGCCTAACCCTGGGCATAGTACTATGCTATGCTAACAGAACATACGTTGTTTGTACTAATTGGCACTCCACAATTTGCTCGAAGCACAGTACAAAAACTGTGCTTATTCGCGTTGCAGCTACATAAACAACATCCTCCGATGCTTTGATGAAGCAATTTTACATGCTAAAAAGCATATAACCAATTCACAAAAGTGAACTTTTTCAATGAAAACATTACCCATTGAGAGAGGTGATAACTTTGGGGTGCCCCCTAACCTAGGGGGAGGATCAGGCAGATGCCTTGAACACAAAGAGCATTAACAAAAAGCACATCTTGTTGAACTTCGGTGGTGGTCCCATCCTCTTAGGACTACCCCAAGCACAGTTATTGGCAAAAAAACAATCCCAATCAAAGGCCCTGCAAAGCATTGTGGGACGAGATTAGCAGTGGGCAGTGAATATTATAGTATCCAATATCAAACTAATTCTACAAAGAGCTGCAGTTCAACTAGTCATTACTAAATGTCCCTCACGAATGCAAAGCATTGAAATTAATCTTACATCAAACTACAGTTCCACTAGTCGTTACTAGATGTCCCTCACGAGTCAAATGCAAAACGATTGAAACCCTTTCATCAAGCATTTGCATGTGACTCGGGCCCCCTTAAGCTCCGGGGACCATCACCTCCCCGGGGGGTATGCAAATTTAGGACCGCGCAGCCCCCCTCCATGGGCCCTCAATGGCCCTGGGGACCGCCACCCCCAAAGGCTCCTGCAATGTCCCAGGGTGCCCACCCCAGGACATTGCTGTTTGCTTTGGCCCTGTCATAGTAAACTCTGCTGTGCTTTTTGGACGTGAAATCAGGAAACCTGCTCTTGCTTCCGAAAAGCAAAGCAGATTGCTTTTGGGCAAGGGGAGCTGCATGTTAGCAAACCCCCTATTAGAAACAGTTTTGGTTTTTTGGTGGGGGAGACCCCCCCAAGTCCCCTTTTTAATTGTATCTTTAACACACATGCCTTTACCTCGTATATCGTAGTAAAGGAATGTGTGGCAAAGGCTTTCCGTGGTAACCACACATGCGTAGTGGCTGTTTCCGAAACTATCCTGCAGGTCTGGTAAATCTGGTCTTGTTGTATAGTTCCTACTAATCCATTGGATAGGCGCATTGTTGGGACAACATTTTTATTTAGAAGTTTTCTATAGCGCTAACAAGACCCGAAGGTATCAGAGCGCTTCACAGTAGTGGGCATGAAAAAGAGAACAACATGAAACAAACCCAATAAAAGCAATCGGCGACAGACAATTTGGAAAGAAGAAAAGTTCGGACAGCAGGGCTTCTCAGTACTGGATTCAACAATAACGCATGGATTCTGAGACGTTTGCAGCTCCAAGTTATCCATAACCAAGGGAGCGGATCAGGTACAAGGATTTAAGTTGGCTCTTGAATTCTGCATAGGACGGTAGAGTTCTGATGTGCGGGGGGATGGCGTTCCATATTTTGGGGGCATTTCCTGAGAAAGAGCAATCCACAGTTCTTTTCCTTCTGGTTTTTGGTAGGATGAGCAGCAGGGAATTAGAGCTTCTCAAGTTTCTGGCTTGGCCTGCTTTTTTGAGCTTGTTAGCCAGGTATTCCGGTTTGCCGGTGTGGAGGGCCTTGTGGGTTAGGCAGGCCGTTCTGAAGGTACTTCGCATTTCCACAGGGAGCCATTCGAGTTCTTTGAGAGCCGGGGAGATGTGATCATATTTTTTGCAGCCTGTGATCATTCTTGCTGCCGCGTGAAGTGTTGTTTTTAGTGGAGCCAGGTGGGATTTGGGGATGCCTGTTAGGATTGAGTTCCCATAGTCCAGTCTTGATAGAACTAGAGATTGCGTGGCTAGTTTGAGGTCCTTGTTGGGAATGTAAGGTTTAATTTTGTTCAAAAGTCTGAGGTTGAAGAAAGCGCTTTTCGCCGAGTTCTTGATGTGATTTGACAGGGTTAGTTTAGGGTCTAAGGTGAAGCCCAGGGATTTAACGGAGTCGGCTAGCGTGAGGTTACCCTTGAGAGCATCGATCGACTTTAGCCACTCGATGATTTGAGGGTTATCTTCTTTGTTTGAGATGAGGAGTGTTTCTGTCTTATCGGGGTTGAGTTTCAGGTGATTCTTTGTCAGCCAGTCTTGAACTTCATTTAGGACATCGTTGAGTCTCTGGATGTCTTTAAGAGAGGAAATTTCCAGGTAAATCTGCGTGTCGTCCGCGTAGAGGTGGAAGTTGATGTTGGCGTTCCTGAGTAACTTAGCGAGTGGTTCCATGTAGATGTTAAAGAGCTGGGGGGAGAGCACCGATCCTTGAGGGACACCCTTGTTGACTTGCTGGGTATCGGAGGTGAAGTTCTTGATTTTTATTAGTTGCGAACGGTTGTGTAAAAAGGAGGAAAACCACTTGAGAACTACCTCGCCAAGGCCGGCTCTTTCTTGAAGAGTCATGATGAGGAGCTTGTGGTCCACCGTGTCGAACGCTGCTGAGAGATCAAGGAGTATGAGGAGGCAGCACTTGTCAGCGTCAAGGGATCCGTGAATGTCGTCTATGATGTTCAACATCGCAGTTTCAGTGCTGCGGCCTTGTCTGAAGCCAGATTGGAGGGGGTCCAGGAGATTGATGTTGTCCAGGTGTTGCGTCAGTTGCAGGAGTACACAGCGTTCAAGTGTTTTCGAGAGTAAAGGGAGGTTAGATATTGGTCTGAAATTGTTCAAGTCAGTTGAGTCGAGACCGGGTTTTTTCAGGAGAGGAGTGACTTGTCCCATTTTTAGACAATCGGGGACCACACCGCTTTGTAAGGAGCTGTTTATGATTCTTCCCCAGATGGGCGCTAAGGTAAGCTTCATTTGTTTGATTAAAGATGGGGGGATGGGGTCTGAGATGTGTGCTGAAGGTTTGGCGGTCGAGATCAGCGCGATTATCTCAGTTTCCTGGACGGGGCGAAAGCTTAGCCAGGGGGAGGGAAAGGAGTCGGATGGGAGTGCCACTGGGGAGGTCGAGTAGCTCTTCTGGAGGTGTGGGTTGTTGATGTCTAGAGATAGTTCGATTTTTTGGACTTTATCGATGAAGAAGTTGGCAAAGTTGTCACAGAGTTCTTTGGAAGCCAGTAGGGTTGAGGGCAGGGGCTTTGTTGTTTGTTGTCTGATTATGTTGTAGAGTTCTTTGGGTCTGTTTTTGGATTTGACCAATGCCTCGCGGAAGAAGCTGGATTTCTTGTTTTTGATATGGTTGTTGTACTTCCTACGGGCTGATTTTAGTTGAAGGCGGAGAATGGCGGTTGGGTTGTTTCTCCACTTTCTTTCTTTGGTTCTTAGGTTTCTTCTTTCTGCGTTGAGGTCCGCAGTGAACCAGGTTCTGGATGGAGTGGTTCGGTTTCTTTTGAGCTTTAGAGGAGCTAGATTGTCAAGTATGGCGACTACCCTCGAGTTGTAGTGGTCGACGAGGTCGTTGGTCGAGAGGTGCATAGTGTTATTTGAAAGAAGAGCGCTTAGTTGACCTTCCAAGATGTCTTGGGGTACTTGGGAGAGGTTTCTCGACCATTTAGGCGGGACTTGCGGAGGTTTAAGCGAGATGATGGGGTGATTGATGTGGAATAAGATCATGTGATGATCTGACCAGTCAACTGGTAGTATGTGGTTGACCGTGATAGAATTCTTTTGGGCAATGATGGCGTCCAGTGTGGCTCCTTTGTAATGAGTCTCCTCAGTACAATGTTGGGTGAGGTTGTTCTCGTCAAGGAGGCTAGATAGCGATTTGATTAGAGGGTTGTGGGTCTCATTCCACCGGATGTTCAGGTCGCCAAGAATTAAGTTTTTGGAGTCGCCCAGTGAGTCTTGTGCAATCAGGTTTGATAGTTGGTCTCCGAACTCGTTATTTCTGCCCGGGGGGTGATAGAGTAGGTGGCACAGTAGAGAGTCATTGTCTTTTGTCTTGATGACAGTGGATAGGCATTCAAAGGAGTCATATTCGAAGGAGGCGGTTTCTGTGATGCTCCAGCTGTCCTTGTGGATGATAGCGACCCCACCTCCTCGTTGTTCAATCCTATCTTTGGAGATGAGGGAGAAGCCAGGTGGAACCAGCATGTCTAGGCAGGGAGGGGATGTCTTATTAAGCCAAGTCTCCGTGAGGAACGCAACGTCAATGTCATGTGTGAGGATGGCTTCGGCTAGGTCCGTTGCGTGTAGAGAAGCCGATCTGCAGTTGATTAGGAGGCAATTGGTGAATTTCTCCTGATTACTGGTGGTTCCCTCTTTAGTCTCTCTAGGTATAGCGGTGAGGACTGGTAATCTCTGAGTATTGACGATGGGTCGGTCTTTCCGGTGACCTGTGATGACTTGAATTTTAGATTTGGGTGACTCCGCAGGGGAGGAGTCATAAGTGGCGGCAAGTAAGGCTGCTTCCCTGTCTGACATAGGAGTTTTTGATCTAAGGGGCCTGGCGGTCGGGTGATTTGAGCCCACTGGAGTGGGAGAGGAAATGGAGGACGTTTTGACGTGGGGGGAGGTCCGGGGGGAGATGTTTGTGGGGATTACAGACTATTCCAAGGTTAGAGATGATTTCTGAAAGACCATGGGTGATAGTGTTGACCTGGTTTTCCAGGGCTGCGAGCCGTTTTGATATGGCCTCAAGGAAGGGGATGTAGGCATCCGCGGTGGGTCCGAGAGTGCTAGGGTTCGAGAGGGTCGGTTGGGGGATAGGGGTCAGGGTGAAGGACGGGGGGGTGTTCTGAGTGGGTTGGGAGATAGGGGTCAGGGTGAAGGAGGGGGGGGTGTTCAGGGTGGGTTGGGAGATAGGGTGAAGGACGGGGGAGGTGTTCAGGGGAGGGTCCGGCGGGGGTTTAGACAGGGGGGAGGAAGGGAGGAGGACAGGGGGGTGCTTGGACAGGGGTGGATTGAGGGATGTAGGGAGACTTGAGGGGAAGTGGCTCGTTGTCTGAAGGCTGCCTGCTGGCGTGGGGGTGATTGCTGTAGGAGGCTGTCGTAGCTTGGTGTTAAGGAAGGTGAGGAGGTTGGAGGAGGGGGAGGAGGAGGGGGGTTGAGTGTCCTGCGGATGTTGGGTGGCTGAGCATGGAGGGTGAGGTATTACTGGGGGAGGGGGAGCCTGACGGACTGGGTAGGGGTTGCGGAAGGGAGTATCGCGGACTTGACTGTGAGTTGTGGTCGTGGTCGGAGGCGGCGTAGAGGCGGGGATGGGGAGGGTGGGAGGGGCTGACCTAAGTGTGGGAAATATGGAGTCGAAGGCTTCCAGGTTCTCATTGTTAGCTTGGATGAGGACCGTGCCATTGGTAAAGATGGTCACGGTTATGTAGCCTCTGGCAGCTGATCTGAACGGAAGAGTCGTGGTTAGTTTGCAGCTGTGGAGAGTGGAAGTTGTTTTGGCGATGAACATCCGCGATCTAATCGTGGAGACCCAGTATTCTGGTCGTTCAGTGTGGAATATTAGGTCCATCTTGGTCGGTCCGTTGGAGGCCGAGTGGTAGATGTCCGTGATTAGGGTTTCTATGTGATTGCGAATGAGTTTCTGCTTGAGGGTGCGTCGCTGCTTAGTAGAGAGGAGTGGGGGGAAAATGATGGTGAAGGAGTTTCGGCTGTGAGGTTTAAGGTGGGCAAGTGGGGCTGGTGGAGGGGGGGGCTGGTCCCGGGCCATCGTGGGTGTGGTGGGAGGGGAGCCAGATTAGGTAGGGGTGTGGCGCTAGACTAAGGGCTTGGTGCCTAAACTGGTTCCAGACACCACTGCAGTAAATGTTGGCCTATAGACCAGCTACCTCACAGTGCCGCTGTAAGCCTCTCCTAATTTACCAGGGAGTGAGCAGTTTCTGGTAACCACTGAACTCAGGGATTGTTTAAACAGTAGAAAATCTATCACTCAGTCACTCGTGCTTACTTTCTCCCAGAGAAGTATACAGAATACAAAGTGGAACGTATTAAATATATTTATTGAACCAACGTTATTCTGGTATAAAATAAATGTGCTGCAATGATTAGGAGACACAAGCAAACCAGGGAGATTACAAGCACCAAGAGGAGAGAGAAAAGTAGATACATTTCTACCTTGATGCTGAAGCAATGAAAATATGCATGCATATGTGCAGTATGGTAATCTAACGTACTTCTATGATGCGGACCCTACTCTGAGTGTACTTTGAGTGTGTATGGGTGTATAGCCAAGAATACCACAAGGGATGATCCAACCCCATTACCTGATTGGATAGTGTGAAGGACCCCATATTGATCTTTAGTTGGACACCTCTAAAGGAATGTCAGACCAGTGCGTGGTGGATTATCAGCAGGCATGCACCTTCAGTGTCAGTAGAAGTGCCTCCTTTCCAATCTATTGGGATGCCTATTATTTATAGTAATAAGCAGCCTTTGCGCTGTGTGCACTAGATTTGTGATGTCATGGATATGTAGATAGCGCTGTCGCCCCGTGCATGAAGAAAGGACGACTTTTGTACCTCGTGTGTAGAAAGGGCTAGTACGTGATGTTCAAGGCATTGTGATAGTGATGTGTGAAGCTCGATGTGTAAACAAAGTAGTTTCAGAGAAACTAATCCAACATTGTTGTGCAAGCAAATGTGTGCAAAAGTTCACAAATGAAATGTTATTTTATAGGCAATGTAAGGAATAAGATGCTGCGCTATATGGGCCTAGTTTGGCAATAGAACAGTCTTAAAAAACTGGAAAACCAATAGCTAAAGAGGGATTATGGAATACAAGAGAGATAATCTCCTCATGACTGTAGCAGCAAATAATTATAATAGATTTGACCCAAGCAACCTGCATGATGTAACCTGGCAGGAATTTTCTAGATTAAGTGATAATAGCTAAAATAGAATTTCTCCCTTCAGTCTTTCGCTATTAGTATAGAATGTGAACGTACTTAGACGCATCTTGAAATTTCACAGAATGGAAACAATTCTAATGGACTACAAGATGTTGTGTTTCTAGGAGACCTGGCTGTCGGGGGAAAACATGCCCTTCCCAGGTTTTATCTGATGCTTCATCACGTGGTTTGGGCACAATTTAGGGGGGCTACTTACTCTGATCTCTATGTAGAGTGCTACGGGGGTAAGCCAAGTGGCAACTAAAAGAAAGTGGCTGCACGCGGCTAAGATAGAATGGTTTAACCCCTGTGAAAAAGCATGTAGTATGGTTATAATACATTTTTATTAAAATCAGAGAGAATATGATTATATAAATTAATCCAGTATAGATTATTGGAAGAAGATGTTACTCAAATCATAGCATTATACCTATCTAGTCTGATATTAGTTTTGGGGGATGTTAATATGAGACTGTAATGAGACAACGAAGAGGCTACTAATGGGGACTTATCGGTGGCCCTTAAGATTCCATTGGGTTCCTTTCCTTAGTGCCAAAAGTCTAAGACAGAGACCAAATTACTGGGTTTTCTACAAAGCTGTAGTTTTGTCTGCCTAAACGTCTGGTGTGCTTCATTTGTACTAGCACAGCAGATGTTTAGACATGGCAGCATAGAAGGGCTGAGAGATTATATTTTTGTTCGAACTTGGCATTTCTCCCTGTTTGAAGACCTTCATGTTTTGCCACACCAAATGAGTGATCAAATCCCATTGACAGCCATACTGCATTTAAAAATGGCAGATAGGGAAGCAGTAATTGCAGTAGATATTGAATTCCCTAAGCATCTTACAATGAGGATAAGTGGTCAACATTTCTAGAGGCTAGTGGAAGTACAAAACAATATGACACATGCTGTCATTTATCTCAAGAGGGAGAGCTATTGAATACAGATGTAAATATAATAAAATCACTGGTTACATATCTGGTTATATACTTGCAGAATAAATTAAAAACATTAAAGCCTTGAACTTATAGAGAGGTTAAAAGGAATAAATGGTTGTTAGAAATTGAGTCCCTAGTTGGCAGAGGTATGCACCCTGTCAATGTATGGACCACAATCCTAGTCAGAGTAAGCTATATAGACACTAAAAAATATTCTGTGCTCCTCCTCTGGTGACTTGGCACAGAGCAGTCAGGCTTATCTAAAGAGGTAATGTGTAAAGCATTTGTGCAACACAGACACACACACACACACACACACACAGAGTAACACAATGAAAACACTAACAATTACCCCACACAGGTTTGTGAACATAGGGCCCGATTCACAAAGGTAAAATGAGATTAAAGTCTAACTTTACGACTTTCAGTATTCACTACTCGTAAATGCCCTTTGTGACTACCAAAAGTCTTAAAGTTAGACTTTTGTCTCAGCTTATCTTTGTGAATCAGGCCCATAGAGAATAGTTTTATGAATAAAACATGAGCAAAACAACAAAAAGCCAGTGACTACAACCGGAGTTATGCATTTTTAAAGAGTAAACCAAAAATAATACTTAGAAGTCCTTAGCGCTAAGTCGAGGAGGCTCCCCGTCATTGTTCATCATGTTGATGGAGGCGAACGTTGGCATGATCTGCTTATTCAATGAAAGCTTCAGCGTTAAACCCCTTTACGATGCAAGTGCTGCATCACTGTCGAGCTGTGGTGCCCTTCGGTGACGAGCAAGGCAGTCTGTTGCGGCAATGTAATCGATCAGCTCCTGTGCGGCATCGAAGGGAACTGCATCAGTTCAGATCGGCGCTAAGTCCTCATTGCGCCAATTTTTATGCAGAAACTGCTGCAGAACACACTTCTGAGGGTGGGCTAGTTTGGTACCTAAGGCAAGGGAGGACTCATAGATGGCAGAGTCAAGCAGTAGCAGAGTTTATAGAAAGTCTTTGAAGACCCTGGGAGTTCAGAATTAGGAGGCAAGCCAACAAGCCTTTGGAGTCACTCTGAGTTCAAGTGAGATGGGTCTGGTGCTTGTCCTCAGCAGGGCAGAGATCAGCAGGCAGCAAAGCAGCTCAGCACAACAGTGAAGATGTTCCTTAAAAACATTCAGTCAAGAAGAGAGGCAATCCTTGTATCACAGCAGTCCTTACTCCTGGCAGAGTTCCATAACAGGTCCAGCAGTGCACTGTCTTGGTAGAGTCAGAGCCCCAGTACTTATACCCAAATGAGCCTCTGAAGTAGGGGTGATGTCAATTCAAGTCCTTGAAGTGCAGAGGTCGCCTTTGATTCTAGCACTCTCTGCCAGGCTATCCATGGGAAGTAATCAGCTCTTAGGACACAACCTATTAATGTTATATAAAGTTTTCCTCTAATCATTTCCAAATATCATTTTTATGAAAGAATAACTCATAATATTTGCGTAATAGCATGATTAACCCTGATAATGATAGTAACATTTACTAAAAACTATCTTCATGTGTGTATAACCGTGTGCACTGAAAAGGACAAAAAAGTAGCTGCTACATATTTCTATTTGATGATGCTTCTGTGAAACTTATAGAGAACGTACTTCACCTATATAACAATCTTATTTGTCGAAAATAATATTATAATTGTGTGATTTAAAATGTATTTACATGTTGGTACTCACAAAAAGTAATAAATACCCTACATTGGCAAAAATGTTTTTAATCCTACTAAATGTTCCTAAGTGCATCAAAAGTTATACTAAAAACATGACATCTTTGTATTCCTTTTTGAATGTATGCTTATAATTCTATATACTGCATTATATTTGTCTAAATAAATATAGGCCTGAATATATTCACAAAGTTTTCTGCCTGGCTAAGCTCACTGACTGTGAGAAATGTATTCAATATATCAAATTATGTGCAACACTGTTCTTCCTGACTGAGTTCCAATGTATTGAACTGAAGACTTGGATACAATTTTGTTACCAATTCAGAACAGCTGCCTGGGAAACTGTCCTCTTGAACTTTCTCCTATGGTCCAGCTAAAGGAGCATTGTTTTAACATTTCACATTCTGAATGGCTTAAGCACTGCATAATTGTCCCACCTATTTCTCTTCATTTTCTGTCTTCTTTATGTCACCTGACAAACACTCCATATGAACTGACCAATGGAATGAATGGTCTGACCAGATGAGGTGACCCCTCAAGGTGTCACCCCTAGAAATGCTAGGAATAAAAAATTGCCTGACATAATGGCTCACTACACTGAAGTACCATCAAAATAGCATAAAGAGCTATACCTACCAATAGCCCCAATCCCATTACCCAATAAATCAGTAAGTTGGCAGTGAAGATTGTTCAATCATTTATTAAGGAAAAATACTCTATAGAGGAGCCTCTCCAACCATCACCCATCAGGTGCGCGGATAAGAATGTTGGCTTGCATTCAAACATGAGGTTATATACTTTTCAGTTCAACACATACAATCACTGTAAAAGGAAAAACACCAGTTGGCCCTCGAGCTCCAGGAAAGGACCATATATGGCACACATGATTAGTTCAAAGCTTTAGCTGTTTATTACTGATGAGGTCAGGAGGGGTGACTCCCTTTCGTCTTGGTGCCCGGGAGTGTAGGCACGGCGCCTCCAAGAATGTGCTTATCGCACCCAAAGCCAGATGCGACCTTGAGTCTCAGGACAGTCGCGTAAACAGCCTACGTTCAGCTGCTCCCAGTAATTCAGATGAACTGTGGCTTCACAACTGCCGGAGACTAACACGTGATCACAGCTCGTGTTCTAGCATAGGTTCAGAAAATGGCGTCTGTATGGTTCTCTGCCTACTCTGTAAGCAGGGTCAACGCAAGGAGTGAATAAAGGCTGTCCTCCCTGCAAAAGCAATATAGATGGATACACATATATATCAAGCAAAGAGGGTACATATAGATGCATCATGCTAATATAATATGGTCCGATACTCCTTATGAATGGGAAATCTATTTTTTATCCCTCAGAACTGGCCCTTTTAGCCCTTGTAGCTAATTAAAACAGCTCTATCTTCAAATATTCCTTCATCAATCTGCATTAAATCGTTGAGCTCCTGCTGAACCCACTGAGTCTTTACTGCTGCTGGGGATGGACCGGTCAAAGAGGAGGTGAGTTTAGTTGCGCAACAAGAGCAACATGCAGGTCCGCATTGTACACAAAGGCAGCACGTACATATGATACCGGCTATACATGCCTGCACTATCAGAATTTTCCATCCCCAAGAAGACAACAGACCCCAGAACCAACCAATGAGGGACCATGTACCTGTCTCTACATGTATTTCGGAAGCCCAACGATGTAGCTTCTGGATAGCCAAATGAACGGAGGGGTCGGAGTCCGGGATATAAACACAGCAAGAGCTGCCGATTACACGGCATGCTCCTCCTCGATCTGCCAAGATAACATCTAAAACCATACGCTTCTTTAGCAAAACGAGCCTCGTCGCTTGCAGCTCTACAGTTAGATTAGTCAATATTCCTGCAGTAATGTTAATTACCCCTTCAACTACTCTGGACAAACAACGTACTTCTTTACTGGTGATTATAGGCCCCCAGATGGGAAACACTCCTTTTACAATATCAGTAAAATGCTGTTCAGGAGTATCTGTCTGATCTATATCAGTAGTATCTATCATTCTTTTATTTCTCTTAACAGGCATACTTCGTTTATCTAAGCGGTGATTCTTGTGAGAATTAGAAGGGGCAATATAGACAGGTGCGTACAGGAAGGACAGGTAGCAACGTCCAGACCAACCTCGTGGAAGCCAAGTATAGGTTTTCTCTCCTCAAACAAAATATATAAAGGGGGGCTGCTAAAGGTACGCAACTGATAAGTATAATTACATCAGCTTTCTCCTACTGATATGTACCCTACTCCCTGAACACAGAACACAGAGGTACTATTTAGTATAGGCACTGGAATAGCGTTATCTTCAGTAACATTTCGGTCTTGAAAATTTCGAAAATACAGAGTGAAATGAAACTCTACAAAATCCAAAATCTCATTTTTCAACCAACTGGTATTTTCATGCGTTGTATACATATTCATACATGCATTCGGGTCTAAGGTTCCCTCTCCATTATTCCCCTCGGGGTCGAATCCTTGATGAACCTCGATATATGCTATAATCATTTCATAATCCTTTTCTGAAAACCTTTGAGTGTCCACAGTATAATGCATATACATCATTGAACGTAATTTAAACCAAGTGTCACAACTCCCCTGATGAGACAAGGGTAGGGATATGAATAAGTCGTGCTTGTGCATAACAGATGGTAAAAGACCACAAACCCAACAATTTGTAGCATTGGTGGCGCTGTGTGTTTGATGAAGCATTTCAATAAATACATTTTTCACATAAGTCTGACGATGCCTTTCCTTATGGGGGGGGCTAAAGTATGAAACACATGTTCCGGAGGTGAGGCAGTTGTTCCTAAAACAGTATGCATAGGGTGGCAAAATTTCAAATAAATGAATACTCCCATCAATGTGATTATTAATATTGCTATAACAACCATAAATGCAATTTTAACTCGTTGGGTCCAACTAGAAAAGGCAGGCATATATGCAAGGAAATAACGTGGTACAAAAGGACGTTTCTCTTCAGGAACAAAACGAGCAAAGGGATACATGCTAACTAAAAGTCAAAAAAATAAACTCGGGCGATGCAGTCCAACCTGGCAGAGGGTGCTTCTTTCCTGTGCGTCAGAAAAAGGGAAAAAACAAGGAACTCGCTTGCTTTCCTGGGTCAGAACCCCTTCCTGGCTTCGCTGATCATATGGCAGCGGGAGGGGTAGTTTTTTCAGATGTGACACATGGATCCAGTGTCACTTGCCATTCACCTTTACCAACGTCCGCGTTGCCAACAAGATTTGAAACAGTTCAGACCAGCAGGGATCCAAGCTGGATTTTTGCTGGTAATTACGGACTAGAATCCACTGTCCTGGCTCCAAGCGATGTCCGGGGCCCTCCGGCAGGGGTTGCAAAACTGCTGAGACCTGTTGATGAAAGGAATGAATATCTTTATTCAAAACATACAGATAGTCTGTCAACATAGGATACTCTATGACGCCCAAAACATTAGCAGGACACCCTAAAATGACCTCATATGGAGATAAGCCAGAATGAGAATGTGGGGTAACCCGTATTGACATTAGTGCTAGCGGTAGAGCATCTGGCCACTTCAATCCGGTACTTTCTTGGATTTTTGCCAATTTGAGCTTTAGTATCCCATTATACTTCTCGATCAACCCAGCAGACTGGGGGTGTCGAGCCGCATGGAATTTCTATTTAATCTGTAATCCATTACAAATGTGACTGATAAGATCTGCATTAAAGTGTTTTCCGTTATCACTCCAGATCACCTGAGGCAATCTATAGCATGGGAAGTATTCCTTTACCAATGCCTTTGCCGTTGCCAAAGCAGTATTTTCCTTGGTCGGGTAGGCTTCCACCCATTTACTGAAAGTGTACACCACAACCAGGACATTCTTCAAAATATTTACACGCTCCAGCTGGATATAATCCATTTGGAGCACCTCAAAACGCAAAGATGGTGGTGCAAGGTTTCCACTCAAAACTGCCTCCCTGCCCCCAGGATTATGTCGTAAGCAAACCATGCAATATTGCACCAAATGAGCAGCGGTCTTTGGAATATTGGGATTGTACCATACTGGATCTAATAATGCACAAATACCTTTCGCCCCAATATGAACGGAACCATGTGCCATTGTTACCACCGCATTCACTAATGCATTGGGCAACAACCATCATTGTTTTTCTGTCAAATCAATCCAACAATCATCTGCATCTAATTTCCCCACTTTCTCTTTCCAGTGAGCCAGCTCCATAGGGCTAGCTTCTTTCTGTATTTCTTGGACACTCTCCGCAGTGTTATTTAACATCTCTGTTTCAGCCACCCACCTAGCAGAGCTAGTCACAAACATTGAGGTCATTTTGGATTTCGCAGTTTCCTTAGCTACTTGATCAGCAAAGCCATTACCCTCACCCATTGCATCAACCACTGTCTTGTGTGCACTGCATTTAACTACAGCCACCATCTCTGGTGACATCAATGCTGTCAGCAATCGCAAAATCAATCAATGTATTCGCTGACCATGGGAAGTGAGAAAACCTCAATCACAAAACGTTAAGTATCAACATAGTCAGGATCACTTCGAACAGGGGCCTTTTTTAAGATCGGTAAAATGGGGCTGTTACATACATTAGCAGCCGTCTCCTCCACCACACCCCTTTTAATCAAATTGTGTATGATGTAGAGCAAAGCTTTCTCGCCCACTGGCGAAATTCTGTACTGAGGTATACGTGGAAGCCGAGCATTTTGTTTCAGAGTAATAGAAACGGGGGAAATCCTTAATAATCCTACATCTGTGTCTCCAGTGGCCCCAGCGTCTCTGGGATAGCAGCAAACTCAGGAGGGAGGGGTTCATTTTTGGTGAAACACTGCAAAGTATGCTTGCCAAGGGGATTAATAGTCAAATAAACACCATCAGGTGAACAATGAATTTTTGCATGTAATTTCTTCAACAAATCCAAGCCCAATACATTTTCACCACAATGGAACGTCAAAAGAAAATGGGAGTCTACCGTAACTGTACCAATTGTTAATGGAATAGGTTTGGAAATGGGGCTTACCACCGGAATTCCCGAGAATCCCACCGAAACATTATTGGGCCCGGACAGAGCAGCCCCTGGGACTGGAGAAAGAGAAATATAACTATTCATCGCACCCGTATCAACTAAAAACTTTTCAGATATCCTTATCAAATGTGCCTTTACATAAGGACCTTGATGATCAATGGGTACGGACACCTGGCCCCCACTCTGTCCTTGGCTGTCCTATGTATAGGCATACCCTTCAGTTGCAACCATTGCACAGTCCTCAATATAATACTGCCCACCTCTAGGATTATCAAAATAATTATTTTCTGATCCGACGTGCGCTGCCTCCTCTCATCGCATATCACTGCGATCCACACCACCTCGACCTCTTCCTAAGCCCCATTCTGAGCCAGCAACAATGGACACTGAAATCGCCAATGCCCTTCCTCTTTACAGTAAGCGCACTGGTTTGGTCCCAAAACAACAGCCAGGCCTCTGCCTTGTCTGATTCCCGCCCCCCTCGGGACGAACCCTCTACCGCTCTCTCCCTGCCTCGTCCTCTAACGGCTTGTTGCAACAACACCCGCGTCTTAAAATCTTTCGTTTTCTTTTCCGTCTTATCCTTACTCTCATTTTCTCTATGTTCGTACTATTGAGCCATACTTAATATTATTGAGGGCGTAGATGTGGTCCAGGTACTTTCAGCGGCTTGTAGCCACGCAGAAACTTCCGGGAACAAATTGGTCACAAAACGATTAACAAATAATCGTACATCGCCTTCCAATGATAAATCCTGTCCACTAAAGTCAATGAATACACCTTCAAATCTAGTTAGGAAATCGGAAACTCTTTTGTCTTTCTTCTGCTTACATACTGTCAATTTATCCCAATCCACCTTACGAGGCGTAATTAAGGAATGCATGTAAGTAATAATATGGCCAGGTAACGACAATAGTTCGGGTTTTGGTTTATCACCAGGCTTACGTTCCTTATCCCAATCTTCTGTCTGTTCCCATGTTCTGCCCAACTCCTGAACATGGTCCAGTTCATGCACCTGATGCCATACATCAACAGGGACTAGCAATGCAAAAAATAGCTCTATGTCAGCTAGGATCATAACGGCTGAGGAAGCCGCTTCTGTGAGTTCCTTATAATAAGCCGTGGGATTCTTACGGGGGTCAGGTATTTGCAATTTTAGCGAGAGGATTCACTCCTCTTCCATGGGGTATAAACCCATTGCTCCTGTATTCGTGCCTCTACACGAGGTCTAGTCACTACATCCTGATAATTTTTTAATTCCGGTAATTCAGGGTGAAAGATAGGATGGACTTCTCGCATAGGGTGCTGAGAGTCCCATGAAAAACATTTTTGGTGCATTCGCCCTTGATAACTTAATAAAACCTTGACATTTTTGTACACTTCCTCTGGTCTAAGTTCAGACTTGTGAGCCCTGTCCTGAATATCATACATCACTTGGAGGGCCATCCCTCCTGCAAAACACTGTTCCCATAAAGTAATAAGACATGTGGCCATGTGTTTCAGAGATGTTGCCGCATAACAGGCTCAAAGTCTCGGAGCGTGCTCCATATGTCAGTTATAGTATAAATAGGATGTCGTGTCCGCTGGGATGACTGATTTTCGACCAACTGTTTCTCATTTAATCCTACAGTCGAACGAGTAAACAACTTCTTTGTGTCCAAATCACCTGGAGCACGAGCCGGAGTTGAAGCGGCTAGAAATGGGGTCGCGCTCGCAGACTGGGAAGCCCACGCAAGGGAAGGGGGAGAAAAAACAGCTGTTGACATAACCGAAGATGGCAATGTAACAGACCATAAGGCAGTAGTCTTAGACACAGAGGGAGATAAAACAGAGGACGTTCCCAGAGAGACAGGGGAAGAGGGAAAAACAGGGGCAGAGGCTAAAGAGACCTGTACTGAAGTTGGGGAAACAGCAGGATATATATGTTGTGGGGCATAAGGTGGGGCGGACGAGTATCCAATAAATCCTCCATTTCATCCTCCGCCTCAGTCCTAGTCATATAGGTCTTATCCACTTGCAATCTAAATTGCACAATCAATTCCCTGTTCAGTTTGAGCTTTATCATAAGCATTGGCTTTTTTGCGTAATCATCTGACCTCTCTCCCTTCATTCTGCATAATTTCTCCTCCCGTATCCGTCTACGCTTAGCTTCCTTCTGCCATGTGTTTAGGGAATCAAACATTATGTCGACTACGTTTAGCAAGCAATCAATCTTGCAGAAAATGTATCTTTTTCTCATCAAAATACCCGGTTAAAGGCCATTGCAATTCTACATTATCCTTAGTAAACAAGAGAATACCATGCTTTACATACATATCATAACTTGGGCTGCCCTCAGGAGGGGCAGGCTGACTTTCAGCCAATCGCATATCATTAGGACGGCGACAACATCCAAAACAACTCAATTTGCTAAAGCACGGCATAGTGATCGTTGTCACGTATTCCTCGTTCAATCATAAAAACATACTTTCAAACATGGCCATGTTCAAACATTCACAACATGTTCAACCTCACTTTTATTCAAACACACACAGAGCAATAATATATACGTGCAAAGATATTCAAAATGACATGTCTCTTTTCTGTCTTTCCAAACAAAGAACAGAGCCCGTCGACTCCTGTTCATTGAGAATCAATCAATTCAGATTCCAGACCAACAGATACCAAAAACAAAGCTGTCCAAAGACTACCAAGAGACCATCGGACAGGTATAACCACAGACTGTCCTACAGACCATCCTGCAGTCTTCCTGGTTCATCCTTGGGACTATTCCGACTAAGCCTTCTTCCTTAGCACTGCTTCAGATATGTACCCAAGACTACCCAGGTTCAACCACAGGCCTTTCCGAGACTAGTCCAGCCAGGTGCGCACCACACGAGCCACACCAGGGCGTCCGATCGGCGTCTCTATTGTTCACAAAACAAGTCCATGGAGCATCTACCCGTGCAGCCACAATGCTGCCCCGTCAGACCCCCAAGATTCTCCGTGGTACACCGACCACCAAATCCAACTCAGTTAACTGCTTCAAAAGCACTGCTCAACAACGCGTACCAAAGGACACCAAAAACGATCCACTCACCTGGTGCATGCAGGTACAATTGCGTATTCTCCACTGCCAAATCCTGAAGACCAACACGGTCAGCTCCTCGGTTACGCCTGTAGGACTCCGGCGAAGGGTCACTAGCAGATGAGGCACGCTGATCGCGAGAGCGGAGTAAGTCAAAAAATGTCGGTCCGTCCACCCGCTCAACCAGAGTTCTTCTTTCTTTGTCCTTTCTACCCGGTTACGGGGAGGACGACCCTATCACGGAGTCCGACCAGAGTCGCCAACTGAAGTACCATAAAAATAACATAAAGGTCTATACCTACCAATAGCCCCAATCCCATTACCCAATAAATTAGTCAGTTGGCAGTGAACAAAGTTCAATCATTTATTAAGCAAAAATACTCTATAGAGATGCCTCTCAAACCCTCACCCATCAGGTGCATGGAGAAGACTGTTGGCTTGCATTCAAACATGAGGTTATATACTTTTCAGTTCAACACATACAATCACTGTAAAAGGAAAAACACCAGTTGGCCATCGAGCTCCAGGAAAGGACCATATATGGCACACATGATTAGTTCAAAGCTGTAGCTATTTATCACTGGCGAGGTCAGGAGGGGTGACTCCCTTTCGTCTTTGGTGCCCGGGAGCGTAGGCACGGTGCCTCCAAGAATGCGCTTATCGCACCCAAAGCCAGATGTGACCTTGAGTCTCAGGACAGTCGAGTAAACAGCCTACGTTCAGCTGCTCCCAGTAATTCAGAAGAACTGGGGCTTGACAACTGCCGGCGACTAACACGTGATCACAGCTTGTGTTCGAGCAAAGGTTCAGAAAATGGCGTCTGTATTGTTCTCGGCCTACTCTGTAAGCAGGGTCAACGCAAGGAGTGAATAAAGACTGTCCTCCCTGCAAAAGCGATATAGATGGATACATATATATATCAAGCAAAGAGGGTACGTATAGATACATCATGCTAATAATATATGGTCCGATACTCCTTATGTATGGGAAATCTATTTTTTATCCCTCAACACCACTGGATTCAAGCTAGCATGGCTGAGGAAGGGTGATGCCCAGAAACCAGTCCCAGGATGCTTGTTTACGGACCAGGGAGGACCTGGCTTGCCACTTCGGGCTGGATTGTTCACACCAGGGCCGGACTGGGAACTAAAAGCAGCCCTGGCAAATTTTGCCAGCCCAGCCTCCGTCTGGTGCTTAGCGAGCGAGCGCAGCGAGGTAGCCCGACCACTACTAGGGGGATTTATTGGAGTTCTTCCCCCAGAAAAAGTTTGGAAAAAGACAGACCTAATGGTGAATTTTACAGCAAATTATTCATTACATGTTCAATTTTATCAACTTTCAAAGCACAGTAAATAGTAGATGATGACCTAAAAGAGCACCAGGTTACCCACGTAGTCATATGTACCCATAGACATTCTTACAGAAAGCACCAAAAATAGTCACGAGTAGTGAATCAGAGAGAACAAAGTAAAAGTGAGACCAGCCACAATATGATTGACACACAAGTGTGCATTTATAACAGCGCAAACTCCTTTCTTTTGAAATCCGGAAAATTTAAAAAAACATAGGTCACAAACTGAGCCAGCATCAATCAATCAATCAATCAGGCGTTTATTAAGTGCAACTACTCACCGTAAGGGTCTCAAGGCGCTGGGGGGGTGGAGGGTTGCAGGCTCCAGTCCATCAAGGAGGGGGTCCTTCAAAGAGCCAGGATTTGAGGTTTCTTACGAAGATGGGAAGCAATGCTGTCTGGCTGATGTGGAGCGGAAGGGCGGTCCAGGTTTTGGCTGCGAGGAAGGAGAAGGAGCTGCATCCTGATTAGATTTTTCTGGTGCGTGGGACCACAGCGTAGGGGAACTGGGCTGATCGCAGGGTCCTCTGGGGTGCATTTAATTTGAGTCGGCTGTTCAAGTATGCTGGTCCGGTGTCGTGGAGTGGGTGAGCATCTTTAAGGTGACTCTTGCCTTGATGGGGAGCCAGTGCAGTGTGCGCAGGTGCTGGGAGATGTGGAAATGTTTTGGCAGTTTGAGGACCAGTCTTGCGGCGGCGTTCTGGATTTTCTGTAGCTTGCGGGTGAGGTTTTTGTTTATTCCAGCATAGAGTGTGTTACCGTAGTCTAGTCTGCTTGTGACCAGGGCGTGAGTGACAGTCTTTCTGTGTTCAAGGGTGATCCATTTGAAGGTCTTACATTGGAGGCGGATGGTGTGGAAGCAGGAGGACGAGACTGAGTTGATCTGGTGGTCCATTTTGAGCTCAGAGTCCAGGATGATTCCCAGGTTGCGTGCATGTGTGGTCCGTGGGGGTGGGTGGGTTACCAAGGGCAGGGGGCCACCAGGTGTCTTTCCAGGCTTTGGAGTTTGTAGGCAGCTGTTTTTCATCCATTTGGTAACGTCTTCCATGCCTTCGTGAAAGTTGTGTCTGGCGGTGTCAGGTTAGTTGGCTAGGGAGTGGATGAGTTGGGTGTCGTCTGTGCATGACACAATGTTGAGTCCGTATGTTTTGACGATGGGGGCGAGCTGCACCATGTAGGTGTTAAAGAGGGTCGAGCTGAGGGAGGACCCCCGAGGGCCATAGGTGGTTGGTGTAGGGTCCATGAGGAAAGGGGGGAGTCTGTCCCACTGCGTTCTCCCAGAGAGGAAAGAGCGGATCCAGTCGAGGGCCTTGTCCTGGATCCCTGCATCGTGAAGTCTACGTATTAGTGTGCAATGGGAGACTGTGTTGAATGCCGCTGAGAGGTCGAGGAGGATGAGGACGACAGGGTGCGGATGTTGCCTGTTGCGGCAAGAATGGCAGTTTCCATGCTGTGGTTTTTCCTGAAGCACGATTGGGAGGAGTCGAGGATGTTGTGCTCTTGGATGAATGTGGTGAGTTGGCTGTTGATGGCTTTCTCGATAACTTTTGCAGGGCATGGGAGCAGGGAGATGGGACTGTAGTTTTCGAGGTTGGTGTGGTCCTTGTTTTGAGATTCTGTCTTCAATCGCTTTTTTCCTCATTTTTCTGATTTGTTGGTGGTAGACGTTAGTAGCGGCTCTGAAGTTGTTGTGAGATTCAGTGGATTTGGTGTTCCTCCAGGTTTTTTTGAGGTGGTGGCAGGTGCGTCTGGACTCTTGAAGATTGGTGGGGAACCATCTGGCTTTCTTGTCATGGGTTTTGTTGATTTTCTTCAGGGGGGCTATGGTGTTGGCGCTGTAGGAGATCCATCTGTGCAGGGTTCGGGCTGCTGTGTTGGGGTTGTCGTTTTCTGTAAAGGTTGGGGCGGAGTTGCTGAGTAAGGAGATGAGCTGATCGTCAGTGATTCTGGTCGAGTTTCTTCGTGAGAGCAGGTGCTGGTGTCTGTGGATGGTGGGTGTTCTGAAGGTGAAGTGGACGAATCAGTGGTCCGTCCATGGGAGTTCAGTGGTGTGGCTGAAGGTGATGAAGTTTCCTGTTGTGAAGAGGGGGTCGAAGGTGTGTCCTGCTGAGTGCGTGGGTCCGGTCCAATGTTGTGGAGGCTGTCCAGGAGGGATGTGGTTTTGGGGTCCAGTTGTTTGTTGATGTGGAAGTTGAGGTCTCCCAGCAAGGTGTGGTTGGTGGATGCGATGGCATGTGGGGAGATGATGTCCATGATAGAGTTGGTGAATGGTCCGTGGGGTCCAAGGGGGTCGGTAGTTGGGGGTTCCTCAGAGGGTGGTGGTAGGGTTGGTCTGTATCTTGAACTACAGATGTTCCATCATGTCTTTGGGCTCATCGGGGAGTTGGCTCAGGCGGAGGGTGAATTTGTGGATGATGGCGATTCCTCCTCCCGGGTGGGTGTGGCGGTCCTTTCTGGAGATATTGTACCCTTGGGGAATGGCGATAGCGATGTCCGGTCCTGAGGTGGTTTTTGTCCAGGTTTCGGAGAAGAAAGCTACGTCCAGGGTGGTGCTGTCGAGGAGGTGCCAGTTTTCAGTGGCGTGTTTGTGGAGGGATCGGATGTTGTGGAGAATGCATTGCATGGTCTTTCGTTCAGTTGTGTTCTTGCTGTCGGGTTGTGCTGGGTACATGTTCCTGATGGTGCTGTAGGTTTTTTGGCAGTGGTGACAGCTGAAGGGTCCGTGGGTGTCGGCCCGTGGGTGTCGGCCCGTGATACTAGCTTACAGTTGTTGTTGCGGCCTGGGTTGAGTTTGTGGAGTGCTGTTGGGCTATAGTTTTGGAGTTGCGGAGGTCCAGGGTTCCTGGAGCTGGTCGCATTCGGGTCATGGATGGGCGCAGACGGGCTTGCCTAAAGCTCCCCTTCGATCAGCTTTATGTATGGGAGGGGAGGGCCGCTCAGCGGGGAGGCGGGAAACTGGCGAGGGCTGTGGGGAGGGGCCGCAGGGCAGCAGCAGCGGGAGCAAGGAGGTGGGGAACAGAGAGGGGATAAGAGAGGAGCAGTAAATTAACAGAGCAGCAACACAATGAGCAGTAAATTATCAACACAATGAGCAAAGTGTGAAAAACATAGAAAAGAATAAAGATATGGACACAAAGTACACAATAACGACAACTGCAATGAGATATGCAACCGCAGAATGAGGTGGTAAAAAATTACCATGTTGCGGCACACAGGGCAGCCACGGCACACAACAAGGCAGACAGCAGCCTAGAACAACCAGGCTGGGGGCTCAGCGGCAACGTCAGAGGCGATGGAGCTGCTGTGTAGAGTGCAGGCCTGTGACCGAGGTTAAGGTCTTACTAGCGCTCCCCCGCAGCGGTCAGCATTATGTAGGGGAGGGGAGTGACGCTCAGCGTGAGGAGGGAAATGGGCGAAGGCAGGGGGAAGGGCCACGGGGCAGCAGCAGCGGGGGCAGGGAGGTGGGGAACGGAGAGGGGATAAGAGAGGAACAGTAATTTAACGGAGCAACAACACTATGAGCAGTAAATTATCAACACAATGAGAACAGTACGAAAAACACAGTAAAGAATAAAGATATGGACACAAAGTACACAATAAAGACAACGGCAATGAGATATGCACCCACGGAATGAGGTGGTCAAAAATGACCACTTTGCGGCACGCAGGGCACCCACGGCACACAACAGGGCAGACAGCAACCTGACTCAGCAGTGATGTCAGAGGCGATGGAGATGACAGGGAGAATACAGGCCTGTGACTGAGGTCAAGGTCTTACTAGCGATCCCCGGCAGCAGTCGGCATTATGTAGGGGAGGGGAGGGATGCTCAGCTGGGAGGTTGGAAACAAGCGAGGGCAGGGGAGAGGGGCCGCGGGGCAGCAGCGGAGGGAGCAGGGAGGTGGGGAATGGAGAGGGGATAAGAGAGGAACAGTAAATTAACAGAGCGACAACACAATGAGCAGTCGAATTATCAAGCGACAACACAATGAGCAGTAATTTATCAACCCCTATGAGCACAGTATGAAGAACAAAGTAAAGAATAAAGATATGGATACAAAGTACACAATAACGACAACTGCAATGAGATATGCAACTTCAAAATGAGGTGGTCAAAAGTTACAGCGTCGCAGCACGCAGGGCAGCCACGGCACACAACAGGGCAGACAACGGCCTAGAACACCCAGGCTGGGGGCTCAGTGACGACCTGGGCATAAAGGGAATGCACAGAGAGCGCCTTCACCAGAAATATACACGTTAGCCTTACCAACAGAAGCTATGTAGTGGCAACACCTTATAAGAAAACAAAAGGAATAGTTTGTGTAAAAAAAACAAAAAACTAGAAAGGCCTGGTTGGAGTTAGTGCTGAAAAATATATTT
This sequence comes from Lissotriton helveticus, assembly GCF_964261635.1. Taxonomy (NCBI): domain Eukaryota; kingdom Metazoa; phylum Chordata; class Amphibia; order Caudata; family Salamandridae; genus Lissotriton; species Lissotriton helveticus. The sequence goes on from NC_136060.1 coordinate 199,350,157, forward strand.
TAAGCAGACTGGCCCCAACCTTCTCAGTGGCATCCTGTACAGGGACAGCCCTTCTCTGTTTCTCAAGCCTAGGCTGATTGGTTCTCCTAGACCCTTATTTTAAGGCTACCAGGGGGTCCAGTTACAGCTCCCAAGAGTCAAACTGTGCTGATCAAGCAGTGGCAAACAGCACATAGCCACCAAAGGGAGCACACATGTATCCTGCTGGCTTGGAACGTTTCAGCTGGCCCTGCTCGCTCGGACACAAACATCACCCACGAAAACCCATATTTAGAGAATCCTGCAGCACTCTGTAATTACGGTGCTAAGCAACAGCTTGGAACTGGAAGAGACCCTTCTCTGAGCTCATGTTTGCGGTCAGTGGTGGAGCCGCGGCAGGAACCAAAGGGCTGCAAAATGAAGGGTAGGACTCAGGACTTTGCTTGGGGTCATTCTCTGGAGCATGGCTTGGTCCTCTCAGAAACAAAATAACATGCTCTGAGCTACAGCTAGCAGCTTGGCACACAAATGCAGCCAACATAACATATCTCAGGAAAGACCAACATGGCAGAAGAGCTTAGCTCAACCTTAGTCTGGAATTTAAAAAGTCACTAAAGATCTGGAACGCACTGCCCCCACCCCTCAACCAGATGAAGCTTGCTCCATTAATTCCCTTTTTAAAATAAGCCATTTTCTATACCTTTACTTTTAGTCCCGGCTCTGTTGGGACACCCGCCCCGACAGTGCCATGATGATTACAAATGACTAGACTCACCTGTGGGCGGTAGACAGGGGGGCAGTTCTCTCTCTGCCCTGGTCTACACACACTAAGGGTGAACTGAAGAGACCGCGCAGACACGGCGGTGGTGACATCTGTTTGCTGCGCGCGGCCGTCACATCTGGGTAGTTATTTTTTTCCGCGCAACAATTATTTATTTATTTTAAATCAACTTTTACTTTTTCCCCCACAGTGGAATTTAAACACTTAACATGATATTTAGAGACACCCGCGATGTTTAAAAAAATACCTGCGAGACTGGACTTTATGTTCTGATCAGGGCCAGACTGGCCATAGTGGGCACCGGGCAATCCCCCGGTGCTCGGCATGGGTCGGGCCGGTTTTGGGCCCCTGGGGGCCATTTTTGTTGCAGGGCCGTTTTTGCAGCATAGCTGCAAAATCGGCCCTGTAACAAAATCGGCCGAAAACCGGCCCCGGCAAAGAGCTCGGCGGCACCTCCAACCCCCCCGAGTGGGGAGGGAGGGGGGGGGGCGGCCGAGCACTTTGCCGGGGCCAGTTTTGCTTCCCAGTCCGGCGCTGGTTCTGATTAACACTTTAGAAAATTGTATTAGAGGCAAGTTAATATAAATACTGTCAGCATAAACCAACATGACAGGAAAGCTGCATTTTGAGGTATTTACAGTTCTGGAAAACACAAAGCTGGCAATTCAATTATTTCTAAATGGCCCAAGCTAAGAAATATACAGATAGAGGTGCATATCGTTTGACAGCTGAAGACTGTTCAAGAACGGCAAGTTGAATTGCTTGTGGATGCAGAAAACAAGTGCAAACGAACAGTTTGAAAGACCAGGAAGAGGAGCAGGCACAAAGTCGAAATAAATGTTGCATATTTTACAGCTGTATGAAGCCATCCTTCTCCTTCTGGACCCATAGTTGTCTTTCATCAGAACTCCAAAGAAATACTTGCTGCGTACAGGAAATTAGCCCTTCATCAGAACAGATTTTTTTTACTTTACTTTTGCAAAAAGATTATATACAGTTTATTTCACATTTCCGCAAAAATTTATAGAAGTCATCAACAAAGTGTAGAAAATATTTCAGCTGAGTTTTTTTTTTTTTACCATGCAATCCGATAATGGTTCATCAACGGTTAAACTGTATTCGGTCTGATGTGCTCTTATTGATGTGTTTGAAGATATTTCTGGTAGCCAAATCCTCCACCACCACCTCGTTTTTGCATTTTCTTCCCTTTGCTGCTATTTACATGGAGATCAACAAACGGAGGCACTTTAAAGCTGTGAGAAAGTGGCTCTATATATACTGGACTAGAAGGAAGTACAGTGTGTATAGAGTCCACCAACCCCAGGGGTAAACTCTCCAAAGTGGTAGCTTGGTTGAGCAGTAAGGCAATACCAGAGGACTGTGTAAAGGTTTAAAACACTCAAGAACTGAACTCCAGGCCAATTGTTGTTATATCCTCAGATATTGTTGTTTTATTTTTAGAACCAACAGTTATAAAAATATACTTTTCAAGGTACGAGTACTCTCATGTAAATACTTTGCAAAGGAGCAATAAGTTTGTACACACAATAATTACAGGATATATAATAAGCAACACAGTTCTGAAACACACTCTAGCATTGAGCTCAAGGAAAGTACAGTTGATTACTTTATGGATTACTTTGGTAGTTCTAGGACTAGATCGTAGATTCAGTCCTGGGGTCTACGCTGAAACCAGTTTAGCAAAAACTTTTTAGTTACTGTGATGAATTTTCCTGAATATAAAGCTGTTTTAAAAGTTCACCCTTGGAAACTTTTCAAGGTGATTCTGATAATGTTATCCAATCTGAGGAAATTCAGGTTACAGGTAAAGTACTATTGCATTACCTTTGTAACCCAGCACTAGTCTCCTCTGGCCAGCACTGGGGGCTTAACTCCAAACAGGTAGGTAATTGCTTCTCAGTATTTCGTACGATTTTTAAAGAATATTTGCAGTTTTCAAAATTAGACAGCAGAAATTTCGCAGAAAAGCAGACCATGGGTCCCTATGGAGAAAATACAGGTTACTAGTAAACCCGCTAGGGATTACTTTTGCGGTTCAGTTCTGGACTGAAAGGTACAGTACTGACTTCTCTCCTGATCATAGGTGAGTATTTTTGAATTCGGACTTTGGCTGATTTTATAGGAATATTTTCAGTTTTCAAAACTTCACACTTGGAAAGTTTTCGAGTCAAAATGGGTCAATGTTATCCAATGGTAGGTAAGTGAATTACTGGTTTCCAGTTGAGTACTTGGTTGGTGAAGTTAGGTTCTGGGCGTAGACTCAGGGGTCCCCCGGGGTCAGGTGAGTACAGTTAGTTCAGTCCCAGCGGCACTGGGGCGGCTGGGTGCAGAGGTAGGTAGGCCCAATGTTATCCAATGAGGGAAGGGGGCATTCGGTTGGTGGCGGCTGGCTAGCAGGCCACGCGGCTCTGGGAGCTGGGCTCCTGGTCACTTGCTAAGGGCAAGGGGGAAGTAAGATAGGACAGAGAGGTCACAGCCAGCGGCACTCGGGTGACTGAGTGCAGGGTGCTTTTGAGCCGTCAAGCGCTCAATGTTATCCAATGAGGATATTGAAAAAGGAACAAAGGCTGCAGGCTCGGGGACGGTGACTCTCCAGGGGCAACCAGCACTTTGAGAGGTAAGTTGGGATCTTGGAGCACAGGTAGGTACCCCAAAGGGAGGCACAGGGGGCCGCGGGGCACCGGGTGCAGGGGTGTCTTTGGGGGTCGGAAAGGCGTACCCTCGGCTGGTCGCGTTTGGGGTGGCCCCCTGGTTCTGAGTCTGCAGGCGTCGGTTGGTTCATCGAGGAGAGTCTTTGGGCAAAGGACTTGGGGTCCTAGTTGTCGGGGGGACGTCCTCATGGTCTTGGTTCAGGTTGGCCCGGCACGGGCTCGGCTGGTGCAGAGTGGGCTGGTCCGGAGCTTCCTGGTGCGCACCAGGTAGGTTGTTGCAGCAGAGCCCCTGCTGTTGGGAGTCCCAATCTTCGAGAGGGTCAAGGCAGGCAGGTCCTCTGGGTGTCCCAAGGTTGCTGTCCGTGGAGGTCGCTGGGATTAGGCAGGAGCAGGTTCCAGGATCAACAGGCCGGTAGGGCTGGGGCCAAGTCAGTTGTTGTCCTATTGTTAGCAGATGCGCGGCGGGTCTTCTTCTAGATCTTCTTTCTTCTTTTGATATCGGGATCAGAGGAAGGAAGTTTCAGGGAGCCCCTAATACTAAATTTAGGGATGTTACAGGTAGGGCAAGGGCAGGGACCAATGGGTCCCTGTCCTGGGGTGAGGACACCCCCTAGCCTGCTCCTCTCCTGTGGGAGAGGGGCAGAAGCCTAGCTGGGATTGGGCAGGGCGCCCCATCTACAAGATGGCCAGAGCCCGTGGTCGTGCTTCACCTTGCCTCCTCCACCTGAGGGGTGGGGTTGGCAAAGGTTGGCACACCCGCCTTCCTGACGTAGTTTTTCCTGCCAGTCTTCCCGCCAGAGTGGGGGTAGAATGGGTGGGGGGGCCAGTTGCTGGGTACAGCAAATGGTCTGGAGAAGCTCTCAGAGGCGGTCTGCCTTTGAAGCTTCCACCTGTCCATCCTGGGGGAGGAGACATATCACCTTGCCCAGGATGTGCATTGTTGAAGCAGCCTCTGCAACAACTCAGCCCAGACGTGGATTGTAGGTTCGGGTTTTGGAGGGCATCTCTAAGATGCCCTCTCATGCATTTTACATTAAATCCCACACTGGCATCAGTGCGGGTTTACTGTGCTGAGAAGTTTGGTACCAAACTTGTCAGTCTTCAGTGTAGCCATTATGGTACTGTGGAGTTCGTAATGATGACCTCCCAGCACCATATACTCTTAAATGGCATCACTGCACTTACAGTGCCCAGGAATGGCCCTGGGTGCAGTAGGGGCACAGGGCTCATGCCCCTGTGCCCTCACCTCTGGCATAGGGCACCCAGCTAGAGGGGTGACTGAAGTATGCCAGGGCAGTGGGTTCTGTGGGCATGGCACCAAGGGATGTGTGCCATGTCGACTCTTGTTTTAGTTCTGTACTTAGGCACTCAGTCTGCAAAGGCAGTGTGTGGGTGCCAGGGTACAGGGCCCCTGAGGGTGGCACAATAAGTGCTGCAGCCCCCAGGGGTCTCCTCTGGTCACCATTCCCTGGGTACCTAGGGTACCATTTACTAGAGACTGACAGCTGGCAAGAGGTGCCAATTGGGTATTGTGTTTCAGCATAGCTTTTCTCTTTAGGGAAGGAACACAGGCCCTGGGTACCTGATTGGCAGGGACCCAGGGCACACTCAGTCAAGCACATCAGCAGTTCAGAAAAAAGTGGGGGCATACCAAGGCAAGAAAGATGGCACTTTCTCACACAACCCTCCCCCCCCCCCAAACGAAAGGTGATGAGACTAACCTTGCCCTAGGGAGTGTTCATTGTCTATGTGGAAGAACCTGGAAAGTCCATCTGCATTGGCATGGGCAGTGTTCCACTTCAAAGTCCATAACCTGTAGGGAGATGGACCATCTCAGTAGTTTTGGGTTTTCCCCTTTCATCTGCATTAGCCATCTGAAAGGTCTGTGGTCAGTTTGAATCAGGAAGTGAGTCCCAAACAGGTAGGGCCTCAACTTCTTCAGGGACCAAACCACAGCAAAGGCCTCCCTCTCAATGGCACTCCGACGCTGCTGTCTGGGGAGTAGCCTCCTGCTTATAAAAGCAACAGGTTGGTCTTGGCCTTCCTCAATAATCTGGGAGAGGACTGCTCCTATCCCCAGCTCTGAGGCATCAGTCTGCACTATGAACTGCTTGGAGTAGTCTGGGGCTTTTAGAATGGGTGCAGAGCACATTGCTTCTTTCAGGGTGTCAAAAGCCTTTTGACAGCTAACAGTCCAGTTCACTTTCTTGGGCATTTTATTGGAGGTAAGTTCTCGGAGGGGAGTCACAATAGACCCATATCCTTTCACAAACTTCCTGTAGTATACAGTCAAGCCAAGGAATGCACCGAGTTGAGTCTGGGTGGTTGGATCTGCCCAGTCCAGGATGCTCTGGATCTTGGGCTGTAAGGGTTGGACCTGGCCTCCACCAACAAGGTGGCCCAGGTACACCACAGTGCCCTGCCCTATCTGGCATTTGGATGCCTTGAAAGTCAGTCCTGCAGATTGCAGGGCTTATAGAATCTTCCCAAGGTGGATCAGGTGATCCTGCCAGGTGGAGCTAAAGACAGCAATATCATCAAGATAGGCTGCACTGAAGGATTCCAACCCAGACAGGACTTGGTTCACCAACCTCTGGAAGTTGGTAGGGGCATTTTTTAACCCAAAAGGCATCACAGTAAACTGATAGTGCCCATCAGGGGCGGAGAATGCTGTTTTCTCTTTGGCTCCTGGGACCATGCCAATTTGCCAGTACCCTGCAGTCAAGTCAAAGGTGCTTAGGGATTTGGCTGCCCCTAGTTTGTCTATCAACTCATCTGCACTTGGAATGGGGTGAGCATCTGTCTTGGTGACAGAGTTGAGCCCTCTATAATCCACACAAAACCTCATCTCTCTCTTTCCACCCTGTTGATGATGTCTGGGGACTAGAACCACTGAGCTAGCCCAGGGGCTCTCAGAGGGTTCAATCACCCCTAGCTCCAGCTAGGGGTGATTGAACTTGGTCTGATTGTTGATAGATTTTGTTTTTCACAAGGTTACTGTCACCAGGGTCTACATCACGGGTAACCGCAAAGGTGCACCACAAAGAACAAGAAACAGATGCAAATGTTATTGATGAACAAAAAAGAATGTTTTTCGTCAACGAGATGTTGATAATCTTCAAGTAGTCTTTATTTTCAATTATTCAATACAACGTACAGCCGACGCGTTTCGTCCCAAGCTGGGACTTCTTCAGGGCTGTCGGTAAAAACATACAAGCAAACAATTACTCTAATATATACATAGGGTAACAGACACTGAAACAACATAGACAATTACAGACCATTTTAAAATTGCTAAAAAATAGGCATTGGAGCTTGTACAGACAAACAAAATAGGCCGACAGAAAACATGATGGACAAGGGCCTATATGTACATGGGGGGTTATATACAAATAATTATATATACAATATTTACATTTATAATGGAATGAATCCTTAAACAGACACTGAACATTTTATGCTGACAGGGAAAACTTAATGGATACTAAATGTATCGCTGGAAATTCATTAACAAAACGCTAACATAGCTCAAGATGTATCTGCTGAACCAACTATTTTATGTATAGGGGATTCTCAAGGCAAGGGGAACCAGAGGCCAAGACGTAGGGCACAACAAGAGTCGGACCAGGAGTAAGACACAGTATGGTGTGAGGGATTAGCTCGAAGGTGTATCCAAAGTGTACTAATACTGAGAACTGCCCAAAGAATGGGCTTAACTCTTTTGAAGGAGGAAGGGAGACTGGATTGAGGGGAGGCAATATTTGAAAGCCTTCATTCCACAGACAAACAGTGGTTAACATAGTTACCTTTTATAAGTGTGGTCTGTCCCTTTTAGAATGAAATGTGCAGAAAACAAAGAGTCCGGAGAACGTCTTCCCAGATTCAATATTCCATTGTGCAGTCTGGTATATATATTTTTTGTTTTTTCATTCAGTTTCGGACAGACAGAGTTGAACCTCCAGGGACAAAAAGGAAAGGAGAGACGGGGTCAGATTCAATAACTTACAAGTTAATGGGGAGACTAGGGAGACCTGACGCTTAAAAGTACGGCCAATGAATTATGACAACTTACTGTATACTCATATGCTTGTTGAGGACAAGGATTTGTAGGGTTCATGAATATAGAGAAAGAATGATCTCACAACTTAATATGTTTATAGCTCTTTTTCACGTTCTGAAAGACATAAGGGATATGTATAAAAGAATTTACATTAGTGGATGAAGACTAAGGATAGGAAGGGAAACAGCCTTTTCAACAGAAATGTTTACCTGTAGTATTTAACGGAGTACCAAGGGACAAAAGGTCCTATAAGTCCCTGGGAAGAGGATGTGGGCACTGTATTCCAGTAGGCCTGCCAAGTTAAGAATAAACAGAAAGGGTGTTTGCTGTTAGTATAGCGAAAACTTGAGGGACCATGGATCTATATTGAGTGCCCTTAAGTGTGTCAATACCCATAACTTGTATGAACAAGCCTTTCTTAGATAACCAGCTAGTTTATTTCATATATGGAAGGTTTAGAGACATATTCCATAGTTCAGTACTGAAAAGCGATCTATCACCTAGTTGGAGTGTGGGCGCACAGCTGAGATGGCTACCCCTTTCTGAAAAATATACTTCAGACCAGCAATTGGATCTACAGAGAATAAAATCTGAGGGCCAATCTAGTTTTAACAAAGTATTTAGTCTATGGCTCATCAAGTTAAGTAATCCTTCCCCTTGGTTTTTGGTAATAGGAATGCCCAGAATACAGAAAAGGGCCTAGGACCACTATTAAGGGGAATGCTAATCAAAAAGAATTGGAGCATAGGGCAGATCCAAAAGCAACTAAGGGTTTTAGACCTACAGTCTTACCGTTCGTATTAAAACAGCCGGCGCCCATCCACAAAGCCTTCGTCCCGCCGAAACACCCGCAAGGACGCTGTGTTCGAACTTACTGATTCATGCATGTCCTTATATACAGGTGTTAATCGGAATTAAGCGATAACACCTGAGATTTTCGCGCCGAAATACCGAGCGAAAAGTAAAGGCATTGCGCTATTGCCTTACGCAAAACAAGTGGCGGCCATCTTGTAGTATGTTTAGAAAAGCTGGATTCCCCTGTATTTACTGATCCCCTAGTACATGATTGCGATAAATCACCACTCCTGACATTCGATAATCTGTTAATCCATTATTCCTGCAACCTGTTTGATGACCATAATTATCGGTACCCGAGTGAAATTGAAATATCCTTCACCGTATTTCGAACCGATGTGGAGGTAAAAACACATAACGAGCGACGCCAACCCCTGCTCCTTAGAATTTGTGTATTAACATAACAAAAAGAGCATGAAGAGGTCACGAGCAGTGTGTATCTTTTGACCAACCATAGAATACAAGCCAGAGAGTTCCGTATATGGAATATGGCAAGTCAGGAAGAAAACGGCGGCCATCTTAGCCTATGTCTCTGTATCTGCTGCTTCATGAGAAGTCTGTATCGTGGAGCATTTGTCGGAGTGATACGATTCTTAGAACTAATAAGCGTTTCGAGTGGGAGCCCTCCATAGAAATAGCGGATTTGCCGAAGATAAAGGAGAAAAAAATAAGTTCAAAAGAAAAATATCTAAAATGTATTTAAGAACATGTAGTAATGTAGAGTAAACATAAGGGAAACAAGTGCCTATCTAGGTTCACTTTTACAGGGAGAGCTTACGAGAACGTGATAACAATTTATTAAGATGAAATATATACATCAGTAGATGCCGAACGGCGATGATTACGTGATCTGTAGACGGCCGTCTCAGAGATAAACGTAATCTGCCTAGAGCCATATTTACCCCTTAGGTTACAGAGAAAGGGGCGTGCGTAGAACTCCTGACAGGAAAGTCCACATATATACGTAAACAGATGCCAACATGGGTATTCTTGTGTGTTGAAATTGTTCTAAGTCACTTAATGTATATTACTAAAAAAAAATGCTTGGCTAACCTTTTCACGGAAAATCTCAATATTAGGATGAGTGCCTGTTGGAATGAATTTGGATCTGGGTTTAAGTCCACTTTCAATGTGTACATCTTCAGTTATATTCAGTTCATCTCTTACAATCTCAATGTCAATAGGTGTATCAAATTCAACAGACACCTATTGACATTGAGATTGTAAGAGATGAACTGAATATAACTGAAGATGTACACATTGAAAGTGGACTTAAACCCAGATCCAAATTCATTCCAACAGGCACTCATCCTAATATTGAGATTTTCCGTGAAAAGGTTAGCCAAGCATTCTACCAAATGCTCGAGAATCCCAAACACACCTCTCCCCCCAAATACAATCTTACACGTACTGAGTCTGATGCCCTAAAAAGACTACAGTCGGATAATAATATCGTTATCCGAGAGGCAGACAAGGGTGGGAATGTGATCATTATGAATAAAGAGGACTATATGAACGAAATTGCCCGACAGTTATCTGATTCCACCTGCTATACCAGACTCAGTAACAATCCCACAGAGGCCCTCACATCCCATATAAATATGAGATTAGCTGAATGGTGTGAGACAGGTTTGCTTAGTGCTGAAGAATGTAGATACCTCACAGTAACGGCTCCATCCTATCTGTGTATTTACATACTCCCTAAAATTCATAAGGGGGGCCCCTTTCCACCAGGCCGCCCAATTATTTCTGGGGTTAATTCGCCTACGGAAAAATTGTCAGAGTACGTTGATACATTTATCCAGCCCATGGTACAGAATCTCCCGGCATACTTGAGGGACACTAAGGATATACTTGCTAAATTGGAGGGTTTTATCTGGACAGACACCCTCCATTTTGTTACACTCGATGTAGTTGGGCTCTACACCTGCATAAAGAAGGAGTTTGGGTTGAGGGCCTTGGAGACTTTCTTGGAAAAAAGATCAGCAGACCATCTGTTACATAATGGTGTCCTTCTCGAAATGACGGAAATCATACTGTCAAAAAACTTTTTCTTGCACGACTCCAAATGGTACCACCAAACGCAAGGTACTGCGATGGGTTCCAAGTTTGCTCCCGCTTACGCCGGCCTTTTCATGGGCTGGTTTGAGCGGGAGCATGCATGGGGTCGTCACTCAGCAAAATGGATGAACAACATAATCTTCTGGGGTAGGTACATCGATGATGTGATAGTGATCTGGGATGGACCTACCCCAGACTTAATGGACTACTTCAGTTATCTTAACGATAATCCATTCAATGTCCGTTTCACGATGACACATAGTCAGGATGCTATTGACTTTCTGGATGTAAAACTCTTCATAGAGGATAATAAGATTCATAGCTGCACTCATCGCAAGGCGAATGCCTGCAATAGTATCCTACACTATGAGAGTGCTCATCCCCGACATGTAATCGAGAATATCCCCTATGTGGAAATGATTCGGATGCGCCGCAACTGCAGCACGGAGGATACTTTCATCCAAAATATCCAAGAAACGGAACAAAGGTTCCTGGAAAGGGGCTACCCCAAGGTCACCCTTGGGAAGGCCAACAAAAAAGTTCTACACATATCAAGACAGAGTACCCTAGCACCGAAAACCAAACGAACAGATATCAGCAGACCCCCCGCATTTAGTACACAGTACTCAGATCAAAGTAGCAAAGTTTTCAATATCCTAAGAAAACATTGGCACTACATTGCAGACATACCAAGCCTACAGGGATTGGTCTCTAGGACACCTAAAATATGTTACAGGAGAGGTAAAAACCTCCGTAACATACTTTGTCCAAGCTACATAGAATCTAACAGACGGCCAAACTGGCTTACGCCCTCTACCAAGGGTTTCTATTCATGCAGTGACTGCAATATGTGTGCATTAGGGAGAAACAGAACCAGGAATTTCTGCTTCAACACCAAGAAAAACTATACAATAGATTTCCTGATTAACTGCAACACCAAATATGTGGTTTACATATTGGGGTGTGACTGCAACAAAATTTATGTTGGCAGTACCAAGAGAGCCCTCAAGATCCGCATCCAGGAACACGTGCGTGCAAGACGTAATGGGGATATGAGACACCCAATGACCTTCCATATGCAGCAATGCCATAAAGACACAGATTACATGTGGTTTATAGGCATTGATCACCAACCCATCCACCCAAGAGGAGGAGATAGGGAACTGGCATTGAGACAACGAGAAGCGGGTTGGATATGTAGACTACGTTGCATTGAACTCGGTCACAATACTGAGGATGAGCTACACCACTTCCTGAATTAGTCATACCCCCTTTGCATCATATTTCTGTATCATATCCTTCTCTCTTGATCCCTTGAATTATACACTGGACTTTTGAGTTTCCAGCTTTAAGCCAAAAAAATGTTAGGACCACTGCGCAGAGAGCTACCCTGTGATGTATTCCTATAGGTTCTGAATCGATCCCCCTATTCCTGACCCTATTCTGGTTAAACAAACCAACAAGTTAACTAGCAGTCAGCCCATGAGGCAGAAAACCCCCATGATGCAGATACCGTTATCTGACGCAGTCACACTACGGCACAGGAACGTGTTATCTGATTAGGTCATAACGCTTGCGATCTAATTAGACAAGCGATATTCCTCCAGCCCCTGATAAGGCATACGGAGTTCTCATAACAAATCAAACCTATGACAACCTGGGCAAAACCCTGCGGCCATTGTTTTGATTTCACCGAGAACTTCAGTAAAAGAATGTGCTAACGAGCAAGTCGTATGACATCCTTATTGACGTATCTATGTCCATCCTTACGTCAATCTCGGCACCTTAAAGGTATAAATATTACTGATATTGCCCTATGCAAACACACGCGTGGTGACGAGACGGAGCAGCCATACTTGCCGAAGCGAAGAGCAGAGCAGACCCCGCTGGCGCAGCCCCGCCTTCCTGACGCGCTGAGAGAAGCTGCTTTCTCCTGCCGAGAAATCCAGCACCGGCGTTTCTGGGTAGCCCTCGCAGGCAGCCTGGAATATCGAGACCAGAGACGAGAGATACCATCCCTCATTCAACCTAGATTCCAGGTACAGAACTGAATAACCCCTCACAGAGAATTCTTTAGTTATTCACTTGGCAAAAACAAACTTAACTTAAACTGTAACTTTCTATTCCCGCCCACGTATTAGGCTTAGGTCAGGTACACGGGGTAGGCGTATTTAGAAACACCAGTTGAGTACGTTTAGTCAAATGTATATGTGTATATAATATATTTTATTCATTTTAAAACATCTTATGGCTTAGAAACCATATCAATGTTTTTACAGTATTATTTTATACTATTGCTTTTAATGTATGCACTTTACTTAACTATAAGTATTGCAATAATATCGATCCATTTCTCTTGTATGAGAAAAGAGACTGATCAATAAATAACACCTTTTTATTGAACACGCCTGTCTCTTCCTTTTCTCTACAATCTGATGAGACTAAGAATGCACGTACTGACTGAGTAAAATAAATTGCCTTTTGTTCACACGACTCTCGAGATATACTCTTGATTAGGGGAGAGCAAAGTTGTCATGTTCTATGGTTGTCAGAAACTAAATCCCTTCTTGTCTAATCAGGGAAGTTAAGTCCTCCTTGAACATTCGAGAAAGTTTCTAGTGAACTCTGAGCTAAGCTGGCAAACCCAAAACTTTAAGTCTAGTATCGACAGTAGTAGACCTAGTTAACGTCTGGTCTAGGCCTTTACTGCTGTAGGTATTATTCCAATGCGCAGAGCCTATTGGGATGATAGGAACTACACTACATGGCGCCCAACGCGTTTGGAAAGGGCGATAAAACTAACGTAAGACATTTAGAGTAACTCAGTCGTGCTTTCTCATTCAGACCCCTTTTCCCAAATACTCCAAAGACGTCTGGAGTGGGTGAAAGGTTATATCCGCCAGACCTCGCAGGAGGGAACTCCTATGAATGGTTCTAGGTACAAGTCAACGTTGAAGGATACACGGTTCCAAAATATTGTGCATCTAATCTTTGTTTCCATAAGAAACCTGATCTGCAAACAAAAGAAAAAACCTTTTGGACAGTAAAATGTCAGACAATGAGGATGAAAGAGAGGCAGTTAGATTAGCAACTGAACTCGCAGCAGCTGATGCTACCATGCAAGACGCAGACCCGGATATAATACTCATCCCGGTCATCAAAAGGAAATCTATAACCATAAAACTTATAGAAAATGGACTTACACCTAGAGGTGGCACAGTCATATTCGTAATTGAGGCACACGAATATCGGCAGACAGAGGTATACTATTCATGGATACATTTTCCAGCAGCAAATCCTGTAACAAAGTACTTCCACTATTACAAAATAGAGGAACCTCCTGAAACGTACACTCCTTTCGAGGAGGTGGAAGTACCACTCAAATTTCAAGCGCATTTGCTCTTATTTGATGGCGCCCTAAAACACAATAATCACATCACCAGGCTCGGTCCTTTAGGTAGACCAGGAGCAACGTGGCCGGTCCTAGCCGGATACACACCACATCCAGACATCGATGGGATGTCTGCACCAAACCTTTTAACACAGCTAAAACAACTAATAAAAATACACAGACAATTAGTCCAATATGTGATGCGGACTTCAACAATTCAGCCAGCGATTAAACTCCCACAGCTGACCCCTCACCAGGGGAACACAAATAAAATTACACCACAGAACATCCAGTCCTGCCTAGGTAAAGTACCGGCTAAACGGGAACAAATACCATTCTGGCTAGCGCAGAAAATCACCCAAATAGAGGCGGTGTTTCCAGACACCACCCCGCTAGAAAAGCACAGGATTCTGACTATCTGTCTTCCAATGGGAATCGCACCACACATTGAGGACTGTGACACTTGGGGTACAGTCTTTGCTTCCATCTACACAAAAACGCACGGTGTTCCATCCATTTCGGTAATACCAGATGTGCTAAAACAAATTCAAGATGAATATGGTCCTGAACCCGCTTTAACTCTTGGTATGAAATTACTAAAAGACTTCAAGCAGGTCTCGGCTATACTATTAGCCAACATAAAAGGAGAAGCAGCAAACGTGGCGATCCGCCAGAGGTTAAAAGAGACAGATATAGCAGACCAACCAGCTGAAATTGCCAGAATCATAGAAAAATCCTATGAGGAACTAGGTAGAGATAGTTTAGGTGGAATACCAGTAAAACCGCAACTAATTGAAAGTCCTGAAAAAATGTTTTTTAATAATAATTCTACATCACCAAAAAAGAACTGGGATGGAAACAAACAATCCAATCCTAAAGAAAAGAAATTCCAGTCCCGAGGAAGGTCTCCTAGGCGAAGAGAAAAATCTCCGAACCAAAGACACAGGTCACCACAGAGTGACTCCTCTGGGAAAAGATATAACCTTAGAAATAGGGATAATATTAAAAAGCCTGATAGATATTAAGACATTGATACACGTCCCTCTCAATCTTTTCAGACTTCCTCGCAGAAATCGGAAAGAAGAGGACGATCAGAACAAAGAGAAGAGCACACCAAGTCCAAAGACAAGGAACCTGCTCAGCTAAAAAAGAAATTACAATTTCCAAAAAAGAAGGTAGCCAGTATCAAGGTAGTTAACAATGCCGAGAATACTGAGGACACAACTGAAAAACGGAGAATGGGCTCAGACAATGCTAGACAGCGCAGCAGAAGTGAGCATAGCTCGCAAAGTCCTTATGAATCATCTGGAGACAGTGGACACGAATGAATATCTTCAAGTGGAAACTGCGGACACCAGAGTTAGCAAACCTCACAAAATATACGAAATAACATTGCGTATAGAGGGAGATAAGACTAGGAAAATAAGGGGACTATTTTGGGATAATCTCTCCAAGGGCTATGATATCCTTCTAGCTGAAAAAGACTGGCCACCAGAGTTTGTCAGGGAGTGCCCTCATGGCGAAGAAGTAATTATGCCTGCCTTCTCAAATCATATCCCTATTCATAAAAAATACACACTTGCCAGAAAGTGGGCAGTAGCTCTAGCTCCTGCTTTATATAAAAATCACGTGGGATGGGATGAGGACTCTCCTCCTCACAAAATCCAGTTAAAATCACAACCTACTGCACAAAGGCAGTACCCAATTAAGCAAGAAGCTAAAAAACAGGTAAATGAAATACTAGATCAGCTAGAATACCAGGGGGTGATTGAAACTTGCACCTCACAAATGAACAACCCTTTGTTTCCGGTCTCCAAACCAGACAATTCATATCGTCTAGTTTTGGATTACAGACACCTTAACACATGTTGCAAAACTTTTGCAGTGCAAAACTCACATAGTGCTGCACTAATGAATAACAATATGCGCAAAAAATACAAAACAACATTAGACATCTCTAATGGATTCTTTTGTCAAAACATAGCACCAGAGAGCAGATATTTAACTGCATTCTCAATAAATGGCACTCAAAAACAATTCTGTCGGTTAGCCCAGGGGTACAAGAACAGCCCGGGAGTATTCTCAGCAAGAGTAACAGAATTACTACAAATATATGATGATGAAGCATTATCTTATGTCGATGACATTTACTTAACAGATGATGACTTGGAGACTCACTTGAAAAGAGTGAACACCATAATACTTGGGTTCGCTGCAGAGGGTTACAAATTCAACTTTAAAAAATCCAGAATTGCCCATCTGACAGTCCTGTTCTTAGGATATGAATTATCAAGTGAAGGTAAAAGCCTGGCTGACAATTTCCTAGAGAAATGTGCCGTAATCCAAGCATCTAGAACACTAAAAAACCTACAGTCGATTCTAGGCTTCCTAAATTTCGGAAGAACATACATTGCAAATTACGCAGAAATGGTCAAACCCCTTTATGATCTGATAAAACCAGATTTTAAAAGATCCAATTGGACTCAAATACACACAGAAATTTTGAGATCCCTACAAACAGACATGCTAATTAAAACAAAATTAGAAACACGTGATAACACACGCAATCTTGTGATTCGAGTCATCCCAGGGAGATGCGGATTCACATACCTAACCTCTAATGAGGGAGAAAAGGTACCAATTGCATTCAAATCACACTTGTACACAGAAGCTGAACAGAAATTCAGCAACAAAGAAAAAATTGTTCATGCAGTTCAAACCGCAATAGCTAGAGAAAAAGATCAAGCGGACGGTAGACATATCACAGTCAGGACAGCAGAATCTGCCTTTGAGGCACTAACAACACCGTGTAATTTACCAACAACAACATTGAATCCGGAATGGATACAATGGGTGAATTCAATCACAACGGACAAAGTGTACTACTACGTTGATCCAGAACTAGAAGAATTAAAAAATCTAGAATATGAAAAAACATATCCTCTGCCAATCGATATTCTGCCTTTACGACATTACGCCTGTGTAATTTATACAGACGGACATGCTCAACCCCCCGTTTGGGGCGAACAGGCATACAACCCCACATGTGGGATTACAAAAGAAGTGTGGCGCGGAGGTAAACTAAAACCTCTATTAACAAAAACACACTCAGTAGAAACTAATTCAGAACAACAAACTGAAATATTAGCTTTGAAAATGGCGCTAGATAATGCGGATCGCGAATTCCCGACACTTATAGTGTCAGATTCATATTACTGCGTCAAATCATATAACAAGGATTTGCAGACATGGATTCGAAACGGTTACAAAGATGACACAGATGCACCAATAAAGCAGAAACTGCTCTGGGAACAAATAGCTCTTTTACAAAAAGAACTACCAAAGACTCACGTGACACACTCACTGAGTCATCAGCGTGATGGCGTTCACGTTGCAGGGAATTCATTGGCTGAAACAGCCACAGCGGCAGCCACTAAATCGGCTCCCGTAGTTCGAAAAAAGCGTACATTAAAATACATTGACGGTGAAACAGTGCTGGCAGTGAAAACGTCATCAAAAGGCGACTGCTCAGCGTTACCGATCAACTATCCACTCAATTATACATACATAATCGATGCAAACTCCGTCCCTTTTGCTCGAATCCCTGGAGTGGGGGATAGGGTGATTCCAAACATGGACAGGAGAAACTTGTTAATCGCAGACGCACATATGGGCGAGGGTCTCAGACACCTCAAACTAAAAGATTCTCTGGAAGAATTACAATCACGGTACTGGTGGCCAGGCATGAGCCTGCGTCACACCATGTTTGTAAAAAACTGCCCAAACTGCAACAGAGATCGCAGTGGGGAGAGAAACAGTTTAATACCTCGTCGGTTTACTCCAGGAAAAATCAGGAGTAAAAAGGAAGGGTTGCGATTAACATATACAGGCTAGTTCCACTTATAATGTAGATCACCAGCACTCGGCTGACGTCTGGACTGTTATACAAAGATTTGCGAGTCTAAATGGCATATACGCTAAGAGCATGCTACGTTTGACCATTGTCTCCACTCTAGCCCAACAGCCTGAGGGGAAACATGACCAAATGAGCATAGTCCAGCGGGAATCTTCTCACTTCCTTCCTGAGGGTACGGGATGGTGTAAAGAAAAAACCAAGGCATAAAGCAATCTATAGCGGAAAGGATATTAGGTTCGGGAGCTGGGTGGGTCAAACATCTAATAAGTGTCCAACGTAGTCTAAATAACTTGCCAAGAAATTCTCTGAAGGGATTCAGTGCGTACGAATTATTATTTGGAACTAGGATGTTGATCTCTGACATTGATAGTCAGACTTCAGTGGTAGAAGAAAAAAGCTTTGATATCAAAGACCGTTTGGCTATTTTGCAGGACTTAAACAAAACAAGAAAAGACCTGAGCAACATAAAGTTGAAACAACAGCCAACAACCACTGAAGAACCACCACCTGTCCCAGCAAGACCTGTCTGGATTCCAAAAGTCGGGGATCTAATCAGGGAAAAGATCGCGGTAAAGAAGGAATTTGGGCCTTCTTACAGAAAAGCAGTTCCTGTCTTGTCTGTCAACGGGACAAGATCAGTTGTGCTACCGCCACTTGCTGGAAAAAAGGAGAACCGAGTTGTATCCATCGACCTGGTAAAACCACAACATGTGGCCGATAACAAACAGTAGGCCAAGTGGACTCCCAATAAGTAGCAGAACACCAAGGTTTGCTACCAGTACAGAGGTCCTAACGAAGAGGCTCATCACATTCGAAACGCCTACAGAAGAACAACAAGGACTATGCAACAATGCAATAGAACTCAGACCTCTGAAAACCCAAATAAAAACATTTAGCAGAGACACACCAATCTATAATGAAGTACCAAGTGAAAATGCAAGAAACAGAAATCCTGAACCAATTGGAACAATTGACAGAACTGCATCCGGCTACTTCATAAACTTCGATGATTCCTCTGAAGGCTTCAGTGAATCAAAGACACAGCCATCATCAAAAACCTTTAAAAATAAATCTAAAGAACTTTTGAAACAACTGAAAGAAACATATCTGATTTCCCCATGGATTGAATTTTGGGTGGGTTTTGGTGCATTTATCCTCATACTTTGGCTCATCATGATACTAACTTTGGGACGCTTCATTGAGGGAAAATATGCAAAAATGGACACAGCAAGTCAGAAAATCAACTTGATCCTCAAACCACACACATCTTCACACATCGAGAAAAGAGAACTTTCTTCAGTCAACTTCACAGCCAATCCGATACCGGGTGGGGTAGCCTGGGACAACACTGACTATGAAATTTATGGTCCGGTCGAAATCCTGAAATATCCACACCAAATTAAGATCTCCTTGAGTGACTTTGTAAAACCAAGCTCATTTGCTGATGATTGGGACTTCGAAAGCATTGATAATATGATGTCTGACTTAGTAATGTCTGCTAAATTTACCAAACATGATTATTTGCAGGGTTCTACAAATTATGATAGTATGTACTGTTATAACCACTATGGTAACCATTTTTTACATAGATCTGCACAACCTAGAAAGGTTTTAAATTATAATCAATGGGAACATTGTGCAACCCCTCCAAAAGGAAGCTCAAGGACCTTCTATGACAAATATTCATACTTTTCAGGTTTTAACACAAGTAATGCTGAAGCATTCTATTTTAAATTGTCAAACAAGACAGGGACAAAGACCATGATAACCAACACAAAATTGATATATTCAGACTCATTCTTTGAACAAATGAATACTTTTGGTTTTGATTATTGGGACAAAAATGTTGAATTGAAAAGTGTTTGGGGTACAAAAGAATGGCAAGTGCAGGGTATAGAATCTTTGTTTAGAGCCTGCATGATCCCAGAACAAATGATATTTTTAAATGACACTGTTCAACAAACCACCTGTCTTGGCCTAGCCAAAATCAAAGACTTAAATAAACCGTCTATTCCAAAGCCAACAATGCTCAGCAATAGCTCTACAGATGAAGAGATAGACGTAAATTATGTATTAAACCAAAACAGAACACATCCTGATTGGAAAAAATGGTTGATCTGGCCCACAGATACTAATAACTGTCAAGACAGATTCCTGAATAAAACACAGGGGTTCAAAATGACCAGGCCAGACCCTAGATATCCCCAAAGACATCACCCAGGGATAATAACCACCTACAGTGTGGGCAAATTATGCCTTCAATGGCTACAAACTTCCACACTGGCAGAAATTAAACAACGCCTAAATTTCCTTACTGATGGTGCTGACTTGCGTGATTTCATAATGGGACCACGCAAACAGCGTCAAAAATGTTTCATAGCAGCCTCTGTATATGCAGCATACAATGAGGCCTGGAAGGTTACTCAAATTGAAACAGCAGAGAGAATACGGGAAATTGACCGTATTAATTTGGAAAAATCACTTTCTGTAGTGGACAATGGGTTAATGACTCTGTCCTCCAGAATTTTTTCTTTGGACAGCATTGTGTCTTCAGCAATCGACATATTGTCGCAAGACTTACTGTTATTACAACACGGTCAGTCACAATTGCGCTCTATTGTACAGCTTGGCTGGACGTTACAAAATCTGCGTTCAGGCTACGTGCCTTGGCGTTTAATCAACACAACGTCACTATTCCAAATCTTTAACCTTACTGATAGACAAATCAGTATGGCACAAAAGGGTGCTGATTATACAATCCTGAGCATTGAGAAACTCGAAAGATTACCAGTGACAATGTCAGAACGACCTGTCAGTGAATGGATAATACATGGGATAATAAATATTCCAATCTCAACCTTCAGGTTTCAATACTGCCAAAAACATATACAGGCTGGCATGTACGAGAAATTGGGAAAGGGGTACCTTAAAACAACATGGAACCTGCCCTATTCACATGCATGTGTCAGTAATAAAGGACAGAAAGTGTTTCTTAGTGGCAACAATTGTGCGATGTCACTAAGTGGCACACTTCTGTGTAACGGAATTAGTTTGCATGGAGCCTGTGAAGGAAATTCATACAACCTTTCATGTCACCAGCAAGGCGCACCTGAAACAGAAATAGAACCATTCTTTCAAAGACTCTATAATGGGAGTTACATTCTAATTGTAGACCGCAGATGTTGTAGTCTTATGCCCGGGACTCCTTATCTAGTAACTACGACTGCGAAGGTCAAGTGCTGTGGACGCTCGTTGTTCCCCAGCTCCTTTCCAGACAGGGAGGCAAGGGCATGGCCCAATTTGAAAATTACTTCTATTCGAATAGATACTTTAAGCAGAATGAAAACAGTGCTTCTTCAGACGCCTACAAGGCTCACGTCATCAAAAGAAACGTATGATCTACAAGTCGCAAGGACGACTGCAGAGATACATTCATTGTTATCGACTAATTCCCCCTTACATTTCGCAGAAATCCTGAATGAAATCTTAAATATTTCTGATACCAATGGGGTCTCAAAGGTATTTAAGACAGTATTTTCGATGGCATTAACACCATTCAAAGCCATACTGGGTATTTTTCCAGATTTCGTCCATTCGATTTTTGGCGGACTTCCCCTGATCTTGCGACTAATTGCAGGAATCCTATTCTTAGTCCTTATTTTTCGTTATGGCAACCCATGTCACAGACAAAACTCTTGCGACAAGGGAAGAAACAATCCTAGCCATTGGATACCGGGACCGGATATCAAAAATCCTGGGACTCTCCCGGCTTAGAGACCTGAACATGACTTAGTTTCTATCATTTCGACCAATGTGGCAAAGATGTGTTTTACCTGTATTAAGATGTCTGCTATGCGGAGAAGAATGCGTGTTAGACACCTGTCTGACGCTACAATCGGATGCGCCAATGGATGCAGAAACATTGTTGAGCCCGATCAAGGTTCATGCTTTGTGCTGCCCTCAAAGGCTACCAATCCTGATGACGGCATTCGTGGAAGCTTCACCACTACAATTGATGGGTAGTGAAGTTCAAGATGAAAGCAGCATCGATCAGGTACGACCTTCTGTCAGAAATGCAAATCAGAATGTCAATGGAGACAATCATGCGCACGAATGCATGATTACACCTATTTCCGAGTTAGTGGAACTTTCCCAGGAAGCTGTTGACAGCTTTTTCGAAAGCCTAAATGATATGATGTTCTCACCAGAGCAGAAATAGAGACTTTTGAGCAAGCTCGCACACGGCGTTCCCTGAATTCGGCCTTCAACTTTAAAAATAAAGTCACATGAACAATTTTCCCTCCAGTTCACGGACAGCAATTTTTCAGCAGCCCCAAAATCTTTTTGCATATTTTTCGGGACACTATCTTCTGCTTAAAGTAAGAACTATTCTTAGAGAACTAAGGTTTCTAAATTTTAGATAGCTTATAGACATTAGCTGCCCGCTGGTATGTTCACATATATATTTTATTCTGTGATGGAATGGTCTCGAACTTTTTTTCTGTATTAAGAGCCATTTCATGTGTAAATTCTCATATACCAAATAGCAATAATGTATACAAATGCGTGATTACTTTGGCATTATTCTACAGCTTGAGTGCATACAATACATATGACTGCAATTTTTCCGTATATTTGAAAATTTCAAAATGCATTTATGTATTTTGGGGTGGTAAGGTATACACTATACTCTATAGTATGTTGTACTATGTTATACTATGCATAGATTAGTAAATATGACCATAGTTAGCGTGGAGTGGGTGTGATGTATTCCTATAGGTTCTGAATCGATCCCCCTATTCCTGACCCTATTCTGGTTAAACAAACCAACAAGTTAACTAGCAGTCAGCCCATGAGGCAGAAAACCCACATGATGCAGATACCGTTATCTGACGCAGTCACACTACGGCACAGGAACGTGTTATCTGATTAGGTCATAACGCTTGCGATCTAATTAGACAAGCGATATTCCTCCAGCCCCTGATAAGGCATACGGAGTTCTCATAACAAATCAAACCTTTGACAACCTGGGCAAAACCCTGCGGCCATTATTTTGATTTCACCAAGAACTTCAGTAAAAGAATGTGCTAACGAGCAAGTCGTATGACATCCTTATTGACGTATCTATGTCCATCCTTACGTCAATCTCGGCACCTTAAAGGTATAAATATTACCGATATTGCCCTATGCAAACACACGCGTGGTGACGAGACGGAGCAGCCATACTTGCCGAAGCGAAGAGCAGAGCAGACCCCGCTGGTGCAGCCCCGCCTTCCTGACGCGCTGAGAGAAGCTGCTTTCTCCTGCCGAGAAATCCAGCACCGGCGTTTCTGGGTAGCCCTCGCAGGCAGCCTGGAATATCGAGACCAGAGACGAGAGATACCATCCCTCATTCAACCTACATTCCAGGTACAGAACTGAATAACCCCTCACAGAGAATTCTTTAGTTATTCACTTGGCAAAAACAAACTTAACTTAAACTGTAACTTTCTATTCCCGCCCACGTATTAGGCTTAGGTCAGGTACACGGGGTAGGCGTATTTAGAAACACCAGTTGAGTACGTTTAGTCAAATGTATATGTGTATATAATATATTTTATTCATTTTAAAACATCTTATGGCTTAGAAACCATATCAATGTTTTTACAGTATTATTTTATACTATTGCTTTTAATGTATGCACTTTACTTAACTATAAGTATTGCAATAATATCGATCCATTTCTCTTGTATGAGAAAAGAGACTGATCAATAAATAACACCTTTTTATTGAACAGGCCTGTCTCTTCCTTTTCTCTACAATCTGATGAGACTAAGAATGCACGTACTGACTGAGTAAAATAAATTGCCTTTTGTTCACACGACACTCGAGATATACTCTTGATTAGGGGAGAGCAAAGTTGTCATGTTCTATGGTTGTCAGAAACTAAATCCCTTCTTGTCTAATCAGGGAAGTTAAGTCCTCCTTGAACATTCGAGAAAGTTTCTAGTGAACTCTGAGCTAAGCTGGCAAACCCAAAACTTTAAGTCTAGTATCGACAGTAGTAGACCTAGTTAACGTCTGGTCTAGGCCTTTACTGCTGTAGGTATTATTCCAATGCGCAGAGCCTATTGGGATGATAGGAACTACACTACAACCCGACAAAGTTGCTTCCTTTTAGAAAATCTGGGCATAGCACAGCTCAATAGTGATATACTCACACTATGTTAAATAATAAAAAATATACAAAATATTAAAAAATTAAAAAAAAAGATTTTTTTTATTTTTTTTTTAGTAATATACATTAAGTGACTTAGAACAATTTCAACACACAAGAATACCCATGTTGGCATCTGTTTACGTATATATGTGGACTTTCCTGTCAGGAGTTCTACGCACGCCCCTTTCTCTGTAACCTAAGGGGTAAATATGGCTCTAGGCAGATTACGTTTATCTCTGAGACGGCCGTCTACAGATCACGTAATCATCGCCGTTCGGCATCTACTGATGTATATATTTCATCTTAATAAATTGTTATCACGTTCTCGTAAGCTCTCCCTGTAAAAGTGAACCTAGATAGGCACTTGTTTCCCTTATGTTTACTCTACATTACTACACGTTCTTAAATACATTTTAGATATTTTTCTTTTGAACTTATTTTTTTCTCCTTTATCTTCGGCAAATCCGCTATTTCTATGGAGGGCTCTCACTCGAAACGCTTATTAGTTCTAAGAATCGTATCACTCCGACAAATGCTCCACGATACAGACTTCTCATGAAGCAGCAGATACAGAGACATAGGCTAAGATGGCCGCCGTTTTCTTCCTGACTTGCCATATTCCATATACGGAACTCTCTGGCTTGTATTCTATGGTTGGTCAAAAGATACACACTGCTCGTGACCTCTTCATGCTCTTTTTGTTATGTTAATACACAAATTCTAAGGAGCAGGGGTTGGCGTCGCTCGTTATGTGTTTTTACCTCCACATCGGTTCGAAATACGGTGAAGGATATTTCAATTTCACTCGGGTACCGATAATTATGGTCATCAAACAGGTTGCAGGAATAATGGATTAACAGATTATCGAATGTCAGGAGTGGTGATTTATCGCAATCATGTACTAGGGGATCAGTAAATACAGGGGAATCCAGCTTTTCTAAACATACTACAAGATGGCCGCCACTTGTTTTGCGTAAGGCAATAGCGCAATGCCTTTACTTTTCGCTCGGTATTTCGGCGCGAAAATCTCAGGTGTTATCGCTTAATTCCGATTAACACCTGTATATAAGGACATGCATGAATCAGTAAGTTCGAACACAGCGTCCTTGCGGGTGTTTCGGCGGGACGAAGGCTTTGTGGATGGGCGCCGGCTGTTTTAATACGAACGGTAAGACTGTAGGTCTAAAACCCTTAGTGGCTTTTGGATCTGCCCTATGCTCCAATTCTTTTTGATTAGCATTCGCCTTAATAGTGGTCCTAGGCCCTTTTCTGTATTCTGGGCATTCCTATTACCAAAAACCAAGGGGAAGGATTACTTAACTTGATGAGCCATAGACTCAATACTTTGTTAAAACTAGATTAGCCCTCAGATTTTATTCTCTGTAGATCCAATTGCTGGTCTGAAGTATATTTTTCAGAAAGGGGTAGCCATCTCAGCTGTGCGCCCACACTCCAACTAGGTGATAGATCGCTTTTCAGTACTGAACTATGGAATATGTCTCTAAACCTTCCATATATGAAATAAACTAGCTGGTTATCTCAGAAAGGCTTGTTCATACAAGTTATGGATATTGACACACTTAAGGGCACTCAATATAGATCCATGGTCCCTCAAGTTTTCGCTATACTAACAGCAAACACCCTTTCTGTTTATTCTTAACTTGGCAGGCCTACTGGAATACAGTGCCCACATCCTCTTCCCAGGGACTTATAGGACCTTTTGTCCCTTGGTACTCTGTTAAATACTAGAGGTAAACATTTCTGTTGAAAAGGCTGTTTCCCTTCCTATCCTTAGTCTTCATCCACTAATGTAAATTCTTTTATACATATCCCTTATGTCTTTCAGAACGTGAAAAAGAGCTATAAACATATTAAGTTGTGAGATCATTCTTTCTCTATATTCATGAACCCTACAAATCCTTGTCCTCAACAAGCATATGAGTATACAGTAAGTTGTCATAATTCATTGGCCGTACTTTTAAGCGTCAGGTCTCCCTAGTCTCCCCATTAACTTGTAAGTTATTGAATCTGACCCCGTCTCTCCTTTCCTTTTTGTCCCTGGAGGTTCAACTCTGTCTGTCCGAAACTGAATGAAAAAACAAAAAATATATATACCAGACTGCACAATGGAATATTGAATCTGGGAAGACGTTCTCCGGACTCTTTGTTTTCTGCACATTTCCTTCTAAAAGGGAAAGACCACACTTATAAAAGGTAACTATGTTAACAACTGTTTGTCTGTGGAATGAAGGGTTTCAAATATTGCCTCCCCTCAATCCAGTCTCCCTTCCTCCTTCAAAAGAGTTAAGCCCATTCTTTGGGCAGTTCTCAGTATTAGTACACTTTGGATACACCTTCGAGCTAATCCCTCACACCATACTGTGTCTTACTCCTGGTCCGACTCTTGTTGTGCCCTACGTCTTGGCCTCTGGTTCCCCTTGCCTTGAGAATCCCCTATACATAAAATAGTTGGTTCAGCAGATACATCTTGAGCTATGTTAGCGTTTTGTTAATGAATTTCCAGCGATACATTTAGTATCCATTAAGTTTTCCCTGTCAGCATAAAATGTTCAGTGTCTGTTTAAGGATTCATTCCATTATAAATGTAAATATTGTATATATAATTATTTGTATATAACCCCCCATGTACATATAGGCCCTTGTCCATCATGTTTTCTGTGGTCCTATTTTGTTTGTCTGTACAAGCTCCAATGCCTATTTTTTAGCAATTTTAAAATGGTCTGTAATTGTCTATGTTGTTTCAGTGTCTGTTACCCTATGTATATATTAGAGTAATTGTTTGCTTGTATGTTTTTACCGACAGCCCTGAAGAAGTCCCAGCTTGGGACGAAACGCGTCGGCTGTACGTTGTATTGAATAATTGAAAATAAAGACTACTTGAAGATTATCAACATCTCGTTGACGAAAAACATTCTTTTTTGTTCATCAATAACATTTGAATCTGTTTCTTGTTCTTTGTGGTGCACCTTTGCGGTTGTTTGACTTGTATTTGGATTCCTTAAGGAATAGGCACAGTAACGATGGGTGTCAGTCAGTGTGCACACAATTCCCTTTAGTTATTTTTGGGCTATTTATTATTTTGGGGAAAAAGGTAGTTAGGTGCTGGCATTAGGAAGGGTCCATCGTTATACCTCTGGTGTTTATTTCTACATCACGGGTAGACCAGCTAGTCAGACCAGGGGTCAAGGAAAAGATGCTAGCAAACTGCTGTAAGACTTGCTTGCAGTCAACCTGCTGTTGGGGAGTGAGGGTGTCTTAAAAGACTACTCCATCCACTCACCCATCTTTTGGGCTGGCAGAGAGGAGATCAGGGAGAGGTTCACTCTCTGCTTCCTGTTCCTCATCAGTCATCATCAGCATGGTGATGTCAGCCCTGTCATGGTAGAGTTTGAGGCGGTTCACATGGATAACCCTTTTAGGGGTCCTGCTGGTGCCCAGGTCCACTAAGTAAGTGACCTTACTCTTTTTCTCCAGGATAGGGTAAGGGCCACTCCATCTGTCTTTGAGAGCCCTTGGTGCCACTGGCCCCAAAACCCACACCTGTTGCCCAGGTTGAAACTCAACCATGGCAGCTTTTTGGTCATACCAGTGCTTCTGCAGCTCCAGGCTGGCCTCAAGATTTTTGGATGCTTTATCCATGTACTCAGCCATTCTGGACTTTAGGCCAAGCACATAGTCCACAATGTCCTGTTTGGGGTCTTGGAGAGGCCTCTCCCAACCCTCCTTTACAAGACAAAGTGGTCCCCTTACAGGATGACCAAACAGAAGTTCAAAGGGTGAAAATCCCACTCCCTTGTGTGGCACTTCCCTATAAGCGAAAAGCAGGCATGGCAACAGGACATCCCATCTCCTTTTGAGTTTTTCAGGGAGCCCCATGATCATACCTTTCAGTGTCTTGTTGAATCTTTCTACAAGACCATTGGTTTGTGGGTGGTATGGGGTAGTGAACTTGTTCTGCACCCCACACTCCTTCCACATGTGTTTCAAGTAAGAAGACATGAAGTTGGTACCTCTGTCTGAAACCACCTCCTTAGGAAACCCTACCTGGGAGAAGACACCTAGGAGGGCCTTGGTTACTGCAGGAGATGTGGTGACCCTAAGGGTAATTGCTTCAGGGTACCTAGTAGCATGATCCACTACTACTAAAATGAATGTGTTCCCTGAGGCCGTGGGAGGTTCAAGTGGACCCACAATGTCCACACCTACCCTTTCAAAGCGTACCCCCACCACTGGTAGTGGTATCAGGGGAGCCTTTGGCTTGCCACCTGTCTTGCCACTGGCCTGACAGGTAACACAGGAGCTCACAAACTCCTTCACATTTTGGTTCATCTGGTGCCAGTAAAAGTGGCTAACCAACCTTTCCCAAGTTTTGGTTTGCCCCATGTGTCCAGCTAGGGGGATGTCATGAGCTAAAGCTAGAAGGAACTCCCTGTACTTCTGTGGCACTACCACTCTCCTGGTAGCTATAGGATTAGAGGTTCTTGCCTCATCATACAGTAATCCCTCTTCCCAAAAAACTCTGTGGGTACCACTGACATCTCCCTTGGCTTCTGCAGCTGCTTGCTGTCCCAGGCTTTCAAGAGTGGGGCAGTCTCGCTGACCCTGGCACAGCTCTTCCATAGTGGGTCCCCCTGGGCCCAGGAGTTCAGCCTGGTAAGGCTCAAGCTCCATAGGCTCAGTTGCCTCCAGGGTTTCCAAGTCCTCTCCTTGGGGAGAGGGATCCTGAGGGGCTGGCTGTGCAGAAGCTGGTTCCCAAGTCTCCTTGCTTTTTTTCTTGGTTGGTTGGGCCATACGTTCAGGCTCCAACCTCACTTGTTCACCCTTCTTTTTGCTCTGTGATCTGGTTTGGACACAGACCAGTCTAGGGATACACAGCATGGCTGCATGGGTTACTTACTCAACTTCAGCCCAGGCTGAGGTCTCCATGTCATTTCCAAGCAGACAGTCAGCTGGCAATTGTGGTGAGACCACTACCAGTTTCAGGCCAGTAACCTCCCCCATCCTAATGTTACCATAGCTAGGGGGTGTTGGGTGGTAATGCTGTCAGCATTGGTGACTGGGTAAGTTTTCCCAATCAGATATTGCTCTGGGGTAGCCAGCTTTTCCCTTACCATAGTGATGCTGGCACCTGTATCCCTCAGGGCTTCTACTCTAGTTCCATTGATGGAGGGGTATTGCATATATTTGTTACAGTTGGTTGGCCACCCAGCCACACTGGCCACCTCCATATTCCCCAAGCAGACTAGATTAGCCTGAGTGTATTCCCAGATTTGCTCTGGGCCATCTGTAGATTTACTGTCCCAGGAGTAGCTGGAATGGGTGCCGTAGGGGCTTTGTTGTAGGGGCAGTTTTTGTCTACAGTTAAATGGTCCAACTTCTTACTGTTGTTACAATAGGCCTTGTTAGGATCAACGTTTCTTCCCCTAAAGGGCTGAGGCACATAGGGAGTAGATTGGGACCCACCCACCTGAACAGGTTTTTGGGGCCCTTTGGAAGACTCAGACTTTTTATCTTGGGGATTCTCACCACCTTTCCCCTGGGGGGGGGGGGGGGGTTGTGACTACCTTCTTTTGGTCACCCCCAGTGGCTGTCCTTGTCACCCTAGTCTTGACCCAGTGGTCTGCCTTCTTTCCCAAATCGTGGGGAGAAATTAGACCTAGGTCTACCAAATGCTGATGTAACTTTTCATTTGTGCATTTACTCAAAATGTGTTCCTTCATATACAAATTATACAGTCCAGTAAAGTCATGCACATTGTGTCCAGTTAACCAACCATCCAGTGTCTTTACTGAGTAGTCTACAAAATCTATCCAGGCTTGGGTCTGGGTTTTGTGAGCCCCCCTGAACCTAATTCTGTACTCCTCAGTGGTGAGTGCAAATCCCTCAATCAGAGTCTTCTTCATGAGATCATAGGACCCTGCATCTGGCCCAGAGAGGGTCAGAAGTCTGTCTCTGCTGTTACCACAGAACAGTTCCCACAGGAGTGGCCCTAGAGAGGTTTCTTTAGCTGTCTGATATCACAAGCCCTCTCAAAGGCTGTGAACCACTTGGTGACGTCATCACCTTCCTCAAATTTAGGGAAAATCCCTTTGGGGATTTTAGGATCATAAGATTGCTCTCTATCCTTGTTTTTGGAATTGCTGCCACCAGAGATGGGGGCTAGGCCCATCTCTTTTCTTTCTTTTTCTAGAGCCAGGGGCCTGGTATCTAGGTCTAATCTCTTGGCCAACTTTGCTAGGAAGTTGTCCTCTTCACTGGGGCTTTCCCCAATATGTTCCCTGGGGACTAGTCCACCTGTGTGGTTCCAAGGTTCCCAGAGGATGATTCTTGGAGTCAGGGGTACAGGGACCCCCTCCTCCCTAGGAATGATGGGGGGATTATCAGTGTCATCCTCCTCATCCCCTCCTTCTTCCTCTGGCTGGGTGTCACCCTGCTAAGAGGGGTGGTCTTTTGCATTCTCAGCCAGGAGCTCTTGGAGCTTTTGTTTGGTTGAATGCAGACCTACAGTTATTTTCTTTACTTTGCATAGGGCCTTCAATTCTTTGAAGTCCAGGTGCAAGTAAGGTGTGAGGTCGAGTTCCTCCACCACGTTTGTATTATCTTCACTAACAGCTGGGTTCTGTTGAGACATTATAACCTGATAGTTCTAACCCTCTACCCTAGCTTGTATGGGACTTAAGCAAGGCCCTATCAGATTTTTAGTATTTTTGGAAAAGAACAATTTCAGAATTCTAAAGGCAATTTATGAGTTCTGTCCTGTGATCAGATGGTAACCAAGTAGTCCAACAAATGCAAGTTTGTATCCCACCGCTGATCCACAAATGTGAGAAAATGGCTCTATATATACTGGACTAGAAGGAAGTACAGTGTGTATAGAGTCCACCAACCCCAGAGGTATAACAGAGGTTAAAGTCAGAACTGACCTTACTCTCCAAAGTGGTAGCTTGGTCGAGCAGTAAGGCAGTACCAGAGGACAGTGTAAAGCATTTGTTGTACACACTCAGTCAGAAAAAGGTTTCACACACTCAAGAACTGAACTCCAGGCCAATTGTTGTTATATCCTCAGATATTGTTGTTTTAATTTTAGAACAAACAGTTATAAAAATATACTTTTCAAGGTACAAGTACTCTCATGTAAATACTTTGCAGAGGAGCAATAAGTTTGTACACACAATAATTACAGGATAGATAATAAGCAACACAGTTCTGAAACACACTCTAGCATTGAGCTCAATGGGTTCTTCAAAGGAAAGTACAGTTGATTACTTTATGGATTACTTTGGTAGTTCCAGGACTAGATCTTAGATTCAGTCCTGGGGTCTAAGCTGAAACCAGATTAGCAAAAACGTTTTAGTTACTGTGATGAATTTTCCTGAATATAAAGCTGTTTTAAAAGTTCACACTTAGAAACTTTTCAAGGTGATTCTGACAATGTTATGCAATGGGAGGAAATTCAGGTTACCTGTAAAGTACGATCGCGTTACTTTTGTAACCCAGCACTAGTCTCCTAGGGCCAGCACTGAGGGCATAACTCAAAATAGGTAGGTAATTGCGTTTCAGTATTTTGTACGATCTTTAAATAATATTTGCAGTTTTCAAAAGTATGAGTAATCAACAGAGACCACCTGAAAATAAATCAGTAGATATTCCGATGTTGTTGGAATATAGTCAGTGTGTTAAAATACCCCTCACACACCAAAAGGGCCCTTGGTGTCATGCTTCATCATCGGGGTCTTCCCGCCCCCGCTGCGGGACGGGGCAGTGCTGCGACAAGCGACTACGCCGGAGCACCTTTTTTTGTGAGTGCTATGTGAGTGAAATGAGGTGAGTGTCAGTGGGGTCAGGAGTGATACGAGTGAGAATAAAAAATACCTGGCCTAGTGTTAGAAAAAACTATTTAATAGGCACTGGCTGGTATCGTTGAAAAGGGTGAGGCGGAGGGCAAGAACGGGTTACTAGTCTTGCTCTCCTGTGTGGGTCAACATGTTTTGGGGCGACATGCCCCTTCGTCAGGACCGGGTATATAGATCCCCCTGTCACTCACTAATGTGCTCCCACAGATGGAGAGTGTAATGTATTATCAATGTGTATAGATAAACTTTATAGATACACGTGTAAAAGCTAAATCAGAAATACTGATGATATAGGCTTTTGAAATGAGGAGGCAATGCCCCATGAGCCAAGCTGGGCGAAGGGTACAGAGGGTCCAATCAACCCCAACACCTCAGTGCTTCCTCCTTCGTCAGTGGCTTCCGTGGTAAAAAAGTAGACACTGAAGAAATTTCATAGAAAAGCAGACAATGGGTCCTTATGGAGAAAATACAGGCTACTAGTAAACCCGCTAGGGAATACTTTTGCGGTTCAGTGCTGGGCTGAAAGGTACAGTACTGACTTCTCTCCTGATCACAGGTGAGTATTTTCGAATTCAGACTTTGGCTGATTTTATAGGAATATTTTCAGTTTTCAAAACTTCACACTTAAAAAAGTTTTGAGTCAAAATGGGTCAATGTTATCCAAAGGCAGGTAAGTGAATTACCGTTTTCCAGGTGAGTACTTGGTTGGTGAAGTTAGGGTTCTGGGCGTAGACTCAGGGGTCCCCCAGGGTCAGGTGAGTACAGTTAGTTCAGTCCCAGCGGCACAGGGGCGGCCGGGTGCAGAGGTAGGTAGGCACAATGTTATCCAATGAGGGAAGGGGGGCCTTCGGTTGGTGGCGGCTGGCTAGCAGGCCACGCGGCTCTGGGAGCTGGGCTCATGGTCACTTGCTCAGGGCAAGGGGGGAAGTGAAATAGGACAGAGAGGTCACAGCCAGTGGCACTTGGGCGGCTGGGTGCAGGGTGCTTTTGAGCCATCGGGCGCTCAATGTTATTCAAAGAGGATCTTGAAAAAGGTACAAAGCCTGCAGGCTCGGGGATGGTGACTCTCCAGGGGCAACCAGCACCTCAAGAGGTAAGTTGGGATCGTGGAGCACAGGTAGGTACCCCAAAGGGAGGCACAGGGGGCCGTGGGGACCAAGAGCAGGGGTGGCTTTGGGGGTCGGAAAAGCTTACCCTCGGCTGGTCGCGGTTGGGGTGGTTCTGAGTCTGCAGGCATCGGCTGGTTCATCGAGGAGGGTCATTGAGCACTGTACCTCGGGTCCCAGTTGCTGGGGGGACGTCGTCGTGGTCTTGGTTCGGGTTCGGGTTGGCCCGGCCCGGGCTCGGCTGGTGCAGAGTGAGCTGGTCCGGAGCTTCCTGGTGGGCACCAGGTGGGTTGTTACAGCAGAGCCTCTGCTGATTGGAGTCCCAATCTTCGAGAGGGTCAAGGCAGGCAGGTCCTCTGGGTGTCCCAAGGTTGCTGTCCGTGGAGGTTGCCGGGATTAGGCAGGAGCAGGTTCCAGGATGACCAGACCGGTAGGGCTGGGGCCAAGTCAGTTGTTGCTGTCCTGTTGTTAGCAGCTGCGCGGCGGGTCTTCTTCTTCTTGATCTTCTTTCTTCTTTTGATATCAGAATCTGAGGAAGGAAGGTTCAGGGAGCCCCTAAATACTAAATTTAGGGGCGTTACAGGTAGGGCAAGGGCAGGGACCAATGGGTCCCTGTCCTGGGGGGAGGACACCCCTTAGCCTGCTCCTCTCCTGTGGGAGGGGGGCAGGAACCTAGCTGGGATTGGACAGGGCTCCCCATCTACAAGATGGCCGTAGCCCGGGTCGTGCTTCACCTCGCCTCCTCCACCTGACGGGAGGGTTTGGCAAAGGTTGGCACACCCTCCTTCCTGACGTAGTTTTTCCCGCCAGTCTTCCCACCATAGTGGGGGTAGAAGGTATGGGGGTCCAGTTGCTGGGTACAGCAAATGGTCTGGAGAAGCTCTCAGAGGCGGTATGCCTTTGAAGCTTCCCCCTGTCCATCCTGGGCTGGAGACATATCACCTCGCCCAGGATGTGCATTGTTGCAGGCCCAGGAGAGGGGGGCTCTCCACCCAGGGGTCTAGCAACATGTCTGCTGTGTGGCAGCCTCTGCAGCCACTCAGCCCAGACATGGATTGTAGGTTCAGGTTTTGGAGGGCATCTCTAAGATGCCCTCTCGTGCATTTTACATTAAATCCCACACTGGCATCAGTGTGGGTTTACTGTGCTGAGAAGTTTGGTACCAAACTTGTCAGTCTTCAGTGTAGCCATTATGGTGCTGTGGAGTTCGTAATGACGACCTCCAAGCACCATATACTCTTAAATGGCATCACTGCACTTACAGTGCCCAGGGATGGCCCTGGGTACTGTAGGGGCACAGGGCTCATGCCCCTGTGCCCTCACCTCTGGCATAGGGCACCCAGCTAGAGGGGTTACGGAAGTATGGCAGGGCAGTGGGTTCTGTAGGCATGGCACACAGGGATGTGTGCCATGTCGACTCTTGTTTTAGTTCTGTACTGAGGGGCAGATTTATGAGGCACTTGCGCCACGTTTACGCTGCTGTTGCGTCACGCAAGGCGGCGTAAACGTGGCGCATCCCTACGAACGATTTACAACGTGACGCATCTAGGCAGATGCGTCACGTTGTAAAGCCCTGCGCCGCTTGTGGGTGTTCCGGCGCAGGGTGGGCGTTCCGGGGCAGGTGCGCCTCGCAAAAGTGGCTGAGTGAAATCTATAAGATTTCACTCAGTCACTTTCAGGCCAATGCTGCGTCAAAAGCCTGCGCCTGCTTGAAGCAGGCGTAGGTCTTGACGCAGCATTGTGGAGATGGGGCACCCCCGAGCCTTGCTGGAGCTGCGTCGTGCTTGCGACGCAACTCCAGCAATGCGTCACCTTTACGGCACAGATGCGTCACGCATCTGTGCCCTTTTTGCCCCATGGTGCGCCGCATCATAAATGCGGCGCACCATGGGTGGCGGAGCTGTGGCGCACTGTGGCGCATGTTAACTGGCGCATCCCTGGGGATGCGCCAGTTAACACAAATCTGCCCCTTAGTCACTCAGCCTGCAAAGGCAGTGTGTGGGTGTCAGGGTACAGGGCCCTGAGGGTGGCACAATAAGTGCTGCACCCCTCAGGGGTCTCCTCTGGTCACCATGCCCTGGATACTTAGGGTACCATTTACTAGGGACTGACAGGTGGCCAGAGGTGCCAATTGGGTATTGTGTTTCAGCATAGCTTTTCTCTTTAGGGAAGGAACACAGGCCCTGGGTACCTGATTGGAGTAGTGTGGCTCACTGGTTAGAGGCGGCAGACGCGGGAGCAGAAGTCAGCCCGGGACCAGGGTTCAATTCCTGACGCGGCAGGGTCGTGGACTTGGGTCAGCGGACTCTCTATTTCTCGCTTCGGTTCTTACTCTAATCAGGGGTTCCAATCGGCAACTCTGGGCATTAGCTTGCCTAATCTCCACAATGGTCCCATCAACTCCGGGGATGCCTGGCTCTACCTTGGGGACTCCCAGCAGGGACCATCCCACAGGGAAAGCCAGGACGGGTTCCCCAGAGTTATACAGCGCCAGGAGACCTACGGACGGGTAGCAGTGCGCTTTACAAGCTCAAATACATTTACATTTACATTTACACATTGGCAGGGACCTAGGGCACACTGAGTCAAGCACATCAGCAGTTCAGAAAAAAGTGGGGGCATACCAAGGCAAGAAAGATGGCACTTTCTCACAGAAGCCAAATGAGAGAGAACTCTCTGATTGGTTATTGGATGATTAAATCCATCTGCACCGGGTCACGGACATGGATGGTGCCACCAATTAATTATGCACAGGGCAGATAGATAGTTGTGCTTTCCCTGCACAGAGTGGAGCGAGGAGACCGCTGAACTGACTCTGAGACTCTGACTCATGCGGCAACCGGCCCCCTGTCAAAAAACCGGCCCCCACCCAATTCAGGCTGGCAGGGGATTGACCGGTGCCCGGAATTACGTGTCCGGCCCTGGTTCTCACAAGGATCAGTGTCAAGACTGATCTGCATATGGCTGGGTACAAACTGGGGTGGTGTGGTGAGCAAAAGAATGATGGATTTAACCCAGATCCTGGTGACTGGGAATGAATGTTTGCATTGTCCTACAATAGTTTCTTCTGCGGATATTGGGGCAATGATCTCTGGCTCTATTTCTTGCTCACTCTCGAACATATTACGGCAATGGTGATGGTGACAGACTATTTGCTGTTCTACATTGCCTGCTGATTACAAACTGTTAAGGAAGATTTTGCAGAACTTTCCTGCAAACAAATTTGTATGATGCTGATTCATCTGGCTTCTTACCCGAACTGATGCATATGCTATATGCGATTGTGATTTCTTCCTTCAGGGACTACTCGAACCAGCACAAATTATCCCTTTACTGAACTCTTGAGCATTTGTTACTTATTTGGTCCTTTCTTTATTTGTCCTAATATTCTAGGCAGTCTATTGATGCACTTATTTTTCTAATATCTGATAAACTAAACTGATTTTACTACTTTGACTCAGCTGTCATGTTTTAGCCTTATATAAGTGAGAGTGCATTTCTAACTTGGGCATAATGACTAGGAGAGATCCCAATAGAGAGATCTTAGAGCATTGAATTCTAATGTTATTCATTTTTGTAGCATTATCTGAAGTGTTGGTATGTATGATTTTGGCTCACACTAAAGGGAGTGGTTGGACTGTCTTCACACTATCCTTCCCGCTGGACCAGGAAGGACATACTTGTTTGTGCGTGCAGGCTTCTAATACCTGCCCAACAATTCATGATGTTGTGCAGCATCAGCATTAGATATATTGGTTCATGCAAATATTGGTTTATGTAGATGAGTTTGTAATATCAGTGCATATTTTTAGATACAAGAGAATGGTAGAAGGGGATACAGAGTGGCAAAGGAGGACACTCAAATTGCATAGCAAACCAAAAATGATTTGTTTGACTCATAATTTTGTTAAAGGATCACAGATCCAGTGTTGCAATGTAAAGTCATTTTATTTATATATTAACCCCTTCGATGCGTCGGACGGCCGGGGGCCGTCCGACGTTACGGTGGGCGTGGGCCGTCCGAAACACGCCCACCTTTTATTTCGCCCACACCGCGGCAGAATTTCCGTTAAAGGGTTAAGGAGTTTTATAAATAGTGCTTCTGACAGCTCTACAACAACTGTCCCGAAGAGCAGGAGGATACGGCCCTCCTTCTATTGGATGATGCTCTACTCTGTGCAGTCGCAGGTTTGCCGCTGGCCACCCCTCGGCAGGAGAACAACCTGAAACTGGCCATCTCTCTCGTGATCAGTGTCAAAGCCTGTTGCAAAGCTCCCCTTGTACAGTTACAACGAACAGCAGAGATCCCCCTACTGGCCTCTGAGTGCCATCACAGATAAGCTACCCCTGGAGCACTGATCTTGGCCCCAAGTGCTGGTGGTGGTTAGCGCTGCCATCATAATTTTTTATGATCAGGGCCATTTGGAGTAGAAAGAGAACCAGAAAGGCTAAGATGTGTGATGTTTTGAACATCAATATTGATAAAACGGAATTGACACCTGTATGGCAATATGACGACAATGACTGTACAACATAGATTGATTCCAACAATCCACAAAGTGCCTTTTGGTGGAATAAAAATGGACATTTAACATCATGAAGTAAAGAAAGACGTGTGCTGACAGAATACAAAATTAATAAGTCAGATAGTCAGAGGGATCAATATTTAATTGTGATGGAAACTATGGCCATATTTATGACCCTTGTGGCAAGGGGCAGTGCAGCAATGCACCTAGCTGCGTTGCCCTGTGTCACAGGGAAAGGGGCAGGAATGCGACTTATTTGGTGCATTTCTGTCCTTTTCACTTGCCCTGGCACCGTCTTGGCAGCCTCGTACCAACGCAGGCTGTGTTGTATGCAGGATTGTTTTTGTGCAGGAAGGAGCACCTTCCTGCACAAAACAATCCTGAGAGGCTTCACACATAAGGAGCAATAAAGCTATTTGTCCTCATTATGCCTGGCCTGGAGATGTGTATCTTTTTTGGTGCATTGCCAAATTTACCAGGTTTGGTTAATCTGGGAATACGTAGAAACCCATGGGAGTTGTGTGGGAACCCCCACACAACACATATGGAGCACTTCCCATGCTCAGTGTATTGCAAAACAGCAAGTTGCACTCCTTTGCATTAGACCATATTTCTGAAGCCATTTAAGCCACGCTAACTGGCTTTGTGTGGTTTTAAAAATATGACTTCAGGTTTGCGTCGCCCTTGCAAGGGCGGCGTAAACCGGGTCATAAATAAGGCCCTACATCGCAGAAAAGTGCTTTGCCTTAAATTCAACACCGTAGTGGATAAGCACAGGGAGCACGAAGATATATCGTTTGCTATTCGCTACAAGAAACCCCGACATTGGCCTGGTGTTTAGGCCAGTATTAATGAGTCTGTTGAAATTCATTTAGGGTAATAAATAGTTGTTTTCAAACTCTTTTAATCCAATCCATTTATGTGGGTTTGTGCATCCTATTTATGTTTTCAATGTAGATTATAATAAAAATTAAATGAAAATATATACAGGATACAGAGCTGGGTATTTCTCTTTCGTTACTTCTGAACTATACGCAGAAGGAAAACATAGCTCCATGACAGGTATGGTCCATGGTGAGAGGCCGCATAGGTTATTCTTCGATATGCCACCACTAATTTTAATAGCAACATATTTTCCCGACTGGTGGTTTAAGACGACGTAAATGTTCTGGAAAGGAAACGTAGACGACTGCATTTGTATTTGCTATGGTGAGTGGCAATGTAAATCCATCATGTTCCATGAGATTTAAAGGTTTGAGCTTTTCCGACCCACGTGCTCCTTCATCGAATGCTGCAGCTGTTAGATAGGGAAGAGGATGCGCGTCTTGGAGCACAGTAAAGAAAGCACGTTCCTTTCAACCTGTAATGAAAGATTAGCGTTTAATAGCTTTTTTCTGAGAGGACATGTGCACGTGAACTTTTAGCGCCACTCATCCTTTTCTGATTACCAGGTGGAGACAAACCCTGCAATCAGTCGTCAGTCTTTCGTGTCAGAGTCTGGTAATTGAAGGAGGATGAGAGGCTGAGCTGATTCGCCTCGGCCAGGAAGAGTGAAAGCAGTCAATGCTATTGTCTTTCTCCGCTCTCCTAAAACATTTGATGGCCCTTAGTTTCATTAAAAAAGCGAATGAATCTCATTCATAATTGACCAACCTGAACTGCAATGAGATTGTTCCAAATGCCACACAGGAACTTTAAATGAAATGCAAATTGCATTATTACAAATGTTTTTTTCCTTCTGTTGAAAAATGATTGTTATGATAATTTTAGATTAGCAAACCAAATTCAGGCTTTTTAAATGTTTGTGCCGTTAATTATCACAAATAATAATCATGAAATGTATGCCTTCCTTTGCATCTAGACATTTACTAATCAGGATAGGGTACATATTAGGAGAGTGGTGACATTTTCCATCTATGAATACAGACTGGAGTTAAGGCTCCATGGAACACTTGCACGAAGTGCTTGCAAATTCACAGCTGGTCATATTTGATGCACAGCGAGTTCATTAAACCCAAGTGAAGTGCGAAATAACAGCACAGTGGGAAGCAGGCGTTACAACGCATTGTGAATATCTGTGAGATAAGAAATCAGGTTTCGTATTAGAAATCTGAAAGTTTTGACAATCAAAAAAAAATATATTCACAAGAATCATAGATACTTTAAACCATTGCACAACGGAAAGCTGTGTTCCTAGTGGTCTATTTTCTAAGCCTAAAATTCAAATTCCATGAAAGAATTAGTGTCACTTTTAGTCAGGGTCACCTTTTTAAAATAATAAGGGCTGAGGCCCAAAGTTTTATTCAAAAGTCCAGGACGCGCACATGCACATTAGTGTACCGAATGATTTGATTCCGCCTTATGCCTCTTCACTCCACAGCCACGTAATCCCTGCCTCTGTATCTCAATTTTCCAGGTTCTTTTTTATCCGTGATCTCACTTTTTATCATAGTTTTTAAGTTTTTCTATTCCTCTTTCTTATCGCTTGCCCTGGAATAAAATTTTGTTGAGGAAAATTAAGTGCTGGCCCAAAAAATGTATTTCTGGTGAAACCACTGGTTCAAATAAGCAGTGCTTTTACTAGAAAGTGACCTTGCTCGGTTTAAACCAAAGTGACTCCACCAAAAACTTGCTGTTAGACCTGGAATCCTTGACGTGGTTTTCCCTCATTGTTTTCCCTCATAACTTTTTGCCTTAAACATCCCTGTTAATTGATATTGTTATTGTTGGCTTTATGACTCTGAGCACTTTACCACTGCTTACACCTATTGGCATATTTAACTTACTTGTAAGTTCCTAGTAAACTAACACTACCTGTGCCCAAGGCCTGTAAATTTAAAGTGGGCTCGCCTGCAGCACTTATTGTTTCACCCACTTAAATAGCACTTTAAACAGGTCTCAGGCCTACCATTGCAGCCTGTGTGTGCAGTTTTAAATTGCCTATTTGATTTTGGCAAAATAAGCCTTTTGCCAGGTCAAAACCTTCCTTTTAAATACATGCAAGTCATCCCTAGGGTAGGCCCTGTACAGCCCAGAGTTCAGGGTAAAATGTGTTTACAAATTAACATATGTACTTTTAAGTCTTAACTGTCCTGGTAGTAAAAACATCTTACATTTGTTTTTTACTGCTGCAAGGCCTAACTCTCTCATAATATTACATTGGAGGCACCTTATTACAGTTCGTACACTGTAATTTCCAGATGGGAACTGATCATGTTTGGTGTCTTTGCCATAGTAATGAAAAATGCTAACTTATGGTGAAATTGGATTTTAAATTCAAATTCTAATAATTCCACTTTTAGGAAGTTGGTATTTTCCTGCATTAGCCATTTGTTACCTGCAGCTTGTCCCCTGTCACATACATAGGTGTAGTCGGTAGTTAGGCTTTGTGTATTCCGCCTTTAAATATTTGTAAAAGATGGAAGGAGAATGAACAAATAATGAACAGTGTGGCGAAGAACAAGGCAGCAGTTGCCTTAAAGTTGAGTAGTTTATTGATAGGAAGGTGAGCGGGAACACTTCAACCTCGCACCTCAGCTTCTCCATGTTGACATTCCCCAATGGTTCTCCCCACGTTCTATTGTCCCCAACATTCCATCTACAGCCAAGTGATGTCACAACCAGATGGTTTCTAGAACCATCTGGACTATGCCAGTAAACACCACACATCTTCCCCTTATACAATTGTTATTAAAAATGGTAACAAAAGGCGGGGCCTATTTACAACAATACACTGGATGCAGAAGAGTAAAATGACCAATAACTAGCAAGAAGCATGTCCAACATGGCAACATGGCAATAGGCAACGTGACTGGCCAGCTAATGTGGGTAGGTCCCTGTTGACCACTTGAAACTTGCACCTCTTCATCACGTGCTATCACGCTGCTGTGTGATTCTTCCATACCACCAAGCTCAACTTGTGTCATGTCACTTCTACTCAACCCTTCCTCTTGTTGTTCATTATCACCAGAGGTGCAGACCAGTGCTTCTACCTTGGACCACAGCCAATTTTCATTCTCCCTTCCCAAATTGTCATTGCATTTCTACCACATAACTTTGCTGCATTTGGCCATTCTATTCAAGTGCCAGTTTTTTTTATCACTCAAATGTGCACAGCATGAGTAAAATTCTCTAACCTGGAGGGTATCATAGTACTTGCTACTCCCTTTCCTGTGGTTATTACCAAGCTTCACCCTGAACCACTCCACCACTGTCCACTTTGCCTCTTTCAAACCATGTTTTTTATTAAACTATTCTGTGTAGATTTTTTTAGCCTTCAGGAGATTCGCCTTAACCACAGAAGTAGACCATCTGATTTGAAGTTTAAGGTCCATCCAAGCTGTGTTGTCTCTAATAAAGGGCTCCCTCCCCCTTTAGATCCTGAAAGTATCGTTAGGGGTTATGCGGGTAGTCCCAGCTGTTTTAGTAACCTCCTTCTCCCAGTTCCTCCCAGCATTGATTGCAGCTTGAAGGGAGCCCATAATAATTTGATTGAAGTGTTCTACGGCTCCGGTACCAGCAGGGTGATAAATTGAAGTGTGTTTCGCTTTAATTCCATTTCTAGTTAAAAATGCCTTCCAATTGTCAGAACCACACATTATGTTCTTGGGAATACCTTCTGTTAAACAGATGCTGGTTAAAAAGTGAAAAAGGGAAGATGAGTCCACATTTTCACATACAACAAATTCTGGCCATTTTTAAATACCTATGCAATAAAACAATGAAATATTAAGGAACACCTCATAAATTCAGAATGGGACCCAATATGTCCATGGAGAGTTCATCCCAACGATTCTCGGCCATTTGTACTCCCTGAATGGAGGTCTAAAGATGATCAATGACTTATCAGCACTGGCACAATATGCACACAATCTTACATCATTCTCATCATCTTTGTCCACACCAGGCCATCAATAGGAAGACTTCACCATTCTCTTGCACTTGACGATACCTAAATGTCCCTTGTGCATAATGCTCAGTATGCGATCCCTAATGCTTTCAGGGGGAATCACTCCATCTGCTCTCAGAAGGAACCCTGCATCAATGATGGACAATTCGCTTCTCAATTCCCAAACTGTCTAATGCTCATTGGGTAATTTGTTTTTCTCTGGCCATCCATGCATTACATAACGCTTTAACTCTTTCAAGACATTGTCAGAGACGTACACTGTTTTCCATTCATCGGTACAAAAGGGGGTGGTGATGGACGGAGCATCAGAACCAATCAAACACTCACACCCAGTCAAAAGATCTGGGTTTGATCCATCACCGTACTTTAGCCCACTCTGCCACCCCAGTTCAGACAAGGCTATATGCAAATCAGTCTGACCCTGTGCCTCATGGGAACAGTCCAGCCCGAACTGCCAAGCCATGCCTTCCCTGGACCGGAAACAAGCTTCAGAGGACCGGTTTCTGGCATTCCAGCCGTCTTCAGCCCGGCTTGCTTGAATCCAGTGGCAAAGTGAGCAAGGGACTCACGTCTGAGCATACCCTGCCACACTTATAGCGGCCAAAAGTGGTACAAAAGGGGGTGGTGATGGACGGAACATCAGAACCAATCAAACACTCACACCCAGTCAAAAGATCTGGGTTTGATCCATCACCGTTCTTTAGCCCACTCTGCCACCCCAGTTCAGACATGGCTATATGCAAATCAGTCTGACCCTGTGCCTCATGGGAACAGTCCAGCCCGAACTGCCAAGCCATGCCTTCCCTGGACCGGAAACAAGCTTCCAAGGAACGGTTTCTGGCATTCCAGCCGTCTTCAGCCCGGCTTGCTTCAATCCAGTGGCAAAGTGAGCAAGGGACTCACGTCTGAGCATACCCTGCCACACTTATGGTGGCCAAAAGCAGTACAAAAGGGGGTGGTGATGGACGGAGCATCAGAACCAATCAAACACTCATACCCAGTCAAAAGATCTGGGTTTGATCCATCACCGTTCTTTATCCCACTCTGCCACCCCAGTTCAGACATTCATCAGCAATGATTACATCCTCCATCTCTTCAGTAAATGTGACACTGTATTCTTCCCATTCATTGCGACAATACTCATCCAATAGCTGAGGTAAATGGTTCAAGTTGTCAGCTACTTTTTCCCCTGTAGTCAGGTAAGTACTCTATGTCATACACATAGTCTAATAGCCTAAGATACATTTTTGCAATGGGAGGAGTCGTTTCACATTGCCGCCATAGGTCAGAACCATGACCAAAGGTTTGTGGTCTGTTCTGAGAATGAATCTCGAGCCCCAAAGGTACTGCCTGAATTTTTCCATTGCCAATGGCCAGCATTTCTTTTTTTTTTGATGACTGCGAATACTTCCACAGAAGGAGTAAGCAAACTGGAAGCGAATGCTATAGTAGTTTCTAACCCCTCACAAGATACTTGAGTCAAGACAGCACCCAATGCTTTTCTGCTGGCATCTGTAGTGAGTACACTAGGTGCCAAAATGTCAAACCCCTGTGGGGAAATGGCATTTAAAATATCCAATTTTATATTCTCAAACTCCTGGTTAACTTCCGAGTCCCAAATGAAAGTTTTTTTATCTTTCAAAAGTTGACGCAACCCATGAGTCTTGGTTCCAAAATTCTTTACAAGCTTACTGTAAAATGTTGCTAGTCCCAGGAAAGGTCTGATTTCTTCTTTCATCTTGGGGGCAGGTGCATAACTAATTGCTTTTATTATGTCTTTCTTGGGTGTCATACCCTTCCTGCC
Source organism: Lissotriton helveticus (assembly GCF_964261635.1). Classification (NCBI taxonomy): domain Eukaryota; kingdom Metazoa; phylum Chordata; class Amphibia; order Caudata; family Salamandridae; genus Lissotriton; species Lissotriton helveticus. The sequence continues at coordinate 199,394,290 of NC_136060.1, forward strand.
CACTTCATCCCCCAAGTAAGTTACAGACCGAAGAACAAATGTACCCTTTCCCTACTCAGCTGTAAGGCCATTTTCTGCTAGCCTTCTCAATATCTGTCTAATTTTTTTAATCGTGCTCTTCTTTGTCCTCGCCCATGATTAGTATGTCATCTTGAAAGTATGTGACACATTTCAAGTCTTTAAATAGCTTGTGCATGCCCCTCTGAAAAACAGCAGCAGCTGAGGCCAAGTTGAATTGCATGCACACACATCTGTAACACCTGAAGGGTGCAATAAATGACATGAACTTCTTACATGTAGGACGTAGGGACATTTGATGATAAGCTGCTGTGAGGTCAATGGTTGAGAACCATTGAACCCCTTTGGTCTCCACCAGTAGTTCATTGATCTTAGGAAGTGCAAACTTATCTATTACAATGTTCTTGTTAAGCTCCCTGAGATCAATGCATAAACGGTTTAGACCGTTCTGTTTACTCGCGACAACTAAGGGGGCAAGCCATTCCGCACTTAATAAAATATAGAGGTTAAAAATATAGATGAAAAAATATAAAATGCAAAAATATTGACTCCCTATAATTAAAGAGGCAAGTACAAAAATATTGAAAAAAACATCAATGTTAAAAATATAGTTCTGCAAAATATTGATTTATATATAGATATATATATATATTTCTTTTTACTGCTCCAGATTTTCACCTCCTCCGTGCACTCCCGTGTGGGGGCTTTTCGTGGGTGGTGCGCCCGCAACTATGACTGCTCCAATCTCTGTGTAATTGCTCACACACAAAGAAAGCACTCACGGTGGTGAATCCAAAGATTTTATTCGGGACTCACGGTATCCAGACGCATTTTGTCTGACTTCTTTATCGATGGTAACATGGCGAGCCTGAAAAGGCAGTTTTTTATGTCAATTACAATTTACATCAACAATGAGAAGGGACAACACCATCACTATTGGCGGACATCTTGTAATGTGCAACAAACTTTGATATACATTTATCAACACAATTCATCAGAAACGTCGTGAAAACTACATAAAATCACAGCCCATTATTTTCTAACTGTCATTTAGCCCACAGATGTCCTTGTATGCCACTTCTAATACAATTAACACAAATCGTGCATTTTCTCATAAATATAGCCCTGAATGGGCCCTCATCCCGACCATTTCCTCTTTTTCTTTTTCTTCTTTACAATCTCATCTCAGTGTACCCGTCATATTTCATAATCTACTGAATCATATTCCTATCCACCACATTACTCCAAATTACCATTTTAAAATATTTGCAAAATTTCATCATGTCACAAGGAACAAATCCTAATGCAGATTCCCTCTGCTACCATGGCCATGGAATTACACAGTTACTCCCCCAAATGTACAGCAAGTTCCTCATGGGAATTCAGGCTGCCAGGTACTTTGGTTTGAAGATCAATAATGTACCTGTATTCTAGTCTTCTTAGACTACTCACCCTATCCCCCCGTCTTGGATTTACTGGTACATGATCTAAGGCAAAAAAGGTTAGAAGGGATCTGTCGCCATTCTGTTGTGCTTTAAAATGGCGTGCAACAGGGTATGTCATGTCTCCATTATTAATTGCCCTTGCAAGCTCCAGGACACATATCTTGGTCTGATGGATGGTGCTCCCAATATACTTGAGCCCACAAGGACATACAGGACAATACAATGTATAAGGGGTACTACATGTGAGGATTTATTCTGCCGGTCTACTCCGCCGGCGTGCGCGCCACTCTCCAGGGGTCCGCCTGAAGTTCGGAAGGAGTTTCGTGGCATAATTGAGATATATATATAGATATCTATATATCTATATATATATATAGATATATATATATATATATCTATATATATATATAGATATATATATCAAAGCTACCTCGGTTTGCACCTACTTCGCGCACTCGAAGAACGGGTGCTTTCGCGGGCGGTGCCTCCCGCAGTAAATTGAAGCTCTGACTCGCCTCGTATTTAGAAGAAAAGAGAAAGAACTCACAGTAGCGGGTTCATAGTTTATTATAAAACCCACAGCGACCAGACGCATTTCGGCGTTTTGCCTTCTTCGATGGACCATCTCTCTTCAACGTTACATAGATTGCAAAAGAAGGAATATTGGAGCTGCCTCAAGGCTTTGAAAACTTTCCTGGTAAGGAATACTTCTGACCCGCCCTTCTTGGTGAGGCGATCGGAGCGGTAGAGGTATTTCACCTCTCTTAGTGGCAAGTCTGCCCCTGCTCTATATCGGCGTCACTTTTGAGGGGCTGTGACGGTATTAAGGAGACCGGAGGAGCAGCTTTCTGAAAAGGAGTGCGGGCATATTGACAACGAGCCCTGCAGACTTTGGCTAGCCTCTCCACTACACCAGCCCTTTTTGCCTCAACATATGGCATTCTGGGAGTTGTGGTGCAACGATGTTCGTGAAGCATTGCAACAGGTGGCCTGAATACCAAGGGGGAGGAGCAGAGCAACATCGGCATCATAAAGCAGCAGGAAGCTCAGACCGGGACATTTGGTCGGGTGTAGGGCGCTGAGGAAGGCGGATAATGCCGAAATGCATTCGCCGCCACCGGACCCTGTTCTCCATGAATAAAGCCTCTCCGAAGTACTTCTCCTTTGTGGTTGTTGCCTTCTTCCGTGTGTGGAGGGCGTTTGTGGATATATATATTTATATATATATATATATATATATATATATATATATATATATATATATATATGAAAGCTCCTCGTGCCCCTCAGCAACAAGAACGCACTCCGCACCAGCTGACAACCAGGTCTTTAATGGGTAAGGGCGAGAACAGGCAAAGCAATGTTCTTTGCAGTTTTCAGCAAGTCGATATAGCCTGACGCGTTTCAGCGCTAGATGCGCTTCCTCAGAGGCTCGACAAAGTTGAATGTCCATATTACCACGCACTTAAATTCCACTCGAAGGTCCGCCCTGTATAGGGCCGCATTGATTCTTGGGTTATGTAGTGCGTAGGCTGCTGCAAAGTTTGGAGATACAAACCCTGGATGGGCCTCGCTGAGTCTGCCCGCCCATGATCCCTTAAGCTGATGTCCCATAATCACGGCTCTATGAATATCCAGTCGCATGGCCCCCAGTGATCGAGGGATGGTGCGCTCTTCACGGCAGGGACCGCCGTGTATAAATGAAAGCTCCTCGTGCCCCTCAGCAACAAGAACGCACTCCGCACCAGCTGACAACCAGGTCTTTAATGGGTAAGGGCGAGAACAGGCAAAGCAATGTTCTTTGCAGTTTTCAGCAAGTCGATATAGCCTGACGCGTTTCAGCGCTAGATGCGCTTCCTCAGAGGCTCGACAAAGTTGAATGTCCATATTACCACGCACTTAAATTCCACTCGAAGGTCCGCCCTGTATAGGGCCGCATTGATTCTTGGGTTATGTAGTGCGTAGGCTGCTGCAAAGTTTGGAGATACAAACCCTGGATGGACCTCGCTGAGTCTGCCCGCCCATGATCCCTTAAGCTGATGTCCCATAATCACGGCTCTATGAATATCCAGTCGCATGGCCCCCAGTGATCGAGGGATGGTGCGCTCTTCACGGCAGGGACCGCCGTGTATAAATGAAAGCTCCTCGTGCCCCTCAGCAACAAGAACGCACTCCGCACCAGCTGACAACCAGGTCTTTAATGGGTAAGGGCGAGAACAGGCAAAGCAATGTTCTTTGCAGTTTTCAGCAAGTCGATATAGCCTGACGCGTTTCAGCGCTAGATGCGCTTCCTCAGAGGCTCGACAAAGTTGAATGTCCATATTACCACGCACTTAAATTCCACTCGAAGGTCCGCCCTGTATAGGGCCGCATTGATTCTTGGGTTATGTAGTGCGTAGGCTGCTGCAAAGTTTGGAGATACAAACCCTGGATGGGCCTCGCTGAGTCTGCCCGCCCATGATCCCTTAAGCTGATGTCCCATAATCACGGCTCTATGAATATCCAGTCGCATGGCCCCCAGTGATCGAGGGATGGTGCGCTCTTCACGGCAGGGACCGCCGTGTATAAATGAAAGCTCCTCGTGCCCCTCAGCAACAAGAACGCACTCCGCACCAGCTGACAACCAGGTCTTTAATGGGTAAGGGCGAGAACAGGCAAAGCAATGTTCTTTGCAGTTTTCAGCAAGTCGATATAGCCTGACGCGTTTCAGCGCTAGATGCGCTTCCTCAGAGGCTCGACAAAGTTGAATGTCCATATTACCACGCACTTAAATTCCACTCGAAGGTCCGCCCTGTATAGGGCCGCATTGATTCTTGGGTTATGTAGTGCGTAGGCTGCTGCAAAGTTTGGAGATACAAACCCTGGATGGGCCTCGCTGAGTCTGCCCGCCCATGATCCCTTAAGCTGATGTCCCATAATCACGGCTCTATGAATATCCAGTCGCATGGCCCCCAGTGATCGAGGGATGGTGCGCTCTTCACGGCAGGGACCGCCGTGTATAAATGAAAGCTCCTCGTGCCCCTCAGCAACAAGAACGCACTCCGCACCAGCTGACAACCAGGTCTTTAATGGGTAAGGGCGAGAACAGGCAAAGCAATGTTCTTTGCAGTTTTCAGCAAGTCGATATAGCCTGACGCGTTTCAGCGCTAGATGCGCTTCCTCAGAGGCTCGACAAAGTTGAATGTCCATATTACCACGCACTTAAATTCCACTCGAAGGTCCGCCCTGTATAGGGCCGCATTGATTCTTGGGTTATGTAGTGCGTAGGCTGCTGCAAAGTTTGGAGATACAAACCCTGGATGGGCCTCGCTGAGTCTGCCCGCCCATGATCCCTTAAGCTGATGTCCCATAATCACGGCTCTATGAATATCCAGTCGCATGGCCCCCAGTGATCGAGGGATGGTGCGCTCTTCACGGCAGGGACCGCCGTGTATAAATGAAAGCTCCTCGTGCCCCTCAGCAACAAGAACGCACTCCGCACCAGCTGACAACCAGGTCTTTAATGGGTAAGGGCGAGAACAGGCAAAGCAATGTTCTTTGCAGTTTTCAGCAAGTCGATATAGCCTGACGCGTTTCAGCGCTAGATGCGCTTCCTCAGAGGCTCGACAAAGTTGAATGTCCATATTACCACGCACTTAAATTCCACTCGAAGGTCCGCCCTGTATAGGGCCGCATTGATTCTTGGGTTATGTAGTGCGTAGGCTGCTGCAAAGTTTGGAGATACAAACCCTGGATGGGCCTCGCTGAGTCTGCCCGCCCATGATCCCTTAAGCTGATGTCCCATAATCACGGCTCTATGAATATCCAGTCGCATGGCCCCCAGTGATCGAGGGATGGTGCGCTCTTCACGGCAGGGACCGCCGTGTATAAATGAAAGCTCCTCGTGCCCCTCAGCAACAAGAACGCACTCCGCACCAGCTGACAACCAGGTCTTTAATGGGTAAGGGCGAGAACAGGCAAAGCAATGTTCTTTGCAGTTTTCAGCAAGTCGATATAGCCTGACGCGTTTCAGCGCTAGATGCGCTTCCTCAGAGGCTCGACAAAGTTGAATGTCCATATTACCACGCACTTAAATTCCACTCGAAGGTCCGCCCTGTATAGGGCCGCATTGATTCTTGGGTTATGTAGTGCGTAGGCTGCTGCAAAGTATATATATATATATATCAAAGCTACCTCGGTTTGCACCTACTTCGCGCACTCGAAGAACGGGTGCTTTCGCGGGCGGTGCCTCCCGCAGTAAATTGAAGCTCTGACTCGCCTCGTATTTAGAAGAAAAGAGAAAGCACTCACAGTAGCGGGTTCATAGTTTATTTTAAAACCCACAGCGACCAGACGCGTTTCGGCGTTTTGCCTTCTTCGATGGACCATCTCTCTTCAACGTTACATAGATTGCAATAGAATCCCTATGGGTCTCCGCATTTTCACAATACCATCCTATGAAAATCCTGACCCTGCGCTATTAAAAGACTTGGCTGAATACACAGCGGAATCATCAAAGAGAATGGTACGCTTGTTAATAAAGTATGCATGGAGCGACAGAGAGAAATGCGTGAAAGAAATAGCAGACCTAGAGGATTGAATTGCAAAAGAAACGGACACCAAGACAGGCAAAGAACTGAGGATCGCCCTGACAAAAAGAATAAAAGAGTATGACCTGGGAATCAGAAAGAGGAAACAAACAAAGTTTCAGCGCGATGAGCAGGATTATCTGTCGGGCAGAATTCTAACCTTTGCACGGAAATTCGACGCCACGAGGAAACGACTTGCCCAGGGAACTGCAGTGACCAACAATATAGACACCTCAGAGTCAGAGGTAGAGATGTCAGATGGTGAACAAACAGCAGTTCCAAGTGTGAAAGAAAAGGCAAGTGCAAAACCTTTTTTCGACGAATACCAAGTGATCAAGGAAACTTGACAGCGACCACAACAACGGAACCACCCCCCAACCAAGCCAAAGAGGAGGACAAGGCGGGGCAAGAGGGGGAAGAGGAGCTATATTGCCAAATGCCTCACCGGTGGGAACACGGAGTGTATCAAGGCGCAGGAAATGATAAAAAATCTGGATGACAATAACATCATCAACCTGTCAAAGAGGACACTAACATGTGATGAAATCAACGTCCTGAAGAAAGGATTAAGTTTTTGTCGTTCAAGTGAGTTTGACTTGGTGAACACTAGAATAGATTTATTCAGGTACATTCGAAAACTAAAGTTCCAGAAGATTTTTCTTTTACACCCAAACAATACGAAAGTGGGTGGAAGTTCAGAGATCCTCTGTGAAGGCATGGAGGAGCACATAGAAGAACATTCTAACACTCTCCTCAATATTCTATTGGCTCCGACACAGGGTAATCAAGAAATGGGGGCCCTAAGCCTGTGTACCCATGCGCAAGTGCGAGATCCGAGCAATTTGAAAAACAAATCTAAGAAACTGCCTAACGCGCCTCTTGATGCCATTGATGTTTTTAATGAAGCGATACTCATAGACTTGGAGAAATTGGCAAAAAACAAAATGGATATGAGACTTTCAAACATCACACGGAGAGAATGGGATGCAATCAAGTCCCTAAAAAAATGACAAAACCATTGAGATCAAACCCTCCGACAAGGGAGGTAATATTGTGATTTTCACTAAGGCAAATTATGAACAGGAAGCATTAAGGCAACTAAGAGACATAGGGCCCGATTCACAGAATGAACTTAAGACTGAATCCTAAACTTACTACTATTTTGGTATTCACAGAATACACTTACTACTTTTGGCATTCACAGAATGAACTTACTACTTTTGGTATTCACAGAAGTTAGGATTTTGTCTTAAGTTTGTCTTAAGACAAACTTAAGACAAACTTAAGACAGACTTAAGACAGACTTAAGACAAAATCCTAACTTCTGTGAATACCAAAAGTAGTAAGTTCATTCTGTGAATGCCAAAAGTAGTAAGTGCATTTTGTGAATACCAAAATAGTAGTAAGTTTAGGATTGAGTCTTAAGTTCATTCTGTGAATCGGGCCCGGAGAGTGCTACACTATCATAAAGAGAACAGAGTATGTCAAAAGCACAACAGATTATCAATCCATGTTGGTAAAATGGAAAGAAGATGGCATTCTAAATATGGACGAATTTTTGTTTCTACAATGTGAATCACCAATACTACCGACCTTTTATCATCTTCCGAAAGTCCACAAGAATGCCAAAAGACCACCAGGGCGACCGATCGTGTCCTCGATCGGAAGTCTATTGGAGAACACATCCCGCTTCATTGATTCATATCTGGCACCAATTGTGAAGGACTTTTTTTTTTTTTTTTTTTTGTCGGAATTTGTAAAGCGCACAGCTACCTCCACCGGAGGTGTCCCGGCGCTGTCCGTATACCGCTTAGGAACCCTTCCTGGCTTTCCTGGGAAATGTCCACTCCTGGGCACCCCCCAGGTGCAGCCAGGCATCCCAGCTCTTTTGGGGCCGTTGTGGAGACTAAGCAAGCTATTGCCCAGAGTTGCAGCGTGGGACCCATGATCAGAACAGGCACTGAGGTGAGAATATCCAGTCAGGGGAATTAATGAGCCAGAGACCCGCCGAGGCAGGAATCGAACCCTGGTCCCTGGACAGAGCTCTGCATCAAGGTCTGCCTGCTCTAACCATTGAGCCACACTTCTCCACTTAACCTCATATGTGAGGGACACACAGGACACACAGGACTTCCTCCGTATGATGGACAGTGTTTCCTGGGAACCAGACATGCTTCTAATAACGTTGGATGTTGTTAATTTATATACTTGTAGAGCCCATGAAAACGGCCGAGCGGCAACCAAATGGTTCCTAGATAGGAAACCGGAGAAATATCATACACATAACAGCATGCTACTAAGTATGATGCGGTTCTGCTTATACAACAACATCTTCCTTTTCTCAGGGCAACTTTACAAACAGACAAGGGGCACTTCAATGGGCTCGTGCTTCTCCCCCAGTTACGCGAACTTGTTTGTGGGCTGGTTGGAGAAGCACGAGGCATGAGGGGAGGCCAATGATGTATGGAATGATAAAATACTGATGTGGACTAGGTACATAGATGACCTTTTTATTGTGTGGCGCGGCGACCAAACCTCGGCAGAGGAATACATCGCCGTCCTTAACAATAATGACTGGAATCTGAGATTCACTAGTACAATAAGTGCAACAAGCGTCTGTTATTTGGATTTGGAGGTATTTATACTTAACAACACTCTCCAAACAAGACTCTATAGAAAACAAACAGCGGGGAACGCCGTGTTACATGCGGCGAGCCATCACCCAGAGAGTCTAATAAAAAATAAAAAATGTTCCCTATGGAGAACTCTTACGTTTGAAGCGTAACTGCTCAACGGAAGGAGATTTCCAACAGGCCAAATCAGACGCCAGTGGAAGATTTCAGAGTAGGGGATACTCAGGCAATATGTTAAAACAGGCTGCAGAGAAAGCCTTAACAGTGAATAGTAGGGATCTCCTGGTGGCAAAGAAGGTACAGAAAGGTGAGGACTCAGTAAGAATGATTACCAACTATAGCACCAAATCTGGTGAACTGGTCCACATTTTTAAGAAAAACTGACAAATTCTTACGACTGACAGTGTCCTGAGAAAACATCTCCCTGAGAGGCCATTTATCACCTACCGACGTTGTCAATCATTGTCAGACCATCTAGTCCACAGTCACTTCTCCTCAAGTAAACCGCCCATGAACCTAACTAACATCAAGGGGTTCTTCCCCTGTCTATGCTGTAAAGCGTGCAAAAGTAGCAAAAAGGTCTCTGAATATCCAGGCAGAACTGGTGAGGGAAAACCCAACAGAGTGATAAAAAAACTTCTGAATTGCAATTCGGAGTACACAATCTACTGTCTAGAAGGCCCATGTAACAAACGTTACATTGGGAGCACGATCAATGCCACCAAACTCAGAATCCTCGAGCATATGCGTGCCATCGCCAAAAAGGATAAATCTTATCCTGTGGCACGCCATTTCGCAGAATGTCACCAAAGCGACAGGGACCTCCTATGTTTTTACTGTATAGACCAAGTAAATCGTCTAGAACGGGGAGGGGACAGAGAAAAGGCATTCTGAACTTTAGAATCCAGGTACATCATTGACCTAAAAACTATGACACCATGGGGTCTTAATAATGACGAAGAAATGTGGGTACACCTCTGAATTACGCATGGGATCATGTGCATACCAGTTCTGTTACTCGGTAGTAAGATATGTAAAAAGCTGCATGAATTACACACTCCTATATATTTATTATTTTTTGATCACCCATTGATCCTCCAGCAGACTTTATGGTTCATGGGATAATATTAAGAATTTTTTAGCCCATTCAGGGCTACACAACTAACTTGAACAAATTGTGAACAGACCAGATTGGTTTAGGTAATGGGAGTTTCATACATGAGGGATACACCCAAAGGAATAGACACCCAATAATATAGTTATATCAGAATCCTGGTATATATAGCCATGTCTGAATTCCATTTGTCTTGACACAGAATATGTACATCAATTGATAATTGTTTGATGTTGCAATGGTTTTTAAATTTTGAGCACTTAAGCACTTTATCATTCGCCATGATAAACAATTGAAATGCTTGTTGATGCATACATTCAAAGATGGCCACCATGTGTACTATCGTTTTAATAGTTACCTTCGTTTATGTTGATGAACTGAGAAGTGATCAGTGGGGTTTAAAATGGCGATCCTATTCAAACACAAACTAAAACTGACAAAGCTGGAATAGCGAAACGCGTCTGTCGGGGGTGAGGGGTTTGTAATAAATTATCGAAGAACTGGATACCTGTGTGCTTGCCGTTCTTTTGATGAGATTGAGTCAAAGTGTGCTGCAATATATATATATTTATATATATATATATATATATATATATATATATATATATATCCAACAAACTTCCGCCCAACATAGGAGAGACCCAGACAGGATTGGAAATCAGCCGCACTTTAATGGAAGCAGGTAAGGTACGCTAGCAGAGATACAACTTCACCCCACAGTGAAACGTCCAGCCCGACGCGTTTCGTGCGTGTAGCACTTAATCATGGGCTAAGGGCTTGTAGCTGATGAACTCCGGCATTTGCAGGTATTTAAAAGTCACGATACACGCCCCACCGGGCGTGGCCAAAAAATGGCATCATGGTACTTGTATTCCATAACTCATGTGAGTCGCCTTGTTCAGTGCATGTCTTTATAAAAATTAATCCCAAGTGGGTGGGTGATGTTTACCATCTTGCTGCATACCCCTCGTAGTACTCAGCATCACTGGCATCCCGTTCCATGTGCTGCAGCGAATTTCAGCGCCACAGCGGGACTGCTAACAGCAGGAGGGTTCTCTCCGCGGCCTAGGCGTGACCGCTACACATCCAACAAACTTCCGCCCAACATAGGAGAGACCCAGACAGGATTGGAAATCAGCCGCACTTTAATGGAAGCAGGTAAGGTACGCTAGCAGAGATACAACTTCACCCCACAGTGAAACGTCCAGCCCGACGCGTTTCGTGCGTGTAGCACTTAATCATGGGCTAAGGGCTTGTAGCTGATGAACTCCGGCATTTGCAGGTATTTAAAAGTCACGATACACGCCCCACCGGGCGTGGCCAAAAAATGGCATCATGGTACTTGTATTCCATAACTCATGTGAGTCGCCTCGTTCAGTGCATAGTACCTCAGGATACGTGGAACTCATGAACAGTCGGTCGTTATATATTTCTTAGAAACCAGAACATGGAGTTAAGAAGAACACATGTGTATTTGAAATGTTTATTTACTAATGCCGTCTTCTCAGGCGTAGTATCTTAGATTATACAAGTACACATATTATCAGTAGCAAAATTACCAGCATAGTCAGTAGTACATAAAAAGCGAATGGTGACAGTATGTTAACATGCTGTAAATGAATAAGAGTTAGCAACACTTATAAGCAGCCGTGGGCCGTGGAGGGAGTTACGGTGGGGCAGGGAGGCGGGGAGGGGGAGGGGCAGGGTGGAGAGGGCTCCACCCTGCCCCTCCCCCTCCCCGCCTCCTTGCCCCACCCTAACTCCCTCCACGGCCCGCGGCTGCTTATATCTCACCCTCCCTAATACAATAATATATTATTTGCTAAGAAGGTCTCTTTGTGTTGGTTTAGGGCGTGCCGATACTTTAGTGTCTTAGATTTGAAGGAATCACATCAGCATACACCAGCTCTCTCTTCATGTGAACCGCATCAAGTGTTGTGTATGTGTGTTCGGCAAAGCAATATAGAACCCGCCTCATGCCCAGAATTGGGAGAAGCTGCACTTATGTTATGAGTATGAAGTCGTGGAGATCAGACCTCATAACAATTCTGTATCGTGTTGTTCTTGAAACTTCAGCACTCGCTGTACAGATATAGTTTAAGAAGTAAAGCAGATAGTAGAGCAATAACATATTATTCTCATGTAAATCACGATGAACTATTAGGTTGAAAGCTAAAGCAACAACTAAGTGTCGTGTGCAGAAGTTGCAAAAAAGGAAAAAATGGCGTTTAAACCGGTAATGAGTCCATGCTAACTTAACACGGTGTAAAGATATCCAGGACCTAGATGACACCTCCCCATGATCCGGAAACGAACTGAATAAGATAATAGAAGTGCCATCTCATGAGAGCAGATTGCAAGTTTATATGTGGACGGTCCGCAAGGTAAAACATTAAAAACTAGGAATTTTAATGCTAAAGAAAAATAAAACAGCCAAGTACTTTATCGAGTCTTAAGCCAATAGGCAAGCTAAATAATAAAAACTTGACAAATAAGTCAATGAATTGTCAATGAAATGCTAGTACTCAGCATATCAAACATGAAAAAGGTCTATGACATAACTGTGTATGCAAAATAAGCTGCAACAGCCTCCAATAGGAAGTCACCGTCTTCATCCGAAAAGAGTTCAGCCATCCAATTTAAAAGCGGAAAAGAACATACGTGCTCTCCCAGCACCGGATCCTCTATCAACATCAGAGGACAGCTCGGTGGGTTTTCAAGAAAGCTCTGTTCCAAGAAAGACTGTGTTGCCGCCAGTAAATTCCAGGGACCAATTAGTCCATGCATCAATGCCACAGCCATAATCCTTTCGCCAGGACAAACCAACTCGTGAGTAATGATAGGAGTCATCAGCTGATTAAAGTCGACGTCAGGAGAAACCGGTCCGCAGAGACACAAATCAATGGCCCAATCGAAATCACAGGTCAGGCAGTGAAATACAGGCTGGACACAGGTGAAGTAGGAGAATCGAAAAGATAATCCATATGCCGTGCTTAATATCGCCAACGGCATTGTGCCATAATATTCTAGCATGCGATTGCGGAACAGTGTCAGCAGCTGCAGGGCGGGAGCTTGCACAGGAGGGACATCCATATTTAAAAATGTAAAAAAGCACAAGAGCGTCCGCTGGTAATGCAAGTAAAAATGGGAATCCACGAAGCAGAGTGGAAAAAATAGAATGAAAGAAAGCAGGGATGACTCCAAAGATTTTCTCAAATGAAGTCACGAGACCACTGGTAACAACTTTAAAAAAGTGCGCCAGGCCCTTTGTGGAGGACGCGTTAGAGATAGTCCGAACCATCTTGCTGAAATGGAAAGGCGAATCTGTATTTAAAAGGGTCTGCACCTCTGTACGGGTGTTCGCTATGTGAAGCACGAAAGTTTCACGGGTCGAAGTCAAGGCCACCTCTCTTTGAGACAAAAGAGCTCTTATTCTTGTCATGCAGTTGAAATGTGCTCCCAAGGTTGGTATTTGTGGCCAGATTGAAAACTCCCTATGTTCATGTGTGGGAGGAAATAGAACATTTCTGCAGCAAATAACCCGTTCATTTACTGTTACGATAAAATGAATACTTTTAATTAACCCAGAACAATCTTCATTATTGAGCATCAAATAACTACCATTTTCCAAGAACTTGAACGTGGGGATGATAGCAGGAACTGGTGTGCCTTGCAACACGCAAGCCATATTTGGTCGGTGTTTGTTGCATGAACCGTGTAACTGTATGTGCCTACACATTAGTGAATGATCTGGCGTCTCAGTGCATTCCTCTCCATTCAGATAAAGTTCTTGATCATCTTTGAAAATCTGTATGTGTATGGAAGCGACCAGACCTCATGAAGAAAACCACTACCTAAAGGTTAATAACGACCTATTGGTATATATTTCATACAATTTGAAAACTTATATAAAGCAAAAGGCAGCGTTATTAAACCGTGGATAAGGCACGTTGCCAAAGCAGTCAACCTTTTGGATTTATACTGGAAATGTTAAAGGAAGAATTACGGAGTAGGGCCTGTAAATCTTTAATGGACAACGAGTAAAATTACTCCAACCATCATATTCCTCTAACTCCGGGATAGTAGGGGTGTTTAATTTTTTAGAAGTAGCCAATCCAAAGCATTTGGTCTGGGAAATTGTTTCATTCACAAACAACATATGATTTGGGATGAGACATGCACGGTGGAAAGCCTCAGTGCCTTGTACCTGCCAGGTTCGTGAACCCCAAACTGATGTAGATCCTGGATATTTTTACTCTGTGTTACGTTAGCATGGTCTCATTACTGGTTTAAACGCCATTTTTCCTTTTTTGTAACTTCTGCACACGACACTTAGTTGTTGCTTTAGCTTTCAGCCTACCTGCGTCAAGATGTATGCCTGCTTCAAGCAGGCGCAGGGTTTTGATGTAGCTTTGTCCTATCTGATTGTAAATGCGGCACACCGTGGGTGGCAGAGCAGCGGTGCACGTTAACTGGTGCATCCCTGGGGATGTGCTAGTTAATATAAATCTGCCCCTTTACATTTAATTATGTGCAGGGGACACAGAGTAGGTGAGGTTTATCCAAGGTTAAGAAGAGATGAGTCCTGTTCAGTGAAAAATTGGAGATAGGCTTCAGTATATTATATACTTAAGTAGTGTGTTAAGTTTTTGATGAATGTTATTAATTTACTGTTGGGTAATAGTGGTTAATAACATTTTTTATTATATTTTACCACAGATTCAACTGCAGATTATTTCAAGATTTTAGGATGCCTAGCAAAGAAAGAGTGAGAAAGGCTGCAAAACGTCAAAGACAGCAGGACCATGGAATAATGCAGCAGTCCTCTAACAAAAAGATTTGTCAAGTCACCAAGAAAGCACCGGGTAAGAGTCCAAAAACAGTCATAAGAAATATGTGTAGTAAAAAAAATATTACTACAGAAAATGTTTCAGTCCAGAAAAGGAGAAACAATTCAAATGGTAAGGAAAGGCCAATGAGAAATGTTACTGCTAGAGTAAGAGATAACTCTATGCATGAAAGTAGAAGGAAACAACAGTTTAGGGACATTCGTAAACGAATGTTCCGCAACAGGATAATTGGGAATTTGTTAAAAAATATTAAGAAAGGTCAACAGAAAGTGGTTTTTTATAAGAGAAAAAAAATAGTTGAGAAAGTTATTGATCAGGCATTTGAAATTAAACGTAAGTTATTTATTTTGACAATCAATAGAATTAGGAAGCTAAACAAGGTAATTTATGATTTCAAAAGAAATAGTAGATGTAAGAGAATAGTTAATCGCAGTAATTTTTGTGAAGTTTTTTCTGGAGAATGGATGCATAGTTCAAGCTCTGAGGCATTTTTTAATGAGGAGAGTTATTTCCAGGATAATGATTTGGTGCATGCAGTTGACACCAGTGGTCGAGCCTATGAAGTGAAAGATGGTTGTCCAGTTGAAAAAGAAAAAGTTGTGAGAACAGAGATAGAAGAGGTGTTAGGTAATGAGGTTTTAGGGAGACGTCCTAAGGGTCCTGTGTACACCTGGAAGTGTAGTAGTATTTGCAGTGTAAATGTATTTCGATTTATATAGCGCACTAATCACCCAGGGGTCTCAAGGCGCTTGCTTAGGGAACCCGTCCTGGTATTCCCCTGTGAGATACCCCGGCAGGGTATTCACAAGGTGAAAGCCAGGCATCCCGCCACGAGGGGCCGTAGTGGAGATTAAGCAAGCTATTGCCCAGAGTCGCAGAGTGTGAACCTGTGAGTCGAGTAGGCACCGGAGCGAGAATTGTCAAGTCCGTGGAATATTTTAAGCCCGAGACCCGCCGAGGCGGGGAATCGAACCCTGGTCCACGGCTGATCTCAGCTTCTGGGTCTGCCGCCTCTAACCACTGAGCCACGCTTCTCCACTACGACAGGATTCCATCAATTTGCTTTGTGATTTTATACGGTCATTTAATAAGAAAAGTTTGAAGCAGAAAATGAAGTTGTTGCAAGAATTAGATCCTTGCAGAGTGAGAGAAGTGATAGGTTTGCATGGCCATTCACTGGCTTGTCTTTCCAGGAGAGTATGCCAGAGTGTTTTTCATCATTTCAGGATGCTAGCAGTGCATCATAATAAAGTGAGGAAATTAGTTAGAATGTTGTATTATGCTAAGAGTCCAGCAATTATGCTTAAACAATTATGCGCTGCTCTTTTGCATGGGTCTGAAATAGATGTGAAGAATATATGTGAAGAAATTGAGTTTTGTTACTTTGGAAGTAAAGAGGAGAATGTTGAAATTGACCAAGAAGAAGAGAGTAATGTGGAAGATAGTGTACAGGTTTCCAGTACAGATAATTTCCAGAGGGAAATTGCGACGTTTGAGGTGAAATCAAGTGAGAGGCCAAATTTCACTTGTGTGTGTTGTCGACGCACTTATTATAAGAATCAGACTAAGTTAGTGGATTTATATGGAAAAAGTGAAAGGGAAAATAATAGTGAATGGAAGGATTTTACAACATACTTGATGGTAGAAAATTGTTTTGATTTGGGATTGGATCAACGTGTGTGTACTTATTGTTGTAACAAATTAAATCAAAACCAGATGCCTGCTAGAGCAGTTCATAATAATCTGGAATTGGTTGAGATTCCTTCTGAATTGAAGGATTTAAATACTTATGAATCTATTTTGATTCAAAGTATCCATCCCTTTCAGGCTATTGTAAGAATGGAGCCAAAGACAGGGAAATTGCCTCCATCAGATTTACAGAGAGGATTAAAGGGAAGAGTTGTTTATTTGCCTCTAGATTTGAAGAAAAACATTAACAAAATTGGAGTAGAAAAAGTGGAAGAGGAACCTCTTGTTATCTTAGTTAATGGGGTTCCGACAAAGAATAAGAAAATATGGCAAGATTTAGTAGATGTTAGGAAAGTCAAAAGGGCAACATTGTATTTGAAAAAATATAATAAATACTATAAAAATGTATATGTTGCAGAAGAGGAAGTAAGTGAGGAAGAGGATAGCGATTTGTGTGCTGGTCAAATTGAGAAAGTAGAACCCTGTACTAGTGAAGAAATATATGAACATTATAGTGTTCATCCTTTGCATTCCAAGGAAGTCATGGGGAATGCTATTGAGTTGTTTCAAATGAAACAAGCGAAAGGAAGTCCCATTAGTGTTTGGGAGGAAAGTTTGGAAGCTCGGTGTTTCCCACAGCTTTTTCCAACAGGTCAGGGAGGAAGATATGATGAGCGACCTCATCAAATTCCTGCTTCTGAATACCGGACTTTGCGATTGTATGCAGGAGATCCTAGGTTTCGACAATGCATTCCTTATTTGTTTCATCTCCTGTTTGAAAGCGATCTGTCTGGACTGTCATATGCAGTGAACCACATCTTGAAAAGTGGTATACACATGCAAAACATCTCGGCAAGTGACTTTATGGATAAAGTCAATGTCCAAGACAGTATTTTGGATTCTCACCTGATTAATCTCATGGCGTGTCAGCGTGGTACTAATGAGTACTGGTACCGTCGTCATGGTGATTTAAAATGTATGCTGAGGAACTTAGGAACTCCCACATGGTTCCTCACTTTGAGCTGTGCTGAGTATGGCTGGGAAGACTTACTTGAATTTCTACGAGAGGCAAATGCTAACGTAGAAAACATCGAATTCAAGACACCCGGAGAACTGTGCTCTTTGGATCCAGTCAATGTATGTAGGTACTTCAATCATAGATTTGAAGCTATGATGTCTTTCATCATGAATAAGAAGAATCCACCTCTTGGAGAGGTGTTGGATTTCTTCTGGAGGAAGGAGTACCAAGCAAGAGGTGCTCCTCATATACATATGTTGCTGTGGATCAAGGATGCACCTAAATTTGGAACGGATGCAGAAGACTCAGTGATGAGTTTCATAGAACAGTATTCTACGTGTGCTGTTCCAAACGCAAAGGAGAAAAAAAGCCTAAGAGAAAAAGTTCTACGTTTCCAAAGCCATCGATGTGGAAAGTACTGTCGTCGTAAATTCCGGAACAAAGACAAGTTCTACACCAAATGTCGTTTCGGCTTTCCACGACCGGTGATTTCTAAAGGAAGAGTGAACAGTTTGATGTCTTCGCTGCGACATATTGTGATGAAGAAATCACCTAAAAACACATACAATTTGAAGAGGAACGAAGAGTCTAAGTACATCAACGACTACAACCCGGTGATTTTGTCCATGTGGAATGCTAACATGGATATACAGTTTGTGGCTGATAACTGTATGGCTGTGGCTCGGTATGTGACATCTTACATCACCAAAAAAGAGAAGACAGAATTGAAGGATATGTGGGAGGACATTTCCCATGAAAAGAGCCTCAGCAAGAAGTTGTACAGTTTCAGTCTGAAGATGTTGTCGCATCGAGAAATCGGAGCTTACGAATGTTCTGACCGGTTGTCTTCAGCAAGTCTCTATGCCAAGTCCAGGAGTATCGTTTGGGCGAGTGTTGGTCTTGCTGCAACGCGTAATCGAGTTCTGAAACCTGTGCGGGAAATTGAGTATTTGGCAGAAAAGGAGCCAAACAGTACCGACATTTTGAAGAGCAACATGTTGGATACATATTATCCAAATCGAAGCAGTCACCTCGAGAATGTTTGTCTGTATGAGGTTCTGCAAAATTACATATTCAAGAGGAACATCAAAGAAGATACTGAGAAAGGAGTGTATGCTGTAATAGGAAGTGAGGGATGTCTGGTCAAGCAAAGAAAATGCCACTTGATAAACCATCGAAAATTGAGTGGCGAATCTCCTGAAAAAAAGGAGTTTTTCTATTTAGCACTTTTGCAACTTTTTAAGCCTTGGCGTGCAGAAGAGGAACTGCTTGGGAGATTTCCTTTGTTACGAAGACTCATTCAATGCTGCCAAGGAGACCATAGAATGTCCTGCTTTTCCCAAATATGTAGAAATGTTGAATGTGGAAATTGAGCAGGAAGCAACGATTGCAGCCGAGATTGCCAGAGACAGTTCTCAGGACAGTCAGAGTTCTGCTTCATTGAGTCAGGATCCACTAGGAGGACCTCTTATCGAAAATGAAGCTGCCACTGCTATGAATGAAGTGGAAAGAGCCATGGCACATGCTCAGGAGGATGCGGTTAACTTAGAAGAGTTGGAAAGACAACTCAACGTTGAGCAGAGGAAAATATATGACGAACTTACCATGCAAATTGATCATGGATTAAGTCATGACAAGAAAGAGTGCTCATGTACGTCGTTGAAGCCTGTCCGACTGTACGTGAGTGGAGAAGCGGGAACTGGAAAAAGTTTCCTTATTAAAGCAATTTCATGTTATTTGCAGGAAAGGACAGAGTCATCGCTGTCTTGTGTTGTCACCGCTCCAACTGGACTGGCAGCACATAACATTAAAGGGATTACTTTACATCGTTTACTGATGCTGCCAGTGGAGCATGACAACAAATTAGAATATCACAAGCTATCTGGAGATGCTTGTTTTGAAGTTTCAAGAGTCTTGAGGAAAATGAAACTTCTTATCATTGACGAAGTAAGCATGGTTTCCAATGTCATGCTTGCCTTTGTGCATTTGAGAATGCAAGAAGTTCTCAAAACAGAGTATGATGTGTTATTTGGTGGCAAACACATCATTGTTTTCGGAGATCTTCTGCAGCTGACACCAGTGAAAGGGCAACCTGTGTTCAAAATGCTCACGCATGAAGATACCAGGAAGTGCTTAGGGAGCATTGGCAACGTCAATATATGGTTAAACTTCAATTATGCTGAACTGCATGAAAATATGCGTCAGGCAAAGGATGAAGTTTACAAGACTATTCTACAAGATGTTAGAATTGGAAAAGTGACCGAGCATGGGAAAGAAGCTTTACATGCACGATTACTGACAAATTTATATCCAGACAAAGATGTTGTGCCTGAGAATATTTTTCAGAAAGTTACTGAGAAAAAATCTGGAATATGTTTGATGCCAACTCTTGCAGAATGTGCCAAATTCAACAACAAAATGTTGCATTTAGAAAAGCAAGAGATTGTGAAACTGGAAGCTATTGACAGAGTAGAGCATATGGGATCAACAATTATTTTGTCTGAGAATCTGAAAACAAAATTGGATTCATTAGAGAAGAGTATATCTAAAACTGCGGGTTTTGAAAAGACTCTGAATGTGTGCTTGAACTGCCGTATAATTTTAAGAAGGAATTTACATGTTGAAAGAGGTCTGGTAAATGGATCAATGGGTAATGTTGTTGATTTTGTGAAATACAGAAATAGAGATGGAATTGAATTTTTAAAAATTAAATTTGATGGCATTGAGGAAGTACAGCTAATTGCTCGTTGTTCTGCTAGATTTTTGCTTGTAAAAGACTTATATGTTCGTCGTAAGCAGTTTCCTGTTTGCTTGGGATATGCGGTGACAATCCATAAATCGCAAGGTTTAAGTGTAGACTGTGCATTGGTGAATATTGGCAGTTCTGTGTTCAAGGAGGGTATGGCATATGTGGCATTGTCACGAGTTAGGAATTTATCGGGATTGTACTTGATTGAGTGTGATGTCACAAACATTTGTGCGGATCTAGATTGTGTTAAGGAATACAATAGGTTGAGAAGAGAGTATGCACCACATTTGCCTCAGTATCCTTTGTTTGAGAAACGTGTGGTAGGCCGGAAACGAAGAAATGTGACCAATACTGGGGAGGTTGTAGCAAAAAGACGAAAAGTCGATGAACCTGAAATTATAAGCAGAAACAAAAAGGATTCTGTTGAAGATGTTGTTGGTTTTCAATTTGAAAACAGTTCTGGTGTCAACTGCTATGCTAATGTAGTGGTTAATGTTTTGTTTTCTCTAGAAAATGTAAAAGAAGAGATTGTGGTCAATTCTGATCAAAGATTTTGCAGTTTGTTAAATTCTGTGTTAGAGAAATGTAGCACTGATAGAACAAACATAGAAAGTGTGTCTGAAATTCGAAATCTGTTAGACAGATGTTCAGGCCAAACACAATTCTCTCAAAATAGTCAGCAAGATTGTCAGGAGTTTTTAATGTATATGCTTGATGTATTGCATGATGAAGGTGTAGATGTAGATCACCTGTTTGGGCTTTCTTATCAATGGCAGCATGACTGCGAGAACTGTTGGGTATCAAGTACTACTAGTGTAGACTCAGAAAGATTTATATATTTAACTTTGCCAGACAGTAAATCAGTCTCTTTTAATAAGCTAGTAAAAGCAGCTGATCACAACATGGAGTGTAGCCAATGTAAATCTGAAATGATGTCCACATTATTTATACGAACATATGGCCAGTATGTCATTTTAATGTTCCAACGATGTAGGCCTGATGGAACAAAATTGACAACTTTAAATAAAAATGTTGTGGCTTCACAGTTGTCAATATCAGGAAGGACTTTTGTAACTGTAGCAATTATATATCATGATGGTCCTTCAATAACATCAGGACATTATACAGCTTATTTAAAGTGTAGAAATGGCTGGTCATTCTGCAATGATTCTGTTTTAATTTTCAAAAAAAAATTGCCATATGACCTTAAAAACTCTTACCTAGTGTTTTTAAAACCAAAATTTTAGGGAAAGAATCTCGGGATGTGCTCTGAGGAATTTCAAGAAGTTCTCATGGCTCCTACACTATTTGGCCTTGAGGATAAGTGTAGTACAGAGACATAACTTCTTACCATAACACTGGACGTCATGGAGAAATACGTGCACTTTGAATGAGTTCAGAAAAACTATTTCTTTTTATAAGCTAATTGAAGCAGCCAGTCAAAACATGGAGTAGAGGGAATGTAAGTCTGCAATGCTGTCTACTGTTTTACATTGCTTTGTGATTAAAAGTGATGTAGAGAATTAAATAATTGTACTAGTCATAAAGGTAGTGTAAGTCTGCTTCATAGTAAGCAGTATCAGTGTGATAGGAAATGTAGAACATGATTGAGCAAGAAGGGGAAGATATTACTAGTCCAGGATTGTGTAAATGATCTTCAACATTTTAATTCTGAAAGTTGCGGAAATGCGAAAAGACGGGATTGGCTTACAAGAAATCCAAGAGTTATAAATGGGTCTGACAAGATTTGGCCTTGTGGAAACTTGTGGTAGAGAGCAAGAAGTCATTTATTGTATGTAACATGTTTTTGAAAACGATGGAGGTTTTCTTTCAGAAAGTGGCGGGTTGAAAGTAATAACAGCACAACAGAGTGTAAGCTGTTCATAGGACATCCTTGGCCGTCATGGAAAGTAAGTTAACTTTAAGGAGTTCTGAATTCTGATTTGTTATGTTGTATGGGTTTTTTAAACACACTCATTTTGATTGTGTTTTTTTTTCCCCGCTGTTATATGATGAATACCTTCAAGTCACTGTTTTTAGTGAAATTTGATACATTCTGAGAACAGCAAAAATAAACCATTTAACATGTATAATTAATTCTGTTCTGTTTGCATTTATGATGTACATGTAGAACTGTGTAGGAGGCATGGAGAAGGTGAGGCTTCTGTAAGTGTCAAAGTTGTTGCATACAGTGAACACATTCACACATCGGTCCACTCTTCCTTGGATGTGGTGGAGGTGGTGGGGAAGCACCAGCTGAAGCTACTAAAGAAGCCATTGCTCACTGGTAACAAAGGGTCTTTCTCTCACAATGATGAAAGTCAGAGTGAGGAAAGAAAGAGGGATTTTCATCATTTGGGAAAAACAATAGTTCTCAACCAATGAAAAGTGTTCATTTTAGATTATATGACCTAGTCTTACATCATTAGGAAACCAAAAGTGAAATGAACCAATGAAAAGTGTTATTACCAAGTCACATGACCTGCTGTGTTTACGTTACACGCTTTGCAGGGCCTCCCGGTTTGCTTCCAGAAACCTGTGCTTTGCGACTCGGTAAGCGTACCAGTTCGCTAACGTAGTACGTCATATGACGTATCACGCGACAACGCGAAACGTCATGCGGACGGGAGGCGTCACGATGTTGTTTTCTAACGCGGCAGTTGCGGTAAAGAAACGTTTACCGGCTCGCGGTCTATTTCGCGGCATCAAGGTCAGCTAACGGGAAGCTTCCCGATTCGCGAAGTGGGAACGAAGAAAAAAAATTTCAAAAAAAAAAAAGTTATTAATAAACATATAAAATATATTTTGGGATTTAAAGAAGAATACATTTTACAGCTACAGATATTTGCTATTAAAAAACCATTGAAATTCACTGAAAAAACCATAGGTTATAGATTATATATAGTTAGGAATTAGCATTTACAAAACCTTGAAAATTCACTGAAAAAACCATAGGTTATAGACCATATATAGTTAGGAATTAGCATTTAAAAAACCTTATTTTACTCACACAAAACCATTGAAATTCCATATATAGTTAGTTGCACTAACTATATATCACGCACCCGCAATCCACTGCTGATGATGTCACATATTACATCATTCATGACATGGTCAGTGACATCACTGATGACATCACTGATGACATCTCAAATGACATCACTGATGACATCACTGATAACAACATCCAGTGATTTTTTGTTTCTGTAAAGTTTAAATATGTCTTACATATTGAAGAATGAGTGGATGTATAAGTGTCTGGACGAAGGATTTAGTAGGTGCATGACTGACTGTATGAGTGAGTGATTAAATGTGTCTCACTGAGTGCACGGGTTAGTGACTAAACTGTCTTAATTTGTGCATCATTATGTTTGTTGTTCTGTAAACTGCTGCATGTGTTGATCAGTAGCTATATGAGTAAGTATATGGGTTATTGATTGGTTGCTCAAGTATTTGTATGGGAGACTGAGTGTGTGTGTGGGTGCCTGGGAGGTGTATGACTCTGTGCATAGATGTGTGAGCAGTTGATTCACTAGATGTATGGGTTCAAAAGTGCATGTGGAAACAGCTGTATGGGTGGTTGACTGTGTGCATGAGTGCATTGGTGAGTGAATGGATATCTCAGTGCTACATGTCAAAGTAAGTACATATGTAAAACACAGTACATGTGAGAGTTGGCATATATAAATAACTGTGCATGAGAGCCACTGAATGTGTGAGTAGCTGTATGGATCATTGTGAACTTGTATCAGGGATTGTATAAGAGAGTAAATATGTGTTACTATATGCTTGAATAAGTAAGGTGTGTATAACTGTATAGTTGAGGAAATGGAGGTGAGATTGTTTCTTTGCATGACTGACTAGGTGTGTGAGTAACTCCATGGATGAGTGACAGTGTGTGAGTTTCTGTATACACTGAGTGTATCTAAGGTTATATTAGAGTCTGAAGAGGTTTATCGTATTAGCACAAGAATGATGTCAAATGAGATGTCATCAGTGATGTCATCAGTGATGTCATTTGAGATGTCATCAGTGATGTCATCAGTGATGTCACTGACCATGTCATGAATGATGTAATATGTGACATCATCAGCAGTGGATTGCGGGTGCGTGATATATAGTTAGTGCAACTAACTATATATGGAATTTCAATGGTTTTGTGTGAGTAAAATAAGGTTTTTTAAATGCTAATTCCTAACTATATATGGTCTATAACCTATGGTTTTTTCAGTGAATTTTCAAGGTTTTGTAAATGCTAATTCCTAACTATATATAATCTATAACCTATGGTTTTTTCAGTGAATATATATATATATAGATATATTACCTACTGGCAGTAGTTATAGTTAGGACCTAATACCCATAGGAAATCTGCAACATTCTATTCCCAATAACTTTGGCGCCCATTGATGAATCTTTGCGAAATTTTCCAATCTTTTGGCCAGCTTTGGTCTACTCCTATCCTTAAAGTGTGGGGATGATTCGTGAAGCGGGGGCTGAGAAAAAAGGAGGTCCCAAAACGCATTTTCCCTATGCAATTTCCCATGGAACCTTTAGCCACAGCTACAGCCCGAACTGCTGAACGGAATTACGCCAAATTTGGCTAAGATTTAGTCCTCAGTTCAGACTTGTGCCTTTTGCTTAAATGGTGTCAATCTGTTCAGTAGTTCCAGAGAAAATTACATTTAAAAGCATTTACATGTCTATGTGCGCGGTCGATCCGCGGACCCTGAGCGCACTATGATCGCACCCTTCCGATCATGCACTGAATGCTAATTGGCTATCAAGTGGTTGTCAACATTCGAAACCAGGAACTCTTGGCAGCCATTTTGTGCCTCGGTAGAAGCGAGGCTAAAGAGGTCAGTGGAATATGTGTGCAAAATGTAGAAAGGGGGTAGGGTAGAAATACTTTTACCCTCTATACCTGCATAGGCGGTCCCAGAAGGACCCCCAGGGCCCACAACATTTTTTTTTTTAAAAAGACCCGGCAGGAGCGTGTAGGGTGCGTGGACTCTGCCGTAAAAAAAATAAAAAAAAAATAAAATAAAACATCGTTTTTTATAATTAGCCCCCAGGTCTCCAAAGCCGCAGGGACCACCACCCCTCGGAGCTTTATGTATTGTGGTAGGGGGACTGCGTGGCCCCCTCCTGGAGCACCCGAGGGCCTGTTACCCACTGGGGCTACAAAAAAAATGGTTGGGGGGGCTGCAAGGTCTCCATAGCCGCGGGGACCACCACTCCCCGGGGCTTTATGTATTGTGGGAGGGTGGGCTCCTGCCGTGTCCCGGGGTGTCCATCCCGCCCTCCCATAGAAAGGAAATCTGTTCTCTCTTTCAAAATCTAAATCAGATTGCTTTTTCACATGGGAAGCTGCATGTTAGTAGCCCCCCATGTGGAAAAGCAATGCCGGCTCCCAAACGCAGAGAAGTTGTGCACCAAAGGCACTGGAGTCACGTACCCTACAGTTTATGAATTGTGCCTCCAGCACGTGCACACCAGGAGGCCGCACTGAGCGCTGCGCTGGGTGTGCGACTTCTAATTTTACCGTAATAAAATAGCCCCTATCAGTAATTTCTAATATCCCCGGGACCCTATCCCCCGGGTCTTATAAAAAATCTTGGGGACTGTGGGGGGAACCATAATGCCCCCATGGTCCCGCCGGCTCCGTGCGTCCTTCGGGACCCGGCATTGCTTTTCTACATGGGGAGATGCTAACTTGCATGTGGAAAAGCAATCTGGTTTGCATGTTGAAAGTGAGAACAGATTTCACTTCTCTATCTTTCAAAATCTAAACCAAGGGGCATATCATCAAGCAGGGCAATAAAAATTATCACCGTTTTAATGGGCTTGATAATATGGCCTTGTGAATTCCAATAGAAACTCATGTTCTGGTGTGAACATGGGCTTCTATTGGAAAGTGGTGCAAGGGTGTTGTAAATCTGGTTAGGATTTTGAAAGAGAGAGCAAGGTGCTTCTGTAGGTTAAGTGCAGGTTAGTGTAGGGGTAACACTTACTATTCTAACTCCATGGGGGTGCATCTGTAGGGAAAGTGCCGGTTAGTGTAGGGGTAAAAATTACTATTGTAACTCCAGGGGGGTGCATCTGTAGGGTATAGTGCATGTTAGTGTAGGGGTAACAATTACTATTCTAATTCCAGGGGGGTCTATCTGTACTGTATGTGCTGGATAGTGTATGAGTAACAATTACTATTGCAAATCCAGGGGGTTGCATCTGTGGGATATTTGCTGGATAGTGTATGAGTAACAATTACTATGAAAAAGAAACGAGTTAAAGGAAAAGGAGACACGCACGTTCACGGTCAACCTGGACGAACAAAAAGTGACGAGAGATGATTTCCGACGTGTTTAGCCTAGAGAGCCTGGTTAATCATTAAATGGGGTCTTGCAGATTAGTGCGTACTTATTCTGCACGAAGCCTTTCGGGGTCTTGCAAAAGCAAGTCATCCTCAATAATTCGCACATGTTCTTTTTAACTTTGCAAGTGAAGTAAGGAGCGGCAGACAGTGGTGAAACGTAAGTCATGTGATTGATCGCTAATGCAGCGATAATTTTAATGTCGTGACTGATAATTTTCCCGTACATTTTTTAAAGATTCTTGATTATACTTCACCTCGTAAACTTTATTTATTCAAACATGCGTGTGGTTTATTCCAAAGCGTTCTTTTAAACTACCCTTTTTTTATTGTTATTATTTATTGTAAGCAACAAGTCCCTCCCCCTGCGTGTACTTGCAAGGTCATCTGATTTGCTCGTATGTTAAAAACAGAAACTTTCTATACCTCTTTTTCATTGGTTGTGAAGCATTGTAAGAAGATGTATTACCGACCAATTCCTTTCTTTGCGCAGAGTTTCAAAAACATTTGATTGGCTGTTGTGTAGTTAAGAAAAACCAAAGGAAATGATGGACGGAGCGTTGACAATACAAGCACTCACCCCCAGTCAACTGATCTGGGTTTAAGCCATCACCGTTCATTAGCCCACTCTGCCACCCCAGTTCAGACATGGCCATATGCAAATCAGTCTGACCCTGTGCCTCATGGGAACAGTCCAGCCCGAACTGCCAAGCCATGCCTTCCCTGGACGGGAAACAAGCTACCGAGGACCGGTTTCTGGCATTTCAGCCTTCTTCAGCCCGGCTTGCTTGAATCCAGTGGCAAAGTGAGAAAGGGACTCACGTCTGAGCATACCCTGCCAACTTATGGCGAACAAAGAAAAACCAAAGGAAATGATGGACGGAGCGTTGACAATACAAGCACTCACCCCCAGTCAACTGATCTGGGTTTAATCCATCACCGTTCTTTAGCCCACTCTGCCACCCCAGTTCAGACATGGCCAACATCATCCCCTTTGGTTTTTCTTTGTTGTGTAGTTAACTCTACCTTCCTCATCCTAATGTCGATTGGTTTGTTTTTTCTATGTGACTTTACGATACCCTCACCATGTACGTAGCTCCTTTTGTGATTCACTTTATTTTAGAATGCGTTTCAAAAACTAGTTGTGGTAGGATGTTTTAAACTTAAACTGTGTTTTCTGCTTATGAGTTTGTTGACTGTAAAGGTATTTAAAAATATTATTCTATACTCTATTATATCATAATTGTGCTGACTTTTTTCCTTTAGCGTGGAGTACATTGTCCTTTCATTAAATGCATAATTCTTCAAAGAATCCTTGAGAGAAAAATGCACAAGTTTTCAAAATATTTTTTTGAGTCTTTTATATTCATCACATGGGTGAAATGCAAAATCTTTTTTTCATTCATTGGTATCACGCGTTGGACAAAAATCTTTTTATTTTATCATAAGCACTCATTCCTTAAGTTTACATTATATAAATGTTCCCCCATCATCTTTATTTTAATGTTAGGGCTTTTTTTACTTTCAGATAAAGTAGACTAGAAGTGCTACCACAAACACTCCCTCACTACTTCATCTTTCTTTTTTTATGTGTATTTTATGTAATTATTACATTTTACAATCATTTTTAAAAATTGAAAGCATTAACATAACATTTGAAGACACAATTATATATATTTTTTTTTAAAGTGCTTGCGAAGATAATCCTCCTGTTCTTCACAAGTGAAAATTGCTAAAAGCACTACTTAATATGAATACTTTTATCCCATTTTCACTGTAGAAGCTAAAGAGTATTTTCCTTTATAGTAAAGTATTTCCTTTTTTCGTCAATAGTGTATTTAAAGAACATTTTTCGATCATTAGGAAATACCTGCATGCTAAAAAAAATAAAATCCTCTGTTAAAAGTCATCCAACTCCACTTGAAGGATCATGAAGTTGAATATAAATTAAAATATACATTAACAATATGATCCTTATGTGGAAATGAATGATAAACTGACGATGATACCATCGTTCCTAATCATTACCTTGCACGTAGTAATTCCTTAACCTATATTTCTTGTAATGGTTCTTTCGTCAACTCGTTAGTATATTCCATTTCAACTTAAAAATAGTACATGTTATAATCATTTAAATATTTTTGCTTTCTTTTTTAAAAATATCAAACATATACCTATTTACATAATTTACCTCTGTTCGATATTCACTCCTTTCGGCATCGAAATTCATCCAACTGCTCTGGAGAGCACATAATCTTTTATGTATTTTTAAATATACATTAACATTATGTTCCCTCTGAGGAAATGAAAGATATTCTCAAGATGCTTCCGCAGACACGAATCATTACCTTGCCCGTAGTTTCTTCACCCGTATTGATTCTCTGAAACAAAACTAATCATCCCTCGGGTATGGTTTATATACTTTTCAGATATTTAATAGTATATGGGATCAATTTATTGCTCCTCCCACTTTTAATTCATATTTTTCATTTGCCAGGTGTTCTCATTTCCACTGTTTTAGTACGTCACGTGTTTATGTAAACGTGCCTCTTTCCATACTTCTTAACTTTCGTATAATTTCTAAAATGCTTTATTTAAACTCATTTTTCTTATTAAAGCATTTCTATAAGTTACTTTTTTTAATACGAGTATTAACATTCATTCCCCTTTTTTTTCGACTTATTATTCTAGTAACTACCCTTTTTTTTAAACTTTTTTTTATTATTCTTCATTACCCTTAACCTTTATTTTCCCTGCATCCCGTGCCAGAGATACCCTCTATTAAACTTCGAGTATTCTAATTTATATCCAAGTAGAAGTGACTGCTTTTACAATCCCATAGTGACTCTTTCAGTGGTATATAGTAATCCTTTCAGTGAAGTCCAAGGGATACGGTTATTTGTCTAGAATCACACTGTGAGTCAGTGTTCATTTGGGAAAATTTAGAGATAATGATTTGGTTGGTTGATGTGTTTGCAGTTACATAAGTATATGTACTCTTACAGTAAGTCAGGCTTTAGGGCATGCAGTGCTTCAAACTCCTATGCAATATGTCTGTCGTGGTGTAACCACTGTCATCTTCGTGCTTCAGGCCTACAATTCCCCAGTCACTATCCGTATACTCAAGTAAACACAGTGTGACTGCTGTTGCAATCCCAGTGTGACTATTTCAGTACCATGTAGTAATTCATTCACCAAAGTAAAAGCAACCAATTAAGAATTCACCCAGTGTCTTACCTTATATTATTGTAATCATTCAGTCAGTAAGCATGTAGTCATGCAGTGAGCCAGGCTTTAGGGAATGGAGTACATCAAAGTGCTATGTATTATGCATGTAGTGGTGTAATGACCTTCACATTTGTGCTTCAGGACTACAATTCCCCACTCACTATCCATACCAGGGGACTCCAACCAGTAGCTCGGGAGCTACTGGTAGCTCACCAGCACCCTGAAAGTAGCTCTCAGAGGTGAATCCAAACCAAGCCAATTTCAGACATTCTGTGTATATGAAAGAAGGCAGCACTGCTCATTTCACTACCCTTAAGAGTTATAGACAACCAAACCAATGGCAGGGCCTGTTGATAACACTCAAACACACACTGTGGTGGCGTATCAATCAATCAATCAGGGATGTATAGAGCACACTATTCAACTGTGAGGGTCTCCAGGCGCTGGGGGAGTGTGTGGGGGGATTTGTGCAGCTTTGGTCATTCGAAAAGCCAGGTCTTATGGCTGAATGCTTTCAGTGTGGGCCTTCATCTGATGCTGAGGGGGACTTCATTTCAGGTCTTGGCCATGATGCAGGAGAAGGGTGTGCCTCCTTTCTTGTTCTGTGGATGCAGAGGATTTCGGCCAAGGCCTGGTCAGCGGAGTGGAGGTTTCTTTTGGGGGTGTAGAAGGAGATTGAGGTATTGGAGTTTGGTGTTGTGGAGGGCTTTATAGGTGTGTGTGAGCAGCTTGAAGGTTATTCTTTTTTTGAAGGGGAGAAAGTGGAGTGTTCGTTTATGCTGGGTAATGTGGTCTTGTCGTAGGATGCTGAGGATGAGTCTGGCTGCGGCGTTCTGGACAGTGTGAAGTTTGTGGAGTAGAGATGTGTTGATTCCGGCATAGAGGGCGTTCCCGTAGTCCAGCCTGCTGGTGATGAGTGCATGGGTGACGGTCTTCTTTGATTCGGGGGGTGAGTCCAATTGAAGGTCTTGCGAGTATGTGGAGGGTGTTGAAGCATGTGAAATCTGCAGCGTTGGCCTATGGGTCTGTCACAGGAAACATGTTTATCCACTTTAAATCTCAGTTGGGGAGACTTACTACTGTGGTAATTTCGTTTGTGGCACACTTCATGTGATGATTTGAATTTTACTTGATTACAAGCATTTAATATTGATAAACATTTTCCTAGCATTCTGCTGATAACTTCACCTGGAATTTTTTGGTGGTTACTACCGATAATTGTGCTTATGGTGATATAGTGTAATGTTAATACATACCCCCAGCACAACCCCTACACTTCACAAACACTACTACACTACCCTAAACCCTAAAACCCTACCCCCAGCACAACACCGTACACTACACAAACACCACATGCCTGCAGTTTAACCAGCAGTGCAGAGGGAAGCACAGATTTCCAATATATTTATGTACATATGTTGTATCCTTTTGCTTCATACGTAGCTCAGCACGCTGTAGCTAAAGAGCTTACAGTGTCATGCTACAGCACTTCCTTATAGTTCTGCAGTTATACATTCACCATATACCACAAATGCATTCTTTAGTCAATTATGCAGTATGTATTCACTTATGTAAACTTTCAAAAAATTGCATATCAATGTAGCTCTTTCTTTAACCAGAGTAGTTAGTTCTGAAAAGAAGTTTGTTTCTTGTTTTTTGTACTTTTATATATTTTTTGATTTTTTTAATGTTTTTTTGTGGGTTTTTTAAAAAGAAAAAAAAAAGTCAACAGGACGAACAAAACCATGAACTTTGAGGGAATAAAAAAAAACTAGCATCAACGGTTATCAATTGCTCTGCAAACTAGGTCTACTGATTGCTCCCCATAACAAATTAAACAATTGCACTTCACGCAGTGCATTCTAACTTTCACAAATTGGGGACGTATGTCTGGTTGTGATGTTGAAGGTGATGCCCCAGAGGTACTTGGTATTGCCGGTGGTGGAGGTGCATGCTGGCGCAGTCTTTTACATTCTTCGTGAGCATAGTTCACAGGATGCATGGATTGGAGGTGCTTGCGCATACTTGCAGTGCCACAGGAGTATTTCTTGTTTGGATCTCCTCTGGACAGTACTGCCTGGCAAATCTTGCATGTTACTTTGGTGGCATTACATTTCTTTAGCCCCTCCGGAAAAGTAAACAATTTCAATACGATGGATGTGTATCTTTTGGGAGGGGGAGGTTCTGGTAGAAATTGTTCAGCAACAAAATCATCAGAATCAGATGTTTCTTGCAGTGGTGTAGCCATGTTTGTCTCCAAAAAAGGAATTCAGGTGTACAATGAAGAAAAAGTGACGTTCTTTTAAGAATAGGTCTTCTCCTAAGGAAGGTCTAAGAAGAGTAAATAAAATGGGTAGGGTTCATCAATAGTTAGAACAGTAAGTGTTATAAACCAATCAAATCTCTTTTTTTTGGTCACGCAGCACACACCTAGCGGGACTTCGCGAAATTGCATTGAAAAGTAATATAAGTTTATTAAAACTAAAAGAATATTTTTTTTGCCTTAATATTTTATTTAAATATATTACCTACTGGCGGTCGCCAGTAGGTAGTTATAGTACCCGATTCCTGGAAGGGTGCAGAGGTCATCATCATTTTTTAAAAAGGCGATAGAGAGGACCCTGCCAACTACAGACCAATCAGTCTAATTGATACCGTCCAAAAAGTAGTTGGCAGGGTCATCATAAACCGGACAGAGATGTGGCTAATGGAAAACAATATTTTGACCCACCTTCAGGCCGGTTTTAGATGTAACGTAGGTGCAATGGACCAGGTTTTTAGATTCTGTGTGGTCTTCTGGAAAACGGTGTCAATAGCTAGAGGGAGCCTGTACTTGGCCTTTATAGATTTAAAAACGGCTTTTGACGTAATCCCCCGTGCCAAACTTTGGGAGGTTCTTTTGGACATGGGATTCCCTTGTTATTTGTTGCAGTTCATAATCAAATTACACGAAGGCAACTTTGCTAGGATTGGGTGGAGGGTTCAGGGGCAACTCACCAAGAGGATTCCTGTCAACAGAGGGGTGCAGCAGGGGTGTGTGATGGCACCGACCTTGTTCTCTTTGTTTATAAATGGAGTGGTGGACCATCTGAGAGAGATTCCGGCAGACGCTCCTGTCTTGGCCGGGGAGAAAACACCATCACTCCTCTTTGCCGATGACACCCTCCTGTTGGCCAAAACACCCAGAGGCCTGCAAATACTCCTTGATCGTTTTAATGTGTTCTGCAAAGTGCGGGGGCTAACGATAAACACTACAAAAACGAAATTAATGGTTATGACTGCAAAAAGAAATCATAGGAAGATCCATCTTTCCTCGAACGGGTCACCTTTAGAGGTAGTGGATGAATTTGATTACCTCGGGGTCAGAATTAGCAACAAAATGAAGTGGGAATCCCATCTGAGCAAAATGGTTCTAAACCTCAAAAGAGTATCTGGTGCTATTTTAAAGAACCAACGCCTTTCAGTGGGTAGACCAATAGCCCCTGCACTGACAGTCTATGAGGGAAAGGCGTTAGCATCAGCGGTCTATGGATCAGAACTATGGGGTACTAAGAATACCAAAGCACTGGTGGTGGCTGAGAATAAGTTCATGAGAGACTTAGTCTCGCTTCCCGTCTCAACTCCTCTAAAACCTTTATTTGCTGATTTGGGTAAGAGATCGATTTGTGACATTGTCCAGCTCCGACCACTATAATTCTGGGCGCGCCTTAGGAGGACCCCGGGACTATCAGATTATGCCCTGGTGTTAGACGAATTAATCAACCTGAATGTCTCGAGCAAGATAAAGTGGTTAAACGATTTAATGAAGCTTGTGGTTACCTTAGGTCTAAGTGACGCATGGGCTTCTCAATCTCCCCCACCTAAACAAACAGTTAAAAAACTTTATTGGGATTGGATAGATGCCAAGGTTCTGCTAAACCCAAACTGGGGTCAATTAACGGAATCATTCTTTTCTCACAAGCTTACTACAAAGCTAGAACCGTTTCTGGATTTTATTCAGATTCCCCATGACAGAACTTTATTCCTGAAATTTAGATATGGCACTCTCCCTCTCAAAAATGTTATGGTAGGGTGGAAAGGGAGGAGGGAAGAGGATAGGAAATGTCCGGGTTGCCCCTGCCAGGAAGAATCCCTAGGACACTTTCTTTTTGCATGCAAAGCCTATAAACAGGCTAGGAATAAATGGTTGAAGCCAGTCTTTAGAAATCTTGGAGTTAGGGATCATAAAACAGCCCTACGAATTATTGTCTCCAATACCACTTGTATGGTTACTGTTTGTGGGGTCGCCAAGTTTTTAGCAAGTGCTTGGATCATTAGGCTAAGGTTGATGTCCCATTTGTCTACAGTTAATATTTCCACATGAATTTTAAACGTGTTATTTCTCTATCACTTTTAATTTTTTGCCATGCTGTAGTGTTTTTAAAGAGTGTATTTTTGAAATATATGTGTATGTATTCTATGTTTGTACTTTTATGATACATGTATCGAATAAAGTATAAAGAAAGTTAGTTATAGTTAGGACCTCGTTTCCATAGGAAATCCGCAACATTCTATTTGGAATAACTTTAGCGTCGATTGACGGAATTGGCTGAATTTCTCCAAGAAAATGGCCAGCTCCACTCCTTCCCTGAAAGTTTGGGGGGGATTCGTGAAGCAGGGGCCAAGATAAAAGGGGGGTCCCAAAACGTGTTTTCCCCATGTTAATTTCCATAGGGCGGTTGGACTCACTTTTAGCCCGAACGGCTGAATGGATTTCCACCAAACTTGGCAAAATTGTAGGGACTGGTAGCCCGATATGCCTTTGCTATGTCTCAAGATATGTGCTCCAGTGGATTTTGAGTAATTTAGGTTAAACAATATATATATATCTATAAGCGTGCCCCGGGACGCGCACCGGGGCGCGCACCAGCGCGCTATGCGAGTACGCGAGCGGAAAGCTGATTGGCTCTCGGGTGTCTGTCAACAGTCTAAACAGTCCGGAGCGGCCGCCATCTTGTGTCTCGGTAGGATCGAGACACAAGAGGTGGCAAAAACAAAGGGGGAAATGACCACAAGGGGGCAGGGTAGACCCCCCTGACCCCCTAGGTTTGATGTGGGGGCCATAAGAGGGCCCCGCGGGGCAAAAAATTTTTTTTTCGAAAGGGGAGCGTACCGGGGAGCGTACCATGGAGAAAAAAGAATGACAGAGTTTTTAAAAAATGTAGCATTTTTTTATAAATTGGAGGTAGTTCTAAAAAGAACTGTTTTGTTTATTCTTTTTGTTGTTTTATATTTTTTTAATTTTTTTTTAACATTTTTTACTTTTTTTGGCTTTTATGAACAATTTTATATTTTTTTTGTAGTTTTTATGGGGACAAACAAAAAACAGGGAATTGTAAACGGCTCAACTGGAGCAAAAAAATTCAGTAAAAAATTAAGATTTCTTTTTACAGTTGTGGTTGTCTCCAGCACGGTTGATGAGTTTGATGCTTTGCTCACCATACGAAATTGTAGTCCCACAAAATATACAAACTATTTTGTATTCTCCAAACTGGTGTTGGATGTTTTGGACCATCTCCCTTGTCTCTGGACCCGATGGAGTGGGTTGTTTGCTTTTGGAGGTGCTTGGAGAAGATTGGGGAGGGTGTCTGGTCAGTTCTCTGACCTCTGCCGCAGCATAGTTGTTAGGGTGCCTGCGTTGCATGTGGTGAAGGATTGTGTGGTTCCCAAATGAATATTTTTTGCAGGGTTCCCCCTGGAAAGTACAGTGCCACAGATCAGACATGTCACTTTTGGCGCATTGACTTTCTTTTGGTCCTTTGGGATTTTAAAAAACTCCCACACAAAGTGCTCCTTCGGTTTATTATCTTCTGGCAGGAACCGCCCCTCCTCCTCCTCCTCCTCCTCCTCCTCCTCCTCCTCTTCTTCTTCACCACCAATGTGGTGTTGTGGTGGTCCTTGTGGTGGTGGTGGTGCAGATGCTCCTGCTGCTGCTGCTACTGTAGCCATTTCTCAATGAATAGAAACAGGTCTTCCTCACTCAAAGAACAAAGTGAGAATGAGGAAAAAAGGTGGGGGCTTTCATCATTTGGAAAACAAAACTGTTCTGAACCAATGAAAAGTGTTATTTTCAGGTCACATGACCGGACGCGCTTACGCTATGCGCCCGG
Source organism: Lissotriton helveticus (assembly GCF_964261635.1). Classification (NCBI taxonomy): domain Eukaryota; kingdom Metazoa; phylum Chordata; class Amphibia; order Caudata; family Salamandridae; genus Lissotriton; species Lissotriton helveticus. The sequence goes on from NC_136060.1 coordinate 199,430,124, forward strand.
GGGCGCTTACGCAGCGCTGTCGTATGCGCTCGGGCGCTTCCGGATGCGCTTACGCCGCGCGTCATAAGACGCATCACGCGGCTACGCGATACGTCTCGATGATGTTTTCGTTCGCGGAAATATCGCTTACGGGACGCTCACCGGTACACGCACCGGGGCGCGCCGCAAGACTGCGCTTACCGGTGCGCTCACCGGTACGCGCACCGGGAGCGCTCTAGGGCAAAAAATACAAAAATAATAAACATGAACAATATACATAAAAAAATAGTATTACATAAATATACAATATAGGATTCATTATAAAAAATATTATATTTCATAGCTATAGAAATTAGCTATTAAAATACCTATGAAATTCACTGAAAAAACCATAGGTTTCACACCAGTTATAGTTAGGAATTAGCATTTAAAAAACCTATTAAATTCACTGAAAAAACCATAGGTTTCACACCAGTTATAGTTAGCTGTAAATTTTACTGACCTAAAACCATTGAAATTCCCACGTTATAGTTAGTTGGACTCACTATAACTCGCGCGCCCGCAATGCACTGTTGATGTTGTCACATATTACATCATTCATGACATGGTTAGTGACATCACTGATGACATCACTGATGACATCTCAAATGACATCACTGATGACATCACTGATGATATCTCAAATGACATCACTGATGACATCACTGATGACATCATCCATGTGATAATACAATACACCTCCTCACACTCTAATCTAACACATGATACACCTAGTGTTAAATACAAACTACCATTCCTGAAACCATTGACACTGTAAAACCACTTACCACATACGCACTAACTGATTTCTAGGTCTACACACACATCCACTCATTCACCCATACAATCTTTCATACATACTGTCACTCATCAATACAAGACCAACATATGCACTCATACACCTATACAGAGACTCACACACTGCCACTCATCCATGGATTTACTCATACACCTAGTCAGTCATGTAAAGAATCAATCACACTCCCATTTCCACAACTATGCAGTTATACTCACAAAACCTTGCTTATTTAAACATAGACTAACACATACTTACTGTCTTTTACAATCACTGATACAAGTACATATTGATAGATACAGTCACTTATGCAATCACAGGCTGTTATATATAGTCATTTATATATGACAACTTTCACATGCAGCAGCTTACACAACAACAAACATAATGATGTACACATTCAGACAGTTTAGTCACTAACCCATGCATTCACTAAGACACATTTAATCACTCACTCATAGAGTCAGTCACGCACCTACTAAATCCTTCATCCAGACACTCATACATACACTCACTCTTCAATATGTAAAACATATTTTAACTTTACAGAAACACACAGACACTGGATGATGCCATCAGTGATGTCATTAGTGATGTCAATTGAGATGTCATCAGTGATGTCATTTGAGATGTCATCAGTGATGTCATTTGAGATGTCATCAGTGATGTCATCAGTGATGTCACTAACCATGTCATGAATGATGTAATATGTGACATCATCAGCAGTGCATTGCGGGCGCGCGAGTTATAGTGAGTCCAACTAACTATAACGTGGGAATTTCAATGGTTTTATGTCAGTAAAATTTGCAGCTAACTATAACTGGTGTGAAACCTATGGTTTTTTCAGCGAATATATATATATATATATACATCTTTTTTTATATAGAAAAATTTCGCGGAAGTCGCGCTCTCACCATGTTGAACACATAGATGACGTCATGCGGAAACGCACACAAATGGTGTGGTGTGATACGTATATGTTGCGTATGCGCTTGACGTCACGTACGGGTCGCATAGCGATTGCGCATAAAAATGTGCACCTATCGCGCACCCTACGCGTATCCTGCAGAGCAATTGTAAAATGGCGGCTACGTTCCACGCAGTAGTTGAGAAAGGTTCGTTTTGCATGCGCGACTCAGCAAAAAAATTGAAAAAAAAGAATAAAATACCGTATTTTCCGGCGTATAAGACGACCCGGCGTATAAGACGACCCCCTACTTTGCTTGATAAAATGTAGGTTTCGTGCTATACTCGCCGTATAAGACTACCCCCACTTCCAGCGCAGTCCAACGCAGTCCTGCATAGTTGGCTCGTACTTTGTACGCTTTTGTATCCTGCACACTTATCACTTTTTTCTCCAGGAGTGTACCGATTGCTACCTCATGTATTTTGGTTGCTCACTATTGTCACTTTTGATCCATGTAACTTAACGTTTGCTTTTGTAATTTGTTCATTTGTAATTGTTCCTCTTGTATCTATACTGTTCCTACTGTAAAGCGCTCTGACACCTTCGGGTAAAGTCCGCGCTATGTAAAAAACGCCTGAAAACATACCGTTAAATTTTGTACCCGGCGTATAAGACGACCCCGACTTTCCAGAACATTTTAAGGGGTTAAAAAGTCATCTTATACGCCGGAAAATACGGTATATCCTATAAAAATATTTTTAAAAATATATATATTATATTTTTTCTAAATAAATAAAACAGTGTGTAATGTAATCTAAAAAATAAGATATCTAAAAATAAATAGATTAAAAACATTTGGTAAATCACTATCAAAGAAATAAATATTACAATTAATACATTTAAAAATTGTCATTGAAAAAAACGTTCAAAATCACTGAAAAAAAACACAGGTATCAGGCAGGTTATACTTAGAAATTAGCATTTAAAAAGCCTTTGAAGTACATTGAAAAAACATAGATTTCAGGCAGGTTATAGTTAGGAATTATCATTTAAAAAAACTTAAAAATTCACTGAAAAAAACATAGATTTCAGGGGTGTTATAGTTAGCTGGACATTTCACTCGTACAAAACCATTGAAATCCCACTCACGTCTGGCTTATCAGGTTGTTGGTTGAATGGTTTATTGATTGCGGAAAGTCTTATCAGTGGTGAATAGACGCATATTAGATATAATCCGACACATAACACATTAGGCGCATGTATAATTCAAATGTCTCCGCATTAAGGATGGCTCAATATGTATCGCATGATAAGTATTAGGGTGAAGAAATCATCTTTTGAAAATGAAGTCGGTTTGTTTTATAGAATTTAAATTGTGCCGAATTTACTGATGTGTAATATGTCACGGTGGAGGTTAATTGGTGCAATGTCTTAGAGCCATGGAATACTTAGGAATGCATAAATAGTGACTGGGGTCTATCATTTACATAGCCTTGAAAAAGTTGCATGTACATTTAACAAGAGGTGACGAAACACGTGTTGGCTTTGTTCTTTCGACCAGTCACATGATTGACATAACAAGAAGAATCATCAAAAGAATTAAAAGCTGAAGATTCTAAGAAACTTGCTTTGCGCTGTGGATTCATGTTCTTTTATATTTACTCTGTCACTCTTGTCACATTATTATTTACCTTGAAAATTCACGTATGCTAGGGAATTTGGTGAATATTTGTATTGCAGCTTAGGCTGCAGTTTAGGAGAGGTGGCTGGTTCTCTCCTCCTTATAGCACCGTATAATACGTTGGTATGGAAAGAACTTAGTGAATATTTCTAGCAGCGCCTTCCCTATTCCCAATACCACTATTCTCTTGTATATTAAGAAAACCAAATGCTCCCAATTGGTGTAGCTGAAATGAACGCCACGTGGCTGTGGCCCTTTGCTAACCGCTGCCTCCGGCTTACACTGTGCTCAGCAGTGCTCAATTTAAATTCAGTCTTCATTCATTAATTTCACAGTCCAGTAGGCAACTAACTATTACGTCCCTGATGCCTACATATATCGACAGTGTATTCCATAAATGTTTAATCTTTTGTTCCATACACCTACACTGCGATCAGCAGAGCTCACAATTTGAACTCAGTATTGATTTATTAATTGCAGACAGAATTGTACTCTATGTCCTCGGATTTTGTCAAGAGGAAGTGACAAAAAGCATTCCGTGATGTCTGTGCTGACTACTACCTTCAATCTACACTGGGGACAGCAGGGCTCACAATTCAGATCAAGTTGCAATCGCTGATGACGCAGTCCAGTAGGCAACAGACATTGCTACCAGTGCGGCCCTCCCGGACCACGCATCATCTCTGCCTGAGCACACGCTGAATGCTTCTGATGCCCCTATCTCAGCGCACTACAACTCATGGACCCTTTATAATGCAATCTTTTGAATATAATTTCATATCTGCTGCCCCTACCTCAGTGTACCACAAGTCATGGACCCTTTACGATAGAATCTTTTGTGTATTATTTCACATCTGGTGCCCCTACCTTAGTGCAGCACAAACCATTGACCCTTAATGATGGAATCTCCGTGTGTGATCTGATGATTACTATTGTACTTGTTGCCAGTACCAACCATTCCATGAGGGCTGACTTCCACTCACCCAACACACACCCAGCCAAGACGTCACTGGACATGTGACCCTGGTAATAAAAAGGGGCTGAGTGCACGTGCCTGTACCCTGGCAGTCAATCACAGTGAAGCTCATGGTCATTACAGCTAATCACAGTCAAGCGCGTGGTCAGGAGGGTCCGCAAACCCACCACTGCCCATAGACACAGGTATCAGGCAGGTTATACTTAGAAATTAGCATTTAAAAAGCCTTTGAAGTACATTGAAAAAACATAGATTTCAGGCAGGTTATAGTTAGGAATTATCATTTAAAAAAACTTAAAAATTCACTGAAAAAAACATAGATTTCAGGGGTGTTATAGTTAGCTGGACATTTCACTCGTACAAAACCATTGAAATCCCACTCACGTCTGGCTTATCAGGTTGTTGGTTGAATGGTTTATTGATTGCGGAAAGTCTTATCAGTGGTGAATAGACGCATATTAGATATAATCCGACACATAACACATTAGGCGCATGTATAATTCAAATGTCTCCGCATTAAGGATGGCTCAATATGTATCGCATGATAAGTATTAGGGTGAAGAAATCATCTTTTGAAAATGAAGTCGGTTTGTTTTATAGAATTTAAATTGTGCCGAATTTACTGATGTGTAATATGTCACGGTGGAGGTTAATTGGTGCAATGTCTTAGAGCCATGGAATACTTAGGAATGCATAAATAGTGACTGGGGTCTATCATTTACATAGCCTTGAAAAAGTTGCATGTACATTTAACAAGAGGTGACGAAACACGTGTTGGCTTTGTTCTTTCGACCAGTCACATGATTGACATAACAAGAAGAATCATCAAAAGAATTAAAAGCTGAAGATTCTAAGAAACTTGCTTTGCGCTGTGGATTCATGTTCTTTTATATTTACTCTGTCACTCTTGTCACATTATTATTTACCTTGAAAATTCACGTATGCTAGGGAATTTGGTGAATATTTGTGTTGCAGCTTAGGCTGCAGTTTAGGAGAGGTGGCTGGTTCTCTCCTCCTTATAGCACCGTATAATACGTTGGTATGGAAAGAACTTAGTGAATATTTCTAGCAGCGCCTTCCCTATTCCCAATACCACTATTCTCTTGTATATTAAGAAAACCAAATGCTCCCAATTGGTGTAGCTGAAATGAACGCCACGTGGCTGTGGCCCTTTGCTAACCGCTGCCTCCGGCTTACACTGTGCTCAGCAGTGCTCAATTTAAATTCAGTCTTCATTCATTAATTTCACAGTCCAGTAGGCAACTAACTATTACGTCCCTGATGCCTACATATATCGACAGTGTATTCCATAAATGTTTAATCTTTTGTTCCATACACCTACACTGCGATCAGCAGAGCTCACAATTTGAACTCAGTATTGATTTATTAATTGCAGACAGAATTGTACTCTATGTCCTCGGATTTTGTCAAGAGGAAGTGACAAAAAGCATTCCGTGATGTCTGTGCTGACTACTACCTTCAATCTACACTGGGGACAGCAGGGCTCACAATTCAGATCAAGTTGCAATCGCTGATGACGCAGTCCAGTAGGCAACAGACATTGCTACCAGTGCGGCCCTCCCGGACCACGCATCATCTCTGCCTGAGCACACGCTGAATGCTTCTGATGCCCCTATCTCAGCGCACTACAACTCATGGACCCTTTATAATGCAATCTTTTGAATATAATTTCATATCTGCTGCCCCTACCTCAGTGTACCACAAGTCATGGACCCTTTACGATAGAATCTTTTGTGTATTATTTCACATCTGGTGCCCCTACCTTAGTGCAGCACAAACCATTGACCCTTAATGATGGAATCTCCGTGTGTGATCTGATGATTACTATTGTACTTGTTGCCAGTACCAACCATTCCATGAGGGCTGACTTCCACTCACCCAACACACACCCAGCCAAGACGTCACTGGACATGTGACCCTGGTAATAAAAAGGGGCTGAGTGCACGTGCCTGTACCCTGGCAGTCAATCACAGTGAAGCTCATGGTCATGACAGCTAATCACAGTCAAGCGCGTGGTCAGGAGGGTCCGCAAACCCACCACTGCCCATAGACACAGGTATCAGGCAGGTTATACTTAGAAATTAGCATTTAAAAAGCCTTTGAAGTACATTGAAAAAACATAGATTTCAGGCAGGTTATAGTTAGGAATTATCATTTAAAAAAACTTAAAAATTCACTGAAAAAAACATAGATTTCAGGGGTGTTATAGTTAGCTGGACATTTCACTCGTACAAAACCATTGAAATCCCACTCACGTCTGGCTTATCAGGTTGTTGGTTGAATGGTTTATTGATTGCGGAAAGTCTTATCAGTGGTGAATAGACGCATATTAGATATAATCCGACACATAACACATTAGGCGCATGTATAATTCAAATGTCTCCGCATTAAGGATGGCTCAATATGTATCGCATGATAAGTATTAGGGTGAAGAAATCATCTTTTGAAAATGAAGTCGGTTTGTTTTATAGAATTTAAATTGTGCCGAATTTACTGATGTGTAATATGTCACGGTGGAGGTTAATTGGTGCAATGTCTTAGAGCCATGGAATACTTAGGAATGCATAAATAGTGACTGGGGTCTATCATTTACATAGCCTTGAAAAAGTTGCATGTACATTTAACAAGAGGTGACGAAACACGTGTTGGCTTTGTTCTTTCGACCAGTCACATGATTGACATAACAAGAAGAATCATCAAAAGAATTAAAAGCTGAAGATTCTAAGAAACTTGCTTTGCGCTGTGGATTCATGTTCTTTTATATTTACTCTGTCACTCTTGTCACATTATTATTTACCTTGAAAATTCACGTATGCTAGGGAATTTGGTGAATATTTGTGTTGCAGCTTAGGCTGCAGTTTAGGAGAGGTGGCTGGTTCTCTCCTCCTTATAGCACCGTATAATACGTTGGTATGGAAAGAACTTAGTGAATATTTCTAGCAGCGCCTTCCCTATTCCCAATACCACTATTCTCTTGTATATTAAGAAAACCAAATGCTCCCAATTGGTGTAGCTGAAATGAACGCCACGTGGCTGTGGCCCTTTGCTAACCGCTGCCTCCGGCTTACACTGTGCTCAGCAGTGCTCAATTTAAATTCAGTCTTCATTCATTAATTTCACAGTCCAGTAGGCAACTAACTATTACGTCCCTGATGCCTACATATATCGACAGTGTATTCCATAAATGTTTAATCTTTTGTTCCATACACCTACACTGCGATCAGCAGAGCTCACAATTTGAACTCAGTATTGATTTATTAATTGCAGACAGAATTGTACTCTATGTCCTCGGATTTTGTCAAGAGGAAGTGACAAAAAGCATTCCGTGATGTCTGTGCTGACTACTACCTTCAATCTACACTGGGGACAGCAGGGCTCACAATTCAGATCAAGTTGCAATCGCTGATGACGCAGTCCAGTAGGCAACAGACATTGCTACCAGTGCGGCCCTCCCGGACCACGCATCATCTCTGCCTGAGCACACGCTGAATGCTTCTGATGCCCCTATCTCAGCGCACTACAACTCATGGACCCTTTATAATGCAATCTTTTGAATATAATTTCATATCTGCTGCCCCTACCTCAGTGTACCACAAGTCATGGACCCTTTACGATAGAATCTTTTGTGTATTATTTCACATCTGGTGCCCCTACCTTAGTGCAGCACAAACCATTGACCCTTAATGATGGAATCTCCGTGTGTGATCTGATGATTACTATTGTACTTGTTGCCAGTACCAACCATTCCATGAGGGCTGACTTCCACTCAAATGGCATCTCAAATGTCTTACATATTGAAGAATGAGTGGATGTATAAGTGTCTGGATGAAGGATTTAGTAGGTGCGTGACTGACTGTATGAGTGAGTGATTAAATGTGTGTCACTGAGTGCATGGGTTAGTGAGTAAACTGTCTTAATTTGTGCATCATTATGTCTGTTGTTCTGTAAACTGCTGCATGTGTTGATCAGTAGCTATATGAGTAAGTATATGGGTTATTGATTGGTTGCCCAAGTATTTGTATGGGAGACTGAGTGTGTGTGTGGGTGGCTGGGAGGTGTATGACTCTGTGCATAGATGTGTAAGCAGTTGATTCACTAGATATATGGGTTCAAAAGTGCATGTGGAAACAGCTGTATGGGCGGTTGACTGAGTGCATTGGTGAGTGAATGGATATCTCAGTGCTACATGTCAAAGTTAGTACATATGTAAAACACAGTACATGTGAGAGTTGACATATATAAATAACTGTGCATAAGAGCCAGTGAATGTGTGAGTGGCTGTATTGATCATTGTGAACTTGTATCAGGGATTGTAAAAGAGAGTAAATATGTGTTAGTATATGTTTGAATAAGTAAGGTATGTATAACTGTATAGTTGAGGAAATGGAGGTGTAATTGATTCTTTGCATGACTGAGTAGGTGTGTGAGTAACTCCATGGATGAGTGACAGTCTGTGAGTGTCTGTTTACACTGAGTGTATCTAAGGTTATTTTAGAGTCTGAAGAAGTTCATCGTATTATCACATGAATGATGTCATCAGTGATGTCATCAGTAATGTCAAATGAGATGTCATCAGTGATGTCATCAGTGATGTCATTTGAGATGTCATCAGTGATGTCATCAGTCATGTCATTTGAGATGTCATCAGTGATGTCATCAGTGATGTCATTTGAGATGTCATCAGTGATGTCATCAGTGATGTCACTGACCATGTCATGAATGATGTGATATGTGACATGATCAGCAGTGGATTGCGGGTGCGCGATATATAGTTAGTACAACTAACTATATATGGAATTTCAATGGTTTTGTGTGAGTAAAATAAGGTTTTTTAAATGCTAATCCCTAACTATATATGGTCTATAACCTATGGTTTTTTCAGTGAATTTTCAAGGTTTTGTAAATGCTAATTCCTAACTATATATGGTCTATAACCTATGGTTTTTTCAGTGAATTTCAATGTTTTTTTAATAGCAAATATCAAAACCTTTACAATGTATTCTTCTTTAAATCGAAAAATATTTTTGACATGTTTTTAATACAATTTTTTTTTAATTATTTTTATTGTTTCGCTGCCGGTCCGTGAACCGGTTAGCTTCCCGTTAGCTCAATTCGGAGCCGCGACCCGGTCCGCGAACTGGTAAACGTTCCGTTTGCGCAACTGTCGCGTTAGAAAACAACATCGTGACGCGTCGCGTCAGCATGACGTTTCGCGTTGTCGCGTGATACGTCATATGACGTGCCACGTTAGCGTACCCGGAAGCGAACCGGTACGCTAAGCGAGGCGCGAAGCGCAGCATCCCGGAAGCGAACCGGGACGCGGCGCAAAGCGCGTAACGTAAACACAGCAGGTCATGTGACTTGGTAATAACACTTTTCATTGGTTCATTTCACTTTTGGTTTCCTAATGATGTAAGACTAGGTCATGTGATCTAAAATTAACACTTTTCATTGGTTTAGAACTATTGTTTTTCCCAAATGATGAAAACCCCTCCTTCTTTCCTCACTCTGACTTTCATCTTTGTGAGAGAAAGACCCTTTGTTACCAGTGAGCAATGGCGTCATTAGTAGCTTCAGCTGGTGCTTCCCCACCACATCCAAGGAAGAGAGGACCACCTGCTGAAGTTATAATTCAGCAAGAAGAGGAAGAAGAGGAAGAGGAGGAAGAGCAGGAAGAGAGGCAGTTTTTGCCTGAGGAGCCCAGGAGGTCTCACCTGAAAGAAAACTTTATTTGGCAATTTTTTAAATTTCCCCGAGGCCAGAAAAAAGTCAATGCAAGGTACGTAACTTGCCTTATATGTCAAGATAGACTGTCCAGAGGGACCGAGAAGAAATACAGTTACGGAAACTACACAATGTATCGCCATATGAGTAGGTGGCATCCTAACAATTACAGTGCTGCACAGTTACGTAACAAGCAAGATAATCCCCCTTCTATGGCCAGAAGATCTGTTGTACCGGAAGTGACGGGACCAGAGGGGAGGGAGATGGTCCCGAATATACAAATGAGATTCGGGGAAGTAAAACAAGTCTGCGTACTTTGTAATCAGTTCATTTGCTACAGAGAAAGTAGCATCACATTAATCAACAGAGCTATCGATAATCATGTTTGTCCGAAACGCCCCAGACAATAAATTCTTTTTTTTTTGTTGCTCCTGTTGAGCCCTTTACAATGAATCGTTTTCGTTTCCCTCCCCCCCAAAAAACCCAAAAAAAAATATAAAACCGTTCAGAAAAATTCAAAAAAAGTAAAAAAATGTTCAGAAAAATAATAAAAAAAATATAAAACAACAAAAACAATAAAAAAAAAAGTTCTTTTCAGAACTACCTCCCCGTTATAAAAAAATTGGTAGAATATTTGGAACTCTGCCAACCTCTATTTCTCTTGGTTCGCTTCCCGGTTCGCTCGCCGGTACGCGAACCGAGAGCGAACCAAACATTTTTTTTTTTAAAAAAGAACAGTAAGTATAAGGGAAGGAAACAGACAGTTATGTTAAAAGAAAGACAGCTATAGGGGAGTAAACTAGAGATACTGTTACCCGCAATCCACTGCTGATGATGTCACATATTACATCATTCATGACATGGTCAGTGACATCATCAGCAGAGGATTGCGGGTAACAGTATCCCTAGTTTACTCCCTATAGCTGTCTTTCTTTTAACATAACTGTCTGTTTCCTTCCCTTATACTTACTGTTCTTTTTAAAAAAAAAATTTTTGATCAGTCAGAAACAGTGACAGTAATAGAGACAGAGTGAGTGACCAAGAGTGAAGAAGTATGAGAAGAGAGGGACTAAGAAAAATAGTGGAAGGAGTAGAGTAATTAAGTAATAGAGAAAGGAATGAGGGAAGTAGCAAAGGCAGGAAAGTGATGGTTAAAGAAATGAAGCAGAGGAACTAATGGAAGTTAAATGTGATAGAAATATAACGAAAAGAGTACAAAACATTTACCTTGTAATTGTCGTTAAGTTAGTCATTTGTTATTTTTATACTTTCAATCTGTGAAAGAGAGAACAAACATTTGAAAAATATTAAAACATGTTTTTAATAAATTAGAAAAGACAAGGGAAAAGATTGAAGGACAAACAGTTTTTCAACAACTTTGACACTTACAGAAGCCTCTGCTTCTCCATGCCCCTACACAGTCCTAAAAATATACATTTTAAACTAACAGTATCTTGATGCAGATGAAGTGAGGCCTATCTTGCAACATGGTGCATCTTTTGCACTGCTGCTGTCTCACAACAGTGATGCAATGGCAGCGCAAAAGAGGTGCAAAGCCATCATAAAATTGCCCTTAACATTTTAAATAATTGTTTCAGGATGCCAATAAGATGTGTCCTATCCAGAGGTTTGTTTCAGGTGAGGCCTACTCAGGGTTCCAAATGAAATTTCGAGTTGTTGAAGAGTACAGAGGAGATAATACATGTGAAGGCCTACCAATGAAGTAAGTCATATCCACTTCACTCTTGAACAAGGGCCAGACCTCTTCTGTGTCCGAGGACAGACCTAAACTTCATCTGCACAATGTCATTCGAAAACTTAGGAAACACAGGTGATGTAATTGAAAAATGTGGAATTTCTTTTCCTCATTTCACAATCACATCACCTGTGTTGCCTTTGCTTAGGTATCTCATAGTGCAGATGTAGTCCAGCATATGAAACAGTACCCAGAAGTGCAGCACTGTATGCAACAACTTTGACACTTACAGAAGCCTCACCTTCTCCATGCCTCCTACACAGTTCTACATGTACATCATAAATGCAAACAGTACAGAATTAATTATACATGTTAAATGGTTTATTTTTGCTGTTCTCAGAATGTATCAAATTTCACTAAAAACAGTGACTTGAAGGTATTCATCATATAACAGCGGGGAAAAAAAACACAATCAAAATGATTGTGTTTAAAAAACCCATACAACATAACAAATCAGAATTCAGAACTCCTTAAAGTTAACTTACTTTCCATGACGTCGAAGGATGTCCTATGAACAGCTTACACTCTGTTGTGCTGTTATTACTTTCAGCCCGCCACTTTCTGAAAGAAAACCTCCATCGTTTTAAAAAAATATGTTACATACAATAAATGACTTCTCGCTCTCTACCACACGTTTCCACAAGGCCAAATCATGTCAGAGCCATTTATAACTCTTGGAATTCTTGTAAGCCAATCCCGTCATGTTGTATTTCCGCAACTTTCAGAATTAAAATGTTGAAGATCATTTTCACAATCCTGGATTACTAATATCTTACCCTTCTTGCTCACTCATGTTCTACATTTCCTATGACACTGATACTGCTTACTATGAAGCAGACTTACACTACCTCTATGACTACTACAATTATTTAATTCTCTACATCACTTTTAATCACAAAGCAATATAAAACAGTAGACAGCATTGCAGACTTACATTCCCTCTACTCCATGTTTTGATTGGCTGCTTGAATTAGCTTATAAAAAGAAATAGTTTTTCTGAACTCATTCAAAGTGCACTTATTTTTCCATGACGTCCAGTGTTATGGTAAGAAGTTATGTCTCTGTACTACACTTATCCTCAAGGCCAAATCGTGTAGGAGCCATTAGAACTTCTTGAAATTCCTCAGAGCACATCCCGAGATTCTTTCCCTAAAATTTCGGTTTTAAAAACACCAGGTAAGAATTTTTAAGGTCATACGGCAATTTTTTTTTGAAAATTAAAACAGAATCGTTGCAGAATGACCAGCCATTTCTAGACTTTAAATAAGCTGTGTAATGTCCTGATGTTATTGAAGGACCGTCATGATATATAATTGCTACAGTTACAAAAGTCCTTCCTGATATTGACAACTGTGAAGCCACAAAATTTTTAATTAAAGTTGTCAATTTTGTTCCATCAGACCTACATCGTTGGAACATTAAAATGACATACTGGCCATATGTTCGTATAAATAAGGTTGACATCATTTCAGATTTACATTGGCTACATTCCATGTTGTGATCAGCTGCTTTTACTAGCTTATTAAAGGAGACTGATTTACTGTCTGGCAAAGTTAAATATATAAATCTTTCTGAGTCTACACTAGTAGTACTTGATACCCTACAGTTCTCGCAGTCATGCTGCCATTGATAAGAAAGCCCAAACAGGTGATCTACATCTACACCTTCAGCATGCAATACATCAAGCATATACAATAAAAACTCCTGACAATCTTGCTGAATACTTTGAGAGAATTGTGTTTGGCCTGAACATCTGTCTAACAGATTTCGAATTTCAGACACACTTTCTATTTTTGTTCTATCAGTGCTACATTTCTCTAACACAGAATTTAACAAACTGCATAATCTTTGATCAGAATTGACCACAATCTCTTCTTTTACATTTTCTAGAGAAAACAAAACATTAACCACTACATTAGCATAGCAGTTGACACCAGAAGTGTTTTCAAATTGAAAACCAACAACATCTTCAACAGAATCCTTTTTGTTTCTGCTTATAATTTCAGGTTCATCGACTTTTCGTCTTTTTGCTACAACCTCCCCAGTATTGGTCACATTTCTTCGTTTCCGGCCTACCACACGTTTCTCAAACAAAGGATATTGAGGCAAATGTGGGGCATACTCTCTTCTCAACCTATTGTATTCCTTAACACAATCTAGATCCGCACAAATGTTTGTGACATCACACTCAATCAAGTACAATCCCGATAAAGTTCTAACTCTTGACAATGCCACATATGCCATACCCTCCTTGAACACAGAACTGCCAATATTCACCAATGCACTGTCTACACTTAAACCTTGCGATTTATGGATTGTCACCGCATATGCCAAGCAAACAGAAACTGCTTACGGCGAACATATAAGTCTTTTACAAGCAAAAATCTAGCAGAACAACAACCAATTAGCTGTACTTCCTCAATGCCATCAAATTTAATTTTTAAAAATTCAATTCCATCTCTATTTCTGTATTTCACAAAATCAACAACATTACCCATTGATCCATTTACCAGACCTCTTTCAACATGTAAATTCCTTCTTAAAATTATACGGCAGTTCAAGCACACATTCAGACTCTTTTCAAAACCTGCAGTTTTAGATATAGTCTTCTCTAATGAATCCAATTTTGATTTCAAATTCTCAGACAAAATAATTGTTGATCCCATATGCTCTACTCTGTCAATAGCTTCCAGTTTCACAATCTCTTGCTTTTCTAAATGCAACATTTTGTTGTTGAAGATGGCACATTCTGCAAGAGTTGGCATCAAACATATTCCAGATTTCTTCTCAGTAATTTTCTGAAAAATATTCTCAGGCACAACATCTTGTTCTGGATATAAATTTGACAGTAATCGTGCATGTAAAGCTTCTTTCCCATGCTCGGTCACTTTTCCAATTCTAACATCTTGTAGAATATTCTTGTAAACTTCATCCTTCGCCTGACGCATATTTTCATGCAGTTCAGCATAATTGAAGTTTAACCATATATTGACGTTGCCAATGCTCCCTAGGCACTTCCTGGTATCTTCATGCGTGAGCATTTTGAACACAGGTTGCCCTTTCACTGGTGTCAGCTGCAGAAGATCTCCGAAAACAATGATGTGTTTGCCACCAAATAACACATCATACTCTGTTTTGAGAACTTCTTGCATTCTCAAATGCACAAAGGCAAGCATGACATTGGAAACCATGCTTACTTCGTCAATGATAAGAAGTTTCATTTTCCTCAAGATTCTTGAAACTTCACAACAAGCATCTCCAGATAGCTTGTGATATTGTAATTTGTTGTCATGCTCCACTGGCAGCATCAGTAAACGATGTAAAGTAATCCCTTTAATGTTATGTGCTGCCAGTCCAGTTGGAGCGGTGACAACACAAGACAGCGATGACTCAGTCCTTTCCTGCAAATAACATGAAATTGCTTTAATAAGGAAACTTTTTCCAGTTCCCGCTTCTCCACTCACGTACAGTCGGACAGGCTTCAACGACGTACATGAGCACTCTTTCTTCTCATGACTTAATCCATGATCAATTTGCATGGTAACTTCGTCATATATTTTCCTCTGCTCAACGTTGAGTTGTCTTTCCAACTCTTCTAAGTTAACCGCATCCTCCTGAGCATGTGCCATGGCTCTTTCCACTTCATTCATAGCAGTGGCAGCTTCATTTTCGATAACAGGTCCTCCTAGTGGATCCTGACTCAATGAAGCAGAACTCTGACTGTCCTGAGAACTGTCTCTGGCAATCTCGGCTGCAATCGTTGCTTCCTGCTCGATTTCCACATTCAACATTTCTACATATTTGGGAAAAGCAGGACATTCTATGGTCTCCTTGGCGGCAGTGAAAGAGTCTTCGTAACAGAGGAAATCTCCAAGCAGTTCCTCTTCTGCACTCCAAGGCTTGAAAAGTTGTAAAAGTGCTAAATAGAAAAACTCCTTTTTTTCAGGAGATTCGCCACTCAATTTTCGATGGTTTACCAAGTGGCATTTTCTTTGCTTGACCAGACATCCCTCACTTCCTATTACAGCATACACTCCTTTCTCAGTATCTTCTTTGATGTTCCTCTTGAATATGTAATTTTGAAGAACCTCATACAGACAAACATTCTCGAGGTGACTGCTTCGATTTGGATAATATGTATCCAACATGTTGGTCTTCAAAATGTCGGTACTGTTTGGCTCCTTTTCGGCCAAATACTCAATTTCCCGCACAGGTTTCAGAACTCGATTACGCGTTGCAGCAAGACCAAGACTCACCCAAACGATACTCCTGGATTTGGCATAGAGACTTGCTGAAGACAACCGGTCAGAACATTCGTAAGCTCCGATTTCTCGATGCGACAACATCTTCAGACTGAAACTGTACAACTTCTTGCTGAGGCTCTTTTCATGGGAAATGTCCTCCCACATATCCTTCAATTCTGTCTTCTCTTTTTTGGTGATGTAAGATGTCACATACCGAGCCACAGCCATACAGTTATCAGCCACAAACTGTATATCCATGTTAGCATTCCACATGGACAAAATCACCGGGTTGTAGTCGTTGATGTACTTGGACTCTTCGTTCCTCTTCAAATTGTATGTGTTTTTAGGTGATTTCTTCATCACATTATGTCGCAGTGAAGACATCAAACTGTTTACTCTTCCTTTAGAAATCACCGGTCGTGGAAAGCCGAAACGACATTTGGTGTAGAACATGTCCTTGTTTCGGAATTTACGACGACAGTACTTTGCACAACGATGGCTTTGGAAACGTAGAACTTTTTCTCTTAGGCTTTTCTCCTGCTTTGCGTTTGGAACAGCACACGTAGAATACTGTTGTATGAAACTCATCACTGAGTCTTCTGGATCTGTTCCAAATTTAGGTGCATCCTTGATCCACAACAGCATATGTATGTGAGGAGCACCTCTTGCTTGGTACTCCTTTCTCCAGAAGAAATCCAACACCTCTCCAAGAGGTGGATTCTTCTTATTCATGATGAAAGACATCATAGCTTCAAATCTATGATTGAAGTACCGGCATACATTGACTGGATCCAAAGAGCACAGTTCTCCGGGTGTCTTGAATTCGATGTTTTCGATGTTTCCATTTGCCTCTCGTAGAAATTCAAGTAAGTCTTCCCAGCCATACTCGGCACAGCTCAGAGTGAGGAACCATGTGGGAGTTCCTAAGTTCCTCAGCATACATTTTAAATCACCATGACGACGGTACCAGTACTCATTAGTACCACGCTGACACGCCATGAGATTAATCAGGTGAGAATCTAAAACACTGTCTTGGACATTGACTTTATCCATAAAGTCACTTGCCGAGATGTTTTGCATGTGTATACCACTTTTCAAGATGTGGTTCACTGCATATGACAGTCCAGACAGATCGCTTTCAAACAGGAGATTAAACAAATAGGGAATACATTGTCGAAACCTAGCATCTCCTGCATACAATCGCAAAGTCCGGTATTCAGAAGCAGGAATTTGATGAGGTCGCTCATCATATCTTCCTCCCTGACCTGTTGGAAAAAGCTGTGGGAAACACCGAGCTTCCAAACTTTCCTCCCAAACACTAATGGGACTCCCTTTGGCTTGTTTCATTTGAAACAACTCAATAGCATTCCCCATGACTTCCTTGGAATGCAAAGGATGAATGCTATAATGTTCATATATTTCTTCACTAGTAGAGGGTTCTACTTTCTCAATTTGACCAGCACACAAATCGCTATCTTCTTCCTCACTTACTTCCTCTTCTGCAACATAAACATTCTTATAGTACTTATTATTTTTTTTTCAAATACAATGTTGCCTTTTTGACTTTCCTAACATCCACTAAATCTTGCCATATTTTCTTATTCTTTGTCGGAACCCCATTAACTAAGATAACCAGAGGTTCCTCTTCCACTTTTTCTACTCCAATGGTGTTAATATTTTTCTTCAAATCTAGAGGCAAATAAACAACTCTTCCCTTTAATCCTCTCTGTAAATCTGATGGAGGCAATTTCCCTGTCTTTGGCTCCATTCTTACAATAGCCTGAAAGGGATGGATACTTTGAATCAAAATAGATTCATAAGTATTTAAATCCTTCAATTCAGAAGGAATCTCAACCAATTCCAGATTATTATGAACTGCTCTAGCAGGCATCTGGTTTTGATTTAATTTGCTACAACAATAAGTACACACACGTTGATCCGATCCCAAATCAAAACAATTTTCTACCATCAAATATGTTGTGAAATCCTTCCATTCACTATTATTTTCCCTTTCACTTTTTGCATATAAATCCACTAACTTAGTCTGATTCTTATAATAAGTGCGTCGACAACACACACTAGTGAAATTAGGCCTCTCACTTGATTTCACCTGAAACGTCGCAATTTCCCTCTGAAAATTATCTGTACTGGAAACCTGTACACTATCTTCCACATTACCCTCTTCTTCTTGGTCAATTTCAACATTCTCCTCTTTACTTCCAAAGTAACCAAACTCAATTTCTGCACAAATATTCTTCACATCTACTTCTGAACCATGCAAAAGAGCAGCGCATAATTGTTTAAGCATAATTGCTGGACTCTTAGCATAATACAACATTCTAACTAATTTCCTCACTTTATTATGATGCACTGCTAGCATCCTGAAATGATGAAAAACACTCTGGCATACTCTCCTGGAAAGACAAGCCAGTGAATGACCATGCAAACCTGTCACTTCTCTCACTCTGCAAGGATCTAATTCTTGCAACAACTTCATTTTCTGCTTCAAACTTTTCTTATTAAATGTCCGTACAAAATCACAAAGCAAATTGATGGAATCCTGTCGCACACTGCAAATACTACTACACTTCCAGGTGTACACAGGACCCTTACGACGTCTTCCTAAAACCTCATTACCTAACACCTCTTCTGTCTCTGTTGTCACAAGTTTTTCTTTTTCAACTGGACAACCATCTTTCACTTCATAAGCTCGACCACTGGTGTCAACTGCATGCACCAAATCATTATCCTGGAAATAACTCTCCTCATTAAAAAATGCCTCACAACTTGAACTATGCATCCATTCTCCGGAAAAAACTTCACAAAAATTACTACGATTAACTATTCTCTTCCATCTACTATTTCTTTTGAAATCATAAATTGCCTTGTTTAGCTTCCTAATTCTATTGATTATCAAAATAAATAACTTACGTTTAATTTCAAATGCCTGATCAATAACTTTCTCAACTTTTTTTTTTCTCTTATAAAAAACCACTTTCTGTTGACCTTTCTTAATATTTTTTAACAAATTGCCAATTATCCTGTTGCGGAACATTCGTTTACGAATGTCCCTAAACTGTTGTTTCCTTCTACTATCATGCACAGAGTTATCTCTTGCTCTAGCAGTAACATTTTTGATTGGCATCTCCTTTCCGTTTAAAATGCTTCTCTTTTTCTGGACTGAAACATTTTCTGTAGTAATATTTTTTTTACTACAAATATTTCTTATAAATGTTTTTGTGCTCTTACCCGGTGCTTTCTTGGTCACTTGACAAGTTTTTTTCTTAGAGGACTGCTGCATTATATCATTTACCTGCTGTCTTTGACGTTTTGCAGCCTTTCTAAGTCTTTCTTTAGTTGGCATGCTGAAATCTTGAAATGATCTGCAGTTGAATCTGTGGTAAAATATAATAAAAAATGTTATTAACCACTATTACCAAACAGTAAATCAATAACAGTCATCAAAAACTTAACACACTACTTGACATTTTTAGTGCTTGGCAAATTTAGAATACAGAAATAGCAGAAAAGAAATGGAATTCATATTCATTTTACCTGTGCTGTTTTATATGTGAATCTGATCTAATTTTATGAGCATATTTTAATATTTTATTGAAGACACTACACATAACCTGTTTTTGAAGGTGTCTTTATTTTTAAATGAAACGGTTTACATTTTTACTTTTCATTTATTATACATTTTTAAAAATAAATGTTTATAGTTCCATAGGCTCAAGCACGTGAGCTTCCCACCCTATGTCATACAATTCTGACAAATCTGCGTCCTCATCATGTTCTTCTTCATCCTCAGGATTTAAATCATCCAAGGGATCTACTTCCACTGATGTTTCAATTACGAGTTCAATTATGAGGTCGAGATCAACTGATTGCTGATTGTCGCTCATGTTGATGTTGTCGTTATCTTTAAAGAAAGAGAACAACAATGAGATGTTGCAGAGTAAGGCACAAATCTCAGAGACTATAATATTAAAATTGTTTAGCAAGAGTAACATTTTGCAGCTATTATTTAGCCATGACCAGCGATGCTGAGGAGGTAAGGCCTATGTCCAAGTTTTCAGTGAACAGGACTCATCTCTTCTTAACCTTGAATAAGCCTCACCAACTCTGTGTCCCCTGCTCATACTTAAATGTAAAGTGGCAGATTTATGTTAGCTGACGCATTCCCAGGGATGCACCAGTTAATGTGCACCGCTGCTCTGCCACCCATGGTGTGCTGCATTTACAATGTGGAGCACCATTGACTGAAAACAGCACAGATGCGTCACGCATCTGTGCCGCAAAAGCAGCACATTGCAGGAATCACGTCGTAAGCGCAACATGTCTACTGCAATGCACAGGAGCAAGCCACACATTGCATGGTGCATCACTCCTTATGCCTGTTTCAAACAGGCGTAATGATTTGATTCAGCAATGCTATAAAGCTGAGTCAGTGAAATCTTCTAAATTTCACTGTGTTAGTTTTACAGGGCTTTCTTGCAAATTAATGCATACCTTGCAACAAAACACCTATATGAAAACTGACGCAGGTTTCATGTGGCACAGGAGTTTACAGCATGACACATCTGCCTAGATGCATCAATTTTTAAATATTTCGCCACATAGCAAATCTTTTGCACCGCCGCTGCGTCACAAAAGTGATGCACAGCGGCACAAAAGAGGCACACGGCTATCATAAATCTGTCCCTAACATGTTAAATGATTGATTCAGGATGACGATAAGGTGTGGCCTATCCAGAGGTTTGTTTAAGGTGAGGCCTACTCCGGGTTGCAGATTAAATGGAGATGGGGCACCCCTGAGCCTTGCTGGAGCTCCATGGCACTTGCGATGCAGCTCCAGCAATGCGCCACCTTTACGGCACAGGTGCGTCATGCATCTGTGCTGTTTTTGTCCCATGGTGCGCCGCATTGTAAATGCAGCGCACCATGGGCGGCGGAACAGCGGCGCAGGATGACTGGCACATCCCTGGGGATGCACCAGTCATCATAAATCTATCCCTAAGCTTCTTATCTTGTTGGAGATGAAGTGAGGCCTGTCTTGCAACATGGTGCATCTTTTGCATCACTGCTGCATCGGTTTCATGTGGCACGTTTTTTTTTACAGCATGACACATCTGCCTAGATGCATCAATTTGTAATTTTGTCGCCACATAGCAAATCTTTTGCACCGCCACTGCGTCACAAAAGTGACGTACAGTGGCGCAAAAGAGGCATACACCTATCATAAATCTGTCCCTAGCATTTTAAATGTGCAGCACCATTGAGTGAAAACAGCACAGATGCGTCACGCATCTGTGCCGCAAAAGCAGCACATTGCAGGAATCACGTCGTAAGCGCAACATGTCTACTGCAATGCACAGGAGCAAGCCACACATTGCATGGTGCATCACTCCTTATGCCTGTTTCAAACAGGCGTAATGATTTGATTCAGCAATGCTATAAAGCTGAGTCAGTGATATCTTCTAAATTTCGCTGTGTTAGTTTTACAGGGCTTTCTTGCAAATTAATGCATACCTTGCAACAAAACACCTATATGAAAACTGACGCAGGTTTCATGTGGCACAGGACTTTACAGCATGACACATCTGCCTAGATGCATCAATTTTTAAATATGTCGCCACATAGCAAATCTTTTGCACCGCCACTGCGTCACAAAAGTGACGCACAGCGGCACAAAAGAGGCACACGGCTATTATAAATCTGTCCCTAACATGTTAAATGATTGATTCAGGA
Organism: Lissotriton helveticus; assembly: GCF_964261635.1. Classification (NCBI taxonomy): domain Eukaryota; kingdom Metazoa; phylum Chordata; class Amphibia; order Caudata; family Salamandridae; genus Lissotriton; species Lissotriton helveticus. The sequence continues at coordinate 199,451,998 of NC_136060.1, forward strand.
TGACGATAAGGTGTGGCCTATCCAGAGGTTTGTTTAAGGTGAGGCCTACTCAGGGTTGCAGATTACATGGAGATGGGGCACCCCTAAGCCTTGCTGGAGCTGCATGGCACTTGCGATGCAGCTCCAGCAATGCGCCACCTTTACGGCACAGATGCGTCACGCATCTGTGCTGTTTTTGCCCCATGGTGCGCCGCATTGTAAATGCAGCGCACCATGGGTGGCGGAACAGCGGCGCAGGATGACTGGCACATCCCTGGGGATGCACCAGTCATCATAAATCTATCCCTAAGCTTCTTATCTTGTTGGAGATGAAGTGAGGCCTGTCTTGCAACATGGTCCATCTTTTGCATCACTGCTGCATCGGTTTCATGTGGCATGTGGAGCGCCCCGGTACGCGAACTGGCGAGCGCCCCGGTTCGCGAACCTTAAGCGTTCCGGGAGTCCACCATTTTGTGTTTCGGTCGAATTAAGATACAAGATGGAGGGCAAATAATGTTCAGAATGGGTAGAAGGGGGCACGGTAGAGTTATCTTGACCCCCTAGGTTTTCTGATGGTGGGTGAGGAGGCTTATATGTGCGAAAAAAAAACATTTAAAAAAAAAAATTCGCGAGGTTAGCTCCCGGTTCGCGTACCGGGTAGCGCCCCAGGGAGCGTACTTTGTTGGAAATTAGTGAAAAATGTTAGAGTAAAATAATAATTGTGAGTGATCAGATGTAGGGTAGCTCTGAGAAGAGCTTTTGGGTTTATGGTACATTTAAGTACTTATAAGTAGGTACCAATGCACATTCTTAAATTCAGAGTGAAAACTCTGTTGCCCTCATCTGAGAAGTGAACTCCATCTCCTCTGTAGATATCTTGCATGTAGTAACGCAAGTTATTGTTGTACAGGGAGCCCATTCCATGGTCTCTCATGTAAGCTGAAACAGATTTGTTTACATGCTTCCTCGACTTCTCAATTTGTGGACAAAATTGGTTTGACCACCTCCATTTCTGTCTTTGGCATATATTTGAATATACCAAGGCAGTCTGAGGAAAAAGTGCCATTAATTGCTCAAAGGTGTCCTTTAAAAGCATTTCCAGACCTACACCAGTCAAAGTGCCCAAGTCATTACCTCCACAGTGCACAATTAACAGGTCAGGTTTGGGCAAATGCATAAAGGTTTTCACCAATGGTATCAATTGGTGACATTTTAATCCTCTGTGGCCAAACCACTTAATTTCCATATCTTGTAAATTGAGGTTAGGTAATTTCCTGTTTTCAACGTACCTTTGAGCCCAGTGAATATAACTATGTCCAACAATCCAGACAGAAAACATGGTGAGAGAAGGTTCTCCTGCAGTCAGATGAAGTGTGGCAATGAAATGGCAGTTGAAAAAATGAGAGTTTAAAATGAAAAAAAACTGTGGAGTTTCTGTGTTCATGAAGCAGTAACAGTGATTGGTGGATTTTGATTGCTGAAAACAGAAAGTTAGGGTGCACGGATGTGTTCTTTGAAAGATGTATTTTGAATGGTCAATAAAAAATCATTAAATGAAAGAATGCACTGGATATGCAGGTGCACTGAGAGTTCAGAGTTCAATTGCAACAAAGTTGTGTGAACTTGCAAACACCAGAAGTCTTCCAAGAGGTGGTTGCCATGCAGAAAAGACAGAAAGGGCAGAGGGGGGAAGGGTTTTCATTTGAAAAAAAGTGAGGGAAGAGTTTTGATTGGGTGACATGAGAAATATGTGTGAAGAATTACAGCATTTCTGTGCTTTTGATAGCTGCAGACTCTGGAGTGCATACCTTTTGCTCTGCTGAAGACAAATTGGTGTGTTTCTGAGACTGTTTTCAAACTCAAAGTATTTGCTAGGGTGAGAAAATATTTCTTTAATTTAGATAGAGAATAGTGTGCTTTAAGGAGAAAATTATGAATTATGTGGCGCAAATTGCTTGTAAATATGCTCCCACATGTGCATGGAAAATTTTGATTTTGAATGTTTGTGTTACATAGCCATGTTAAAAGTGATACAAACATGCAGGAAAGGCAATGAAAAAATGCTTTTATGTGTCTTAAGGACATTTTAAGTAATTTTGCCATGTGCAGTGTTTTGAAATTATGATTTGAAAATCGTTTTTGGGGAAAAGGAATTGATTTAAATTTATGACAAGGACATAATGGTGTATGCTTCTTTATACGGCAATTGACTGTCCCTGATGTTATTTTTCCCATTTTAATGTAAGACCTTTCTCTGTGGCGCAAGTTGCTTGAAAATATGCTCCGACCTGTGCATGGGAAATTTAGATTTTAAATGTTTGTGTTACATAGCCATGTTAAAAGTGACCCAACCATGCTGGAAAGGCAATCAAAAAACGCTTTCATGTGTCTTAATGACATTTTAAGTCATTTTCCCATGTGCAGTGTTTTGAAATTATGATTTGAAAATCGTTTTTGGGGAAAATGAATTGTTTTTAAATTCATGACAAGGACATAATGGTGTATGCTTCTTTATAAGGCAATTGACTGTCCCTGATGTTATTTTTCTCATTTTAGTGTAAGACCTTTCTCTGTGGCGCAAATTGCTTGTAAATATGCTCCCACATGTGCATGGAAAATTTAGATTTTGAATGTTTGTGTTACATAGCCATGTTAAAAGTGACCCAACCATGCAGGAAAGGCAATCAAAAAACGCTTTTATGTGTCTTAAGGACATTCTAAGTAATTTTCCCATGTGTAGTGTTTTGAAATTATGATTTGAAAATCGTTTTTGAGGTAAAGGAATGTTGTTAAAATTTATGTGCGCCATATGCCCCCAAATTTCTTTTTCAGGGGTGCAGCAGGGTGTTCTTGAGACACCCCTGCACCTTTGAAAAAAATTCCTAATTTGTGATGAGCAAATTGTTAATCGCAAATTGCACCTTCATTTATATGAGCCTCCTAGCCCATGGAAATGAATGGGTAATTTGCAATTAGCAATTTTCTCATCGCAAATTTGGAATGGTAAAGAATCGCTATTTATTCCTTAAAATTCGCTTTTTTGGAAATGCAAAATAGTTATATGATACATATGGCGGTTGATGTCTAACAAGATAAGAAGCTTAGGGATACATTTATGATGACTGGCGCAATGAAGTAGAAATCACTTACTTCATTGGTAGAGCTTTACATGTATTATCTCCTCTGTATTCTTCATCAAGCGTAACTTTAATCTGCAATCCTGAGTAGGCCTCACTTTAAACAAACCTCTGGATAGGCCACATCTTATTGTTATCCTGGATTAATCATTTAAAATGCTAGGGAACAGATTTATGATAGGTGTATGCCTCTTTTGCGCCACTTAGAAAACATTGTCCATGGGGAAAGGACTTAAAATGTCCTTAAGACACATGAATGTGTTTTTTAAAACGTTTGCAATTTTTTTGGGTCACTTTTAACATGGCTATGTGACTCAAACAGTCAAAATCTAAATTCGCCATGCACAGGTGGGAGCATATTTACAAGGAATGTGCTCCATGGGGAAAGGTCTTATAATGTAATATGGGAAAAATGACATCAGAGACACTGAAATTCCTTATAGAGAAGCATACACCATTATGTCCTTGTCATAAATTTGCAAACCATTACTTTTCCCCAAAAACGATTTTCAAATCATAATTTGAAAACACTGCACATGTGGAAATGACTTAAAATGTCCTTAATTCAAAATTTGCGATTCCTTAAATGCAATGTATCAAACAAAAAATATGTAAAAAATGATATTAAGGATTTGGAAACTACCACCAACTTCTAGTTTGTGGTAAATTGCGAATTCTTTTCAAAAAGCATTTTTTTCCAAAAAACAAAAGGTCCCATATGACGCCCATACATGCCCTTAGGGCATGTAGGTGTGCCATATGCCCCCAAATTTATTTTTCAGGGGTGCAGCAGGGTGTTCTTGAGATACCCCTGCACGCTTGAAAAAATTCCTATTTTGTGATGAGCTAATTGCTAATCGCAAATTGCAACCTTCATTCCTATGAGCCTCCTAGCCCATGGAAATGAATGGGTAATTTGCAATTAGCAATTTGCTCATTGCAAATTAGGAATAGTAAAGAATTGCTATTTATTCCTTAAAATTTGCTATTTAGGAAATGCAAAATAGTTTGATGGTACATATGGTGGTTCATCTGTAACAAGATAAGAAGCTTAGGGATACATTTATGATGACTGGCGCAATAAAGTGCACATTACTTACTTCATTGGTAGGCCTTTACATGTATTATCTCCTCTGTATTCTTCATCAAGCGTAACTTTAATCTGCAATCCTGAGTAGGCCTCACATTAAACAAACCTCTGGATAGGCCACACCTTATCGTCATCCTGGATTAATCATTTAAAATGCTAGGGACAGATTTATGATAGGTGTATGCCTCTTTTGTGCCACTGTGCGTCACTTTTATGATGCAGCGGCGGTGCAAAAGATTTGCTATGAGGCGACAACATTACAAATTGATGCATTTAGGCAGATATGTCATGGTGTAAAAAAAACGTACCACATGAAACCGATGCAGCAGTGATGCAAAAGATGCACCATGTCGTAAGACAGGCCTCACTTGGGGCCATATGTATCAAGCTAATTAGCATTCGCAAAGATCAAAATTCTACGAATTTTGGCCTTTGCGAATGTTAATTAGACAAATGGTATGTATCAAACAAGTTTGATGCAAAATAAGGAGTAGCAAAATTTGCTATTCCTTATTTTGCAATTGCACTGAAGGATTTGCAAATTTTGTGACTACTTAAATGCAATGTATCAAACAAAAAATATGTAAAAAATGACATTAAGGATTTGGAAACTATTGTGGTAAATTGGTGGTAATTTGTGAATTCTTTTCAAAAAGCTTTTTTTAAAAAAAAACAAAAGGTCCCATATGACGCCAACACATGCCCTTAGGGCATGTATGTGTGCCATATGCCCCCAAATTTCTTTTTCAGGGGTGCAGCAGGGTGTTCTTGAGACACCCCTGCACCCTTGGAAAAATTCCTAATTTGTGATGAGCAAATTGCTAATCGCAAATTAAACCTTCATTCCTATGAGCCTCCTAGCCCATGGAAATGAATGGGTAACTTGCAATTAGCAATTTGCTCATCGCAAATTAGGAATGGTAAAGAATCGCTATTTATTCCTTAAAATTCGCTATTTAGGAAATGCAAAATATTTTGATGATACATATGGCAGTTCATCTCTAACAAGATAAGAAGCTTAGGGATAGATTTATGATGACTGGCGCATCACCAGGGATGTGCCAGTCATCTTGCGCCGCTGTTCCGCCACCCATGGTGTGCTGCATTTACAATGCGGCACAGCATGGGGCAAAAACGGCACAGATGCTTGACGCATCTGTGCCGTTAAGGTGGCGCATTGCTGGAGTTGTATCGCAAGTGCGATGCAGCTCCAGCAAGGCTCAGGGGTGCACCATCTCCACAATGTTGCGTCAAGACCTATGCCTGCTTCAAGCAGGCGCAGGGTTTTGACGCAGGTTTCTCCTATCTGATTGTAAATGCGGCACACCATGGGTGGCAGAGCAGTGGTGCACGTTAACTGGTGCATGCCTGGGGATGTGCCATTTAACATAAATCTGCCCCTTTACATTTAAGTATGTGCAGGGGACACAGAGTCGGTGAGGCTTATCCAAGGTTAAGAAGAGATGAGTCCTGTTCAGTGAAAGATTAGACATAGGCTTCACCTGCTCAGCATCGCTGGACATGGCTAAATAATAGCTGCAAAATGTTACTCTTGTTAAACAATTTTACTATTATAATCTGTGAGATTTGTCTCTTACTCTGCAACATCTCATTGTTGTTATCTTTCTTTAAAGATAAAGACAACCTCAACATGAGCGACAATCTGCAATCAGTTGATTTTGACCTCATCATTGAACTTGTAATTGAAACATCAGTGGATGTTGATCCCTTGGATGATTTAAATCCTGAGGATGAAGAAGAGCGTGATGAGGATGCAGATTTGTCCGAATTATATGATATAGGATGGGAAGCTGACCTGCGTGAGCCTTTGGAAATATAAACATTTATTTTTAAAATTTATAATTAATAAAAAGTAAAAAGGTAAACCGTTTAATTTAAAAATAAAGACACCTTCAAAAGCAGGTTATGTGTAGTGTCTTCAATAAAATATTAAAATATGCTCATAAAATTAGATCAGATTCACATATAAAATAGCATAGGTAACATAAATATAAATGTCATTTCTTTTCTGGTATTTCTGTATTGTAAATTTGCCAACGACTAAAAAATCTTCTAATTAAAATGTCAAGTAGTGTGTTAAGTTTTTTATCACTGTTACTGATTTACTGTTTGGTAATAATGGTTAATAACATTATTTATTATATTTTTCCACAGATTCAACTGCAGATCATTTCAAGATTTCACCATGCCTACAATAGAAAGACAGAGAAAGGCTGCAAAACGTCAAAGACAGCAGGTGAAAAAAAATACGCAGCAGTCCTCTAACAAAAAGATTTGTCAAGTCACGAAGAAAGCACCGGGTAAGAGCACAAAACAATTTATAAGAAATATGTGTAGTAAAAAAAATATTACTACAGAAAATGTTTCAGTCCATAAAACGAGAAGGAAATCAAATGGGAAAGAAAGGCCAATGAAAAATGTTACTGCTAGAGCAAGAGATAACTCTGTGCATGATAGTAGAAGGAAGCAACAGTTTAGGGAGATTCGTAAACGAATGTTCCGGAACAGGATAATTGGCAATTTGTTAAAAAATATTAAGAAAGGTCAACAGAAACTGGTTTTTTATAAGACAAAAAAAAAAGTTGAGAAAGTTATTGATCAGGCATTTGAAATTAAACGTAAGTTATTTATTTTGATAATCAATAGAATTAGGAAGCTAAACAAGGCAATTTTTGATTTCAAAAGAAATAGTAGATGGAAGAGAATAGTTAATCGTAGTAATTTTTGTGAAGTTTTTTCTGGAGAATGGATGCATAGTTCAAGCTGTGAGGCATTTTTTAATGAGGAGAGTTATTTCCAGGATAATGATTTGGTGCATGCAGTTGACACCAGTGGTCGTGCTTATGAAGTGAAAGATGGTTGTCCAGTTGAAAAAGAAAAACTTGTGACAACAGAGGCAGAAGAGGTGTTAGGTAATGAGGTTTTAGGAAGACGTGCTAAGGGTCCTGTGTACACCTGGAAGTGTAGTAGTATTTGCAGTGTGCGACAGGATTCCATCAATTTGCTTTGTGATTTTGTACGGTCATTTAATAAGAAAAGTTTGAAGCAGAAAATGATGTTGTTGCAAGAATTAGATCCTTGCAGAGTAAGAGAAGTGACAGGTTTGCATGGACATTCACTGGCTTGTCTTTCCAGGAGAGTATGCCAGAGTGTTTTTCATCATTTCAGGATGCTAGCAGTGCATCATAACAAAGTGAGGAAATTAGTTAGAATGTTGTATTATGCTAAGAGTCCAGCAATTATGCTTAAACAATTATGCGCTGCTCTTTTGCATGGTTCTGAAATAGATGTGAAGAATATATGTGAAGAAATTGAGTTTTGTTACTTTGGAAGTAAAGAGGAGAATGTTGAAATTGAGCAAGAAGAAGAGGGTCATGTGGAAGATAGTGTACAGGTTTCCAGTACAGATAATTTCCAGAGGGAAATTGCGACGTTTGAGGTGAAATCAAGTGAGAGGCCTAATTTCACTTGTGTGTGTTGTCGACGCACTTATTATAAGAATCAGACTAAGTTAGTGGATTTATATGCAAAAAGTGAAAGGGAAAATAATAGTGAATGGAAGGATTTTGCAACATACTTGATGGTAGAAAATTGTTTTGATTTGGGATTGGATCAACGTGTGTGTACTTATTGTTGTTGCAAATTAAATCAAAACCAGATGCCTGCTAGAGCAGTTCATAATAATCTGGAATTGGTTGAGATTCCTTCTGAATTGAAGGATTTAAATACTTATGAATCTATTTTGATTCAAAGTATCCATCCCTTTCAGGCTATTGTAAGAATGGAGCCAAAGACAGGGAAATTGCCTCCATCAGATTTACAGAGAGGATTAAAGGGAAGAGTTGTTTATTTGCCTCTAGATTTGAAGAAAAACATTAACACAATTGGAGTAGAAAAAGTGGAAGAGGAACCTCTGGTTATCTTAGTTAATGGGGTTCCGACAAAGAATAAGAAAATATGGCAAGATTTAGTAGATGTTAGGAAAGTTAAAAAGGCAACATTGTATTTGAAAAAAAATAATAAATACTATAAGAATGTATATGTTGCAGAAGAGGAAGTAAGTGAGGAAGAGGATAGCGATTTGTGTGCTGGTCAAATTGAGAAAGTAGAACCCTCTACTAGTGAAGAAATATATGAACATTATAGTGTTCATCCTTTGCATTCCAAGGAAGTCATGGGGAATGCTATTGAGTTGTTTCAAATGAAACAAGCCAAAGGGAGTCCCATTAGTGTTTGGGAGGAAAGTTTGGAAGCTCGATGTTTCCCACAGCTTTTTCCAACAGGTCAGGGAGGAAGATATGATGAGCGACCTCATCAAATTCCTGCTTCTGAATACCGGACTTTGCGATTGTATGCAGGAGATGCTAGGTTTCGACAATGCATTCCTTATTTGTTTCATCTCCTGTTTGAAAACGATCTGTCTGGACTGTCATATGCAGTGAACCACATCTTGAAAAGTGGTATACACATGCAAAACATCTCGGCAAGTGACTTTATGGATAAAGTCAATGTCCAAGACAGTATTTTGGATTCTCACCTGATTAATCTCATGGCGTGTCAGCGTGGTACTAATGAGTACTGGTACCGTCGTCATGGTGATTTAAAATGTATGCTGAGGAACTTAGGTACTCCCACATGGTTCCTCACTCTGAGCTGTGCCGAGTATGGCTGGGAAGACTTACTTGAATTTCTACGAGAGGCAAATGCTAACGTAGATAACATCGAATTCAAGACACCTGGAGAACTGTGCTCTTTGGATCCAGTCAATGTATGTAGGTACTTCAATCATAGATTTGAAGCTATGATGTCTTTCATCATGAATAAGAAGAATCCACCTCTTGGAGAGGTGTTGGATTTCTTCTGGAGAAAGGAGTACCAAGCAAGAGGTGCTCCTCATATACATATGTTGCTGTGGATCAAGGATGCACCTAAATTTGGAACGGATCCAGAAGACTCAGTGATGAGTTTCATCCAACAGTATTCTACGTGTGCTGTTCCAAACGCAAAGGAGAAGAAAAGCCTAAGAGAAAAAGTTCTGCGTTTCCAAAGCCATCGATGTGGAAAGTACTGCCGTCGTAAATTCCGAAACAAGGACAAGTTCTACACTAAATGTCGTTTCGGCTTTCCACGACCGGTGATTTCTAAAGGAAGAGTAAACAGTTTGATGTCTTCGCTGCGACACAATGTCATGAAGAAATCACCTAAAAACACTTACAATTTGAAGAGGAACCAAGAGTCCAAGTACATCAACGACTACAACCCGGTGATTTTGTCCATGTGGAATGCTAACATGGATATACAGTTTGTGGCTGATAACTGTATGGCTGTGGCTCGGTATGTGACGTCTTACATCACCAAAAAAGAGAAGACAGAATTGAAGGATATGTGGGAGGACATTTCCCATGAAAAGAGCCTCAGCAAGAAGTTGTACAGTTTCAGTCTGAAGATGTTGTCGCATCGAGAAATCGGAGCGTACGAATGTTCTGACCGGTTGTCTTCAGCAAGTCTCTATGCCAAGTCCAGGAGTATCGTTTGGGCGAGTCTTGGTCTTGCAGCAACGCGTAATCGAGTTCTCAAACCTGTGCGGGAAATTGAGTATTTGGCGGAAAAGGAGCCAAACAGTACCGACATTTTGAAGACAAACATGTTGGATACATATTATCCAAATCGAAGCAGTCACCTCGAGAATGTTTGTCTGTATGAGGTTCTGCAAAATTACATATTCAAGAGGAACATCAAAGAAGATACTGAGAAAGGAGTGTATGCTGTAATAGGAAGTGAGGGATGTCTGGTCAAGCAAAGAAAATGCCACTTGGTAAACCATCGAAAATTGAGTGGTGAATCTCCTGAAAAAAAGGAGTTTTTCTATTTAGCACTTTTGCAACTTTTCAAGCCTTGGCGTGCAGAAGAGGAACTGCTTGGAGATTTCCTCTGTTATGAAGACTCTTTCAATGCCGCCAAGGAGACCATAGAATGTCCTGCTTTTCCCAAATATGTAGAAATGTTGAATGCGGAAATTGAGCAGGAAGCAACGATTGCAGCCGAGATTGCCAGAGACAGTTCTCAGGACAGTCAGAGTTCTGCTTCATTGAGTCAGGATCCACTAGGAGGACCTGTTATCGAAAATGAAGCTGCCACTGCTATGAATGAAGTGGAAAGAGCCATGGCACATGCTCAAGAGGATGCGGTTAACTTAGAAGAGTTGGAAAGACAACTCAACGTTGAGCAGAGGAAAATATATGACGAAGTTACCATGCAAATTGATCATGGATTAAGTCATGATAAGAAAGAGTGCTCATGTACGTCGTTGAAGCCTGTCCGACTGTACGTGAGTGGAGAAGCGGGAACTGGAAAAAGTTTCCTCATTAAAGCAATTTCATGCTATTTGCAGGAAAGGACAGAGTCATCGCTGTCTTGTGTTGTCACTGCTCCAACTGGACTGGCAGCACATAATATTAAAGGGATTACTTTACATCGTTTACTGATGCTGCCAGTGGAGCATGACAACAAATTACAATATCACAAGCTATCTGGAGATGCTTGTTTTGAAGTTTCAAGAATCTTGAGGAAAATGAAACTTCTTATCATTGACGAAGTAAGCATGGTTTCCAATGTCATGCTTGCCTTTGTGCATTTGAGGATGCAAGAAGTTCTCAAAACAGAGTATGATGTGTTATTTGGTGGCAAACACATCATTGTTTTCGGAGATCTTCTGCAGCTGACACCAGTGAAAGGGCAACCTGTGTTCAAAATGCTCACGCATGAAGATACCAGGAAGTGCCTAGGCAGCATTGGCAACGTCAATATATGGTTAAACTTCAATTATGCTGAACTGCATGAAAATATGCGTCAGGCGAAGGATGAAGTTTACAAGACTATTCTACAAGATGTTAGAATTGGAAAAGTGACCGAGCATGGGAAAGAAGCTTTACATGCACGATTACTGTCAAATTTATATCCAGAACAAGATGTTGTGCCTGAGAATATTTTTCAGAAAATTACTGAGAAGAAATCTGGAATATGTTTGATGCCAACTCTTGCAGAATGTGCCAAATTTAACAACAAAATGTTGCATTTAGAAAAGCAAGAGATTGTGAAACTGGAAGCTATTGATAGAGTAGAGCATATGGGATCAACAATTATTTTGTCTGAGAATCTGAAAACAAAATTGGATTCATTAGAGAAGAGTATATCTAAAACTGCAGGTTTTGAAAAGACTCTGAATGTGTGCTTGAACTGCCGTATAATTTTAAGAAGGAATTTACATGTTGAAAGAGGTCTGGTAAATGGATCAATGGGTAATGTTGTTGATTTTGTGAAATACAGAAATAGAGATGGAATTGAATTTTTAAAAATTCAATTTGATGGCATTGAGGAAGTACAGCTAATTGCTCGTTGTTCTGCTAGATTTTTGCTTGTAAAAGACTTATATGTTCGCCGTAAGCAGTTTCCTGTTTGCTTGGCATATGCGGTGACAATTCATAAATCGCAAGGTTTAAGTGTAGACAGTGCATTGGTGAATATTGGCAGTTCTGTGTTCAAGGAGGGTATGGCATATGTGGCATTGTCACGAGTTAGAACTTTATCGGGATTGTACTTGATTGAGTGTGATGTCACAAACATTTGTGCGGATCTAGATTGTGTTAAGGAATACAATAGGTTAAGAAGAGAGTATGCGCCACATTTGCCTCAGTATCCTTTGTTTGAGAAACGTGTGGTAGGCCGGAAACGAAGAAATGAGAACAATACTGGGGAGGTTGTAGCAAAAAGACAAAAAATCAATGAACCTAAAATTACAAGCAGAAACAAAAAGGATTCTGTTGAAGATGTTGTTGGTTTTCAGTTTGAAAACAGTTCTGGTGTCAACTGCTATGCTAATGTAGTGGTTAATGTTTTGTTTTCTCTAAAAAATGTAAAAGAAGAGATTGTGGTCAATTCTGATCAAAGATTTTGCAGTTTGTTAAATTCTGTGTTAGAGGAATGTACCACTGATAGAAGAAACATAGAAAGTGTGTCTGAAATTCGAAATCTGTTAGACAGATGTTCAGGCCAAACACAATTCTCTCAAAATATTCAGCAAGATTGTCAGGAGTTTTTAATGTATATGCTTGATGTATTACATGCTGAAGGTGTAGATGTAGATCAGCTGTTTGGGCTTTCTTATCAATGGCAGCATGACTGCGAGAACTGTATGGTATCAAGTACTACTAGTGTAGACTCAGAAAGATTTATATATTTAACTTTGCCAGACAGTAAATCAGTCTCCTTTAATAAGCTAGTAAAAGCAGCTGATCACAACATGGAGTGTAGCCAATGTAAATCTGAAATGATGTCCACATTATTTATACGAACATATGGCCAGTATGTCATTTTAATGTTCCAACGATGTAGGCCTGATGGAACAAAATTGACAACTTTAATTAAAAATTTTGTAGCTTCGCAGTTGTCAATATCAGGAAGGACTTTTGTAACTGCAGCAATTATATATCATGACGGCCCTTCAATAACATCAGGACATTACACAGCTTATTTAAAGTCTAGAAATGGCTGGTCATTCTGCAATGATTCTGTTTTAATTTTCAAAAAAAAATTGCCGTATGACCTTAAAAACTCTTACCTGGTGTTTTTAAAACCAAAATTTTAGGGAAATAATCTCGGGATGTGCTCTGTGGAATTTCAAGAAGTTCTAATGGCTCCTACACAATTTGGCCTTGAGGATAAGTGTAGTTCAGAGACATAACTTCTAACCATAGGACTGGACATTATGGAGAAATACGTGCACTTTGAATGAGTTCAGAAAAACTGTTTCTTTTTATAAACTAATTGAAGCAGCCAATCAAAACATGGAGTAGAGGGAATGTAAGTCTGCAATGCTGTCTACTGTTTTACATTGCTTTGTGATTAAAAGTGATGTAGAGAATTAAATAATTGTAGTAGTCATAGAGGTAGTGTAAGTCTGCTTGTATCAGTGTCATAGGAAAAGTAGAACATGACTGAGCAAGAAGGGGAAGATATTACTATTCCAGGATTGTGAAAATGATCTTCAACATTTTAATTCTGAAAGTTGCGGAAATGCCAAATGACGGGATTGGCTTACAAGAAATCCAAGAGTTATAAATGGCTCTGACCAGATTTGGCCTTGTGGAAAATTGTGGTAGAGAGCAAGAAGTCATTTATTGCATGTAACGTGTTTTTAAAGACGATGGAGATTTTCTTTCAGAAAGTGGCGGGCGGAAAGTAATAACAGCACAAAAGAGTGTAAGCTGTTCATAGGACATCCTTGGACGTCATGGAAAGTAAGTTAACTTTAAGGAGTTCTGAATTTTGATTTCTGATGTTGTATGGGTTTTTTAAACACAATCATTTTGATTGTGTTTTTTTTTCCCCGCTGTTACATGATGAATACCTTCAAGTCACTGTTTTTAGTGAATTTTGATACATTCTGAGAACAGCAAAAATAAACCATTTAACATGTATAATTAATTCTGTACTGTTTGCATTTATGATGTATATGTAGAACTGTGTAGGAGGCATGGAGAAGGTGAGGCTTCTGTAAGTGTCAAAGTTGTTGCATGCAGTGCTGCACTTCTGCGTATTCTTTCATATGCTAGACTACATCTGCACAATGAGATACCTAAGCATAGGAAACACAAGTGATGTGATTGTGAAATGAGCAAAATAAATTGCATGTATTTCAATTACATCACCTGTGTTTCCTATCATTACGAATCACATTGTGCAGATCAAGTTTAGGTCTGTCCAGGGAAACATAGGAGGTTTGGACTTTGTTGAAGAGTGCAGTGGACATGACTCACTTCATTGGTAGACCTTCACATGTATTATGTCCTCTATTCTCTTCAACAACTCGAAATTTCATCTGCAACCCTGAGTAGGCCTCACCTGAAACAAAACTCTGGATAGTAGACATCTTATTGGCATCCTGAAGCAATTATTTAAAATTTTAGTGTCTTGCGACACTTTTCTGAAACAACAGCAATGCAAAATATGCACCATGTTTTAAGATAGGCCTCACTTCATCTGCATCAAGATACTGTTAGTTTAAAATGTATATCTTTAGGACTGTGTAGGGGGCCTGGAGAAGCAGAAGCTTCTGTAAGTGTCAAAGTTGTTGAAAAACTGTTTGTCCTTCAATCTTTGCCCTTGTCTTTTGTAATTTTTAAATACATGTTTTAATATTTTTCAAATGTTTGTTCTCTCTTTCACAGATTGAAAGTATAAAAACAAAAAGTGAGTAATTTAACGACAATTATAAGGTAAATATTTTGTACTCTTTTCGTTACATTTCTATCACATTGAACTACTATTAGTTCCACTGCTTCATTTCTTTAATCCTCAGTTTCCTGCCTTTGCTACTTCCCTCATTCCTTTCTCTATTACCTACTTACTCAACTCCTTCCACTCTTTTTCTCAGTCCCTCTCTTCTCATAGTTCCTCACTCTTGTTCACTCACTCCGTCTCTATTACTCTTAGTGTCTTTGACTGATCACTGTATCACTATTTGTTCATAATGCTTTCTCTGTGTAGTTGAAGCACACTAAGGGGCATATTATGAACACAGCCAATAAAATTATTGCTGTTTTTATTGGCAGAAAACTGGTGCAAAAGTAGTTTTAGTGGCAGTTTTCTGCCGCAAAAGCAGCTTTAGCGACACATTTCTGCCAATAAAAGCTGCAAAACTTTTATTGCCTATGTTGATGATATGGCTCTATGTTACTTACATTTCTTTGCTGTTTCAATTAATCTTTTTCTGTTATTTTTTGTTTTCTGTTTTCTATTTTTTCTCTCTGTTATTCCCCCTGTTTTAATCTTATTTTGAACATTCACTCACATTCTCCAAGAAACTCTTCTTTGTTAATGTTATACTCTCTTTTTTAGGTCGAGTGACCTATCTCAATGCGCATGTGCGCATTGAGATCGGGAGCTCGATCTATTGCAGCTTAAACAGAGCTTACCGAGATCAGGCGATTCCCAGGCGATTTCTTCCAGTGCACGTGAAAGCGCGTGCACAATGCCACCAGCCGCTTGCCTCGCATTACCACATCAAAGGCAAGGCGGCCTCGTCTCAGGCCCCTGCTGCTTCACACCCTCATGCCGCTCTCCCCGCTCCGCCCCCTCCCCTGCCCGCCGTGTCGCATTTCTCCTCCGCCGGCCGTACTTTCACTTTGACGGCCGCAGGCCATCTCTCGTGTTTCTCCTTGTTATTGTTCGAGTGTTTCCCTGGCTCAGCGTGGTGCCCGATTCATGGACATTTACAGACGCTCTGGTCTCTGTTATTGTATTTCCAGGACATGGTGCCATTCTGCCGCAGCAGCATTAGGGCTGTACATAAAATGCCATGCGATAATTCACTCTAGTTTTACTTAGGCTCTCACAATGTTTTTAAGTAACGTGACAGCTGCAACATATTTAAGTGCCCAGACAGCTACAACCACACTTGTGAACAGCATTTCTTACCCCGCTCGGTAGGCGGGGTCATGACTTCACTCAAATGGTGAACAATGGCATGGGAGTCAAGAACATCGCAGAGTAGGGTTATAAGCTGGCCGGTGCTTGTTCTACATTGGCATGCAGCTCTCCCTTTGAAGACTAGATTCCTGTTTGTATTCCCCAGTCTAATATAAACAAGCATTTTTTATACTGCAATCAAAATAAAATAAAGCGGAACAGGACCGTAAATTACGTGTGACGTACATTGCATACAAACTGAGGATTCACGTGTGTTTGTCTATACACTCCAGCACCCGCTTACACATACAGTGGTACCTACACAGCAGCACACACACACTAACAAACATAGATAGATACACAGCACAGCGTGGGACACGCACACAAACACAGTGGCTCACACACGCACACTCACAGTAGGCCACATACAGTAACTCGCTGTACACACACGCGCACACACACGCAGTACATCACGCTCCACATACACAGGCACTCAAGGTTAAATGCACACGCATAAAGTGGCACAGACACAGAGTGAGTCACACACAACTGCAAGGTCAGTAATTGTCAGGTACAAACCCACTCGCAAACAGCGTGACTCACAAGCGCAGTAGTGCATACCCTCACACTGTTACATGCTTAAAGTGGCACACACTCTAAGATGCAGTGACACATAGACTATTACTATGAAGCACACACACTTAGATAGACATACCTAGGCACGTGCACACGAGCACTCCTAATTTCAGATTTGGACGTAGCATTCGCTGCGTTTTGTAGTCTGAGAGGCATTTGAAACACACAACCACCTGCCTTTATCTCATACACTCAGAAGGTGCCAGCACAGGGCTCCCTCCTATATCCGCATTAATGCGCTCTTGTTCTGCCAATTAATTAGCCTCCGAGGGTGGGAGCGGTCGCTCTTGTGATCCCCCCGCCTGCCGGGAGGCTCGGGCACATTACAGACGGAATAGCAGTGGTCCCCACGCCACCAGCTGCCTAATAACTGAGCTGCCTGCAGCCCAGCAGAGCACAGCTGGGACCTGTCCCACCAGGCTCGGCACCAACAGCTCCCCTAATCAGCGGGGCCAGCCGGCCACTGCGAGCCGCTCTTTAGTGGGCAGATGGTGTGACTTTGGACACTTTTACCTGCGTTAAAGTATTGCATGCCTCCCTCGCCCCCCCCCCCTCACTCCCCTCAAACTATACACCCCTGCTTTCAAGTGGAGGCTGGAGGGCATCTTACTCATTCTAGAGACTAATTACAACTCTGATTTCTAGTGTTTATTTGGAAGGGGCACAGAAGTTGCAATTGTGTGTTGCATTATTTCTTATCAAGCACGTAGCAGCAAACACCTGGGTAGGTCAAATGCATGAGAGTATTTTTCTAGGGTTTATCCCAAGCTCAAGCATTTAAAAGTACTTTGAGATGTGATAAATGTCCAAGATCACACAGGGTGTGCCTGCAATGACACTGTAATTGTGCCCAGCTATCAGGTTTTACAATTTGCACTTCAGCCGCTGGATGGTAGGTAGGATTTGTAAAGTGTGCCCAGGATCACACAGTGTGGTCATGCAGCAGTTTAATTGTCTACTGGACCAATAAAACTAACATTGTCCAGTATACCAATCAAAATTGCTCTCCAAAGACACCAGGCAAAGCAGACGCTCCCTCAAACAGATCACCAAGCGCAATTTACCCTACTTACAGCCTAGCCTGTTCTCTGTCGAGACTTTAGCAATCTTTAGAGCACAAGATAAGATCTTTTCACATGGAAGAGTCAGACGTATTGCAATACTACTTAAGAAACAAGCATTGGCATAGACAATAGGTCTCGCCTTTGGGACCTTATACGTGTTTAGCCATGCAACAGTTGATGTTGCTGCACCAAGGATATTATGCTGCATAACTAAATACTTAGAAGGTCCCAAAGGCGAGACCTATTGGCTATGCCAATGCTTGTTTTTCTTTCACTTCGTTATCTATTTTGTTTTTCACAATTATACCCTCTTCTGTCTTTTCTTCGGTAAATAGATCTATTAAACAGTATCTCTTCTTTACTCCCTATAGCTGTCTTTCTTTTAACATCACTCTCTGTTTACTTTCCTTATACTTACACTTTTAAAAAAAAAAAAAAATGTTTTGGTTAGCTCCCGGTCCGCGTACCGGGAAGCTAACCCGGGAGCGAACCAAAAGAAATAGAGCTTGCCAGAGTGCTAAACATTGTAGCAATTTTTTTTGAAAGGGAAGGTAGTTCGGAAAAGAACTTTTTTTTTAATATTTGTGTTGTTTTATATTTTTTTTTTATTTTTTGAACATTTTTTGGTTTTTTTGTATTTTTTGAACGATTTTATATTTTTTTTGGTTTTTTTGGGGGGGGAAACAACAAAAAACAGGCGTTGAAAATGGCTCAACAGGAGCAAAAAAAAATTACTGGGGGCGGTTAGGGCAATCATGGTGTTCATATGCAAGGTTGAGTGCATTGATGCTCATGTTGCCACAAGCTAATAATGCACGACAGTGCATACATAAATGTATCATATGCCCAAAATTTTGTTGGATATTTGGCACAGTTTCCCGTGCCTCCTCTGGTGTTAAAGAAACCGGTATTGTTGGTCTGGCCACAGGAGTTGGTCTAGGATTGTCCAGCATATCCCTTAATTCCGCCCGGCTGTAATTTAGGGGATGTTTCCTCGTCATGTGCCTATGCATGGTGTGATTACCATAACTGTATTTTTTGTCCGTCCCTCTGGACAATTGTTCCTTGCATATGAGGCAGGTGACATACCTCGCGTTGACTTTTTTTTGTCCACGAGGCATCGAAAAAAACTGCCAGATGAAACTGGCTTTCTTTCTGGAAACCCGGGGCAACTCTTCCAGGAATTGTGGTTCTTCTCCCTCCTCATCCATTTCTTCATCTTCCTCCTCAGTGTTGGTAATCACCTGGGGAGGTGGTCCTCTCTTCCCATGAGGAGGTGGAGGTGGTGGTGGGGGTCCACCAGCTGAAGCAACCAATGAAGCCATTTTCACACAAGCAAAATAGGTCTTCCAACAAGCAAAATAGGTCTTCCTCTCACAATGATGAAAGTCAGAGTGAGGAAAGAAGGAGGGGTTTTCATCATTTGGAAAAAACAATACTTCTCATCCAATGAAAAGTGTTATTTTTAGGTCACCTGACCTAGCCTTCCATAATTATGAAACTAAAAGTGAAATGAACCAATGAAAAGTTTTATTAACAAGTCACATGACCTCTCACGCTCATGTTACGCGCTGCGGAACGCTCCCCGGTTAGCTTCCGGGTCGCTAAGCTTCGCGCCCCGGTCCGCGCCCCGGGACACTTCCGGGTGCGCTAACGCGATACGTCACAAGACGCATTTCGCGGCAACGCGATACGTCGCGCTTTCGCGCCGCGGATCGCTTCCGGGGAGCTGCGTTTCGCGCCTCGGTCCGCGCCCCGGGGCACTTCCGGGTGCGCTAACGCAGTACGTCATAAGACGCATTACGCGGCAACGCGATACCGTCACTATGTTGATTTCTTACCGGTTCGCGGACCGGATCGCGGAATCAAATTGAGCTAACGGGAAGCTCCCCAGTTCGCGGACCGGGAGCGAAACAAAAAAAATATTTTAAAAAAAATATTAATAAACATATAAAATATTTTTTGGGATTTTAAGAAGAATAAATTTTACAGCTATAGATATTAGCTTTTAAAAAACCAATGAAATTCATTGAAAAAACCATAGGTTATAGACCATATATAGTTAGGAATTGGCATTTACAAAACCTTGAAAATTCACTGAAAAAACCATAGGTTATAGACCATATATAGTTAGGAATTAGCATTTAAAAAACCTTATTTTACTCACACAAAACCAATGAAATTCCATATATAGTTAGTTGTACTAACTATATATCGCGCACCCGCAATCCACTGCTGATCATGTCACATATTACATCATTCATGACATGGTCAGTGACATCACTGATGACATCACTGATGACATCTCAAATGACATCACTGATGACATCACTGATGACATCTCAAATGACATCACTGATGACATCACTGATGACATCTCAAATGACATCACTGATGACATCACTGATGACATCTCAAATGACATCACTAATGACATCACTGATGACATCACTGATGACATCTCAAATGACATCTCAAATGACATCACTGATGACATCTCATTTGACATTACTGATCACATCACTGATGACATCATTCATGTGATAATACGATGAACCTCTTCAGACTCTAATATAACCTTAGATACACTCAGTGTAAACACAGACTCGCAGATTGTCACTTATCCATGAAGTTACACACACACCTAGTCAGTCATGCAAACAATCAATCACACCTCCATTTCCTTAACTATACAGTTAAACACACCTTACTTATTCAAACATATACTAAACATATTTACTCACTTATACAATCCTGGATACAAGAGCACAATGATCCATACAGCCACTCACACATTCACTGGCTCTTATGCACAGTTATTTATATATGTCAACTCTCACATGTACTGTGTTTTACATATGTACTTACTTTGACATGTAGCACTGAGATATCCATTCACTCACCAATACAGTCATGCACACAGTCAACCACCCATACAGCTGTTTCCACATGCACTTTTGAACCCATACATTATGCACAGAGTCATACACCTTCCCAGCCACCCACACACACTCTCAGTTTCCCATACAAATGCTTGGGCAACCAATCAATAACCCATATAGTTACTCATATAGCTACTGATCAACACATGCAGCAGTTTACAGAACAACAGACATAATGATGCACAAATTAAGACAGTTTAGTCACTAACCCATGCACTCAATGAGACACATTTAACCACTCACTCATACAGTCAGTCATGCACCTACTAAATCCTTCATCCAGACACTTATACATCCACTCATTCTTCAATATGTAAGACATATTTTAACTTTACAGAAAAATACAGTCACTGGATGTTGTCATCAGTGATGTCATCAGTGATGTCATTTGAGATGTCATCAGTGATGTCATCAGTGATGTCACTGACCATGTCATGAATGATGTAATATGTGACATGATCAGCAGTGGATTGCGGGTGCGCGATATATAGTTAGTACAACTAACTATATATGGAATTTCATTGGTTTTGTGTGAGTAAAATAAGGTTTTTTAAATGCTAATTCCTAACTATATATGGTCTATAACCTATGTTTTTTTCAGTGAATATATATATATATTACCTACTGCTCAGAAACAAAATGTTCAATTTTCCTGAGAATTTCAGCCAATTCCGTCCTCAAACGCCAAAGTTCTTAGACATAGAATTTTAAAAAATCCCATAGGGAAAAAATCCTAACTATATATACCTACTGGCGACCGCCAGTAGTTAATATATGTATATATATATATATATATATATATATATATTACCTACTGGCGGTCGCCAGTAGGTATATATAGTTAGGATTTTTTCTCTATGGGATTTTTGAAAATTCTATGTCTAATAACTTTGGCGTTTGTGGACGGAATTGGCTGAAATTGTCAGGAAAATGGCACATTTTGTTTCTGAGCAGCCCCTGAAAATTGGGGGGGGGTTCGTCCAGGGGGGGTCGAGAAAAAAGGGGGGTCCCAAAACGTGTTTTTAACATTGAGTTTTCCATAGGGCGGTTGGCCTCACTTTTAGCCCGAACGGCTGAATGGATTTGCACGAAACTTGGCAAAATTGTAGGGACTGGTAGCCCGATGTGCCTTTTGTAGGTCTCAATATATGTGCTACAGTGGATTTTGAGAAATTAACGTTTAAAAAAAGATATATATCTGTAACAGCGGACCGGGCAGCGCTCCAGTACGCATACTTTTCGCGCAACGGAGCTTTGTGAAGCGAAGCTGATTGGTTCTCCGGCGTCTGTAAACATAGTAGCGGCCGCCATCTTGTCTCTCGGTAGGATCGAGAGACAAGAGGAGGCCAAAGCGAAGGGGCAAATGACCATAAGGGGGCATAGTAGATCCTCGCTGACCCCCTAGGTTTGATGTGGAGGTTTTAAAAGGGCCCCGCGGGGCAAAAAAATAAAATAATAATAATAATAATCAAACGGCTGAATGGATTTGCACGAAACTTGGTAAAATATTAGGGACTGGTAGCCCGATGTGCCTTTGCTAGGTCTCAATATGTGTGCTCCAGTGGATTTTGAGAAATTAACGTTCAAAAAAAGATATATATCTGTAACAGCGCTCCGCTTCGCGTACTTTTCGCGTTACGGAGCTTTGCGAAGCTGATTGGTTCTCCGGCGTCTGTCAACATTCCAAACAGTCCGTAGCGGCCGCCATCTTGTCTCTCGGTAGGATTGAGAGACAAGAGGAGGCCAAAGCGAAGGGGGAAATGAGCATAAGGGGGCATAGTAGATCCTTCCTGACCTCTTAGGTTTGATGTACCATTTTGCCAAGTTTGGTGTAATTCCGTTCAGCCATTCAGGCTGTAGACGTATGTAAATGTCCTATGGAAAATTGCATGGGGAAAACACATTTGAAAGTGTTGAAATTTAGAACCAATTAAAATGTTACTTTGGTTTTGTATTTGTGTGTGATGAAAGTTAATTGGTTATGTATATATGTCAAATGAGAGGAAACCACAGCCATTTTGTGATACTACTGTCTGAGGTACATTTGTGAGGAATTTTTGGTGGTGAATTTCTGGTGTTTGATTTACACAGTACTAACACTTCTCCTACTTTTAAAAAGGTGAGTTGTTAATTTGTAAGGGGAACTATGTTGTACACTTGAAGATAATTTGAAAAATGTTTTCTGTTATTTATTTGCAGTCCTTCTGTTATACTAAATACTTGATAAAGTTAGTTTTATATTATGTATTACTAAAAACGATAAATGAAAGTGATTATTTTTTTCTGCAATTTACAGCAAGCAATTTCAAAATAAAATGGCTCACAATGAAGAGACCGTGGCAATTTCTTTTGAATTGTCCACTACATTGATTGAAATTGAGAGCACCAATAATGAAATATTGTCACAAGGAGGAGATGACTTGTATGATTCCATTAGATTGATTGAAATGGACAGCACCAATAATGAAATATTGTCACAAGGAGATGACTTGAATGATTCCACTACATTGATTGAAATTGAGAGCACCAATAATGAAATATTGTCACAAGGAGGAGATGGCTTGTATGATTCCATTAGATTGATTGAAATGGACAGCACCAATAATGAAATATTGTCACAAGGAGGAGATGACTTGAATGATTCCACTACATTGATTGAAATTGAGAGCACCAATAATGAAATATTGTCACGAGGAGATGACTTGAATGATTCCACTACATTGATTGAAATTGACAGCACCAATAATGAAATATTGTCACAAGGAGGAGATGACTTGAATGATTTTTTTGATCAATCTGTTGATGGCGAATTTATCGAATGTTTGGAGACCATAGAGTTACAAGAATCATCATTGCAGACTTTTCATGAGGAAATTGCTGATGAGGACATGTTACTAGTTCTTTCAAATTTAGAAAATTCTGAAGAATAAATTTATATTTAGAAATCAAAAATTGTTTGAGACATTATTCATTTTTATTTTTAATTTATGAGGTTGTAGCGAAGTGATTGTAGTATAAAATGAGACTTATAGTATAGAGTGCAACATTTTTATGTTACATGGTAAGTTTACTCATATTTACTTCCCTTCTGCCACTATATTATCTCCAATGTGTATTTGACATCTCTTCTTCATCTCCGGCCTCCTTTCTCTCACTGTGTGTCTCCGATGCATCTTATCGCTGCTATTTTGTGTAATTACAGAAGAGAGTAAAATAAAATAGTTCGGAACGTGAAAAGGGGGCAAAGTAGAGTACCCCTCACCCCCTAGGCCTTTTTAGGCGGTCCCAAAAGGATCAGTTTCTGTTTTCCTGAGAGATTATGGTATGAGTTCCATATACCACAATAATTTGCATTACAACATGCAAGATATCTATCTCCTATTACCAACTTTGAGATATTCGCGCTAAGCGCGAATATCTCCAAAAAGTAACACCTGCCCTGAGCAGTTCTTAGCCATGTTATCCAATGGGAGGTGGATAACATGGCTAAGAGCATTAGCTCGGTAATGCATGAATATCGCGGACTTTTTAGCAATATTCATGCATTGCGGCCGTTTATTATCGCATTTGCGATAAACCTTGATAATAGCAAGGTTTATCTTCGATAATTTCTGACGATGCTTAGCGGTAAAAAATTTGTTGGTAAGCATCGTTAGCGATAAATATCGCTTAACTTTGGTAATATGCACCAACGTCTGTTAACGTTCGATTCGAAGGAAATGAGGAAGTGTTGAAAAACATTGTCTGCGCCATCTTGCCTTTTTTGAAATGCCACACTTTTGTCGTGCACGGCAGCCATTTTAGATGCCTTGACCAGACCCACTCTCTGCACGCTGTCGATTCGTAGCATGGCTCCCCACCCTCGCAAGCATCTTCCCCAGGCACTGGTCACCCCCGCTCTCTGTCTTATGCATCGGCAATAAACCTCCCCCCATCTGCGCTGCTCTTCCCTGAAAATCACACTCTGTGCCCGCCCGAAACCTCCCTTCCACCCTATTCACTACCGCACCCTCTGACACTCCTCTTCCTCTGTGTCCGATTGTCCAGGCTATCACCTAGCCCTGCAGATGTAGTTTATGGCCCCAGCTGTAAAGAATCACCCCTCTTCAAAGGAGTTATAGTAGATCAAGGCCCACACCCGATGAGATCCGTCACACCACACGTGTTCCTACTATCTGAAAACCATCCTGTATTGTGATTGGGGAGGGGACCGAGCCTGAAGCGGAAGATTCCAGGAATGACTCTTTGTACATCAAAGTTTTTACAATTATGTGTCACATTAAAAATATATAGCACTCCAACAAAGTAGTAGGAATATAAAACTTTAATAACATATAAATATATACAACAAAACAAAAACAGTAAAAACATTTAAACAACGAAGAGACCGTGGCAATTTCTTTTGAATTCCTGATGAGGACATGTTACTAGTTCTTTCAAATTATGAAAATTCAGAAGATGTTGCCTGGGGGTGGGTCGTCAGTAGCAGTCTGTTGTGCGAATAGTTCCAAGGCAGCAGAACGCGCTGAAATCTAGATGGCACGAAAGTGATGTCTAGTAAGTTGTCGCCCAGCAAATAACGGCGTGGGGCGCCGCGGGGGTGAGTGAGTCCAGTAGGCACCACAGCTATTCTTACCGGCATTGCAGAATTACTGCTGGGGACAATGCCTGTGCTGTAGCAGGGTCACAGCAGAAACAAAAAGGATTCTGTTGAAGATGTTGTTGGTTTTCAATTTGAAAACAGTTCTGGTGTCAACTGCTATGCTAATGTAGTGGTTAATGTTTTGTTTTCTCTAGAAAATGTAAAAGAGGGGGAGGCAGTCCAAAGTTCCGTTAAAAGGGCAAAGGAAAGGATCGGTGGTTTGAACTATCAGTCAAAAAGGGGAGGGGGTGCAACAATTTTTCCTACCGGGTCACACTGTGCTTTCACCGGAACTGAGGTCTGCAGGATTCTAGTAATTCAAAGTGAGGCTGGCGCCAGCATGGGAGCGCCGACGTCCCGCGGATACAGTTTCGTCACTCCACAGGCGATCATGGCAGTCATTCCCCATCGGGGGTCGGAGACTCCCGCGGCTCCTCTAGAATCTTCAAGGTCGTGGAGGACTACGGTGGTGGAGTCAACCAGTGACCGGGCCATTTCTTTATGCTGGGCCCGCTCTTGCCAGGTCGACCGCCATTTTGAGAGTTCGGTAGCTACTGGCGATCGCGGGGTCAAATGAGCAGACGGGCTCCACCCTGCCGGGCGAGACGTTGCAGCATGGCCACAGTGGAAGAACCCTTTTCCGGGCGCCTGGAGCGCTGAGGGTGCAGCTGGGAAGCCTCCACCTGGGGAGGCGGGAGAGGCCTGTTCGCACCGTCTCTCCCTCCCAGTGCACCCCACGGCGTCTCGCTTGAGATTTGTTATGGCCGGACCAGGCGATGAGGACGAGGGGGGGGGGGTCGGAGGCATGTGCAAGACATCCCCCCCAGTGTTGTCGCAGCCATTATTCAAGAAAGAAGAAGTGTCCCGTCCGTCTTCGGGCCGGGCTTCCGGTAGATGTCGGCCGGACGCCCCTGGCTCTGGCCCCATAAACGGGTTTCTTGGTTTATCGGCTGCAGCCGGATCCCGTCGGCCTCGGCCCCCCGACCGTTGGTGGCCGGACCGGAAGAGCATGTGGCGGGACTACCTGAAACTGTCAAGGACCACCGCGGCCGGACTGGGAGAGAGAGGGGAGGGTCGAGGAGACATTCCCCCCCCCTGCAACTGTTCAGCGTTGTAAAGGCAATCCCCTGGCCGGGTCCCGCTGGCCTCGGCCTCTCCTCCGGCTACACCCTACGTTAGGATCTCCTGGCCGAGGCGTGGCAGCAGGACCCGCCTTATATGGGCTGCTCCCGGCTGGGCGTAGCCGCAACCCTGCCCCACCTTGGAAGTTTCCAGAGTGGGGGCGGATGTTCTACTGACTTGCATTTTCCCTAGTCTATCGATTTTTTTGGCGTGGCAGGCGGTGGGACAGCGAGGGGTGATTTGGTTTCTCTTACTGTTTTTCTGGTCTCTCACCACTGGCATATTTTAACGTTTTCTTGTTTCTAGGACATTAATAGGTTTTATCATTACGTTATGTTATCGTTTCTTTGTTCGTTGTTTAATAAAAGTTCATGTTCATCAGTGGCCTACTGATTTTCGTTTTCCTATTCTTTTCTTTCCAGGTTGTTTCATGCTAAAGTTTCTGTTAACAGGATACAGTGATCACTTCGTTATTATTGCATATGTCCTTTTCACTAGGGGTGCTCTCTGGTCGGGCCAGATGACGTATCTCTAGTAAATGGTCCGGGTGAAACAGGTGCATCAATCAGTGGGGAGTAGATAGGCATGACAGATTACAACGGGGGAGAAAGGTCCGCATTACGTACCCTTTCACTATTTGCAAAGATTTTCCTACGTATATTTGCAAACAGGGAATACCTCCAAAAAGAACCAATTCCCAAACAGTCAATGTTTGGGGAAACAATCAATCAATGAGGAACGAAATAGGCACGACGTGTTAAAGGTTTGCGTTACCTACCCTTCACTATCTGCAAAGGGAGAGAGAATATTCCTATTCTTCCTCGTTTGCAGGCAGAGAAGATTCTTAAGAGAATCAACTTCGAACAATTCAATGCTCGATTCAAACAATCAACAAGGGGTACTGTGAACACAAATGAACGCCGCTTATGTACATACACATTGGTATTATCAACAGGTTGTTCCTAATGTTTCTATTTTAGGGAGGTCAAAAAGAGATCCCATTAGTGGCCTACTGATTTTGCTCGATTCCTTTTGTTTTTTTACACGATTTTTCGCTATCTGCAAAGACTAAACAGAGTATTGCGACTCTGTGCTTGTTTGTAAATAGAGAATGAACCAAAGAGAACAATCAATCAAATGGAGAGAGAAGCAGGCACGACGGATTACAACGGGGGCAACGGGGGCAAAGGCCTGCGTTAACTACCCTTCACTATCTGCAAAGAGAGAGTACTCCTAATAGAAATGAGGGGTGGGGGGCAGCATTCAAAGCAGATCAGTGTGCATAAACACGAAAATGTTTTTACTTACCACGTACTTGACATTCGACAGCTTATGATATTTGCTATTAAAAAACCATTGAAATTCACTGAAAAAACCCTAGGTTATAGACCATATATAGTTAGGAATTAGCATTTAAAAAACCTTATTTTACTCACACAAAACCATTGAAATTCCATATATAGATAGTTGCACTAACTATATATCGCGCACCCGCAATCCACTGCTGATCATGTCACATATTACATCATTCATGACATGGTCAGTGACATCACTGATGACATCACTGATGACATCTCAAATGACATCACTGATGACATCACTGATGACATCTCATTTGACATCATTCTTGTGCTAATACGATAAACCTCTTCAGACTCTAATATAACCTTAGATACACTCAGTGTATACAGACACTCACACACTGCCACTCATCCATGGAGTTACTCACACACCCAGTCAGTCATGCAAAGAAACAATCTCACCTCCATTTCTTCAACTATACAGTTAAACACACCTTACTTATTGAAACATATACTAACACATATTTACTCTCTTATACAATCCCTGATACAAGTTCACAATGATCGATACAACCACTCACTCATTCAGTGGCTCTCATGCACAGTTATTTATATATGCCAACTCTCACATGTACTGTGTTTAACATATGTACTTACTATGACATGTAGCATTGAGATATCCATTCACTCATCAATACACTCATGCACACAGTCAACTGCCCATGTAGCTGTTTCCACATGCAGTCTTGAACTCATACACCTAGTGAATAAACTGCTCACACATCTATGCATAGAGTCACACACCTTC
Source organism: Lissotriton helveticus (assembly GCF_964261635.1). Taxonomy (NCBI): domain Eukaryota; kingdom Metazoa; phylum Chordata; class Amphibia; order Caudata; family Salamandridae; genus Lissotriton; species Lissotriton helveticus. The sequence continues at coordinate 199,480,206 of NC_136060.1, forward strand.
CAGCCACCCCCACACAAACTCAATCTCCCATAGAAATACTTGGGCAACCAATTAATAACACATATAGCCTCTCGTATAGCTAATGATCAACACATGCAGCAGTTTACATCACAACAGACATAATGATGCACAAATTAAGACAGTTTAGTCACTAACCCATGCATTCAGTGAGACACATTTAATCACTCACTCATACAGTCAGTCACGCACCTACTAAATCCTTCATCCAGACACTTATACATCCACTCATTCTTCAATATGTAAGACATATTTTAACTTTACAGAAACATACAGTCACTGGATGTTGTCATCAGTGATGGCATCAGTGATGTCATTTGAGATGTCATCAGTGATGTCATCAGTGATGTCACTGACCATGTCATGAATGATGTAATATGTGACATGATCAGCAGTGGATTGCGGGTGCGCGATATATAGTTAGTGCAACTAACTATATATGGAATTTCAATGGTTTTGTGTGAGTAAAATAAGGTTTTTTAAATGCTAATTCCTAACTATATATGGTCTATAACCTATGGTTTTTTCAGTGAATATATATATATATATATATATATATATATGTATATATATATTTTACCTACTAGCGGTCGCCAGTAGGTAGTTATAGTTAAAACCTAGTTTCCATAGGAAATCCGCAACATTCTATTTGGAATAACTTTGGCGCCGATGGACGAATCTTCGCGAATAACTCCAAGAAGATGGCCTGCTCCACTCCGCTCCTTCCCTGAAAGTTTGGGGGGTGATTCGTGAAGCGGGGACAGAGAAAAAAGGGGGTCCCAAAACGTGTTTTCCCCATGCAATTTCCCATAGGACCATTAGCCGGTGCTACAGCCCGAATGGCTGAAAGGAATTACACCAAACTTGGCAAAAAGGTAGAGTTCTGTTTGCAGATGGGCCTTTTTGTGTAAATGGTGTAAACCTGTTCAGTAGTTCCTGAGAAAATCAAAAGTAAAATCATAAGTATATCTAGAGGTGCATACGGTAAGCTTGCTGTAAGCTTACTGTACTCTGTACCTTCCGGAGCACGAGCTGATGCTAATTGGCTGTCAACTGTCTGTCAACACTCTAAACCAGAAAGTGTTGCAGCCATCTTTTGCCTCTGTAGACTGAGGCACAAGAAAGCAGAAAAACAAACGTGTAGAACGCAAAAAGGGGGCAGGGTAGAAACACCCTCACCCCCAAGGGCCCCCCCCACAAATTTTTTTTGACAAAAATCGTGGAGTACGAGTACCGTACGCGTACCTTTCCGAGTACGAGCTGCATGCTCATTGGCTGTGAACACTCCAAACCAGGAAGTGTTGGCAGCCATCTTGTGCTCGGTACACCAAGGCACATGAAAGCAGAAAAACAAATGTGTAGAACGCAAAAAGGGGGCAGGGTAGAAACACCCTGACCCCATAGGCCTGCTCAGGGGGTCTCACAAGGACACTCAAGGCCCCCCAAATTTTTTTGGGGACAAAAATCGCAGAGTACGAGTACCGTACAAGTACCGAACGAGTACCGTATGCGTACCTTTCCGAGTATGAGCTGCATGCTCATTGGCTGTGAACACTCCAAACCAGGAAGTGTTGGCAGCCATCTTGTGCTCGGTAGACCGAGGCACAAGAAAGCAGAAAAAGAAACGTGTAGAACGCAAAAAGGGGGCAGGGTAGAAACAGCTTGACCCCCTAGGCCTGCTCAGGTGGTCCCACAAGGACCCCCAAGGCCCCAATTTTTTTTTTTAAAACCCGGTCTGCTTTTTTTTCAAATTACTCCCAGGGGGACCAAATCCTGGAGGCATAGTGAAAAAGAAGTGTGTGGGTGTGGGGCGGGGCAATCCCCTCCACACTGCCCCGGGTACCACCACACCCCGGGGCAAAGCAACTCAGCCCCCTGGCGTATACTGAAGGTTCCAGGTGGGCTAGTTGGCCCCCATGGACCCACAGTATGCAAGGGGAATTGGTTCCCCCTCTGCAAACGCACAAGGGGGCTGCGTTGCAGAGAGGTGTAAAAAGGAGGGTGGCCTCATTACACCTCTCTGCAATGCAGCCTCCTGCCGCATACTGGAGGTTCCTGGTGGGCTAGTTGGCCCCCATGGACCCCCAGTATGCAAGGGGAATGAGTTCCCCCTCTGCAAACGTGCCCGGGGGCTGCATTGCAGACAGGTGTAAAAAGGGGCGTGGCCTAATTACACCTCTCTGCAATGCAGCCCCCTGGCGCATACTGGAGATTCCTGGTGGGCTAGTTGGCCCCCAGGGACCCCCAGTATGCAAGGGGAATTTGTTCCCCCTCTGAAAACAAGCCCGGGGGCTGCGTTGCAGAGAGGTGTAAAAAGGGGCGTGGCCTCATTACACGTCTCTGCAACGCAGCCTCCTGGCACATACTGGAGGTTCCCAGTGGGCTAGTTGGCCCCCAGGGACCCCCAGTATGCAAGGGGACTTAATCCCCCAATTTAGAACACTTTAAAGGGGAACGTTAGCACAGTGGTGAAGGTAGGGGGCGGGGCTTGATGTGATGTGAGTGCAAACATGCCCTGAGGCGCGTTTTAAGTTGGAGAATTCATTCCTGTTCAATCCAGAGGTCCCCTAGGGGGCAACTAGTCCAACAAGTATCTCCAGTAAGCGCCACGGAGCTGTGTTGCAGAGTGTTGTAAAAAGGGGGCGTGCCCTTTGAACGACTCTCAGCAACACAGCTACCTTTGAAGGTGGAAAAAAACCTAGTAGTCCGTTTTATTCATTAGGTTCCGGGGGCGCAATTTGTTTGCATAATGGGGGCTTGTAAGGTGCCCCGAGCACTGGGAAACGGCAATCCTCTGGTTTTATTTTTTAGTATGCGGGGGGGGTTACGGTCCTACTCCCCGCAGTCTCGGTGAGCTGCACCCCTCGGGTCTTTTTTTAAAAAAAATATGTTTTGAGCTCTCTCTCTCTCTCTCTCCCCGTACATGTCGCGGGGAATGCCACCTTTCTGGGGCAGGGATATGTAAAATGACCTTCCAGCTCCGGGTACCTGCATTGTCTGGAGTTTTTTATTAATGTTGGGACGGTGGGCTTGATAATACGTCCTTGTTAATTCCCATAGAAGCCTATGTTCTGGTGTTAACATGGGCTTCTATGGGAAATAACAAGGCCGTATTATCAAGCTCATTATTGCCGTTTTATCGACAGTTTCCTGCCAATAAAACGGCGATAATTTTAACACCAGTCCTTGATAATATGCACATAAGTTTACTGATCAAAAAAAGAGCAATGGGCCATATTATCAACAAAAGGCGATTCAATATCATTGCTTTTATCAGTAGGAAACTGCCGATAAAGCGGCGATAATGGGCTTGATAATATGCCCTTGTGAATAACCATAGCAGCCCAGGTTAACACCAGAACCTCGGCTGCTATGGGAAGTCACAAGGTCCTATTATCAAGCACATTATCGTTGCTTTATCAGCAGTTTCCTGTCGATAAAAGCGGCGATAATGTATCGCCTTTTGTTGATAATATGCTCCTTCATTTTTATGATAGTATGTAAAGCTTTCCTTTTTTTGTGTAGCAGTTGTACTCTCTACGCATGCGCAGCGTCGTTTCGAAGCCCACGTTTTCTTTTTCTTCAAGTTCAACAAGCAAACCTTTCTTTATTTCAGGTAGTAAATCTGTCGCTTTCTTTTCCCGGTTTGTGTGTGTCATCCACTGCTGTACTTTTGTACAGTATTAATAATCATATTTTTTCTATATTTATTTGAAAGGTAGTGCCGAGGCGCCAAACGTTGATTACGTACTTCCTCCACTGCCATTTTAGTAGTTTTTCACCGTTGTTTTTATTATATCTGTTAGTTAGAACTCAGTAGTTTTCAATCCTAATCTTGAATATCTTACTATAGTATTTCAACATCATTTTTATTGTGGACCGTCATACCCCTCCCCCACAAAATAAAAGAAGAATGTTGGTTTTTTATTAACTTTTATTAAACAATAAATATAAACGAAACTCAATTATAACTATATTAGAACTAGAAAAATAACTTCAACAAACAATGTTATAAACAAATTGTGAAATGGATTCCAAAAGGTGTCCGATTGGTAATCTGCAAAAGAAAAAAGAAAATTAGAGTTTAGAATTATGTAGATGTGAGTAAATGAGCTGAAGCATTACGGGGCATAATATCAAGAACGGCGATGAAATTATCGCCGTTTTAGCGGTAGGAAACTGCAGCTAAAGAGGCGATAATGGGCTTGATAATATGCTCTTGTGAATTCCCATAGCAGCTAAGGTTCTGGTGTTAACCTGGGCTACTATGGGAATTCACAAGGGCATATTATCAAGCCAATTATCGCCGCTTTAGCGGCAGTTTCCTGCCGCTGAAACGGCGATAATTTTATCCCCGTTATTGATCATATGCCGCTACAAGTTTTGTTTACTCTACGGTTCTACGTGTGCAGTGTGACTTGTACATTCTGGTTCGGTTATAGTGCCGCATTCAAGTGGTGTCTATATGGAAGTGCCTATTGCGTTACTGACGCCTGTTATGCCGACTTATTTCTAATACATTGCTATGAAGGCTTTGTAGATCTAGGCATCTGTGCTTACCATTGTATAAACCTTGCGGCTAAACATTTCAGGCAGTTGGTGTCACAACTTGATTTGAACAAATCTTCTACACGTCCTAGCAGACAGCAATGTCTAAGTTTAAGAGAGAAAGAGAAATGATGTCACAGAGAGTGAGAGAGAGAAAACAACATTAAAACTGTGTCGCAGAGTCTGGAGTTGAGATTTTTTCTTGAAAAGTCAGACGAGATTTACTAGCTCCTTGCATCACTTTACTGTTGTAACCTATCTGTTGTCACTGCTCGGAGGTAATTATAGATTTTACAGAGAAGCTGCTGTACACTACGCACTCTGGGCCATAATATCAAGCCTGGGCAACAAAATTATCTCCACTTTATCTGAAGGAAAGTGTCGCTAAAGTGGCGATAATGGGTTTGATAATATGCTCTATGGAATTCCAATCGAAGCTCATGTTAGATGTCCTTCACATCTAACATGAGCTTCGATTGGAATTCCATAGAGCATATTATCAAACCCATTATCGCCACTTTAGCGGCACTTTGCTGCAGATAAAGTGGCGAAAATTTTGTTGCCAAGGCTTGATAATATGGCCCTCTCTCTTTTCACAAATAAAGGTTACACTATAGTATTGCGAGTGCAGTGTACCTGGTACATTTCACTTGTTATAGTGCCGCGTTCAAGTGGTGTCTATATGGAAGTGCCTACTGCGTTACTGACGCCCGTTATGCCGACTTATTTCTAAGGCATTGCTATGAAGGATTTGTAGATCTAGGCCTCTGTGCTTACCGTTGTATAAACCTTGAGGCCAAACACATAAGAAAGTGGAGTTCACAACTTGATTTGAACAAATCTTCCACACGTCCAAGAAGACAGCAGTGTCTATAAGTTTAAGAGAGAAAGAGAAAGGATGTCACAGAGAGTGAGAGAGAGAAAGAGAGAGAAAACAACATTAAAACTGTGTGGCAGAGTCTGGAGTTGATATTTTTTTTTTGAAATGTCAGACGTAGATTTACTAGCTCCTTGCATCACTTTACCCATGTTAAAAGTGACTCAAAAGTGGCATAATAAGGTTGTGGATCTGTTTGTCAGACTGTTGTAACCTATCTGTTGTCACTGCTCGGAGGTAATTATAGATTTTACAGAGAAGCTGCTGTACACTACGCACTCTGGGCCATATTATCAGGCCTAGGCGACAAAATTATCGCCACTTTATCGGCAGTAAAGTGACGCTAAAGTGGTGATAATGGGTTTGATAATATGCTCTATGGAATTCCAATCAAGGCTCATGTTAGATGTCTTTCACATCTAACATGAGCTTCGATTGGAATTGCAGGAAACCCTCCGACCGCTGGTCGGAGGCTTTCTGACTGGCATGGAAAGTTTATAATCCAACCATCGGTGGTCGTAGTGTAAAATGGCTGGAGGAAACAGACTCAGAGCCTGTTGGTCAGTTGAATACCACTCATAATCCCTTAAGGACAGCGTTTCCGCCGTAGGGATTATGAAGTTAGCTTTCACCAGCCTTTCCATGTTGGCCTTTCTGACATGGAAAGGCTGTCGGGAAGCAACTTTGAGGGGCCCTAGCACAAACCTCTTCTCAACTGTCCCTCCAGTTGTGGCCCACCACATCCCTAAACTGATTGGCAGGCACCATGAGTTGCCTGTCAGACGGTGCAGGGATTTGTAAAAACTTCCATTGTACAATGGGTGCATGTGCTGCGGAAGGTTTCCATTGTACAATGGAATTTTGTACAAACTCCCATTGTACAATGGAATTTTGTGACCGCTTGATGTGCGGTCTCATCCTAATTGCAGTGTCGGGACCTCCGATCGGAGGTCGATCAATCCACATCTGTGGCGAAGTTGGTCAGAGGCAACTCCAACCGACATCGTAATCAGGTCCAAAGTGTCTCCAGGTAAACTGCAGTACTGTCAAAAAGAAGTACACTATCTGGCATATATTATTACAAAGGGAGTTAGAAAAGTGTCACCAGAGAGAGAAAAAGCTATTGAACAGATGAATCCACCATGAGCCGAGAGAGAGCTCAGAATGTTTTTGGGACCCTTTTGGCTACTGTTGACAATGGATACCACATTTTCCCTGACATCAATACCTCTCCTGAGGTTAACACATTGAGATGTGTGTGACCCAATCCCTTGAGATAGGGAATGTACTAAAGCCTTCCTGGAGCTGAAAGATACATTGTGTTGTTCCCCAGCTCTAGGAATGCCAGATTATATCAAAGAGTTCACTCTGTTTTGTAGTGAAAGAGATCGGTGCACACTTTCAGTAGAAACACAGACACATTGAGGAGCCCAAAGACCTCTGGCTTACTTTTCAACCACCCTCGATGCCGTAGCGTCAGGACTCCCTGGATGCTTAAAGCTCGCAGCGAGTGTAAGTCTGGAAAAATTGAAAACATAGTGATGGGACACCCATTGATTGTGATGGTTCCTATTTTTGTTGAATTACTGTGAAGGCACATTATCTGACACATAATAGAGAGTCTACTTGCACCAGATAATGTGACTATCAGAAGGTGCAATGTATTACATGCGTCTAGTCTTTTGCTACTAATTGACCAAGAAGATTAAGATGATGATTTTGATCATGATTGCCTAAGTGTCACTGAACTATGCTCAAAGACCTTAGCAGACATTAAGGATGAGCCACTGATGGAGCCTGATTATGTCCTTTTTGTTGATGGTTCATGCCTGCAAAGTAATGATGGCACACGAAGAACAGGATATGCTGTGTGCACTATAAATGATGTGGTTGAAGCCTCCTGGCTCCAATTTGTTTGTTCCGCACAAGTTGCTTAATTGATTGCTTTTACCTAAGACTGTGGTGTATCTGTACAGTTGAAATTCACCATCTTTACAGATAGACAGTATGGCTTTGGTGTAGTTCACGACTTTGGGTAATTATGGATGCAAAGAGGTTTCTTAACCTCTACAGGATTGCCCATCAGAAATGGGTAACATGTAAAAAATCTATTGGAAGCATTACAGTTACCCAAGGAGATTGCGATTGCAAAGTGACCGGGACACCAAAGGGCAGTAAATAGGTTGCCATTGGCAATAGATACGCTGACTCAATAGCTAGGTATTGTGCCTTGCTAGCATGTAAAATCATTTGAGGTATAACAGTCAATTATGGTTTCACCTACAGAACTGACACTTGCAATATCTGACACTTGGGAGGAACTAATAGGGGTACAAGAAACTGTTACAGAAACTGAATAAAATTGGTGGATCAAGGCTGGTTGTACACAAAATGCAAATGACATTTGGATTTCGGAGGATGGCAGACCAGTGTTGCCAGATGACTAGGTTCTACCATGGGGTCACACATTTAGGCAGAGAAGCAATGGTAAGGCTTTTCAGACAAAGTTGGTTAAATCTAACAGCCCAAATAATTGCTGAGGAAATTAGCAGGAAATGTGTCACATGTCAACAATTAAGTGTAGAGAAGAAGACCAGTTAGAAGCACACACTTAGTGAGATCAAGTGGTCCTTTCAACAGGCTACAAAAGGATTTTATGGAGATGACTGTCCAAAATGGGTTGATATATATCGTTGTGAGTATCTGGGTATCCTCTGATGGGTGGAAGCTTACCCGACAAACAGAAAGTACAGTCTCACTGTAGCAAATATTTTCTTACACTAAACCATCCTTATGTTCGGAATGCCGGTCCTTCTTGAGTCAGATAGAGGAATGCACTTTAAAAACAAAGTCATGAGCATGCCATGGGCTGCTTTACAAATTGAATAAAAATTGAACTGCAGTTACAGAACAGAAGTGTCAGGCATAGTCCAGCAAATGAACAGAACAATAACTTCCAGCATGGTGAAAGTTTGTGCTTCAACATCTTTTAATTGGCCAGATGCATTACAATCGGTGCCAATGACCGTCCGATGTATTCCAGATAGAAAGACTGGCTTATTCTCACATGAAATTCTTATGGTGTGAGCCATTAGATTACTTGCTTTTCCTACTAATGTTTTGGTGAACATCACTGATGATATGATTATGGACTACAGCAAAGCCCTTGCTGATGTTGCTCATTCTGTTTGTCATCAGGTGACAGCAGCCACACCAGATCCCCATAACGAACATTGCCACAACCTCAACTCTGGAGATTGGATTGTCATCAAGAAGACTTGTCTTAAACCCATATTGAAAGGACCCTACCAAATTCTGCTTGCAACAAACACTGCCGGTAAATGTGCTGGAGTTCTAAATTGGATTCATGCTTCACACACACACATACACAGAGTAAGCAATCCAGAGGAAGGATCATAGGTCTATGATCCTGAAAGAAGAGCACTAGCGGCTGCACCACTGGTGGAGAACCCAGAACGACCTGTAGCACCAGTGAGAGAGCAGACAGAAGAACAAGCAAGAGGTGCAGGAAGGAGTAAGGTGTGAAGAGCAAAGACAAGTGTAAGTCTCTGAAATATCGCAGAGTGGGATCGAAGACTCCAATGGATAAATCAGAAAGGCTAGAAGGGAGTTCTACAAAACACTGCTGACGTATCAAGCTCTGAATGAATAGACCTAATCAACAAGCCAAATGGCCAAGAAGTTTGAGTAAAACGGAAATAAAAAGGAGTTCCACAATCACCTGCATTCCAGATACAGTGCCTGAGGAAAGTGAAACAGAAGATGAAAATTCCCTTGATCCAAATCATCAGGTGTTTAGAAGATCTAAGAGTACTCAAATATTTAGCAGGATATATTCAGCTCCAGAATGGTCATATTAAAAGAATTCAGCATTGAATGTGACTGTGTATCGACATGTTCAAGGAAAATCCCAAATCCCAAATTGCTAGAACCTTCATGAGAGGGAAATAGAGACATTTAAAAAAAATCAGGGGGAAAGAGTTCAGTGATACAGGAGTGAAAAACTGAACTGCATCTATTACATATTTATTATTTTGGCTATTTGTTTTACTGAAGACTAACCTAGCCACAAGAAGAAAGTTACAGAAGAATAGGGATAACATACTAGAAGAACACAGAGTAGGGCTAAGGATTGCTTGACAGGGACCTGTCCAGAGGAAAAGAAGAAAAGAAAGAAATCTCTGGCTCAAAGGGATGTAACAGTCATAACAATAGTTCTAATAGGGTTCTATTTGACCTCCATACCTGAAACACATATAATTAACATTACTAATGATTACGCTCAGAATTTCCGGAACATCCCGTTTACTAAACACTTTAGACATTTTAAAGGAGAAGATTATTTTTCTAATGTTTATTCTAAGTTAGTGCAGGTATATACAATCGCTTTAGATGTTAAGGATTGTAATGTTTGTGCTCATTTGCATTCTTCAGTTTCAAAAGAAGTCACCTACTATCACTTACCTATATCTTATGCAATCTCATGTAGTATTCTGCTTTAATTAGTTTACAAGTGGGAACATTTTGTATATTTCTACTCCAATTATGATTTAGTGCTGTCACAAGTACCTCTGAGGAAAAGCATGAATTTACACCCACAAAAAAAAGGAAACAGCTTGGTATTATTTCTTCCCCCATTTACCAGTGAACACTGTAGAAGCTTACAAACAAAATCTGACTTGCTTAATGCATTCTGAAGAAAAGGCATATATTATGATACTAGAAGAAAGACACAGGAGTATAAAAACAGAATGCTGATCAAAAGGGAGAGGAAATGTACGGAAAAAAGAGGAAAATGAAGTATTGGGGGAACTTGGCAAATTTTACAGGGAGTTGAAAACGTAATTCCTGGGGTATCCTACATTTGTGGACAAAATGTTTTCTTTTTATTACCCACTGACAGGGAAGGAACATGCTATTTAGGTATACTAATTCCAAAGATGTATGATGTCAATAGTATTGAAGCATTAACACTATCACCACCAAATAGATATAAGCGAAGTGCAGAGAATGGAGCTTCAATAATGGGAGATATATTTGGAACAGTGATACCACCGGTGGGGATACTTTTTAATGATGAAAAGAACTGAAAACTAGCAACCAGTACATTTGGAGATGTATTACAAATTAACACAGAATTAATTGCTATATGGTCTATGGTTTTGCAAGACTGTCTCACATTAGACATCCTTTTGGACAAGAAAGGGGGGGTCTGTCACATGCTGAAGCTGAGTCGCTGCTGTTCAGATATCCCAGACAAGACTAGAAATATAGCGGAGTTTGCAGGGAATATATCAAATTTGAGACCTGAATTGCAAGAATTGAAAACACCAAATGAAAATTTTGGAACATGTTCAAATACAGTTGGCAATGGGTTCTCCACAGCCGTAAAAGGTGTAATAAAAGCAATAATAATGCCCATACTAATTGTTTATTTATGACTGATACTTCTATATGTCCTATATTTGACCTGTAACTATATACAACAAAAAAGACATGATGCTCATCAACAAAAACGTTTTGAAAAAGACATGGGTTCAATGGGAATAACAAATGATGACTACATGAAGACACTACAACACACAAGGGGGGGTAAAGAGAAAGAGACGGGATACATTGTAATACAAAACTACATTCTATTTTTGGTTGTGAAGGTGAAATCAATAATTATTAGGATGATATACATCATCAAAAGGGGGTTTGAAAGACATTACTGCATATTTAGAAATTTACAACTTTTAGCACATTAGAAATGTAATTTAGAAAATATTTTAATACAAGTAAAACGTATATTTTAGAAATGACCTACAAAATGTATGAATATCTTTAGTAGAATAAGTAAATAAAACCAAAATATAATGGAGAGTTACAAATGTAGACGTCAAAGATGCTATTAGAAATGCTTCATTGCAATTGCATGTATTTTAAAATGTAGCACCAAGCAACTATACTTTAGCCTGTGCAGTGAGTAGGCCTGAAGCTTCTTTTTGACCTTTGCCCATAGTAAAATATTTTGTAAAACAGCCTAACATTGAAATATGCTGACTTTAGTAGTATTTTCATTCAGTTCCATCTTACCCCATGTTAGATCATTTGCATTTCCATTAAAAATAATAAACTGAATAGAATAAATGGTGATGTAAACTTATAATGTTGCTTTAATATTAACTTATATGTTTTCAAATTTGCTGACTAGCTTTTATTACTGCGTTGAAACTCACAATGCGTCTTTAGCTTGGATAACAAGATTCTTATGGGAACCTTCCTTCATGTAACATTTATGCCAAAGCACTGTATCAATTCGGATGACGAGCGTGCAGACTGTAGGAGTCTGAAGAAGATGCACTGTATGACCGACAACACCCCCTTATGAATTGTTCTGATTGGACATCGAGGGAAGGTGTCATTACAAATCGATGCATGTTTTAAAAGGTTATAATAACAAGTGTTCCTAGCTATTTAGACCACCACACCTCTACTTTACCTATTACCCATCTGGTAGTCTTGCGGCATGATTTTCTCCTTTACCTGAGACTCTTCTTCATGGAGAGTTATTCATTGAGACCCTTGAGGTGACTTCTTTATTAATTTCGTGATCAAGGCTACTGCGCAGATCCTTACCTGAAAGTTGTAACTGCAGCTTATGGGAACTTGGCTGATTTCCCAGAACTACCCTTCAAGACGAGTTCACCTTTCTATTCACAACTCTTTCTAGCAGAACTCTTTATGGGCTCTTACTTAGAATAGGTCCTTTTCTTCACGTATTGGGTTTCTTTATGGAACACGTCTTGATTGCTAATTGCTAACCTTTTCTATTTCTGTAAATTACTAAGCTAAATAAAGATACTTGAGATTCTAATCAAATAGATAAATAAATAATTTACACATTAAACTTCACCTCTCATCATTCAACATAATTCTAAATGTCCATGATATTTGATGAGTTTATTTTGCAGGTGGCTCTAATTCTGTGCACAGTGGAAAAGGGAGCCTGGAGAATTCCCTATGGTGCTATTTGCAAGTGGGTGTAGTTTAAGGTTTGAACTATTGGGATCCAACACCTGCAATGCAGGCACCCTTGCACATGGTGCGGGGGTGCCTGCTTTGGCACTAGGCAGCACATAGTGCACCTGCACAGTGAGAGAGCAAAAAAGCATCACATCTTGGTAAATATGGTGCATTCCTGCCCTCTCCATTTGACGCAGCAAATAATGGTAAATGTGGCCCTAAATTATTTTTTTTTCCAAAAAAATAAAACCTTGCCATTGATTTTCACCTTTTTGATTTTTGAGTGCAGTTTCATTTTCCATTGAATGATTTTTATTTTTGATCTAGAACCTAATGAAATTGTCTTGGGATCAAAGAGACTACCAATCATGCCAACATCGACCTTAAAGTCTCAATTGCAGATAAAAGGGGCCTCTAGTCATGCAGGCAAGCGTAGAAGGACTAGCTGCAGAATGGCAGTGACACCTGTGAAGAAGACATGTAGGCAAAGATCACTCCCGTGGAGGAAGATGAAAGGGAGGAAGAGAGAACCACAGCACAGAGATAAGTGCATAAGTGCATAATTTTAGTATAGGGTTTCTATTGGTATGTCGCAGCTCTAGTACAAAACATTCTGCTTAGACTGTGTATGTGTGCTGTAAAGTGTAACATGCATGCACATTCAGAAAAGTTTGGAGAACTAAACCATTTATCACACTTTGAACCTGCCTTGCAAAAGGATATTATTTGGTCCAAAGCCCTGCTTTCCTTTATTAATACGATACAGAAAAGGGGGTGGTGATGAACAGAGTGTCTGAATTAAGCAGACCACTCTTACCCAGTCCAAAGATCAGGGCTTGATCCATCACCGTTATTTATCTCACTGCCCCATCCCAGCTCAGAACCTGGCTATATGCAAATTAGTCTTTCCCTGGCCCAGTGCATCATGGGAACAGGGCAGACCAAACTACCAAGCCAATTCTTCACCAGAAAGGAGACAAGCTACCGGGGACCGGTTTCTGGCATTTCAGCCTCTTCGGCCCGGCTTGCTTGAATCCTGATGGAGCAGTGAGAAAGGGACTCATGTCTGAGTATACCCTGCCACACCTATAGTGGCCAAAAACGATACAGAAAAGGGGGTGGTGATGAACAGAGTGTCTGAATTAAGCAGACCACTCTTACCCAGTCCAAAGATCAGGGCTTGATCCATCACCGTTATTTATCTCACTGCCCCATCCCAGCTCAGAACCTGGCTATATGCAAATTAGTCTTTCCCTGGCCCAGTGCATCATGGGAACAGGGCAGACCACACTACCAAGCCAATTCTTCACCAGAAAGGAGACAAGCTACCGGGGACCGGTTTCTGGCATTTCAGCCTCTTCGGCCCGGCTTGCTTGAATCCTGATGGAGCAGTGAGAAAGGGACTCATGTCTGAGTATACCCTGCCACACCTATAGTGGCCAAAAACGATACAGAAAAGGGGGTGGTGATGAACAGAGTGTCTGAATTAAGCAGACCACTCTTACCCAGTCCAAAGATCAGGGCTTGATCCATCACCGTTATTTATCTCACTGCCCCATCCCAGCTCAGAACCTGGCTATATGCAAATTAGTCTTTCCCTGGCCCAGTGCATCATAGGAACAGGGCAGACCAAACTACCAAGCCAATTCTTCACCAGAAAGGAGACAAGCTACCGGGGACCGGTTTCTGGCATTTCAGCCTCTTCGGCCCGGCTTGCTTGAATCCTGATGGAGCAGTGAGAAAGGGACTCATGTCTGAGTATACCCTGCCACACCTATAGTGGCCAAAAACGATACAGAAAAGGGGGTGGTGATGAACAGAGTGTCTGAATTAAGCAGACCACTCTTACCCAGTCCAAAGATCAGGGCTTGATCCATCACCGTTATTTATCTCACTGCCCCATCCCAGCTCAGAACCTGGCTATATGCAAATTAGTCTTTCCCTGGCCCAGTGCATCATGGGAACAGGGCAGACCAAACTACCAAGCCAATTCTTCACCAGAAAGGAGACAAGCTACCGGGGACCGGTTTCTGGCATTTCAGCCTCTTCGGCCCGGCTTGCTTGAATCCTGATGGAGCAGTGAGAAAGGGACTCATGTCTGAGTATACCCTGCCACACCTATAGTGGCCAAAAACGATACAGAAAAGGGGGTGGTGATGAACAGAGTGTCTGAATTAAGCAGACCACTCTTACCCAGTCCAAAGATCAGGGCTTGATCCATCACCGTTATTTATCTCACTGCCCCATCCCAGCTCAGAACCTGGCTATATGCAAATTAGTCTTTCCCTGGCCCAGTGCATCATGGGAACAGGGCAGACCAAACTACTAAGCCAATTCTTCACCAGAAAGGAGACAAGCTACCGGGGACCGGTTTCTGGCATTTCAGCCTCTTCGGCCCGGCTTGCTTGAATCCTGATGGAGCAGTGAGAAAGGGACTCATGTCTGAGTATACCCTGCCACACCTATAGTGGCCAAAAACGATACAGAAAAGGGGGTGGTGATGAACAGAGTGTCTGAATTAAGCAGACCACTCTTACCCAGTCCAAAGATCAGGGCTTGATCCATCACCGTTATTTATCTCACTGCCCCATCCCAGCTCAGAACCTGGCTATATGCAAATTAGTCTTTCCCTGGCCCAGTGCATCATGGGAAGGGTATACTCAGATGTGAGTCCCTTGCTCATTGCACCATCAGGATTCAAGCAAGCCGGGCCGAAGACGCCTGAAATGGCAGAAACCGGTCCCCGGAAGCTTGTTTCCTTCCCAGTGTAAGAATTGGCTTTTGTAGTCTGGTCTGCCCTGTTCCCATGATGCACTGGGCCAGGGACAGACCAATTTGCATGCAGCCAGGTTCTGAAACTGGGATGGTGCAATGAGCTAAAAACGGTGTTGGATCTAGCCCTGATCTCTTGACTGGGTGAGAGTACTCTGCTTTATTCAGAGACTCTGTCCATCACCACCCCTTGTTGTAAATAATTTTGTCCACCCTAAGCGTGGAAGGGTATACTCAGATGTGAGTCCCTTGCTCATTGCACCATCAGGATTCAAGCAAGCCGGGCCGAAGACGCCTGAAATGGCAGAAACCGGTCCCCGGAAGCTTGTTTCCTTCCCAGTGTAAGAATTGGCTTTTGTAGTCTGGTCTGCCCTGTTCCCATGATGCACTGGGCCAGGGACAGACCAATTTGCATGCAGCCAGGTTCTGAAACTGGGATGGTGCAATGAGCTAAAAACGGTGTTGGATCTAGCCCTGATCTCTTGACTGGGTGAGAGTACTCTGCTTAATTCAGAGACTCTGTCCATCACCACCCCTTGTTGTAAA
Organism: Lissotriton helveticus; assembly: GCF_964261635.1. NCBI lineage: Eukaryota > Metazoa > Chordata > Amphibia > Caudata > Salamandridae > Lissotriton > Lissotriton helveticus. The sequence goes on from NC_136060.1 coordinate 199,495,996, forward strand.
TAATTTTGTCCACCCTAAGCGTGGAAGGGTATACTCAGATGTGAGTCCCTTGCTCATTGCACCATCAGGATTCAAGCAAGCCGGGCCGAAGACGCCTGAAATGGCAGAAACCGGTCCCCGGAAGCTTGTTTCCTTCCCAGTGTAAGAATTGGCTTTTGTAGTCTGGTCTGCCCTGTTCCCATGATGCACTGGGCCAGGGACAGACCAATTTGCATGCAGCCAGGTTCTGAAACTGGGATGGTGCAATGAGCTAAAAACGGTGTTGGATCTAGCCCTGATCTCTTGACTGGGTGAGAGTACTCTGCTTAATTCAGAGACTCTGTCCATCACCACCCCTTGTTGTAAATAATTTTGTCCACCCTAAGCGTGGAAGGGTATACTCAGATGTGAGTCCCTTGCTCATTGCACCATCAGGATTCAAGCAAGCCGGGCCGAAGACGCCTGAAATGGCAGAAACCGGTCCCCGGAAGCTTGTTTCCTTCCCAGTGTAAGAATTGGCTTTTGTAGTCTGGTCTGCCCTGTTCCCATGATGCACTGGGCCAGGGACAGACCAATTTGCATGCAGCCAGGTTCTGAAACTGGGATGGTGCAATGAGCTAAAAACGGTGTTGGATCTAGCCCTGATCTCTTGACTGGGTGAGAGTACTCTGCTTAATTCAGAGACTCTGTCCATCACCACCCCTTGTTGTAAATAATTTTGTCCACCCTAAGCGTGGAAGGGTATACTCAGATGTGAGTCCCTTGCTCATTGCACCATCAGGATTCAAGCAAGCCGGGCCGAAGACGCCTGAAATGGCAGAAACCGGTCCCCGGAAGCTTGTTTCCTTCCCAGTGTAAGAATTGGCTTTTGTAGTCTGGTCTGCCCTGTTCCCATGATGCACTGGGCCAGGGACAGACCAATTTGCATGCAGCCAGGTTCTGAAACTGGGATGGTGCAATGAGCTAAAAACGGTGTTGGATCTAGCCCTGATCTCTTGACTGGGTGAGAGTACTCTGCTTATTTCAGAGACTCTGTCCATCACCACCCCTCGTTGTAAATAATTTTGTCCACCCTAAGCGTGGAAGGGTATACTCAGATGTGAGTCCCTTGCTCATTGCACCATCAGGATTCAAGCAAGCCGGGCCGAAGACGCCTGAAATGGCAGAAACCGGTCCCCGGAAGCTTGTTTCCTTCCCAGTGTAAGAATTGGCTTTTGTAGTCTGGTCTGCCCTGTTCCCATGATGCACTGGGCCAGGGACAGACCAATTTGCATGCAGCCAGGTTCTGAAACTGGGATGGTGCAATGAGCTAAAAACGGTGTTGGATCTAGCCCTGATCTCTTGACTGGGTGAGAGTACTCTGCTTAATTCAGAGACTCTGTCCATCACCACCCCTTGTTGTAAATAATTTTGTCCACCCTAAGCGTGGAAGGGTATACTCAGATGTGAGTCCCTTGCTCATTGCACCATCAGGATTCAAGCAAGCCGGGCCGAAGACGCCTGAAATGGCAGAAACCGGTCCCCGGAAGCTTGTTTCCTTCCCAGTGTAAGAATTGGCTTTTGTAGTCTGGTCTGCCCTGTTCCCATGATGCACTGGGCCAGGGACAGACCAATTTGCATGCAGCCAGGTTCTGAAACTGGGATGGTGCAATGAGCTAAAAACGGTGTTGGATCTAGCCCTGATCTCTTGACTGGGTGAGAGTACTCTGCTTAATTCAGAGACTCTGTCCATCACCACCCCTTGTTGTAAATAATTTTGTCCACCCTAAGCGTGGAAGGGTATACTCAGATGTGAGTCCCTTGCTCATTGCACCATCAGGATTCAAGCAAGCCGGGCCGAAGACGCCTGAAATGGCAGAAACCGGTCCCCGGAAGCTTGTTTCCTTCCCAGTGTAAGAATTGGCTTTTGTAGTCTGGTCTGCCCTGTTCCCATGATGCACTGGGCCAGGGACAGACCAATTTGCATGCAGCCAGGTTCTGAAACTGGGATGGTGCAATGAGCTAAAAACGGTGTTGGATCTAACCCTGATCTCTTGACTGGGTGAGAGTACTCTGCTTAATTCAGAGACTCTGTCCATCACCACCCCTTGTTGTAAATAATTTTGTCCACCCTAAGCGTGGAAGGGTATACTCAGATGTGAGTCCCTTGCTCATTGCACCATCAGGATTCAAGCAAGCCGGGCCGAAGACGCCTGAAATGGCAGAAACCGGTCCCCGGAAGCTTGTTTCCTTCCCAGTGTAAGAATTGGCTTTTGTAGTCTGGTCTGCCCTGTTCCCATGATGCACTGGGCCAGGGACAGACCAATTTGCATGCAGCCAGGTTCTGAAACTTTGATGGTGCAATGAGCTAAAAACGGTGTTGGATCTAGCCCTGATTTCTTGACTGGGTGAGAGTACTCTGCTTAATTCAGAGACTCTGTCCATCACCACCCCTTGTTGTAAATAATTCCTTTATTAATAGACAGGACTGTGTCACAAACTGTGTGTGGTTGCGAGGGGATTCCCTTCTCTCACCAGGGTGAGATGGGGGACTTATTGGACAGTCTGGTAGTGCTCGAAGGTCAGTGTGACAGGCCAGAGTGCGGGCAGTTTTTTGGCTCTTATAGGCCTGTTCTGTGGTCTGCTGGGCCAGGTTTCACTGTTAATTTTTCTCATATTACAGCAACGTGTGTGTTTCTGTTTCAGCACGTGAACAAATACTTAAGGTAGTCTTCTGCACTGCCTATTGAATTTCGGAAATACCGTTTCTTTAAATTTTTTCACACGCACCTAGAGCTTAAGAATGATATTAGTGTTTAGAACAGTTTGTCCTTATTGACACATAAGCGATGGTATGAGCTGCAAGTGAAATAATTAGAAACAGAGCGTTATGAATACTGCTTTCACACTGCTTTAATTAACAGTTGTGATGAGTTGTTATATTCTATTCTTAGAGGTGCTGCATCTGAAAGATTATCACAACAACTCAAACACTTCTGTGCAGTTTGCAAAATTAACCGGTTCAAATATTTGGAGTCTGAAGCAAACTAAAATATGACCTTATTTCAAAGTTACCAATGCCTAATACCTTACATTTGAGCAATATGAATATTTGCAGTCTGCTCTCTCGTCCTCCTTTCGGTGTAGTTATTGAAAGGGCGCTATAAAGCTCAAGGTTCGTGGATGAAGAAACTGCCCTTGTGCGGACTATAAAAAGTTCTGGCCTTTTTCTCAAGGCGTCTAGCCTAGTGCTTCCAATCCATGCAGGTAATGCTTGTGAATAAAGAGCTGAGGGAACAGATTGTCCTCTTAGGTATATCAGACCGGATATTTTTAGACTACCTCAGTTGGCAGATGGATCCAGAGTCCAGGTGAACTAGGTTGGTACCCGAGATTTTACCTGAACTGATAAAGTTTACCATGGGGGTGGCACCATGTAAACATACTGGGGCAGATTTACAAGCCCCTTGCGCCGCTTTTACGCCGCCATTGCGTCACTTTGTGACGCAGCGGCAGCGCAAAAGATGCACCATGGTGTGGGGTATTTACAACGTGACGTATCTCCCAGATGCGTCACGTTGTAAAGCACTGCGCCAGGAGAGGCGTACCATCGCAGGGGGAGGTGTTCTGGCGCATGAACGCCCCCCAAAAGTGGGTGAGTGAAATCTACAAGATTTCACTCAGTCACTTCTGGGCTCATGCTGCATCAAAACCCTGCGCCCGCTTCAAGCAGGCGTAAGGATTGATGCAGCATTGTGCACATAGAGCCCCCCTGATCATTGCTGGAGCTGCGTCGCGCTTGCAACGCAACTCCAGCAATGCGCCGCTTTTACGGCACAGATGCGTGACGCATCTGTGCCGTTTTTGCCCCATGGTGCGCCGCATTGTAAATGAGGCGCATCATGGGTGGCGGAGCTGCGGCGCACAATTACTGGCGCATCCCTGCCGATATGCAGGGATGCGCCAGTAATTGTAAATCTGCCAGTAAGTCTTTGATTTGTGATTAGGCCCATACAGTTTTTTTGCAATGATGCAGTATTCTTGCGTTATTTTTGGCAATTGTGTGCTCTGCTTGTTAGGCAAAATTCACCAAATTACACCATTAAGCCGTTAGGAGTAATTAGGCCATATTGACTTCAATATTTTAGCTCAGGAGCAAGGGGACAATGCAAACCACTGGAATGCGAGCGGGTCTTGTTAGTAGAGCTTGTGTTTTGTGCAGCCGAGGTCCATGCAGATAAGAGCGCTGAGGCCGTGTGGGGGGGGGAGGGAGGGGATTGGCAAAATTAAATAAATAATTCATTTTACTTGTCATCGGCCATTGAAATCCCCCCACATTGCCACACCACCTGACTGCTCTTACCTGCATGGGTCGTGGCTGGTTTTGTGCACCATTATTTTTAGCAAGAAATGCATCCTCATATCCAAAATGAATGCTAGGATGTATTTCCCGCTAAAATATATGTAATTGTGCAAAAGCGAATTACATGAACTTTGCACAACTTTATTTGCTAGCTTCAATCCCCTTTATTCATATTCGCTAGTACATATGCCCCTACCAACTGAAAAAGAGACACCCATTCAGAAACCTGGGAAATTCAAGTGGTAGCCACAAAATCGCTCCTCACTTACCACTCCTCCCGAATAAATACCAAAGTCCACAGAAAGTTTAAGGAGGCAAGGTCTGGGAGGAATGGCTAGATGTAAATGCTGACACAAGGAAGAGAGAACAAAAGTACTGGAACATGCCCTCTTCTATCCATCCCATTCTTAAATAACCTATTTCAAAGTGGTATGCTTCAACTTAAATCAATAGAAACAGAGCAAGCCAGACCCCTAGTGGACAACACTATCTGCTGCCCAAGAAACACAGAAATATGCAGTGCACTGGCCTCTCAGAGAAGAATTGGTAGGTTTCATACTGTTCCATCCTAAGGCTGATTTTCACAGTGGTTCAAAAATACACAAGGCAGGGGCGGCGGCTTGGCGCCCGATGGTGATGGCAGCGCCCGTGTGAGGCTCCGCTGAAGCTTCGGGAGGTGTACCGTCCACAGCCCGTTTCTTCCTGTTGGACGACTTCTACGAGCGGCAGAACACTCCTGGGCATCGCCGCGACTGCTAAATCCCCGCTGACATGCCCTGAGACAGAGGACTCTGCAGCAGTCACCAGCTCCGCTTCAGGTACCGGCGCAGCCGCCATTTTGTGGCGCCGTGCACTTTCAGCGCTCTCTGCTGCCGCATAAGGTTTCCCTTATGACTACCTCCGCCTGTCTCATGGAACCTTCACATTTCTTCATTTCATGATGGCTTGTAAGTTCGTCCCTCGCTTCAGTTTCGCTGTGAGAGACTGTTCTATCCATGCGCCTTTCCGCCCGCCATTTTGCGAGGTCTATGACGTTTTCTCTCATTACTTTGCTGTTGTGGCGTAGCAGTGCCTGAGTTACGAAGCGGCCGCATTCTCTTCATAAGCTATTGCTAAACATTGGCCACGACTTCTCCTTCAGCTGGGTGATTCCTAATTTGTTCTACTGTGAGTTGGCACGCTTTTGCCATGCTACTCAATTTACCTCAGCCTCACTGGTTATAATGGCGACGGGAGTTACCACGATTTGCCTTTTCCTCCAATCTGCATACCGCTTCAGCAATGAGATGGCCCACTACCGCCTCATTGTTACCTGCACTCGCTACTTATTGCCTTCATCATTAGTCTCTACTCTGCTCTGAGGGTGGCACGCAAATTTGTGCCCCAATATTTACCGCTTCTTGCCCACCTGTTGTTACACATCAATACTTCTGACGCTGCGGCTGTCGTGATGAGCGGCGATTGTGTTTCTACGCATGGTGGTCAGCTTTTACTTGGCGTCTTCCTAGATTGAGACTCTACTTTCTTCAGGAGTACCTTTTTGGACTGCTTCATTTTCTTCACCCTCACAGTTAACTGTGCGTATCTTTGCCTAGGAGCCCTTACTCCTCTCCATTGTGTGGCTTTCTGTGTTTCAATGTGCACGCTTTGCTGGAGTCCTCCCCGCTGTGTAGGCAGCGTTGCGTGGGTTGTTCCGTTCCCACCTGCTCCTTATGGTACGCCTTAAATCCATGTCACGCATATCTTCCAAACCTACAACAAAGGTGGCCTTTGTGAAGAACTCTAAAGTATTTTCAGCTTTTTCCAAATTAGAGGATTCCCTCACCTCATCTAGCTCTGATACTGCCATGGACACTCCTCAGTCATCATTGGGGAAAACTAACACTAAGAGACTGAAAAAAGATCCTCCCTCGCCACTCAAGTCCCCCACACCTGTCTCAATGGAACTCTTGCTGGAAGAGATAAGATCTTTTCGCCCCTTTCTGGAGGAAATAGGGACCTTACGCCCCTTTATGGAGGAAACCAATGTCAAACTTCAGGCTCTTACGGACAACTGGTCACAAATTGAAACAAGAGTTTCTTCAGTCGAACAGTCCATCGCCTCATTTCAGGAAACTCACACCACGGTTTCTCATTTACCTTCACAGGTGGGCGCCCTTCAGAAACAGGTGGAGGAGTTGGAAAATCGGAACGGGGGAACAACCTTCGCATTTACGGCTTGGTGGAAGGTCTTGAGGGTTCAGACTCAATCGCTTTCTTTAAGTCCTTCCTTCCTAAATTGCTCCATCTCCCGGAAGGTACAACTCTTAACATTCAGCGTGCTCATCGTTTGGGTCGCCTACCTACATCTGCTTCCATGTCACAAGGTCCAAGAGGTGTCATTCTTTACTTTTTGGAGTACACTGACCTCCTGAAGGTTCTCGCGGCTGCCAAGGCTTCACCCAAATTGTCATGGTCTGGTTCCTCTTTGTTCTTTGCTCAGGACTATGCAAAGGCGACTGCCAATCGTCAGAAGGCTTTCCTAGGCATGAGAGATGTTCTTCGTTCCATGGGTGCTCGGTATGGCTTGTACCATCCCTGCCTGTTTAAAGTCACCTACAATAACAAGACGACTACCTACGACGATCCACTGCGTCTCCAGAGCTTCATCAATGCGCACAAGACTACCGCAATGGACTCCCCTGGGCCTTCCTCGTCTCATCCTGGCTGAAATGATGTTCTGCTTGTTCTTGTTCTTATGTTGTCCATGTTTTGGTCATGTTTTGCCTTTTCACTCCGTTTTGTCCTCTTGACTTTTACTCCCCTCGAGTTACATTGCTGTTGATTGCTCCTTGTTCTCCTTTGACTTATATTTGTAATTTGTTCTCGTCTCTCCCCTCTTTGTTTCCACAGGAACTCTTCCCTGTCTGATGACATCTCCCTGGCTTCCTGCCTAGACAACCACGGATGTGTCGCCTTGCCTATGTGGCCCCTTCCCCCCGACTCCTTCTCGTCTTCTCCTTTTGTAGGTATGTTTTCCCCCTGTTTCCTCCTCCTATTCTGTTTCTTCTATCTCTTGCCCCTCCTTTGGTGTTACAGTTTCCTTGTTTGTACGGAAGCCATAACTTCTTTTTTTTCAGGTTGCAGTTCTCTTCATATTTTCTCTCCTCTTCCTTTACCCTTACTGAGCTTCTATCTTGTTTCTATTCTGTTCTCTCTTTCTGTACACCCTTTAATTTTCACCACTTTTCGCTTCTTTGTTTGTGCAAAAGTCACAACCTCTTTTTTTTCAGGTTGTAGATATCTTTGCTTTATCTCTCCTCTTCCTCTAATACACCTGAACTTCCCTCCCGTCTTTACTTTGCTCTCTCTTGTTGTATATTCTTTTGATTTCACCAATTTTTTCTCTCTTTTTCCTTTCTTCATCTATATTCTATCTCTATTTCCTTTTTACTCCTCCCTTTTCATGGGTTTTTCTCTTACTTTTGTATACGCTGTACTCAATTGCTTATTTTTTATTCAATATCTCTGCATCTAGCATGGACTCATTACCTTACTGCACATGCTATGTCTTTGAATATAACTTCCTGGAATGTCAAGGGTATCAATTCCCCAATTAAGCGTCAACGCATTTTATCTCACTTAGCCAAATTGAATGTTGATATTGTGTTTCTTCAGGAAACTCACCTTTCTGATATAGAGTCTGCTAAGCTTAAAAGAAGTTGGGTGGGTGAAGTTTTTTATTCGCAAGGTGATGTTAAACGCAATGGTGTTGCAATTCTTTGTCGCAGATCTCTCCCTTTCACTGTCATTTCCCAAGATTCTGATACTAATGGCCGATGGACACATGTCAGACTATCGCTTAGAGGTGTTCCAATCTCTCTCCTTAATGTTTAGGGCCCCACCGATGGTGAACCCCTTTTTTGGGCTGAGTTTTCTCCACGCTTCACCCAATTCATGGATGACAATTTCATCCTTGAGGGGGATTGTAGTCAACCTCTCGATCCGTTTATAGATAGAAAAACCGATGCCACCTATGTCCCTACTAAATCGCACAAACTTTTTACCCAAGATATATCTCAACATAAGCTTGTTGACTCTTGGCGACTCTGCAACCCGACTTTGCAGGAGTATACCTTTTACTCCCCGTATCATCGTTCACAATCACGGATTGACTACATTTTTGTTTCCCATGATCTTGCTCAAACGCTTAATTCAGCGGAAATTGGTCTGATTGTGCTCTCGGATCATGCCCCTGTCATAGTCAGCCTTGATGTGCTTCCTAAAGTTGACGGGCCCAGGAGATGGCATTTTAATAATACCCTCCTCTTGGATCCCAAATTTTCCGATTCTTTCACCGCCTTTTTTGATGATTTGTTTCTGTTTAACGATGTTCCGCCCATTTCAAAACACACTGTTTGGGACGCTTTCAAAGCAGCTGCGCGCGACTTCATTATTAATTATGTCACAAAGTAACGTAGGACTGCTCGCCAATTCACTAAAACCCTCCTTCTTGACATTAAGCAATTGGAACACGCCTATTTCACCTCGCATTCCAAAGATAGTCTGACAACTCTGGTTGCTACCAAGCTTAAATTAAATGAAAAATCTACTGAAGATGCCTCCTTATATTTACTTAAATCAAGTGCTAAGTTCTATGGTGGTAGGAACAAAGCTGGGAAAATCCTTGCCAATTACCTAAAGGTCAAGCATAATAAGATGACTATTGGATCTGTATATGACACCAATGCACACCTACAACACAAAGATGCCGACATTCTTGCTACATTCTCCCGCTTCTACGAGACCTTATATACCTCTGACACCCAACCTTCCCCTCATTCTCTTACACATTTCTTCTCTACTATTCAAACACCTGCACATTTCCCTCTTGACCTTTCCTCTTTGGAGACTGACATCTCACAGAAAGAGCTGCTCACCGCGCTTCAGCGTCTTAAACTTAACAAAGCTCCTGGTCCAGACGGTTTTACTGTTGAGTTTTACCTTCATTTCTCTAAATTATTGATTCCGAAGCTGCATTCCCTTCTCCATTCCTTTGCTGAATTAGGTGCCTCATCAGGATCCTTTTCAGATGCACACATTTGTTTAATACCCAAACCCGGAAAAGACGTGCAATATTGCAAGAACTACAGACACATATCCCTTGTTAATATTGATTATAAAATCTTCGCTAAGGCATTGGCGATAAGGTTGGATCATTTACTTCCTGACCTCTTAGGAGAAGAACAATCCGGCTTTGTTAAAGGTCGTTACATCACTGACAACACCAGGCTTTTATTTAACATATTGTCAAAATCATCCCTCTTCCAGCATTCCCTCGCGGCGATTGCCTTAGACGCCGAAAAGGCTTTCGACAAGGTTGAATGGCCTTACCTCTTCCATACTCTCGGATGGTTCGGGTTTGGCCCTAAATTTATTTCCCTAATCTCATTGTTGTATACTCATCCACGGGCTGCAGTTTATGCTAATGGCCAAATCTCCCCCTACTTTGACCTTGGTAGAGGAGTTCGCCAAGGATGCCCCCTCCCACCCTTTCTTTTTAATCTTGCTTTAGAACCTTTCCTGTCCAGACTGCGCCAGAACCCCGACATTCATGGCTTTCAGACAGCAGAATCCTCCATTAAACTTGCTGCCTACGCAGATGATATTTTACTCTTCATTTGGAATCCCACGGTCTCCATCCCTGCTTTCTTGGAGGAAGTACGGCATTATTCCTCAATCTCTGGTTATAAGCTTAATAATGATAAATGTGAGATCCTTCCCCTGACAAAATTCACCTTTAAACCTGACTTTAGCACCTCCAATTTTACCTGGAGCCCTTCCCACATTAAGTATTTGAGTTTATACATCACCCCTTCGATCCCTGACACTGTTTCCCTTTGCCTTACTAAGTGCACTCAGAAAATATCCGACCTCACAGCCAGGTGGCATCCTCTTTACCTGTCTTGGTAGGGTCGTTTGGACACCATTAAGACGATGCTCTCCCCCATTGTTCTATACACAATCTCCAATATCCCCGTCTCTATCCCAGCCAAATTTTTAAAGAAAATTAATTCACTCTTATCCTCCTTTTTATGGCACAACAAAAAACCCAGAATGTCCCTTGCTAGGCTCATTCGCCCCGCTTCTGAAGGAGGAGTTAATTTTCCGGACTTCCCGGCTTATCATAAGGCCTTTTTGCTACGTCAAGCTTCCTTTTGGTTACAGGCCCGTGATTCCCCTTGCCCTCTGTGGACCAAGGTTGAGCGCCTCTTCCTCTCCCCTTTCTCTTTGCTGAATATATTTCTTTTTCACGCAAGCCCTCCTTGATTCCTACTCTCATTCATAAATTCACTATCAAACTCCTTTTATCCTCTACCCCCCCCCCCCACCTGCGAATGTTGCCGATTTCCTCTCATCCACTATTTGGCATAATAAATACCTCTAAATTCGAGGTAAACCCTTTTACTGGAAATCTTGGAGATCCAAGGGGTTGCTTTGGATTTCGCAGCTCTTCTCACAATCCACCTTTATGCCTTTCCACCCCCTCTGTTCCACCTTTGATTTGCCCTCCTCCTTTGCCCCCAAATATCTAATATAAGCAGCGGTCATGGAGGTTCATACGAGACTCCTGCAGGCAACCCCTCCACCTACTTCACCTGACCTCACTCTCCAACTTCACTCTATCCTACAAGCTCTTCCTAAAGCTTCTGTTATTTATAAGCACCTTCATGCACATACAATCCCCAGACCCAAATCCAATGTGGAGGAGCACTGGGAAAATGATCTTTCTACCTCATGGCCAATATCTCTGTGGGACAAGATTTGGACAAAAGTTCGTAAAACCTCTAGGGCGGCGTCTTTGACTCAATCTATATTTTTCATATATAACCGATTGCTTCAGACTCCTTCTACCCTCCACAAGCGACTCCCTGCCACCCCAGATGTATGTTGGTCCTGCTCCTTACCCAATGCTACTCTGTTTCATATGCTGTTCCTATGCAAGAATGTACATGCCTTTTGGTTACAGGTTTGGGCACAAATCAATGTTATCTTTCACACTTGTACTCCCTTCTCTCCCACCCACATCTTTTTGGGAAGTCTTTCTCCTTGTTGAGACAAGACCGATCTTTATGTTCGTATTGTTGATTTACTACTGGCTGTTGCGTTTCAACAAATTACTATTAATTGGAAGTCTTCCTCTACCATTACTTTCCAAGCATGGTGGTATAATGTTTGTCACAATCATAGGCTTGATACTGCTTTTGTTTTTCCTGCCCAGATGGCAGCTAAACGTGCAGATTTATGGCTTCCTGTTACCATGTATTTGGATAATTGTACAACTCGCTCCTTCTGTCTGCGTCCTGCTCAGCAAGAGGTTTCCAAACCCCCTTGATGCCCTTTTTCATTCCACTTTCTTTGTTAACATAGTTATTTGCATATCCTCATTTGCATTTACTTTTATTGTATAATTATTGTACCTCTTCTTTTTATTCTTATTGCCCATGATAAGTTTATTGTCATTCCTTCATCCCTGTAATGTACATTGCTTTTTCTTCTTATGCTTTCCCTTCCCTCCCCCCCTTTTTCCCCCATAATTCTTTTATTGTATTTTGTATTCATGCCTTTTATTATGATTAATAAACTTCCATTGAACTTAAAAAAATACACAAGGCATGTTAGACATGTATAGTAAGAATCCTTCTCCAACAAAGTATGGAGTTTAATGTAAGGTTTAATGTGGTGACAGGAAGATGTCACCTCCGAATCAATTACTCATCCTTGTCCGGAAAGCACGATTGGGGAATACTCCAGAGATAACTGGACTTCGAACTAAGGGGATTCAACGTGCCCACGTGCCCTGCAGGTGATTTGCAGCTGCCCTGGCAGATAGGAAGAACATCTTCATGGGGAGGTGCTTAAATGGACTCCAACTGAAGGGGTCTTTACGGTTAAATACACCAAAGGTATCATGCTGAAAAAGTGCTTTATGACCACTTCCACAAGGACCAAACCACTCATTTGATGGTCAGTAAACTGCACTACAGAGGCTGCATCAAAGATTACATTTGTTCCAAAATTCCAGCTAAGGCCCAGTGGACTAATAATGGGGATGCCTCCAAATTAAGATCAAATGCCCACTGCAGGAGTTAAACATATAGGAGGAATCATAGTCCCAAAAAAATGGCATCACTGAAATTGCATGCTGCACGAAGAAAGTCAAATGGGGATCATAGGACCCATTTTCGAAGGACCTGTGAGCAGACTAACCAGATCAATAAATACATTCTGATAAAACTTAGAAGGTGCACACCATTTCAGAGAAAGTTCCGAGGCAGGCCCTCAGACGTTTACTATAACAATGTCTGATTCATTTAGAATGGAAAGAACATGGGCATTATGGAGAACAGGAATGTGGCACTTAGACTAGACTGAGAACAATTTATAGAGTTAAGAACATTTCTGGGTCGTTTTGCATTTATGAATGGCAGAGAAGGTACCAAGCAACTGTCACAAATTCAAAGGTGCATGGCAACATTTTACAGTTGGAGTGACAGCTTTATGTCCCCCAAATTTGGTTGTTGACTTTTTGTATTTTTTCCATGGGTTTCCCTTTTTAGTGACCCTTTCTTGATTGTTGTTATTGTGCTGGTTTTGTGCTCCTTCATCTGTTCTGATAGAAAACCTCAAATGGCCGCGTTGTTGTCTTGGCTTCATCCTGGATGAAGAGTGTGCTTGTCACTGCAACTACCACTTTGATGAATAGTAAGGTTGATATCCCGCTCAATCGGTGCTATTAAGGGCCTTTACGGTAAATCTCTTTTCCACTAACGTTTATTATTGTGTGTTGTAATAAAAAAATTCTCTAAAGGATTACATTCACACCCTTCAGTGAGACGCCCCCGAGACGTGCCGTGCTGACAACCTGCAGGGAATCTCGGCTGTCTTTCCATAAAGCCTACCTGCAAGTTTGACAGCTAAATAAAAAGCTATACTTTCCTGTTTATCACCAATGACTGATAAATAGGCTTTAAGCTCTCTAGAGGCTGATTTTGAGTTTGTCGGAGGGGGTCCTCTAATATACTGGTGACAGAGTACCCTCTCCATCAAACTCAAGTTCCGCCCACTTGATTTACAGATGAGCGGACCTTCAGTATGTACAAAACGGAGACTACTCTCCTTTGCTGCTATACTCCTCTGATGGCCCAATGGAGTAAGAACCTTGGGAGGCTTCACCATTTGACCATCCATATGGTTTAGAGTGGGCAGTCAATTGGGCATTTTTAAAAAAACATGTTAAAATTGTATCTGTCTATGTGTAGATTTATCCACAGGGCTGCAGGTATGATGGATAACTCTAAATATGGTGGGCAGAGGACCCTCACAATGGCAAGAGTAAAGAACTCCACAGTACCATTGGAATTACTTCCACCCACCACACTCTTAGTCAGCCCCTATGATTCTTTAGGATTGGTGTCAGCTATACACACAGTTATGAACAAACTGTTGCTAGCACCACATGTGGCCGAGGGCAGAGCATCCTACTTGATGGATGACTTGGTCCCATTTGAGTAACTGTATGCTGTTTAGAGGTGGTATGGTAATTTGAGGGTTCACTGGAACTATAATTCATCCTTGTTGGCACTGAATATAAGAACATGTGTATAATGAATATTTGCATACAGGATCAGATGGGATATAAAATAATCCAGATCACCAAAGTAAAAATGGCCCACATTAGTGATTCAGATAGCTAAAAACGTAGCCCACAGTAGGAAATCGGGGCAGGTTTGAACTTAAAAGGATGCAATATAGGTGTTTTTCAAGATATAGGATGTTGCATGCATTTGTGGTTTCTGCGGGCAATGTTGGTAGTGATACAACATTGCCCGCAGAAACCACAAATGCAATCAACACTAAAAGCCTACCCACAAGATCTTACACCAGGCCCAAAAACAGACAAAAATAGGCTCACCCTCTAGTGTACAAATGACAGGTCTCCAAAGGAAGTACATCGATTTATTGTCTGGAGCACCTGTTCAAAGCCTCCTGTAGATCTCTTCTCCACCCCCCTACATTCCAATGCTCGAGCATAGTATCAGAATATAGTCACCTAGCAACCATACAGGACAGATCTCCCACCTTTTATTCAAGAATAATGAAGATATATTTATAAAAATCAAAAAATACATAACCAACAAAATATTCATACATCTTAAAATAAAAGAAGACACATGTATAATACAGCACATACGTAATCCACTACATGGTTTTGACTTATATCTGCAAAGGAACAACATAATGCACAGTAACTCATACTAGTCTGTTTCCTCACATACATAGTCATCCAAACATTTGGTGGGCGTATGTACTGTCACACCTTCTTTTGTTCCTTCTTCCACACAACCACCCATTTCCATGTTAGGTGAAGCATCAAAATTAACTTGTTCTCTTCCTACAACCTCCAAATCAACTTCACCCTCCTGCACAGAATTTCCTTGATTCACATTCTCAGCAATGCTTCCTTCATCTGGGCAAGACACTCACTGATTGCCTTCTCATCTTTACTCAAATTCTCATTCTCAGATTCTAAACCTTGGAAACCCTCCTTACGATTTCTGGTGGAATAATTTCCACACTGTTCCTTGGACGTTAGAGCAACACGTTTAAGATTCCACACTTTACCACTCTTCACTTGACTGCATTTGTAAGCACCTCTACCACCTCTACCACCTCATCTGGTTAAAAAAACTGAGTTTGACCCTCCCTTACTTTAGTAGGTTTTCTCACATGTATCCAGTCTTTCATTTTAATCCTAGCTTGACTCAAATCCATGTTTTTTTATCATAGTAAGCTGTTTTTGGCATGATTGTCAGCTGAACAAACTCCAAGGACCATTGTTGCACACTAGTTGTGCCTAGCCAACTAGGATTGTACTTAGACATGGGGCTATGTCCTCTCATTATTACAAAAGGAGCCAGACCCATGGTGTCATTCTTCATCATATATGCCCAAACAGCTTAAAGCAATTGTACTTTCCTATCCAAACCATTGCGTACAGCAGACTGAATCACTCCTTTGACAACTCTGTTCAAACATTCAACAGTTCCATTTCCATTGGGAATTTATAGGGAGGTAGTTGTATGTGTTACTCCTACTCTAATAAAATACTCCTTGGCTGAATTAGAAAGAAATTGTGCAACATTGTTGCTAAATACAGAATTTGGTAGCCCTTCCGATAAAGAAATTGTGTCCATGCATTCCAATACGGTGGCTGTGTCAACCTTATTTACTACAGGTCACTTAGAAAACAGATTCATGAGAAGAATTACATGTTTTTGATCACCACCCACAGGACCTAAGAAGTTGATAGCAACATCATCCCACGGATACTTGGCAATGTAAGCTTCAATGTTTGTAAGGTTTTGTCAACTGAAGAGCAATTTGAAGAATTCCTTACAGACCTTTCTACTTCTACATTCACCGCAGGCCACCAAGATAGATCTCTGCTTATGATTTTTGTCCGAAGTAAACCAAAATGGCCTTCATGACAGAGCTTAATTACCAGGTTGCATAAACTCTTGGGAGGCACAATTCTTTCACCCCTGAAAATGGTATCATTGTCAATGGTAAGTTGCGATCTAACTTTCCAGAAGGGTCTGTTCGGAATTGATTTTCTCACTAATAGTCCAGTTACTTTGAAGTTGTTCGACACCTCATCCTCACTTTCTTCATCCTAGATAGACAATCAGCTAAGATATTCTCATTGCCTGGTAAGTATACCACCTTCAAAATATAATCCTGCATGGGCATGGATAGCCTGGCTATTCTGGCTGATGCCCCAACAGTTCATCCAGTGGTTAAAGATTTGACAAGAGGTTTGTGGTCACATCTTATTGTAATAGGTTTACCCCACACAAAGGCCCGGAAATGCCCTAGAGCCCATGAGCAGGCTAATGCCACCCTCTCACTCGCTGGATACCTTTCTACATACCTGGCTAGATACCTTTCTGGCCAGGCGCAATTTACGCCCGCCCCCAGACTCGAAATGTGTTCGTAGTTGGTCAAAAATAGAGGGTACAGCACTAGAAAGTACCTTGAGAGACAACCCCATAAGGCGGCCTGAGACAGCAGATATTGAAGACTTGGCCAAAGACATATCTAGCCAGCTTCTATCTGCCAGCAATAAATTAGCCCCAGTTAAGAAAATACAAATTGGAAACAAAGGAAAGCGCGCACCGTGGTTCACGGAGGAGCTCAGGGCTCTGAAACGTACGCTCCGCCAACACAAACAACAGTGGCATAAAGCCTATGAGCCACAGGTCCTCGCAGAGTACAGGGCAAAAGTCTCCACCTACAAAAAGATGCTCCTTAGCAGGAAAGCTGAATACTAGGAAAATGGGATCCTGGTAGCAACCAATAAACAAAAAGAAACATTTAAAATCCTCAAAGAACTGAGCAAAAAACAATCGCTGGAGACGCCATCCAACCAGGAACAGTGCAATCAATTCCTATCTTACTTCTCTGATAAAATACATGACATCCTGATTGAGATCGACAAAGCCCCCTTTGAGCAACCCCTCAATGAGGAGGCGGAAACCCAGGAAAAGAGGGTAGAGTTGATCTCTTCCTTCCAATCTCTCCACATTAAGACCCTACGATGCATTGCAACAAAAATTACATTTGGCTCACCCGCAGATCCCAGCCCTCCGAGGATCTTTAAATTTTCTCTTCCTGAGATTGAGGGAGATATCCTCACCTTGTTGAACCTCTCTCTGGAAACTGGGAAGGTCCCCAGATACTTTAAAGAAGCCAGAGTAATCCCTCTACTCAAAAAGACAGGTGCAGACATTTCCAATATGAAAAATTACAGACCCATATCCCAACTCCGATTTCTGGCCAAAATCATAGAACAATATGTCCTGAAAACTCTATCCAGGTTCATGGAGGACCACCACCTCCTAGGAGATAGGCAGCTGGTTCCGAGCACATCACAGCATGGAATTAGTTATGCTGTCAGTACTCAACGATATCAGGATCACAGCTGACAACAAGAAGCCATGGGTCCTTGTCCACCTAGACCTGTTGGCAGCGTTCAACACGGTCAACCACGCCCAGCTCCTGGAAAGATTATGTAACATTGGGATTGGTGGGCCAATCATCCAATGGAATACTTCATTCCTGACCAACCGCACCCAAAGAATTCAGAAGGGCAATTGGGTCTCTGAGAGGGGGCCTATTTCTTGCGGAGTCCCACAAAGGTCGGCCCTCTCCCCCCTCATGTTTAACATATACCTTAGACCTCTGATAAAGGCCCTCGCTTTGATGGACTGTCAGGTATTCCACTATGCGGACGACATGCAAATCATCCTTTAAATAGAAAACACCTCCCAGGCCCACTCCCGGGCGAAGGAAGTGCTGCGATTTGGGGTTAACTGGATGAATGCCAATTCACTTAAGATTAATCCGGACAAAACAGAGGTCCTGGCCGTGACCAATGAGAGCAACCCTTGGTACTCCCTCTTCTGGCCTCACGAGCTGGGTGATGCCCCAGCACCAGCCTCGTTGGTAAAAAGTTTAGGAATAAAAATAGATGCCAAACTTTCATTGGCCAATCATGTCTCTATTGCATTTGAAACTTGTGTGGGCCTAATCAGGATATTAGGGGACTCTCCCCTATCCTCTCCTTCTCAACCATGAGGACAGTTGTAGCCACCCTGATCCTGGCCCGCCTGGACTATGGTAACTCGCTATACATCGGATTGGCAAACTCACAGGTGGGCAAACACCAGGTAGTGATGAACGATGCCGCCAGGCTAATCTTCAAGCTACCTAGGCACAGGCGGGTATCACCCCTACTGCAACAACTTCACTGTCTGCCCATAAAGCAGAGGGCCAAATTCAAAGGCCTCTGCATCTCACATAAAGCCCTTTACGGTCAGGCACCCAGCTACATCCAGGAACGCCTGGAGAAATATGCCCCAGGCTGCTCGCTAAGGTCCTGTACCGAGGGCCTCCTAAAATGCCTGCGATTCCATTACTCCACTAAAGGGGGTGAGCTTTCCTGGTCCTCTTACCTACACTCTGGAACAGGCTGCCTGGCCAGCTTCGTGCAGAAAGTCACCTTCTCCCATTCAGGAAAACTCTTAGGACCCTTCTATTCACAGAAGCCTGGGCCTTACCCTGCTCTCTGATACTACTCTCTCTGGAACTAATGCTGATCTTCTTGAAGCGCTTAGAGACCTGCTGGTAATAAATGCTCTACAAATCAAAATTAACAATAACAATAACAAGAGCAAAGCAAGATAGTCAAAAGAAATGAAAAATTCCTTTTTTCGTCCCTGCCCTTCTGAGACAGGATGCCACCTAGGCCTTTCCCACTGGCATCAGTGGTAATGCAAGTATTCAATTCAGTATCAAAACACTTTAATGCCTGTACCATGTCAACGCTTAAGGTTTTTGCCTTGAATTCTTCTTGGCAAAAGGAAGACCATTCAAATTTTGCCTTATTTTGTAAAAAATGTCTCATTTGGAAACTTCTCGCTGTGAAATGTGGTATGAACTTTGAGCAATACTCCACTTGTCCCAGAAAGGATCATAATTCAATCTTGTTGCACGGGCAAGGCGCTTCCTTAATGGCATTGACCAAAGAGGGTTTGGGTTTGACACTTTCTACACTTATTTCATGACCCGAATACGTCACCTTTTGTTCAGCAAATCTGGAGAGTTCAACAGTGAGACCACTATTCCTCAAAACACCCATAACTTTCTGTAACCTAACATCATGCATGTTTTTATATTCGCCAAAAACCAGAATGTCATCTTTGAAGAATTTAACTACAGGGTCCTTGCTAAATATTTTGAACATGAGCCTTTGAAAATGGCAGCTACCGGTGCTAATCCAAAAGGCATTTTCTTAAACTGAAAACACCCAAACGGCATTATAAAGGTTGTAATATTCATAGAGTTTGGTGTGGTATTAAAGACATCTGGTGGTATGCAGCTGACAAATCAATTTTATAAAAATATTTAGCCCCCTTTAAACACATAACCATCTCATTGATCTTCGGTATGGGAAAAGGGTTAATGACAATGTTGTTATCAAAATGGCACAAATCCACACAAAGCCAGATCTTACCGCTGTTCGCTGTGCTACCACCAATGGAGAAATCCACTCTGAGCATTCAATTGGCTCAATAACTCCAATTGAGACCAGTTTGTCTAATTCCCTAGACACTTCATCCCTCAGCATGTTTGTCACAAACCTGGCTTGATGAACCGTGGGTTCTGTATTGTCCTTTAAAACTATGTGATGTTCGAATCCCACCAAACTCCCCAAGGTCATGCTAAACCCCTCAGAAAATCAACTTAACATTTTTTTAGCCATGTCCAATCCTTCATCAACTATTTTCGCCTCATCAACTCTGTTTGGATCGAGAATAAAGTTTTGTTTATGTTGGTCCACCCATCCTAATATTGGAGGACTCTTCTTAGCAACAAGCAATTTGGTACGCCCACACCTGCCTTAAATTTAAACGAAAACCACTGATACCCTGAAATGAACATTTATTCCTCACAGTAACCTAGAGGTTGCATATCGGACTTACAAATGCTTCCTCTTACCTTTTCCACAAATGTCTTTCTCCATCCTGAATCAGCAAATATTCTGAACGTTACTCACCTATACTGATCATACATTCAGGTTTATTCATAGAGACTTCATCTTTGATGTTGAGAATAAGCTTACCCGACTGATTCATTACCTCATCATAATCATCATTATTCTCATCATGATCTTTTCTCTCTTCATTCTTCCCAAGTATATATTTAATACACTTCTTCTTCTTCCTACAAACTGGCATCTATATCATTTACCTCTATCATTGGTGTTCAATTTTGATTTGGCACTAAAGGATTAATTAGTAGGTTTAACATTAAGGGGCACATTAGGATGGCGGGCAGACTTTGTCAGCCCGCCATCCTCGTGGAAAACGGGACTGCCCGCGATCTGAGCGGCGGTCCCGCCATGCACATTATAATGTGCTCGCAACACTGGCGGGCGCATCATGCATGTGTAACATTGCGGCGGGCGGTGTTTACACCAGCACCCGCTGCAATGTTAAAAATGCATGTTATGCATTTGCATACACAAAGCGCCAGGCACCGCGCGGTGCCTGCCGCATTGTGTGTGCAAATGCAGGGGGGTACCACAGGTACCCCCCCATGTGCACCCCCCACCTCGCCCTCACCATGGGGTCCTGCAACGGGTCCCCAAAGTAAAGACCGCATGCTTGTTGCCGCCGTGGAAAAGCATCGGACCTCCCTCATCGTAATATGCTTGGTGGTGTCTCGCAGACACCGCCACCATTGAAGAGCACTTTTTCCGCCGGTCACGAAGTTGATCGGCCAAAATGTGGAGGACGAACTTTCCGTCCGCTGTGGACCCCCCAGCCATCCTAATGTGGTGGGGGGTCATTTTGTTGAGGATGGCGGGCGGATTGCCCCCGCCGGGCCAGCGGTAGCTACCGCCAGCCCGACGGGGGCAATCTGCCCGCCATCCTAATGGGCCCCTAAGTTTACTTACAACTTCGGTGTCTCTTTACTACTGCTGGAACAGAAATGTCATGGTAATCTCTCAATGTAAAACACCACTACTCTTGTTTTCCACTTAAAGGCAATGGACCTTTGCCACCATGTGATGACCGAAAAGGCGACTTTGCGTAAACATGAGCATACACATAAGCAAATCAAATACTAATAAATATTTAAGGCAATAATGAGAGTTGTAAGCAGTTTTAAAAGGAATTTCTTTTCCAATCAAAATGTAGGTATCTCCAACTCTTCATTCATTAGTCAGATATCAATCAGGTTACAGAATTGAAAATAGGAAAACATGGAAATCAATACAGAACACATTATAGATTGCATACAATGGAAGAAATCCCTATTTATAGAGAAAAATGAGGCATACATGTCAGTCAGAACTCATAAAGAGTTCAAGAAATATAATGTAGGAGTGAGCTTAGCATGAAGATAAATCAATAATTAATAAATGCAAAATCTCCCGTAAAGAGAAATAAATGCATATGTCAAATAAGTATTTGCAAAACCAGTTAATCAAAGTATAAAACTTGGGGTTCTAAACAAAAGAGTATGCAACGAAATCTGCCCTCACATAGCTGATTCCCTCTCCTCGCGCTAAGCTTCATCTCCGTCTGCCTCTCTATGTCTTTTGCAGAAGCTGCCCAAAGCCCGCTCCTCACTCTGCGGAACTCAAAATAATCTGTGTGATTCTGTAAGCATCCTGTAAAAAAGAATAGGCAAAAGCCCCCAAACCCATCAGCTAGTAACCAGTTTATATTTCAGCAAAACATGTGACGTTTGGTCTTCGTACTTTGTCCAATTGGAGTTGCAGAAAGACAATGACACCCCTCAGGTCATCAATCTTCTTGTGACACATTTTAATTTTGCTCTAAATGATTTCATCTCCTCTTCCTGCTACAGCAACTATTTATTTAAACTAAACAGAAAAACTTTAATCCAACAAGAAAGTATTATTTAGCGGAGACCGTGAATACATTTTATAATAATTCAGAAGTAAAATGTGTGCTTTGCAGTTTCACTCTATGTTATGAAATGAATAAAGCTTTGTTTAAACAACTGAATACTGATAAAAGCAGGCTACAGCCGTAAATTATAAGAATCTCTTTCATGAAGAAACAGGAAAAGGGAGGCCTTCCATTGTTATCTCAATTATAAGAATCTCTTTCATGAAGAAACAGGAAAAGGGAGGCCTTCCATTGTTATCTCGAGGACTAGTGCTGAGACTACCCAAAGCAAACTAAATCAAGAGCTGCGCATTTTAGCTTTCTCTACACTTTGAAATGCGTGTTAATTCAGCACAAATGTATATGCTACTTTTAATGTTCCAAACATATTTTTCAAATTAAATGTACATTCTATAGTGATGTCAAATCTAAACTAAACAGACTTGAATCAACCATGACTTCGTTGTGAACCATGGGGGCGTGGCCAGCACCGGCAACATGGCATAGTTGTTGTGAGACGGCTCCAGCACTAATCCCCATTTTATCCGACATAATTCTCAGAGTTTATCAGGCATCTACAAAATAAAGGCCCTAGCGAAGTATAGCACAAGACCTCCAGACATTGGAAGAGCCCGGCCGCCATACAGGAGCTGGGAACAGGTGCTGAGCCTCTGCCGTGAGCGGCCCTAAGTTCACTGGGTCGCTGCGCCACAGCTCGGCTGCTGCACACAAGTGAGGGGGTAGAGGAGCCCACTGATTTTCCCTCCTGTAGCGAATTGGAATCGGGCTGTAACGGTGGTGCTGACCGGAGGTGACCAGACCGGGTGACGCTGTTGCTAGGGGTCCAAGCTGGGGTCCCAGGAGCTGCCTGTGCTTGGGCCTGCCATTGGGCCCGCTGCGGAAACTGACGAAAAGTAGCCTGCTCTGTGTAGGCTGCTGAGCAAGGGACCCCACGGACTGCATTGCCTGACAATTGAGGAGGCCATTGAGACTGCACTAACCGGACGAAATGGGAAGCGTTCTGCTCTTGGCCTGGGCAGGATATGGGCCAACACTATAGAAGCTACAACCACACTGGGGCCTTTGTAAAGAGCTGAGTTTCAGCTGGGCACATCCCTGGGTCCTTGGGGCTGCTGTGCCTGGACTTGGCCTCCACACTAGGTCGAGGTAGTGGAGGAGCCCTTCCTCCCCCCTAAGGCGGACCGGAGCCGGAATTGAGGCTGCGGGGCTGCCCTGAGACGAGCTGAGGAGAGTGATGCCAAGCCGGAGAGATCAACTGAGGCAAAATGGTGGTGAAGACGTAGGAAGGACCAGCTCTGGGCAAGACGAAGAGTGGAGAACACCAGGTCCTGCATCGCCTGTTCGTAGTTAGCAATAGTGGAGCCACACTGACCGGGAGGTGGAATGCGATGCTTTCCTCGATCGCTACTGTGACACACTGGTGGCATAGGAGTACTGGAAGTCGGGCAGACGGGACGAGGAGGAGTGCCCGAGGAGAGATCATGGAACACACCAAGATGCCCCTGAAGGAACCTCTAGAAGGGGTGCCGAGGTAGAGTTGATGGGGACCTGGCATGGACACGGCCAGACCAAGGGAGATACTGGAAGCTACGAGTGGGGCTTGCCTCCCGATTTGATGGTGATACAGAGGTATGAAGCATAAGAATAGCACAAACATAAGCTCATGGCCTCTGGGGCACCAGATATGGACTGGAAAATTTGCTGGGACTTGGGGCATGAGAGGTGAGAGCACAGAAGCACAAGCGGAGAACACACCGGTGAGCGGGTCAGCAAATCACCAACCAGAGCAGCGGTGTGAGAAGCCTGTCGTTAACCTCAATAGGCACATATCCATACCGTGGGAAGTAAGGACGGCCACAGGAGCTGCGGCCATGTGCAAGTGGTGAGGGGTCACTGTTAATGGCATTTATCAAAAGGGAGAAGAACTGTAATAATTAGGGCCTGTCTGGGGCACAAGTCAGAAAATGGCAATTTTGTGTGTTGTGGGGTGAGGCAACTGCTGAAATATGTCTGAGAGAAAGAAGCATTGGGTTGCAGCTATGGGATGCCGGATTGCGGTTGCAGGGCAGCTATAGGTTGGGCACAGATAAAGATTGCTGCATGATTTGATAGGAGACGAAGAGTACACTGTAAACTGCAACGTCGCTGGGTAAACTGTGAGACCACACCCAGGCCTGGCCCTGTATCGGTGGAGGTTTGAGGCAGCTGAAATATACTGGAGACCCCTGCCAGACAGAAGGGCTGAACCAGGGGAGCCGGATCAAGGGCCTCCTCGCAGCACACTGGTTCAGCAGAAATGGACCCAGCCCACTCGCAAATGCAACAGGACACTCCGCAATATGGAATAGATACTTTCTTGGCTGCTGTAGTGTATTCTAGAGAGTCAGTGGAATCTAAAATTGACAAAGTTGCGTTAGATCTCACACTACTACATGCATATCATCCAAAACTGATGGACAGAGCTACCACTGTGGAACAGAATATCATGGAACTGAAACCGGCCACTGAGTTTTTGGAAAAACAACAAAATGCGCATGAAGCTAGGATACGACAGTTGGAGGAATGAGTGGAGGATGTAATGGGCGGCTCCAAGAGGGACAAAGTCCATCTGATTGGGCTGCCAGAAAGAACATAAGGCCAGGATGCAGTGGCCTTTCTTGAATGCTGGCTCAAGGATATAATATCCTCTAATGCATTTTCCTCCTTCTTTACCAAAGAACGAGCACACTGCATCCCAGGTCGCAGACCGGCGCCTGTCAGTAAGGCGCGCCTCCTCATATTTAAGCTGTTACACTACAAGGACTGTGATATGATCCTGCGGGAGACCAGGAAGATGCTGGAGATTAAATATGAGAATGTGAAAGTCCTTTTTTTCCCAGGTTATACACTAAAGGTTCAGGGTCAAAGAGGATTATTTTTCCATGTCAAGCAGAAACTCAGGCAACTAGACATTACACATTCGCTGTTTTTTCCAGCAAGGGTTTGAGTAGTCTCTGAGGGGAATTCGAAGTTCTGCGATACGCCCCAGGATGCAATGGCTCGGCTTAAGGTAACAGGATGGTTCTCAGGGCCCAGGCCAACAGGTGTCACAGGAGGCAAGAATAAGGAGAAAGGAGGCAAGAAGGATCGTCTCCCAGGGTCCAGGCAGCGGCACCAGGTCTTGCCGGTGGTGGCCGATCTTGAACTGATCAGACAGGAACAACAGGCGGCGGTCCAAGTGGCTGAAAGAATTGAAAGAACGGCCACTATGTACTACAGGGCAATCTGTATGCCCCTACCGTAGACCAAGGACATTCCCTCAGTGCGCTCTTCCTAGAGATGACGAAGTGGTGCGATATCCTGCGGTTGATTGGTTGAGATTTTAATAGTGTCTTAGACACAAGTTTAGACAGATCCTTACCCCCCTCTTCGGTGTACGGCTGCTTTAGCTAATTCAACAGTACTCGGTGCGGCGGTGGAGCCTGGTTAACATCTGAAGACATCGGAATCCTGTGGGGAGAATGTATTCATTTTAGTCGGCACCCCATACTTTATACGTGCGCCTGGCTAGGTTTCTATGTTCATCTCCTCTTCTTCCTTAGGTGAAGGGCATGGACTATTGGGGTCGTACGCACTCCAACCATAATCTGCATTACATCACACTGGCATGGGAAGGTAGAATGCCTGCTATCCCTACATTGAGATTGCAACCAGCAATATTAGAAGATCCCTTCTTTTGGGAATCCGTTGGGGAGGCCATTGACAATTATTTTACTCTTAATGCTGGGTGCACCTCGTCCACCATGATTGAGTGGGATGCCATGAAATCTACTATACAGGGTAAGGGTTTGGGATTGGGTGGTGGCCTTAAGAAGCAGATAGACTCAGAACTATGAGCACTGGAAAAGAAGTTACTGACATTAGAGTCCCAGGTGGTGGCAGGCACACCGGACTCTGCTCGGCTCTCAGGGGCACGTAAGAAGTATACAGAGTTTCTTGATTGCCAACGGTGACTTCATACTAAAGCCGACAGATCTGGGCCTAAACTGGCTTGGGTGACTAAACAGGATAAAGTCACGGGGCCCATCACTGCGCTCCGATCACCGGAAAGCAACATTAAATACACACAGCACAAAATCCATAGTGTACTAACTATGCACTTTACAAGACAATACACGCCGACCTTGACTGCCTCCAAAGCAGCAATAAGCTCTTTTCTGGATGGTTTTCCATTTCCCACCCTCACTGATGAAAAACGCAGGGAGTTGGAGACGCCAATCTCGTTAGAGGAGGTAAGGGTACAATGCATGCCCTGCCTGCTGGAAAGGTCCCTGGACCTGATGGCTTCCCCCACGAAGATTAAAAAGCATTTGCTGACTTGTTAAGCCCCCACTCCTTAAAGGTATATACCGAAGCCTCCCTGACAGAAGCAAAACTGATTACACTCCCAAAACCGGACAGAGATCCCACACAGACAGGCACCTACTGTCCTTTGTCATTGCTGAACAGGACTATAAGATTTTGGCAGGGTGTTTTGGCAGGCTGGTTGGCGCTCCTCACCCCACATCTAGTTCATCCACATCAAAATGGTTTTCTTCTGGTCTATAGCAACATTGACAGGCTCTTCAGGGTGATTCGTAGTACGGCGACAACATGGCCCGCAGCTGGCTGTAATATCCTAGACCCTGAAAAGCCCTTTGACACGGCGGAGTGCCCTTACATGTTTGCGGTGTTACAGCGCTTCAGATATGGGCCATATTTTCTCAGTCTTGTTAAATTACTGTATGGGGCTCCTTCGTTACGCGTCCGCCTTGAAAACTTGGAACCTTGTTCTTTGGGCCCATACTGATAGGGAGAGGAACTAGACAAAGGTGTCCCCTTTCCTCATGGTCTTTTCCCTGGTCATGGAGCCTTTGGCTATGGCATTGAGCAGAACAGTACAACATTGTGGTATACTACTAGGTAAGGAAATGCATGCTGTACATCTTTATGCATATGACACCCTGATTTATATTAGGGATCTGTGGGTGATCCTCCCAGTCATACCGAACAAACTCAAGCAGTTTTCTTTGGTGTCAGGCTTGGGCGTGAATTGGGGAAAGTCCTGCTTGTTCCCCTACACTCCTTGCGCGGATGCTCCACACCTGGTGGTAGATGGCGCACTGGTGGCCTGGCAGCCGTTAGTGTTCTGTTACTTGGGAATCCGAATGTATCACACCAATGAGACCTCCTAGATGGAAACATAAACAGGACAATTACTCCTCTGCGCTATTTTGGAAGACACTCAACCTTTTGGTTGCAGGTGGGGTGGCGCTGATCAAAATGGTGATGCTGCCCAGATTATTGTTCTATTTCACTAACCTCCCATTATATCTGCCAGCATCGTTCTTTATGCCACTAGAGGGAATGATGAAAGACCTCATATGGAACAATACGAACTGCAGGGTAGCTTTAGTTAAATTGTACTTGCCAGGCACGTGTGGAGGAATGGCCCTACCCAACTTAGTGTTATTGTTAAAAGTCAAGGAGGCCCCCTTATTTTTAAAATGTCTGGGACCAGGGGATATCAATCTGGAAAAAATAATAATGTCCCTGTCTGTGCATAAACCATCAATATGGTCTCAAAAGGTTAACACATAAGTTACCTATTTCCGCAAGTTTCATCACACAAACCCTACCCCCCTCCCTCAGCATCCCTAACAGTGGAAGCATAGACGCATAGGGTATGACATGTTTTATAAGATGTAAGGCTCTACAGAAGCATTTCTGGGCTACTTGCACCAGTGAAGGGAGAGAAGTATGCAATCTGGTGCAAGGGTGACAAATAAAGAGGAGCTGCTTCAGTGTATATGGGGGATTACCTTCCGCCGTATCCGTGAGGTGTAATTCTGCTACCCATTGAATCTGGGACACCAGGTAATTATGGTCTAAGTTGGGTAGGAAAAAAAAATAATGTCCCTGTCTGTGCATAAACCATCAATATGGTCTCAAAAGGTTAACACATAAGTTACCTATTTTTTGGCAAACCTACCAACCACACAAATAATGAACCTTCTGGAATTTAAAGGACTCATGATGAGGGAATTTGGTATCTCTACCGTGTATACAGTATAGTGACAGCACCAAAGTAACACATTTTATAAGAAATTATAAAAAATTATACTGGCAAAACTGTAGTTTAAAAGTAGAAACATACATATGTTTATTACACATCATTATAAAATCAAAATTAATACATAAATTTATACATTACAACATCAGATACATATTGCAAGAAAATCATTAGACCAGTTATACAATAATAATTAAAATGTTCATGAGAACAAGTGTCGACGCGGCGTTTTGGTTGTGCACGATAAGAACCTTCTTCAGGACAGTTTCTATAAAGAAACACAGAATTACTATATCATAATGATACATACAGTGCCTATATACATCAAATTGTATTATTTTATCTAGCTGTCACTTAATAGATGTCGTAAGGAATACATGTAATACAGTCGGGAGAACAGGTGTTATTTTTTAAACGTTGCTATTTCACATTAGTACCCTCTAGTTTCATATGGTGGTTTTGCCAAAAAACGGGCAGGCCTATTTTTTAAAAAAAAGGGACAGTTATATATAGTGTCCTACATTGTTCGTGTTAGGAGGTAGATCAATTGGTATTGTCTGTATCTCTTACCTCAGATCACAAGGCTCAGGATTTCCTCTGAGGCAATACAATAAATCGGGTCCTGATTTGGGCACACCGGACTGGCACGGATACCCAACTTTATTGGTCTAGGTACATCTGCGCATTACATTTTCTGTAAAGGTGATAAGTATTATATGTTTTAATATTATAGCAAGCCTTCTATTAGTGCTCATTTTTTACTCATAGTTTGATATAATACCTTAAGTCAGTTTCTTTTACATGGACGCTGCCTAGGAGGAGCCACCGATATCAGTTTCTGTTGCTGGCTTGTTGCTAAAAATAGAATTAAAACACAGCTTTATCTATCTCTCTTTATTGCTTGTGTGCTTATCAACCAGTGAGACAAATAACTCACCAATCATGTGAGCTGGAGAATCGCTGTAGCCGCGGACTTAGTATACTTCGTTCGTCGACTGTTCTAGTTTAGGGGGTTGACCTCCCGTTATCTAGGTGATCTCTAATGAGAAAATAAAATGACACATCTCTATCTTACCCTTAGCACCATAAATTCCAACTCAGCATAAACAGGTATCTGAAATACCTATAGACTATATTCAACTATTTTTTTCGTTTTGTCATAATGGCACTATTATATCCAAAGATTTCTTAAAAAGGCTCGCAGCCCTGTTATATGTAACGATCTCGTCAGTTTAAACAATATTTTATATGCGGTTCACCTTATTGCGGGGATACATTTTACCACTACCCAGATTCAAAAGTACATTTGGGTGACCGTTAGATGATATTCATCATGTCATTCTATTAACGTTCTACATTGGTGGTACGCTTACTTTACCAATCTTATGCATGTGACTATAGTTACTTTTACACGCCTATAATTTCCTTGGTACGGCTACGGATGCCAGTTACAGTTCATGTTTGTAACCAGTAAGTTATACCGATTTCCTTCTATTGACAGAGATAAAAACTGTAATCAAATATGTAGAAGGTGCCAAAGCGTTATACACACCCCCATGGCGCTTTATCTCTATGAATCAGAGACGTACTCAAAGCCCCTGTGATGGGGACAAAATATACAGAATTATAGCCTCTCTCCTTACCAAATGCTCCAGAGTCGGCCTCCCTGCTCCTACAGATGCAGCGTCTCGGGGTTCTGTGTTCATCAATGGAAAAACGCTCACACGAATCATATCGTTGTTTAAATAAGAGCTCAGTCTCCATTGGCTCATACTAACTTAGTCTGCTATTGGGTGATTCAGTGTCACATGACACGAATCCTATGGAAAACTTTATTCAATGAGTTTCCTTTAACAGAGTTATTTTAACCCTGATATCTTTATTGCTACCCTCAATGGCTTTTACATGCATTCATTTAAATGCGGTTTCTATCAAATATTCTAATTATATTAGCCGCTTCTCTCATGTCGTGCATCAAACTGCCTACTTGTCGTGTACATCTCGTAATGTTGGCACGAGTGTTAAATCATCATCAAAATTACCTGTCTACATTGGGAGTTCATTACTTATTTATATCCGCGCTGTCCAGCAGTATATCGGTAGTTGCTATAACTGCACCATAAAGCATGAATATTAAGTCCTCATCAGCAAACAGCGCCACTCGAGCATAAAGCGAAACTACCTGTCTGTATCAGGAATTCATTACTTCTATATATCTATTATTGTTAAATCACCGTGCTGTGCAGCAGTATGTAATATTATTATACCTACACCATAATATCAGACCAAGCAGAACACGGCAGCGTTCTACATCAGAAGTTCGTTGCTTATATATACCTAATGTTATTGCATCACAACGCTGTGCAGCAGTATGTTGGTCATTGCAATAACTGCACCATAGAATCAATAAACGCAGAACACAGCGGCGATTATCCTATTATGAGTTCCTAATCTTCTCTACTATTGAGGCCCGCTCTAACGCTATTGAATCTAGACATATAGTATTGTTCACGTTTTTTCCTTTTTTGATTTAAGTCACCTCCTCTAGCATTGATTGTTACTACTTCTAAGCAGCACCATTTGAATTCACTAATGCCATGTTTCATTGCGTTATATAACTGTCCCTTTTTTTCAAAAATAGGCCTGCCCGTTTTTTGGCAAAACCACCATATGAAACTAGAGGGTACTAATGTGAAATAGCAACTTTTAATAAATAACACCTGTTCTCCCGACTGTATTACATGTATTCCTTACGACATTTATTAAGTGACAGCTAGATAAAATAATACAATTTGATGTATATAGGCACTGTATGTATCATTATGATATAGTAATTTTGTGTTTCTTTATAGAAACTGTCCGGAAGAAGGTTCTTATCGTGCATAACCGAAACGCCGCGTCAACACTTGTTCTCATGAACATTTTAATTATTATTGTATAACTGGTTTAATGATTTTCTTGCAATATGTATCTGATGTTGTAATGTATGAATTTATGTATTAATTTTGATTTTATAATGATGTGTAATAAACATATGTATGTTTCTACTTTTAAACTACAGTTTTTCCAGTATCATTTTTTATAATTTCTTATAAAGTGTGTTACTTTGGTGCTGTCACCATACTGTATACTCGGTAGAGATACCAAATTCCCTCATCGTGAGTCCTTTAAATTCCAGAAGGTTCATTATTTGTGTAGTTGGTAGGTTTGCCAAAAAATAGGTAACTTATGTGTTAACCTTTTGAGACCATATTGATGGTTTATGCACAGACAGGGACATTATTATTTTTTCCTACCCAACTTAGACCATTATTACCTGGCGTCCCAGATTCAATGGGTAGCAGAATTACACCTCACGGATACGGCGGAAGGTAATCCCCCATATACACTGAAGCAGCTCCTCTTTATTTTTCACCCTTGCACCAGATTGCATACTTCTCTCCCTTCACTGGTGCAAGTAGCCCAGAAATGCTTCTGTAGAGCCTTACATCTTATAAAACATGTCATACCCTATGCGTCTATGCTTCCACTGTTAGGGATGCCGAGGGAAGGGGGTAGGGTTTGTGTGGTGAAACTTGCGGACTGGCAAGATGCATACATATGCACATTAGGAGACCTCTACAAGCGAGGTGCGTTACGGCCCTATCTTTCCTTGATTGACAAAGAGGGTATCCTGCTTGTGTAGTTCCTGAGTCACTCTGCTTGGATAGCAACGGCGGGGCAACACTGGGGTAGTATGTAACAAGCATTCCCCACGCATCTCCTGATACAGTACAAACACGTGATGGGCACAGGACAACACCTTACAAAATGGTTTGTGGAGGCAATTCGCGAACATACCATCACTAATCTAACACCACTGCGCGGCAAATGGGAGGCAGACTTGACATGACCGTACACACATAAAGAATGGTACACGCTACTGGAGAGCCCTAAAAATATCCCCAGAAACGCAAGGTTTAAATTAATCTAATTCTACATAATTCACAGGGTGTTTTTAACCCCAGACAATCTTAATAGATATTTTATTAGAACAGGCACTTGCTGTCCGTGCGGCAAATCAGAGAATGCGGACCACCTGCATGTGCTTTGGTCATGTGCCCGGCTGTAAGAATACTGGCAGGATGTGACTCGGCTACTGCATACAAGCACTGACAGGGTGCTAATGCACACATGGGAGGCTTATATTATGATAATATTTTCCAGCAATATGAAAAACATAGCATCTTTTCGCTTCCTGGATCTGGGGCAGGCAGTGCCCAAGTGGCTTGTCACTTGGCGATGGAAAGCTGTAGACCCCACCACCACTTAAAGCCTTGATACAATATATGCTAAATTGGGCCAAAGCTGAAGCTGTCCCTCTAATAAAGAAGGATACACTTGGGCTGCGCAAATTTCCAATTTTGTCCACTAGGAGCACGATTTTGATTGCTCTCCAAGTGGCTACAGCTCCGGAGGACTCCTAAGACATTCCTAATGTTATCTAAATATTAGATGAGTACATACTGTAATGTGCCCATTTAATGAAATGCTAAGAAATATTTGTCAATAGTTACTGAATACTGACCCATTGTTCTGCAGTTCCCGACTTCTGCCCTCCCTCCCCTTCTTATTTTCCTTTTCTTTTTTATTGGTTTATTGTTCATCATTTAATGTTTATACATAAAGTAGTTCGATCAACATCCCAGAAGAAATGGCTAGGTGGACTATAGTCATTGGGAGAAATGTAAGTGAAACGTAATTGTTTATGGCACAAGGCCTGTAATTCTATTAGTTCATCAATATGTTAATGGTATTGATTGAGACGACCTAGTCTCTCTCTACTGGACTTCATTTATTTTATGATATATTCATGAACAGCTTGGCCACTTTTTGCCTATATTACGATATATTTGGTTGCAACAGATTTGATTGTTGTAAATGTATACTGGTTCTGAAAAATCCATCTGTGATCGATATAGGTATATTACAAATATGAAACTCAATAAACAGATCCAACATTTTTTTTTGTGGTAATTGTGAATTATTTTACATTATTCATTAGACTGAAAACATCTGACCAGGCCTCATTAGTTTTTTCCACTATTCATGCACCGAATGTCCGATGTCACTTTTTAAATGGCAGTTTATGTCTGAAGCTCAAAGCAGCTTTTGTCATTTAATAATGCTTAAATCTTTTAGTGAAATTTAAGAGCCAACACTACCATCTCTTTGGCCCAAAACCCTAGTATTTCAGCCTTGTATACTATGTTGATTACAACTCCCAGGAGTGTGTCACCGTTCACCCATAACCTTTCTTGGATAGGTTGGTTATTTACGTGCATTACAACTTGGTCTCTGACCAACTCGTCTTGCAGGTTCCCAAACTAACAGTCAATGGCTAATGTTTTTAATTCAGCCACATAATCGTCAACCGGTTCACCCACGTTTTGCTTGCGCTGAAAAAAATTGTACCTGGTTAGGGCCAAAATACACATCAACCTCCTTCAATGCTGCTTCAAACGCATCACTCTCACTTGTAACAGAGGCTTTTAACATTTGGTTGTAAACCTTTAACCCATAAGGGCCTGAAGAATGTAATACAATTATTTTCTTTTGTGCAGCAGACACATCTTCAGAATCATCAGTAGCAGAAATATAATTAACAAAATATTCCATCCATTCTCCCCACTTAAGAGTGGGTTCTGTTCCAGAAGGCCCGAAAGCATAAGCTGGAGGAATTGTGAAGTTTTATATAGCCATAGTTGTGATTATACAGAAGTGTGCTCACAATTTGAATAGAATGGTGGATTCAAAGGCACAAAGGAAAACAACTAACCAAACTAAGAAATTAACGAAACAAATTAAAACGATAAACTAAATTAACTAGCCAGCATGGGCAATCATAATATTGCTAGTTAAGTTCCCTGTGTAAGGCACAAGACACTTGACCGATAACAATTGCAGGTCTCTAGCTCTTTGTATGAGTAGGCAAAGTCAACCAGCGCAGCACAGGAGACAAAGACGGTAAGATATGTTCCTGAGATATATTCCAGTACAACAAATGTTCATTTTCTTTGGCAAATATTCAGAAAAAAACTCACTTCCATACAGGAAATTCTATCACCTGCACCGTACAATAAGGAAAACTACCAGCGATGACCTCTGAAGAGTCTGGGGTGCGAAACAAACTTCCAAGATGGCATAATGTGGGGGGCACGCATGGTGACCTAGCAACTGCACTGCTATGTTTGGGCATATGATGAGTTAGTCGAATGCATCTGGATGCATCAGAAACTCCAACACATGATGATGGTTAGAAGTCCTCGGGGCAGTGCACACTTACTATTCTCTGTAAAAGGGTATGAGCAACTGTGCATGTATCCTCAAGGCAGTGCACACCTTCTTTTAAAAATCAACCATCGACTGCAATCATCCAGTAACTGGTACCAAAGTAAAATCAGTACATCTGCATCAGTTGATTAGTGTCAACGCGCTAACTTGATCCACTTCAGTATAGCAAATTCTCAGCAGCAAAACAACGCCTACCACACACGTTGGTTTAATTCCAGTGCTATTAGTCCCTGGCTGTAAAAATCATTCCTAACCATGATTTAAAATCTAGTTGAATCCATGGTGTAAAATCCAGGGTGATAGGTCCCAGATGCTAGTAAGCAGCTTTACCTCCGCTCAGTATAGGAAGGCACGGTAATGGACCACTTAAACTACAGCAGAAATTGGTTTAAACTCACATGTGTTCTGCTTCAGACAAATTGTCACATAGGGGTCTCTTAGGATGACGGTCGGATGACTGCTGCCAGGCCAGCGATGGCAACCTCCAGGCCGGCGGCGGTCAAACGCCCGCAATCGCAACCCAGAAAATCACCGGTCCCATTAGCATGGCGCTGACGATCGCGGCGGTGAGATTTTCTGACAGTAGCAGTCCACATGCTTGCCTGGCGGCTGGAGCTGGACTGCTTAAATGGGGCCAGTGCAGGGCCAGGCTCTGCCGGCATGATTATGATGCCGGCGTTAGCCAGCCTTTCCGCGACAGTGGAACTGCCATGGAAAGGCATATGGAGAATGTCTCCGAGGGCCATTGCGGGCCCCAAATGTGTTTGGGGGGTGTGGGTGCACTGGGGTGGGACCCATATGTCCCTGTACCAGGTGGCAGGCACTGTGCAGTGCCTACCACGCAGTTCAGGGATATGTGGGACATGCTTTTTTGGACACCACGGCGGTGCTGCTGGCAGCAGCAACCGCTGCAATGTTAACTGCCACAATCCGACCGCCGTGGTCGGATTTCGACTGCTGAGCATACTAATGCTCGGTACTAGCAGGCGGTGTTTTGCCACTACCATGGTGGTCAGAGTGATTTTCCGACCGCCATCTTACTAGACCCCTTAATTTCTAGAGTACAAATGACAGGACTCCAAAGTAAGTACACCAATTTTTTGTCTGGAGCACAGCTTACACACATCTGTTCACGACCTCCCACAGCTGTCCTCTTAAACCCCTCCCTACATTCCAATGGGTTCACTGATAGAATATCGATGCTAAAAACATTGTTGTAAAATATATCCGAAGAAAATATAGAATGCAAAAATATCGACTCCCTATACTTAAACAGGTAAGTAAAAAAATATTGAATCAAAAATATTGATGTAAAAAATATAAATGTAAAAATATTGATTTAAAAAATACATAAAACAATGTATATTAAAAATACAATATTAATATTCTTCAACAAAATAAATTCAATTTTATACACATTTTAACTAAATATAACAAATAAACTTACTTCATAAAAATACATAATATTAATAAACATAATAATGTATACATATACATGTATTTGCTTTAACATATTCTATTAACTGTTATCTTTATTTCATTGTTTAACTTTTAAATTATATAAAAATAAAATATATACATATATCAATTATTTAAAATTACAAAAAAGCATTCTATATTTATTTAAAACATTCAACTATTATTTCGCAATGCAATAAATACAACAGTAGGGAAAATGTTGGATAGCGAAATAAGAGTACAACAGTAGGGAAAGTGTTGGATAGCAGAGGGGTAAACATGACTATTCCCACTCCAGTGAGTGCAAAAGTATGGTAAATGTTGGATAGCGGAATAATTAAATTTACTATTTCCACTCCAAAGAGTGCAACAGTAGGGAAAGTGTTAGGTAGCGGAGGGGTAAAAATTACTATTCCCACTCATGGATTGCAACAGTAGGGAAAGTGCTGGATACCGAAGGAGTAAAAATTACTATTCCCACTACAAAGTGTGCAACAGTAGGAAAACTGTTGGATAGCCGAGGGGTAAAAATTTGTATTCTCACTCCAGTGAGTGTAACAGTAGGGACATTTTTGGATAGCGGAGGGGTAAAAATTACTATTTCCATTCCAGTGAGTGCAACAGTAGGGAAAGTGCTGGATAGTGGTAGGGTAAAATTACTTTTCCCACTCCAATGTGTGCAACAGTAAGGAAAGTGCCGTATAGCGAAGAGGTAAAAATTCTCATTCCTACTCCAATGATTGCAAGAGTAGGGAAAGTGCCGGATAGCGGAGAGGTAAAAATTACTATTTCCAATCCAATGAGTGCAACAGTAGAGAAAGTGCTGGGTAGGGCAGAGGTAAAAATTACTATTCCCACTCCAATGAGTGTAACAGTAGGGAGAGTGCTGGATAGCGGAGAAACAAAACTTACTAATAACATTTAAAGAATTGAAAAAATCTAACTATTCTTAAAAATAAATAAACAATATTTTAAAAATGTACGATTAAAGATATTAAACATATAAAAAGAACACATATTATAATGTTAATTACACATAACAAAAAAGGTACAAAAATTATATAAAATAAATTACTAAATACATTTATAAACAACATTTATTTAAAAGGAGCAAATACTAACAAGCAAACAAATTATTTAAAACATAAATGTATTGATGTTATTTCCTACCCTATAATACCACTCCAATAAATTAAGACTTCAACAGTTTTATTTAAATGTATTTCCCTAATTAACATAATTAGTACTGAACTTAAAAAATAATATTAATAAAAATGCTAATAAACATTAATTGAGTACTAATTCTTTAACACTATAATATCCACAACACACAGCTAAAATAATTGCACAATTACCATAATTAATTATTCATTGATTATTTTAAATTAAGTAACGTATCATTAATAATTCATCAATAAAAAATAAATTACTTCCCACCATTTACACCTATAAACACCACAACACACACCTAATATTAGTTACACAATTACCATAATGAATTACTAATTCATTAATTTAAATTAATTACCAACTAATTAATAATTCATCAATAAAAAAAATACTTCTGACCTTTCCCACCATTTACACCTATAAACACCACAACACATATCTAAAATTAATTTCATAAATACCATAATTAATTACTACTTAATTAAGTTAAATTAATTAACAACTAATTTTAACATAATTAATTGTAAATTAATTTACAAATTTAACATTATAATATCTCAATTAAATAAAGATTAATAAATACAAATTATTCAATACATTTTATATAATTACATTTCTTCCCACCCTATTCCGCGATAAACCCACAACCCGCTACGGAACTAAAAACACAAAATTAAAATAAAAAAATTAATAGTTACTAAAACTTTAACACATATACAAACTATTCTTATACAAAAAAAATCCCACACATATAAAATATATACTAAAATACATAACATTAATAAAAAATCGATATTTTTAACAACTATATTTTTTGCAATCGATATTAAACACTTTGATTTTTTTTAAATTTATATTACTTACCTAAAATCGATATTCTTGACCACGAGAATTAGTCTGCCATATATTCCTGACCCACGATATTTTTGTCACAATATTTGTGCAATTCGATATATTTTTAGTTGATATTCTGCACCATTCTAATGCTCAAGCCTAGCATCGGAAGCTAGTCACCTACATAACAAACCCCCTGACTTGTCTGACCGGCCCTTCTGGCAATGCCAAATAGCGCTGGATGCTGCTCAGAATATCATAGATATAAGGTTGAGAGTCATATTCTCAAGAACGTGTGATAAACATCGCAAAAGTAACTTAACGCAACACTCAACATCGCAGTCTAGTGCAGGAAAATTGTGCTGTCTTAACTAAGTATTCTCAACATGGCCGTACCATGCGATAGTCTCCAGATAATGAGTCAAATGACCGCATTAAAATCAAGGCCACGCCGCAAAAATGCGTAATACGATAGCAAACAAAATTGCCATGAAGCCAATCGCGGTACAAAAAGCAGCGAAAACCAGTGACAGGTCTATAAATCCCACAAGTCTGGTGGGAAAATGCACTGTAAAAGCTACAAAACCAACACACCAGAAACAATCCAATGTGTGTAGCAAACATGGATGCACCCTGACCGAGCGCATAGGCCAACGTGAACCCCACAACCCCCAAAGACCACCAGCAAGGATCAACGGGGTAGGGAAAGGCCAAGGAGAAGAGAGAGAGGAAGACGGGGTGCAGTCCGCAGCAAAACCAGATCAGGGTCACGGAGGTGACAGAGCACTACCATCAACTGAACCACAATCAGACCACCAGGAATGCAGTCAGAGTGTCGAGGAGGCCAATGGAAGAGGCCAAGAGGCGCTGGCATGATGTAAAAATCTAAATCAGGCACAAAGCTGCTGCTAACAGGAAGCCAGCAACGGCAACAGGAGGTGGGAGTAATGGCCACAGGAGGAACTGGAGCAAACAGAGGCCACAGTCAACAGTGTGGAGAGCGTACAAGGAGTCGGGAGTGTGCACACAGCTCGGAAGGACCTGACACAACATCAGTAGGGTGAGTAACGACCAGGGACTGGGGGGACGGGGGAGATGGGCACAAAGGCACACAGGCACAATGATGTGTAGCATCCACAATGACCATGGATCATGTCCCTGATCCTCATGGCACACTCCAGGACACACACATACCAAGAACAGCACACCCACCTTGACGGCAATGTGGTACAAAGCGCAACACCGACATTGCAGAACAGAGGACAAAACAGGATGCACACACGCAGAAATACGTCTACCACAGCTGATAGAGCTTGAAACAGTGAAATGGGTATGCGTACAACCTCACATCCGTCATGTAGTCCAAACGTACACGGTCCCGCATCTAAATCCTGCACCTCCAAAACAGTCACAATGTACATTGTCATACAGTCTGCATGCAAACAAGAACAATGTGCCAACATACATGTCAACACAATGTCAACATGCATCTCCCCATCACATTGCAGAGGGACACACAACAACTCCACTAAAGCACAAAAGACCACACATCAGTGATGCCGGAGAGGACCACCACACCTTCAACACTGACGTCCTACAGCAGCCCTAGGACTTCCCACGCAACCCACCACCAGGAGCATGGCAGCCAAGCTACTTAGAGGAGAACACAGACCCTGAAACATACCCCACAGCAGGAAGCACCCGCAATTACCCGCAAGCATGGCAGGCTCACAACACTTCACCGACCCACACATGGCACCCCAATGCCAGGTGTCAGAACACCAAAAGGAGGTGGCCGAACATGTGCGGGTAGGGTCCAAACCCATGGAAGGCAAACTAGATCACATACTTGGGTGTCTATTATCCTTCAGGGATCACCTACACCCACAAAGAAGACCAAAACTGCCTTCGAGACACATGCAGATGCACATTTGCAGTACACAACCATGCCCAGGAGCACGCCCACATTGGCTCTGTGTACGACGGCCCAGTCCACTCCCCTTACGAGTGGGTGACGACAAAGCTACATGTCCAAGCTCTAACCCACTGCCTGCGGTGACATGTCTGCATCCGCTGTACACAGCACAATTTAATGTCGTAGGGCCCAGGGTCCTCATGCATTCCACAAGACCACAGGGACACATGCAGGTATGATGTTGAACTGGCTACGGGCATGTGCACCCGGCCACTGAATTGGCATGGCCACATCTACAGTGATGCCTGATGCTGGCAACAAGTTGAACAGTGGACTCCAGTTCAATGGAAACAGAAAACACCTGCATAACAGTTCCAACAACTGAGCAGCATGGAGGGAGCTGGAGCAAGTACAGTGGTCACGAAACATACATTCAGAAGTGTCTGTGAGTTGGGGCACTAGAGCTGAGCGCGCTCATGTGATGAAAATGACTAGGATTGTGTCCATTCGGGATATTCCTGATGCAGTGGGGTGTGTTAGACCTGCATCATCTTCCTGATCAACATCCAAGGTCTCCCACACTCCCTGAGGTGACATTGCAGCACAACCTCTCCACAGCACAAAACTCAATCAGTAACGGTCCATGGATCATGGGGCACTGAGCCAGTGGTACCTGGAGTGCTGAGCAAGGGATCAGGCAGATCATGGCATCCATGACAGGTCTGAGCAACTCCGTTAGTCTGCCAGTGCCACTGTTTCGACTCTAGCAGATGGTAGTTGGAGTTGGCACTGGCAACCGTGGCGTGTGCCTCTTGCGGTGATGCGACGTTTGGGCCAGTCAGGACTCTATTTGATGTGTGAGCCCTGGTGGTTCGCAGTTGAGGCCGGGGGCAGCAGACAGCACAGGTCCACCTACACATGGCATCGATGACCCCAAGACCACCTACACAGAGGTCATCCAATGTTCATTCAGACAGGGTCCCTGACTTGAGCTGCACAGAGCTAGTGGCCCTGGATGCACAGTAGCCGGCACAGGCACACTACCACGGGACGGTGACTTGGGATCCACTGAGGTAGGGCCACGCAGACTGAGCCGGTCCACGTCGATGTCAAAGGTGAATGTGGAGGAAGGTTGTAGGGGACAGTGGAAGGTGTCCTACAGGGCATGATGCAGAGGGTAGAAGCCATCTGGAAGCAGCAAATGGAGGAGTAGAGTGCTACAGCCTCGTTGCCACCACCAATTTGGTATCAGCTACATGAGGATGAAACTACCCCCTTGTCCTTAGATTCAGTTCGACCAGAGAGTGTCCATAAATGTCGGGGAACAGACTTAGTGGCACCGGGACTGAGAGGGGATGCAGTCCGCGATGATGTCAGTACAATAATATGAACTCGGGCCTTGCTAAAATAAGAAATGTGTGACCTACTCGAATGCAGTGTAGGCCGGAGGCAGCGGTCAGCAGTGGCTCGCGATGCACAGAGTTAGTGACACCAGGGCAGTTGTCGGTAGTGTTCGATCACCTCCATAACGATGATCCTTTTTCCCTCCTGACTGCAATGCGTCATCCTCTTACACCTCTCCATGCATGCAATGATATGTACTCTGCCATTGAAAAATCGATACTCAGTTCCGATTGTGTGACCTACTCGGGTGCAGCATAGGCCGAGAGCAGTAGCCACGTGGGCCCACAGACACTTGCGGTTGTAATGCACTACTAAGACCGGATGTATGACGTTATAACGCATACTATTACTCCGCAGACCATTACAACGCGACTTTTACTCCGCATACCGTTACAACGCATAGCGCCTTGGGGCGCTGGATAGTGGTAAGTATAATTTACTATTCTAACTCCAGTCCCTGTGGACCCTAGGGAAGGTGTTGGATAGTAAATTATACTTATTCCCTATCCTAGAGCGCCCCCCAGCGCAATGCGTTGTAATGGTATGCGGAGTAAAAGTCGCGTTGTAATGGTAGTGCGGAGTAAAAGATCTGTTGTAACGGGTGTATACCCTAAGACCTAGTGGCATCACATAGTAGGGAGTATAGTGACATCAATTCAGCCATAAATGTTGTTCCCTGCCATAGTGTAATCAAGACTAAGTTCCAAATGTGTGACCTACTAGTCTGCTGTGTATGCCGGTGGAGTACGTCAACAAGAAAGGTGTACTGCGGGCCTGTGTAGCGGAGACTGAGATGGTCGGAGGAGGCTGCCAAGGTCACGGGCCTCAGGCTTGGAGCCTGCACCGGCACAAGGTGG
The DNA here is from genome assembly GCF_964261635.1 of Lissotriton helveticus. Taxonomy (NCBI): domain Eukaryota; kingdom Metazoa; phylum Chordata; class Amphibia; order Caudata; family Salamandridae; genus Lissotriton; species Lissotriton helveticus. Next base: position 199,537,928 of record NC_136060.1, read on the forward strand.
GCCCTCTTCGGCACTCGCCGGTATCGGTAGGTGAGCAGTGAGGCCTGGGTGCACCGGGGCAGGCCAGTCCAGTTCGGGAATGAGCGGCACGGGGTGCAGCAGGCGCACAGGATTGCAGACATCGCCGCACACAGCAACTGCCTCATGGCGGAAAGAGAGGTGCCACCCTGGCAGAGACGTTGGGCATTCTGGAAGAGGACCACACATGCCTTTTATTCACACCCCTACAGTGGCCTGGTGTATGCCGGGCCAGCCCACTCCGCTCACGCTTACGAGGGGGGACGTAACAAGCTACATTTCTGCGATCTTCCCCAGTAACATGGTTGCGTCTACTGTCCACTACACTACTGTCCACTACCACTACACTACTGTCCATGTCGACAGGCACCAACAGTGCCTGTCGACATGGATATGTGTGTCTGACCATCACATCCACACCACACTTGGCAATGGGTACCTTCTCATTCATGGGTCACTTGCCTCCTTCGCACATGCCTGGTTCCCGCCTCTCACCACATCCATAAATTGTGTGGCTGAGGTGCCATGATATTGATGGCTCATGGAAATGGCTGGCCTAGGTTCCCACAGTAAGTTGTGCTGTCGTGTCTGGTGGGTGGGGATGTTGTTTGGCATGTAGTATGTGAGTTTGTGACTTGTGCATTCCCAGTGTTGTGTGATGCATGTCTGTGGATTTGAGGTGTGTGTTGTGTTTATTTGGTACTTGCCAATGAACAGTGCATTTCTTTAGGTGCCATCCTGGAAGCCCAGGTTGATGAGGGACTGTAAGGGGATGTAGGAATCATGCTCACTGCCTGGGTGGTTACTGGCGTTGGCGGTGATTTCCCGGGGGACCGCTATAGCCTGCACATTGATGGGATGCGTGTGCTTTCTGTTGTGGTTATTGTGTGCAGTATTGCCAGGGGGCACCAGTAAGACACGTGTGCAATCAATTGCAGCCACAACTTGCGAGAAGCCTGCCATGGCATAGATGTCGTGCTTGGTCTCCAGCTGTTAATGCGCAGTGAGGGGGTAGGATAGGTACTGGGGTACCAAGCTGGTGATGGCATCCAGGACAGGTTTGAGGAGCTTTTGTGTGGCTCCTCCGACTCTGGCAGTTGTTGGTTGGTAGGTACCAGAGGACAACAGGTGCAGCACGGCCAGCAGCTTTGTCTGCGGAGGGATGTTGGTTGTCCCTTTTTGGCCTGTAGTGGGTGATGTCATTCTCTGGTGTTGGGTGTGTGAGGTTGGTGCATTTTCAGGGGGTCGCTGTCTTTGCCTGTGCTGCCTCAGTTTTGGTTCAGGGGGTGGTGTGAGTCGGGGGGTGGGATGTGGTCCTGGGGGTGGTGGCGGTGGGTGTTATGGCCCTCTTGGGTGTCTGGCCTACATGATCAGTGGCTCCATGGCATCTGTTGCCCTTCAGGTGTAACTCTGGGCTGGGCACCCTTTTGTGGTGCAGGCTGTGGTCCTACTTTACACCAGGTCAGAGCAGGTGTTAATTTCCTGCTGCTAACGCACCTTATTGCCTGTTTTGTGATCTTATCGCCAATCTGGACAGTTGTCGAGAATGTTGCGGAGTGGTGTTGTCGTGGCTTTTGGCACGGGAACGCCTACTCTGCTTCTCATTGGCGATAGTTACCGGAGTCATCTGTGGTGATGTTTCTGGCAGCTGCCATCGCAGGTAAAATGGTGATATCAGCTGTTTGCCCCAGCTTAGGAATAGGGCATTAGTTTTATCCCAACTTTGGCTGCGATAAAGTACTGATAACGCGGTTATAGTTTCTTGAGAATATGCCCCAACGTTTGATAAAATTTTAAACAGCCAGAAAAAGATGCACAGGACTTAACCATGAAGAACTAAGGGGCATATTACCAAGAACTAGCGATAATTATCGCTATGTTGGTTTAGCGGCGATATTTTTATCGCCGAGCTGTGGCGATTTTTATCGCTTAGGAACCTTGCTATTATCAAGGTTTATCTCCTAAGCGATAAAAATCGGCCGAAATGCATGAATATCGCTGAAAAGTCAGCGATATTCATGCATTACCGAGCTAATGCTCTTAGCCATGTTATCCACCTACCATTGGATAACATGGCTAACAACTGCTCAGGGGCAGGTGTTAGCTTTGGAGATATTCGCGCTTAACGCGAATATCTCCAAAAGTTGGTAATAGGAGATAGCGATGTTAGCGACTGTTTCCAGTCGCTAACATCTTGGCACGCCCACTTTGCATGTCATTAGTGATAAATATCACTGACATGCTAAGCGGGGCCCAAGATGGTCGCTATCTCCTACTAGCTGTCGCTAACTGGTGTTAGCGACAGCTAGGTAATAGGGAGATAATTTTATCTCCTCTTTCTTGGCTTTTAAAGCCAACAAAGCGGAGATAAACCCCCTTGATAATATGCCCCTAAAAGCTTGGTTGCATAGCAAAGAAAAAACACAGGGGGAAGAGAGTTTTCCAAATTAATAGTTGTCAGTCTCTAGAAAAGAAGGTGTATGATAGGTTGCCACAAAGCACAGCCCGTAGGAATTCTGGGAGTAGAGAAATATATCAACAGAAGAAAGTAACCTGGACTTGCACAGAAAGTGTAATGTAAAAACGATTCTCTAGGTAATGGCAGATGCTAGTCGATGTTCAATTTACAGTTCTCCATGTCCCTGCATGCCTGGATACTCTCCCCCTATTTGTAGTTCTAAACATTGTGACTTGTGGTTCAATATGTATATGAAGCCGCTGTTCACACTGATCCAATAAAACAGAGGAGATTCACTTGCAATACGTTAGTTGCATTTGTGGTATGGAATAAATGTAAAGTAATTGACTTCAGTAAATATTAAATTAAAGATTTGTGAAACAGGACAAAGAAGAGGAAACAAATTGCCAACACATCTGGAACAGACCAATTGCTTATAAATCATTTTAATTGAGTAGCAAAACGTTGGCATTTAAACCATCCTTAGATAACATTTAAAAAATAGCCCAAATTGAGTTATCAGTATGTTTGCCTTTTATGTAATAAACATGGTGAAACATTTACCTCACACAGAATCATTTTTCGCATCTTACATGACTAAAACCCCTATCAGACTCAGAGCCACAGAATCTCTCTTATATCCTCCTCTCACCTCTTTCTTTTCTGTTTCTCTCTTTCTATCAACCATTGCCTCATTTCCAGGCAAGTCAATGTAAGAGGGGTTTAGCTAAAACAGTTATCTTACCGTAAAGTACATGTAACCATTGTATACGGACTATTTTTGGCTAACCCCATGACAGAATGCTATTGTATTTGTTTGTATAAAAAACTAATAAAATACTTTGAAATAAAAAAAATAGAGAATGTATTTTCAACCTCTCAATACGTAAATACAACAAAAAAATGAAAACACATCATGTCATTTTAGCCCTCGTGTACATACCAGTTGCTCCATTCTTTATCACCTCCTCATCCACTTTCTGGTCACATCATAACCTGTGAGGTGGCTCCGTACCCTGGAGACTCGGCCTTAGAGCTAGGTCATCATTGCGTGCCTCCTTCAGGTTAATGTTTGCGGCTTTGCTCGAGTTAACTTCAAATTATGTTATTACTGTTTAGACAGTTGTCTTTAGAATAATAAAGACATGTAATACAAATTTAAATTTACCCCAACCATATCATCCTCCCTAAACCATTTCAAGGGCCAAAACTCGGCCTACCCACAGGACCACACAGAGTCCATTTTCAAAAGCCAGACTAAGATGCACATGGATCACTGTATATCTTTTCAGACACTTCAGTCCATAGGATGCAACATCAGCTAAACTAAAAGGTCAAAAATCTACTATCACTGCATTACCAGCCCAAACTATTGGTTTTAAACTTTGCTAAGGCACACGCAATGTCTAAGGTGCTGCATTTCGACGATTTATGTTATATTTTATAAAAAGTGGTTTTAGAATCAAACATAAAGTCCTATACAAATAAAGAGAGTCTAATAAAAAATGAGCATTAAAATTTTGAAACTTTAATCCACACAAGCAATTGTTCTCGGCATCAAAATGTGTGGTAGATTCCTCAAACCTTAGGTACCAGAGATTGAATCCGACCCAAACTTCCAATAATGGGAAACTTAGCTGGGTGTCTGCCAATGCAGATATATGGGAACACTCTCTGATTATTCCAGGATTCCATCATATAATTTGCAGAGGGTTTACTGTTTAAATACCCTACATCACACAAACTTGACACTCTATGACAGGGCTCTTGTATTTCACCTTTCAAAATGTAGGAGGACTCTGTCATATTACATTTCTTCATTCTGAAAGCCACAGCAATTTTTCTTAATCTATTCCTGACCTGCACCGCCTGCTTGTTGCAATTGCAGTTGTAGGTTTTATTTGTAGACCAGGTAATTGCAAATCTGCAAATCCCCTTCTAATCTTATCGCCTGGTCCCTTGCGCTTTTTGCAATGCCAAACAATTTTTACTGACATTTACCCTCACATTTCTCCCAGCTTATATTATGCTTAGGACAATAACTCATTTCCATATAGGCTTTGAGAGTGGACATGGCGTTATAGGCTGTTATAAGCAGGGTCCAGGTTTGCCCACCAAAAGTGTTCCTAAAATTTACTAGTCCTCCTATAATCTCCACAATTTCTTTATGTAGATCTCAGTTCAGTTTTTTAATGCATTTCATTCCTAGATATTTGTACGAGGATACCACCTATACCATCATATTGCCCAATAACCACTTATATGGTTTTGAGTTTTTCCCAAAGGCAATTAATTTCGTTTTTTACAGATTAACCTTGAATTTGTTGGCCTTTTTCTGTGTTCACCTACTTGAGTGAGATCAAAAATGGCCAGTTCATCTGCCTAGAGGAGGCACGAATTGTGCCTGCCCTCAATTTTTGGCGAGTAGGAATTGGTGGGAGAAACTACTCTAGGGAGGTCTGCGAGAAACAAAGAAATCAACGTAGGGGCCAGGACACAGACCTACCTCAGCCCATTTTCGAAGGGTATTATTTTTGTCAAGGCCCCGTTTAAGTCAAACTCAACTTGAGCCCAATTCTGTGAGTGTATTGCTAATATGCTAGTGGAATTGTCAGTTGTTGTAGCTTCTTCCCCAGAGTATTCCAATCAACTAAATTGAAGGAAGACAAAACAATGAAACAGATTCGCTGTCATTTCCATCGCCTTTTACCCAGGGACCACAAGCTGAAACAGTAATCATCCATTGAATTCCCTTACTTGAAGCATCCTTGTTCCATTGTTCCATTAGGACAATATCATTGCACTCAATACAGTTCTTAAGAGAGATGGGAACTACCTTTGAGTTTTCCCAACCAACGTCAAGCAGGTTTATCAAGTGGAAATTACCTGGGACATCCATCTCCGTTTTTTATGTATAGGTTGGATTATTGCTCCCTTCCATCTTGACAGGAATATACCTGACGGTGTTGTAGATACAGAGATGTTTTGAAAAGAATGTTGGCCATCACAAAGGGTTGGACTTTATTGCAATTGTGAGGCGGTTATGCGGCACTGCTGCCTTGGTTAGATTTAGAGAGGATATCAAATTTACTAAAGTTTGAGTAGAAAGTAAATCCAAGGACTCTCCTCAAATTTAGAACAATTTCCTCCAGCATTTACCTCTCTTACTTTGTAAATATCACTTAGATAAGCAAGCCAAGCATTTTCTCGAGTACACCTTAACGGTGAATTCAATTCACTACACCCTCTCTGAACTAGCTTCCAAAATGTAATAATATTTTTATCCTAGAGGGTGCTGATCATAAGGTCCAAATTTGACTCATAATAAGCCTGCATCTCATCACTAATTAAGGTGTCATGCTCCTTTTTATGCAGTAGTAAGCTTCTGTTACATTAAGTGCCTCAAGAAGCGTCTCGCCCTCCCTACTTTCCTGAGCTTCTTCCTAGCGATCCAGCACTCCTTATCAAATTAGGGCTGGTTAGTGGTCCAACCGGGCTTATCCTTTTAGTCCTCATAATTGCACAATCTAACTATGGGGGTCAATCATTTGACTACCTCTGCAATAGTCTCATTCCAAAATTTTGAGGCACGGATCCCCCAAGCACCAAGTCATTGGACACTTGTTATTTTTGATAGTAGGGACATGTATCTTTTGTCTATTTTTGTAGTTAATCATTTTAGGAAGGATTCTTCCATTTGAATCACCTGCTCTGTTTGATGAGGAGCTACCAGTAAAGCCAATTGTATGCCGCAGTAGTCACTGCCCCTAATTTGTAGGAGCTCAAAGCTTGTACAGGTGTCAAAAACACATGTCTGTATATACATGTAATCAATTGGGCATGTCCGATTGCCATTCACAAATGTTTGCGTTGCCAGCAAATCCTCCCTAAACTGGATGTTTGGGCAGGCAAATCCTAACTCAAAAAGAGATTTTATTGGTTGAAGATCATACTTTGATTGGGTGCACTCTGTGAAAATCAAGTTGAGGACTCTATTGCTTTGTAACATGTCACTGCCACTGACCTCTACCTGGGCTAAGGCTAACCGATGATTGAAGCCCCCTAATAGGAGGATAGGCACCCCTCCCCCAGAACTCTGTCAGAGCTGTCAAGAATTTCTGGAATACCTGCCACATCTTTTTGCCCAGATTCATATTGGTTTACATAAAAGTTGATAATTATTTAGCTATTGAGCCGGTGTCACCCATTATATGTCTAGGAAGTCTGTGTAACTCTTACTCCTTTGCTGCATTTTGTTGATATAAATGTCATCAGCCCCCCATTTGTTCACCCTTATAAAAATTACTTAAACCCACTCAGATGAATTCGGTCACCATCCAACAAGGTCTACTGATGGCAAATTATGTCATTCTGCTACCAAACATTTGCAAGATCCATAGTTCTATTTAGGTTTCCTAACCCAAGAACATTCCAAGAAAACACACCCAAGATGGTAGGTGCTGTAACTACCTAATCCACCTTCCCCCAATGAGGAGGCACTCTCCCTATCATCGTTTAGATGCACAAATCTATTGCAAAGTGGGATTGGTCTATCTCTCCTTCTCTGATGTGGGCTGGAATATTTACCTCAATGGTACCACAATTATAACCCACCAAGCGGGAAAGGGACAGCAGTATCTCTGTGCCAATTACCATTTTTAGTTGATTCCAGAATGATTAGCCAATAGAGGATGCTATAATCTCAATGTCTCTACCTCTGTTACAGACACAATTCAAAGCTCCTCTTTGGCCTTCAATTTGATTTACAGAGGCAAAAGTAGATATTACTAATGCTCTCTTTTGTGGAAGTGTAGGTGAGCAGTTAGGTTTATCATAGGGTAGCTCTATGCATTTGTTGTATTTACAGAGGCAATAAATGAGACACACACTCAAATAATAAATCTGAGACCAAATTAGAAAAATAACACTTGTTTTTATATATGTTTTAAAACCAAGAACTTAATTCAAAGGTAAGTACTGTTTTAAAGATCAATATTCACAGGTAAGTAAAACGTTCAAACCTGTGCACTTTTACACAAGTGCAATCCTGAGAAAGAAAATGTCAAAAATGCATAAAGGTAGGTGCAGTCCATTTCAGGCATTCACCTTCATGATTCAGAGTTGTAGTGAGCCAAGGTCCAAAGGACTGCCAGCAGTTCTTCAGGAACCACTGGGGTTCTACCAGATGCAGGGTGCTGGTGAGTCTGGTCGATTGGGTGTTACGGTAAAATGGTGCCACCCAAAAACAGGCTTCACAGGAGGACCTCGCTGACACATTTGAGGGCTCCCACATGGGGTTTAGGTTACAAGGGGTCATGGAGCAAAGCGCGTCAGAACCCAGGCCAGGTGATTCGGGTGCAGAGTGGTTATGTCAGCTAGGCTGTGTGCACAAAGATGCACCTCGCAGTCAGGGACAAAAAGCAGGCAGGTGCCAAATCAAAGCAGCTGGGCCACTCTCAAAGTGGGTCTCAGTGATGCTGATGTCCCTCTACAGATCCTGGTGCAGTGAGAGTCCAGCATGGACTCTCGCTGTTCGTGTTTGATGCAGTGCGTCCGGCACCATGGGTGTTGTTGCTGGACAGCTCAAGTTGGTCCTGGTGTCTTCACACTTGGTGGGGGTGAACTTCCAGAAAACGAGTACCTTCTCCTCATCGTCTGCAATATCAGTCGGCCTTGGGGGCTGCAAGGGACTGGACTGGACTCTTCTTATCGGCACCTGCAGACCTCAGTGGAGTAGCTCCTCTATTCCAAGGAGAACTATAAGTGATTTTCAAAGGGCTGGCAGGCTACCCCGGGCTTTGGTAGTGTTCCCGCTTGCAGGGCGAGTCACTCTGTCGCGATTGTTGAGAGAGGGCTGAGGACAGAAGAATTTCCGCCAAAAGTTCTGCTGCCATTCTCTCTATGCAGTGACTTTCCTTCATCCGTCTACTGTTGATCCACCAAATCTGAGTTCTTAGGTGTAGATAATACTTCTCTCCTTATAAAATTACAGTGCAAAATGGCGCCCATTTCAAACTAATAAAACGTCTGCTTGGCAATGTAGTCTGTCATCGTTCAAACTCCTGATTATTATGGGAACTGCTGGCATCCTAGCTGGCAGCTATTCTGGAGCCCACTTGCACAGAACATAGACTGAGAGACTAGCGTATCGGTAAGAGGCTGACACCAGATATGAAGGGGTTTTTCTGGGTTACTACAGGGGCCAGGCATCATATGCCCCACTAAATGCCATTTACTCGATCTATGTCTAACATGGCTTTAGCCATCTTTGTTTCACATGGACTGCATCCTGATGATAAGTTAAATATACCAAATACTGGTGGCACTTTGAATACATCTGTGGTAGAAAACAAAGCAGCCACTACTGCACAGTAACCAGTGCAGATCTTTGTGATTTTGCACTATTAAGTAATTGGCATTACATATTAGATGCGATTACATACAGTTGAATTTAACTTATTCTATGCCACGATTCTAACCATCCCCTGGTTTGATTCCGTACAGGGAGAAAATAATTTTCCTAATGGATATCACATATATAACGTGTGGTTTAAACAAAAGTTGTTTTATGATAGTAGTGCTGTATGTGGCCTCAGGAACATATGATCTCCCGCACTGGTCTAGTCACACCATGCAGCAGGTAAGCTGTGGTGATAACCAAATAAAATTTGTATTTTGTATTTACTTCCTAGTCAATGTTTAACCTAACCCAGAAACCCATTACTCTTTATACTCCTTTTCAACTACAGGTTTGATCATTGAAGCAAATCAGAAAAACTAGGTAAATTATTCTTTAAGATGTGGTTAAACATCACAGGTTCCCCCAAAAATTTCTTATCATCACCATAGACAGAAGCCCTGCCACATTGATAATTGGAATATAAGGAGAGATAGAGGTTTGGTTCACATTTGTGAAGCACGCATGACACATGAGATAGGTGATGTATTCACAAAGGAACTCACACGAGACAGGTGTTCCATCGCCTTTTGTAAAGATTTTTGACAATAAAGCATGCCTTGATTCTCCTAATAATTGGCATGCCACAGATCCAAAATTGTGAGAATTTGTGATTAGATTCAGCTGAAGAAGAAAAGTTACATGGCCTGGGTCTCCATTATGGAAGGTTAATCAAGACAAACGTCAAGTGTGAGGGTGCTTTTAGAAATGTAAAATGTAAATAACATGTACTGTGACCCTCTATATATATATATATTGTGTCATAACATCATATAACAATGGTGGTATATGTATTATTTTAGCCCGATAAAGTCATAGAGATACTTCCCAGAGGTGACAAAACATGTGTTGGTTAAAAGAAGGTTTAACGGAGAAAATAATAAAACACCACAACACAAGACAAGACTAGAAATCTCTCAAGTTTATTCTACTAATTGTCTAGACGTTTTTGGTTCATTTAATTTGTGTGCGCTTCATGAGGGTACGCATTCTTAGATTTGGGGTTGCCACCTAAATACTCAATTTAGGGGTGTTTACAGAGAGTTACAAATAGTAGCCAATGGGCTACCAACCTTTATGGTACCAACACCATCTATATGACCACTTCATGTTGAAAATGAGCATAACCCTGACCCTAGAATGCTGACTCTGTAAAAAACAACATCAAGTAATCTGAAAAGTAGCATCCACAGCAGCTGGCCCACCCTAGGGGTGGTGCTAGCCAAATGTGGGCACACCACCTAATCTTACTAACTTTCCCGCCTTTCTTGCGGCCAAAAAGTGGGATCAAGACAGGAGGGTGAGCACCTTCATTATCTTCCCTAGTCCCTAGTTCGCATAACAAAGGTGGCACGTCCGTTGAAGCTTCCCATCCTGGAATGCCCATCCTGCTTGGAGGAGGTGTGAATACTTTTGCTCAGAGCAGGTTTGTTCCTGGCCTTTGAGAGTGAAGGGTCTCACCTGAGGAGGTCATAAAACCTGTCAATGGTGGTTGGCTGGTCGAGACCAGTCAGTCAACACACTTGTAGTCAGTAGGTTTTCAAGGGGCACCTCTGCTGTGCCCTCTAGATGCAATGATTAATAAATACAGCACTGGTATCAGTGCAGGTTTATTAAGACAAGGAGTTTGTTTCCAAACATTTTGGGATACACTGAAGCCATCATGAGGCTGGAGAATGATGGGTGTCCAGCACAAGTAGTCGTTATGGCTTCCCTGTGCACTTTTAATATCCTATCTGGGTGTTGATTCTGCTTTTTGGGTATATCCTTTGGTCAATGAAGAGGGCCCATCTCTTTACAGCAGGGCACAATTAATATAACTGTCTTTTCTCTTTCTCTCTGTCTCCGTTAAGTTTCTGGGCATCACCCTGGGCGAAAACATGTCCATGGAGGAGCACATCAACAACTCTACTAAAGGAGTGATCTGCACACTCAGGCATCTGAAGAAAGTAAAGCTATTTATCCCCCCAGACAATCTTAAGATGGGTGCGCCGTCTTTTGTTATCTCAAAACTTGCAGGAACTCCAGAATATCACTTGGGGCCCCTTAAAGCTGCACTCAACACAGCTGCAAGACTCATCACAGGTACTAAAAAGTGTGACCACATCTCTCCAGCCTTCATTATTTTTAAATGACTTACCATCAGAGGAAGATGTATTTTCAAGACAGCCTGTATCAACCACAAAGTGCTTCATACAAAACTCCACAAATACTTAGAAACCAGACTTTCAAGAGCTGGAAGGGCCCAAGCACTGAGAATCTCCAACCCACTTATTCTCAGTCTTCCCAACATTAAGAAGAAATTGTTTCAGGCTTGCACCTTCTAAGATATTCATCTGAAGATCTGTAACTTTCTACCCAAAGATCTCCGCTACAACTCCTCCGTCTCCTCCTTTAAACAGAATCTCAAATCTCTACTCCTCTCAACAGCTACATCAACATGTACACAAACTGTACACCTTTTTGTCCCCAAATGCATTTCTCCTCCATGTCCCATATGTAATACTGTGGGAATGCTTAACAATTTAGCAGCCCATTACGATGGCGGGTGGACATTTTAAAAATAAATTATAACAAGAAGTAAAACACAACTGTTGGATTATCTTTGTTTACAACTTGAGGAGCCTATTCATTAGGACTTAACATTGTGCCCAGGGGGACACACCCAGCTTTGGATGTGCAGTTATTTCAGAGCAGACAATGTCCGCCCGCCAACATAATGGTAAACGGGACCGTTCGCAAGAGGTGTGGCGATCCTGCTGTGTCTATTAGGATGCGACCGCCACCATGGCGGTCACATCCTGTATATTTAACATTGTGGTGGGTGGTGCTGTATTCAGCACCCGCCACAATGTTAAAAAGACATGTTGTGCATTTGCACGCACAACGTGACAGGCACAGCGCGGTGCCTGCCACCTTGTGCATGCAAATGTCATGGGTACCAGGGGTACCCCCCAAGTGCAGCCATCCACCCCCAAGCCCCTGGGGACCCGTAAAAGACCCCCCAGGGAAAGACCGCATGCCTTTCCATGGCAGAGTCTCCGCCATGGAAAAGCAAGACACCGCCATTATCATGATATGGATGGCGGTGCCTACAAGGCACTGGCACAATATTGCAGGCATATTCCACCCAGTAGGAAATCGAATGGACTGCCTACCAGTGGAAAACTGATGGATGTATGCCTGGGTCCCCACCGCCATCATAATATGGCGGGGGGAAATGTTAGACGGCGGCCGAGTATGGCAGGCGGATCCCCACTGCCATATGGGTGGTGGCGATCCGCCCACCATCCTAATGGGCCCCTAAGTGCCGTACTGTCTTCTGACTTTCAAACTACGAATTCCCTCATGCACCTCTTGTAAATGTATGTATGAATTCTCATAACTTGTTAAGCACTCTGATACCCTCTGGTGCAGCTAATGCTATATAAAACTCAAAAATAAATAAACAATTCAAATATGAGTTTCAGAACTTTATGAATTGCAGAGGCATCACTAGATCAGCAGGCAGGGAGTTACAGAAATTAGAAAAGGGCAGTAAGGTTCTGATTACTTATTTAACACAAAATAATCATGTAGTTGCTGCAACTAATAGGCCGGAGGAAGAGCATACATGTTTACATTACTATGGTCTTTGGGTAGCAATGAAAGATATTCTGGCACAAATTGATCCACAATCTGATAGTGGCAATACATATAATCACCCAACTACTTAGGCTAGATCATAGGCTAGCATAGAGAAAGAGTGATAAGAAATGGAATGAAACTGCAGCAATCTATAAATCTAGAGAGCAAGACCCTCCTCACACAGAAGTTATCCTAAGGAAGCAGGTAGCATAGGAGGTCAATTACCGAAAGATAAATAAAAATTCTAAAGGAAAAACGGTCCATGCTTATAAAATGCTTCAAAAAGGGGCCATTTCATCAACAATTGTCCATCTTGTCCCCAAAAATTTAAAGGTGGGAAATCTGGGAATATAAAATGCTTGAGTCAGTAGCAAGTTTGAAGCTCAACTTCAGTGCCTTCTGAGCATATGATAGTAAATGCCTTGCAGAGTTCAGTGACTTAACTTAGCTGCTAGACTTAAATTTCTTGGGGACTTGTGTCATGGTAAATTCAATCATGGATTTTGGGGCTACCTACTAGAAAGAAAGTAAAACTAGAAACAGTAAGAGAGGTGAATGGAACAGCGTTAACATCAGGTCCTATCATAAAATAAACCTTTGCTGTATTATTTTCCTGTGTAAGAGGTGAAACTTTTCAACAGGGATAATTTCTGTTTGATATTCCTGATGCACCTCATTTTAGATTTATATTAGGAATGGCTTGGTTGACTTTGCACAACCCGACTATAGATTAGGAATCACATAATTTTCTATTTTCATCAAACATTTGTAAAGAAACTTGTTTGAAATATAACTCCAACGTTGTTTCAGAAAACCCACCCAATTGCATACCCCATTCAACTGCAAAAGACACTGTTTTATCACCAGTTTATCAGGGGATTTGAACAAGAGTAATCAAGCACATGTCCACTCCTGATTTTGATTTCTCACAGCGTCATGCTTGTTGTTTGAAGGTTAAAAACCCCGGGCTTTGGAGGTAGCTGGCTGCTCTGATGTGCGGTATCTTAAATAAAAGATCAAATCCTAGTTCCATTCACACCTATGCATCCTTCTCTCCCCACGTTGCTAGAAGAAGTGGAAGTCTCTCTCAGTATAGCGGTAAGACTTGAGTGTTCTAAGTGTGAATGAGATGATGGTTCAATTACCACTTCTGTGTGAAACCAAGTTATAAAAATGTGTAAACATACACTTAACCAACCAACAGATTGTTCTCAGTGGTTTCAATTCTTTCACTATACCAGTATCAAAACTCCTACTGCAGGAGTTCTTAAACAGCATAAACAACTGCAATTGTTTATATATAGTAACAGTTTGTCTACAATGATATTGTCTCTTATCAACGTCTTGAAGGTAACAAGGATGCACAAGGTAAAATTACAATAACACTCATTTCTCTTCAACTGTTCCTTTGCTGATTTAAATCATCTCGGGGCGAAGAACGCAGTTAATATCAAGGTAATTGTAAATAGATTTGCTAGCATGTTACTGCCCTTGGATGATTCAAGCAGAGTTGTCTAAATTCCTTTGTTTCTTCCCCAAAACGCATCCCTTGTCGAGGTCAAAAGGTTGAAGTACACTAGAAGGAAGACTGCTGAAAAGAAGACTATTGATAGGTTCCAGCATCAGGTGAGTCTCCAAGTAGTAAACTCACAGCTGCAGTTGGGCGCAGCTTAAATGGAAGGCTGAACCAAAGCTGGCTCACTCATCTTGTGGCATTTAGCCAAATCTCGTTGGAACGAGGCATTAGTGTCTGTCCACCTTTCACTGCAATCACCAGATGACTGTAAGCATTGCTAACCCCTTGGAGTTGTCCAGAATATTTGTGACTGATATTTTTGGGGAAATCCGTAAGCACTGCAATTAGCGCCAATCCACCACTCAAGTCTTGTGTGAGGTCTTACACAGTGCTCTCGTTAATTAACCAATTCTGCAGTGGGTCCTATTGATGTTATTTTCTGGCAATCCCAACACTGCTAACATCTACCCAAAATCGGACAGTAGAGGAGCTTATAATTTGCTAGCCATTAGGGTTAATTGAGTGGAAGACTATTTTCGGAAGCATCCTTCTTTATTCGAGTATTGTGTAATGCCTTTTGTTCTCTGCAATGCACCAGTTGTGTTCCAATTCTCCTTTTTTTATGATGTGTGCTATGAGAGTACCTAGATCCATTTGCCATTGTGTATACAGATAATAAACAGTGTTTTGGGAATCAGTAGAATAACACATTTGTCATGTCAAAATCATACTTACTGGACTTAAACAAATTGTGATTTCCGTGTGACTGAGTTTGAGTTTTTAAGATCTGTGTTGTAACCAAGTGGTATGACCATAGCAAAGAGAAAGATCAAAGCAGTTGAGGAATGACCAACTCCACAAAATGACTGGGGCATTAACAAATTCTTATAGTTTTAACATTTTTATTGTAGAGTAATTGAAATGTTTCAGTTACAGTGATTCCAATAAACAAAATGGTATGGAAGAATATGCCTTTCCATAGGTCAAAAGAAGTAGGCAAGGCATGTAACACATTGAAGAAACCTTATGTTGCATCCACCATTTTGTTTTTTTCAGAGTCTGAAAAGCCCTTCATAGTGGAAGCAGATGTTTCAAAGGAAGCAAGGAGGGTGTTTTATCTCAGAGAAATGCACAATTAGATATTCTGACTAAAGCCTTCCCACATGTTGTCTCTGCCACAACTTTGGAAGCAGAAATCCAATGGGTACACGGCGGCCCATTTAAATTAAACCCCAGTTAGAAGAAACCCAGGAAAATTGTAGTGAATATACAAACCTACATCCTCAAGGAAAAACCTTTGGGGGCTGCCCTGAAACAAAAAAACTATCCATGCCCAGGACCTATTGTTCAAAATATGGTCTGATATTTCTCGGGTGACAGAAGACAGAATGTGGGAGATTGGCAAGCGGATAGACCCTCTGAAAGAAATGGGCACCCAAGTTCAGCTGAGGTTTCCTGCATTCCTTAACACCATCCGTGCGGCACATTTTCCCGCGGTGCGCTGCACTTTTAAAAAACCCGCGGTTCATGACGACCTCAGCTCATCAAGAGCGTTCGAGAGGTGTACCTCATGACGAGCTGAGCTCGTCATGAGCGTCGAAGGGGTTAAAGTGATGTGGGCCAATAAAATGTATAATTTTCAATCGCCAGACAAAGAAGATAGTTTTCTGGCCCTCAATAAAGCCAGCAAATAGTTAGGGTACCCATAATTTTCTCTGTGGTGAGAGCTAGCTTTATGCGGGAATTTTTGTTGGTTGGTGGACAGCACCTCAAATTGGCATCAGCCAATAGGTAGTAAGGGAGGGTTCCTGGGGGGAAGAGGGGATGTGGGGGTTAGCATGAGTGGTGGGGAGCATAGGGGTAAAAAGAAAATAAATGAAAATTGTCCTCATTTAGAGTAATTGGTGTTAAAAGATGCGGCCTGATCTCGAATACTGATGATGGGGAATAAGGGAGACCACCTGGAGGAGAATTCCTGGAGATATTGTGTTGGAATGTGAATGTCTTCAGGGTTAAAAGGAGACAGCGTTTGGTCCATCAATATTTGAAAGAAAGCCCTGCTAGGGTTCTCCTGCTCCAAGAGGCACACATTCTACGGATCGAATGTCTAGCATTCTTTAACAGGCAAAGATGGGTAGACAAGGTTATAGCCACAGACCAACAATATTGTTCTAAGGGTGTTGCCATACTAATTAAAGCAAACTCTGGACTAGAACTACGTGAATGGCAGGCAGATGAAAGTGGGCTGTCCTACTCTACACACTCTGGCCAACTATTATGGCCCGAATGAAGATGATACCACACCCCTGAATAGTCTTTATTCCACTTTGATTGACTTTGAAGCCCATTTGATAATTGGAGGGGATTTGAATATCATTTTAAATAATAAACTAGATAGATCTTCGCCTCATACCCAAATTACTTCACCGTGAGTTAAAGCTTACCTCCTTGCTATTTTTGATAACTTAAATCTATGTGATGTATGGCGAAAGAAAAATGGTGACTCTAGAGATTACACCTTTCTCAGCAAAAAGAATAGTCACTATTCTAGGATTGACTATATGTTTATTGAGCTCCCAGAAGTGCGAAAGGTTAAAAAATGGATTATTTACCCATCCACTTATCAGATCATGAAGCAATAGGATTAAAAATCGAACTCCCTTCAGGATTCTCCCCTAGAAGGTGGACCTTGAATAGAAGGTTACTTCTAAAAGCAGATAGTATGAGTAAGATGAAAAGGGATACAGCTGATGTTTTAGCAGAATGTTAGCATCTGGTCCACGGCACATCGTCTGGGATGCTTTTACGACCTGCTTAGGAGGGACTTTGAAGTGTGCCACGGCAGTCTCAGTTAGATTAAAAAATAGAAAAATTGCCTCACTCGAATAGTGGCTAACAACAGAAGAAGCAAATGTAAAGTCCAGGCTTCTCCAGGGAGCGGACAAAGTGTTTTTAGAGGGGAGAGTTGAGGATCTGCAATGGGAATTTAGACTCATGATGGAAGGATCATGCTACAGAAATGGGAGGTTAGCAAAATGAGAGACTAAAATCTGTATTTGTAAAGCGCAAACTACTCACCCTTACGGGTCTCAAGTTGCAGGGGGCCGTCGTGGACATTAAGTGAGCTATTGCCCAGAGTCACATGGTGCTGAGCTAAGCTGCCGCCGGAGCCGGGGATCGAATCGTGAACCCTGTGCTCCAAAGTCAGCTGCCCTCCAGAGACTTTGGTCAGGGGAAAAATGTGGGAAATTGTTAGCATTGAAAAGTAGAATTGATAGGTCTCATAATTACATCAGATCAAATTGGAAAATGGGAACAAGTATGTTGAGGATAAAGTAGGTACTGAGTTGGCTTTTACTAAATGTTTTCAGGACCTGTGTCAGGAGGATTTAGCAGTAGACAAGGTCGCTCTGGACCAATGGCCTTTAAAAAAAGCTCTAAAGGCTGAGCACCAAGAGTTTACTATCTCTTAATCAGGATATATATATCAGGGAATGAAATTCGGACGTCTATCAATAAAATTAAGAAAGGGAAAGCAGCAGGTCCGGACTTGATCCCTAACGATATCTATGTTTTATTGCCAGAAGAAATGATCCCTATTTGGATAAAATTGTTCAATTAAATATTGTGGGGCATCTCCCCACTATCGGATTCTTGGAACAAGGCTGCTTTTACAATAATCCTAAAGCCTGGGAAAGACCCCACACAATGTCAGTCCTATCGCCCAATATCACTATTTAACTGTGATTATAAAATCTTCACTGGGTTATTAACTGCTCGACTAAGTAAAATTGTGGGGCTGATAATTCATGAAGACCAGATGGGCTTCCTCCCGGGGAGGCAGATGAAAGACCTAGTACACACTTTCATTGGCTCAATGGACCGTTCCCCGACACACAGGGCTCCACTATCGGTAATTACCCTAGATGCAGCAAAAGCCTTCGATCAGGTCAATTGGTATTATCTGGGTAGAACATTGAAGCCAAGTTCTTTAAAAAAAATTATAACGCTCCCCGAGCCCAAATTGTAGTAAATGGTAACCTTACAGCCCCAGTACAAATAGGGGGAGGCACCAGACAAGGGTGTCCGTTATCTTTTATTCTCTTTGACCTATATATTAAGCCCCTGGCCCAAAGTTTAAGGCAAAATAAGGACATACCTCCCCTTATGACAGATGGCTTCTCTAGGAAGCTAGCTCTATCTGCTGATGACCTGTTTATGTTTACGACTAATGCTAATCATGCCCTCCCAGAATTAGTCACTGAAGTAAAGTAATTTTGGAAAATGTCTGGATATGAGGTTAACAGCGACAAGACAGAAGTTATGGCCTGCAATTTGGAATCTCTGGGGGTCAGGCTGTCAAAGGTGACAAGATACTAAGGCGTATTTATAGCACAAAATGTAAAAGAAATTCCTAAAGTAAACTTACCGAGAGTCTCAATGGAAGTTAACATGTTGTTAAAAAGATGGCAGAGTCTACCTCTCAAACAGTATGGGTGGACAAATTTGGTTAAAATGTGTGTCTTGCACAAGTTTGCTTATCTGTTTAACAATATACCCTTAGTGTTTGTAAGAGTCAACTTGTTAAAATTCAGGGAAGAATCTCTGCATTTCTATGGGCTGGCAAGGGGATCAGGATATCCAGGAAAAAGCTAAGACATAAGCTCTCACACAGCGGATTGGGTCTTACAGTTCACCAACTATACTGTTGGGCAATTAAAGAACTGTAGGATGCTTCTCCTTAGGTCAGACGGCACTTTGGTCGGTCGCATGTTTAAGGCTATGTTGGCGGACAGTCCAAATTAGGTTTTTATGTACAAATATGGTGCCTCCAAATTCTTTAAAAAAGTTTGTCTGAAGGTCTTATATGCTGCTGCAAAACTATGGTTTGATTGCCGTTCATGTTTTTGCATACCCTATTACAGCAAATGCCCTAGCAAAATCATTGAAATTAGCGGGTGTCACATGATGGGGGGACATAGTGGGAGAGAATAGCTGTTTCCTTTGGGATATCTGGAGAAACATGACCAATGACACGCTATCCACTTTGAAATATTTTCAAATCTCAACATGGTCTAGGAACCAGCAGTGGCACTCTCCCTCTGATAACTCAATTGAGGAAGACCTACAAGACTCAAATCCAAGGAAAAAGTAAGTATCACTTTGGTTCAAATATTTACTTACTGCATCGGAAAGAAAGATGAACCACCCTCATCTGGTCCGAGAGAATTGCTTGCCTGACGAGGAGCTGAAAACTTTATGGCAAGTATCTCTAGACATGCTTTTCCCACTGACTAAATCTGACGAACTAAGGTGAAACTACTTTTTTACACTTTCAAGGATCTATTGGTCCCAACTCAAGCTCTCCAAAATTAGAGGTAGTGGGGAAGACAGATGTGCAAGATGCGGTGCCCAGGAGGCAGACGATAACCACATGTTTACCACCTGTCCGCAGCCGAAAGAGTTTTGGGATAATGTGGATAAGACCTTGTCAGATGCATTGGGCAAAGAAGTTCAGGTAAGCCCTTCTTTAATCCTGTTTGGTATTGTGCTTCCTCCTGTGGGCACGGATGGCTTTTCGGGATTACAGAGCAAACTTGTTTTTTACCTGATTCTTTTAGCAAGAAGAGAACTATGTAAGAATTGGCACCTGGCGGTCCCCCTAACATGGAGCGGCTGGTGGAACTCTGTGAGATTCTTTAGAGACTTGGATCAAAAGGTTAATTGTCTCAAAAAAATAACAGAGCTTGGGCTATTTTGGAGATTATCTGACTCTGAACAGTAGGTTGTAGCTAGAAAATCGTGTCCAATAATTACACCTCTTGCTCAGCTCATGATGTACAGTGCGGGCTGGGTCTCGTAAGAACATCAGCTGAGATCACACTCCAAGATATAAGCAATTGGGATGGTTAAGACCGAGGGGATGCTTATTTCATTGAGGTTATATGAGAACTATAAAATAAAAAAAATAACAAACTAAAAAAATATTAAAAGTGCAGAATGGAATTATACAATTTTGGAGAAAGAACTGTTGGAGTTCTAATACCTTGTAAGGAATGAAGGCAATATCTATTACGTGCTATGTTTCTAATCACAGTTTTCAGACCATTGAAACCTCTTGTTAATAAAAAAAATGCTTGAGCAGGTGCACCTCTCTAACTAAAGTGAGTGTGATTTTGTGTAGAGATTGATTTTATTATAACATTTCAATCAGATACTAATAATCAGAAGGCCAATTATTTTTCCAGCTGCCAGGAAATTGACCATAAACCTGTTGCAAATCCATTTATAATTCCCAGTAATCAAGTGGTGGGGTCCAATATGACTTCCACCTTCTTTGAAGATGTAAAAATGTATCTTCTTTCTATGAAACAATTAACCTGGTCAGCAATGGAATATCTTAGAACTATTAAGGAAGGTCTTTCATTTAGAGGATCTGCATTTTATCTGCCAACAACCAAACTACAGATCCAAGCAATAAAGTGGTGTAAGGATATACTCATATTGGGACACCCAAGTAGATCCAAGTCCATTGAGTTAGTTATTAGTTATTTTTGGTGGCCTAGTTTGATTTCAGTTGTTGTTTGATGTGTTTCCAATTTTGATGTTGAGTTACAAATCAAGGCTGATCAGTGCAAACCTAAGGGGTCGTTCCAACCACTTCCTACTCCATCCCAAGGGAAGGACGCGATTCCTATAGATTTTATCCCAGAGCTTCCAGTGCAGCATGGTTTTACTACTATATTAGTTGTGGAAGATAGATTATTATCGAGGTACCACAGTAAGACTCAGTGGTGCCTATTGTTCAGTAGAAAGTGACGCTTTCATTCCATCTGGTACAAAAGACAAAGTGGTAAAAATGAATTACGTTTTTAAAAAGATTGCTGGATAAAAGAGACAACCAGGTTCTATATATATTCCAAAAGACAAGGTATGGATATTTACATAAAAAATGGAAATGTAAACATCGCTACAGATTTAACTGAAAATGTGTTGCAACATTTGGTGTTCTTCAATAAATAACCACTATCAGTTTTTGATTGAATTTAACCAACATCTTGAGAGGTCACTCAGTTTTCCACACATCACTAATGAAACCTGCAGTGCAGAAAGCTTGGGCTTCATTCCAGTCAACCTACTGTTTGTCTGTTGTGCTAAACCAAGGAAGGACCACCCTTATGCAGTTTTGGTCATACTATAACAGAAAAACTCCAGTACAAACTGCCAAGCCAAGTCTTCTCTAAATGGTAAACTAGCAACCACTGACCAGTTTCTTCCTATTAAGCCTCATCGTTGTGATGTATCTTGATTCCAAGGGCACAGTATGCATGGGATATTTGTGGGCATAGCCGATGAACTTAGGGTGGTGTCACACTGTGGAAAACAAAGTGATCGTTGAATTGCTTGAATTAACCTAATTCACTAACTATTCCTCTGGGCCACACACCTGTCTATCTTTTTTGCCCACCGTGCCACCTCTGAAACCAACCATATGCAAATCAGCCTTTATCTTGCTGGTGCGGGACCCCCAATACCTTTCTAATCTACAGCATTTCTTGCTCAATATGGCCCCACTACAATAAAACATTTCTCTGTAAAGCTCTCTGCTACCCCCTAAGGTTACTCCTGTGCAATATCAAATGCCTAAAATGTCGGAAAAACTAATTTGTCCTTTCCCCTTCAAGACAGTAGCACCACTCACATATTTGTGTACTCATCGCACTTAGGGCATCCCACTGAGGAAAGCTAAAAGGAGATAGGCTGAATGCAAATATGAATGGCAGCCACTGGCAATTACTCTGGAGTGTATTCATTTCATTGTTTTTTTGCCCACTGTGCAAATTCACACGAGGCACACTCATGCAAATAAGGCTTGGACCATGTCCCCTAGAACAGTCTATTCCAAACTGCAAGTCCAAGTCCTGTCTTTTTATGTGTAAATGGACTTCCATAGGTCAACTACTCAATTTCAGATGAACTTCCAAATGTATAACATGCAATTTCACTTCCAGCTAGAAAAACAATTAAATTATGAGTCCAACATCAACCCTTTCCTGGACAAAAAACAAGTTGGTTGAAGGTGAGATTCCTTTGCATGTCCATGAACCAGTATTAAGGAGAGTTACTCATAATGTAAGAACCTGCAGAAGTGGCCCATGCAGGTAAGAGCATTGGTGTAAAGATATCATGAGGCAATAAAGTCTTTAAACTATAAATAAGTTGACGTCTAACAGAAGAATGCCATAAATGCAGTTTAACATCTATCGGTAAATTGTACCACGAGCGATGCACTTTTGAAGAGAAACATTCTCTTCAAAAGTGCGCGCTGTGGAATATAGAACATAACAGTATAACAACACAGAGCGCGCCTGAGCGTGCGGTAAATATAAATAAATAACACTTACTTGTACTCTACATCTGGGGCAGTGGGGCCGGGTGAGGGGTTTCAACAGACGACAACATAGGAAAATTATGTATTAATTTAATTTTCACTATTACCTGCACTGGCCGCGGCTGAGAACCTGATCTTACATTGTTTACAGTTGCAAGATCTAGGAGCACTTCCTACAACTGAACGAAATCAGGAACCTAGGTAAAATTCTTGATGTGACCCTTTAGTTCACCCCCAATCTAACCACAGATCAAAGATTCCACTTTGAACATTTGCAAGTGATATCAAGCGTTGGCAAAACCTATATCTTTGTACCTGCTTATTACAGACATGACTAACTGGCTTTGCAAAGCCCTATTAGTTTGAGTTTTGGACATAGTGGACGACTCCTATTTCATACTTAAGAATGTTCACCCCAAGTGTAATAAACACAGATCCTATTAGTTCATTTCTGAACTTTTCACTTACCTGAGTGACAATGATGTAATTACTGTGACCATTTAGACTGAATATCTCTCTACAATGTCTATACTAACGTAAAGCTGCAGACTTCTAATAGCTTCAAAACAACTCCTTTAATCTAAAAATGTTTCTCTTCACTTACAACAGAAGAATAATACATTGAAAACAATTGATGAAACAGATGCAAAAGGTGTCAACCTCTGTACTCCTGAACTACGGATTAGGATTGATTTAAAACTGTCTCTGAAAATTGCAAATAACAGGGCAAATATACAAATGAACTTTCTTGCAACCTTTGGATGTATGGCTGTTATCTGAAGATGTGAGCTTATTTAAACATTTCAGCAGTTTTTAGTTTCTGAGGAAAGCTTTAGTAAGCTCTTTGTAAGCTTCTTAAAAAAAGGCTCAGGCATATCTGCATCATAATGTCATATTGTCTGTGTTTTCGCACTGTATTTCCTTGCCTAAAATTGGTGGTGCCTTGCATATTAAATAATCAGTTACTTATAACTCTCATCTACATTGCTTTCACTATCTGTCCATTCATCGTCACCCAGGAAAGCTTCTTGAAATGGCCACCTCTAGTTATTCCCAATAATATGCAGAGTCATACTATTTATGCAACACATTAAAAGATGAGCTCCATTGTGTCACTATCACATTATTTGGATTTCATGCAACATATTTCTAAGCGTTACCTTCCCTTTCATTTTTATGTTAAAATTCAATTAAAAAATATATTTATTTCGGTTCAATTAAAACCATAAAAGATACATAGTAATTAATCTCATACAGAAGTGAAAAACATTCACATTCAAACTAGTTAAATGGAATTAATACAACTTAGCTTTCAAATGGTAGCACTTGATCAGGGAGAGGAGCAAATGTAAAATAGACAAATGACCAAAGCCCAATAAAATATATAATATTCTAAATACATTAAAAGACTAGGCATTATTTATTTTGTAAAATCATTTGTATAGAGTCCTCCATTGTTTGTACCTTTCAATGCAATTCCATACAAAGATCTTTAAAAAAAAATGCAGGTCCTTTTTCAGTGGAAATAGTAAAGCCACAAGGCTTACCTTAGCATTAAATCATAAAGTGCGTGTGCTTAGCTTACTTAACACTTTTGGCCACAGTGGCTGGCGCATCCTAATATCCCCCACAGGACCCCCGCCCTTATGGCGGCCGGTCCCAATACCCGATAGGCTGGTGGGCGGACTAAGTCTGCTCGCCATCCTAATGACCCCCCTAGTATTCATATATTTATACAAATGTGTTTAATCCATCTCTTCCTGGGTATGCCATATGCGGAACAGAAGAATAGTACAGGTAAATCATTTTCTTTAGTCTCAGTTTGGACTAAACACAGTGCTCATTGTAATTTTCTCCGTAATTGTTAGCCCATTTTGATGTGTTCACATTGATTTGCAACACACCATATCTAAATTTCATATATAATGATTTGGCTAACTGTGGGCGGACTTCATCCAGGAAAGGCTCAAAGCTTGCTACTTCTTTAAAAAAAAAAGGAACTTGGTGGTCAATATACCAGTATCCGAATTATGTCACACATTATTTTGAATGTAAGCCCAGAAAGTAGATTTTAACAATTTCTTGGAAAGTAATGTCAACTGAGTTGGTTCTTCCCAAAAATGTAATAGACCTAATTTCCCAAACCAGGAAGAAACATGCTTAGGCCACAGGATACTCCTAATCTGGTCAATTCTTAGGTTCTCCTCTTGGCCCTCCTTGTGGTGGGCAAGTTCTGTTGTAGACCAGAGTCGCACCCAAAATAATAAAGGTGTTATTATTGCATGGTGGTCTGTACGTTTGACATTTAGGTCCATAACAATGGGAATTAAGGGTGTTTGTACTGGTAGACATAATCATTTTCTAAAAAATTTATTTTCTCATAATTCAAAGCTCTTTTTACAATAGGGCCCCGACATTTCAGCCCCATTAAGGGAGGCAGATTGCGCTCTTTGCTTGAATACCTCCAAGGCGGGGGACACCGCTTTGGAGATGCTACTCCTATGTCTCTTTATTATCGGTAATGAATTTTGGAGCAGGGTAATCTTGTTTTTCTCCAATTGTGGTTTCCAAAATAATTTTGTATCGAGGGTTATACCTAGGTAATTAAAATGTTGCACGCACTCTAACTTTTGATTTTAAAGCACTAAATTCTCTTTAAAAGATGTGGGTTTATTGCCATGTACTTGGTTTTGCTGGACTTTATTTCAAGGCCCTTCATATTACAATATGTATAAAAAGAATCCATTAAGCATTGTAATCCTTTGGGGGTTTGTGATATCAATATGGTGTCGTCGGCAAATAAAAGAGCTGGCACAGGTTCCCCCCCTAGTTAAGGCGAATCGTGTATGCACCCAAGTAAGTATTCTGGAATGTCATTGACCTATAATGAAAATAAGGTAGACGCCAGTACACACCCCTGTCGTATGCCCCTTTTTACAGGGATTGCCTTGGTGAGTTCATCCCTCGGGCCCCATCTTACTTTTGCAAAATTGTCTTTGTGTAATCTTATTATTTGCACGAGTAATTCGTCTGCCACCCCTCTGCATTTTAATGATTTCCAAAGTAAATTTCGAGGTATAAGGTCGAATGCGGCCTTTAAATCTACAAAAGCTATGTACAAGTGGCCCTTTTTTTAATTAAATATTTCCAGCATAAGCATTTAAATCTAAAAACCTGATCAATTGTACTGGTTTTAATCCTAAATGCTGCCTGGAATGTTGAGAGCACACTGTGCTCTTCAAGCCAATCGTTCACTTTGGTTAAAATGTGCCTGGCAAACTATTTTATGTAAAATGTCGATTAAACTAATTAGTTGATAGTTTGCAAGGTTATAATGGTTACCTTTCTTAAAAATCATAGTAAATTCTGCCCCCTTCCAAGATTCAGGGATTGGTGCACCTGAGGCTATTGTGTTACATAAAAAGTTTATATACGGGCCCCAAACACTGCTATCATGCCTCAGCAAGCCTCCCGGTATTTTATCAGGGCCAAGCTCTTTCCCCGTCTTTACTGCATCGATTGCCACCAGTGTTTCTTACAGGCTAAAATTTAGATAATTTACATCAGGATTAGTTAAAAATCTACAATGGTATGTATTTTTTCAGTTGTATTTACCACATAAAGGTGGGAAAAGTGGTAGACCCAAGTAAAAGGTCCTTAGTATCTCTTCCTGCTTTGTTGCCTATTGCTATCTATCACCAAAAGCCTACTTGCTCTTTGGACTTAGCTGCACTAATTAAGTCTGTCCAAATTTTTATTGTATGGGCAAGATGTCTCTTATATTTAACTCTTTTCTCCCTTGCAACCGTTATATTGTTATTCTTTATTGCCAATATGAGCTCAGCTTTTGCTTCACGGCACTCCTTGTTGTTCCAGGGATTTGCTCCTAAACTTGAATCATTCCTTCTCCCACTACCCTCCTTGGGAGTTCTGCTTACAATGGTGCTAATGCTTCTAACAGTGCGTGGTGTACGACCAGTATTGGAAACTCAACTACTGGTAAATCTATATAAGGGGAAATGACATCTACAAAAGTATTATAAATCTGCGTCATAGATTGGTCATTTCCTACTATGTGTGATCATTTTAGAGCTCGACGGTTATTACTCACAAGGATTTCATCCATGATGGTATTATTTCCTCCACTACTCAAGGTGGTTGGTAAAAAAGGGTGAGTTGCTAATGACAAGTGTAGGGGAAGATGATCACTGTCGGTTCTGGTATCTATTATTAGGTTGTGTACATTAGGCCAGAACTCAATTGATACCAATATGTAATCTATACTGCTCTGACAGCTACCTCTACAGAATATGGAAGCATTTGGACTGTCAGAGGGTAAGCAACCATTACAAGCTCTAAGTCCATGCCCTGATGTTAGTTTCATTATTTGGGCAACAGCTACAGTGCAAGGCACTATCAGGCTGCTTTCTAGAGCGGGGATATTATTGGCTATGTCTTCTTCTGCAAAGAGGTTGTTAAAGCCCACCACTGGCTTGAATTTACAATTTAGATCACCCCCTACAATTACCATTTCCCTCGGCTCAATTGAGTTTAAAAAAAGGTCAAGCTGCTCTATTACTAGAGATTATTTCATAGCTGGGCTCGGTCTATTATAAATGTTGATTAAGTATATTTCCTTTTTATCCCATGTACTAATTTTCACACCAACCATGTCCTGAGAAGGTATGTACAACTGGGTTATGTTGATTTCAAGAGTAATTCTAATCCATATAACAAGACTCCCCCGAAGGCCTGCCTTTCACCGATGGTATGGTGTTAACACTAAGTGAGTCTTAGATTGTCCGCCCGCCATACCCCTGAGAATCGGCACCGCCCACAATGCTGGTGGCGGTCCCGCACCCTCTATTAGGATGCGCCTGCCACACTGACGGGCGCATCGCGTATTTGAAACATTGCGGCAGGCGGTGCTGAAAGCACCGCCTGCCGCAATGCCAAAAAGGCAGGTTGTGCCTTTCAATGCAAAACTTGACAGGCACCGGGCGGTGCCTGCCACGTTGTACATTGAAATGCAGGGGGGTACCATAGGTAGCCCCCATGTGCACCCCCCAACCCCAGAGTCCCTGGGAGCATGCAACGAGCCCCCGCAAGTAAATTCTGCATGCCTTTCCGAGTCAGCAATGCCCTCCACGGAAAGGCATGTTTCCGCCACCATTGTAATATGGCTGGCAGTGTCTGACAGACTTTGCCACCATATTGAACTATTTTCCTCCCGGTCGACTTGTCGACCGGACGGAAAAGAGGCAGACGGTCTTTCCTTCCTCCACAGATCCCCCAGCTATCGTAATATGGCGGGGGTCTCTGCTGCCTGGATGGCGGGCTAATCGCCCCCGCCGGGCCGATGATTACTACCGCCGGCCAGGCAGGGGCGATCCGCCCACCATCCTAATGGGGCCCTCAATGTCCTAAACCTAATCCCGTGAGGGGTTTCTAGTGCCCAGGTCTCTTGCAGGAGGCATATGTCACTTTTTTTTATGTACTCCAGCCATTCAGCATCCCTAAGATTCCTATTGAATACGAAGTGAGTCGTATTTCCGACTGCTTATTTACTCCTGTGTCCAGGTTTAAACAAATGTCCCTTTTGAGCTGGGTTATATTTGACATATGGGTCTTAGTCATCAAAACAGGAGAGAACTCTACAAGATTGTGTGGGAGAGCATTTAGCCCAACTGCCCCCAGTTGTTCATTGGGCTCTGAAATCACGCCGGCGTTTGAAACGCCCTGGAATTTGACTAAGCCCTGTTTACTTGAAGAACATGCCTGGTCCATACTGCAATTAGCGTGGATGATAGCAGACGGGTGTATTTTGTGTTCTACAGGAGTTGGTTGTCAGTCCAAAGATAATGCCTGGAACCTATTTGAAAAAGATATCGAGGCACCATCAAAGGCACCATCACAGACAATGTTCCTTGGTGGTGGTTTGTAAAAATAGCTCTGAGGAAGAGCGCAAATACAAGTGCTTTGAGAAGATGTATCCTCTTGCATGTTTAGACGGCTTCGAACCATCTGAGACCGACGAAAATTAATCACTACACAATCACCATCTATATTCTTAGGAGATTAGCCAACCCACCCTACTCTACGAACCATGAGGATATCTTTCATATTCCGTCGAAGGAAATGTTTGTGTTTGGTAAGCCAATTAAGGGTCTTGTTTCGTAAGATGGACCAGGGTTCGTTCTGCTTGCTTTTAAGGGCAGGAAACCTAGCTAGAATTAATACATAGGGACATGAAGCAGGTGGCAAGCCCAAAACATCAGTATTTGGTCTTGGGCTGATAACCTGTGGTCCATAAGTTGCGACCGGACCCATATTATTTACCATTAGATTCGAAGATGCCTGTGCAGGAAATATGTCACACATATCCTCTTGTTTATCATTGAGATCCTGGACCCTACCGCATGTACTTCTCTTCCTGTTACTTAGTTTTGTTGTGGGTTTTGTCACAGGTATATTTTTTCCTCTGTTACTCATTCCAACTGGATTAGTAGTTAATGGCCCCTCTACTAGCATTGGTTTGCTCACCCCTTCTACAACATCAGCATAAATAGATCCGTTGCTTCCGCTTAAGTTTGCTATGGCAGTGTGCAGCTGTTCTATCTTTTCATCCAGCAAACAGCATTTTTTGTCCATTAGTTCGTTAATTTGGACTAAAATAGATCCCAAAGTAGATTCTAACGCCAGAGTTAAGGCACAATCCAAATCCCTAAAGTTCTATTTCATTGTTAGGGGGAAAAAAAGGATCAGCTCTGTCTGTGTATTAACAGATTTTTTCAACATTACAACTTGATCACCTGTGTGAGATGTTGAGTGATCCGCAGGCCGAGAACTCTCAGCGCTCTTGGTTTTAGGCTTTGAGTGTCCAACAACCTGCTTCCACTTTGCTTGATGATCTTTCCCCTTAGACCCTTGCAATATTGTTGGGGCTCGTAATCTAGTTGTTATACCCAGGGCACTATGATCATCTGATACTGGAGCTGCGGACTGGGCTGTGGCCGGCTGCAATGTGGAGCCGCAAAAATACACTTTTCCTACCTGTAGAGGAGTTCTGTGGGGTCTGCGGAGGTGCCGGTGATGGCCGCTGCTGGGTTCTACTTCGCGAATCCGAAGCTTACCGTGCAGTGGGAGCTGGGCCTGGCAGCAGCTCCTAAGAGGGAAAGAGGAAATATCCTGAGGACACGTTACCCAGTTCAGGTTGAGTGGCGTCATTTGGAAGGCCACTTAGCCCTGTGTGAGCAACGGAGCTGCGAGTGCCTAAATGGCTGTGGCTATGTCACCCTGAGTGCAGAGGACCCGCAGCATAACTGCATTGCAGCACTGCGGACAGAACTCGAGCTAATCAGGGGACACATACCTGGTTTTTGGAGCCTCGAGGTAGGGGCCAAGTTTGCCGCGAGCCGGGTGAACCTCACGGGGAGCGGGAGAGTGTCGGACTACACTCCCGAGACTTCCTAGCTGCTACCGTCACCGCCGCAGCGCCAGGAGCCTGCGTGAGGCTGGGCTGGGCCCCATTTCTTGACTGTGTGATCTGGACAAATAGGACTCTTGGAGTAGCTGAGGGTAGGGAGCGACAGTGGCAGTGTCTCCCCGACCCGCTTTACGCTTTTGCAACAGACATTGGGCACGAATTGGGTGCAGCTGCCTAGATTTCCTGAGTTCCCGCATCTGATCTGACGTGAATAATCATTTTTAAAGACTCACTTAACCTTTTAAATTTCGAAGTGCAGATTGCTTGCATTTCAATTGCGCATACTCGCTGTGTTTTAAAGTCATTTTTATTTCACTGACACAATTCATGTGCTTGTGGGTAACGTAAGGGTCGCTGATACTTACATAGGAAGCCTGTGCTCGATCTTCCATCCTGCCCGCCCCGGTCCGACTCGGTAGCTAGTACCGTTGAGCGGAGGGCGGGACAGGGAGAGCCAGGTGCTTCCGGCCACTGGAGCGGTTAGCGTTCTAGCTGATGAACGGAAGGGCTATTTAGGCAGCGAGGAGTCGTGGCGTGTTGCGGTAGGGAGCGACAGTGGCAGTGTCTCCCCGACCCGCTTTACGCTTTTGCAACAGACATTGGGCACGAATTGGGTGCAGCTGCCTAGATTTCCTGAGTTCCCGCATCTGATCTGACGTGAATAATCATTTTTAAAGACTCACTTAACCTTTTAAATTTCGAAGTGCAGATTGCTTGCATTTCAATTGCGCATACTCGCTGTGTTTTAAAGTAATTTTTATTTCACTGACACAATTCATGTGCTTGTGGGAAACGTAAGGGGCGCTGATACTTACATAGGAATCCTGTGCTCGATCTTCCATCCTGCCCGCCGCGGTCCGACTCGGTATTTAGTACCGTTGAGCGGAGGGCGGAACAGGGAGAGCCAGGTGCTTCCGGCCACTGGAGCGGTTAGCGTTCTAGCTGGTGAACGGAAGGGCTATTTAGCCCCCTTGTCGTCAGGAGCCCGCAGCGGTCGCGCGCAGGGGTGCGCCTGAGGACGCGCCTGAGACAAGCCAGAGAGAAGCCGGTCTGCGCCCGTCCGCGACAGGACGGGGCCAGGTGCCATGGGCTCTGCTCTCCAGGAACCCTCTCCCGCTGGGGCGCATAGAATCAGGTATTCACCTCAAACTTTAAGAAACCTACAGGCAGACCCTTTGAAAGGCTGTAATAGAGATTCCTGGCCATGTCCAGAGGGCCCTTTCTCATGTATAAATTGTCAGTTTCAAGCATCCCATGTCAAACATATTGTTAGGGGAAAACCAGAGAAATTTATGTCAGTGTGCGGTTTGAAGAGCTTTCTGCTGAACGTATGCTCTCTGCCTAAACACCATCTTGAAGTATGGGACCTTGTATATACATTGCAACCAGATATATGTTTTTTAACAGAGTCCTGGATGAAACCCCACACAGTCCCAGTCATAATGTTAGGGGTTCCCTCAGGCTACAAGTTCCTGAATCTTGACCGCCCTGATAAAATTGGGGGTGGCTTAGCCATTCTATATAAGGAGGACTTGAAGGTCACTATATAAGAACAAACACACTGTCCATCAATGGAAATTATGATTTTCAAGATAAGCTCAGCCGCAAAAACGTTCTGGAAAGGAGACTTAGTTTATCGCCCTCCGGGACCCATTTCGGGCTTTACTCTATCCCTTCTGGAACTGCTGGCACCGCACTTTAAAGCAAAGGAAAATTTCATTCTTCTGGGTGATTTTAACATTCACGTAGATATTCCCACGCACCCAGAAACCTTAACACTGCTTGCTGATCTATCCACCTTAGGTCTAGAAATGCAGAATAGAGGCCCCATGCATATAGGGGGTAATACTTTGGACATACTTTTTTCCAACTGTCCCAAAATACGGCGTCACTCCACAACCCAGGTAAATTGGTCCGATCACTTCTTAGTTGAATTCTCTTTGCTGGGTGCAAATAAATCTCCCTAAAAACCACCTCTCCCGCCAATTTGGCGACGACAGTGGCACAAAATAACAGTGGATGAGCTGTAGAGGGTGTGGAAGAGGCCCATCTTCACTGAGATATATAGCGTAGAGTCGGCTCTTTCCAAATTCAATAAATCCCTTATAGAGGCAGTCGATATACTGGCCCCGCTGAAGCTGCATAAACAACATCCCACCTCTAAGCAAGAAGTATGGTATACAGAGGCACTTAGAGCAGAGAAACAGGGATGTAGAAAGATTGAAAGATATGGAGGAGAACCCGAAATAAGGAAAGTAAGAAAGCACACCAGGATGCCCAATCTAACTGTTATAAGAACATTAGGCTGGCAAGGAAGAACAGTCTCAACCAGCAACTTGAAGAGGCAGGAAATTCCTCTAAGGAACTGTATAAAATATTACAGGCCTTTGTAAAGCCGGTAGCCTGTGAAAGCCCGGGTGAGTTTTCCCAGTCCCTTTGCGACGATATTTCCTTATTTTTTGAGAATAAAATAAATATGATCTACGATAAAATCATGAAAGCCTCCAGTCAAAGGAACAACATCCCTGTCCCCTCCAGATTTTCCACACTCGGAGACTACTCACTTACTATCTTTCCGCCAATTAATGACTCTGATCTCCCCTCCCTTATTAGTCACATAAAATCAGGGTCCCCTGATGATTTTCTGCCCGCCAAAATGATCGCTTCCTTGAGTATTCTGATTGGACCAGAGATCCAGTCAGTATTAAATCTTTCTCTCAGTGAAGGGCGGGTGCCTATGGAGTGGAAGAAAGCGGTAGTAAACTCCATTCGAAAGAACGCGGCACATCCGTGGACAGACCTCTCCAACCTCCGACCCATCTCCCTCCTGCCATACCTTAGCAAGATGACCGAGAAACATGTGAATACCCACCTGTCTAAATACATCGAGGCAGCGGGGGGTCTAGACTATTCTCAATCAGGGTTTAGACCCAATCACAGCACAGAATACGCCCTCCTCTCAGTGACTGTTACCATCAGGATGACACTGGATGGGGGGGCTCGATGATTCTGGTGCTGTTAAATTTGTCCGCTGCCTTTGACACGGTATCACATGAGATTCTTTTCGGTCGTCTGAGGGAGGTGGGTATAGGAGGTGCGGCTCTGTCCTGGCTGGAGAGTTTTCTCTCAGACCGCTCACAAGGAGTCAGATTGGGCTCCCTTCATTCCATCTTAAGGGAGCTCACCAAGGGAGTACCACAAGGCTCATGTCTAAGCCCTACACTTTTTAATGTGTATGTGGCCCCCTTGGCTGACATTGTGAGAGAATAGGGGTTCACCCCGGTGTCGTACGCTGACGACACCCAGCTTTTGTTCCCCTTTCAGTCTCTCACGCCCGCAATAAAAAAATCTTTTGCGGATGGTATGAGAGCAGTATCGGACTGGATGCCTACAAACTGCCTCCAGTGCAACGTAGGCAAAACAGAGGTGATGTTATTCGGGGAGGCCCCCCTTCTGTGGTCTCCAGAATGGTGGCCCCTGGACCTTGGGCCAGTACCAAGTCCAAAACAGACTGTGAAGAATCTTGGTGTGCGACTAGATCAGGCACTATTGCTCAAAGAGCATGTCAGTCAAGTTGCCGGATCTTGCTTTCATACCATTGGACTCTTGCGGCGGGTCTTTCTACTTTTGCATGACTGTCACAGGAAAACTCTTGTCCAGACTCTTGTAGTCAGTAGGCTGGACTACTGTAACGGCCTGCTCATCTCGGCCAATGAGGAACAACTTAATAGGTTACAAGTGGTCCAGAATACTGCGGCGAGACTGGTTCCCAACACTTTGCCCAGGACTCCCTTACGTCCCCTTCTGGACAAACTCCACTGGCTGCCTGTTCGGCAGCGTGTTAAATTTAAAATCTGCTGCACCATACACAAGTGTCTTTTTGGCTCAGGCCCTAAATATCTAATTGACAAGTTCATTCCCTACAGCCCTGGACGCCTCCTGCGCTCCAGTAATCAACAGCTGCTCCAGGTCCCTAGGATTAGGAGGATTAGGCAGGGAGGCCGAGCTCTCTCCTACAAAGGTCCCATTCTCTGGAACTCACTTCCACTTAACCTAAAACAAAATTCCAACTTTCAATCTTTCAGGAAGCTTCTTAAAACTCACCTATATTCGACCTCCTAACAGCTAGATACCCTCAGCTAATAAACCAGTTGAACATCTGTAGCAAAGAGTAAGCGCGGAGATACCCCTTAGGGGGTCAAGTCCTGCGCTATACAAGAATATAAATAAATAAATAAAGCTGTAAGTAGCCCGGCTAACTGTTAACTGTCCGAGATCACAAGACTCTTTTGCAACAACTACCTGCTATCCTGCTCCCACCCCCCTATATCCTGGGTTATCTTGCTTCTAACCAATTTTAATAATTTTTACTATTTTCTTTATGTAATTTATGGCAAACCAATAAGCTAGTTATAGCTGGGGTTTGTGAAGCCTAATAGCTAATACCATTTTCATACCATACCAGTTACATTTTACATGTATAGCCGTGTGTTAATTAGCGTTTGTGACTGCAACTGTTATATATATCTTTGTGGACAATATTTTATAGAATCTATAGGTCTCTTGTTGCCTTACTGGTACTTGGTCACTTTATTACCCATACCACCTTAGTCTTGGGGTAGCAGTGTATCTACTTTGCATTTCCACCCTCTCCCCCTGGCACTACTCGCACTTTATCTACCTGGTACTGATGAAGCAAAGCTTCGCATTTGCGACGTGCTTTTGTCATGAACCTCGTTAATGTGTAATAACGTAATAAGTTGTACGTCTTACTAACGTTTATTCTATGTTTAAACGAGGTTCCCCGACGCTTGCCTATGTGTTTTACTAAAATAATTAATTTGAGTCTTTAAAATGGCCGCTGCTTTGAAATAGTGTCTGCGCATGCGTCAGTCACACTCACGTGTCCTGACGTGTTTGCAGGTTTGGAGGGAAATAGTTGCGCATGCGTAATACATAGCTTTGCCAGTAACGTGGTACTGCTCGTGCCACTGCTCTTGTACATGGTTATATGTAGCTAACATTTACACTGCATAAGTATATTTCTTAGTGATAAGTTGAAAGTACAAGCCCTGTGATGTGTTTTCATAACGTTATTTCTATGTATTAATTTGTTCTCGCTTACTTTTCATGTACCGCGGGAAATGGGGGTTTGACTGAGCCGAAAGCCATCTTGGAGGGTACTTGTGCGCAGACTCGCCGAAAGTCATCTCGGCATTTGAATTGCTGCCAAGGAAGGTTGATGCCAGAAGCCACCCTGGGAAGCAGCACCTTAGCCCCGCAGCATCTCGATATTGTTCTATTATGTTGCAAAAATGTATTCTTTGCCTGTATTCTGCGCAGTTTCTCATGGGAACCCCAATCTTGCTAGGCGGTGCCCTGAGATGTAAATAAGGCCTCCAAATAGTCTGTTCTGATTGGTGTGTTACCCAAATCCTATCTTAGGACCAATCCAAATTGAGGGATTCTGACACTTTGCAACATTGGGGGGTGGTACACCGTCCCCAAACTGTATATCTACCCTGGGTTCACCTAGGGAAATCGTCCGACTTGTCTGGTTTAGCTGACCTGTCACTGACCCATCGTACTCAATAGGTGACCGAAGATACAGAGCGCTGCGGAGCACTCTGTCCGAAATTGACCATAGACTAAGGTTTTACTGAACCTTAAAGTGCTGGCGAAGCACTTTGCTGGGAGTTCGCTGACCCAATCGGGGTCTTGATCGATAGCTGCAGAGAGGGTGGAGCGCAGGCGTTGCTTCCAAACTGCGGGTGCGGTCCTGTCCTGAGGGTTTCCTGTCCTGTCCTGAGGTCCCGTCCTGATTCCTAATCTGAGGGTATCCTGTCCTTTCCTGGGTGTCCATTCTGCATCTGCTGTCCATTGAGGGGTATCCTTCCTTGAGGGTTTCCTGTCCTTAACTGACCCGTGGCCAGGGTTTGGTTTTCACACCAGTCTAGGTAAATATTGCTCTAAATTCTTAAAACTTGCACCTTTCTATTTTTCTGTCTTTTGCTTCAATAAAGACACACCTTTGCACATGTTGATTTTTTCCATGCTTTGCCGCAAACTATTGAATCATAAAGTCATTTGCATTTTTCATAACGTGTTCCCATGTTGCCCTATCTATTAGAAATTATATTTTGCATTGCAGTTTGTCATTTTCTGATATGGTCTAGAACGGCCTTACTTACATTTTCCAAAGAACTTTTGCCCTAAGTGCATAGCGTTTCCTGTTGCATCCCATATTAGCATTTCCATGATTACCCTGACTCTATTTCTCTATAGTTATGTACTCTTCATTATTTTGATTATTGATTGTCTTATTCTTGTAAATTTAATGCTCAACGAAAACGAACTTTAGATAAAGCTTTTAAAACTTCCAGTTGTCCGTGGTCATTTTACAACAGTATTGAATGTCATTTTGGGTTGGTATTTTGCTGCCTTTCCTTTTACAGCTAGCTCCCTGATCCGTTGAGGTCATAGGTACCCGTGTCAGTGGATGGTAAGTCGGGTACACTGAGTAATTACAGTAGGGAATTCACACAAATTGGTAGCAGCCCGTGAAGTCACCCTGTCAATGAATATTGTGAATTGAAAGTATATGGGCCCGAAGCCGGAAACGGCGAAATTATTGGCTGGGTGACCTCGCGCGCTCTATCAGTTTTACTGGCTAGCAGAGGATGGTTAGGGACTAGTTGAGGGTTAGGCA
Organism: Lissotriton helveticus; assembly: GCF_964261635.1. Lineage (NCBI taxonomy): Eukaryota > Metazoa > Chordata > Amphibia > Caudata > Salamandridae > Lissotriton > Lissotriton helveticus. The sequence goes on from NC_136060.1 coordinate 199,574,591, forward strand.
GGATTAGTGAGGCTAGCTAAGTCGGTAGCTGCTAGTATATTAATGCTGCTATAAGAGCCGTCGTTCCGAGGGACCTGATCAATCCCTTGTGAATACTCATGAATAATCTCTTGTGAAAACAATTCATGAATTATTTTATCATTGTTATTCTTGTTCTTATATTGTTATATGTATTAATCCATGCGTTTGTAAACCGTCTCGTTCATTGCTGTCCGAACTCCCCGGGGAATTGAAAAGGCAAGTGGTGAATAGAATCCATTGCCTTGAGGTCGCAGGCTTAAGGAAAGTTAGGTGCAGGTTAGGATAACCGGGAAGCACTAACTAGGGTTTTTTCTGAATACATGTGTGAATAAATGTCAGTAACGAGGTTCATTGGCAAAATTCCCATAGTGGCGTAACCTAGTAAGGGTCACATCGAAAAAGTAGCAGGTTCCTCGGAGCTTGGGTGAAAGCAGAGGGGTCCGCTGGGAAACCTTAGACTCGGATATATCCCGGAGAAGTGGATGAGTTTAGGGGAATAACAGGTTCACCGATGCTAGAGTGAAGGGTAGGCGGAAGAGATCTACCCGCAGCGTGTGAAAAGTAAATGGAAGTAGTTTACTTGCAGTAAAAGAAATCTTTCTCTGTCTAGACACTTGAGCACTGTGGCGAATGTGTATTCGTTGTTAAATAACCAAGCACTAGCACTTTAGAAAGAAAGAAAGTTTCCGTTACCTTGTGAAGGGAGGCAGTCAGCCGCGAAGCGTCTCTGACGTCACTCCGTGCCGCGCTGGGATTGGTAGAAGCAGCGGGCGGGTAGCGGGGCTGGAATTATAAAGGAGGGGTGAAGCGCCGGAGCGTGAGGACAGTCTCACGAAGGGGCCGCGCACCCATTGGTCGAAACTATTTGAACGCGTGCACCCCATTGGTCGCACAGAATTGCAAGACGCGTTCTGATTGGAGGTGACTTTGTAAACAGAGTTAAGCGTAGAAATCGTATGTGGCATTCGTATTGTCCAGAGACTAGACCCGATCCAAGAAACCATGGGTTTGAAAGGGATCAGTGGAAAGCCAATAGATACGATATTATGTACGGAACTAAGAGAAAAATGTCCCTTGTAAATAGGGTAAAGAATTATTTCAAAACGGACAAACCGATTAAATCCAGAGAGGGCGTTATTGTCCCGCCCCCGAACACTCCCGCCTCGTTCATGATGTTTGACCGTGGGTACAATACCTGTGTGTGGTTGGAAAATTGGGTAAAGTACACAAAAGATGACGGAATATTGGCTTTTCCGTTAGACGGTACTTTCAATGGCAGGATTTTATTTAATTTGAGAACCCGAATGAATGAATTGCATCCCAGACCGAGACTAACGCAGTATGAGGCATTAGAGGAATGGGAAATTGAGGCTTTAGAAAGAGAGAAACCCCGAATGGACAAAGGTCTGACCAAGTGGTACCCAAGGCTGAAACAAGAGACCAGGGATAAAAAGATGAAACAGTGGAGACAGAGCATGATTGTTGAGGGTCTGTTTCCCATGATGCCAGCAGGTACCCCTTCTGCGGGAGAGAAAAGGACAGAAAAGAGTAAGCATTGGGGAGCGCTTGGAGAGTCAGACGATGAATTGTTAGATGACATCTTTACGAGAAGTCCGCCCCCTTATGTTGAGGGAGCCCGACTTTCCAGTACAGGAGGGAATCCCCAGCGTCCATCTATTAAGGAGGAGGACAGATCCCTAAGTAGGGGGGGAGGTGGTCAAGTACTCCCCTATTTTGAGAATCCTGGACCCGCGGAGGTACGAGATATATATCCTAGAGTGCCCGTGAGCCCGGAGGGAAAGTATTCCCGTGAAAGAGCCTTTTTCCCCGGACCTCTTTATGAAAACGAAGAAAAGCCATTAAGTTCAGGAATGCCCTTTTTGCAGCCTCCATATGGGGAGGAGCGCAGGTCATTTGGCACAGGAACTTTGTTCCCAAAACCAAATTATGGTGGAGGACCAAGTGAAACGCATCCTACTGCCCCGAGTCTTACCCCTCACCTGACCCCACAGATGATACCTGACCGGACATTAGGAAGAGTACTAGATGAAAGGGAGCAAGAGGCCCTAGCTAGACAGAGGACAGAAATAATTCAGAAAATCTCCCAGTTAAATACCAGTCCTGAGGCTTTGACTATTCCGGTAACAATCGGACCAGTGGTTCCGTTGTATGGGAATAATCAAGGAAGTCCAAACCCTCCAGTTATGAACCCAATCATGGCCCCGCCGAGGCAAGAGCCCCTACTGATAGGAGATCAGTCCAGTGAGTGCGAGTCCGAAGTTGTGTTTTTGGACTTGCCAAACAAACAGACCGGGAAGGGAGTGCAGAAGAGGCATAATCCTTTTAATGCGAAAGAAATTAAACTAGAATCAACGTCAGGTACTAGGAGTGTTTCTGTGGTAACTCCGGAGGAAATTGAAAATTGGAGTCGTGAATTAGAAAAACAGACTCCGCAAACGAAACCTTTAGACCTCTACAAACTGAGGGTAGAAATAGAGGAATTAATGGCAGGAAATGTGGGATTGGACAGATTAAATACCTACTCTGAAGAAGAGTTGCTGTTTATGTGTAAAAGCCTTACCAGAAGTACCCGAGTGCTCCACGAAAAGCTGACAGACACCGCAGCTAGTATGGGGGTAGATATTTCCAGATCCAAGCCCTTGCAGAAACCCTACCGAGCTGAATTCTCAGACAAAGATATAGAGAACTTGAATGTGTCAGGGAAAAAGTTGCAGATTAAAGAGTTGCTTGCAGTTTTGCAAAAATGGGGAGACGTGGAAAAAAGGAAAAGCAGGTGGGCACGAAAGAAAGATGAGGCTCGATCCAGACAAGCGACCCCTGAGTTCCCTTTGAGAGAAGTAGACAAGCCTGAACAGTTATGCCCCATGCGTGAAGTGCCAGGTGGGAGGTATGTGCACGTTCCATGGTCCAGACAGGATATTGTGTCCTTTACTAACGATTTCCCGAAATTGCGCGAAAAGCCAGTTGACTCGTACCGGCAGGTGGAAAGGTTCGTAAAGGTGCAAAAATGCCTGTGAAAAGACCTGGATGGATTTTTCGACATTGTGGTCCCGGTAGATCTATGGACCGAGTGTAAAATAGCCATAGGCTGGCCTAGTGAGGAGTATCCGAGGGACTCTAACACAGGGGAGCCGTCGATTGAAGTGATGAAAAAATACAAACAAGTAATGTTGCATTTGAAAAATAAGGTGCCCGCAAAAGAAACTGATTGGACCAGGATAGATAGAACTACACAGGAGAGAGACGAGACAGTGCACTCCTATTATGAAAGGCTGTTGCAGGTGTTTAAAACATACAGTGGTATAGATAACATCGAGATGAAGGATATGACGCATTTCATTTACAGGTTTGTAAACGGTTTAAGGCCTGAAATTTGTCAGTGGATAAAAGATAACAAAATTTGTTGGCACTCCAAAAAGATAGACGAGGTCCTGCGGTACGCAAAGTACTGCGAGGACGAGATGGCAGAAAAGAAAAAGGCTCTCAAGGAGAAGGTCATGTGGGCTCAAGTGAAGCTCGCAGAACAGCAGGAAAAGCAGTTGAGTAATATGGCCAAAAACACTCAGAACCAAGGTCCTGGGGGTGGGGGAGGAGGCAAGCCCCGGCCCAAAATGAGCAGGGAAGAGGCTATGAAGAAATTTCCCTGTCACCAGTGCGGAGAAATTGGACACTGGCGTAACGAGTGTCCTTATTTGCCTGACGATAACCCCAAAACACCTGATTTAACTCCACAGACGCAGAAAGAAAGACCAAGAAAGACTCAACCACAGGTAAAAACGGTTCAGGTGCCCCGAGCTCCAAAGCAAGTACATAAGGGAAAAGGCACAGAGGGTGATGAGATAGAAGTCTGGGAAAGCAATGAGAAAAGAAATGCAGCAACTTCGCAGTATCTGTTAAACGATACCTTCCTTTGTGATGACCAGTACTGACGGGGCCTGAGAGGGGAGGACGAGGAGTGCGTACTTGGCGCCTCCTTGCCGGTAGACCAGTCCGGACCATACATTGAAGGAAAGGTTGACGGAAATGATGTCACTTTTCTGTTGGACACTGGCGCTACCCGTTCTACTGTGAGAACAGTGGACGTTCCAAACCTACCCCTCTCGGGAGAAGCCATCCAAGTAGTGGGTGTATCTAATCAATTGATTAGTACTCCTGTTACCAAGCCCATGGAGATTTCAATTGGAAACTTTAAGGAGATGCATAGATTTGTCGTTTGTGACACCAGTCCAGTGAACTTACTGGGACGTGATTTGCTGTGCAAAATGAACTGTACCATCTTTTGCACACCAAAGGGTGTTGAAATTCAGACCCCAGATGAAGACGGCATTTATAAATTAATGTTAATCAGACCTGACTCAGAAATTAAACGAATGACCATGCAGGATTTGCCCCAAGAACTCCAAGAAGCAGTGAAGCCAGAGGTATGGGACTTTACTGGGAAAGATGTAGGGTTAATGAAAAACGTGGACCCCATACAGATAGCAATCAAGGACAATGCAGTATACCCCAATACAAAACCCTACAGGATGAATGCAGAAGTGAGAGCAGGTGTCACTCTGGAAATACAGAAATTGCTAGAAGGAAACATCATACAGGAAGTAATGAGTAGCCCATGTAACTCACCGATTATGGGTATCAAGAAGCCTAGTGGCAAGTACAGAGTAGTGCAGGACCTACGAAAAGTCAACAAGATAGTAGTCCCCTGCTGTCCTATTGTCCCGAACCCAGCAGTGATTCTGTATCAGATTCCCTGGGATGCTGAGTGGTTCACTGTGATAGACCTATGTCATGCATTCTTTTCCATTCCCTTGCATCCAGACAGCAAATTTCTTTTCTCATTTGCCTTCAATGGTCACGTGTATGTCTGGAACAGGGTCCCTCAAGGGTACACAGAGAGCCCCTCTATCTTTAATCAGATCTTGAAAAAATGTTTGGAAACTTTGGTCTTACCTGGGAAATCTGTCCTAGTGCAGTACATAGACGACCTCTTGGTGGCGTCTAAAAGTCATAGGGATTGTGTGATTGACACCATTGCCCTACTGAATTACCTGAGCGAGAAGGGACATAAAGTGGCCCCTGACAAATTACAGTTCTGTGCAAAATCAGTGAAATATCTGGGGCACCAGATAGAGAAAGGTGTCAGAAAAGTGACATCAGAAAGAGTGAGAATAATTCAAAAGATGCAGTTACCCCGTACTCAGAAAGAGATCAGAATGTTCCTGGGAGTGATAGGATACTGCAGGCAGTGGATTCTGGGATTTGCAGTCCTGGCTAGGCCTTTGATAAAAATGACCAAGAGAGGAACACCAGAAATTGTAGAATGGGATGATGAAAGCTTAACAGCCTTCACAAAATTGCGAGATTGTCTGTGTACAGCACCGGCATTGGGAATGCCAGACTATTCCAAAGAATTTGCCCTATTCTGTGACACTCGCGATAATTGCGCGTTGTCAGTCCTGACACAAGATCATGGCATAACGAGAAGGCCTGTGGCATATTTTTCTGCCACCCTGGATCCAGTGGCTGCTGGATTACCAGGTTGTCTGAAAGCAGTAGCTGCTACCTGCGCAAGTTTAGAGCAGAGTGAGTCCATTGTCATGGGACATCCGGTAACTGTGTATGTTCCACATGGAGTAGTAATTTTACTGACCCGAACAAAAACTCAGTATCTCACCCCTAGTCGGCTGACTAAATACGAGAGGATTCTTGTGGGTGCTGCAAATGTAAACATTGTTAGGTGCAGTATTCTGAACCCTGCCACCTTGCTCCCAGACCCAATGGATATGGAAGGTGGGGTGGATGATGAGCATGATTGCATTGATTTAACAGAATTCAACACCAAGCCACGTCCAGACATTAAAGAAACACCATTGCCTGTGCATGACAAGGAATTATTTGTGGATGGTTCATGTGTAAGACATGAACTAGGAGGCCTGAGTGCTGCCTATGCGGTAGTCTCCTTAACCAAAATTGAAGAAGCAGGTTATCTATTTGACGTAAAGTCTGCACAAGTAGCCGAATTGATAGCTATGATAAAAGCTTGCAAAATTGGGAAAAACCTACGCATAACAGTGTATACTGACAGTCAGTACTGTTATGGGGTTGTGCATGACTTTGGCCAGTTGTGGCTACAGAGGGAGTTCCTGACTTCATCAGGTACCCCTATTCGAAATGGAAAGGTTGTACAAGACCTTTTAGAGGCAATCCAGTTACCAAAGGAACTGGCAGTGGTAAAGTGTGTCGCTCATAAAAAAGACATGGACACTGTATCACTGGGAAACGATTTTGCTGATCGAGTGGCCCAATGGTGCGCCAGAGATCGGTATATCGTAAATCCAAAACGAGGGGGGCCAGGAACCAGCTGCCAACTTCAGGTGTTTGAAGAAGTGCCTACATGGGATGAAGTGAAAGAGTGGCAGCAGGCGGCACCTTGGCAAGAAAGAGAGAAGTGGAAGGAAGATGGATGTAGACCAAGACGAGTGGATGGTGTCATTCTGGGCCCAACTGGTATGCCTGTGTTACCTAGACACTTACTTAGCACAATGGCAAGATTGATACATGAAGGATCACACATTGGTAGGGACGCCATGATTCTAGTGTTCCAACAGACTTGGTACAGTAAAAAGTTCAGGAAAGTAGCAGAGTCCCTCTGCCAGAGGTGCCTGTCATGTCAAAGGATGAACCCAGGAAAGAAAACAATGGTTGAATTGGGGAAAATTGGGAGGTCAGGGGGTCCCTTTGTACGAATACAGATTGACTTCATCACCATGCCCCGGTGTGAAGGGAAGCGATATGTCCTTGTCATGGTCTGTTTATTTTCGAAGTGGGTGGAAGCTTTCCCTACTCCCCAAAATGACACAAAAACAGTAGCTAAGTGTTTACTAAAAGAACTGATACCTAGGTTCGGGGTTCCAGTCACTATTGAATCAGATCAAGGCTCACATTTCCAGAATGAGGTGATCGCCGAACTCTGTAAGGCCTTTGGAATCTCACAAAAGCTTCGCTGTGCATACCGTCCAGAGGCTTCTGGAATAGTGGAACAAATAAACGGAACTATCAAAAACAGACTAGCAAAACTGTGTGATGCATCTAAGCTGACCTGGGTGAAGGCCCTGCCACTGGTCCTGATGGGACTCAGAAGTGTTCCTGACCGCAAGACAGGCCTAAGTCCCCATGAAATCATTATGGGAAGAGTGATGAGACAAGCATGGGTGCCAGGAAGCAAACTGTTGAGTATTACTGATGATTTGGTGCTTGAATACTGCAAGAGATTGGGTGACCAAGTGCGTTCTATCTCTCGCCAGATCGGAGAAGACGCCATCCTCAATCCAACGACTCCTCTCCACAAACTGGTCCCGGGAGATTGGGTCAAGATAAAGAAGCATACTCGGAAGAGCTGCCTGGAGCCAAGGTGGGGAGAGAAACGTCAGGTGATCCTGGTAACTACCACAGCAGTAAAGTGTGCAGGGGTTCCACGTTGGATACACGCCAGCCACACCCAGAAGGTATTACCCGACGAGGAGCCTGGAGAAGAAGGGCGTCCAGCAGAGGACTCTGCAGGAGCCAGACCAGAAGTATCTGACGACGTACAGCCCAGTACCAGTCGAGCTGCAGAATCAGCAGACGTTGGCCCAAGAACAGTTGATAACGAACTACCAAGAGCCCAGCCTGCTGAAGGGGTCCAAGAAGCTGAGCCAGAAGTAGCTGAAGACGAGCTGCCGAGCATATGGCCAGAGGAGTGGATACCATTGATTGATCTCACTGAAGACCCCATTCGAACAAGTGAGCGACTTTGGGAAGGTAGAGAGTGGAATAGAGAGGAAAAGGAAGGCACAGGCGAAGAACCTCAGGATCTTGAGATTCACATCAAAACTGAGGAAGGAGAAGGTCAGACAGGGACAGAGCAAGTGATTGATACAGAACAAGTAATTGATACAGAACAAGTGGTTGATACAGAACAGGTGATTGATACTCCTCCACTGACTCCTGATGTCGGGAAGGGACAGACTAGACATAGCGTAATAGTTCGAGCAGAAGAAAGTCCAGAGATCGAAGTGCTTGAACAGGATCAGATAGGATTAGAAGAACGTGTTCAGGAAACAGAAACAGAGACATTTGAAAAACAAACCAAACCCTGTCCTGAACAAGGCCAGATTAGTAACCAGGCGGAATAAATAGATGCTAGCCCTGGAAACAGTCAGATAGAAGAGGAAGAAACTGAAACAGAATTGCCACAGACTAATGAAAACAAGAGGACAAGAGAAGAGAGCGAGGTTTCAGTACCAACCAAGAGACTTAAGAAAAGAAAGCACATTGAGCCTGGATACATAAAGAAATTGAGACTGAGAATAAAAACGGTAGAAGAAAAACGTGCAGAAGAAAGGAGAAGTGCTCGCATAGCAGAACAACCAGAAGACACTTCCAAAAGAAGGAGTGATCGAATAAAGAGACAAAACAAAAAGTACAAGTCACCTGAATGGACACTTGTGTTGGAAGAATTTGAAGATCTTGATCTAACTGACGAGAGCGACGGAGAACCAGTCGCTGAGTATTCTGCCGAAGAAGAAGACGAACCACCGTGAATTTGCACAAAGTAAGCTACTGGTGTAAAGACACAAAGAGGGATCGAGAAACTTCTTCTGAGCCAAAATGTCTGATTCAAACGTGAATGGTAGACCTAGTTGCAGTCGTTGCAAAACATGCTGCAAGGTATGTGTATGTAGTATAGTTATACTGATATTACTCTGGATAGGACTAACAGTTTTCATTCCTTTTGCGGTGAGCAAAAATACTAATATTGTCCCTACTGAAATTGTAAATACTGACAGTGAGGAGCTGACAACACAGAGTGTAGCCAGACATGAGAGAGCACTGAGACAAACAAAACAAGACTTAGAAGCATCAGATGAGGGAGAACTACATTATCATGGAATTAAAAATAAGACGCGCTTAAATGTTTTCGCAAACTTGTTAATACACTATGTGGAGACTATGGAAATTGAAGATTGCTATGTCTGCATGAAGCTGCCTACCTCTGTAGCTGAAGGCGTGACATACCATCACTTGCCTCTGACATATGGAATTTCTTGTAGCATTTTAGCTAGTTTATTTTACAAAAGAGGACCGTTACAGTACTATTACTCTAACAATGACGTGATCTTTTCTGAACTTCCCATACGTGGGAACTTGAATCCTGTACATACCAAAAGCGACGTAATACGATATATGGGAGACTATTTCCTGACTATTGGTGATATTGACATAGGTGACGCACACAGAGATAACTTGACTTGTTCTTTGAGTGAGCAGGAAAAGATGTTCCTGAACATGGCAGAGAAAAGGAGAATTAAAATACAAAAGAAGGCAAATGACGAAAGTCAGAAAAGACCAAGGTGGGCAGAGAACATGGAAGGCACCTCAACTGGTGGGGCGGGTCCTGCTCTGTTGCTGGATTTTGAAAAGAAAGGCAAGCTATGTCTTCACCGCGAGAAGACTAGCTATTATAATAACATTTTCATTGGTTCCAGTGAATGCGAACATAATTACAAGGTAATTGGAGGTTGGGGTTTCAAAAATGGGTCAGAGCCTGTGTTTCCTGGAATTTATTATATTTGTGGGGACAAGGCTTATTTCAAATTGCCGGATCACTGGTATGGAAGTTGCTATTTTGGCATTGTCTTCCCGAAAATATACCATGTGAACAAAGTTGCTGGAAGCAGTGAAAATACTAATGGCTTAGTGCGTAGTAAAAGAGAAAGCATAGGTGAAATAATGGGTAGTATTTTCAGTGCACTGATACCTGGAGTGGGAGTGGTTCTGAACACTCACAGAATTTGTAAATTGTCCACTATAGTGGATGCGTTGTCTACTGACACAGCTCATGGATTTCTGCTGGTCAATACCGAAATGGTTGCGATCAGATCAATGGTTTTGCAGAACAGACTTGCTCTTGATACCTTATTAGCAAAAGAGGGCGGAGTCTGCCGGATGTTGAAGGCGCAACATTGTTGCACTTATATTCCGGACAAAAGTGTGCAGCTCAAAAGATACGTGAAAAACATTACTAATTTGGAAAGGGAACTCAAACCACTCGAGGTTGACAGTGCCTTGAAGAGACTGGTAGATGGTCTCTCAAATGTAGGTCATTGGTTTGCTAGCTTAGGTAAAAGCTTATTGTTTAAGATACTGATGCCAATTGGAATTATAGGTCTTATCCTATTTTTCATATTTGCCTGTTGCAAATGTCGCAAGCACACTGGAAAGCATCAAGTGAATGCGAGAGGAGTGAAACGAAGTGTGGATGAGCTTGAATTAGAGGAAATGAATAATCAGATATACAAAAGGGTGAAGAATTCTCACCCTACTAAAGATGAGAAAGAAAAGTTGAGCAAATTGTTGGAAGAGATAGAGATGTATAAGGTGTGAGAAGTTGGCATCTGGTTCCATTTATTTTTGTGATGATAGTAAATATCATCAAAGAGGGGATTGATGAAGCAAAGCTACGCATTTGCGACGTGCTTTTGTCATGAACCTCGTTAATGTGTAATAACGTAATAAGTTGTACGTCTTACTAACGTTTATTCTGTTTAAACGAGGTTCCCCGACGCTTGCCTATGTGTTTTACTAAAATAATTAATTCGAGTCTTTAAAATGGCCGCTGCTTTGAAATAGTGTCTGCGCATGCGTCAGTCACACTCACGTGTCCTGACGTGTTTGCAGGTTTGGAGGGAAATAGTTGCGCATGCGTAATACATAGCTTTGCCAGTAACGTGGTACTGCTCGTGCCACTGCTCTTGTACATGGTTATATGTAGCTAACATTTACACTGCATAAGTATATTTCTTAGTGATAAGTTGAAAGTACAAGCCCTGTGATGTGTTTTCATAACGTTATTTCTATGTATTAATTTGTTCTCGCTTACTTTTCATGTACAGCGGGAAATGGGGGTTTGACTGAGCCGAAAGCCATCTTGGAGGGTACTTGTGCGCAGACTCGCCGAAAGTCATCTCGGCATTTGAATTGCTGCCAAGGAAGGTTGATGCCAGAAGCCACCCTGGGAAGCAGCACCTTAGCCCCGCAGCATCTCGATATTGTTCTATTATGTTGCAAAAATGTATTCTTTGCCTGTATTCTGCGCAGTTTCTCATGGGAACCCCAATCTTGCTAAGCGGTGCCCTGAGATGTAAATAAGGCCTCCAAATAGTCTGTTCTGATTGGTGTGTTACCCAAATCCTATCTTAGGACCAATCCAAATTGAGGGATTCTGACACTTTGCAACATTGGGGGGTGGTACACCGTCCCCAAACTGTATATCTACCCTGGGTTCACCTAGGGAAATCGTCCGACTTGTCTGGTTTAGCTGACCTGTCACTGACCCATCGTACTCAATAGGTGACCGAAGATACAGAGCGCTGCGGAGCACTCTGTCCGAAATTGACCATAGACTAAGGTTTTACTGAACCTTAAAGTGCTGGCGAAGCACTTTGCTGGGAGTTCGCTGACCCAATCGGGGTCTTGATCGATAGCTGCAGAGAGGGTGGAGCGCAGGCGTTGCTTCCAAACTGCGGGTGCGGTCCTGTCCTGAGGGTTTCCTGTCCTGTCCTGAGGTCCCGTCCTGATTCCTAATCTGAGGGTATCCTGTCCTTTCCTGGGTGTCCATTCTGCATCTGCTGTCCATTGAGGGGTATCCTTCCTTGAGGGTTTCCTGTCCTTAACTGACCCGTGGCCAGGGTTTGGTTTTCACACCAGTCTAGGTAAATATTGCTCTAAATTCTTAAAACTTGCACCTTTCTATTTTTCTGTCTTTTGCTTCAATAAAGACACACCTTTGCACATGTTGATTTTTTCCATGCTTTGCCGCAAACTATTGAATCATAAAGTCATTTGCATTTTTCATAACGTGTTCCCATGTTGCCCTATCTATTAGAAATTATATTTTGCATTGCAGTTTGTCATTTTCTGATATGGTCTAGAACGGCCTTACTTACATTTTCCAAAGAACTTTTGCCCTAAGTGCATAGCGTTTCCTGTTGCATCCCATATTAGCATTTCCATGATTACCCTGACTCTATTTCTCTATAGTTATGTACTCTTCATTATTTTGATTATTGATTGTCTTATTCTTGTAAATTTAATGCTCAACGAAAACGAACTTTAGATAAAGCTTTTATAACTTCCAGTTGTCCGTGGTCATTTTACAACAGTATTGAATGTCATTTTGGGTTGGTATTTTGCTACCTTTCCTTTTACAGCTAGCTCCCTGATCCGTTGAGGTCATAGGTACCCATGTCAGTGGATGGTAAGTCGGGTACACTGAGTAATTACAGTAGGGAATTCACACAAATTGGTAGCAGCCCGTGAAGTCACCCTGTCAATGAATATTGTGAATTGAAAGTATATGGGCCCGAAGCCGGAAACGGCGAAATTATTGGCTGGGTGACCTCGCGCGCTCTATCAGTACTCAACATTAATGAGTTTACCGTATTTTTGAACATTCTAGGCATTGTGTCAAGTTCTTTCTAGACTTTGCCATTTATTTTCCTTAGGTTCACACAAATAAGCACTAAATGATATAGGATCTCCCAGTATGTCTAAACGGAAATTGCAAAAAGTACATAAAACTGTAGCTGACCCCTACTTGTACCACCATTGATTCCTACCTTGTGACGGCGGTTAGCGTTATTAACGTTGAAATAGATAGGGCGGAACGCCGCCTCTCCTTAGGAGTAGTTTTAGAGGACAAGGGGGACCCAACGGATAGCTAAGAACCATGGGTATAACTATGTTATAAAGACAAAGGTATTATCGAGGTTGTCGGAGTGGGGCATCGAGTCCGAGTATCCTGGTCCACGCAAGTCCGACTTCGACCTGCGGTCCATTACCCTATTACGGGTTAGTGAGTGCCCGGCATTCGAGCCCCACTCCGACAACCTCGAATTATTGGAGTTTGTGACTCTACAAACAAGCACGCCGTATGAGGCGGAAGCACAATAGACCAGGACCCATCTAAAACATTGCTGAATCGTATGAACTTAATAAGGAGCACATTCCCTAGCAATCCACGGCCCGGCTGCACGCCTTAAGTGAAATTCCCCTGCGCCCCCGGTGCGCCTAAGTGGGAATCCGGCTCTGACGGTGGTCCCCCCATTCTGTGACCACAGCCTACTTACAGAGGCTACATTATGCTCAGGCAAATCTAACTTTTAGTCCTGATGATGATCCCAACCAATTAACGGAGCTTAAGGGATCGAAACGTCGACACCCATGAGTGGACATGCGCATAATTTATTGTAAATGTGAATGTGTGCCTCACTCAAGGTGACACTGTTATTTATCTGCAAACCGACTTACAGTGCCCTGTTTTTGCTCTTCTTTCTTGCCTGAAAACACCCTTTCACCTTTTGCTATCTTGTTTCTCTTTTCTCTAGTACGGCACAGGCTTGTGTCATGCTACTTCTATATGATTATAATGTTCATCTGACATTTGTCTACAAATAAATCCCTTGTCCGGCTGGGCAAGGATTTTTTGCATATAGTATTCCATTGTGATCTATATTGTATTTTGTTGATCTTGAATGAGCTAGGAGCCTTTGTCTTTATAACACTCTCCTTAGGAGTAGGCACAGTGCTAGAAGATGTTACCGGACTGTAATTAGAGCATACCACAAGAAATGTTCACAATACTAATCCCATAATGAACTCTGATACCCCGGACCCTGGTCCAGATCCTCCTGTACCTACAGAAGTACTATGTTCAGATTCACCTAATGGCTCACCTACAGCAAAAAGGAAAAGGAACCGCAGAAAAACCCAGCAAAAACCAGGGACAATTAATACAGTAAAAAAAGGCCCGCCACCGATTACTCCTGCTAAAATAATGGAGAAGTCTTCTAGTTTGGGATCCCTGTCTGATGTACAAGTGAATCACATCATCGCTGTTTTAACTCTTAAAATTAGAAGTTTTTACCAAGCCATTATTAGATAAAAGTGATAAACTTAGTGGTGAGGTTAGTAAACTTAGCAGTCTACTTAAACATACTATCAATTTGCCAATAGTGAATGTGAATGGGCAACATCGGGGCCAACACGAACCCTATAAATTAGGAACATCAACTGCCACTACATCAACTAGTGCCCCACCCGCAATCGACAGGAACAAGTGGGTTAGGGAGGCACAGGGCCTTAATCCTTGCGTACGTCAAAAAGGCGCTAACTCTATCCCCCCTAGGCCCGAGACAGAATATGTCAATGTGTAATCGCCCTAGCGATGTCAGAGGGGATAGAATTTCAAAAGCAGTGATAACCCAGGTTCCTAAAAATTTTAGGGAGAAAGAGGATTCAGAGGGAAGAAGTGGTAGATCAATTAATCTGCCCCCATAATGCTGCCCGTATGTGGCAGTTCTGGTGAATGTCCCCCTCCTTGATTCTTACCAAATGGAATCACACTCCACCCTAAAAAATAAAGTGGTGCACTGGTTAAGCCGAAATTGTGACTATCCTGTGAACCATGCAGACCAGATCCTCTTGACTAGAAGAGTAAACTGGATAGGACCCTTAAGAAAAACCTCTGAGGGGTCTGTGTAATTATTCATTTTAGGGACTCTAGCTGGGCCAGGATCTCCCTGGACAGAGCAGCCGCCTCTCCACACATTGACTCTAAAATATAAAGTAAAAGTAAAGTAAAGTCCACATTTGTAAAGCGCACAATCACGCGTAAGGGTCTCTAGGCGCTGGGGGCCGTCGGGAAGATTAAGCGAGCTATTGCCCAGAGTCACATGGTGCTGGACTAACCTGCCGCCGGAGCAGGGGATCAAACCGTGGTCCCCAGATTCCAGTGTCAGTCGCCCTGGCCGCGGCGCCACACCTCTCCCTCTTCTCCTCTTAGGCTTCTTTTATAGACATCTTAGACCTATGCCCAATATGGGAGGAGATCAGGAGCAATATAGAGCCAAACGGGTAATGTTACCCCAGCAGCTTTAGGCACTACCTACATCAAATAGAATCCAACCACTTAGTACACTTGAGGAAAATGATTGACAGAGCACTGCCCGCCCAACCGACGGGAAGGCGGGCCTAGATGGAATTGGGCAGGCAGTAGCTGGGGTGTTGAATGTGGAGGAGGATACAATTTTAATTTCTCTAAACATATTAAATCATGATCAATGGGTTAACTCAGATGGAAATATCGGGCAATAATTGGAAAAAGTTATAACTCCTGCTGCACCGGGCCCCTTAACTAGAGGGATTAAGGACTGCTCATGTATAATTGCCCAACCCGCCGATAATGCAGGAAACCCCCCAGTTAATAGGTTCACCATAGTCTCCGGGAACATAGCTGGATTGGCAAGTAAAAGGGATATGTTAGGTTGGGTGGATTTCATCAACACTCATGATATAATCTGCCTCCAACAAACCTGGAGCATTGAGCATGTCTACTTTGAAGGGTTCACATCATACGACCTGCCAGCCTCACATTCATTGGGTGGCAGAGCAAAGGGAGGACTGTTAATTCTCATGTCGAATAGATTGCCCCTGGTAGTTAAAAGGGCTATGAACATAGGGAGTCATTCACAGATACTATGGCTGTACCATAAAGATGGACGGGATGTGGTATTGATTAATTTCTATAACAACTTATTCGATTCTACCCGACACAAAGCAGTTACCAAATTGGAGATAGAAGTAGGTAATTTGAGTAAAGAAGTAAATATTAACTTCGACTTGGTATGGGTCGGAGATTTTAACTTACCAACTTGCTCTCTGTCTATGACCAAAGTATGTGGGTTTAGAAGTGATGAAGGTGATGACTGCGTGCACTTCCCACATAACACTTACGGGGACACAATAAATACTGTTTTGGCCAAGTATGTCTTGGATATAATGCAATGTGTCCTGGATAGGAATGGGAGGGTGATTCCAACTTTCACGGGAAGAAATGCAAATAGTATAATTGACCATGTATTGGTATCTGCCAATATAATACATTTCTGTTCTACACCGCGGATTGAAGAACTGCTATTTAGCAATCATAATTGTATTATTATGTCAACAGTTGTGTGGGGTAACAGACACATAGTACAAGAGATATCTGTAGGCAATATTTGCCCCTGTAGAGTGAATGGTACCAGAATCTGATGGAAAGTTATTAATCTAGACAAAATATTAAAAAATATTCTAGAATGCAGTAATGAGATATTTGAGTGTCTTGATTTTGGGGCCGATTCAGTAACCATACTAACTAATTTCTGTAAAATAAGTGCTTCCATTGACAAAATATTAACAACCCCATCGAGCAGGAAACATAGTCAGAATAGGGGTTGGTTCATCATGCCTGTTCTGACTCACTGAATAAGCTTAAACTAGCACTCTCTAGTAGTCCTAGGGATAAAATGTTAGTCAAAAAATTGAGATTAGAATATAAACTAATCCTAAACAGAGGAAGACAGAACTCCAAGAGGAGGCTTGGGACAAATTGGCTCTGGCCGCGGTCACATCGAATAATAAGTTGTTCTGGGAAACGGTTAACTCAACATTTCTTAAAAACGAATCTTTCCCTGAACTGTTGAGCCATGTTAGTAGTGAGGAGTGGGTGGCACATTTTTCCAGTATTTTTAGCCAATGTGACAGTAATACTGAGGACATTGTGAACGCCAGTCTATGGCCTACCATCGCCCTAAATATTACCCTTGCTGAGGTCGAGCAAGGAATTAGAAGTAGTAAGGGCGGGAAAGCACCGGGCCCGGATGGTGTACCCATTGATGTCTACAAAACTGTGCCTGCCCCCTGGGGTCCGATACTTACCAGAGCTTTCAATGCCGTAGTGATGGAGGGTTCCCCCTCCACATGGGGTGAATCGATTATTATACCCATCTGAAAGAAGGTAAATAAATCGGAAGCCAAGAATTACTGGCCAATCTCCTTATTGGACTCAACAATAAAAGTGATGAGTAGGGTTTTATTATTTAGATTGGAGGAGTGGGTTGAGGATAATGGGATACTCTCACAGGCCCAATCTGGTTTTAGAAAGGGGCTAGGCACGTTAGAACAGTGTATCAATCTAGAGATTTTCATCGGAAAATAACATTTGTGCCAAGTAAGGGCGCCTCTTTTTATGTTTTGCTGACCTGAGCAGCGCCATTGACTTAGTGGACCATGCTATACTTTGGCCAGTCCTACTTAATCTCGGAGCCCCTGAGCCCATCATCTTTTTTCTAACCAGGCTTTATGATAAATTATTGTCATCTGTACGATACAGCGCAAGGGGCGAATGTACCCCTAAATTCAAAGTTAACCGTGGCATCCGGCAAGGCTGCGTCCTAGCACCACTGCTTTTTACCTTATTTATTAATGAAGTAGCCGCGGTACTTAAACTGGTACAGTCCGATGCCCCGCAAGCCGAAGGCCAGGATGTTCCGGTCCTGCTCTATGCAGATGATGCTGTACTTTTATCCCGAATACAGATAGGCCTGCAACGATTAATTAAAAGGTTTATTTATTATTAGTGGGAGGATGCTGCTGATTAACAAGATGAAAACTTATACCATGATCTGTGGCCCGAAAGCCAGGAACACAAAATCTTTTTTTAATAGATCGGCAACAAGTGCAAACTGTAGACAATTTTTGTTACCTAGCGATATCTTTTTCGGCCAACGGTAAATGGTCACAGGAGTTGTCTAATGTCTGGGGTAAATTGGCAAAAAGTGTGCACGGGGTCTTCTGGTTCACATCTAAATTAGGGGATCGCCGAATTAAAGACATGACATCCATTTACAAAGCTAAGATGTACCTCAATTGCATCATATGGAGCAGGGGTATGGGGTAACCATCCTTGCGAAGTACTGCAAATTGAGGACAATTATTTTCTTAAAAAGCTTTTATATCTACCTACTTCAGCATCCTCTGAATTAATTCACTGCGAAGTGGGGCTCAATTACATGTCTGACCTGATTGCGCTTAGACCACTACTTCTCTGGAGATCAATATGGGGGAAAATAGGAGAGTCTATTCAATAAAGTGATCATTAAAGACTGCCTTCAACTGGACAACTGCTTGAAGATCCCCTGTCTTAAATATATAGCACATGCCTTCGAAGATGTATTTAAACTTAGCTAACCCTAATGATGTAACAAATTTGTCTAAACAGGAAATAAAGAATCCTTTCCTGTCTCAAAGGAAGGAGCGGAGATTGAGATCTGTAGGGAAACAAATAACATACCACCTTTATCATTCCTATTTAGATAACGACGGCTCCCAGACTTATCTGATACTGGTGACAAGACCGTCACATCGTTTTGTCCTAACAAGAATGAGACTAGGCTTTGTCCATCATTTAGTAGCGTTCCCTAGTATGAAACAGCACCCAGTGTCCCCTTGCCCATGTGACGGTCATACTAAACAAAGCACTTTGCACTTTATCCTCCTCTGTGATTTGTACTTGAACCTCCGTATTGTCTATTTACAACCTCTGTTCAAAAAATTTCATATTACAACCACTACTGCTGCTATGAGTTTACTGTTTACACTCAGAGAGCCTGAGACTTGTTTTTTTGCTGCAACTTTTATATTAAGATCAATTCATGTAAGGAAAAGTATGATGATTTAATGTTATATGAACTGTGATTTTATTCTGTATGCCGAATTAACTGTAACTGTTTTTTATCATATGTGTTTGAACTTTTGCTTTTATGGTTATTACATTTTAACCGAATAAAGCTTATTGAATCGAATCGAATCGATCAACTGATACTATAGTTGGAGATGTGAAGGGTATGCTCGAGCTTAGAACGGGGGAGTCATTGGCTTGTTTTTTACTATTATTGATGTACCTAATGGAAGCAGTTGTGGTGAATCAGTCAAGTTAAGAGAGCGTGCTTGCTGATGCGTTGGTAATTTCGAAGGGTCTAGTGACAGACACCTCTCTGCCATTTGGATTTTGTGTGACAGCAAGGATTCTGCACTGGTAATAAAGGCATCTAGGGTGCCCATAGCTCCTTTAGGCTTGCTCATGCTCTTTGATGTATAGTACTGGCAGAAAATTCAAAACTTTAGTAACTATAAGTCCAAACAAGGAAGCATAGGAACCTAGAACAGTACCTGCGATCCTTGCCGCATGGTTTAATAGTGTAGACAGCTCTCAGAGGGGTGGCCCAGCCTCTTCCAGTCACTGACGGGCGCAGATGGGCCTGCCCTTGGCCCGGGCTGTGGGAGGTGGGCAGGTTTTTATCGCGCCCCCGGGCACGAGTGCAGAGTCAGGGTGGCACAAGGCTGCTGGGAAATGTGGTATTTGGCCGTTCCCCTCACGGCGCGTGGATGACAATGTTGGCTGTTTCCCTCATGGCAAGTTACTGTAGGTGAGAGCCATTCCCCTCATGGCAGTGATTTCAACAAGACCGACAGCATAAACCAGCAGCAAGGCCAGCTTTTTGGTGCTAAAATGTTTTTTGTCCTCATTTTGTGAATCAAGAGTTGGCATCTTCTCAAACTATGGTTTGACCCCAGATATGTATAAGTCTATATGAGGATTAATAGAGGCAAAGTAGTACTGTTTCTTGTAATTTGCATCGCTTAGAATTTTATGGATAAATGTTAATGGATTTAGGCAGTACTCATCTTCTAAGAGAAGGATCAGCTCTTACTCCCACTTAGCTCCGGCAAACCTTAATATATAGCTAGAAAGATGCAAATTCTGCCCTCTGTTTGGATAATCACTGCCTCATGGTATTATTCCTATCCACTCCGAATGGTTTCCCTTAAGTTATATGTCACTTTTCATGTCTTGGCCAGGCCAGGCATATTGTTTCCAATGCATTACGTCCCAGATTTACAAATACTTCACAAAATGCAGGGCAAGAAGTAACGTTCCTGTGCTGAGTTCAGTGAACTGAAGAGAGCAGAACTGTGCCATATCTGCAAAGAAATTATACAGGTATGTTCTAATCATGAATTGGCACACTTTGTGCATCCTTGTGTCAATGCAGCCACTCTTGAACCACATTAAAAGGGTGTCTGCTTTTTATTCTGGACAGTTGTATGCAGGAAGGGTTTCCTTCCTGCGCAAAAAACATCCTTTGAGACTCTTTTCTCTATAGATGTGTGCAACAGAATGCAGCACACAAGCAAAGTGAAAACAAAACATTGAAATGTTTCTCTTCATTATGCCAGCCTCAAGGAGGTGCAGGGTCTTGTCATAAATCCATGTCTGCAGGTCTTTTTAGATATGAATTTGTATCTGCACCCATGTGTTGATGCATAGGATTGCCCATACACACCCATGGAATGCTTTCCACAGGCAAACGAATGCAAGGCCTTGCATTACTCTGTGTTATGTTACTTTAGGTTGCAAACCAACACACATTATAATAATCCACATTTGTAAAGCGCGAACAATCACCCGTAAGGGTCTCCAGGCGTGGGGGCCGTCAGGAAGATTAAGCAAGCTATTGCCCAGTCAGATGGTGCTGGGCTAATTTGCTGCCGGAGCCGGGGATCGAACCGTGATCCCCAGATTCCAGCATCAGTCACCCTGGCCATGGCACCACACCTCTCCTGATTCGCGTTTGGATGGTGAATTCTACCAGAAAGGCTGCATGTCGGGTCTGCATTAAAAAGTAAGCAACCCCAACCCATGTCTGCATCATTTTCTCCCGGCTCATTATATATACAGCCAATATACCAAGGTCAACATAAAAGCGAAAACCACACCTTCAGATCCTTCTTCCCAGACAGACTAATGCTGTAACTCATATCTTCAAACAAAACCTCATATTTGATGCCAACATCTTTTTAAACAACTTCAAAAATATTTTGGAGAGCTATGCAAACAACCATATTCGAATTACAACATGCAAATGCAAGCCAAAGACTTCAGCACCCAGGTATTCTAAAGATCCTGCTAACAATACATTATACATTCACAGACATGGAAAAACATGGTAGAAAAAATAAATCAAAAGTGGCTTTTGATACTGAAGGCACTTCATGCAATAGACAGATAGTTCATCAAACCAGCCAAAGCAAAGTGCTATACCATTACCATCAATAAAGCCACTAAGTGCAACAGAACACTGTTCAAGACAATCAAGCGTTGCATCAACCCCATGCATCCACCTATTTCTCACTCCAGAGAACAGGGCAGTTCCATCAACTTCTTCTTCAGAGGAAAAAAATCTAGAAGATCCAACAGCACATTCTTGACATCAAGTCTGATTCATTTCTCATGCCCACCTATTCCTGTACAAGAATGGGCAAACATCAAAGCCTTATCTCTCCCAGATCTGGCTGACATACTCAAGTCCCTCAGAGCCATTTCTTATGCTTATAATGTTTTCATTAGTCTTGAATCAATGTTTTCTTTGGGAATGCTCTCTTACCCCTACTTGCCATTGTCAAGGGCTCCCTCACTCAGGGCATCTTCCCCTAAATGCTCTCTAGACTGGCCAGATTCTCCCACTCATAAGGAAATTTGCATGAGATTCTTGCCAACTTCTGACCCATCACTCAGGTACCATTTCTTACCAATTTCATTTAAAACAGTCTATGTTCAACTTTAAGATCACATTAATGGTTCCCCTTTCCTACATGACTCTCAGTCTGACTTCCGATCACCTTGCAGTACAGAAGACAGACACATTACACTTCTTAGATGATGCCCTTTTTACCACAGATGAAGATGACCCCTGCCTTCTGATAGTGCTGGGCCCTTCAGCTACTTTTGACACAGTCGACCATCCAACCTCTATACGCACCCTTGAGTCACTGGTTCCCCTCTTGCCTTTCCAATCAACAACAACTTGTTCACATGGATACCTCAAGGTCCCAAAAGATCCCTATGATGAGTGGAGTCCTCTAGTGTGGAGTCCTCTAGGTTGTCATACTGACTCCTGTCATATCCAACCTTTACATGGAGCCTCTTTGGTGCACAGTTCATAGATAACAGCATCACAATTCACCAATATGCCCATGATACAAAACTCTAATTGAAAGTCTCATCTGCTTCCTACACACAGCTGCACTACACTGCTTATACATGATTCAGACCTGGATGCCCAGCATCTTCTTAAATCTAAACACAACCAAGATAGAATTCCTTTTATTTGCCAGGAACAGTTAAACAAAATAAAATACAAACCTGGCTCACTAACATGAAACATAATTGTTTTGAACCCTAACTCTCACTGAATACACAATCACTTATATTCTCCATGGATGCTAAACTCTCCCTCAAGGTGCAAATTGTCAAAATACAAAGCTGGCCTCATACCAGCATTCTCTTCTTTTGTGTGTGAATATGTTTTTATTTTGTTAAGAATTCAATGGTTGTACCTACAGTAAACCAAACCAAATTGTATTTTTGTGCCAAAAGGGCCGGTTGTAACAGCAGTTCTTGGCATTCATTAGTGATGCAGCTCTACGGTTGATGGTATTGCAGGAGACCACCTCTGTGCATTTGGAAATGTTCATACAGGTCTTTGAAAAGCTTTATCTGTCTCGCCTCCAGGACTTGCACAGTATACCCTTCTACTTCGATGGGGCCAAGCTGAAGGGGAAGCTCTCTGTTAGCAGCTCAACATTATCCCAGATCGTTAATGGCTCTGCCAGTGTGTGGTGTGTGTTCCTACCAGACTGGGCAAAAAAGGTTTTGAGTGTGAGCAGGATGGCCTAGGAGTTGTACCCAGCCCCTTCCTGAGCTTCAAAGGGTAGCTCAAGAGCATTACCCAGCCACTAATTAACTTCAGAAAATGCCTGCCCTATAACTGGCAAAAGCAGCCAACACCTGTACTCCTAGATAGACTGGAGCCAACAGCAGGAGAAGGTGAAGAACTGACCAGAACCAGTTTTCAGGCTGAGCAAAGGGAAATCCCCCACACATAGGCAGGCGCTGGGTATAAAAGTAACAACTCCATAACCTTTCATTAGATTACTCTTGGACCTGTGGTGAATCAGAAGAAGGAATTCCCTGCTGTCTGAAGTCTGAAGGAAGACTAGACTTGCTTGCCGAAACCCAGGACCCCATAAGTGACTCCAAGGAACAGTTGGCTGACCTCCAGTTTGAGCTGCAGGTACACAACAAGCTTTAAGAGGTCCTTCCACGCAATTGCCCAGCTGAACAGCACCAATTGGACCTGCCTGAACCCCTTTAACCATCTCTGTAGTGAGTTCTAACCCCCAAGAGGTTCCCTCCAGAGCGTGGACCCTTGTCTGGTGTTAGAGTCTACTCCTCCAACCTTAAAATGGCAAGAACTGGACTCCACGTGAGAAAGCAGAGGCTCTGAGAACTTTGGGTTGAAAAGAACCATCTATGGTCACCTCATGAATGCATGCAGACTTCAACAGAGCCAACACATGAACTGCAATGTTCATGTGACCTTCCAATGAGACCATCCCAGATACAAACCCTGTACTTCAGTGCCCAGTGCTTTTAAGGTCGACAATGGCAGCCCCGCATTTCCCACCAACGCAAAGCTCTGATTGTTGACCAGCTCTTCAGGCCGACAGCAACCGCAGTCGCGAACAACAGGAAGTTCCAATTGAGACTTTAGCAATTAACCGCCAACGAGCCCTGAAGCTAAAAGGCAAACATTACACCAAGATGAACCTGGTCCCTGTATCAGACCCACGCTCCATCCCAGTCAGCCTTAACTTTTGCCTTTTACCCTGTCTAGCGTGACTAGATAGCTGAGATGGGTGCTTTGTGCTTCATGGCACTATTCCTATTGAAAACTTAAAAAATTCATATCTCCAGGTCTATTTATTGGATTTTTATTGTTTTGTGGCATTTTATTTAAAATGTTTTCTATTTTGTTTTAATTGGTAGGGATTTTCTTGTGTTGTCTTTTCACTTCATTACTGTTTGAGTACCGCATAAAAACATTACACATTGTATCTAAGTCAGTGTTTCCCAAACTGTGCGTCTGAGACAAGTTTTGATGGGTTGTGAAAGGCCAAGTAATAAATAAACATGCCTTTAAATTCTGTATTTATCTTCTTGCATTTGCTGCACTTGTGGAACCATAAGTTGGTTGTTCCGGCTGCACAATTTGGATGCAACCGCCCTATGGCTGGTCGGAAACATCCGCTTTTCACTGGCAGCTTGTGCAGCCGGCGGAAATGGCATGCAGCACAAGCTGCCATTGAAAAATGTATGTTTTTAAACATCTCTGCTCAATGTGGTAAGCACCATGCGGTGCCTGCCTCACAGTGCAGGGATGTTTAGGGGGACACACTAGATGCCCCAAAGCCCCATAGTGAAGGGCCGGGGGGAAGGGTGGCCTGCTGGGGGCTCCCAAAGTCACTTTCCGACATTCTTTCCACATCTGAAAGGCTGACATGGAAAGGCTGTTGAAAAGTGACATCATAATCCCGATGGCGGAGCTGAGGCTGTCTTCGCCGTCATTATGGGATTATGGGATTATGTGTGTTTCTGATGTTCTGGCGTACTCCTTGAGCAGTGCAGTGGACCCCCGTGGTTTTCCCTCTGACCGCTGGCATCGTAATATGACAGTCGGAAGGAAACCATCGACATTGGGTGGAAAACTCTGACAAGCTGCCATATGGCTTTCCACCCAACATCGAAATCAGCCACCTGGTGATGTACAAATGTTATATATTCACTGAAACCTGATTTCTATACATTATCATTTGTGTGCAACATAGCTTTATCTGTAAACTGCATTTCTGTGCAAGTTTATTGGCCATTTCAATGGAAAAGGTTCAGCCTGTAAATGACAGTGTGTTACGGCATGATGCTTGAGTTACATTCAAGAATTGTCCACCTAATGCCCATTAAATCTAGGTGGGTTGTAAAAGTTTACAATTCTAATAATTGGATCGTATTTATAAAATGTTAGAGAAGCACTGCTTTAACCTGTTTGCTGCTTTGAACGTTCCGCACCAGTGCGGAACGTTCTATTAAGCGGGCGGGCCCGCGTCGGCCAACGGACATGCGCAGCACTACCGAGGTCGTGCTTGCGACGGCCGGTGGCCGACAGAAGCAGCAAATGGGTTAACTTTCGCTTGACTTCTTTTTGTGCCAAGCTACCAAAGGGTAAGCACAGGTTTATGTTCTGACTTTAGTGACTCACGCTGACAAGGATTGTGTTTATTACCTGAATGGGGCTATCACCTCTCAAAACTAATAACCCAATTCCTTACACTATCCTATACAGAAAACTAGAGTACGGAATAAAATATTAACAAATATCTTGTTTACGGACCAGCTAAGAAAATTGTTCAACCGATAATTTTTTATATTTATTAGAAGCCCAATTCAAGGCTGAAGTTGTATTTTGAATATATATCTAGAAAGTGTGACTTTTACAAACTTACCTTTTTCCTGCCTCAGACCCTTGGAGGCTACTTTGCAATAATTCTCCAGCCGCTTCCTAGCCAGGGCTTGATGTTAAAGGGGTGTGAAAATGATCACTTAGGGTGGCCCCATGAACTTCATAAACATATAAAGAAGTATATCCCTTTCAGCATAAATATGTCAGCCTTGAAAAGGTATGCCTTTTTCCCCCAGAAATGCTAGCACCACACCTAGTGGGAGGTGAGCTATCCCCCAAAACCAGTTTTGAGTCATGACAGTCAAGACGATTTCTCATTTCCCTGCACTACCTCTGGGTGGACATATTGACTCTGCATAAGTGAGAAAAGGTTCCCCCATTTTGAATATTGAGAGTAAGGTGCACTATGGATTGTTTACAGCAGGACAAACAAAAACTGCTGCAAAAGTTGGTAGGATTGCCTCTGGTAACTTTTACCCTATTAGTTAGGGATGAGCCAGGAGCTACCCCTACATGCACAAGCTTACTCTCTAGCCAGTGTTCACCCTCCTCAGAACCCACTCTTGACCTGTTGAAGTATAGAAGAAGAACGGCACCTGCTGTTTGAGAACTGTGAGCAGACCTGAATGGCTAGACCTGCTGCTAATTGCACCCAGGTTAAGTGGACTCCAACGGTCAGTTAGCTGGAAGTCTGTGTAGCTACAGGGAAACAACAAGCTGCAAGAGGCCTTTCCCCTTAAATGCTAAGCTGACCAGTAGCAACTGGACCTGTACTGTTCCCTGCTATTGGCCTTTGCTGGCATGAGTCTGAACCCTCCACCCCCCAAAAAAGCTGTTCCTAAGGTCCTGGGACTCTTGACTGTGTCTAATTGGACTTCTCCTAACAACTTCATTGGATACAGACTGAAACTAGTGGTGGACGGAACAAACATACAAGCTCCACAAGATTACATGGGGTTCAGTGAGCAGGCAGAATCCACATGTTATGCTGATTTTTAGCGCTAGGAGCTTTTTACTGCACTGCAAAATCAGTGTTAACTTCACTACAAGGCATTCCAGAGGGTACTGCTTCTTTGCTGCAGCTTGAGTAGATTTTCTACAAGAGCTGCAGGTTTCTCACTGCATATGGTCACGACTGCCCATGACCACCCGCATTGAGAAAATCTCCACAGGTGCCATCCTTGCACCCAAAAATCACTCAAGGGGGCATCATTTCTCACTCACCAGCTTAAAATTGGCAAGCTTTGCGTGAGAAAAAAACTAGCGGTTGGTAGAGTTTTGTCAGAACACTGCTTTGCACGCATTACGCGGAGTGGGCAAGACTCAACATAAAGTTGCCGATTGCGAGCGTGGAAAATAAACCTCCCAGCGAGATTCTCAATGCGGGGAGGTCAGGTTTCTCATTGCAGGTGGTCATGTATGCTCGCGACCCCTCGCGATGAGAAACTACCAGTCCGCGTTGAGAAAGCTGCCGCTTGAGTAGAAATCTACTCGAGTAGCAGAAAACGACCGCTTGCACTGTGCAAGATGCGGTTTGCACTGATTGCACAGTGCGTACAAGCACCCGGCACTGTGCAATCAGTGCGAACAGCATTTTGCACAGTGCATAGCTACGCGTAGCTCGCGTAGTGCGAAGTGCACTTCGCGTAGCAACGTGTAGCGCTACTACGCAAACTACACCCAGGGTTATGGTACTTCTACATGCTTTATACCTTTTCTTACAGTTAAGCCTGTCTGATCTGTGGTCAAGCCTGAAGTACTAACAACTTTGACTGGAAGTACTGTGACTTTATTACTTGCGAATAAATTCCATCCACCCAAATAATAACTCATTATGTGTATGCTTCTGGATCTTTGCTGTATTGTAATTCGAAAAGAATACAAATTGCATGAGTTATTACATATGCAGATTTATAAATGAAAAGAAACATAAAACAGGTATAGCCAGGTTTCTGAGAAATCAGCTGTGCAGCATAAGACATTTTGCAGACAGCTATCTAGCTACACCGGCCTTCTTTGAAGATTTCGATTGCAGATGTCTTGTAGTTAATTGCTCTCATTAAATGCCATTTGCACAGCACTGGAGCGCGTGACTGCACCATCCATTTTAAGTAATCTTGACATATTTACAAATGGTATAAGGGAGAATGTCCTTAATGGCTTACAAATTATTCCCGTTCTGACACTCAGACTCACCCTCATAAAATATGCACTAGCTATTTGTGTGAAGAATGCTTAGGATCAAAGAAGAGAGAATGTTTCCAAAGTTTAAATTGCCTTTTCTCTCTAAGGCACAGGTAATCGTGTTCTGCTGCTAGTACCCCAACTGCTTCCCTTCCTCTTCTTTCACGCCACTAACACTTTTACAACACTTTTCATGTTCCTATCCCAGGTCCTACCTGAATGAAAAGGTTTGAAAAGAACATTTAACAGATTATACCGTCTCCAATGTTTCTTCCCCAGATTGCCTCGCCCTGAAGGCCCTGACTTGATTTCTCCTTTCTATAGTTTGGAAAACCATGTATTATAGTTTTGAAGACATGTTTTGCTTCTTTCATTTTCACTTTACCCTTTCCCAATGGCTCCTCCTCTTTCTGCAGGAAGCCACAGTTACCTTCCTAGCCCCCTTCACCCAATGCTGCTTGTCGCTGATTGTATTGGTCCCTTTCGTGAACCTAATAAATCTGTAATATTTCTTACTACTAGATCATGCATCTTCCTTCCTTTCAACCTCTGTTATTTCTTGCTGGCTGCTTTGATATATTTCCTTGTGAATCTATATGCCCCAATATTGTCATCTTATATTTAAAGTAAAATCAGAATATTTAATTACAGCCATTATTTATTTTTTACTAGTGATTGCTTCTGCTGTTCATTCTCAATACTCTACTACTATGTTCCCTCATACTTAATGCTACTGTTCTTCTCTACCCAGTGCTTTACTTTGACTGCTGCTCATCTGCCCTATTGACTTTATTAACTTTATTCAGTAGTGTTGTTAATGCTGTGAAGTGATGTTCATTATCTGCTCACTAATTCATTATTTTTCTATCACTTCCCATTTTCCTAAGAGGAATGCACAAAAACTACACCCCACTGTCAAATGTCATCAATTCAGTCTTGCTGAGTAAAACCATTCAGCTAATGCAGTATGCTCTTAGATATATGACTGGAAACTCTCCAGGTATCACATTGTGTGATACATAGACACAATCAGTATGGTGAAGCTGGGTTTGAGCCATTAAAGTTAGATTCTAGCACCTCTATTTTCTTTTTCTTTTTTAATTTGTGATCCCGACCCTAAGCACTTTACATAAGCACTGGTTACATTGCACAAAGTCACATTCATTTTTTAGGCACAGGGAGATTAAGGGGCATTTTATCAAGTACAGCGTTAAAAAGTATCGCCGGTTTAGCGGCAGAAAACGGCCACTAAAGCAGCGATAATGGTTCTTGATAATATGCCCATGAGAATTCCAATAGAAGTCCATGTTTTGGTGTGAGCATGGGCTTCCATTGGAATTCTCCAGGGCATTTTAACAAGCCCATTATCGCCGCTTTAGCGGCAGTATTCTGCCGCTGAACCAGCGATAATTTTAACGCCGTTCTTGATAATATGCCCATAAGTCCTTTACCCAGAATCAAGGATGCTGGGCCAACACCGAGACTCAACAGTGTTCAGCATTCCGAAGTTAACTGCTCCAGTCATTACGCCACACTCTCTCCCACCTCTGAAAGACATTATGCACTCCAGATCCAGTATTTTAACATTTACATTCCAAGAACCTTCATTGGTTACCCTTAAAACCCATATAATTAAACTTGAGGGGGCCTACAGCAAGATATATGGTGGGGCCCCCAAGACGTCTCCACACTCACATAAAGCCAGTAAAAATATACGTATTCATTGAATGGGTAATCTGGCTATCGGATTGCCCATAGTGAACCAGCAGAGATATCTTCTATTTATCATGTTTTCATGTACAGAAACACACATCACATCTTTAACTGTAACACACCACTTTGATATAAATGCAATTCTCTACTTTACAGAACCTAACAGCCAAAAAGTTTGGATTTCCAATCTCTGTAATTCACAAAGTGTTAGGGTTTGCTACCTCAAAGGACTTTTTAATATGCACTAAACCCATTTTGCAATTCAGTAAAGCCTTTCAGATTCCTTTTCAGCAACAATTCTCTTACACCCGCCTGGTCTTATCATCATCTGCCTAATAAAATCATGTGCTTGGTCCACTTCCTTGCATTTTCCCCAGAGAAAATGTTTTGGTATTACGGACTCCCTTGT
Organism: Lissotriton helveticus; assembly: GCF_964261635.1. Lineage (NCBI taxonomy): Eukaryota > Metazoa > Chordata > Amphibia > Caudata > Salamandridae > Lissotriton > Lissotriton helveticus. Next base: position 199,604,219 of record NC_136060.1, read on the forward strand.
TATACATGAGAGAGTAATTTTAGTTTGAACATTGTAATTGCAATGCTGCTGAACATTCCTGATATTCCAGTACGAAAACACAAACAGACTTTGTGGAAACAATGAAGGAAAAGGCTTTCATACTTTATATGTTGACAAGATCATCATCCATTAAACCCTAAACAGTGACCTCAGATGTTTCCATTTCAGGTGTGAATAGTTGCTGAATTGCATTCTGGTACATGTATAAGGGGGAAAGCAAAATAACAAGAATAAGGTTGCAAAACATATACATCAGACAAGAATGAGGCAAAGATCTCTGCTTTACAATACTGCAACTCAACATGATTATTTAAATAGTGAATTCACAGAATTTTTTATAAAACACAAAGGTAATCTGCTTTGTAGACTACTTCGGTTTACGAAAAATACACAGAAAGCTTAGAAATATTTCAGCAAAGCTGGTCACTTGATTTTCAATGTTGTGCTTTAATTAGCATATATTTGTCAATTATTTTAAAACGTTGGGGGATATTCACAAGAACGTGCGATAATCATCGTCAAAATAGGTTAACGCAATTTTTCATTTCACCGTCTATCACGGGAAAATAACTCTGTGTTAATGTCATATTCACAACATGGCAGTAACATGCGATATTTTCCTGATAACGCATCAAATGTCTGTGATAAAATCACTGGGACAGCGATAAAAATCTAAACCCGAACGTGAAAAAGTTGCGATGGGCCCAACTATGATAAAAAATTTAGCGATAATCAGCGCCAGGCCTGCAAGTCTGATAAATCAGGTGAGAAAAATTACTATAAAAGCGGCAACAAAAAACACAAACAACTGCGAAGAACCATGGAGGTAGCCGTAGCAAGTACCGAAGACAACCAGAACCCCACAAGCCCCATGGAGGACCAGCCTGGGACCTCAGAGTCAGGGAAGGGCAAGGAGAAGAAGAAGAGGAACCCACTTTCCAGTCCACAGGAAAACCAGATCCTCATTACAGAGGTTATATAAAACCACCACCAACTATTCATCACCTCCACTGTGGCATTGGCAACTAAAAATACAATATGGCAGTCCATCTTGGCAAAGGTTAATGCCGTGGGAGTGAAGAGAAGGGAAGTGGATGACTGTAAGAAGCGCTGGACTGATGTGAAGTGCAAAACCAAGCTGAAACTCGTGCCCAACCTGAAAACAGCAATGCAGACTGGAGGTGGGAGTCCAGCGACACACCAGGAGCTGGATGAGATGGAGGAAATGGTGTCCTGAGTCATCATTGGGGAGATGGTGGCAGGAGTTGGGGGGCCGGACACTGCACAACATGAGCTGAGCCAACAGCAACAGGGTGAGTGCTGTTGGGACTAGGGGGAGATGGGCACAATGGCACACATGCACAACTAAGCATAGCATATCTGCAGATAAACCATGTCCAGAGTCACAACTCCGACCAAGAGCCCAATTTACCCAGTCTGCAACATCTCAGCACTGTATAAGCACAGAAGTGAAAGGCACACCACCTGAAAGGGATGAGGGCCAGCCAAATCAGAGCTGAAGGGGCAACTCACCCACAATGCAGCACACACACATAAGAATCCGAGCACCTCAACGTTGAAAACAATGTGGTACAAACTGCAACACTTTCACAACAGAACAGAGGACACCCCTCTTTACAAACCCTCCCATAGGTGAGTTCCCAGATTTAGTCCAGCCCCTTTCTTGGGTATAAGTAAGGAGCCCCTGGAAACAGGACTTCAGATATCCCTGAAAAAAACTCTGCAACTGAATCCTGGAACTTCGACGCTCTACTCATGACTAGAGGACTGAAGAAATCTCCCTTAGGGTCAAGGAGTTACTCCGCTGCTTAGCTGGCACCAACAAAGCATTTGCCAGTCTGCATCTCTGAAGCTCCTGATGGACTCCGAAGTACCTGCAGCACAGGAAGAGGATCTCCAGACCTCTCAGAGGCCGATCCGAGTTCCCAGCAAAGCTGAGACCCGCAGCCCTCGTGAGTGATGTGGAACCGGAACTCCTGGACACGGTGCACATTTGCAAGCGCATTGACTTCTCAACGTCTTTTGAAGTTGTGCTTTGTCTTACTTGTAGCCCAAGCCCCGAGCAACCCTGGTCCGTCGACTGGTGGGTCCCTATGAAGGCAACTCTAATTTTCCTTGGGCTTCCCTGGTTGCTCCAGATGTGCCTTGACTCCCCAGCATGTGGTGGGTCCTTCAGACCTTGCTTGTCTGCACCAAAGCATCTTTTTCCTTTCTGCTTGGGTTGCTGTTGCCAAGGCCGGTTGGGTCCAATCCAGGTACTGACACAAAGCACTTGATATCGTTTGTGGGACAGCTCGAATCCAGCTCCTGGTCATTGTCGACGCCTCCTGGTCCTCGTGGCTGAAGAGTCTAGCTTCACCTCCTTCACCTGAAATCACCCGACTTCGGTGGGCTTTCGACTATCGTGCCCCTGGTCACTGGCTCTGTCCCCTCTGCTTTCAGGTTCTTTTCAGCCTTCATTCCAGGCTTGGATAACCCCGGACACTTTCCACTTCTATGCCAGCAGCACTTTGCAGTAGATCGCCATTGAAAATGACGACGATTCCCAACACCAAAAGACACCTATGGACCCAGCTTCCCTGGGTGAGGTAATTCGAGTACTCTTGTGCTCCCATGAACCCCTTAAGTCTAAAGGGGTTTGCTTAAAGTCCTCTTCCAAGTCCCCTTTATCTTTAAATTTCCAACCGCGACTTTCCCCATAGAAGCTAAAAGTGATTCGCTGCTGTGTTCTCATATTGCTCATATTGCACGCATCCCCCGTGGGCCCCCTTGGGTGGATCCTTGTGGGCGAGGTGATTCTACAGGCTCCAGGCCTTATGTCTATTCAAGTCGTGGTTCTTATACCACTTTCTTAATAAATGGCTTGGTACTCCCCTAGGGCTCAACGTATATTGTGCTAATTTAATGTGTGCTATTAAGTGTAAAACTTATGTGCTTTTACCTCTAGCCTCATAAAGAGATTAGTGGGGTGTGCTTAGAAAAAACAAGTATATATTTTATATATATACCTGGTGTGGTTCTCCTTTCATTTGCGTATTGACGCAAGAAAGGGTCGAAGAAGTGACGCAGTGAAATCTATAAGATTTCACTGCGCCACTTCGAGGATGCAAATGCGTCAATATCTTACGCCTGCCTCACAGCAGGCGTAAGACTGATGCAGACCCTTTCACATGGGGAACACCTTCACTTCAAGATTCTGGCCAGCCCTACCTCCACCCTCCAAGGAACCCTCATCTACTGACCCCCTGGACCCTGCGGACCTTTCGCCAACTCCATCACGGACATCATCTCCTCTCATGCCATCGTGTCCACCAACTACACCCTACTAGGAAATCTCAACTTCCACATGGACAACCAACTGGACCCAAGCACCGTATTCCTCCTGGACAACCTCCACAACATAGGACTCCGCCACGCAGTCAGCAGGACACACCCTCACCCCCCCTCTTCACAACAGGAAATCCATCACCTTCAGCCACACCACCAAACTCCCATGGACTGACCATTGATGCGTCCACTTCCCCTTCAGAACACCCACCATCCACAGACACCAGCACCTGCTCCCACGAAGAAACTGGACCAGAATCACTGACTACCAGCTAACCTTATCACTCAGCAACTCCACCCCAACTATCGCAGAAAAAGTCAACCCCAACACCGCATCCTGTACCCTGAACAGATGGATCTCTGACAGCACCAACACCATTGCCCCCCTCAAGAAAAACAACAACACCCATGCCAAGAAAGCTAGATGGTTTACCACTGAACTTTGAGAGTCCAGACGCATTTGCCACCGCCTCGAAAAGGCCTGTATGAACACCAAATCCACAGAAGCTCACAATTTCAGAGCCACCCACCACCAACTTATGAGGGAAACAAGATGCACACAACAGCAAAGAACTCTTCAACATCATCAAGGAGTTTGCCCAACCGACCAGCGAGTCCATCAACATCCCTCCCTCACAAGACCTCTACGACAAACTCAGCACCTTTTTCCACCAAAAAATCAAGAGCATCTACGACCACTTTGAAGAAGACAACCAACACACTGAACCCTCACCAACCACCCCCGACACCCTGAAATCAACGATTGACAACGGACAGCCCTCACCACCGAAAACACTCTTAAGACGATCAAGTAAATCCACTCCGGGGCACCCACGGACCCCTGCACCCACCACATTTTCAACAGAGCAGCTGACACCATCGCACCCATGTTCTGCCATATCATCAACTGCTCCCTGGCAACCGCCTCGTTCTCCGATGACTGGAAACACGCTGAGATAAACCCCCTCCTGAAGAATCCCTTGGCGGACCCCACTGACCTCAAAAACTACAGACCCATCTCCCTGCTCCCGTTCCCAGCGAAAGTCATTGAGAAAGCCATCAACAGCCAACTCGCCACATTCATCGAAGAGCACATATCCTCGACTCCTCCCAATCCGGATTCAAAATAAACTACAGTAGGGAAACTGCCCACCCCGCCGCACCCTACTGAACAAAGGAGAAACAGCATCCCTCATCCTCCTCGACCCCTCTGTGGCATTCGACACAGTCTCTCACTGCACCCTAATACCCAGACTCCACAACGCAGGGGTCCAAGACAAGGCCATCGACTGGATCTGCTCCTTCCTCTCTGGCAGAACGCAGTGGGTCATACTCCCCCCTTAACTCTCAGACCCTACACCTACAACCTGCGGAGGCCCCCAGGGGTTCTCCCTCAGCCCTACGCTCTTCAATGTCTAGATGGCTCAGCTTGCCCCTATTGTCAGAACCTACGGACTCAACATTGTGTCAAATGCATACGACACCCAACTCATCCTCTCACTATCCAACGAACCCAACACCGCCAGACACAACTTTCAAGAAGGCATGGAAGCCATCGCCAAATGGATGAAAAACAGCTGTCTATAACTAAGCAAAACCAAAGGGGATGATGGATGGAGTGTTGAACATTACATGCACTCACCCCCAGTCAACTGATCTGGGTTTAATCCATCATCATTCTTTAGCTCACTCTGCCACCCCAGTTCAGACATGGCAATATGCAAATCAGTCTGACCTTGTTCCTCATGGGAACAGTCCAGCCCAAACTGCCAAGCCATGTCTTCCCTAAACCCTGGACCGGAAACAAGCATCCTGGGACCGGTTTCTGGCTAATCCATGATTAGCCAGGCTAGCTTAAATCCAACTAAACACCAACAAAACAGAAGTACTCATCATGGGCCCAAACCATGACGCCTGGTACGGCCTCTGACGTTCCCCCACCCACCCCCAGGGACCACGCATGCAACCTGGGAATCATCCTGGACTCAGAGCTCAAAACGGACTGCCAGATCTCCAGAAGACTCGACTACACCAACGCACTCTAAGCCGGAATAAACAAAAAAACCTCACCCGCAAGCTACAGTACATTTAAAACGCTGCCGCAAGACTGGTCCTCAACCTGCCAAGACAGTGCCACATCTCCCAGCACCTGCACACACTCCACTGGCTCCCCATCGATGCTAGAGTCACCTTCAAGTTGCTCCTCATCTTCGCAAGAAACCTCAAGACCTGGCTCTTCGATAGACCCCCTCCTTGATGGGCTGGAACCTGCGACCCGCCCTAGCACCTTGAGACCCCTACGGGTGAGTAGTCACGCTTAACAAACACATGATTGATAGTGGTCTTCATTCAATCAACAGGGGGATTATAAGCGCACTACTCACCCGGGAGGGTCTGAAGGCGCTGGGGGGCAGCAGGTCCGAGTCAGTCCAAGTCAGTCGAAGAGCCAGGTCTTCAGAGCCTTCCAGTAGGAGGCACGTCTGATGCCGGTGGGGAGCTCATTCCAGGTCTTGGCCAGAATGTAGGAGAAGGATCTTCCCCCTTGGTCTGGCTCTGCAGATGCATGGGGTTTTGGCGAGGAGGAGGTTGGTGGAGCGGAGGTTTCATTTGGATACGTGGAGGGTTACTCTGTCATTGAGGTATTGGGGTCCAGTGTTGTGTAGGCATTTGTAGTTGTAGGTGAGTATTTTGAAGGTGACCCTTTTCTCGACAGGGAGCCAGTGGAGCTTGCTTAGGTGTTGGCTGATGTGTTAGTGTCGGGGACACCGAGGATGAGTATTGAGGCTGTGTTCTGTATAGTCTGGAGCTTGCGTAGTAGAAATTTGTTGATGCCAGCGTAGAGAGCGTTTCCGTAGTCCAGTTTGCTGGTGATGAGGGCGTAGGTGAATGTCTTCCTTGCCTCGGGGGATCCACTTGAATGTCTTACCGAGGATGTGGAGGGTGTTAAAGCAACTGGAGGTGACGGAGTCGAGTACGATGCTGAGGTTCTTGGCGTGGTCTGTGGGGATAGGAGGGTGGGGAGGGCGGTGGGCCACCAGGGGTTATTCCATACTGAGCGGGTGTTTCCGAGGACGAGGACTTCTGCCTTCTCTGAGTTAATTAAGGCAGCTAGTGCTCATCCATGCTGTAACGTCCTGCATTCCTTCCTCAAAGTGGAGTCTGGTGTTGTTGGAGTCCTTGGTGAGTGAGAGAATGAGCTGGGAGTCATCGGTTTAGGAGATTAGGCTTAGGCCGTGCTCTTGGACGATGGCGGCGAGGGGAGCCATGTAGATGTTAAAGAGGCTGAGTGATGATCCATGAGGGACTCTGCAGTTGATTTCTGTTAATTCTGAGATAAAGGGTGGCAGTCTGATCCTTTGGCTCCTGCCGGTGAGGAAAGATCTGATCCAATCGAGGACAGTGCCTTGTATTCCGGCGTCATGTAGTCTAGCTGTTAGCGTCCAGTGGGAGACGGTGTCGAAGGCTGCCGACGGATGTATGACGTTACAACGCGATATATTACAACGCACTCCGTTACAACGCATTTTTTACAACGCAGGATCCATTACATCGCATGCCTTTACAACGCATGACATTACATAGCAGATGCTATTACAACGCATGCCATTACAATGTAAGTATAGGTAAGTATATTATTTTTTTTTAAATGTAAGTAATTTAAATGTAATTAATTAAATAACTTAAATTGTTTTTAAATAATTATTTAGTACATATATTACTTTAAGTTTATTTTTAAAAGAACTTTTAATAATAAAGAACTATTTTTAATAAATAATAACATTATTAAAATTAATTTTTTTAATTAAAATAAAAGATTGTATTTTAAAACTAAACCCTAAAAAAAACCTGTAACCCAAAACCCAAACCCAGCCCTGAACCCTAAAAATACCCCTGTACCCCAAAACCCAAACCCAGCACTAAAACCTAAAAATACCCCTGTACCCCAAAACCCAAACCTGAAACCTAAAAATACCCCTGTACCCCAAAACCCAAACCCAGCCCTGAAACCTAAAAATACCCCTGTACCCCAAAACCCAAACCCAAACCTGAAACCTAAAAATACCCCTGTACCCAAAACCCAAACCCAACCCTGAAACCTAAAAATACCCCTGTTCCCCAAAACCCAAACCCAGCCCTGAAACCTAAAAATACCCCTGTACCCCAAAACCCAAACCCAGCCCTGAAACCTAAAAATACCCCTGTACCCCAAAACCCAAACCCAACCCTGAAACCTAAAAATACCCCTGTACCCCAAAACCCAAACCCAGCCCTGAAACCTAAAAATACCCCTGTACCCCAAAACCCAAACCCAACCCTGAAACCTAAAAATACCCCTGTACCCCAAAACCCAAACCCAACCCTGAAACCTAAAAATACCCCTGTTCCCCAAAACCCAAACCCAGCCCTGAAACCTAAAAATACCCCTGTACCCCAAAACCCAAACCCAGCCCTGAAACCTAAAAATACCCCTGTACCCCAAAACCCAAACCCAACCCTGAAACCTAAAAATACCCCTGTACCCCAAAACCCAAACCCAGCCCTGAAACCTAAAAATACCCCTGTACCCCAAAACCCAAACCCAACCCTGAAACCTAAAAATACCCCTGTACCCCAAAACCCAAACCCAACCCTGAAACCTAAAAATACCCCTGTACCCCAAAACCCAAACCCAACCCTGAAACCTAAAAATACCCCTGTACCCCAAAACCCAAACCCAACCCTGAAACCTAAAAATACCCCTGTACCCCAAAACCCAAACCCAGCCCTGAAACCTAAAAATACCCCTGTACCCCAAAACCCAAACCCAACCCTGAAACCTAAAAATACCCATGTACCCCAAAACCCAAACCCAACCCTGAAACCTAAAAATACCCCTGTACCCCAAAACCCAAACCCAATATAAAAAAACATAAATTAATATATTTATTTATTTTTAATATTAAATAAAATAATTAAATAATGTTAAATAAAATATAAAATAAAATTATATACTTACCTATACTTACGTTGTAATGGCATGCGTTGTAATAGCATCTGCTATGTAATGTCATGCGTTGTAAAGGCATGCGATGTAATGGATCCAGCGTTGTAAAAGTTGCGTTGTAATAGAAGTGCTTTGTAAAAGTTGCGATGTAACGGCTGTTTCCCCTGCGGACAGGTCGAGTAGTATCAGGGCTGCAGTGTGGCCTTAGTCAAGGAGGGTGTGGATGTCGTCGGTGCAGCGTGTAGGGCTGTCTCGGTGCTGTGATTGCTTCGGAATCCGGATTGGGAAGGGTCTAGGATGGCGTTCCCTTCGATAAACCTTATCAGCTCTGCTTTGACGGTCTTATCAGCGACTTTCGCTGCGAAAGGGAGGAGCGAGTCGGGCCGGTAGTTCTTGAGGTCTGTCAGGTATGCTGAGGGCTTTTTGATGAGAGTCGTGACTTCTGCGCGTTTCCAGTGGAAGGAGCCGATCTCGAAGGGGGAGTTGATGGTCCGTTGTTATATGGGTGCAATGGTGATGGCCGCTCTGTGGTATATATGTGGTGAGATTCTTCGATCCTCTCTGACTTGACAATGCCTCTATCTGACAATGGTGGTCTAGCTTAACTCTAGAATGGGTACACAAGAAATGGATGAGAACACATGAATGGTGTACCATGGAATGTTTCAGCTGTTTCAGCTGTCACCGTTTAGCTTTTGCCTAATCATAACTTTAATATGAGAGTGGTTTCAGTGTTCTTTTTTCGTACTCCTCAGCCCATGTACATTTCCATTTTTTCATGCCAGAAGTCCCTCCCTCCTGGTTCCACCTCCAACACTAATCATTCTTTACACTTGCATGGGCCAGTATTGGATGCTAGTCTTTGGAATCACACTAGGAAGCTCAACAGAAAATATGGGTAGGGTGAAAACAGTCAAAATGTGATTTCATTTTGTGGGTTTTTCTGCTACAATCAAAGCAAGGCAGTGTAATATTCGACAGTCGACTGCAAGAACGTTTTATAATACCAAATTGCTGCAGTGGGGTGAGATTAAATGCACAAATTGTATTCAGCACACATTTTCGCAAAAGAATAACCACTCACAAAGTAGGAATCTGCAACAGGAAATACAGATGTTCCCACAGAATAGTTTAAAATACACTAATCATGTTAATTTTCCCCTTCACAATATTCAACTGCAAACAATATGGTGATACCTGGTTTGACCGCAACTTTATGTTTTCGCATCTAAGCAAGTCTAAATCAGTATTTTATCCATCGAAGAGTGTCAACTTGACTATCATTTAATTATATATTAAAAAATTAAAAACTGTAGATTCCCACACTGCAAAAAGAAGTTGTGATTGTTGTTAGTGAAGTCGAAGTAATGGTAAAAATAGTGAAGCAGTAATAATAACTTTAGTAGTATTATGTAACATCTCTAAAGAGGTGTATAGTGCTTGCTTTAATCCCTTCACACTTTAGAACGTAATTTAAAAATGTGGACTTGTTTGAAGGTAATAAATGCAGTTAAAGACTTAAATGACAAGATTGAATTTAACATAACATTTAAATGTCGGTTTTCTCTTTTCAACAAAGAATATCAACATGTTAATTTAATTTAAATGTAATTTAATTGATATACACAGCTTCACATGTAGCATGGTCAAAGATTGAATATGTAGGCTCATAAGAGTGGCAGATGTTTTCATTTTTTAATGGGATCCATATGGAAGACCAAATTCTGCTGTTGAGACTTCTACATCACTCCTAAAACATCGAATGACATGTTGATGCACATAAGAGTGCCCCCTACTCACTTCTTGAAGTTCACATGAACCTGAAGACCTGGCTTTTTGAGTTATCCAACTTGGCCCTTAGGGCCTCATTTACTACATTTTGATCCACTGCCTCGCCGCAAGCCTTCATGTTGTGCTGCTACATGTCAAAATAAAAGGGCAGGAATGCGCTGTTTCTACAAGATACTGTGCATTCCTGTCCTCCCCTGCACTGGCACACAAACAGCAGCGGTACGCCAACATAGATACTGTTGTGCCATGGTGCAAGGGTGCCTGCGTTGCAGGGATGATTACTGTTGTGCGGGAAGTGGCACCTTCCTGTTCAACAACAACCATTAATGACATTTTGCTCCTATGTGTGCTGAAAAATTCAGCACACGTAGAAAGAGCAAAAAACAAGGAGAAATAAGAGTATTTCTCCTCGTTACGCTAGGATTCTAAGTTATTCCAGGTTTACCACCCTTTGTAAATCTGGGAATGTGCCAGATTCCATGGATATTGCATGGGAACACCCACATCAAAACCCATGGAATGTCCCTCTGATGCAGAGTAATTTGTGCAAGGGGTCTATCTTTACAAGGCCACAAAAGACATACAGGGTGACTTTACGTGGTTTGTTAAATAGAGGCAGGCACAATGCCTCACTGGTGCACCAAAAAAGTGGCACCAAAAGTGATGCAATAGGCTTGTAAATAATCGCCTAAGTGTGACTAGACTCGCATCTGCTAAGCATCAGAATGCTCTCTTGGGTGCACTCCACATATCTGCATAACATAACATAAAATACTGAGAAGGAGAGTTTGATATATAATAGGAAGGCTCAGAAAGGCATTGTGGGAGGATACAAGAAGAACAGCAGGTGCATTTAAAATAGAATTTACAATGTTGTCCCTGTGTTTTTTAAACCTTAAAAATATATATACCATTTCCACAAAAGTTCTAATTGTCTCACTTTTTTATCAAAAGTGTTAAAATAGAGTGAACATTTCCAGTGTTTGGTACTGAGTCTCAAAAACCTGGATAGGGAAACCATAAATGTGATCTGATAATATTTCCAATGTTTTTGGAGCAAAACATGGAGTGCTTAGGAAAAGACCAGGACAGCCCTACCATCCATGAAACCTGCAAATGCACAACATTTATAGATTTTTCGTCACTTTGACAATTCTGTATACATGCTTATTCCTTCTCTTTGAGGTGTTCCCTTCTTCTTCCCGGCATGCAATCCCCAATCATTTTTACAAGTATCAAATAGTTCATTTACCATGCACAAATTCCACCAGTATTAAAAAGTAATCGTTTTAACCCAAGAGAATGTGCTTATGAAATTGTGACAACAGCTGATGTATAGCGACAATTATATGTCACATTTCAATCACTTTGTTCCTGAAGAAAACTGGCCTGAAGAGAATACCTTAATATTTTATTGACAGCTCCATTATGATTTGAAAGACAATATCTCACATCACTGGTCCCAGCTGGGAATGCGCCACTCTCACTGTCAATGAGGAAATGTTCCAATTTGGCCAGGGAACTCAAATCTCTTTGTTGAAAGAGTGCAGACTTTTCTTTAAACATAAAGATTCGTGTTTAGTATGCATGTGGGGAGCGTGTCTCCCTTGTTTGTACTGTTTGGCACATCCTTTGTCACACATTCTCTAACCTGCACACCGTCATTGGTTGGTCAGTGCGATGGCGAAGTGTTGTGTCGTTTCTTGATCCAATTCTCAGTAGTTTATACAGGCCTGGAACTCATTGGGTGGTTATTTCAAACCGAGATTTGAAACATGCCTTGAATTGTGGACTCGATTGTGTTTGTGTTTTTAAAATGTGTGAATTATTGTTGTTGAGGTTAGACAGATGGTCATTACTGCAATTAGCAGTAGTCAATGAATGCACTGTGGGGCCGTATTACGCATTTTTATTGTTTGCACCAGGCGCACCTCAAAAAAGGTGAACCGGGTGCAATGAGACACGCCCTGTTAAGATGAATGCGCTGCCCAAGGGCAGCCGCAAACTGGCCCTGCCCTGTGGGCAGCGCATTCATGTATAAACACGGAACATCGCTCAGTGTTTTCACAGTGCAGGCAGCAACTCCTGAAGGGGATGTTTGGAGGGTCCATAGAGCCTCTTTTACCACCTCCAGGTGACTGCTCGCAGGTGGCACAGTGAGTGCGGCCCCATAGAGCTTCTTTGCCTCTGCGCCAGCGTCTGTAATATGGTGCATGCGCAGAGGCAAAGGAATTCATTCTTTTGCATGAGGCACGCCCCTATGCAAATGAGGGAATGCCCCCTGAAGGTAGCACTTGAAGTGCGGCTGCCCTATTGGTATTACTGAAGGGGACGCACAAATATTTGCGTCCCGTTCTGTAATAGTGAAGTGCCCCGGAGGAGCAAAGCAGGCACAAATGACTGTTGAGCACCCGTGGCTCTTACTGTAATACGGCCCCTGGTGCGCTAACGAACCACTTAGTAAAGATGAACCATAGAAACAAACAAGCAGGCTTGATGGTTACCTCCACGAATAACTCTTTCTGCCCACCTCCACTGGAAAGGGACTGTGTGATGCAGATGTATTTAATCACTCAACAAATTCATTCATAAAATGCCATTTTGACCAACATGTGTGAATGATTTTTGTCCTTCTCTATGGCTGACTCTTTTGCTGCACTGATGACGTGAGTATGACTGCTGTGAGTTACTTTGATGTGTGTGTTGCTATCAAGTAATAACTAATTAAGTTTTGTGAAACATTGAGCCATCTCTTACAGAAATCTACCTCCATATAAATGCTATTATTTTTGAAGGGAACTAGAGCATGTTAGTGAATAGAAAGCCCCAATTTAGCAATTAAAAAGAGGAGCCTCACCTTTGCACCCTCACAATCACCCATGAAAATTCTATGCTGTAGAATATTTATGTTATGTTATGTTAAAGACAATAGATTCAGTCTTGACTAGCTTTTATTATTCAATGCTCGTTCAACCCTAGGGGTGGAACAACCGACTCCAGTGGTTAAACTACATTTTTATTCAGTGTCAGTTCTAATATATTTAGGGAAATCTAGTAAATATGTAGCCCTCGGATATCCATAATCCCTCAGCTTTGCCAATGGACTTGCAGAATATGTACAGGCAATTGGTGCGACCCCGCACATTTACTCTTTTCCTCTGAATAAATTGCTACAGAGGTCATAAGAAAGTTTTGAAAATCAGTCTGAATTATTTACAACGCTTCAGGTAGTTTGTGAATACCCTGGTTCACTGGGGAAACTCTCAATAAATTGAGGAAAATGATCCACTATCGATATAGTGCCCTTCATTCAAACCGGGTTCTCCCTGTTCGATTCTCCTCAAAGTCACTACTAGTTCATGTGCCCAAAATGTACTGATGGACTCAGATGTTTTAGGCATTTCCCAGATTTCTGCTGAAATTAGCTAAAACTGCATTTGTAGAATATGTTAAAGAGTTGGCTGCATGGAAAAAAGTAATGATAAAAGCATTTATGACAAATTAATCTCACACCTAAAATGTATATAGAACTAATGCAGTGATGTCTCCAACCAGATTTCTTGGAAACACGCACCTTCTAACAACTCTTTCAAGCTACCTTTGGAGGTTAGATTATGAAAATTGTGCCAATTATTAGCAGACTACTTTACATGATAGTTTCTTATTTTTACTAATTTGGGGCCAGATGTACGACTCTAAATAGCATGCGCAAACGGGTTTGTGACCCGTTTGCGCATGCAAAATGGCCCAGGCGAGTGGAGTGAAGATAATCCCCCCCCAAAAAAATGATGCTGGTGAAACAAAAAAAAAAAAATATTGAAAAATGTCACTTACTTCCAGAAAGACAAAATCACAATCCTGTATCGTAAAACGATAAATTTGCCTCCAAAACAAGAGAATTTATTCTTAAATAAGTAGAGAAAACTTCCGATCGGTAAATGGGTTGCTGTGGTAACCGCAAATACAACAAAATGGCCACCACATAGTAACGCGATGATGCAAACACAAACACGTAATCAAAGTCTTGCGTAGCCCGTAATTCTCGTTGCTTACGACGTCTCACAGAAGAACGTCTCCGAGGTCGCTCCGACTTTGTTCCTGGCTCGCTCCTCGTCGCGCTCAAACAGCCGGTGAGAAATGCCTGCGCATATATTCAAATGTAAATCACTCGCCGATTTCAGAAAAAGGGTCATAAATCAACCATTCAATGTTAGTTGAAGTCGTTCACACCGGAATTTTACAAAACTATCAGCTAGATTCATCAAAGTGAATTCGGCTCGCAAAGGGCCAGATTCTGAGAATCTGGCCCTTTGCGAGCGCAATTTTTGCATTTGGAATTCATCATCCCAAATGCAAAAATCGCAATTATAGAATTCGCAAATTTGTGAGGAATTGCATTTAAGGAATCTCTATTTGAGATTCCTTAAATGCAATTCATGAAATATTAAAAAATTGCGAATTCGCAAATTTGGGCCGCTATTTACCGCGAAGTCAAACCTCGTGGTAAATAGCGGAAACTTAGAAAAATGCACTTAAGTGCATTTTTCTGAGTTGTATCTTACACAAACACATGTCCCAAGGACATGTGTGTGCGTAACACCAGCATCCAATGTCATTTCAGGGGTGCAACAGGGTGTCCATTGGTCACCCCTGCACCCTTGAAATCGCAAATTCAAAATGCGAATCGCTAATAGCGATTTGCACATTGATATGTCTTCCCATTCATTCTTATGGGCCTTTAGGCCCATAGGAATGAATGGGGAGTTATTCCTTATTTGCGATTAGCAATTAGCTAATCGCAAATAAGGAAGCTGTAGGAATCGCAATAAATATTGCGATTCCTACATGAATCCCGTTTTGCGAGTCTGTAATAGCGATTCCTTATTATTCGCTATTACTGAATCGCAAAACATGCCGATGATGAATCTTGCTGAAAGTCTCTTTCCTTTTAGCAAATAATGGCACGTTCATTATTATGTCTTGCTGTGATGAAGTACCGGTATGGACATGATGTAGCAGATTTCATCTGCAGTCAGACATTGTTTATTTTTGTGCTTCAGGCAGACTGCATTTAAATTACCACGCACATTTTGGTGCAAGTTAAAAACATGGCACATGAAAGTGAGGCCTATTCAGTCTGAAATGCTTTTGCTGAATTAACATGTGTTTTTGTTTGCTATGTAGAGATAAGTGGCCTTTTTACCTTTGAAGATTAATATAATGTGTTTCTCTCTTCCCAGCTCATCCTTGCAATCTAAATTCACTTTTTCTGTCTTAAAAGACTTTGACTTATTGCATATTTTGATAAACATTTTCAGTTAAAAATACCTCTTTTTTAATGTGTGTGAATTAACAAATGCACCAAACACTACACATGGGTCTAAATGCTTTTTGCATGAAAAGCTATCTAAAACACTAAAGCATGTTGCTGTGTGCGCTGTATTAACTGTGTGTGCTTTTAAATTTTACACTAAAGCATGAAAATGCTATGTTGCACATTGCACATTTATTTTGCATGTTGTCATAAATAAAGGAAAATCTGCTTGAAACTAATAGCTTGGCTAGGTAAACATTTATAAGGGGTATTAGTATGGAGTTGGGAAACATAATGGGCTGATTTACATGAAATTAATATTCTCTTTGTGTTTGCTTTCTTTTGGGGCTAAGAAAAATGGCTGCCTGTGAATCCAGCAAGGCTATGACTTGCATTTTCAGAGAGTGAATGCGCAGACTGGCAGCTTTCCTCAAACTGCGGAAGGAGTCAAGGCCATTTTGAACTGTACATTCTTGTGATTGTGCCAATGTACCAGTTAGGTAAAATATCCGTCCTACTGCGCTGTGAAAGGAAGGAAGAGAATTAGAATGAAACATTTTTCCTAGTTAAAGTTGCAAAAACAATATAAATGTATTTACTCATGTATGCTTCTTTTGTTAAAACTGGTATAGTCAGGATTTTAGAATGAGTCAGGTTAGTGAGAACTCTTGCCATTGTGGCTGACCAATCACGTACAGGTTTTCCTGAAGATGCAAAAATTTTGTGTAGACTGCCAAGGATTAGAGTAAAAATAATGACCTCTCTGGAGGCGGGGTTGGCTTTTTGCTCATAGGGCTTCTTGCTCATTTTGGCTTAGGCTTTGCTTCAATCACATGGGTTAGGTACGAGATCGTCACGGGTGCAGCCGTGGGCGTCCGAGGAGAGTCAGGTGGGGGGTTCCCTGGGGATTTTTTCTTCCAAATTCCTGGCACGTCATATTTTGGCACTGCAGGCCACATTCCTTTGAGGCCTGTGAAGGGCGGGCTGTCTCACTCTTTGCTTGCTCTTTAGACACAGACAGGAGCAGAGAATGCAGTGGATCAGGTAAGAATTAGATGCTAAACTTTAAGTTTATGCTTTGACTAATTAATAAGGTCTAAAAAGATTTATTTGACTTATGCATTTATTTCTCCCAAAGGGAGATTTTTGCCAACTATTCAATTATTGATTAGCTTTGCAAGACTATTTTTCTTAGAAATTCTTTAAGAATTTTGACTGATATTTTGCGCCACATTTTCTTTCCTACATGTAATGCTTATATGCAGACTGTAATGTGTTCTGTATTAATGCTATTTTTCCTGTTTCCCAAATTCTGTAACCTGATTGATATTTTACTAATGAATAAAGGGTCAGAGAAAAATTTAACTTTTGACTAGAAAATAAAACCCTTTAAAATACTCAACAACTCTCTCTATTGGCTTAAAATAATAATTGCATTTTTGGCTGTTCATGATTATTCAAATTCTCCTGAAGGTAATACATTATGTAAAGGGCCCAACACCTTTTTTCAGCGGTAAATTAGAGGTAGCATGAGGGTTTTGAATTGAGAAATTACCAGGAGAAATGTACCGCTCTATCAGACACTCCATCCCTGTGCCGCTCCAAAAGTCACTCCAAACCGTGATGGGGTGTGTAAGTCTTGTTTTTCTCTCGTCGCCAAATTTTGTTATAAATCATACAGGAACATGAAGATATTTTGGAGGATAATTTAATAGCAGCGGCACAGCAACAGGTAGAAGCAGCTACTTGGCAGGCAGGAACAGTGCAACTGACCTGGTGCCTATAAGCCACTTAAGTTCTATGTGGAACTCCAACAAAGACAAAAGATGCAACTCAATTAAAGATACAGAGATAATTAATAAAAGATGAATAGAGAATGTAACAGACGTGTTGGGATCACATGAGAAATTTGGGATCTGTCCAAGAAGATCTTTTGTATCTCTCCGATAGGTGGTGGTGGTTTGTACTATGGGCTGTAGGTAAAAGTCACAACATTTTGACAGGGGTTCAAGGACTGAACCTATGCCTGATATTATTGGGCATCCAGGTGGTTCTATTTTGTTTTTATGTATTTTGGGGATGGTATAGAATTACGGTAATTTTCCCGTGGTGGTAGTGAGAAATTGTGCCTCTTTGTTGCTGATGCTTCCACTGTTTTCTGCTTCCTTCACCATTTCTTGAATGGTGGTCCTCAGTCTTACCGTTGGGTCGTCTTGTAGGGGTAGATCATTACGTCTGTCACTAAGGAGGCATAGGAATTCATTTCTGTAGGCGGTCCTATCCTGGAGTACTATTCCGCCCCCTTTGTGAACCAGCATAATCACGATTCTTTTTATTGTTTTTCATTGTTAGTAAAGCCTCAAACTCCTTTTTGTTGGTATTCTTGAATATCTTGTCTTCTTGGAGGGATTCAATGTCTTTGAAAACTGCCTGTTCAAATGCAGCAACCTCCACTGGTATGGTGTTTGGCAGTGGTACAAAGTTTGATTTTGTTTTGAACCCTGTGTCACCGGTTTCCTGTGTGTCAGACTCCATAGGTTGGTTCCCGAAAAATGTCTTTAGTTTTAGTTTCCTAAAGAATTCAGCCATTTCATAGTGGCGGCGACATTCATCAAGGCGGGCTGTAGTAACAAACCGGAGGCCCTTGTTGAGTAGGTCATTTTCCGTTGGAGTTAAGATGTGTCCTGAATACTTGGTCACTAGGTCCTGTTGGAGGTCTTTAGTCTTGCTCCTGGTATTCGCTCCTAGGTTCTGGTCATCCTCCCAGTGTACCTGGGGCTGTTGTCTCTGTTTGCCTCTTCCTCTGTGTCCGCTTCCTAAAAAAGGGAACCATTGGGTCTGATTCATGAATTGGGTCTGTAGTGGGGCATCCATTGTGTTCCAGCCAAACATAATGTGTGGAGGAATCTAGAGATAAGGGTTTGGAAACTGCATTGGGTTTCCAGGTTGTCCTTGTTGCCACAGTTGTTGCCATTTGTTTTGCCTCCCTCTGCCTCTTTGTCTGGTGCTGTAACTTTCTGAGCTGGAGCCGCTGCTTACTGAGGAGTCATCTTCAGGGCCGCCAAATGAGTCGTTCCTTTTCTGTGGTTGGTAATCTGCCTCTGAGTATGGATGGGTTTTTGAGTATGAGAATTTTTTTAAGATTCTTCTGGACTTTTTGGATCTTTGACTGTGTCAGGTTTTCCCTGTATTCCTGTATTTCTTTGTTGATTTCAGCCAATTTCTTCTCGAATGCTGTCAGGGTGGTTTGAAATTGATTCTCAGTGACCTGGATTTCTATTGGGTTCACGTCCGAGAGTCTTTTAGCTGATTGTATGATCAATACAATCCAATCTCTGGTGCATTGCCAGGCAAACTTTGCCCAATCCCTCCGGAAAGTGGCATTGTCCAGAAAAATCTGGTCACAATGAGCCCTCTAGGTGCCGTATTGTTCCAGAGATATTCCATTAGGATAACTACGTGTAATATTGTTCTGATATGAGTGTGTTTCATTTCGGTTAATGTTTTCAAATCTGAGCATTGGAATATTGTTTTTGAAATGTTAATTTCAGCTAGCAAAGGTGTTGCGGCCAGGATGTCGTTCACTACGTCCCCCAAAAAAGTGAGACTCGGGTGTTCTGCCATGGTGAATTACACCAGGGTGTTACGAGAGGCTTCTGCGTGCTCTAGCAGCTGCGCACTGCCAAATATTTGGATAAACAAAAGGGAGAGCTAGGACCATGAACGAGCCGTCCTTGTCCCTTGGTAAGTATTGATCAACAACTTGGACGGACCAGTCTAGCAGGTTGTCCGACACTGTAGTGCCCGGCACCACAAGGATTTGTTAAAAGAACCCTCACACACCAACCTAGTTGGTGTCATGCTTCATCATCGGGTTCCCAGCTGAGTAGTCGAGTGCTACTCAGCTGTGCTGCGACACCTGGTTACAGTGGAGCTGTTTTTTTGTGTAAATGTGATGAAGTGGTGGATTTAAAAATATCCCAGGGGCTCTAACTGATATTTACTTTATTCCCAGTTGTCCAGGGTATGTTTAAAAATGATGAGTGGATAACGTAAAAAGACTGTTAATTGTGTCTTAGTTATCTGCCGCTTTACATGCTTCAGCCCTTGGTAAAATGTATTTGGGCTTTCTTCAGGACCTCTCTCACAACGCATTAAATGGTGAAAGTGAAAAAAGTTACAAAAGTGACTGGTAAAAACTTTGTAAATCACATGTATATGCATTTTGAAGCACACACGCTAAGGTGTGCTAAATTTGCTCCATGGACTGACCGTAATTTGGGTCCACAACTGTGTATGTACCTGTAAATAAGAAAAGACAAAACAATACAGTACAACATGTAACACATAAGTAATGCAACCTGGAATACATTGTATGCCACATCCTTAACCCGTTTTGAATATCATTGTGGTGGTTGCTAAAGCACACA
Source organism: Lissotriton helveticus (assembly GCF_964261635.1). Taxonomy (NCBI): domain Eukaryota; kingdom Metazoa; phylum Chordata; class Amphibia; order Caudata; family Salamandridae; genus Lissotriton; species Lissotriton helveticus. Next base: position 199,624,107 of record NC_136060.1, read on the forward strand.
GTGTCAATTATACGTGTAGGGCCAATCATACTCATATCATGCACTCAAAAACAGTAGTACGTGAAGTCACATGCATGTGAAAGGGCTAAACAAGGCCCTTAATTGAAATGTATCAATAAAGTGCAAATCTGCGTGAAGAGTGATGCACAGAGAAACACGTGGAGGCTGCGTGTTTATAGCCTTAGGAACGGTGGTCAAGAAACCGCGTGTGGCTGGTTGAGGCGCGACGTGCAAAATTAGCTTTATCACTATAGTTGGTGATCGGCAGGGTCCGTGCCATTTGTAAGGATCGATAGATATATTGCCCTTCATTAAAGACAAAGCAGATATTTACGTCATTTACGGAAATACAGTTTAAATCTGGCCCGAGAGGGGTGAGCCCCTATTGTCACACTCTTAAGAGGAGTAGAGAAAACAAAGTTAGTCCAGGAATCTCCTGTTAAAGCATTGTTGAAAGGAAAGTACTGCTGTTGCATTTTGAATAAAAAGGGGGAAGCCAGCATTAGGAGAAAAAGCAGATACTGCGTAGCTATAAGGTAAACATATTGTAAATGTCTTACTTTCTCAGGGTGCTCGCCCACATTATCACCTACTCTGGTCTCCTCGAGAACAGGATGTTTCCCGTGCCAGCTACCGGAGCTGGTATTTATGACATATTTCCGCGGGCTGACTTCCTGGTGTGTATGCATCACGTGGGTTGCATACTCCTGTGCGTACCGTGTATGACGATTAGAATGCTACCCTTAGTAGCGTTGTGTACTCAGCGTATGTTTTTAAGGGATGAGAACTTTTACTGAAATCACTATGTATTCAGTACGGCGACGTATTGATCAGAGTAATATTTGATGGTCACAGCGATATCAAACTAATACACAGAATGTGAAATCGTTTTTGATTTTACATATTAGACAAATATTTATGATAAAGAGATATGTTCCTTGAAACTGCTATATATATTTTTTTGTTGCCACATAAGGACCAGGGTAATGTTAAATGACCACTTCAATGTCAAATTCAGTAAAAATGTGGAACTGTCTTAGCATTTTAGTACTGGGCCATGTGTTGTGAGGTTACATATTTTCCACTGGAAATAAAGTAAATATCAGTTAGAGCCCCAGAGGTATTTTTAAAACCACCACTTCATCATATTTACACTAAAAAAAAACCAGCTCCACTGTAACCCGGTGTCGCAGCACAGCTGAATATCATTTGGCTACTCAGCTGGGAAGCCGATGATGAAACATGACACCAACTAGGGTGGTGTGTGAGGGTTCTTTTAACAAACCCTTGTGGTGCCAGGCACTACAGTTTTGGACAACATGCTAGAATGGTCCGTCCAAGTTGTTTATCAATAAATGGAAACATCCTCATCAATGAGGATCCCAAGACCTTTTACTGCTTTCTTGGGCATTGGGGGTTTCATTGGTTGAGCATATTTTTTGTGAGACCAATTTCTGTTTTATCAGAGTTTACCTTCAGCTGATGGCTGTTCATCCAATCACGAATATATAGCATAGTGTTTGGAAAAACTCCATGGATTCAGAGGTGTTATCAGTGGTGAAAAGCAGCTGCATATCCTCAGCATAGACATATGTTTTCTCCTTCTGCTGCTTAAACTAATTTACTAGTGAGCGGATGTAGACAATAAAAAGATGGGGGGAATGAGATGATAACTTTGGTAGTCTGCAATTTAGTTGAATCTGGGATGAACATAAACGGGAGAGACTGACCAATTGGGAACCGTCTTTATGAAAGGATTTCATCCAGTCCAGCGCAACACAGAAGTACATTACAACTTGTATATCTGCAACAGTGGGATGAGAGAACCACCCCCACTGGCTGCGGGTGACTGCATAAGGAGCTGATTGCCCTTGACAGCTCTGTTGTGCACTGCTAGGTGTCCATGACCCTGAGGCAGAGAAGGTGACCATTAAAAAGAAAAAGTGCTTGTGCAACTCTGGCAATTAGGGTAAACAGATAAAATGGAAATCTGTTTGTACTTTGGCCCACATGTCATGTGATTTTGTAAAATGTGTACACAAATCCAATGCAGCCATAAAATCTGCAAAGGCAAACACCAGCTGACCCAGACCTTTTGACGTGCATGCCAGAAGCACTGCATCATCCGCATAAAAGAGTGTGTGCCAGCAACTTGCCTATGATTTTTGGTACATCAGGGGAAGTGCTAGATTGTGGGGTCCTTTCTAGGTTTTTGGGGGAGTGGGAACACCACAGCCTTGCTAAAAGAGTGTGGGATAATGCCCTGACATAGCTGTGTCAGGAAAGAGACTAAAATGTTTATAGAATTTGAGGGGGGCAAGTATTTTTTAGGAATGGAATCCTGATTCCACTTTGGCCATCAGATCCATGAGATGATCTTCACCGATAATGAGGAAGGACAACAGTGTGGTTCAAATCCTGTATCAGGATGGGGTTAGCTTGGGTAATGAGCTGGAGGGAATGCTGTCTTTCATTGCTGTTGTTTTATCAATGAAGAAAGAGTTCAAAGCATCACATAAATTTTGGGTGGGTATGACTGGTGAAGTTACTCTTTCCATATTGGATAGTTCTCTGACAACTTCAAAGATATCCTTTGCTTTCTTTTCAGAATTTAGAATTTTATTTGAGAAAAATGTCAATTCAGCCTGCACATTTTTTTCTGTAGGCTTATAATCATTGGAAAAAGGTTTCCTTGTTTTAGGGCAGGTAAGTATGCCGCCATTCAGCTTCGCGGAGTTCCAATTTGGCTAGCTTTAGTTTTTCTTAAAACCATTTGCAGGTTTCACAGCTTCGAATTTGTTTGGTTTTTCAAAGAGGGGAATAAGTGTTGCTGGCTAGTGCCAGCCAATCCAAAATTGCATCTTAGAATTCTTCCAGGATCTCAGTGGGAGTGGGTGGGGAAAGTGCCAGTGCATCCCAGAAGGTGTTGTTTTTGTTTCCCTAAGGTGATCTATATGCCTTTCATCACACTAAGAAACACCTTATAAAAATGCGGGTAAAAAACTAATTGTGATATTAAGTTCAACCATGTTAGAGTTGTCTGAAATAGGAGCCTTAATTATAATGTATAATGGTTGAGCAAGTGTCTTACCAGGGTGCAAATATCCAAGTTGAAAATGAATGTGTGAGTTTCTCACACAGTTTCATTGAGCAGACTTGGGCTTAAATCTCTGAAGTCATAGCACAATTCAGTAGGTGTGTACCCAGAGAAAAGCATTTGATGTATTTAAGCTGCACCAACAACACATTATATTCATAAGAGCAATCAATTAAAAACAAAATAGGTAAAAAGATTAGCAATTTTGTAAGCAAAATGGTAGGTATAATCAAAGTCGGATAAGTGGAACTAGAGCTATACTTTTTAAAACTTTTAAGTCAATATGGTCAAAGAAACTGCAGTCTATAAATGTGCTTTATTAATTTCTTTTCTACCACTTTAATGTAAACATTTCACTCGTGACCTATTCCTCTACTTTAACTACCACCAAATAACCCAAAGACTGCGATTGCTCTAAGTTGGACCTGTCAGCCTTAGGGTGGTCTTCCCCTAGCTTTTTGCCCTTTTGCCTCCCATTTTTACCTTACCTTTTGTTGGACTTAGGACTCTGGGCGCCTCACCACTGCTAAACAGTGCTGAGGTGCAGGGGCTCTTCCCTAAAACCTTGTGAGGCTGGCATATCTGCCACAAGCCACTGCTACCGCAGTAAGGCTTAATCCTCCATAGGCTAACATTGGGAACCTACCCTTATTGGATAACTTCTGCCAGGGACCTAATAAGCCTGTCATGTTTCGTCTTGTTGGACGCGTGGCGGGAAACCCTTTCCAATGATATATAGGGTTTGGGCATTACTACGCTAGGAATCCCACTTTTATAAAGGGGACCTTTTCCTGCCTACACATAGATTAGGCTCTGCAGACTCCCCCCTCCCCTCTGCATACTGATGGCCTGCCTGGGTTGGGAGGTGGGAGTGGTGATTCACACCTTCTTCCCTGGGATGAGCTGTGATGGGCTGCCCACTATAGCCTTAACTGCCTGTCTCTCGTCAATGTGACAGCTAGGTCAGGGAAGGCAGTGAACATACCAGAACTCCCTGGACTCTTCCAGAAGCCCCTGCCCCCAGACCCTTCCAGAGACTTCCACCACTTTCTACCCCCTGGACTGTGGAATATATAAGGGAGGGTCCTGGCCTCACATTCTTGTTACACTGCTGGACCTGGAAGAATCCCAGCTGGAGTGAGGACTGCTGCGCAAGAGGATTGCCACTAGGAAGGGGGCTGACTGCTCCAAGGAACTGCTGCCCCACAACCTGCTGAGCTGCCCTACTGTCTGCTGATCCTGCCCTGCATGGGAGACTGCAACATCACAACCAGAGTGTCTCCACAACATCCCAAAGGAACTACTTTTCTTTGAACAACATTTTAAAGAGTCTTCAACCTTTTAAAGATTGCCTTTTTGGGACTGCACCCTTTTTAAGCTAAAGCAAACTACCTGTCCTTCGACCACAGCGTTTTAAAGACTGACCTTTGGAACAGCAACAACACTCTCAAGATTTGCCCTGCAACGCTGTGCCTGCCCTCAGCACTGCTTGCCCCGTGATCCTCCCGAGGGCTCTGTGATTGCCTCTGCTTCTGGCGCAAGCCGACTGAAACTGGCCCTGAGGTCACCGCCACTGGGACCGGAGCACGCTGTGTAGCGCTGAGAAGCGAAGCGCTGTGTGGCAGGAGGCTCCGTCGTTGCCCCGGACTTGGAGGCACTGTTAAGCGCTGTGCTAAAGGAGCGCTGTGTGGCCGTGACCCCCACCCGTGCAGCGCCTGCTGAGCCCGAGGCCCCAGGGGGAGAGGAGCCTCGCACCCGCGCCCGCAACCACCACCCGAGTAACGCCTCAGTGCAACCAGGCTGCTGCGAGGGGGCGGGGTGCGGGTTGGCCGGGTACCTGGAGTGTGAGCTTTGTGCTTGGCTGGGAACCGTCCTTCACTGACCGGCCTACGGGGGCATAATTACTTGGTAATTGACACTGGGGCATTTTTTAGCATTAACAGCAGCACCTGGGCAGCCGCACTTCCTACGCTGGGAGCATCATTTCTATGAGAGGCACACTTATTACACTACAAGGGAACTTTGGCCTAAGAACCTTCCCCCAGTGAATTTTGACCATAAGAACCTACCTCAAGTGAACTTTTGCCATCCAAGGACCCTGTGAGAAAGACATTACCAGCAGGAGCCCTTGGCACACCTGAGCTTTTGGTGATTTGATCAGACCTGGGAACTGGATTCATTCTTATTGATTATTGATCTTGCTTGGAAACTGGAATCCTTTTTAATATTGATCTTGCCTGGAGCTGGATTTACCTGCTTTTGGTTCTCGCATAATTTTTAGATAAAGAAATTCTTATTCTTATACAAAACTGGTGTGGTGTTCTTTTTGTGAGTGTTTTTACTGTGTCATCGCCGTTGTGTGTTGCACAAATACTTTACACATTGCCTCTGAAGTTACGCCTTTGCTGCTCTGCGCCAAGCTACCAGATCGGAAGCGGTGGTCCCTACTTGGACTAGGGTGCATACCCCTGGCAACTAGAGACTCCGGTTCTAACATTGGTGGCAGTGGTGGGATAGGACTTGTGCTTGTGTAACACCACGCAGTGACTCAGTGTACACCACAACCCTACACCTGACTCCACTGAAACCTTATTTTTTTGTCTACCCTCTCCAATTGGCATTTTTAATTTTTCTCAAAATTCTCCCTGACTGGCTGCTCTTTTTAAAAGTAATTTTGCCTAAGTCCCATTTGATTTTCTCTACAAACGTCTGAGGCTCTACCTAGCAAGATGGAATTCGAGCTGGCCAACATGGAAGTTTACACAGTGGCGCAACTCAAAGAATTCTGCGCGGAGAAAGGGGTGCCCTTCAAGCGAAGCGCCAAGAAGGCAGAGCTTCAGAAAGCCTTGAGAGCATGGGTAACAGCCCACCCAGAAGGAGATGGGGACGAGCAAGGACCAGAGCACGACGCCACAGGAAATCTTGACCTACTGCACTTGGCAGAGAATGGTAATTTGTTACCAGGTGCAAGGGTACCTTCCAGGGCAGGCAGTAGTGTGTCAGTAAAGACCCTGTCCTCAGAGGACTTGGAGGACAGGAGAGAGAAGAGACAGCTCATGTTGGAGCTTGCCAAGCTGGAGAAATAGCGGGAAAGAGAAAGGTGGGCCATGGAGCAGGATCGCGAGAACAAGCGACTGGCTATGCGGGAAAAAGAACTTGCCCATGAGCTCAGCCTGAAGGAACTGGAAATCCGGACCCTAGAAGTAGGGGCCAACAGCATCAAGAATGGTGGCAGCGTACCTTTGGAAGCTTCACGTGAGTCCAGCGTCTTTATGCCTAAAGATGTGATGGCCAGTTTTAAGTTGGGGGATAATATTGATAAGTGGTTAGCCGCCTATGAGATATCTTTAAGAGACCATGGGGTCCCAGAGAGTTATTGGGGGGGTGGTCTGTATAAGTACCTACCTCCAGATGTTAGGGACACCCTCCTTTACCTAGAGAAGGAAGATCAGACTAACTATTCTGTCATGAAAGCCACATTGCTTAAGAGGTTTGGTCTTACCCCTGAGAGGTATAGGCAGAGGTTTAGGAATAGCCACAAACTTCCCACACAGAACTGGGTAGACTTCCTGGACTACGCTAGTAAAGCTTTAGAGGGCTGGGTGCGGGGCAGCAATGTGCATGACTATGAAGAGTTGTATGACTTGTTTTTAAGAGAGCACCTTCTAGTGAAATGTTTTCCAGAGCTGCGCCAACACTTGGTTGACCGCAAGTTGACCAATCCTAGGAAGCTTGCGGAGGAGGCGGACACCTGGGTCAGTACCAGAGTGTCCAACAGGGGTTCTGAGGGGGACTCCCAAAGGGGTGGTCAGGGTTCCCACCAGAAAAAAGAGGGGGGACACAAAAAGAAAGAGTTTTCCAAAGGCCCCCAAAATAATTCACAAGGGAAAGGGTCTGGGTCCCAGCCCCAAGCCCACTTATCCTGACAAAGGTCAGCAGCCCATAATTGTCCGGTGCTATGAGTGTGGTGAACTTGGACACTACAAGGGGGATCTCAAGTGTCGCAAGAGAGCACCACAGCCCGCTGGAGGTAAAAACCCCGGGGTGGCTTGTGTAGCGCTTGGGGAGGAGCTGTCCCTAGATGATGGGAGTGAGGGGGCAGAGCTTGTCCTAGTGTCTCTGGGGGACAGTGAGATGGTTCCTAAGGTCCACGTGCCCTCCAATACTACTAAGTATAGGCAGTGGGTCACCCTCAATGGTCAGGGGGTGGAGGCCTTGAGGGACACAGGTGCCAGCATGACTATGATAAGGAGTCAGCTGGTGTCCCCAGAGCAAATAATTCCAGATGCATTCCATCCAACTGTGATGGCTGACAACCGGGAGGGTCATTATCCCGTAGCGCAGGTTCCATTTGAGTGGGGAAGGGTTTCAGGCCTTTTAAGAGTTGCTGTGAGCCCTGCCATGCCAGTGGACTGTCTGTTAGGGAATGACCTTGAGCACACTGCCTGCAAGGAGGTAGAGCTCAAAGCGCATGTGGAGATGCTGGGGTTGCCAGAGTGGATCTGTGCTACCACACGGTCCATGGCTGCCCGGAAAGGGAGTCAACCAGGGCTGAAACCTGGGAAAATGGCCCAGCCAGCTGCTAGAAAGGGAGGAACTCGAGGGCGTGGGAAGTCTGCCCCGGGGTGGTCACCCCGTGAGATGGATGAGGCACCTGAGGAGGTTGCACCGTAGTCCACGGAGGGGGACGTTGTTCCCTTGGGGGACCTACCTACCCCTGCAGGGTGGCAGGTGGAAGGAGGGCCCACCAGGGAGGAGTTTTGCCGGGCACAGAAGGAGTACCCCACCCTTGAGGGCATGAGGCGACAGGCCGAAGCCCAAGCAGCAGGCAATGCCTCCGCGAAGTATCACATTTACTGGGAGGATGGGCTCCTTTACAGTGAGCCCAAGGCTCCTGTGCATGGGTCATCAAGGGCCTTAGTGGTCCCCCAGTGCTACAGGGCTTTTCTTTGGAATTGGCTCATGAGATCCCTTTGGCAGGACACTTGAGCCAAGACAAGACCTTTGCTAGGCTTGTCCCACATTTTTATTGGCTACAGACGAGGGTCTCCTCAGATAAATTCTGCAGGACCTGTCTGACCTGCCAAGCTAGTGGGAAAACAGGGGCTAAGCTGAAGGCTCCCCTGGAACAACTGCCTGTCGTTAGCACCCCCTTTGAGAGGGTGGGCATCGACATTGTTGGGCCCATGGATCCACCAACTTCTTTTGGTCACAGGTTCATCCTGGTTCTGGTGGACCACGCCATCCGGTACCCAGAGGCTATTCCTCTGAGAACCATCACTGCACCTGCAGTGGCCCGGGCCCTGGTGGGGATTTTTTCCAGAGTGGATTTCCCAAAAGAGGTGGTGTCCGACAGGGGCACCAATTTTATGTCTGCCTACATGCAAGCCATGTGGAAGGAGTGTGGGGTTACTTATAAGTTCTCCACCCCTTACCACCCACAGACCAATGGTCTTGTGGAGAGATTTAACAAGACCCTAAAGGGCATGATCAGGAGTCTGCCTGAGGGCCTGCGGACAAAGTGGGACATCCTCTTGCCCTGTTTGTTGTTTTCTTACAGGGAAGTATCGCAGAAGGGAGTGGGCTTCAGCCCCTTTGAGCTTTTGTACGGTCACCCAGTTAGGGGACCTCTCAGTTTAGTGAAGGATGGGTGGGAGAAGACTCCAAGGAGGCTTCCCCAAGATGTAGTGAGCTACATGCTGGCCTTCCGCAGCCAAATGGCTAAGTTGTGGAAGCAAGCTTCGGCCAACTTAGAGGCCAGCCAGGCGGTGATGAAGGAATGGTACAACCAGAATTCTCACCCTGTGGAGCTAGAACCTGGACAGAAGGTGTGGGTCATGGAGCCTGGAGAACTTAGTGCCCTCCAGGATCTCTGGACAGGCCCTTATGAGATATTGGAGAAGAAGGGCAAGGCCACTTACCTAGTGGACCTCAAGACCCCCAGTCAGCCCCACAGGGTGCTACACGCCAACCACCTCAAACCCCACCATGAGAGGTCTGAGCTCACCTTACAGATGGTAACTGATGGGGCTGAGGAAGAGGAAAGTGAACCTCTCCTGGATCTCTTTGCTGCTAAAGAGAAGGATGGGTCAGTGGAGGGAGTGGTTCTCTCCCCATCCTTGACTCCTGAGCAACAAAGGGACTGTCGCCAGGTCCTGGGACAGTTCGCCCCAGTGTTTTCCCTTATCCCTGGGATTACCCACCTGTGTACCCATGATGTGGAAACAGGAGACAGCCTCCCTGTCATGTCCAAGTCTTACAGATTGTCACATAAGGCGAAGGCCAGCATCCAGAGTGAGGTCACCAAGATGCTGGAGTTGGGGGTGATAGAGCCCTCCAACAGCCCATGGTCCAGTCCGGTGGTTCTGGTACCAAAAGCTGCCCCACCGGGCACCACACCAGAACTTAGGTTCTGTGTGGATTACAGAGGACTGAACTCTGTGACCAAGACTGATGCTCATCCCATCCCTAGGGCGGATGAGCTCATTGACCGACTGGGGGCTGCCTGATACCTGAGTACCTTTGACCTCACGTCAGGGTACTGGCAGATCGGCCGAACAGATGGAGCTAAAGAGAGGTCCGCCTTTTCCACCCCAGAGGGCCACTACCAGTTTAGAGTGATGCCCTTTGGACTGAAGAACGCTCCTGCCACCTTCCAGCGGCTGGTGAACCGGGTCCTCTCTGGTTTAGAGGCCTTCTCTGCTGCCTACCTGGATGACATAGCTGTCTTCAGTAGCAGCTGGGAGGACCATCTGGGTCACCTCCAGGAAGTGCTTCAGGCCCTGCAGCAGGCAGGTCTGACTATCAAAGCCAGCAAATGCCAGATAGGGCAGGGATCGGTAGTCTACCTAGGACATTTGGTAGGCGGGGGCAAGGTGCAGCCCCTACAGGCCAAGATAGAAACCATTCTGGCCTGGGAGCCTCCCAAAACACAGACTGAGGTCAGGGCATTCCTGGGCCTCACAGGATACTACCGCAGATTTGTCAAGGGTTATGGCACTATTGTGGCCCCCTTGACTGAGCCAACCTCTAAGAAACAACCTAAAAAAGTGATCTGGACAGAGGCTTGCCAAAAAGCCTTTGACTCTCTAAAGCAGGCCATGTGCACCGCTCCTGTGCTCAGGGCCCCTGACTTCATCAAAGAGTTTATTGTCCAAACGGACGCCTCAGAGCATGGCATAGGGGCAGTACTTTCACAACTCAATGAGGAGGGGCGGGACCAACCAGTGGTTTTTTATCTCCAGGAGGCTACTCCCCCGAGAACAGCGGTGGAGTGCGATAGACAGGGAAGCCTTTGCCGTAGTCTGGGCTGTGAAGAAGCTGAGGCCATACTTGTTTGGCTCCCACTTCCTGATTCAGACTGACCACCGGCCCCTCAGGTGGCTCATGCAAATGAGGGGGGAGAATCCCAAATCGTTGAGGTGGTCCATTTCCCTACAGGGGATGGACTTCAGGGTGGAACACAGACCCGGAGTAGACCACGCCAATGCTGACGGTCTCTCTAGGTTTTTCCGCCTTAGTGATGAGAACTCCCTAGAGGTTGGGTAGTTCTCCCCACTTTCAGCTGGGGGGGACACGTGTTGGACCTGTCAGCCTTAGGGTGGTCTTCCCCTACCTTTTTGCCCTTTTGCCTCCCATTTTTACCTTACCTTTTGTTGGACTAAGGACTCTGGGCACCTCACCACTGCTAAACAGTGCTGAGGTGCAGGTGCTCTTCCCTAAAACCTTGTGAGGCTGGCATATCTGCCACAAGCCACAGCTACTGCAGTAAGGCTTAATCCTCCATAGGCTAACATTGGGAACCTCCCCTTATGGGATAATTTCTGCCAGGGACCTAATAAGCCTGTCATGTTTGGTCTTGTTGGACTCGGGGTGGGGAACCCTTTCCAATGATATATAGGGTTTGGGCATTACTACGCTAGGCATCCCACTTTTATAAAGGGGACCTTTTCCTGCCTACACTTAGATTAGGCTCTGCAGACTACCCCCTCCCCTCTGCATACTGATAGCCTGCCTGGGTTGGGAGGTGGGAGTGGTGATTCACACCTTCTTCCCTGCGATGAGCTGTGATGGGCTGCCCACTGCAGCCTTAACGGCCTGTCTCTCGTCAATGTGAGAGCTAGGTCAGGGAAGGCAGGGAACATACCAGAACTCCCTGGACTCTTCCAGAAGCCCCTGCCCCCAGACCCTTCCAGAGACTTCCACCACTTTCTACCCCCTGGACTGTGGAATATATAAGGGAGGGTCCTGGCCTCACATTCTTGTTGCACTGCTGGACCTGGAAGAATCCCAGCTGGAGTGAGGACTGCTGCGCAAGAGGATTGCCACTGGGAAGGGGGCTGACTGCTCCAAGGAACTGCTGCCCCACAACCTGCTGAGCTGCCCTACTGTCTGCTGATCCTGCCCTGCATGGGAGACTGCAACATCACCACCAGAGTGTCTCCACAATACCCCAAAGGAACTACTTTTCTTTGAACAACATTTTAAAGAGTCTTCAACCTTTTAAAGATTGCCTTTTTGGGACTGCACCCTTTTTAAGCTAAAGGAAACTACCTGCCCTTGGACCACAGCGTTTTTAAGACTGCCCTTTGGAACAGCAACAACATTTTTAAGATTTGCCCTGCAACACTGTGCCTACCCTCAGCACTGCTTGCCCCATGATCCTCCCGAGGGTTCTGTGATTGCCTCTGCTTCTGGCGCGAGCCGACTGAAACTGGCCGTGAGGTCACCGCCACTGGGACCGGAGCACGCTGTGTAGCGCTGAGAAGCGAAGCGCTGTGTGGCAGGAGGCTCCGTCGTTGCCCCAGACTTGGAGGCACTGTTAAGCGCTGTGCTAAAGGAGCGCTGTGTGGCCGTGACCCCCACCCGTCCAGCGCCTGCTGAGCCCGAGGCCCCAGGGGGAGAGAAGCCTCGCACCCGCGCCCGCAACCACCACCCCAGGTAACGCCTCAGTGCAACCAGGCTGCTGCGAGGGGGCAGGGTGCGGGTTGGCCGGGTACCTGGAGTGTGAGCTTTGTGCTTGGCCACTAAACCACCCACTGCAGCTAATATCTCCCCCGCAGACTGGGCGAATTACATCAAAATATTATATACAGCACCGTACTTATCAAATAACAGCAGTAGTACCCAACCTACGCCCGATCAGCTCATCACTGAGGATGGCACAACCGCCACCATCACGATAACCACAGAAGAAATAGTAGGAGTCATAAAGAAAATGCGCTCCAGTGGTGCACCCGGACCCAACGGGATCCCTACGCAAGTACTCAAAGCCTCCGCTCAAAAATGGGCTGCGATATTGACCCCCCTCTTTAAAGATGCAATACTGGGAAACACAATCCCGCCCTCTTGGCAAGGATCATTGCTTGTACCTTTTCATAAAAAAGGCTCGCGTTCCAATCCCGATAACTATCGAATGATAGCCCTGCTTGATGTGGATGGGAAAGCCTATGCAAGTATACTTTTAAAAGAACTTACAAAATGGGTGGAAATGAAAAACTTAATCCCTTTTAGCCAAACCGGCTTCCGTAAAGGTTGCCACATCGAGGACAACTTGATCTCCATAGCCCACCTGATGGAAACAACACTAGCTGCAAAAGGCAAATCAATGTATATGGGATTCATCGACTTTCGTAAAGCCTTTGACAGCGTTAGTCGGCCTAAACTGTGAGAAAAACTGGCAAGATGGGGCATCCCACAGGCACTACTAAACGCAATAATAGCCCTACACACGGACACCTGGGTAAAAGTCAGAGTAACATCGAAATGGTCTACCTCTAATAAAATTTTTACAAATAGGGGCCTAAAACAAGGATGCACCCTTGCGCCATTACTCTTCAATCTGTATCTCGCCGACCTACCTGAATGGTTGTCCCGATCAAGAGCCTTCCCTCCAGGAATCGGTCAATGTAAAATGCAAATGCTGCAGTACGCAGACGATACCATTCTTCTAGACCAAACCCAGGTGGGCCTCCAAAGACTGCTCAATTACCTCGCCCAGTATTGTAAAAACAATATGCTAGAGATAAACGTTAGTAAAACCAAAACGATGGCAATCTCACCTGCGAATGGAAAAAAGACCAAGTGGTATATAGAAGGGAAACCACTGGAGACTGTCACCGCATATAAATATCTGGGCGTCTGGATTGACCATAAAGGGAGATGCTCGGTGCATACAACAGAGATGCAAGCAGTGGCTCGCAGTTTAGAGGGGGCCTTCATGAGAACGAAGAGTGCTCTGCATTCCCAAGATTTTGTCCCTTTGATAAAATTAATCAACGCAAAATTCCTGACCACAATCTCCTTTGGCGCAATAATCTTCAAAGACAAAATGAACAACTGGCTAGATAGAGCACAATCATCATGCTATCGCCGGGTCTTCCGATTGCCAAATTCGACCTCCCATGCCCAAATCCGGAAAGAATTTTCCTTATCCTCTATGCGCTGGATTATGGGAGCAAGATACGTCTCATACTGTCTGGAAGCGAAACAAGCTAACCCCCACTCGCTGAAGGGCTGCATATGGCTCTTGCTTAGCAACCCAACTACACCATGGAATAAGTATCTGACATTCTGCCTCAATTCCCTTGAAGCGAGGAACATATGGTCCTCTCCCTTGCCCGATGAAACGAAAGCAAAGCTTTTTACCAAGCAAGCCAAAATTCTATCAAATCAATCGGACATGCAACAGGTTCTCCAACTTTATCACGGTCCCTGGGCTGCCAAACTATATGCCCCGAAAACATCACCATCTTATCTCGCATCAGCAATGAAGCCGTATATCAAACATCAATTAATGAGATTTCGCTTTGGCTTAATTCCGGTGAAGGCATACAAGTTTGGCCAAGGATACATGAAAGAAGCCTCCTCTCAGTGTCGTTTCTGCAATCAGGGAGAGGAAAGCCTAATCCACATTCTGTGCATTTGCCATCACCTCCGGGCGCAAAGAATATTTTGGCTGAGACCAATTTGGCTTTTTCTAGGCATCAGGACTTGTCAAGAAGCGCTCGAGGCCTGTATGAGGGGAGACTCGCCACAATTGGCGACTCGCTTTGTAAAATTCATCACAGAAATTAACTCTTCGCTTCAATCATCCGAGCAAGTTTGAATTTTCACCTCCCTATGTGCCAGTCCCTTGGCTTTTCTGCTTTCCCTTCCCTTTACCCAATCCATTAGTTTTTGTCTTTTTTAACAGATTTGAATTCTTCTTTTCTATTTAAAATGTCATTTTCTAGATGTGCATATTGCAATGATTTTAAAAAATTGTGTAATAAAAATGTTTACTTACTTACTTTGTGCTTGGCTGGGAACCGTCCTTCACTGACCGGCCTACGGGGCATAATTACTTGGTAATTGACACTGGGGCATTTTTTTGCATTACCAACAGCGCCTGGGCAGCCGCACTTCCTACGCTGGGAGCATCATTTCTATGAGAGGCACACTTATTATGCTACAAGGGAACTTTGGCCTAAGAACCTTCCCTCAGTGAATTTTGACCATAAGAACCTACCTCAAGTGAACTTTTGCCATCCAAGGACAATGTGAGAAAGACATTACCAGCAGGAGCCCTTGGCACACCTGAGTTTTTGGTGATTTGATCAGGCCTGGGAACTGGATTCATTCTTATTGATTATTGATCTTGCTTGGAAACTGGAATCCTTTTTATTATTGATCTTGCCTGATGCTGGATTTACCTGCTTTTGGTTCTCGCATAATTTTTAGATAAAGAAATTCTTATTCTTATACAAAACTGGTGTGGTGTTCCTTTTGTGAGTGTTTTTACTGTGTCATCGCCATTGTGTGTTGCACAAATACTTTACACATTGCCTCTGAAGTTACGCCTTTGCTGCTCTGCGCCAAGCTACCAGGTCGGAAGCGGTGGTCCCTCCTTGGACTCGGGTGCATACCCCTGCCAACTAGAGACTCCGGTTCTAACACTCTATTTATGGTGCAAAGTATAATTGGATAATTTTTAAGTTCTATTTTTATGTCTCAGCTACAGACATCTTTAGTTGTCTGCTGGCAGGACCTATTGTTTTCATTACATTGCATTTACAGAGTGGGTTTTGGGTTAGCCCATTGCCCATGACTGAATGTCACTGTTATCTATATTGCTTCCCTGCTTCTGACTCAATGGTTTTACTTCCTATTCTTGAGGCTTAAGCTCTATTGCTTATGGAAGCTTGAAGCACTGCAGGTTAAGCTGAAATTTTTGTTAATTATTCAATGTGTTACTCCCCCTTTCCTGAATGTTAGAAATTGAGGTTTATGGTTGGCCTGGTACAACCTGTCCAAGCAGGAACCACAATCCTAGTCAGGGTAAGTGAGATACACTACCTTAGTTAACCTGTGCTCACCCTCTGGTAGCTCGGCACAGAGTAGTCAGGCTCAACTGAAGAGGCAATGTGTAAAGTATTTGCGCAACACTTAAGTACAGCAGCACAGTAAAAACAGCACAAAAAGACTCCAAGCCAGTTTAGAAAAATAGAGACTATTTATCTGAGTAAAACAAGATCAAAGCAACAAAAGTCAAGTAAGTAGAACTTGAGGTATGAAATTTTAAAGATTGAATACAAAACCGGTGCTTAAAAGTCACTAGTGGTGAAAAGGTTACTTGAGGTCGCGAGGGACCAGTACAAATCCAAAGTTCAGGCTGACTGGGATGGATGGCATGCCAGCTACAGAACCTATGCAGGGTTTGCTGAAAAAGTGCTTTGTCGGGATCAAGGCTTTGATGTTAAGAGCACAATGTGTCCGAGCAGATGGGCTATAAGGATTGTCGCTGTGTCTGCATAGAACATCATAGACAGTATCAATTGATCATCACAGCAATACAGATAGCAAAGTGACACTCCATCCTACAGTATAGTTGCTCTTCTTTCAGGCAGAAAGTCCTTGGTTGCAGCAAATTTCTGATTTGGTGGTGTCAGGGGTCCAATAATTATACCCAAATGTGCTTTTGACGTGGGGGAAACTTCAAAGAAGCCTTTGAAGATCACAAGGTCCCTCCCTTTCCTGCCCTGGCTCCAGACTGACTACAGCCGGGTACGCAGATCTTTGTGTGGGGACAGGCACAGCCCTTTTCAGGTTTACCACTCACTTTTCACTAATACGCACTGTTTTGGAGAGGTCCTGAAGAAAGCCCACTATATTTTTTCTCCGGGCTGAAACATGTCGACCAACAAATAATAAACACAGATACACATAGTGTCTGGAATATATTATCCACTCTCTAAAGGATTAATTCTTAACCGTACCCCGAGGCTCCACAAATAAAGTATCTAGGAAGCATTCTGGAGGTATTTTTAATTTTAATTTAATCACATTCACATAATCTCACATCACATCATCTCTGTAAACCAGCTCCACTGTAATCCAGGTGTCGCAGCATAGCCAGGTAGCATTCGGCTGCCTGGCTGGGACCCGATGATGAACCATGACACCAACCAGGTTGGTGTGTGAGGGTTTTACTAACAAACCTGCGAGGTGCCAACACGTCAGTCAGTAAAAGCTCCTGGCCGTCTTCTTTTGGTTATAAATATACTTCTAGGGACACGGACGGCCGTCCACAAGTCCTTACTCTCTACCTTTGGTTTCTAAAAAAAATAATTTTTTTTTAAGTATTGTTAACTCGCCCGGAAGAAATGACATTTTATACTGCACACAGGCTCTGCATTGGCAGGACTGAGCCATGTTTAAAGGGCTCGGAGTGGGTCGCATAATCAGTGCTGCAAGCCCACTAGCAGTATTTAATTTACAGGTCCTGTGCACATATTGTGCACTCTATTAGGGACTTATAAGCAAATTAAATATGCCAGTTGTTGATAAGCCAATGTTACCATGTTTTCAGCACTAGATTAGCAGTGGTAAAGTGCCCAGAATCCTAAAGCCAGCAAAACAGGACTTCAGAAGGCGAGGCGGAGAGCGAGTCACGCCATCGGGCGGAGCCGTGAGGGAAACGGCAGCACTACAGACGCGGCCGAGAGCCCCGGGGGAGAGCGAGTCACGCCATCGGGCGGAGCCGTGAGGGAAACGGCAGCACTACAACCCCCAGCACTACAACCCCCAGCAGCCTAAGGGGCGCCCGTGACGTGAGGCAAGCGCACGGAGGCGCTTGAAGAGCAGACGCGGCCGAGAGCCCCGGGGGAGAGCGAGTCACGCCATCGGGCGGAGCCGTGAGGGAAACGGCAGCACTACAACCCCCAGCACTACAACCCCCAGCAGCCTAAGGGGCGCCCGTGACGCGAGGCAAGCGCACGGAGGCGCTTGAAGAGCAGACGCGGCCGAGAGCCCCGGGGGAGAGCGAGTCACGCCATCGGGCGGAGCCGTGAGGGAAACGGCAGCACTACAACCCCCAGCAGCCTAAGGGGCGCCCGTGACGCGAGGCAAGCGCACGGAGGTGCTTGAAGAGCAGACGCGGCCGAGAGCCCCGGGGGAGAGCGAGTCACGCCATCGGGCGGAGCCGTGAGGGAAACGGCAGCACTACAACCCCCAGCACTACAACCCCCAGCAGCCTAAGGGGCGCCCGTGACGCGAGGCAAGCGCACGGAGGCGCTTGAAGAGCAGACGCGCCCTCTCGCCCCGCGAGTCGCGCGCGGGAGGCGCCAGGGAGAAGCCCGGGACAAGGGCGGGGCCATCTGCGGCCATCAGAGGCCTGAGGAGGCCGGGCCTGGCCATCCCCCCTTGATTTTGAACTCTAACCGGAGGGGAACGGACTTAATGAACCTAAGGTATAAACCTCTTTTTTTTGCCTATTGACTTTGTAAACCCCTTACAGATCTCTTCAAGCTGTTTCAGTAGCGGATTTAATGACCTGCCCCTGGGGGAGGTGATATCGCTTCAGTGTCCACAATAAAAAGCTGGTTCGCTATGAACTGCAAGGGGGCTACTAGAAATTTAGACACTCAGAGCAATTCAATTAGGGGAACAATGGATTATTACCTTAAGAGCTCTGTTCTCCCTATTGCCCGTGAATTAGAGAGGATTGAGAGCACGGTGGTTATGGTTAGTTCTCCGAGGGTCTGTTTGTCTCCACAGACTCCCGCTACGACCCAAGGATTTTCATTACTGGAGGAGCTAAATAACATGTGCAGATCCTCATATGTACCGGTGTCTTTAGAAAGGTTTCAATCTAGAGCTCCCATTTCCCCTATACCAACAATTAGCCCTAGGACTAGAATACCATCTCAATCTATCCAAACCCCACAGGCCACCCCACATGTTACATGCTCAAAGGAAAATACTTACAGCGCTGCTGTTACTCAGGTTCCCTCCAACCTGGTGTCCCCCGCTAGAAGGACGAAGGATGGGGCTCGAAACTTGGGGGGACAGAACAAAAAATCCACAAATTCCCCACTCCCTAATACTCCTAGCTTTGTAAAATCTAAAGAATCTACCAACGCCACCTTACTGGCCTCGTTTGAAATTTTGATAAAATCTATAATTGCTCCACTAATTGACAAAATGACAAGCTTGGGGGATAGATTATCTGGGGTTGAGGAAGCAATCAGGGCAAATCCTTTACTATTAAGAACCAAGGCAGGACCCAATCAGCCACCATGTACCTCTCGTCCACCACACCAAGTTCAAGTTCAAGTTCATGCATTTATAAAGCGCACTACTCACCCAGAGGGTCTCAAGGCGCTGGAGGGAGGGGTTTACTTTTTATCGAATAGCCATGTTTTCAGTTCTTTTCTGAAGGAGATGTGATTCTGAGTAAGGCGGAGGTGGGTGGGGAGTGAGTTCCAGGTCTTGGCAGCCAGGAAGGAGAAGGATCTGCCACCCATGGTGGTTTTTCGGATGCGCGGGACTGCGGCGAGGGCTTGATTGGATGATCTTAGTTGGCGGGTGGGATAGTAGAAGGACAGTCGGGTGTTGAGGCATTCGGGTCCTAGATTATAAAGGGCCTTGTGTGCGTGGGTAAGAAGGCGGAAGGTAATTCTTTTGTTGACGGGAAGCCAGTGGAGGTTTTTTAAGTGACCGGTGATGTGTTCTTGGCGCGGGATGTCTAATATGAGTCTCGCTGATGCGTTTTGGATGCGCTGGAGCTTTTTCTGCAATTTTGTTGTAATTCCGGCGTAGAGTGTGTTGCCATAGTCCAGTCGACTCGTGACCAGTGCATGGGTGACAGTCTTTCTTGTTTCGAGGGGGATCCAGCGGAAGATCTTTTTGAGAATGCGAAGGACGTTGAAGCAGGAGGACGATACGGCGTTGACTTGTCTGGACATTGAGAGGGAGGAGTCTAGAATGAAGCCAAGGTTACGTGCATGGTCTGTGGGTGTGGGCGCAGATCCCAAAGTGGAAGGCCACCAGGAGTCGTCCCAAGCTGAGGGGGAGGATCCTAGGATGAGCACCTCCGTTTTGTCTGAGTTGAGTTTTAAGCGGCTCTGTTTCATCCATTCGGCTACTTCTTTCATACCTTCGTGAAGGTTGTTTTTGGCGGTGTTGGGGTCTTTGGTGAGGGAAAGGATTAGCTGGGTGTCGTCGGCGTAGGAGATGATGTTGAGGTTGTGTTGACGTGCGATGGAGGCGAGGGTACTCATGTAGACGTTGAAGAGGGTGGGACTGAGTGAGGAGCCTTGAGGTACGCCGCAGATGACTTCGGTGGGCTCTGAGTAGAATGGGGGGAGTCGGACTCTCTGGGTTCTCCCGGCTAGGAACGAGATGATCCAGTCCAAGGCTTTTCCTTGTATGCCGATGTTGTTGAGGCGTTGTATGAGGGTGTTGTGACAGACAGTGTCGAAGGCAGTGGAGAGGTCGAGTAGAATGAGGGCCACTGTTTCACCGTTGTCCAGGAGTGCTCGGATGTCGTCGGTCGCCGCAATGAGGGCGGTTTCGGTGCTGTGTTTGGCTCGAAAGCCGTTCTGTGAGGGATCCAGGGAGTTGTTGGGTTCAAGGAAGGTGGCGAGCTGGCTGTTAACGGCTTTCGCGATGACTTTGGCCGGGAAAGGGAGGAGGGAAATGGGTCGGTAGTTTTTCAGATCTGAGGGGTCTGCTGTTGTTTTTTTCAGAAGGGCGCTGAGTTCGGCGTGTTTCCATATTTCTGGAAAGGTGGCGAAGTCGAAGGAGCAGTTGATGACATCGCGGAGTTGGGGAGCGATGATGGAGTCAGCTTTGTTGAAGATGTAGTGGGGACAGGGGTCATAAGGTGAACCAGAGTGGATTGAGTTCATGAGACGAATGGTGTCTTCAATGGTGATTGGGTTCCAGGAGTTGAGGTAGTTAGTTGGAGGGGTGGGATCTGAAGGGGGTGGGGTGAGTTGGTCATTGGGAGTAATCTTGAAGCTGTTGTGGATGTCGGCAATTTTGTTGTAGAAGAAGGAGGATAGCGCATCGCAGAGGTCTTGGGAGTTAGTGATGTCGTTGGATGCTGCGGGAGGGTTGGTGAATTCTTTGACGATATTGAAGAGTTCCTTGCTGTTATGAGAATTGTTGTCGAGACGGTCCTTAAATGCTGATTTCTTGGCGGATCGAATCAGTTGGTGGTGTTTGCGGGTGGCTGTCTTGAGGGAGGCCATGTTGTCTGAGGTTGGTTCTTTTCTCCAATTCTTCTCCAGGGTGCGGCATGTCTTCTTGGATTTTTTAAGGTCATCATTGAACCAGGGAGCTTTTTTGTTGGATGATTTCGACTGGTGTTTTTTCAGGGGTGCTAGTTCGTCCGCACTGTGGGTAATCCATTGCCTGAGGTTGGTGGCCGCTAGGTCTGGGTCCGTTGTTAGGGTGGGAGTGTTTTGGCTGAGTGATGTGAGGAGTCGTTCGGTGGTGATTTTGTTCCATTTTCTTCGGGGAATGGGTTGTGGACGGTTGTGGGTCAGGGTTGTTTTGTAGCTGAAGTGAACACAGCTATGATCCGTCCAGTGGAGAGCTGTAGTATGATCGAAGGAGATGTGCTTGCTGGAGGTGAAGATAGGGTCGAGCGTGTGTCCGGCTATGTGAGTGGGGGTGTCAACAAGTTGTTTGAGTCCGAGATTGGACAGGTTGTCCAGAAGGGTGGTGGTGTTGTTGTCGAGAATGTTGTCAAGGTGGTAGTTGAGGTCTCCTAGAAGAATGTAGTTCTCTGAGGCGAGGGCGTGCGGGCTGACGAAGTCAGTGATGTCGTCGCTGAATTGAGATCGGGTGCCTGGGGGCCTGTAAATGAGTGTTCCTCTAAGTGTGGTCCTGGGGTCGGTGTGGATCTGAAAGTGGAGGTGTTCGGCGGTTGCAAGATTGACGTCAGAGCTGGTAGTAATTTTGATGGTGTTTCTATGGACGATGGCGATGCCTCCTCCAGTTTGATCGGTGCGGTCTTTTCGAATGATCTTGTAAGTGTCCGGTATGGCTATGGCGATGTCGGGGGCAGAAGATGCATTCATCCATGTTTCAGTAAGGAAGGCGATGTCAGGTGACGCAGTGTCGATTAGGTCCCAGAGTTCGGTTGCATGTCTGTGGACCTAGCGGGTGTTCAGTAGGATGCATTTCAAGTCGTTGGGTTCGGAGCTGTGTGTGGAGGAAGTGTGTTTGGTGAGGGTCCTGACGCAGTTGAACTTACAGGAGAGGCAGGAGAATGGGCCGTGGGTACGTCGTGGGGTAGCTTCGCAGCACAGTGGGGTGCGTCCGGCGTTGAGGGCGAGGAGAGTAGCGGCATCATAAGTTACTCTGGGGGGTTGGGAGCGGCATAGAGCAGGGGGTCTGGCGCTGGACGCGGTCCATGCGCGGACGGGCGCAGACGGGCTTACCTTTGGCGCACCTTCGGCGCGGCTGGGGCGCGGACGCTGCGCGTGAACGCTGCACGAATCTACAACTGTCATAAGTGGATGGAGAGGGGGGAGGGGCGAGGGCGGGCAGCTGGGAGGCGGGATCGTGGTGGGGAACTGGGCTCGGGGTTAATCAACAAACAACAAAATGGCTGCGAGCCAACAAGTCTACCACGAACAGATTAGGGCACGACCTGAGTTAGGCTAGGGGAAAGGGCAATGGCGCCAGTACAATTAGCCCAAAATCAATGACACAGTTTAAAGGCAGACAACACAGTTGATTGGTAACCTAATGTGCACTGTGGCAGTATAGCGCTCTGAAGTGATCCAAACTCCTGTGTAGCGCTACGGAAAATAAACAGCACTCTAGCACACAAGAAAGTGTCAGTAGTGCGAGCAGAGCGCTACTTCAATCGATCAGGCATGCATAGAGTTAAGCAGCTGAAGTGCGAGCAGAGCGGGACCCAAATTCTATAATTACAAATCAGCGGTAATGCGAGCAGCTGTAGCGTGAGTAGGGCGGGCACAGAATGAGTCTGCACTAATGCGGGCGGAGAGTTAGATCTGATTTTGGCAAGCAGCTGTAGCGTGAGCAGAGCGGGCGCAAAATGAATCTGGACTAATGCGGGCGGAGAGATAATAAATCTGAATTTGGCATGCAGCTGTAGCGTGAGCAGAGCGGGCGCAAAATTAATCTGCACTAATGCGGGCGGAGAGATAATAAATCTGAATTCGGCAAGTAGCAGTCTGTAGAAATATCTTAACGATACCGGTTCTGGGTCGGGTCAGGGCAGGGAGCAGCGTTGGGAGCGACCGCTTCTGGCAGTGCAGGACGGTCACCCAGGTCCCACACAAATATCCTACCCCACCATTCAAAGTAAGATCACTCACAAACAATTAGTAACTCCATGTAGTAAAAACTCAAACATCTCTAAGGTAGTTACACCTTCACAGAGTTCCCAGCCTAGAAAAGGGCCAAACCGAAAAAGGTCACCCCACAAGGGATTAGAGGTCAACCCTGACAATGTCCTCCAAAAAACCAAACACCTAAACTTACCACCGGAGGCCGCTCCTTTCGTGTGCGTCATCTCAGGTGTACCAGAACTCCCACTGGGGAAATACGAGCACAATCAAGAGCTAAGAAATACGGTAGTATTTTGGCTAACCAAAAATAGATCTCTCCCACCCAACCTTGATGGCACTATACTTAGCGTAAGAAGGGTGGGTTGGTTAGGACCCCTCCCGAAAAACATTGCGGGTCAAATTCAGGAACAGGCATGTCGTCTCATACCTCCATTCTCGACATCCTCAGTTAGGAGATGGACCTATATCCACTTGGAGTTTAACGGATTTCTATCCCAGAAATTCCCATCCTTTGCCGCATTCCCAAAAAGAACATAACAACATCTGGAGGGCCAGAACTGGTCATGTCTTGAGTGGCCGATTTACTCCCACTTTTAATTAAATTTATTTTATTCTCCTGATCTTAATGTTTAAGTTGACCTATTGATTTAATCGTTGTTTAAATCATGTCAATTTTCATAAAATGAAACCTATTAATGTTTTGTGCTCTGCACTGTACATGCTTTTATGAAATGTTTTCTTTACTTTTCAAATAAAGCTAATTGAATTGAATTGAATTGACTTCAGAAGGCAAAAAGCTAGAGGAATCCATGCCAAGGATGCCAGGTCTAACAAGTGTCACCCTACCAACTGAAGGTGGGGAGAGCTACCCATCCCCTGTGGAGTTCTCTACACTAAATGGAAGAACCTGGAGGGATCATCAGCACTTGTGTGGTCTGTGCTGGAAGGGTGTTCCACCGTAAAGTCCATTCCCCGTTGGGAGATAGACCACCTCATCAGTTTGGGATTCTCACCCCTGATCTGCAGTACCCATCTGAGAGGCCTGTGGTCTATCTAATCCCAGAAGTGAGTATGAAACAAGTATGGCCTTAGCATCTTCAGTGCCCAAACCACAGCAAAGGCCTACCTTTCAATTGCGATCCAACTCGGCTAATCCAGGCCCTCTTCATTTAACTGTGAGAACAGTTCCTCTATGCCATGCTCTGAGGCATCTGTCTGCACACAAACTCTTGGGAGAAATCGGGGGCCTTCAGTTTGGGGGCTGTGCACATTGCTTCCTTCAGGGCATCAGAGGCTTTCTGGCATGCCTCTGTAGAGATCACCTGATGTGGGTTCTTCTTGGAAATCAGTTCTGTCAAGGAGCCAACAATGGTGCCATAACCTTGATGAATCTCCTGGAATATCCACAGGCACTTTAGAAGGCTTTCACTCTGTCTGGGTCTTGGGGGAGTCTCAAGCCAGAATGGTGTTAATTTGGGGCTGAAAGGGCTGCACCTTACTCCCTCCTACTTGGTGTACAAAATAGACTTGAGAACCATGCCCTTTCAGGTGCTGACTGGCGTTGATAGTCAGGCCTATACTTTTGCAGAGCCCAAAGCACTTCCTGGAGGTGGTCCAGATGGTCCTCCTAACTAGAGCTTAAGACCAAAATGTCGGCTAGGTAGGAATTACTGAATTCTCCAACTCAGCCACGATCTGATTGACCAGCATCTGGAAGGTGGCAGGGGCATTCTTCAACGCAAATGGCATGACCCAGAAATGGAAGTTTACTTCAGGTGTTCAGAACGCTAACCCCTCTTTAGGCCCCTCGGTCAAGGCAATTTGCAAGAACCTAGATTTTAAAAGAAAGGTGCTGAGGAGCTTGGCAGCTCCAAGTTGATCTATGAGCTTATCAGCACTGGTGATGGGGATTGTGTCAGTTAGGGTGGCTGCATTGAACCCATGGTAACCCACACAGAACCAGCGTTCAGGTGTGACACCTGGAACGGGAAAGCAGCCTTAGAAGCCAACACCATTGGGCTGGGCCATGGGCTGTTTGAGGACTCAATGACCAGCATCTTGGAGACCTCCTCTTTGATGCTAGCCCTCACCTTCTCAGACAGCCTGTAAATATTGTTCATTACAGGTGTGATGTCTGCAGTATCACTATCATGCGTATACCATGCAGTGAGTCTTGGGGTGAATAAAGAGGTAAACTGCCCCGGCAACTGGTAGCAGCTTCTCTATTGATCTAAGGTCAGTGTAGGGGAGAGGCTGACACCCTCCACTGACAACTCCTGATCTATGGAGGATAGGATGTTGCAGAAATGTTCTATCGCCTCTTCCACCCCATCATCAGGAACCAGGGGTATAGGGATCTCAAACCTCTCAAAGTGGGGATTTAGGCAGTTCACGTGCAGGACCCTCAAAAGGTTCCTAGGAGTTTCGGTAGACCCATAATCATGCCTTTGAGGGTATAGTTGAACCTTTCAACCAACCCATTGGTTTGAGGTTGATAAGGAGTGGCAAACTTATAGGTCACACCACACTCCTTCCACATGACCTTCATGTAGTTGGACATAAAGTTGGTTATCCCGGTTAGATACCACCTCCTTATGGAAACCCACATGGATACAGATCCCCATAGGGGCCCTGGCTGTGACAGGCGCAGTCACTGTCCTCAGAGGGTTCGCTTCCGGGTACCAGGTGGCATAGTCCACCCAATCCAGAATGAATCTGTTGCCCATAGCTAGATTGGAATTCAGAGGCCCCACAATGTCAATGCCAACCAGCTCTAAAGGGGTGCTAATGACAGGGAAAGGTTGCAGGGAGGCCTTTCAATCCCCCCTTGACTTGCCACTCGCCCGGCGGGTAGGACAGAACATATAGAATGTATCTGAGGCGCGTTTTAGTTCACACCATCTCCACCTGGGAAAAGGCAGTACCTTCTGACAGCGCTTAGGGACCTGACGGTGATAACGCGCTTTACAAATCACAATTACAATTACAATTCCTCGTTTGAGACCAATCAAAGTGGGTGGCAAGCCTCTCAAAGATTTTGTCTTGCCCCAAATGACCTGCAAGTGGTACATCATGAGTTAGACACAGCAGGCTCAGGAATCTTAGGCTCACTATACAGTAGATAATTCTTCTAGTAGATCCGGTGCTTCCTAGAGGCGTGACCCAGCTACCTGGGCCTCAGCCTAAAGCCAAAGACTCACAAAAGTAAGACACTCCTTCTGCTCCAGCTAGTCAATTCAGGCAGGTTTCCCAGCTCAGCAACATCTTCCCCTGTAGGTACCGGGATGCCTCCCTCAGGTTCTGCCTCCTCCTGGACCATGGAAGTTCAGGAGCAGGTTTCCCACACACCTTGTCCTTCCTCTTTTTGACATGCACCTGGACCTTTGTTCCAGGTGTAACACTGAACCTGAAGTACCTTTTGGGGGTGCCCTTTGTGTCTTGTCATTTCATTCTATTCTTGTGTTTGTCCTCTCCAGAGGCATATAGGTTTCACTGAGTTTTGGATGATTCGCATTTGCTTTCACTGCTAACATCAGCCATATGCATGCGAGGGACTATGTTGCCTCACTCTCTTTCTGCTCTCTCTCGCCCTTGTTTTATGAATCCTTGTCTTTCTTTTTTACTCCCGTCCTTCCCTAGTCTTTACCAAGAGTTCCATTGCTTGCTCCAGCTCCCTTGCAAAACTTTGCCTTTGCCATCTCAAAATCTTCTTATTACTACTTCAAGATGGTTACGTAAGCCTTGGACTTTGTGGCCTGCATTCCTGAATGATTTTGCACATTTTTAACAAATCTCATTTAATGATGAAAAAATAGCAGGAAAAATGCTCATGGCCTTTAGGCAGCAATTAAGAAACCTACTTCACTGTAAATACTGCAAAGCGACAAACATTACTTATACTACTTTGTCTCCAACTTAATAGATACCGTTGACTGAAAATGAACTGCATAAGAACATAATTCTCAATTACAAAAGGTTTAATTGAGCACTCAAAAAACAACCCAAATTTTTGAGGGTTGAGTTAAGGGAGTTGATGTGCAGCCCATTCAAAAAGGAAACTAAATCCTAATAAAGTTTCACAGAAAAATGATATGCAAAGTATCTGGAAGGCAAAGAGAATTCATATTGTTCATAATGTTCAAAAAGCTTTATCCGATTGTTATATCACACAACCATAAACGCATTTAAAAAGAGGAACATATTAAATCATTAAACAGCTAAAAAAGTTAAAAAAATTCACACAATCAATTAAAAATTAATCCATAAAAATACTGTATCTTTTGTCTCATTACACTTGCATGATTATGTTGCAATGCTGTTCCTTTGACTGACAACCGTCATAAAAAAACATGGCAACCCTCCATATTATATGTTCATTTTCCAGGTACTGTAATACAATGAACACTGGGCAGCATTGTCTGATTCCCATAAATTTCAGAATTTTTACCATCTACATATTTCATTATAAAATGTACAAAATAAAACAATGTGCATGGTGGATTGTTCTGACTGATTATCACAAGGGCACAGTTGCATAACTCTATCCCAATCGTTCATTTTTGGGAAGCTTACCAATTTATAAAAGGTCCCAAATCTAAACCTTGTTAATAAAATCTGGTCATAGCACCCAGGGACCATTGTTAGATAAGGTTGAATACTGAGGGTTGTTAAAATCATTTGGTTGTACCGCATGGTAGGCTTTATAATCTCTTAAATTAATCTACATGTTTCCAATAGTGAAAGACACTCTTTTTAGCTTTTTCCTCGTGAGTCTCATCATAGTACTTGGATCCGTAAAATATTCTGGATGGCCAAGGTCACGCGTAAAATCTCTCACATACCTTATCCAGGGAATTGATAGTGCTCCCTCCAGTGTAAAACTATCCGTTAAAATGACCTGATTAAGTAAAGTTTTTGACAATACCCAGATCCTGTGCCATAAAGGAATGGGCTCCAGCTATGTGCTATGTGCTATGTGCGGTATACCCAATTCAGAATGGCTGGCAAACGAGGATGTACAACTTGATACAGCTAAAATGTAACTTAAAAATGCATTTTCCACAGTTTGCAAAGAATACACATCTACATAACTCCATATCCCAGCCCAATAGATCACTGTTGCAATGCATTTTGCCTTATATATCTGTATAAGTTCGACAGGTGGCCTTCTGCCTAACTTTCTTGAAAAAGTTAGGAGAGTGCCCGTGGACTTTAAAAACCCCGATTTCATTGCGTGGACTGCTCGAGGCCAACGGTCATTTACAGAGAAAAGTATACCAAGGTATGAAAAACTTTTAGTAAATGCAATCTTCTGTCCCTCTATATACAGCTTCCTGCATGTATGGCTACCGTGGCCACACCGCATTATAAACGTTTTTGTGATGTTTACTCCAAGGCCAAGGTGACACATAAAGGCTACAAAAGAGTTTACCACCTTTTGGAAGCCAACTTGGGCATGTGACATCAGACCTGCGTTGACCGCGTATAGAAGCGCAGGTATTGGACGACCAGCTATTTGGGGGAGAGCTTGACAGTCTTTTATAAGTGCCTTATCAAGGCCATTAATATAAAGATTAAAAAGGAAGGGGGAATGCACGCAACCTTGCCTAACCCCCTCCTAATCGAAAACAGAGCAGAGCACTCGCCAGTGGTACTGTATCGTACTCTTGCCCTTGCATCTCTATATATAACATCTCAAAAAATCTATTATATTTATGTCCACCCCCATACCCTCAAAGATCTCCCACAAATTGTCATGCCTAACACAGTCAAACGCTGCTGTAAGATCCACGAAGGGTAGGAACAGTCTACCATGTTTTGCTTGTGTGTATTTTCCTATAATAATGGTCAAATTAAGGCTCTGTTTAACCGTCCCTAAGCCCTCGCAGAAACCATATTGAATATCGGACATAACCTTGTTGGCTACGGCCCAGTCTTGTAGGCGCTCCAGGATAACAAGGCCTGTGACTTTTATCGGAGAGTCCAACAGTGATAATGGCCTGTAACACCCCGTTTCCTGGTGGTCCCCCTTTTTAAATATTGGCACTATGATAGTCAAGAAAGTTGAAACACAACTAGCTCTAATTACCTGAGTTAATAATGGTCCCCTTAGTAACACATTTGACTAGAATACATCTACAGGAAACCCGTCAGGCCCAGCAGACTTGCCACCTAGGCTCATATCGATTGCCCGGTTGATTTCTTCCAGGTTAAAATGGAGATCAGAGTGTTGAGAAATAGATACCAAAGTGGTTTCCCCTTGGCCATGACTATTTAATGACTCCTCCCTTGCCCCACCATTATACACCTTATCAAAGTGCTCAACCCATTATTTTTCTGCTATTGCTATTTCTATTGATGGGCCATCACCAGGGATCAGATAGGGGTCTTTCTCTGCTCTCCAGAAAGCAGCGCTGTCTTTCGATAAGGAGGCCTCATGCCTTTACATGCCTTATTTCCTTTACAAACTCTAAACCAAGGCAAAACGTCATCATCTCATTAAACAGTTCCCCCAAATCTGAATGTCTATAATGTGTGTAATTAGACCCATCATCATTCATAAATCCTCCTTGTCTACCAACTGTTTCAGGACACGGGACACAATTAAAATCCCCACCCAAAATTAAAAATGTATCCTTGGCACAGTCATTGTATACGCATTTCAGGTCATTAACCAAGTTTCTTGAAGACATAATATGTCAAAATTAGGTGTGAAATCACACCATGCAGGGTTGGTTAACTTAGACCGCAAGCCTGCTATATTCCAAAATGCAAGCTTGCAAGTATATGGTGCTATCAACATAAACTGAGGGCCCCATTGATCTATAGTTATTCGGTGGCGGTTCATGGATAATGAGCGATGCCTGCTTTACGTCTGGATATTTGTTAGTTTGTGGGCTTTGTGCAGATCAAACTTCTAGCTCACAAGATCTAATTTCTGCACCCAATTTGGACAGGCGTTAGGAATTAGTTATTCATTTTGTTTATCCCGTCATCAAGGGAGAGTTCCTTTTTAGGTGGTATGCTAGTGATATCCACCAAGGCTATGCTTGTTAGTAAAATTGATGTTTCTAGATGAGTTAGTCAGTCTACATCATCTAAGTAGTTAAAGGTGTCTGGGACACTGATCCTATGCTGCAAGTTGATTGCATGTTTCACCTCCAGGCAGTTCTTCCATATGGTCTTAGCTGGTCTATAAAAGTACCCTAATGGTATGATATTAACCCCTTGGGTCACACTAAGTTGGTTGCCCACCCTGCCAAGAATAGACAGCACCAGGTACGGGAATCTAAAAGTTAAGACAACACAGTCACCTGCCAGGTGTTTATTTGAATTGCCGACCCATCCAATTCTTCTCGCCATTTTGAATTCTGAGAAGAGAGTATTGGTTAGGCCGGTTCTGGCACTCAGTAGGTGCAACGCTTTGTTTCTCAGATTTGTCCAGTGCTCATGGGCACAAGGGGCACAATGGGACAAAGGAGGAACATTTGTCGGCACTGTAGTGTAGGGGGTTGCTTCTGGCGGGAGGTGCAGGTTATCATTTGAATCCCTTTTATATCTAAAGTCGGATCTAAAGTTATATCTTCGAGAGCTTGGTTGATTAAGATCGATCCTCTCATTAGCCAGTGTGTTCATCCCTGTAGTAGCTAATGCTGCATTAGGGGTATTCAATGCTTGTACATGGGAAGCGCCTGGGTCTACTGTCCCAAGATCTGCTGGGGGGAGTACTTCCGGTTGTAAAATGTGTATCAAATGGGTTGTTATGCCATGAAGACTACCCTGAGTACTATTGCAAAGTGCTATACCGGTGTCCGAAATAGTGACAATTTGGTTTACCTCCGACCTCCCTCCCCGATTTAGCATTGTGTCAGAGTCTCTACCCAAGTGTGGCTCCAGAAGAACAGGGCCATTATTTACAAATCGCCCCTCCAAATTACTAAGTCTTTCTTCTAAGCTTGACGATTTTTGTAATACAGGGTCAATTAAAACAGATGCAATACTTTTTGTTCTTTTCCAAAAGTCTTCCTCCTTTGTCCCCAGGGATACTCTGATGGAGTTGTCAGTCTCCAACCTTAAGCAGAAACCCTGCACACTGTTACTGTCTGGGGTAATTTCCTCACTCACTATTTCGCTTCTTGTTGCCTCTGAGGTTTTCTATTTCTGAGGCCCGGCCCCCTTGACTTTTTAGGTAATGGCTCGCTGCTACATTCTTGATCCATTTTATCTTTGGGCTTCTGGCCCCTCGTAGTTATGCGTGGCCTGTTTTTGCCATTCGCTTGCTCAGAGTATAGGAGTTTCTTGATCAGATGACTTATTTGCTGTCTGTAATGTCTGTACTAAGGAGTCATGAGAGCAGTTTTGCGAAGGACAGCCGACAGAAGCTGATTTTCCCTGGGGAATCAGCGGTTCCAATGAAAGGTGGCGCTCGCTTAATTCAATTTCATGAATGAGGGCAGATTCAGCTCTCAACAAAAAGGCATCTATTGTCCCCATCACTCCCTAACTCCGCTGATCCTCGGCAATTTTATGTCTACTTATATTCACACCCCTTAATAGCTTTGTATCCGATGTTGAGATCACGCAGTACCTTCTTAAAGTTGATGGCCCATCAACTCAGGTAGGAGTTGTTAGGAGGGTTGCCCAGCCCGGCCTCCTCCTGACGCAGATGGGCGTCCCGTGCTCTGGGAGCACCGGCAGTGTTTTAAGTGCCCTCTGACACGAAGGAAGCTAGTCGGCAGCGTCTGCACTGCAAGTCAGGCTGGGGCTTGGAGTTTCCTGGCCCCCCGCAGGCAAAAGCAGCGGTAGTTCGGTCTCCCGCGTTGCGGTAGCACCGGCAGTGTTTTAAGCGCCCTCTGGCGCGAAGGAAACTCATCAGCAGCATCCGCTGGGGTTTGGAGGTTCCTGGCCCTCCGCAGGCAAAAGCAGCAGTAGTTCATTCTCACAATTCATATTATAATTCACTGGAGTCAGGTTTTTTACTTCCCTGGGTTAAAATACTAAATACAATACATACTGGATCTTTGTTACTGGCTGATAGAGAGCAACTATGGATCAGATGTACTATTTACTTGTCAGAAAATACTGATCGCAATTGTCAACCAGTTTTTTTGCAACCAGTTAAGCATTGTGATAACCATCCCATGTACATGTAGGTCAGTTCATAAAAATATGAATCTTAGTGAATCACCATCCAACCTATATCAAAAATATTTATGAGGTAGGAGGCAAATTGCACCTCACTACGATTGGAGGCCATCACAGATATGGTGGCCTGCTAGGGTCAGGAGACCACTATTTCTATGATTGCCTTTAAATTTTGCAATTTGTTTAAAATGTATCTAATTTTTCTTAACGGAAATGGACTTGTGTGTAAAAAAGATGTTTGTTGTTTTAAGTTTGTATTAATCTGAAAGTGAATACTGGGCAAATATGTTGTTTTAAGCTGGTCATCATGTCGCATGTGTAGCTACACACAGGCATCCAGAGCTAATGATAACTGTATGTGACCCAATTTCATATGAGCTCTCAGAACGTGGGTTGACGGAACAAGCTTAATAGCCACTCTGAGTATGTAGCTGCGCCCTTTGCGAACTAAGGGCCAGATGTACGGCGGGGGCATTTAGTGACTCGCAAATCACGCTCAATTGCGAGTCGCAATTTCCGAGTTGCTAAAGGCCATGTACAACAGTGTCAGAGACACTGTTTGCTATTCCCAAAGGGGTGCAAATTGTATGCCTCATCAACATTCATGAGGCACTCGCAATTTGCGACCCCAGTAGGAATGACTGGCCCTCCCAGGTATGTTGGTCTGCTGGGCTCAGCTGACCTCCATGTCAGGGGACTGCTTTTCAATAAAGCAGGTTTTTATTTTAAATGCAGCACATTTTCCTTAAAGGAAAATGGGATGCATTTACAAAAAAGAAAATGAAACGTTTTTGTTTCACTTTTTAAGGGCAGGTAGTTGTCCCTGGGACCACCGCCTGCCCCTAAAAAATATTTTCCACTGCATTTGTAAAGGGGAAAGGGGACCTTGGGGATCCTTCCCATTTGTGAGTGCATTACCACCCTCTTGAAAAGGGACAGTAAATTGTGATGGTTTTGCGACCACAATTGCAAAACATACTTACATAGGGTAGCGAGTCGCAAAATCCTATTTAGTGAGTCGTAAATAAATTTTGACTCGCTAAATAGGGTTTCTGCATGGCCCTAGTAATTTTTGCGTGCGCAAACGGGTCGCTAACTCGCCTGCGCATGCAAAAATGGGTCGTACATCACGGCTCCTACCAAGTGTGCCGAAAACACCAGCATTAGAAACGAAATAGGTTAAATAGCGAAATCCAAGTTGTTCGAGAACATTTCTTGAGGTGTCATCCAGTCTTGAGAAAATACACTGAAAACACCAAGAAAAGTTGATAATTATTAGATGGAAGTTGAAGTCTTAATAGCAAAAAAGTCAGTTACATATAGCTTTTTGTATACTTTGTAAAGAAAAAACTGATTCTACAGTACCGTTTAATTTATTTTAATCTATAGTGTGTGTAAATTTGCGCAAATAGAGAAATGTGAATGTTAACTGATACCAACTGAATAACACAGACCCAATACACTGATGGATACAAAAACCTGCTTTGCATTTTGCTGCCTTCACAGTTTGTAGAAAAAGTCATATCTGCTTTCTTGTCGAGACTTGAATGCACTTTAGATAAATGTTAGGCTGCACCAGATTTTCCAGCCAATGAAATTGACTAATTAAATGTAAGCTTTATGAAAAGATGTGCATGAAGGAAAGAAAACTGATAGCTAAATCAATATCTAACTTTCAAACATGAGAAGCAAACCCACAGTGAGTGACAACGATCTTGATGGGGAGAGTGTGACCGCAAGATCCCTGTGGTGTACTTGTCCGTCAGTTTTTGCTGAGTTTGCAGTGGTAAGCTTATGGCTAAGCCAACAGCAAAAGTTCAAACGTAATTGGATGGCATTGCGTCTCTGAACTAAAAGCAGATCTGGCACAGTCTTGTATTGATCATATCCAAATGATATCTTAAACGAGTGCCCAGTATGAAAGCAAAGTTCTATTTTTTTTTTGGTGTGTGTAGTTTTATATAGTGAACGCGACCCGAAGGTATCAGATCGCTTTACATGATCACCAGTTGCATTATAGACGGACACATTCATTTTATGTTTAGACAGGGGCAGATTAAGTGATTTGCCCAGAATCAAGGGATGTTTGAGCATCCCGCCAGACTCCAACCTGGTGTCTCAGCTTTAAAGTCCACTGCTCTGGCCCTTAAGCCAGATCCTGCGATCTTCATTGTAAAAAAGTCTAAATCACTTTTCTGCTATGTTCGGGACAGTGTCTATCGAACAAATCTATAAAGCAGATTTACAGTCCATCATATTCTCATGAAAATAAACTTCACCCTGATGAACACAAAAATAAGACCATATCTGCATTAACTTAGAAACCGCAACGGCACTGTGAAATACAAGGTGAGCATTACAAATATTCTAAACTCCAGCAATTAGATCCAATTACCGAATGGTGTGACAGTCACCAGCAAAGCTACTGAGGGTTGATAAGTCACCCCTTTTGATTACATCTGTGCATGCAGTGTTGTACTGGGGTGTGTGTAGTATGTGTCAGTGATACCATTGACTAATACGTGAATGAGGTGTGGGCATGGGGTTATATTGCGATGAAAGAGAATTCCAGTCCTCCAGGACAAAATGTGAATTGTATACTGAATTTATATAAAATACATTTATGCATTTGCCAAATGAGAAAATTACACTAATTGATTACTTTGTAAATGAGGAGTATTGCATAAACCATGTATTGCAATGAAAAAATGCTGTTTTCATTTTATACTAAATGGACAAAGAAAATAATTTGAAACAAGGAAGATAGTGGAGCCTTCATATTCTTAGCACCGAACCCAAATACCTCTTCAATATAAGTTGCCGTTCTGGCTTTCATGGCTGTGATTTGTACCCATTGCCATTCTCGGAGGCAAGAAGTTCTTATCACCTACTGAGGTCTTACTCTCGCTGATCCTTGGATATGAGATCATATGCATCACTACAAGACTCGCCTACAAGTTGAATAGCCCCCTGAAGGTCATTCCCGGTCCTTCTTTATGTATAGTTTTCTCAAACAATCATACAAATCGGCACTCAGGATCTGTCAATAACACAGATATACCAACACTGACCTCCGCATCACGTTCTGGACATCTTATTTTGGGACACATATATATCCCAGTCTGATACTGAAGAGTTGAACTTCTGACCGGGTTCCTTCATTTCCTTTGATCGTCATATACTACTGCAATATTATTGGACCCATCCATCTGAAAGCTCCAGCACTACCCCCAAAAGCGACGGATGTAACAAATAGGACAGTTCAGCACGATCACGTAAAGCTAAAACAGAACGCCCTGAAGAAGTCCCTAGTGGACGAAACGCGTCGGCTGTGCAATCTTCTGTCTCTTCACGCTAGTTGGAATAAAAAAGAACCAAAACTAAGAATATTAATTTTTGTGATTATTGGGCCTATAAGTGTTTTAATTGTCTCTAATTGTGTTGTGCACCTGTGCGTTTATGTACAATGGACAATGAAAATAAATTAAGTCTGAACCACAATTAATGCGTGGATACATGTGAGTAACACGTGGGGACCCACAAAACTGTCATTTAGTTGCAAAGAAATAAAGGTCAAGTGGGAGGCTTTCCAGTATTTACCTGATGCTTGCAGCTCCCACACAGACGAGTTAAATATAATGTTCGACCATGTTGAAGGAGGTGGATAGGTCCAGTAACACTGTGCTATTGTCAATCATTTATGAACATGCAGGCTAATGTCATCAGACTGTATATTTCTTAAGCAACATAAGCTTCAATACATTTTTCACCATAAGGAAACAAAGCTATTGGGTGGTATGATTTTTAAAATTGTAGGATGGTCACCTTGCTTTTCTGTAATGCATTCACTATAGCCTTTTGTAATTATTTCAGGACTGAGTCTTGTGCGATTGGCTTATTCAATATAGTCAAAAAGGCTTTCTTTATTGGTAATGCCATTTTCTTTATGATAGCTGGAGGGCAGGGACCCAATAGCCACCTTGATATAACATTTTTTCATTTATTTCTGTTGTTGATCCTGGTCTATCGAATGTATGGAGGATAGACAAAAATTATGAATTTCAAATTTTGCATCATGTATTTGATTAGGAGTAATAATTATGCTATCTCTGTTTATTTGTATTTTTCTATAAAAAGTTAATTACATTTATTGCAGAATTCTTGTGCCGAAATACATTTTTACATAACTATTTCAGCAGATAGGAGTTCCTTCATAACCTAAAATACCTCTTTCTATGTAATAAAGGCTTCTATGATTTTGTTAGAGTAGTAAGCTGTTTATATCTGTAATTTACACATGTTCTCATGTTTTCCAGAAAACCAACTGGAGAGCTTCTGAAGGACTCTGAAAATAATTATGTGCCCTGACAGCAGAAAAAACAAAAGTTCAGAACATCTAAACAGATGAGGGAAGGGAACCATGACTCACCCAAGGCTTCAACTTTTAAGAATGATGACCGCTCCCAACACTCAACAATGGCAATAAACAGCAAAATATTCCACTCTGCGCATCTCTATATATAAATACTTTAATAGTTATCTTTTTGTATAATATATAAATAATCTAATAGATTAATATTTGGAGTTCATAACTTTACATAGTTCTCAATTTCGGGAAACAAAGTGTGCTTGGGTTGCCTATACCTTTAGCCACATTTGATAAATCTGCATATATCAGTCAGACAATTAGAGCTACTGGTTAAATCTCACGTTTTCTGCAGATCGTTCCTATGGGGAGTTTAAGGGGCATCAAAAGGTTGTGTTTTCTTTTCTAGTTGCCATAGGAATATTGACTTTAGACAACAGCAAACATTACTGAACAAAATGACATGGCATGAAGGGAGAGCTTTACTCCACATATTGGTTTAGTGTAAAAAGATTTAGTACGTTTTGAAATATTTGCATTACAAAAAGGTTTTGCATGGGCTTTGGTTTTTAAAGATGTTTTGACCACTAACTTACCACACTTACATGGACAGAGGTCAACTGCTTCTGCAGTTCTTAAATTTGAACACATGTGAATTCTGTCAGATGAGGAATATTTTTTACCTTTGTCAATTATTGGGTCGACATGGAATAGGTCCATGGACGTGCACAATCTGATCGCCATTGCTGTGTCAGTTAACATATCTCTTTCATACTTCATTACAAAATACTGGCCGTGCATGTCTAGGGCGAAAAATGTGCGGGGGCTGCAAGAGGCAGCATACCCATATACTGACGGTAAACCAAATGTGTCTGCAGACTTATACTTGCTTCATAATACATTTAAAACTGTTGACTTGTCAATGGAACCATAGACCCTGCTTGTTGGACGGTGGACTATGCAAGACAGAGGATGCTCACCATCAAGTTTGATCATTATTAGAGATGGGGTTTCTGGTTGGCTAAGGTATACACTCAGGCAGAAGCCACAGGTTTTGCGAGGGTAAACTAGGTACACAACTAAGAAAACCTGTGCACACCCTCGGGTAGCTTGGCGCAGAGCAGGTAGGCTTATCAAAAGAGGCAGTGAGTAAAGTATTTGTGCAACACACAGTAATAGAATAAATACACCACAAAAAGACTTCACACAGATTTAGAAATATAGCTTATTATATTCTTAACAAAACAAGACCAAAACAAAAAAAATACAATGAGTTTGTTTCAAGTTATTGTGGTCAAGGTCGGCACGCATAGTCCGAGTTCACCATGTTGACGGGTGGCGCTGACACAGAGACTATTGTCATCAAGGCAATCAGGTGGGTTGAGACTTTCCTCAGTGCTGTGGCATCACTGGTAAAAGGTGCTCTAAGCGTTACCACGGCAACACGCTTGATCATTTCTTTAGCTGCGCTGAGTCATGGAAAAGTGGCCAATGCTCAATTTTGTCTCCAGCTAAGGTGAGTTGGGGCGAAGTGGGCAATGCGTGATCTCTGCTGCAAACAAGGAGCTCGATTTGGAGCAGCATATACTGGGGAGCACTACCAAGAGGTCGATAGTTGAAGTGTAACTGCTGGACTCATGTATGGCGGAGTCCCACAGCAGGGATTGATGTATTTGATGCCCTGAGACTTTGGGAACACAGGGC
This sequence comes from Lissotriton helveticus, assembly GCF_964261635.1. NCBI lineage: Eukaryota > Metazoa > Chordata > Amphibia > Caudata > Salamandridae > Lissotriton > Lissotriton helveticus. The sequence continues at coordinate 199,662,013 of NC_136060.1, forward strand.
AAGACAGCAAGCTCTTGGAGAGCACATTTAAGTTCAGCACACAGGCAGCAGGCCAGCACAAAAAGGCAGGTAGAAAAGCGGCCGTCCTTCCTGGCAGTGCAGACGTCCTTCTGGCAATGTGGGAAAGTAGATCCAGTAGTATTTGGTTACATGTTCAAAAAATGTCTGGTTTTAGAGGGTCAGAGAACCAGTACTTGTCCCCAAAAAGTGCCATTGAAGTGAAGGTGACATGAAAGGCTGGCCTTTGAAGTGCGCATGTCCCCTTTCATCCTAGTCCAGTCTGCCAGGTTACCCATGGAGGGTTAATCCCAAAGGGTGTCCTGCCCTTTTTGTGAGGGCAGGATACCGCCTATTGACATGTAACTGTCAGTCCCTTCCTTCTGTCCATGAAAACACATCAGTATGCAAATTAATTCAGATGAAGCTAAGCGTCCTGTGTTTGTGGCTGTCTAGATTTAATGCCCAAAGTGTAGCTGTAACCCAAACCTGGACATTTATTGGAGACAGGTGGTAACACACACAAAGAGCTTAGAGCAGAGAAATGTGCACTAGAAAAGTGTCATTTCTAAAATATTAATGTTAAATCCAAATTCCATTCCAAACATTTGAGACATGAAAAGCTGCTCCTCTCTTACTAGAAATGACTGCTTAAAAGTGCATTAAGGGACTCCCTTTGCTAGCCTATGAGAGGAGTAGGCCTCACAGTAGTGGAACATTAAATATACTGATTGTCACTACCAGGACATGCAAAACATAAAGGTACATCTCTAACATTTTACTTGCATAGCAAACTGCCCTTAGGGTTACTTAGTGCCTAATTTAGGGGTGGCTAATATGTAATAAAGTAGGATTTTAAGGTTTGGCAAGTAATTTTAAATACCAAGTTAAAGTTGCAGTAAATTCCACACACAGGCCCTGCAGTGGCAGGCCTGAGACAGGTTTGAAAGCTATGTCTGTGAGTGGCACAATCAGTGCTGTAGCCCCACTAGTAGCATTTAATTTGGAGTCTGTGAGTATATGGTAACAACTTTACAAGGAACTTATAAGTAAACTAAATATGAGAATCATGTATGCACCAATTGTTGGAAAGTCATCCTGTACCTTGGGCACCCCTCAACGTTTTCCTGACTGGTATTCGTAGTGACTGACCCTGGTCTCTGCCTAACCATGCCCAGGGCCAGTGCTATGCTGAAACAGACACACTTAGAATACAGTGAAGATAGCTACATACACTAGGCTACACTATGGGTTGGGGTGCCCCTGTGATTGGCATGACCTATCCTATAAGGCCCTAATACATAATAGGGCAGGGGGATTAAAACTACCTTTCAGTCCCTAATATGTAATAGGGTATGGCTGTTTAGAGGCCAGCAGCCCTTTCTGCACTTGTATGTGTGCACTGATGATGCCCGAGGTCAGTTTAAAAGTGGCTCTGTGTTGCAGGACTGCTTTGAAAGAGTAAATTATGCCCAAACTCGACTTTGGTGTTTGGGGCACTTACAAATGGATAACCAACAATGTTTTGGCATATTAGGTGCCTCCAGGGTATCCCCTAGGTGTCCGTAGGGTAGGGGGGTTAGTTATTCATAAGGACGGCCCTTAAAAATTGAGTGTTATATGCCCTTGGTTAAGTGAAATTGCACATTTCACTCCACACATTGTGATAAAGTGCTGCCCAAAATCAACATTGGTGCTAGGAGCCCTTTGGAGGGAGGATCTACAATATTTTTAATATTCAGAATCCCTAAAGTCTCTTATAGGTGTTCCAGGGGTGGGGGTCCTGTAGATATAGGCAGAGTACTTCTACAATATGTTTTTATAAGCCCTTGTGCTGGAAAAATGGTCCAAGTAATTTTTCCCATTGCAAATCCCATGCCACATAGTTTAACATGGCAAGAAGTTATTAACTACTAACTCTTGATAGGAGAAGGCTAAACATACAATTCAAAGACTTCCCAGAATTGTATTAATAAACTCAACAATATCATATTGCTGAATTTCTCCTAAAATGTACAGACAAGACGTGGTAAGACTTTCCTGTTTGTAAGTCCAGATTCAGCCTTCCAGTTGTCTGTCCTGATTGGTCAAAGTTAAGTGGATTAGCCAGGCTTCTTTGAAGAGGTAATAAAGAGCCCCAGGGATTGGCCAGCTCTGCTGGGAGGGCAGTGTTCTATTACACAGGAATGCCAGAGCAGAGGGAGGAGTCATAAACAATGGACTTCAAGGGAAGGAGAGACACCAGTGTAATTTACATCTCTACTCTTTTGAACCCAGCCAGGTGCTAGGCTTAAGGAAGGAATAATGAGATGCAAGGGGGAGAAACTATGGAGATAAGCCATCCTAGGGGTGTGTTTAGCTAGCTTTTCTCTCCCTGCTGGAAAATCAGCCATTATGAATTTGGAAGAATTGGTGCACTCTGTGACAAAATAGTGCAACACTCTGCAGGAAGTGGTCAGACCTTGGGGCGGTATGTTACACCCCATTGGACAGGAGTGACCTCCGGCTTGACCCAGAGGGCTTGGAATAAGTATATGAGGGGGCAGAGCCTCTCAGACCTGCTGCTTGAAACTTAAGACAGCAAGACAGGACATGCTGAGACGTTTGATGTGCATTTCCTAAGGCCTGTACTCTGAAGACTGCACCTTCTGCACCATCTAGAACAACAGCCCTGTGGACTACCTTGCTGTAAAAGGACTAAGGAGTGGACTCTCTGTAAGCTTCAGATTAACAGAGCTCACTTGGAACGTCAGCACCAAGAATCCTCAACCTGCCAGTGGATGTGTAGGGGCTTTGTCCAAGTGGATTGTGGGAACTGAAGTCCTCAACTTTCAAGGAGCATCTTGGAGCTTCCAGACCCTTAGAGTGAGTCTGAGACCCTTTAGGGAACTTCAGAAAATAGTTCCAGAAGTTTGGAGAACTTTGGAGCAACTTTGGAAAAAAGCTCCATAAGGGGGCCGACTCGACCTGGCAAGCCAAGCTGCCTGCCTCCAACCTCGAGTCGGCCTGCCATTCAGGTTTGTCCCACTAAAAAGCTCTGTGAACCTACTTACAGAGTTTGACCAGGAGTAGTCAAAATCTGAGGCTGGCTAACCCTCACCGAATCTGGCCTGGTGAAGAGTGTCGAGGAGCCCAGCGGAAAAAAGCTCTCTAAAAAAGCTCTCTAAAAGTTTCTAAGTTCGAACGAAGAAAAGGTGACCGGGAGAAACCGCAAAAGCCAAGCCCCTTGCCTTCAACTGCGTGTCAGCCTGGATCCTTGGAACGCTCTGGACGTCGGACTTCCATAAGTTTGACCAGGAGCTCAGCGCAAGGCAATCTGGCAAACGCTCACCGAATCCGGACTGGCTCAGAGCTTCGAGAGACCCCTACCGCGAGGGGTAGCCGCCAAGAGCTCCATCGGGGTCGACCTGAAACTTTAACTTTGACATGGCCTGTCACGACCAGATGTCCATACAAGTTGCTATATGTTTCTATTTGCTATATAATGCTAAGTCTTTGAAAATGCATATCTCTTACATTGATTTTTGTTGTTTTGGTGTCATTTCAAAGATAAAAATATTTCCCATTTTTTTAAATTTGTATTGGATTTTTATTGTGCATTTTGTCTTAATTATTTATTAAATTGTTTTTTTTAAATGCTTTACATAACAGTCTTTGAAGTTAAGCCTGCCTGCTTCCAGCCAAGCTACCATGGGTGAGCATAGAAATAATTTTCTAAGACCTCTTATGAGCCCTATACTGTGTTAGTGGCCTTATTCCAGTGGCAGCTATACATTTGCCCCTACTAAGAATCCACTTTCCAACACCAATTATATACATGTTTAGGAGAGAAGCACATGCACTTTAGCACTGGTCAGCAGTGGTAAAGTGCTCAGAGTCCTACAGCCAACAAAAAAGGTCAGAAAAAGAGGAGGAGGTAGACAAGATATATAGGGCAACCTTGAAAAAATGGCCATTTCCAACCATCCTCATATTGGGTCCTCTGATGATTAAAATCATATGAGGCCACTTTCATCCTAGATATCAATGTAAACCTGTCATCAAAAGGGGTGTGATGTTGATGTAGATCATCGGAAATCACCTTTAATCTACAGTCTAAGTCCTGAGCCTGCAAACACCAAGCATGTGTCATAGGGCTGCCAACATGAGAATCCCAGATACACAGGGTTAAAGCCCTGTGCCGAAGTTAGTGAGCACACCAGATCTGCGACCCAAAATTGGGCTGAAATACATCTCCACCAATGCACTGCTGTCAAAATTCACTGCACCTGGCCAACATTTGAGCATTTGAGCAAGGGACTGCGCTTGAGCTGAACGACGTTCTGGGCTGAACACTTGTAGCTTCAACCAACTCACACAGTGCATGGCCAGGTAAAATATCCTGCTGTCAATTCATTATCTGCTGAAGGCCATGAAAGTTAGATGATGTTTGATGGCAATATATAAAGGTACATAACAATACAACAACATTAAATGACAACACATATACAAACAAAATAAGTATTGCTTATACATAGGGATGCGATTGATGAAGTCAGTGATGAGGCAATGTTTAATATTACCAATGACGTAATTTGAGATACCATTTGTTTGTAATCAATTAGCTCATTTATGATGTCAACTTTGACATTATGTGTGATGCATTATATCTGCCCAAATTTGGTGGATTGTAATGTTTTTTTTTTAACTGTAACTCGTTACTATACTTTTACTTTAAGGGTAACTTTTCAGGTGTCTGACTTTCTATCTGTCTGTCTGTCTGCCTATCTATTCCATTTGTCTGTCTGTCTGTCTGTCTGTCTATTCCACTCTTCTGTCTGTCTGTCTGTCTGCCTATCCATTCCATTTGTCTAGATAAAGAGATACATAGATAGATAGATAGATAGATAGATAGATAGATAGATAGATAGATAGATAGATAGATAGATAGATAGATAGATAGATAGATAATTATTAGTGGCGGATGGTAGTCCGCCACAAGTAATAAAGTCACTATTCTTCAATTTTTTAAAGTTTGATTTACATTTTGACACCAAAAGCACAAAACACCAACCATGGGCAACTGGCAATTTGAGTCCAGGACAAAGATAACGTTTAAGGCCGACCTCTGTGAAACGAATTGCTTCTTGGTGTCCCCTCCGCCGTTTTATGTACAAGTGAGATCAGTTCAAGCCCCTAGTATTCTCCTCACAGGTCAACAACAGTAAATGCAGTCCTTCTTCTGTCTTCCACAAGTTCTGAGCTGCTCTGATGGGGGTACTCGAGATGCCACATCTACGTCCACGGCCAGTCTGTGGGTGAGGGAAACTGCTAGCTACTCCCTAATCAATGGGATAAAAATCCTAGCAGACTGAGCGCCTCTCCATCTATAACCAACATGGCAAAATCTTTCTTCCACTGTGCAGAGCTCCCAAAGGTGTGACTATGATATTGTGCAAACCCTCCCTTGTGCTCACTCCATTCAAGTTCTGGGTTAGCTTCCCCTCCTACTGGTTTTGAGACAGGTTAGCTATCAATTCAATAGAAAAGTATGGCTTATTAAGAGCTACATCCACCAGTGAAAATGTAGGCATCATTTGAAGCTCAGCAAGAGACTGGCACAGCACCCATGCCACCCTGCACCGGGAGGAAAAACATTACCCCAAAGCCAAATCCTTTGTCCATTGTCTGGGAGCATTCCACATCTCACAACAGGGAAGACATCAACAGTCAGGTGACACCGAATCCTGACAGGCCATGGATACACTTTTTAACATATCCCAGGGACTTAAATGTAAATTAAATGTGCTGATTTGGTGTTTACCTAATTTCAGCATGTCTGAGATATTAAAGTACATACATCGAGACCTGTTTAGCAGAGTCCTAGTGCAGTAAGTCAAAAAACAACAGCATTAGTTCAAAGAAATAATAATTGAGGTGATCATACAAAAATATGAATTTTCTTAAAATATATATAACTTTTCAAAGCTGTAAGAAGAAATATAGTGCTGCTACATTCGTTTATGGCAAACACTGTTGAGAGCAGCTACACATTGCAGCAGTAGCAATTGCTGTTTGCTGTGTAGCAGGCGCTAACAGCAGAGGTAACAACGGTAGTTCAGTAGGGTGGGAGCGTGGTGAAGTGGACAACAGTAAATAAAAAAAATAATACCACTTACCTTGCTCTTGCTGCATCGCTGACTTGGAGATGTGATGAATGCAAGGTAAGTAGTTTTTTAAAATTTTTATTTTACTTCCCTATCCAGTCATCTGCCCACTTCCTCCCCACCGCCCAACCGCTGTTAGCTGTACCGGGCGCGACTGCTATGTAGTTTAGTGTTTTTTGAATGATTAGCTCATGGCCCATTAGTCGGAGCTGCTGTTGCCCCACGCCAGGCCTACAATTTGCTCAATTAATGAAAACTTCCAAATACCAGGGCTTTCGGCAACTCACAACAAACGGAGCTTTCATGATTACCATTAGTGGGCGTCGTTTTTTGTAAATGTTATATCCTTTAATTTAGAGCTCCACGCTCATGCAGTCACAGCCAATGATTAAGAGGAAAGGATTTATTGCACATCTATACGGAAAGATCTGAAATGTGAGAAATGTTGAAACAGCTGGAGTTTCAGCAGACACCCTGTGAATAAGGACATTTTATTTGCATCATTTAGTATGCTGCTGTTTACCGATGCCAACATCTGTCTGCGGGAGTGAAATGCCCGTGCTAAATCACACCTGCTTGCAATTGGAGCAGGAGGAATTTGTTGACTTTAATCTACTAATTGCCCCAGGCTACTCTTTGCATATCTGCCACGCTAGATAATACAACGTTTAAAACGATAGCTGACAGCCAATTTGAGATGCAATTTAGTTACAAAACTGCCATTTCCTAAGTGGTGGTACATTGATAGGAGACAGTACGCGGTTTAATGAATCTGCTCACTTTCATCATCATTATTGTTTAAATCAAGTCGCATCAGAATGCGAGCCATATTGCTATTCAGAAGACTCTTCAGCTTCAGTACATCTGTGGGATTTGATTACATCCGTAGGAGATGGTTAACATGGTTTATTGAGGGAAGGGAAGAGAGGAAATGCATGCAATGTTTTGGGAACAATTGACGGAAACTACATTGCACTCTTATAATTGAAGGATGCATTACATATATATAAAGTTTCTAATTTGTTTCAGAGAATATACCAGATGTAATTACTTTAGGTTTAACTTAGAGTGTGGATTTTGGAGTGACAGCCAGCATATTATTTGAAATGTACAAATCGTTATGAGGTATAAGCAATTTTTGCTAAAACGTTGATAATGAAAGATTGGCAGGACATCTTGGTTTCTTGATAAATGGAGTGAAAACAGAACACGGGAACGGAGCAGATTTCAACTGTGCCTTCGCTAAATCAAAATTGCTGTTTAGTACTCATACCATATGCCATCACTCCATGGGGGGACAAAACATACATATGAATGAGACTTGCTAAGACATAGATTTATGCATGAGATGATCAAATGTTTACATCAGCCACTTAGATGTTTAAATCATAGACGCTTACTCTGCAGTTCGTACTTTTATTTTACATCAGTGACAATAAAGCATTTTTTTAAATGTTTCATGCGCACTATTCACTTTATGTACGGCAAGTTCATAAATGTGCAATTAAAATATAGCATTCTTTTGATTCTTTACGTATTGCAAACATAGGCGAATATTTACAAGCCCCTATCACCACCAGAACATCACTTTTAGTGGTGGCGATTTTGGCTTTGTCCTATTTATAAGGCAGCTTATTTACACTTAATGTGGCTTAATGCTGCCTTGTAAATAATGCACCCATTCACTCTATACTTAGTGTGAAAGGGAAGAGCAATGGGAATTGCAGTGGGCGTTCCACCACCACACCTATTGATTTTGATGCGGCGCCATATTTACAAGGGTGGCGCAAATATGGGGCAGCGCCAAAATTAGGGCCAAAAAAACCTGGTCTTACCCATGCGAAACGAGGAGAAATGCTTTATTTCTCCTAGTGTCTACTGTTTCTACGCGTGCTGCATTGTGCAGCACACTAGAAACAGCAACAGACCATTGATTGTTTATGGGCAGGATGGTGTCTCTTCTTGCACATAAACAATCTTTTTTTTTAAATTACACGTTGCAACTTCTATGTGTGCTGCATTCTGCAGCACACAGAAAAGTTACAAAACGCTGTTGATAGTTGTTTTTGTGCAGGAGGGGACACCTTTCTGCACACAAACAATCTTTCCCTGCAACGCAGGAACCTTTGCACAATGGTGCAAAAGTGCCTGCGTTGGCACTAGGCAGCTGCAATTAGCTCCAGTGCAGGGTGAAGCGCATGGCTGCAACATATTCTTGTGAATACAGTGCAGGCCTGCATTTTTGAAATGGCAGAGCCCACCGTTAAGCCAACAAGTCTAACGCCCGCTCCATCACTTCATTGTGAATTTGCCTCATAGTTGTACCTGGTGTTTGGCTAGAAGTTATAACCATACCTCTTGACTGCGTTTATTTAGCTCAGCATATCAGTTATTATACCAAAAACATTGGTCCTTCAACTCAAAATGTTTTCGCCTGAGAGTTAGCAATGCTCAAGCAAAACTGGTTAAGATGTAAAATGTCATTTTCATTTAAAAAAATCAAATCCATCAACATACTTTGATTTTTTTTTTAATTCTTCAATAAAAGTTAAAGTCCTTTTTAAATCCAAAATGTGTAACTTAAAAAATATAGACCCAAACCACATAAAAAAAGAAACATAAATAAATCTTCCTATGCTAATATCAAGGAAAGGAAAGTTACAAGGAGACTCCAAGAGCATATGGAAAAGGGCAATCTTTCTATTATCACCTATAAGAAATCATACTTGCCAGTGCCTTAGTGAACACTCGAGGAGCTTGAACCATCGATGAAGCTTCCCCGACCTTTCTTTCAACAATGAACAGTGGAATACTTCTGTGGACGTTGGAAATCTGTACAGCCGTGACAAGTATTACAATGGTGTGGATCATTTCTCTCCAACTGATTCCGAAAAGCAAGAATCAGAAAATTTGAATCCTCTCCTTGCTTTAAGTCATGCAGGGTTGAACAAGAATCATCACTTTTGCCTGCTTTTAATGCCTCTGCCTGCTCTCTCTCACAGCTCGTTTAGCAATATCATGTGATTTTCCAAATGCATCCCGATGACCCTAAATTCATTTTAATTAAAAAAATAACTCAGATTACCATGCAAATACCATTATCACCTTATGCTTTTATTGGATAATTAATTGAATAAATAAAAGTTTCCTCCTCATTTAAGGAGTCAGAACAGGTTCCCTGGAAATGGGAGGGACTACAGTGGGGTGTATCTAGAGCTCCCTTTAATCACATTCTTAGGTGTTTTGATAAGCATGCAGTAACCAACAGCAAACTCAACTAGTTTAGCTTTGCATCATGTTGTCCTAATATTGTTTCACCTTAACTTTTTATCTTGTATTCTTCACTTCACATCCTTTACATCAGCAGAAACAGGAAAATCATTAACCTCTAGTAAGGAAGGTGTAAATGTAGTCCTTCTCAATGACCTCTTAGAAGCAGACATAAAGATACTCTCGTTGTTGAATGAGGATCATTTGAATATTAGCAAACTTTTTCTTCCACAAAATTAGTTTTACATAATTCACCAATGCCATTGGTGCACCCTCATTAAGGAACTCTCAAATAAACCATTTGATGCCAAACTGTAAAGAGCCATCCTCATTGATTTTATACTACGAAGATACAAGAAATGCACACTTCTTAGTAGGTACACACTGTGCACCATTATCCAAATTCCAACAGTTTGGTCCACCTTTAATACAAAAACATGTTCCCAAAAAATCCCACACAGCTTCAATAGTGGAATCTAATACAAACCTATAGTAAATTAGATTTTAAAATTAATCATGTAAAACAATCAAAAGCTTCATATTAGCTAGAAGCAGAGAAAAAGGATTTTAGTTGCCCTTGCAAGGGGGCACAAGAGCGAAGCAAAACCTCAATAAGATTTATCAAGCAAATCGCTGCCTTGAGTCACTCTGCTTCAGGGACGTATTCTATGGGTGGACCATGGGTGTTCCCACGCATCTACCCATGGAAATGGCACATTTCCAAATTTTCCATAAGTGGTAAACCTGGAAATGTGTCAAAATGTTGCATCTCCGCAGGTGTGGCGTAACAAGGAGAAATATCTTTCTTTCTCCTCTCTTTTAACTCTTTCTACGTGTGCCGTATTCTGTTCCTTCCTGCTCAAAAACAATCCTGCTTACAACGCATGCCCTATTGCATCCTGACGCAAGGGAGCCTGCATTGACGATAGGCAGCTAAAAGTGCACCAGCACTAGAAAAGGACCAGAATGCACCGTATAATGGTAAATACAGTACACTCCTGCCACTCTCTTTCACACAGCACAGCACAGTGACTCGTTGCGTTGCCCAGTATGAAAGAATAATAAATCTGTTCCATACAATCAAAAGCAGCCAGAGTCAACTCAGTAATTCCAAAAGGCAAATGTTTTTGTTTATGCTTCTAGTGTTTTTCTGACACCAAAAGTACTTTACATAAATTCTCCATTCTCTCTACATGGTCTCCAATAGTAGGCCACCAATATGTCTTGCATAAAACAAAATTCATAGAGGTGACACCTGGATGCCGATTAAGTTCTAAAGAAATACTTTTCTCATGCAATGCCTCTGTTGGCAAAAGCGAATTCAGTTCTAACAAAGTATTACCTTGAGAAGATAGTTTAGAAGCAACTTGAGCAAATGTGCTCAGCTGATTTGCTTGTACTCTGTCATGTAGACAACCATTCCTCATAAATATCTTGACCCACAACAACTTTTGACTTGCTTGCAAGCCTCCAACCATTACTCATAGGAATTGATTCTGTTGTACTTAGCAACAACTTCTACAACTGCAACACATTCTTTCAAGTTTTTGCCTTCACCTCGGTTAACAATGCCATCAACCCTTAACCTAGACATACAATCAGCCTTGATGTTATTTCTTACAACTATATGGTTGTGGGTAAAATTATATTTCTTCAGTTTAGAAAATCCAACAGACCAACTTTGCCAATACCAGAGCCAGAGAGTAGATGCACAAGTGGATTGTGCTCCATCACTAGATTGAAAGTAGTACCCTACAAGAACGTTGCACACATTTCTAATGCCCATACACACGTGATTCTCTTTTAATGGTACTGTAGTGTAACTCAGCACCACATAAAGATCTAGACGTTAATACTATGGTGGGCTCTTTGTTGTCCACTATTTGATATTGGTTTGAACCAATCCCTACAGCACTATCATCCTTCGTAACATCTCCCTCCACTGACAAAAGGCTTTAGGGCAGGAGCTGTATTAGTCATGCTTTAGACCTGGGTGGAAGCTCCACTTTGCTCCTTACCCTAAACAAACTTCTCTCTTTTCCATATTAGCAGTGCTTCATTTTAGTGGGTGATTACCAGTAAGGGCCACATGCACTTATTTGTGGGGACCAGCACTTATTTCCCTGCATCAGTTATTTTCTGAGTGCAATAGCGCTAAAAACACACAGATCTGAAGGACGGAGGAAGAGAGAGATGGCAAATTGACACAAAGCGAGAAAGAAGGATCCTGCAAGAGCGAGAAAAAGAGGCGGGGTGTGTCTGGTAGTGGATTGCTCAGCACCCCATCATTTAATTTTACCGGTAGCCGGCCTCTGAACAGAGCTTCGGACACTGGCATGCATTCTTTCACAAAATAAGCTTAATAGCCATCTTACAGGTTCCATTGCATTCAAATACCCAGACACAAAATGTGCAATTTCACTCCTGCCAAGTAATGAGTTTAGTGAGTCATTATCACATGGCATAGACACTTTGCAAATGGCTTCCAACAGGTCAGCTTTAGACTTTATGCAATAAGAAGTATCCACTGTCTAATAGGAGGCTCCAACCATGAGGCAGACACAAGTCAGCGTGTGATGGGCAGCAAGGCAGGGCAAAGACCTCGGAGCCCACTTCAGTGCCCCACAGCTATGATGCATGGGGGACCAGCAATATTAGATGTGGACACGGCTCGCCCATAAAGACACCACTTTGCATAATGGAGCGGAGGATGCAGCAGTCGCAATAAGTGTGTGTACAATTAGCCTTCTTTCATTAGTCTGTCCAAACCTGCCATTGTGTGCCATCAATGCTGCGGCAGTTCTAGAGAAATGTGTAATGGGAGTGCTTTTGTGTGTGCGTCTGTGCGTGTTTGAGGGGGTGTGTGCGGATGCAAGTGTGTGTGTGTGCGCCTGAGCGTATATGAAAGACTATGTTCACATTTGTGTGTGCTTGTGCATGTCTGTGTGTGTGATGGTGTGGACACGTATTTGGGTGTTTTTGTATTAGAGCATGTGATTCTATGTGTGCTTGTGTTTGTGCGCGCAGATGTTTCTGTATGTGTGCTTATGTTCGTGCGTGTGATGGTGTGTGCATGTATTTGAGTGTTTTTTTGTATTAGAGCATGGGATTGTTTGTTTGCTTGTGCCGTGTGGATGTTTCTGTATGCGTGCTTGTGTGTGCCCTCAGTTCGCGTATGAGAGTGTGTGCGCACATTTGTGTGTGCTTGTGCATGTCTGTGCATGTGATGGTGTATGTGTGTGCATGTATTTGTGTGCACATCCTTAGGTATTTTTGTTCTGGAGCATGTGATTGTATGTGTGCTTGTGTTTTTGATAGTCTCTGTATGTGTGCTTGTGTGTGTGTGTGTGTGTCTGCGTGTATGAGAGTGTGAGCGCATTTGTGTGTGCTTGTGCATGTCTTTGCATGTGATGGTATTTGCGTGTGCATGTATTTGGGTGTTTTTGTATTAGAGCATGGGATTTTATGTGTGCTTGTGTTTTTGGATGTTTCTGTAAATGTGCTTGTGTGTGTGCGTCAGTGCGCATATGAGAGTATGTGCTCACATTTGTGTGTGCTTGTGCATGTCTGTCTGTGTGATGGTGTGTGCAGGTTGGATTTGTTATTCTCTTGCGGCCGCTGTCCTGAATATTGACTTTAACTGCCAGATGCCTGATCTTAGGATGGCCACCAGTGTACCAGTGTACAGTACAGTCCTCTGCCTGACCCCAAGATGTCTTCCATAGTGCTCCCCTACTCGTTGTTTTTCTTCCCTTGGACAACAACTGGACATTGACCAGACCTTAAACCTATCCCCTAACCTGCCTACACATCAGGACTTGGAACCTGCGGAACTTCCCCCAGACTGTGGAGACCTAGCGATTTGGCTGATGCCCGCTGGAACTACCATATAGCTAAAGAGGAGATCGGTTGTGGACTCCCCCCCCTGCCGTCACCTACCCAGCCGGACCTTGGGCAGATTTTCCCCTCATCTCTACGTCCTATCTTCCTCCTACCCCTTTACCCCTTCCCCTTACTCTTCCTTGCTCCATTCACCTTGTCCCCTATGTTCTTTAAATGCTTTTCTTAATACTTATGTAACTTTTAATTGATGTAAATTGCAACATTATTGTTCCTCATGTAAAGCGCTCTGATTCCTTCAGCTCTAACCACTGCTATATAATAACTCATTATTACATTTGTTACCATTTAGTACTCTTTCTCTCTTTGTCTACCTCCCTAGCTCCTAGCTTCTATCCCCTCTCCCCTGAATCTCTCACCTTGCCTGCTAGTCTGCCTAGCCCCCTGTCCTTTGTGCCCTTTGACTAAGCACTCCTTCTCCCCTTGTTGGGGAAAGATCCAATATTTATACTCTGGAGTCTCAGGGAACGCACTGAGAGAGTCCACTGCGCCAAGGGAGCCACTCACAGCTGAGGTAAGGTATGGCACCCCATGCCAAAGCACTCCCTCTCCCCTTTTTGGGGAAGGATCCAGTATGTAGGCCTTGGAGTCTGAGAGACCCCTCTCCTCTGAGAGAGTCCACTGCGTAAAGGGAGCCTCCCGCAACAGAGATAGGGAAGTGATACCACTTCCCCTGGGATCACAGCTTACTGGACTTTGGAAGTTGCTTTGACTCATCTACCGGTTTGTGTCCCCGTCGCCCTTCCCCTCCTCTTTCCATGCGGTGTCCTTCACCCTCCCCTCCTCTTTCCTGCCTTCATTACCTGTCTACTTCCCCAGTTCCTTCCCCCTCCACTGAATCTTTCCCCTTGCCTGCTTTTCCCCTTACATTTTGTGCTTATTGTTTATCTCGACCTTACAAATAACTATGTTACCATGCTCTAATAACTGTATAACCTTTGTAACGATGTAACCTGTAACTATGATTTGATGCTCATGTAAAGCGCTTTGATACCTCCGAGTCTAACCAGCACCATATACATCCTTTTAAATAAATAAAATAAATAGTGTGACCCATGAATCTAACATATTCTGTAATAAATTTCCACTTTTTTTACCATCGTACCATGATCTTGCAAAATATGCAACACAATAATTTACATTTGGAAATGCTTGAAGACTGTAGGTACCAAAACTAAAATATCTTGAAAAGCTTGTATACTCATCATATGACCAAAAAGGATGTATTAGTTCCTGAAAGACACTAGCTGCTGATGCTAGGCGAAAAGGTAAATGCAGGTACTTGACCTGATTAGAAGTTATAAATGTGATGGTAAAAAAAACGGGAAAGTCCAATGGCAGCTAATATTTCATGTATGTGAGGCAAAGGGTGTTATCAACACCAATATTATGATGTAGTGATCGAAGGTTTGCACACAGAAATGTTTAAAACGGGCTCTTTTGGGCTAAAACAATAGCTGAAGTCCATACAGATTGACTGGCTGGTGAAATTTTAACTTCCAGACACATTTCATTCAACAGTTTTTTTAAGATCATCCTGCATACCTAAAGGAACAGGTCTTAATGTATCTTCACCTGGAGCCGCACAGCTTTACGCACAATGTGATGTCCCACACACATGCACACATTAACCTTATTCATACACACACTCTTGCATTCAACCATCAAACTCTCTACACTATTGATGTTCATTAGAATGCATGCAACAGGCAGTTCTCCAAGAACCATGGGGAATGAGAACCCGGTTTTTACATCACTCTTAGTCTAGTTAAGTCCCGCCATACTACATTGTTTTTACGTTATACAGCTGCATACATTTTCGTGTGAATAGATCTTCCACAAAACTCTACCTTGTCCAGAATATACCCTAACACGTCAATGTCAAAATCCCCAAAAGCTTTCAGGTTCAAGTCAGTATGATTTAAAGACTCTCCCTTTCATTTTTCAGCTAATATCACATTTTAATTGGCGAACACTTTGACCATTCTACTTTTTTTCACACACATCCAACGTCAATATTAAGTTAACTCTCTTAGATACCTCTTGGCTTTCCTCACTTGCACTAGACATGTTAAGGCTTCCCCTTTGAAGGTGCTACATTTGCAAACAGATTGAAAATTATTGCTTTTTTCTACATTTATTGCATCTTTTGCAAATAGCACGGCAAGTACTGTTGTTTCCTAAATTACCCATTGACCCACACCTATAACAGTTACTTATTTATCAATATATTTCAAATTCTTAACTATTGCACAAACAACATTCATACCCTCACTAGAAACAGCACACAGAGCTCCACATTCAGATACACTCTTGGATGCTAATACTTTTAGAAGCGCAGTAGACGATTTCTTTTGCTATCTCATCCACCTCCACTAAAATGTAAGGATAAAGAGGTAATGTTGTACCAATAAAAGTAGTTAGCTTTTACTTACTTGTTTCTTGAATGCTGTATTGAGGCCAAGACGGACCATCACCCAACCTTGATTCCGAGGAGCTATAATCAAGCACACAATGCAAAACAGGGGCCGAGAGTGGATAAAAGATATGTAGCCCAAGGGAATCGAAGAGGGAAGAAAACCGCAAAGGTGACGGGATAGTCAATGGTGATTGCAAACTAAATTGCCAAGCAAGATGCTAATGCCAGCAAGAAATATTGCCAGGTACTGACCAAAGAGGTAACTATGCCTTCATACAGTCGCTATCTATGATGACCTGGAAGTGACCCCTCTCGTAGCGAAGGTATAACCTCAGCTACTAGCTTGCCTGCCTCTTGCATAATATGCAAGGCTCATTTTCTCTCATTCAGCCCCTCTATCTTTTTTCTGTATATCAGATGCATACTCATTGATTGAATGTTTTGCATGTCTTCTGAAAATTTTGTTGTATTTATGGCTGGAAACAACTCTTTGTACTTGAATCTCCTAAGCTGTGCACATTCTCCATGAGCTCACTTCTATTATTAATTAAAAAAAAATATCGCTTACGTATTACTCACCTGCTTCCCAGCTGCATACTTCAACAAACTGGAGACGAACAAATAAAGGGCCAGCCAATGAGGAGTTCACTAAGCATTGAGCAGACCTGCCTCATCTTTGTGTTGCAGTGTTCTGGAGGTTTGGGAGCCTTGCAGACATTGTCACCATGGACGTCATTTAATGGTCACCAGAATTTGCAGTTGCGGCCCCTTGCTTACCTTGCAATCCCTGGCACTGCCTTGGTGACCCCAGGCTTCAGGTCCTGCAAAATCAGTGCCAATAACACTCGGGGCTCCGCATTCCTTCGTGTCTGCCTATAATTCACTATTAGTGTAATAAAGAAAATGGAGCCTATCTCGGACCTATAGTGGCAGCTGGTTAAGTAAAAATGGGTTTAAATGTATGCTATATGCGTGCTTTCAGGTGACAGCATGTTTAACTGAGAGAGAGCATAAGTATGAGTGAGAACATGTTTTTGTATGTGTAAGCATGTGTGAGTGAAAGTGGTTGAGAGTCAAATGGCAGATAGTGAGTGAGAAAGTGTGAGATTGAGGCCCATATGATATGATCATTTTGCCTGCTACGAGAGAGGTACTATCACACCAATCTAGAAGCATAATTTTGTTGTGTGAGTGTATTAACAGATCTTGGTAGGGATTTGCTCCAGAGTGCACAAGGGGTGAACACACTGAGTGGTCACTTCCGCCGGATGAGAGCTCTTTTGGGTGCAAGAGCAATTAGAACATTCTGTCTTTGTAGAAATAGTTTGTATGATCAGAGCAAGTACATGGAATAAAGTTCATACAACAATTGAAGCGATGTAAGTGTTGCATTATTGCCGTGCTGCGCTGTGATTGGAGTGATTGGAGTGCTGCATCAGTGCTGAGTCGCGCTTTGATTAGCTAAGTGTTGTGCCACGCTGTAATAGGTTGACCTTTGATAGAGATGTGCTGGGATCAGTTGACGAGTTACAGAAAGTATCAGTGAGGAATGGTTAAACGTTTGAACAATGATTACTTACTATGGTAATTCAAATGGGGAATCCGTTGTCAAAAAGAGAAAGAGTTGAAAATAAGGAAGAGAACTTTTCCCCAGAAGGTGCCCCTCCCAGGGAAATTGCAATGAAGAAAGGGTTACATACATGCATCTGGCTTACCCAACGGCACACATATACATCTAGAGATGGGGAAATACAATTAGCTCTGAGTGGCACTTTCTACATCGCACAAATATAGAATTTGAAAAGAAAAATATACAAGTTAAAGATGCAACCTAGACCAACTCAATTTGAGGCTTTAAATCTTTGGGACCAGATGGTGAATGAGGAGAAAGAAGTTTGAATTCAAATTTAAAATAGGGCTCATTCATGGAAAATGGATCAAGATGAAGAAAGGCAGAGCAAATGGAGTGAGGAAGTCATTGAGACTGTAGGAGTACATCTTTTGTTCGAAAGGGTTAAAGAAACACCAGAGCAATAAGCAAATATAATAATAAATGAAGAGGATGCTCTGATAGATGAATTGCCTAGTGTTATACAACCCCCATTAAATGCTACCTCATTGAAAGTGCCAAGTGCCACCTGTTAGAATTGGGGGTCTCTAATTGGCAGAGGTAGGTATCTTTGTCCAAAGAGGGACCCTTGCTTCTAGTCAGAGTAAGGGGGCTGCACTCCTAAATAACCCCGCGCACCCACTTGGTAGTTTGGCATGAGCAGACAGGCTTATCTCAGAGGCAGTGTGTAAAGCATTTGTGAACACATACTGTAATACAGTGAAAACACTACAAATGAACACAACAGTTTAGAAAAATTAGTAATCTTTACTAGACTTAACACATGACCAAACAACAAAAATCCACAATACTGTAATCAAAAGTAAGACTTTAAAATGGTAGAAATAGCTTGGTTTAATGTAGATGGTAAATGCAACACTTTACTCTCAAAGTACCTTAGATGAGACACGCAATGCAAACAAAAGGGTCGCAGGGAAGTTGATGCCCCGATCCTTACACTCAGGGGAGTGGATGCGTCGGTTCCTTACTGCTGCGCAGGGGAGGTGATGCGTCACTTCCTTACTGTGTGGGGAGTTGATGTGTTGTTTCTTACTGTGGCCCGGTGATGATGCGACAAGATGGCGCCTTGATGCAATGCAACAATCCGGTGCGATGCAACAAAATAGCGTCTTTGATGCGATGCAATAACATTTGATGCGAGGCATGCACGCCCGACGGTTATGCAGCGAACTCGGTAACTTCTGAGCCGCAATAGGCCCTGCGACACCCTTCTCCGGTGATGCGATGGCTACCTCTGCGGCGTCGGCATGCTTCTCTGGTGATGAGACATGCTTTGTCAGTGATGCAACAGCAAACAGCTGCAATGGCAACACGCTTCTCCTCATTGCGATTCCATCTCCCAGCGACATACAGTCTTTTCAGAGGGCCCAAACAACAGTAGGCACCTTTCTGCAGGTAGAATTCCCAGCAAGGAAATTCAGGGGAGCTGGTGATGAAGTCTTGTATCCTTGAGACTTCAGGCAGGAGGCAAGCACACTTCAAGCTCTTGGAGATTCTTCTTCAAGATGATGAAAATTTCACAAAAATCCTCTTCCCCTTTCCTTGGCAAATAAAGTAACCACTGCAGGCCAACCCCAGAAATAGCACAGCATAGGGGCAGTCTCCTCCTTCAGCTTTCTTGGTTTTTCTCCTTGGTAAAAGTTTGTCTTGGTTTCCAGAAGTGATCTAAAGTTCTGGGGTCTGGGCCCCAATATTTCTACCAGTAAATCATTTTTCCTCTGAAGGCAGAGGGTGCCTGTGCCCAGCTAAAACCAGTTCTATGCAGTTACTTATTTATCAATATATTTCACATTATTAACTATTGCACAAACAACATTCATAACCTCACTAGAAACAGCACACAGAGCTCCACCTTCAGATACACTCTTGGATACTAATACTTTTAGAAGCGCAGTAGACGATTCCTTTTGCTATCTCATCCACCTCCACTAAAATGTAAGGATAAAGAGGTAATGTTGTACCAATAAAAGTAGTTAGCTTTTACTTACTTGTTTCTTGAATGTTGAAGGCTGTATTGAGGCCAAGATGGACCATCAACCAACCTTGATTCCGAGGAGTTATAATCAAGCACACAATGCAAAACAGGGGCCGAGAGTGGATAAAAGATATGTAGCCCAAGGGAATCGAAGAGGGAAGAAAACCGCAAAGGTGACGGGATAGTCAATGGTGATTGCAAACTAAATTGGCAAGTAAGATGCTAATGCCAGCAAGAAATATTGCCAGGTACTGACCAAAGAGGTAACTATGCCTTCATACAGTCGCTATATATGATGACCTGGAAGTGACCCCTCTCGTAGTGAAGGTATAACCTCAGCTACTAGCTTGCCTGCCTCTTGCATAATATGCAAGGCTCATTTTCTCTCATTCAGCCCCTCTATCTTTTTTCTGTATATCAGATGCATACTCATTGATTGAATGTTTTGCATGTCTTCTGGAAAGTTTGTTGCATTTATGGCTGGAAAAACTCTTTGTGCTTGAATCTCCTAAGCTGTGCACATACTCCATGAGCTCACTTCTATTATTAATTAAAAAAAATATCGCTTACGTATTACTCACCTGCTTCCCAGATGCATACTTCAACAAACTGGAGACGAACAAATAAAGGGCCAGCCAATGAGGAGTTCACTACGCATTGAGCAGACCTGCCTCATCTTTGTGTTGCAGTGTTCTGGAGGTTTGGGAGCCTTGCAGACATTGTCACCATGGACGTCATTTAATAGTCATCAGAGTTTGCAGTTGCGGCCCCTTGCTTGCTTTGCAATCCCTGGCACTGCCTTGGTGACCCCTGGCTTCAGGTCCGTAAAAATCAGTGCCAATAACACTCGGGGCTCCGCATTCCTTCGTGTCTGCCTATTATTCACTATTAGTGTAATAAAGAAAATGGAGCCTATCTCGGACCTATAGTGGCAGCTGGGTAAGTAAAAATGGGTTTAAATGTATGCTATATGCGTGCTTTCAGGTGACAGCATGTTTAACTGAGAGAGAGCATAAGTATGAGAGAGAACATGTTTTTGTATGTGTAAGCATGTGTGAGTGAAAGTGGTTGAGAGTCAAGTGACAGATAGTGAGTGAGAAAGTGTGAGATTGAGGCCCAGATGATATGATCATTTTGCCTGCTACGAGAGAGGTACTGTCACACCAATCTAGAAGCATAATTTTGTTGTGTGAGTGTATTAACAGATCTTGGTAGGGATTTGCTCCAGAGTGCACAAGGGGTGAACACACTGAGTGGTCACTTCCGCCGGATGAGAGCTCTTTTGGGTGCAAGAGCAATTAGAACATTCTGTCTTTGTAGAAATAGTTTGTATGATCAGAGCAAGTACATGGAATAAAGTTCATACAACAATTGAAGCGATGTAAGTGTTGCATTATTGCCGTGCTGTGCTGTGATTGGAGTGATTGAAGTGCTGCATCAGTGCTGAGTCGCGCTTTGATTAGCTAAGTGTTGTGCCACGCTGTAATAGGTTGACTTTTGATAGAGATGTGCTGGGATCAGTTGACGAGTTACAGAAAGTATCAGTGAGGAATGGTTAAACGTTTGAACAATGATTACTTACTATGGTAATTCAAATGGGGAATCCGTTGTCAAAAAGAGAAAGAGTTGAACATAAGGAAGAGAAGTTTTCCCCAGAAGGTGCCCCTCCCAGGGAAATGGCAATGAAGAAAGGGTTATATACATGCATCTGGCTTAACCAACGGCACACATATACATCTAGAGATGGGGAAATACAATTAGCTCTGAGTGGCACTTTCTACATCGCACAAATATAGAATTTGAAAAGAAAAATGTACAAGTTAAAGATGCAACCTAGACCAACTCAATTTGAGGCTTTAAATCTTTGGGACCAGATGGTGAATGAGGAGAAAGAAGTTTGAATTCAAATTTAAAATAGGGCTCATTCATGGAAAATGGATCAAGATGAAGAAAGGCAGAGCAAATGGAGTGAGGAAGTCATTGAGACTGTAGGAGTACATCTTTTGTTAGAAAGGGTTAAAGAAACACCAGAGCAATAAGCAAATATAATAATAAATGAAGAGGATGCTCTGATTGATGAATTGCCTAGTGTTATACAACCCCCATTAAATGCTACCTTATTGAAAGTGCCAAGTGCCACCTGTTAGAATTGGGGGTCTCTAATTGGCAGAGGTAGGTATCTTTGTCCAAAGAGGGACCCTTGCTTCTAGTCATAGTAAGGGGGCTGCACTCCTAAATAACCCCCGCGCACCCACTTGGTAGTTTGGCATGAGCAGACAGGCTTATCTCAGAGGCAGTGTGTAAAGCATTTGTGAACACATACTGTAATACAGTGAAAACACTACAAATGAACACAACAGTTTAGAAAAATGAGTAATCTTTACTAGACTTAACACATGACCAAACAACAAAAATCCACAATACTGTAATCAAAAGTAAGACTTTAAAATGGTAGAAATAGCTTGGTGTAATGTAGATGGTAAATGCAGCACTTTACTCTCAAAGTACCTTAGATGAGACACGCAATGCAAACAAAAGGGTCGCAGGGAAGTTGATGCCCCGATCCTTACACTCAGGGGAGTGGATGCGTCGGTTCCTTACTGCTGCGCAGGGGAGGTGATGCGTCACTTCCTTACTGTGTGGGGAGTTGATGTGTTGTTTCTTACTGTGGCCCGGTGATGATGCGACAAGATGGCGCCTTGATGCAATGCAACAATCCGGTGCGATGCAACAAAATAGCGTCTTTTATGCGATGCAATAACATTGGATGCGAGGCGTGCACGCCCGACGGTTATGCGGCGAACTCGGTAACTACTGAGCCGCAATAGGCCCTGCAACACGCTTCTCCGGTGATGCGATGGCTACCTCTGCGGCGCCGACATGCTTCTCTGGTGATGAGACATGCTTTGTCGGTGATGCAACAGCAAACAGCTGCGATGGCAACACGCTTCTCCTCATTGCGATTCCATCTCCCAGCGACACACAGTCTTTTCAGAGGGCCCAAACAACAGTAGGCAACTTTCTGCAGGTAGAATTCCCAGCAAGGAAATTCAGGGGAGCTGGTGATGAAGTCTTGTATCCTTGAGACTTCAGACAGGAGGCAAGCACACTTCAAGCTCTTGGAGATTCTTCTTCAAGATGATGAAAATTTCACAAAAATCCTCTTCCCCTTTTCTTGGCAAATAAAGTAACCACTGCAGGCCAACCCCAGAAATAGCACAGCATAGGGGCAGTCTCCTCCTTCAGCTTTCTTGGTTTTTCTCCTTGGTAAAAGTTTGTCTTGATTCCCAGAAGTGATCTAAAGTTCTGAGGTCTGGGCCCCAATATTTCTACCAGTAAATCATTTTTCCTCTGAAGGCAGAGGGTGCCTGTGCCCAGCTAAAACCAGTTCTATGCAGTTACTTATTTATCAATATATTTCAAATTCTTAACTATTGCACAAACAACATTCATACCCTCACTAGAAACAGCACACAGAGCTCCACCTTCAGATACACTCTTGGATGCTAATACTTTTAGAAGCGCAGTAGACGATTCCTTTTGCTATCTCATCCACCATCCACCTCCACTAAAATGTAAGGATAAAGAGGTAATGTTGTACCAATAAAAGTAGTTAGCTTTTACTTACTTGTTTCTTGAATTTTGAAGGCTGTATTGAGGGCAAGACGGACCATCAACCAACCTTGATTCCGAGGAGTTATAATCAAGCACACAATGCAAAACAGGGGCCGAGAGTGGATAAAAGATATGTAGCCCAAGGGAATCGAAGAGGGAAGAAAACCGCAAAGGTGACGGGATAGTCAATGGTGATTGCAAACTAAATTGCCAAGCAAGATGCTAATGCCAGAAAGAAATATTGCCAGGTACTGACCAAAGAGGTAACTATGCCTTCATACAGTCGCTATATATGATGACCTGGAAGTGACCCCTCTCGTAGTGAAGGTATAACCTCAGCTACTAGCTTGCCTGGCTCTTGCATAATATGCAAGGCTCATTTTCTCTCATTCAGCCCCTCTATCTTTTTTCTGTATATCAGATGCATACTTATTGATTGAATGTTTTGCATGTCTTCTGGAAAGTTGGTTGTATTTATGGCTGGAAACAACTCTTTGTGCTTGAATCTCCTAAGCTGTGCACCTTCTCCATGAGCTCACTTCTATTATTAATTAAAAAAAATATCGCTTACGTATTACTCACCTGCTTCCCAGCTGCATACTTCAACAAACTGGAGACGAACAAATAAAGGACCAGCCAATGAGGAGTTCACTAAGCATTGAGCAAACCTGCCTCATCTTTGTGTTGCAGTGTTCTGGAGGTTTGGGAGCCTTGCAGACATTGTCACCATGGACGTCATTTAACCCCTTCGCTGCTAGGCCTTTTCCCCTCCTGTGCTAAGGCTTTTTTTGGCGTTTTGGGGTAATGCGCGCTTAGGCCCTTGTAACTTTTTGACCACATAAGGTATCCACGCCAAATTTGCGTCCTTTTCTTCCAAAATCATGTGGATTCTAAAGTCGCCCAGGGTTTGTGGATTCCCTTGGAGGGGTCCCAGAAATTAACCAAAATATAGTGATTTTATTGTTTTTTTCAGAAACATGGGAAAAACGGGCTGCAAATGAAAGCCTCTGGGTTTTTCCCTGAAAATGTTATCAAAAATCTCCATTTTCTCAGCTTTTAGGGAATGACAGTCTTTTGTCAGAGAACCGAAATTTTTCACACAGTTTTGGCATTTTTCTGGGACATAGCCTATTTTTGCTATTTTTAGAGCTTTCCACCTCCTTCCAGTTAATGGTAGAAATGAGTTTAAAAGCAATAATGCATCCTGGAAAGCTGTACATTTTCGAAAAGTAGACAACATTCTGAATTCAGAAAGGGGTCATTTGTCTAAATCCATGAAGGTTTCTTTATAGAAACTAACAGTTAAATATTGGAATAATTCAAACTTTGTTGAAAAAAACAGCCTTTTGTCTCAACATTTTCACCTATAACTTTTTCTAATTTTGACAGCTCTTGGAAAGCAATATACCGTTACATCCGTTAGACCTTCCTGGTTGTGGGGATTAATAGGACTTGTAGTTTCACCAAGAACCCGACGAATCCAGATCCAAAAACTGAGCAGCAACTTGCAATGGTATTTTTTCATTTACTGGGTATAGAGCACTTTGTCCTGGAAAATGTATACATGGAAAAATCTGTATGAAAGACACCTATGTATTTCTGATTTGGGTACAAATTATAGAGTTCAGAAACAGTATATAATTGCACATTTTCAAAATTGGGAATACTCGTACTAGCATGAGAATTATTGGTCATTTTTCAAAAAGATTTTTTTTTTTACACAATGTCTTTCATTGAAAGGGAGAAATGCATGAAAGCTCAATTGGTAATAACAGTTGATTTACAAATCTGAATTACCCCAAGTCTCCCGATAAAAACGGTACCTCACTTGTGTGGGTCGGCCTTGTGCCTGCGACAGGAAACGGCGCAAAATGCAACATGGTCACACCTAAATTTTGCAGTTACAAATTGACCCTTTTTTGGCAAAGTGCCTACCTGTAGTTTTTGCACCCTAGCTCTGCCGGCACCTAGGGAAACCTAGCAAACCTATACATTTTTGAAAGGTGGACTCCCAGGGGAATTCAGGATGGGGTGACTCGACTGCCTACCACCAGGTTTTGTTACCCAGAATCCCTTGCAAAGCTAAGATTTTGACAAAAAAAACACATTTTCCTCACATTTCTGTGGTGGAAAGTTCAGGAATCTGCGTGGATCAACAAATTTCTACCCACCCAGCGTTCCCCCAGGTCTCCCGATAAGAACGGTACCTCACTTGTGTGGGTCGGCCTTGTGCCTGCGACAGGAAACAGCGCAAAATGCAACGTGGTCGCACCTCAATTTCCCAGTGAAATCTTGCGCTCTTTGGACAAAGAGACTACCTTTTGTTTTTGAGCCCTAGCTCTGCCAGCACCTAGGGAAACCTAGCAACCCTATATATTTTTGAAAAGTAGACACCCAGGGAAATTCAGGATGGGGTGACTCGTCTGACTACCCCCAGGTTTTGGTACCCAGAATCCCTTGCAAACCTAAATATTGGACAAAAAAAACACATTATCCTCACATTTCTGTGGTGGAAAGTTCTGGAATCTGCGTGGATCAACAAATTTCCACCCACCCAGCGTGCCTCCAGGTTTCCCGAAAGAAATGGTACCTCACTTGCATGGGTAGGCATAGTGGCTGCGACATGAAACAGCGCAAAACGCAACATGGTCGCAACTCAATTTCCCAGTGAACTCTTGCGCTTTTCGGACAAAAATACTACCTTTTGTTTTTGCGCCCTAGCTCTGCCAGCACCTAGGGAAACCTAGCAAACCTATACATTTTTGAAAACTAGACACCCAGGGGAATTCAGGATGGGGTGACTCGTCTGCCTACCCCCAGGTTTTGTTACCCAGACTCCCTTGCAAACCTAAAAATTGGACAAAAAAAACACATTTTCCTCACATTTCTGTGGTGGAAAGTTCTGGAATCTGCATGGATCAACAAATTTCCACCCACCCAGCGTGCCCCCAGGTCTCCTGTCAAAAATGGTTCCTCACTTGCGTGGGTAGGCATAGTGGCTGCGACATGAAACAGCGCAAAACGCAACATGGTCGCACCTCAATTTCCCAGTGAAATCTAGCACTTTTTGGACAAAAAGACTACCTTTTGTTTTTGCGCCGTAGCTCTGCCAGCATCTAGGGAAACCTAGTAAACCTATACATTTTTGAAAAGTAGACACCCAGAGGAATTCAGGATGGGGTGACTCGTCTGCCTACCCCCAGGTTTGTTACCCAGAATCCCTTGCAAACCTAAAAATTGGACAAAAAAAACTAATTTTCCTCACATTTCTGTGGTGGAAAGTTCTGGAATCTGCGTGGATCAACAAATTTCCACCCTCCTAGCTTTCTCCCAGGTCTACCGAAAAAAATGGTGCCTCACTTGCGTGGGTAGGCATAGTGGCTGCGACATGAAACAGCGCAAAACGCAACATGGTCGCACCTCAATTTCCCAGTGAAATCTAGCACATTTTGGACAAAAAGACTACCTTTTGTTTTTGCACCCTAGCTCTGCCAGCACCTAGGGAAACCTAGCAAACCTATACTTTTTTGAAAAGTAGACACCCAGGGGTATTCAGGATGGGGTGACTCGTCTGCCTACCCCCAGGTTTTGTTACCCAGAATCCCTTGCAAACCTAAAAATTGGACCAAAAAAAAAACATTTTCCTCACATTTCTGTGGTGGAAAGTTCTGGAATCTGCGTGGATCAACAAATTTCCACCCACCCACCGTTCCCCCAGGTCTCCCGAAAAA
Source organism: Lissotriton helveticus (assembly GCF_964261635.1). Classification (NCBI taxonomy): domain Eukaryota; kingdom Metazoa; phylum Chordata; class Amphibia; order Caudata; family Salamandridae; genus Lissotriton; species Lissotriton helveticus. Next base: position 199,688,696 of record NC_136060.1, read on the forward strand.
AATGGTACCTCACTTGCGTGGCTAGGCATAGTGGCTGCGACATGAAACAGCGCAAAACGCAACATGGTCGCACCTCAATTTCCCAGTGAAATCTAGCACGTTTTGGACAAAAAGACTACCTTTTGTTTTTGGGCCGTAGCTCTGCCAGCACCTAGGGAAACCTAGCAAACCTATACATGTTTGAAAACTAGACACCCAGGGGAATTCAGGATGGGGTGACTCGTCTGCCTACCCCCAGGTTTTGTTACCCAGAATCCCTTGCAAACCTAAAAATTGGACAAAAAAAACACATTTTCCTCACATTTCTGTGGTGGAAAGTTCTGGAATCTGCGTGGATCAACAAATTTCCACCCACCCAGCGTTCCCCCAGGTCTCCTGAAAAAAATGGTACCTCACTTGCGTGGGTAGGCATAGTGGCTGCGACATGAAACAGCGCAAAACGCAACATGGTCGCACCTCAATATCCCAGTGAAATCTAGCACGTTTTGGACAAAAAGACTACCTTTTGTTTTTGCGCCGTAGCTCTGCCAGCACCTAGGGAAACCTAGCAAACCTATACATTTTTTAAAAGTAGACACCCAGGGGAATTCAGGATGGGGTGACTCGTCTGCCTACCCCCAGGTTTTGTTACCCAGAATCCCTTGCAAACCTAAAAATTGGACAAAAAAACACATTTTCCTCACATTTCTGTGGTGGAAAGTTCTGGAATCTGCGTGGATCAACACATTTCCACCCACACAGCGTTCCCCCAGGTCTCCCGAAAAAAATGGTACCTCACTTGCGTGGGTAGGCATAGTGGCTGCGACATGAAACAGCGCAAAACGCAACATGGTCGCACCTCAATTTCCCAGTGAAATCTAGGACGTTTTGGATTAAAAGACTACCTTTTGTTTTTGCGCCGTAGCTCTGCCAGCACCTAGGGAAACCTAGCAAACCTATACATTTTTGAAAAGTAGACACCCAGGGAAATTCAGGATGGGGTGACTCGTCTGCCTACCCCCAGGTTTTGCTACCCAGAATCCCTTGCAAACCTAAAAATTGGACAAAAAAAACACATTTTCCTCACATTTCTGTGGTGGAAAGTTCTGGAATCTGCGTGGATCAACAAATTTCCACCCACCCAGCGTTCCCCTAGGTCTCCCGAAAAAAATGGTACCTCACTTGTGTGGATAGGCATAGTGGCTGCAACAGGAAATGGTTCAAATCGTACGGTGGTGAATTTACAATACCCTATTGCAAAACTACCTTGATTTTGGGGGGGGCACCTGAGTTTTTGGCCTGGGGCTTGGTGGCCATCTTTGGAAACTACAAAACCCAAACAGTTCTAAAAACTAGGCACCCGGGGGAGTCCAGGGAGGTATAGCATGCGTGGGTCCCCCAATGTTTTCCTACCCAGAACTCCTTGCAAACCTTAAAATTTGGTAAAAATAGCACTTTTCCAAACTTTTTTCTGTGGGATCGCCGTGCCGGCAAAAATGTCCTACCACCCAGCGTTCCCCTAGTTCTCCTGAGTAAAAGGATACCTCACTTGTGTGGGTGCCCAAAAGCAGAACAGGCCAAAAATGAATTTTGAAAAAAGTAGTATTTAAGGTTTACAAATTAAGCCCCCCTGCCTTAGTCACAGGCCTTTGGCCCACTCACACAAGTGAGGTATCATTTTACTCGGGAGAACAAGGGAAACGCTGGGTGGTAGGACATTTGTGCCGGCAGCGAGATCCCACCCAAAAAAGTACGGAAAAGTGGGTTTTTTGACCTAAATTGAAGGTTTGCAGAGGTTTCTGGGTAGGAAAACATTGGGGGACCCACGCATGCCATACCTCCCTGGACACCCCCGGGTGTCTAGTTCTCAGAACTGTTTGGGTTTGGTAGTTTCCAAAGACGACCGCCAAGCCCCGGGCCAAAAACTCATGAGAACCCCCTTGCAAAAAAAAATTGTTTTGAATGAATTAAGTTTTCAGATGGAGAACGTGCGATTCAGGGGACAATATCGCATGAAAATTGTGACAGACAATTTCAAATTTGCAAGAGATTGCGCACAAAAAACAATGATAGAATTCACCAACAAGACATGACCATATACTGCCATGAATTGCCAATAATATCTAAATTGTCAACGGCAGTTTTTTGTGCTCATTTGGTTTTCCCGCTGCCTGTTTGCCCACTCCTCGCGGCCCCCGCGTCGCGGGAGCCGCTCGAGGAAATTAATTTACCGGTCTCCCTGATCTTGGAGAGGAGACGTCGAGGAGCCGTCGAGGGACGCCAACACCTTCTCGGGACTGCGAGGACCAGCGGGCGCTGCGCTCTGAGATTCGCCGCAGCTGGTCCTCTTTCCGCCCCCTCCTGCCTGGATCATAAGAGCTGAGGGCTGGTTCTGCACTGTGCTGCTGTCAACGGCAGTTTTTTGTGCTCATTTGGTTTTCCCGCTGCCTGTTTGCCCACTCCTCGCGGCCCCCGCTTCGCGGGAGCCGCTCGAGGAAATTACTTCACCGGTCTCCCTGATCTTGGAGAGGAGACGTCAAGGAGCCGTCGAGGGACGCCAACACCTTCTCGGGACTGCGAGGACCAGCGGGCGCTGCGCTCTGAGATTCGCTGCAGCTGGTCCTCTTCCCGCCCCCTCCTGCCTGGATCATAAGAGCTGAGGGCTGGTTCTGCACTGTGCTGCTGTCAACTGCAGTTTTTTGTGCTCATTTGGTTTTCCCGCTGCCTGTTTGCCCACTCCTCGCGGCCCCCGCTTCACGGGTGCCGCTCGAGGAAATTACTTCACCGGTCTCCCTGATCTTGGAGAGGAGACGTCGAGGAGCCGTCGAGGGACGCCAACACCTTCTCGGGACTGCGAGGACCAGCGGGCGCTGCGCTCTGAGATTCGCCGCAGCTGGTCCTCTTCCCGCCCCCTCCTGCTATTTAGAGACAGCCCCAGACGCGCTAGCGGGGACACGCGCGGGGCAAAGGGCGGGCCCTCTGAGGTCCTCAGAGGCCCAAAGAGACTGGACTGGGCACTAGATGGTGGTGCTCTTGGTGCTCCTGGGACTTGGGACTCTTGATAGCCAGGTACTTTCAATGACAATTTTTGTTATATATATATTTAGGACAAGGTCGTGGGCGCTGAGTGTTGTAGCTTTGTTGTCTTGTTTCGATATTATTATTCATTTTAACTATTTGCAATATTGTTTCAGAATCTGTATAATTTTAAGCTAGCAAAATGTATAAGGAGAAATTAGATAAAGGGCCTATGGATAATTATCTAATTCAAAAAATTACCCAGATTAATTCTAATAGACGTGCCTCTCTTGGCCAGGGGAATCTTTCTCTGACCCAGGAGGAGGCGCTCCTAATTGATATATCTTCGCCTAAAAAACCTCCTATTTCATGTGGTAAAGTAGTTACTGCGACAGCACAGGTCCATGCTATAACATTTTCCGATTATCCAGATATCGCGGAAAAACAAAATCATACCCCACCTGCAAGAATATTCAAAAAGGCAAAAACACGAAAGAGAAGGGGGAAGCAAACGCACAAAGTACAAGTACTTAAAAAAAGCATACAAGTGGCTAATATGATAAATAAAAGTACTTGTGTGGGCTATACAGGGTCAGCCCCATCGGTATCGCATATACATAGCAGTGTGGAAGAAATTAGGTCATCCAACTTAGGAGACAGGGAGGATAAAGTTGGAGTATAAGATTATTCCACAACTGAGATCTCCATTTCAACAACTCCTGTCAGTTTGAAACCACACCACATGAGTCTATGTAGTACCTATGTTTATGAAGGGCTATCAGACTCCCCCAGATTTTCCCCTGCACCACTTACTAATTTAACCCAGATGTCACCGCCGAAAACTATTACTAATATTACTAAAAAAAGAGGGGGATGTCCCATGACGACTAGGGAAGCTAAACTACAGAAGAGGAGTTTGACTCCAGTAGTGACTGATGCGGCTACCTTACCATCCTTCCCAATATTACCTCAAACAATAACTGATTCTTGTTCTTGGGGTGAGACTGGTTTATTAGTAAAACTAGAACGTTTGTTAAAAGGGCTAATTCAGCCCCTGTTGGAAAAAATTAATTTGTGTAATACCAGATTTGATCAGCTAGATAAAAAAGTAGGGAAAAATACGCAATTACTAGCTGATCTGATACAGGGGGTGAATTTAATGAAATCTAGTGGTTTATCTGTGCCAATGACGACAGCTCCCAAACTAGCACCACCTTGCCCAGTCCCCTCTACAAAAATTGCCCAAGAAGGGATAAAATTGACTGCCCCTATACCAAAAAGCGTTCCACCTGTATCTCTGTTAAAAAAAAAAGCCTGACAATAAACCTGTGAGTACAGTAGGCGGCCAAGGCGGGGAAAAAATGCTGGTAGAAGAAAGGCCACAGATACTCCAATCTAAGGCCATTAAGGAGAATGGTACAGCAAATCCTTATAACAGAAAACGGTACCAACAGAGAACTGTTGACCTACCGCCTGAAGCTGCCCCTTACACAATAGTCATGGCAGGTGTCCCCGAGTTACTTATGGACGCTAGGGAAGATCACCATGCATTAAGAAACAAAGTAATACACTGGCTATACAATAATAGACCCTTGCCAGCGCATATCAATGGAGAAATCCTGACTGTGAGGCGATCAGTGTGGGTGGGTTCTAGACCCAAAGATAAGAAAGGGGATGTTATCATTGTAAATTTCAAAGACCATAGAGCGGTCCGCCATATAGGAGATTGGTATGAGTCAAAAGGCAGCGACTCTATCACTACTCACTATCTTAGTTACTTTTATCCGTATTGCCCAGGGCAAAACCCTGGAGATAGGGATAGAGTAAGGCATCCTGTAGATTGATTTTCCTCAAACCAATGTGGATATGGTATGATTCCATTATCCCAAACTGAGAGACAGTTTGGTATTAATCGGAGGCAATTTCTTCCAACAACGCCTGGATTAGATTATAGGAATAATAACCTTTTCTGGGAGTATAGAGATTTTTCCTGTCCAGCCTATAATCTACCAACCTACAATAGATTCTATGTATTTTCGGGCCTTGATTATGTCGATTGACAAAAAAAGGCTGCCGATCGGACAAACACTCAGAGTCTAGAAGAGGTGGCTGTTCCTAAAAAGAACCTCATAAAGTCCACCTTAGTGGAGGGATGTCAAACAATTCTATCTTCAGAATCGACCCTAAATATACATTTTGGTGACATTGATGAGCCTCCTTCTAATATTGTCATCACCCAGAAGGTAGAGGTTGGGGATAACAGTGGAAGAGTAAGTCCCCCATGTAAGGAGACAGCTTGTGATACCCCCACGGTAGAAGAGGAAGTAAGTAAAAAAAAAAGGGAATTCCTGTACATTTCTATCCTGGAATGTAGCAGGCTTAAAGAATAAGATAAATAATCCATCCTGGGAGATAATCCTAAATGAGCGGGATGTTGTGGTCCTTCAAGAAACTTGGACCACGGAACCGGTGTATTTAAGTGGGTACAGAACCTTCTTCACTTCAGCTGAGGGGGGTTAACATGGACGTGCGAAGGGAGGCCTAATAACACTTCTTTCTAATAAGCTTAAATACGAGAAAGTATGTTTTAAATCCAATTCAAATTATTACCAACTAATAACCATAAGCATAAAGGGAATTATTGTAATTTTGATTAATTTCTACAATAATATCCCGAAAGATGAAATATCGAATACCTTAAGAACACTTAGGGAAAATATACAACATGAAATAGATAAATCAAATAAGGAAATGGTAATTTTATGGGGGGGAGATTTTAACTGTCCACTCTGTACAAAGGGAAAAAAGGGGATTTGTGGCCTAATGTTAGAACAAGATATAAACCTAACACACTTTGATCATTCCTTGATCGGGGATTTACTTAATGAACTAATATTTATGTATGATTTGGGTTTTGTAAATGAAATAGCTCGGAACCCTACTCCTTTTCAACCTACATTTATTGGCAGAGGAGCCATGTCCACTATTGATTTTATTCTTGTATCAAATAGTTATAGTTATAGGATCAATAGCTTAGAGATTTTAGAGTTACCCCTAAGTGATCATTTGCCCTTATCATTAGAGGTTGAGAATCCTTTTTATGAACATTCTGAACATACTCTCACCCCATATATTGCCTCTGATTTGATTCTGGGAAGGCAAAATGGGTATACACTAAAATGGGGCAAGGTCACGCCAGAAATGTTTCTTGCAAAGCTGTTAAATACCTGTTCAGATAGTTTCTCTATTTGCCTAGGGGAGACGTCTTGCTCCAATCAGATCTTAGAGCATTTTGATAGAATAGCTCTCGAAATTAAGAAAAGTCTGTGGGTGGAGCTAAAAAATAAGGCTAGGCGTACTAAAAGCTGGTTTGATACCGCTTGTACCAGGGCATTAGGTGACTTGAAATATGCTATCCATAGGTCTCCCCGGGATGACTTAGCAATAGGAGGGTTAAGGAAAACCTATAACAAGGCCCTGAAAAGTAGGAAAAATGCCATAAAAAAGGAGGCCCTTGAGGCACTCTGCGAGGCTGCACAGTCTAAGGATGCATCCGCTTTTTGGAGGGCAGTTAACACCCCCTTCCTCTTTGATAGTCATAAGGCTCGTATAGAGACGGCGATTACCGAAGAGGAATGGGTGGAACACTTTTCAACTTTATATAGCTCGCAGGATGCTCCTTACTTTACAAATATTTTTAAATTTGTGAACGGTGCAATGGGTGAGGAAAAGTTGGTGATATCCCTCGAGGAAGTTTTAATCGGGTTGAAGGCAACGAAGGGTGGCAAGGCTGCTGGCCCAGACGGGATCCCTGCAGATTTATATAAAGCAAACATAGAGATTTGGGGTCCCATGTTGGTACAGCTTTTTAATGCCGCTCTTGCAAATGGTCTGCATTCATCCTGGTTTACCTCGATAATTGTGCCGATTTACAAGGAGGGTGAGAGACAAAATTGTGCTTGTTATAGGCCAATCTCCCTTCTTGATTCATCTGTAAAATTTCTCGGTAGAATAATTTTGGCAAGACTCCAGAACTGGGCAGAGGAAAATGAAATAATGAGCGACCTACAGGACGGTTTCCAGAAAGGTATGGGTACCGTCGAACAATGTTTAAATTTAATGATTATCCAACAAAAATATACACGGGTTAAAGGGGAACGGTTATATCTTATGTTCGTTGATTTGTCTTCGGCATTTGATTGTGTATCGCATACTAAATTGTGGGATATTTTGAAAGGGCTAGGCGTCGATGATGCCATAATTCGCTTCCTGAGAGATTTATACTCAGGTGCCACAGCATCAGTTTGATACGGCCGTGGGGGAGAATGTACTAGAAAATTTGGAGTCGGACGCGGAGTACGCCAGGGTTGTGTTCTGGCCCCGTTTCTATTTCTTCTTTACATTAATGGACTTGAACATCGTCTCCTGCAGGAGTGCAGGGATGTGCCTAGAGTGGGGAAGAGGTCGATCCCTGCGCTCATGTACCCGGACGATGCCGTTCTAAGGGCTCGAACCCCCTTGGCCTTACAGAAATTGTTATTATCCTTTGAAAAGTTCATGTCGAGCTTAGACCTGAAAATTAACTGTGGTAAAACATACTCCATGAACTGCGGTACAAAATCTGGAAAAAAGTTGAAAAGTATGTTTTTAAATAACATCCCTTGGAAAATATTTCGTTTTTCCCCTATTTGGGTATTTTGTTTCATGAACGGGGGGGATGGTTAAGTGCTATAAAGGCTAGAACTCTTTTGTTCCAAAAAACTATAATGGCCCTTAAGACTGTTTTTAAAAAGTTGGGAAATAAACCAATAAAGGAAATCTTGACCATACACAATGCCACATGTACATCCGTAGCCCTTTATGGTGCGGGACTTTGGGGCTTTTCTAATATTGACCCATTACAAATTGTTGAAAACAAATTTATGCGGGATGTTTAAGCCGTACCGCAGAGTGTTCCAACTTATATTTGCCATATGGAGCTGGGTCAACCCCACGTATCAGATTTAATTAGAATACAGCCCATTCTCTTGTGGCACAGGGTATGGACTACTAATGAATGCGTAGTTAATCGGGCTGTGATACAGGATATATTGAATATGGAAAATACGGGCAATGTCGAATGGCTAGCATACATTAAGCAATTTATGTCTGATATTGGACACTGCGAATATTATGAGGATCCATCATCTATGGGAACTATACCCAGAAGATCTTTGAAAAAACTGAGTTTGGAATACCTCAAGGATAAAAGAAGAAGAGCAGAAGCCAGTAAAAAGACAGTTGCTTCGCATAATTTAATATTGACTGGAGTAAAAGTACAGCCCTATTTGACCCTGTTGATGTCAAATTATGATCGTTTTCTTTTAACCCGCTTTAGATTGAATCTTGTTTTTAGACTTCTGTCCTTCCCAAAAATGAACTTATGGTCGCAAAATTTATCAACCTGCCCCTGTGATGATTCCTCGTCCCAATCCGATATTCACATTTTATTCTTTTGTACATTTTATATTACTCCTCGCCGAAAATTCTTAATCCCCTTTCTTAAAGACATGAATTTAAACAGATGCCGTTTAGCTTTCCTAGAATGTCAGAGAATGGATACTGTTTTTACTGTTGTGGTACTTTTAAGCTATTTTAAACATGTTCTGAAATTACGGAAAACTATTACTGTAAATGAAATATAATGATAATGTGTGTTTTAATTTAGCTTTTGTATATAGTGTATTGTTCATGTAGTTACTTTTATGGTTAATGATTTTAACCGAATAAAGTACTTTCTGATTCTGATTCTAGAAAGTTATTTATAGCTATAATATACACCATAACTGAGTTACTCAAAAGACAAAGAATCAAGCACGGCTATCTATTCCTCAAAGACACACACATACAGGTTGGATTTGGCACGAGGGTGAGTGATGGTTCAGTACATAAAATGTTATTAACATGATATTTCAAAAAAATGAAATGCTCTGTTAATAAATAAATGCATAAAAACCGAACCAGTGGCTCGCAACTCGTGAGCTGTAAAGCCACGACAAGGCACCAACCGTTTTACAGGCCATTCACGCACCTTTCATACCTGATACAAACAAGACCACTGACACCATCTGGAAGAAAAGCAACACATTACAACAATCACAATAAGGGACAAGGTACACCCTACTGCAGAAAGAGAATTTTTTTTTTTTACTGCACAGCCATCTAATCCACAAGCACACACACATACTGGTTGGATTTGGCATGAGGGTGAGTGAGGATTCAGTACATACAATTGTAATCGCAAGTAATTTCACAAAAAATGAAATACACTGCGTATAATTGAAAGTATGATTAACTGAACCACTGACTCACAGCTCGTGAGCTGTAAAGCCACGTCAAGGCACCAACCTCTTTACAGGCCATTCATACACCTTTCGTACGTGTGACACATTCAAAACATTCACACCGCCAGCCGCGGACCCATCACATTTCAACACTCACACCAGCAAACAGCGCCATTCAAGGGCCCATCACTTTCACACGCCTCATTTCTGACACTGCAACTACACAAATTGATGGACTGCGTGGAGTGTCACTCAACTAGCAGTGTGTGTAGTGACCAACAGAACGTAACTACTCACACACCGCCAGCCGAGCGCCAGTCCACCCACACCACCATCCAAGCACCAGCCCATGCACACCGCCAGCCAAACACCACTCAGCGCACACCGACAGCCAAGTACCACTCCACACACACCACCAGCCAAGCTCCACTCCACGCACACCGCCAGCCAAGCACCACTCCGTGCACAGACAGCTAAGCACCGCTTCACGCACACCCTCCAGCCAAGTACCACTCCACACACACCGCCAGCCAAACACCACTCCACACACACCACCAGCCAAACACCACTCCATGCACAGACAGCCAAGTACCACTCCGCAAACACCACCAGCCAAGCGCCACTCCACACACACCGCCAGCCAAGCACCACTCCGTGCACAGACAGCCAAGTACTACTCCACAAACACCACCAGCCAAGCACCGCTCCACGCACACCATCCAGCCAAGTACCACTCCACACACACCGCCAGCCAAACACCACTCCACACACACCACCACCCAAACACCACTCCATGCACAGACAGCCAAGTACCACTCCGCAAACACCACCAGCCAAGCGCCACTCCACACACACCGCCAGCCAAGCACCACTCCGTGCACAGACAGCCAAGTACTACTCCACAAACACCACCAGCCAAGCACCGCTCCACGCACACCATCCAGCCAAGTACCACTCCACACACACCGCCAGCCAAACACCACTCCACACACACCGCCAGCCAAACACCACTCCACACACACCACCAGCCAAACACCACTCCATACACAGACAGCCAAGTACTACTCCACAAACACCACCAGCCAAGCGCCACTCCACACACACCGCCAGCCAAGCACCACTCTGTGCACAGACAGCCAAGTACTACTCCACAAACACCATCAGCCAAGCGCAACTCCACACACACCGCCAGCCAAGCACCACTCCACACACACCGCCAGCCAAGCACCACTCCACACACACCGCCAGCCAAGCACCACTCCACACACACCGCCAGCCAAGCCCCACTCCACACACACCGCCAGCCAAGCACCACTCCACACACACCACCAGCCAAGCACCACTCCACACACACCACCAGCCAAGCACCACTCCACACACACCACCAGCCAAACACCACTCCATGCACAGACAGCCTAGTACCACTCCACGAACACCACCAGCCAATCGCCACTCCACACACCGCCAGCCAAGCACCACTCCGTGCACAGACAGCCAAGTACCACTCCACGCACACCACCAGCCAGGCGCAACTCCACACACACCACCAGCCAAGCACCAGCCGGCACACACCACAAACACATTTAGAATTCTTTTTTTGAAAATAACGCTAAACAAATGGAAATACCTACAAATCAGCTAACACAAATTCTTAAAATAAAAACTTTGCACTAATGCCAATCCTTGAACAAACTAAAAAATGTTTACAGAATGCAGACCAGGCAATTCACTTTACAGCTCATTAAAACTCCCAAAACTTCTTTTGCGTGTGGTACGATTTAAAACAAGCTGACAGACACAATGCAGGCTTAGAAGGACAGTCAGGACAGTATATACGAGACTCCTTCCGCACGCCTCTTCGCCAACAGACTCTGCATCTTCTAGTCGGAAACTCTCTTGCAGTAGTGGAAGGAATACATTCAGGAAAGTGGCGATCTTTCAATCTAGCCACTTCCTCCACCACTCCAAATCTAGGAACACTTGCCTGCTCCACAAGTACAAGGCTGCCTATTATAGACTCCTGAAACTTAACAAAAGGCACCTTCTTCTCAGGACAAGACTTCTGGTACACAACAAAAGCATTAAAGGATGCCAAGTGGAACAGATGGATAGCCAACTTCTTGTACCAAACGTAAGCCTTTTCGAAGAGCAACATAAGATTCCAACCTCTGATCTACTCTGTCAACAGCAACTATGAACTTATTGTAAGCTAAAATGCACACAGGTTTACGCACTTCAGCACCCTGACCCCAAACAGGCACAGGTTCTGTACTTTCATTGTGGATAGTAGTCAGCATGTACACATCTCTCTTGTCTGAAAACTTCACAGCTAGAAGCTCCCCACATCGCAATGCCGTAGACTGTCCCCGCACAAGCCTGTTGCAAACAAGTTCCTTTGGGAAACCTTTACGGTTACTGCGCATTGTGCCACAAGCAACAGTGCCCACTTTGGCCAACTCCTGGAACAACCGCACACCAGTGTAGAAGTTATCTACATATAAATGATGGCCTTTGTTAAATAATCCTCTACCTAGTTCCCACACAATTTTCTCAGTCACTCCAAAAGTAGAAGGACAACCAGGAGGGTTAATGCTGGACTCCTTACCAGTGTACACCCTGAAATTGTAGACATATCCAGTCTCACTGTCACACAGCATATACAGTTTGATTCCATAGCGTGCCCTCTTACTAGGAATGTATTGCCTAAAAACCAAGCGGCCCTTGAACAACACCAAAGACTCATCCACTGCAATTTCTTTACCAGGGACAAAGATCTCAGAAAAACGATCAACAAAGTGATCAAGGACAGGCCGAATTTTAAACAAACGGTCACAATCAGGGTGATCGCGTGACAACGCTAAACTATTATCAACAAAATGCATCATCCGAAGAAGAAGCATATACCGATCACGACTTATGACTGCTGGAAATATAGCTGTTGCCATCAACGGACTAGTGGACCAATATGAAGTCATTGTTGGCTTCCTTAGCAAGCCCATCAAAAAAGTTAATCCCAAAAACTTCTTCATCTCTTCAACATTTGTGGGAGTCCACCGGATTGCTCTAGAATAGGGCTTAAGGCTGGCACTGTTGGCCCTCAAAAATTGTTCTGCATACAAATTGGTTTGCTCAGCAATCTCTTGCAAAAAACACATCGTCAAAAAACAACTGAAAAAAATTAATTGGCAGAAAATTCTCAGTATTCACTCTACACCCAGGAACACCAGTGAACTCTGGCAATGCCGGCTGCACCAAGCCAGGGGGAACCCAGAGGCCATCCCTATCAACGGGGGGAGCAGCCACCCCAGCCTGCAGCCCAGAAGCCTCTTGCTGTTGTTCACCAACGGGAAGCCTAACAGCCACAGATACTTCTGGCTGCACAACACCAACAGAAGACATAGCATCCCCAGAGGGCTCTTCCTGCACTACACCAACAGGAAGCCCAGCAGCCTGAGATGCTTCTTGCTGTACTACACCACCGGGAAACCAAGCAGGCCCAGATGCCTCTTGCCGCTCTACACCAATGGGAAGCCTAACAGCCCCAGATGCCTCTTGCTGCACTACACCAGCAGGAAGACGAAAAGCACCAGATGCCTCTTTGCGCACCACAGCAATGTGAAGCCTTTTGGGTGCAGGCTCCAGCACAGATGCCTCTTGCCGACGTAAAAAGAAAGGAAACCTTGCGGCCCTAGGCAGCAGCACAGGTGCCTCTTGGCCCACTACCGGCACCTCAATGTCCTCCTCTACCATAGGCCCTTCATCAGCATTAGAAGAAGATTCATCATCCGATGATGATGATTCCATGCGAAAAGAAAACTCACTGCCTGAATCTTCTGCCCCTACCTGGGAGTCCGAATCGAACTCAGACTCTGAACCATGGTCAGAGGAAGACTCAAAAAGCAAACCAAGAACCTGCTGAGCAGTAATCCTGCGACTAGCCATTATCCTTACAAAGCAAGAAGACTGTACACACAAGTGAACAACAACCTACACTGTGCAAAGTAAGAAGTAAACAAGGTAAGGCTTTCACAAAAAGATAAATACAATCCAAAACAATTTCACTCTTACCAAATATAGCTACACTCACCAGCACCTACTCTGTTGAGACACAGCAAAAAGAAATGATATCCCACTAGAAAGAAAAAAAAATGACAGATTAGAAAACAAAGTGAACATCAAACACTAATGCCGAAAAAAAAAAAAACACAGAGCCACACAAACTGCTAGAAGTACAACCTTTTTCAATAAGACAAACATCAAGGGAAAGTAGTAAAAAATACATTCACTTACCAAGCACAAGCAACTACACAAGCTGCAAACAGACACGCAACCTACATCAATCCAAACAGCAAAAGCCTGGAACAAGACAAAAATAGAGAAGAAAAAAAAATTACTACCACATTTCACAAGAAATATAACTAATATATATTATATAATATAATATAAATATAACCAAAACACACAAATTTGCCCCCCAAATTTAAATTCGGCCAGATGGGCCATCAAACAGGGCTTAGACCAATTGGGATTAGATGAGGTTTAACATCAAGACACTGGTTAATTTTTTGATTTTTTTTTACTGCAAGACCCCTTTGGTGCCAGTCAGTCTTTTGCTCCTACCAGTACCCCCATCACACAGGGACAGTAAGGACATTCATACACCTTTTGTACGTGTGACACATACAAATAAATTAACACCGCCAGCCGCCAGCGCCATTCAAGGGCCCATCACTTTCACACGCCCACATATCTGACACAGCAACTACAGAAAATGATGGACTGCGTAGAGTGTCACTCAACTAGCAGTGTGTGTAGTGACCAACAGAAAGTAACTACTCACACACCGCCAGCCGAGTGCCAGTCCACCCACACCACCATCCAAGCGCCAGACCATGCACACCGCCAGCCAAACACCATTCAGCACACACCGACAGCCAAGTACCACTCCACGCACACCATCCAGCCAAGTGCCACTCCACACACACTGCCAGCCAAGCACCACTCTGTGCACAGACAGCCAAGTAGCACTCCACGCACACCACCAGCCAAGCGCCACTCCACGCACACCGCCAGCCAAGCACCACTCTGTGCACAGACAGCAAAGTACCACTCCACACACACACCACCAGCCAAGCGCCACTCCACACACACCGCCAGCCAAGCACCACTCCGTGCATAGATAGCCAAGTACCCCTACACGCACACCGCCAGCCAAACACCACTCAGCGCACACCGACAGCCAAGTACCACTCCACACACACCACCAGCCAAGCACCACTGCACGCACACCGCAAGCCAAGCGGCACTCACCGCCAGCCAAGCACCGCTCCACGCACACCATCCAGCCAAGTACCACTCCCCACACACCGCCAGCCAAACACCACTCCACACACACCACCAGCCAAACACCACTCCGTGCACAGACAACCAAGTAGCACTCCACGCACACCACCAGCCAAGCGCCACTCCACACACACCGCCAGCCAAGCAGCACTTCGTGCACAGACAGCAAAGTAGCACTCCACGCACACCACCAGCCAAGCGCCACTCCACTCACACCGCCAGCCTAGCACCACTCCGTGCACAGACAGCAAAGTAGCACTCCACGCACACTGCCAGCCAAACACCACTCAGCGCACACCAACAGCCAAGTACCACTCCACACACACCGCCAGCCAAGCACCACTCCACGCACACCACAAGCCAAGCGCCACCCACCGCCAGCCAAGCACCGCTCCACGCACACCATCCAGCCAAGTACCACTCCCCACACACCGCCAGCCAAACACCACTCCACACACACCACCAGCCAAACACCACTCCGTGCACAGACAACCAAGTAGCACTCCACGCACACCACCAGCCAAGCGCCACTCCACACACACCGCCAGCCAAGCAGCACTCCGTGCACAGACAGCAAAGTAGCACTCCCCGCACACCACCAGCCAAGCGCCACTCCACACACACGGCCAGCCAAGCACCACTCCGTGCACAGACAGCAAAGTAGCACTCCACGCACACCACCAGCCAAGCGCCACTCCGTGCACAGACAGCCAAGTACCACTCCACACACACCACCAGCCAAGCGCCACTCCACACACACCGCCAGCCAAGCACCACTCCGTGCATAGATAGACAAGTACCCCTCCATGCACACCGCCAGCCAAACACCACTCAGCGCACACCGACAGCCAAGTACCACTCCACACACACTGCCAGCCAAGCACCACTCCACGCACACCGCAAGCCAAGCGCCACTCACCGCCAGCCAAGCACCGCTCCACGCACACCATCCAGCCAAGTACCACTCCCCACACACACCACCAGCAAACACCACTCCGTGCACAGACAACCAAGTACCACTCCACGCACACCACCAGCCGAGCGCCACTCCACACACACCGCAAGCCAAGCAGCACTCCGTGCACAGACAGCAAAGTAGCACTCCACGCACACCACCAGCCAAGCGCCACTCCACACACACTGCCAGCCAAGCACTACTCCTTGCCCAAGGGGTCGCTTCCTAAAAACAAAATATTCCCTGGTGCTAGTGGGCATTTTCTGCCCCCCCCTGGGGGCAAAACGGCAAAAAAACCGGGCCGATTTGCCCCCAGGGTGGACAGAAAAACAAAAACACAATCATGGCCCCTTGGAAGCGACCCTTACCCAAGGGGTCGCTTCCTAAAAACTAAAATGAACTAAAATGAAATCCCTGGTATCTAGTGGGCATTTTCTGTCCC
This sequence comes from Lissotriton helveticus, assembly GCF_964261635.1. Lineage (NCBI taxonomy): Eukaryota > Metazoa > Chordata > Amphibia > Caudata > Salamandridae > Lissotriton > Lissotriton helveticus. The sequence goes on from NC_136060.1 coordinate 199,704,756, forward strand.
CCCTGGGGGCAAAACGGCAAAAAAAACGGGCCGATTTGCCCCCAGGGGCGGCAGAAAAACGAAACCATATTTGCTGCCCGCCTGGAAGCGACTCTTGCCCAAGGGGTCGCTTCCTAAAAACTAAAATGAAATCCCTGGTGTCTAGTGGACGTTTTTCTGTCCCCCCTGGGGGCAAAACGGCAAAAAAAAACGGGCCGATTTGCCCCCAGGGGGGACAGAAAAACGTAAACAATAGCCATGGCCGCCATGTTGGCTATAAAAAATAACCCTGGTGCTAGTGGGGAATTTCTGCCCCCCTGGGGGCAAAACGGCAGAAAAAACGGGCCGATTTCCCCCCAGGGGGGGCAGAAAAACGAAAACTTATTGGCAGCCCACCTGGAAGCGACCCTTGCCCAAGGGGTCGCTTCCTAAAAACTAAAATGAAATCCCTGGTGTCTAGTGGCGACGCTGTGCGCGATCGTGAGGCAGAAATGCCCTGCAAAGAGACATCAGGGGAGAGGAAAATCTCTTTCCTCTCCCCTGATGCCTCTTCGCTGCCCCAAACCCCCGGCAGCCACGGAAAACCTACCTTTCTCTCCAGCGCTCGGGAAGCAAATGGCTTCCCGAGCGCTGGGAATCCCTGATGATGTCAGCGCGCGCTGTGCGCGCTGACGTCCTCAGGGATTCCCATGGGGGGGGGCGGGGGCGGCAGCGGAAGCTCTTCCGCTGCCGCCCCCAGCGAAAAAACGAAGATCAGAGACCCTCGGGGGGAGCGCCAGCGCTTCCCCCGAGGGTGGGGCTGATGACGAGCTGGCCTTGTCATCAGCGCAACACAGGTAAGCGCGATGACGAGCCCAGCTCGTCATTAGCCCCGAAGGGGTTAATGGTCACCAGAGTTTGCAGTTGCGGCCCCTTGCTTGCCTTGCAATCCCTGGCACTGCCTTGGGGACCCCTGGCTTCAGGTCCGGAAAAATCAGTGCCAATAACACTCGGGGCTCCGCATTCCTTCGTGTCTGCCTATTATTCACTATTAGTTGAATGAAGAAAATGGAGCCTATCTCGGACCTTTAGTGGCAGCTGGGTAAGTAAAAATGGGTTTAAATGTATGCTATATGCGTGCTTTCAGGTGACAGCATGTTTAACTGAGAGAGAGCATAAGTATGAGTGAGAACATGTTTTTGTATGTGTAAGCATGTGTGAGTGAAAGTGGTTGAGAGTCAAGTGACAGATAGTGAGTGAGAAAGTGTGAGATTGAGGCCCAGATGATATGATCATTTTGCCTGCTACGAGAGAGGTACTGTCACACCAATCTAGAAGCATAATTTTCTTGTGTGAGTGTATTAACAGATCTTGGTAGGGATTTTCTCCAGAGTGCACAAGGGGTGAACACACTGAGTGGTCACTTCCGCCGGATGAGAGCTCTTTTGGGTGCAAGAGCAATTAGAACAATCTGTCTTGCCGTGCTGCGCTGTGATTGGAGTGATTGAAGTGCTGCATCAGTGCTGAGTCGCGCTTTGATTAGCTAAGTGTTGTGCCACGCTGTAATAGGTTGACCTTTGATAGAGATGTGCTGGCATCAGTTGACGAGTTACAGAAAGTATCAGTGAGGAATGGTTAAACGTTTGAACAATGATTACTTACTATGGTAATTCAAATGGGGAATCCGTTGTCAAAAAGAGAAAGAGTTGAAAATAGGGAAGAGAAGTTTTCACCAGAAGGTGCCCCACCCAGGGAAATGGCAATGAAGAAAGGGTTACATACATGCATCTGGCTTACCCAACGGCACAAATATACATCTAGAGATGGGGAAATACAATTAGCTCTGAGTGGCACTTTCTACATCGCACAAATATAGAATTTGAAAAGAAAAATGTACAAGTTAAAGATGCAACCTAGACCAACTCAATTTGAGGCTTTAAATCTTTGGGACCAGATGGTGAATGAGGAGAAAGAAGTTTGAATTCAAATTTAAAATAGGGCTCATTCATGGAAAATGGATGAAGAAAGGCAGAGCAAATGGAGTGAGGAAGTCATTGAGTCTGTAGGAGTACATCTTTTGTTAGAAAGGGTTAAAGAAACACCAGAGCAATAAGCAAATATAATAATAAATGAAGAGGATGCTCTGATTGATGAATTGCCTAGTGTTATACAACCCCCATTAAATGCTACCTCATTGAAAGTGCCAAGTGCCACCTGTTAGAATTGGGGGTCTCTAATTGGCAGAGGTAGGTATCTTTGTCCAAAGAGGGACCCTTGCTTCTAGTCAGAGTAAGGGGGCTGCACTCCTAAATAACCCTCGCGCACCCACTTGGTAGTTTGGCATGAGCAGACAGGCTTATCTCAGAGGCAGTGTGTAAAGCATTTGTGAACACATACTGTAATACAGTGAAAACACTACAAATAAACACAACAGTTTAGAAAAATTAGTAATCTTTACTAGACTTAACACATGACCAAACAACAAAAATCCACAATACTGTAATCAAAAGTAAGACTTTAAAATGGTAAAAATAGCTTGGTTTAATGTAGATGGTATATGTAACACTTTGCTCTCAAAGTACCTTAGATGAGACACGCAATGCAAACAAAAGGGCCGCAGGGAAGTTGATGCCCCGATCCTTACACTCAGGGGAGTGGATGCGTCGGTTCCTTACTGCTGCACAGGGGAGGTGATGCGTCACTTCCTTACTGTGTGGGGAGTTGATGTGTTGTTTCTTACTGTGGCCCGGTGATGATGCGACAAGATGGCATCTTGATGCAATGCAACAATCCGGTGCGATGCAACAAAATTGCGTCTTTGATGCGATGCAATAACATTGGATGGGAGGCATGCACGCCCGACGGTTATGCGGCGAACTCGGTAACTTCTGAGCCGCAATAGGCCCTGCGACACGCTTCTCCAGTGATGCGGTGGCTACCTCTGCGGCGTCGACATGCTTCTCTGGTGATGAGACATGCTTTGTCGGTGATGCAACAGCAAACAGCTGCGATGGCAACACGCTTCTCCTCATTGCGATTCCATCTCCCAGCGACACACAGTCTTTTCAGAGGGCCATACAACAGTAGGCACCTTTCTGCAGGTAGAATTCCCAGCAAGGAAATTCAGGGGAGCTGGTGATGAAGTCTTGTATCCTTGAGACTGCAGGCAGGAGGCAAGCACACTTCAAGCTCTTGGAGATTCTTCTTCAAGATGATGAAAATTTCACAAAAATCCTCTTCCCCTTTCCTTGGCAAATAAAGTAACCACTGCAGGCCAACCCCAGAAATAGCACAGCATAGGGGCAGTCTCCTCCTTCAGCTTTCTTGGTTCTTCTCCTTGGTAAAAGTTTGTCTTGGTTCCCAGAAGTGATCTAAAGTTCTGGGGTCTGGGCCCCAATATTTCTACCAGTAAATCATTTTTCCTCTGAAGGCAGAGGGTGCCTGTGCCCAGCTAAAACCAGTTCTATGCAGCTTTCTGGCAGGAGGTGGAGACAGCATTGTTTGAGAGCAGACCTGGCCCAGGTCGCTGAAAGGGAATCTCTGCCCCCTACTCTCTGTTCTTTGAGGGCTCAGGTGAGTGAAAGGAAATCTCCATCCCCTGCTTTCGATTCAATGCAGGCCCTATTCAGCCCAGCCCTGACCCTTCAGACTGCTGCAGCCAATGCTCTCTCCAGCCCCCTGTCACTCACAAACCAGACATGGAATACACAAACCTAGCCGAGGCATGCTGGATGGTTAGGCAAGAACATACCTACTTTCTAAAAGTGGTATTTTCAAACACAGCATGTAAAAATCACCATCATTAAAAGATGTATTTTAACATTCCCTCACTTGCAAGATGGCCGCCTGGTAGGAGCTCTGCCTCAGAGCTCCCGGGGTGGGGATCACCAATTTCACCACTTTTGGTATTGTCCCTGTGATTGCCCGATCATCCACCCTTTGCTGCAGCACGGCACAGAGCTACAGCCAACGGCTGAGGATTGACTCACCTGCATTGGGGATATCCGTGAGGAGCTCACCTCATTCGCCTCGATGCCCACTGATAGGATCGCTCTCTTGGATACTCCTCGGTGCCCCGGAGGGGAGCTGGCCTGGAATCGGTGGACCGGTGATCGGATGCTCTGCCGATCGTGCTGTGAGAGCTGCTGGGAGTCTCGTCTCTTCTGCCTCACCATCTTCTGGCGGATTAACAGAGCCCCGGTGAGGTTTGTGGCTTCTTCACCTGGTTGTAGTCCTGTTTCATGCGGACTCCGGCGACTGCCGATTGCTGACATCCGATTGTGCTGTGGGACCTGCAGGGAATCTCATCTCTTCTGCCTTCCCATCTTCGGGCAGGTTCGGCCTTTGGGTGCTGCTCAGCCTACAGCCAGCCTCAGCCTACAACCAGCCTCAAGGCTCCGCGGGATGGCCGGGTAGCCGTGTTTTTGCCTCCGTTCCCGGTCAACGCAGTCCTCCTGTGCTCTTAAGCACACTGGACATTTCCAAATAGAGCACATGGGACTCCGGAGCAAGTGGAGCGAGAACGGGTGTGTCGCGGCATGGAACGGTCACTCCGGTGGGCTTTGCTGAGGTCCAGGAGCACGTCAGACGAGCACTGCAAAATTGCAGCCATCTTTCAAATTGAGGTGAGGGGCAATAATCAATGGACGACAACTCCGCTTGGTCTGAGCGGATCAGGGGAGCCCACCCCCTCCCTTACAAGCTCACAGCACTGGTGCCCACAGTGCGGCAAGTCGTATTGGCCTGAGTGTACTGTAACTGGTTTGTGGAGCACTGCGGTGGGATGTCACCCTCCTAACGACAGGTGAGCGGGGGGGGGGGACTTTAAATCGGCCCATGAGCATTCAAATGGTGGCTGGGTGCCTCTGCACTTTGAGATTCCCTGCAAATGGTTACTGGATGTCAGAATCCTTTCCTGACCCCAAGATAGCTGCCACAGATTTCCCTACCATCGGACTCTGACCGGACCTTGATCACTTCCCCCATCAGCCTATATGGTAGCCCCAGCTCCCAATAGGGCTTGTTTTCACGCCTCCCTCCCACCTCCTTCTTTTACCTCTATCCTCATAGCCTATGTATCTATTCAAAATAGTTTTTCCTGAACGTTGAGACGTGAGCAACATGGCTGATGCCCGGTGGAGTTGCTAGACAACTAATGAGGAGATTGTCCCTGGTTTCCCCCTCGGCCGTCACCTACCCAGCCGGACATTGGGCACAGTTTACTGTACCTTACTACGTTATTGTAACTGATGTAATTTGTAACGCAATGTTCCTCTGTTATAGCGCTCCGATACCTCCGGGTCTAGCAAGTGCTATATAATTCTATTTGATGTACCTTGTAATGCAACGATCCCCTGGTTAAGCGCTCTGATACCTCCGGATCTAGACAACGCTATGTAACTTTCACAAATCAAATAAACTAAAAACTGGTTTTCCTGAACGTTGAGACCTGAGAAACATGGCTGATGACCGGTGGAGTTGGTTAACAGCTAATGAGGAGATTGGCCCTGGTTTCCCCCTTGACCATCTCCTACCCAGCTGGACATTGGGCATAGTTCCTCCTCATCTCCCCGCGATTACTCCTTCCTCTCCTCCCTCCTATGAATTGTTGAAACATTGTTTATGTGTACTGTACCTTACTATGCTCTTGTATCTGATGTAACTTTTTAACGCAACAATCCTAAATGTAAAGCGCTCTGATACCCTCTTGGGTCAAGTTCACGCCATTTAAAACTTTATAAATAAATAAATAAATAAATACATTTTAAGTTCAGGTATATTAAACTCGAAATTCTACCTAGTTTCCTGGGTCAGTTAGGATTATAAGATGTTATAATCAAACTGCCCCTTCTGGCCTATGGGATCAGGTAGCCTTGCAATAGTGAAAAACTAAATTGGGTATAATTCCCTATCAGGACATGCCACACACATCAGGGCATGTTCTACCTTTTGCATACAATGCAACCTGCCAATGGGGGTATCTTGGGCATACCTTAGGGGTGACTAACATGTAGAAAAGGGAAGGTTTTAGGGACTGGCAAGTGGGTGCACTTGCCAAGTTGACATGGCAGTCCCAGATTGCACACAGGCTCTGCAATGGCAGGCTTGAGCCATATTTTATAAGCTGCTTCTGTGGGTGGCACAACCAGTGCTGAAAGCCCACCAGCAGCATTTGATTTACAGGCCCTGTGCACACATGGTGCACTGTACTAGCGTCTGACAAGTAAATAAAATAGCCAATCAATTAGTCACTAATCTATTACAACAATTTACAATAGGGAGCACTTGCACTTTAGCACTGAACAGCAGTGGCAACGTGCCCAACACATCTAGACCAGCAAAAACATAGCAAAAACACAGCTGGAAACAGCAGAAAATGGAAGGGAGACCCACGCCAATAGGGACACTGCATTGGATTGCCCGTTACTAGGAGGAGCCGTTGCCTTTCTCTCTCCGGGACCTGTCTGCCTGCCTACCTACTGCTCGCCAGACTCGCTCCGCGGGTCCCGCTTCGCGGTTTGGAGGAGCTTTCCATTTTGTCACTGGGGCGGAGGCGCTGAGGTCAACAGAGGCGAGGGCAGGACTTGTTGCAGGGCTGCGAGCAGTGCAGCAGGGACTCCATCTCCCAGGAGTCCCTGCACGATCCAATCTACTGCACCTGCTCTCCCTGCTTGCCCCGCCCCTGACCACGCCAGAGTGAAAAGCCCAGTCCCTGCTACCTTCGTGGGACACTGCATTGGATTGCCCGTCACTAGGAGGAGCCGTTGCCTTTCTCTCTCCGGGACCTGCCTGCCTTCCTATCTACTGATCGCCGGACCCGCTCTGCGGGTCCCGCTTCGCGGTTTGGAGGAGCTTTCCATTTTGTCACTGGGGCGGAGGCGCTGAGGTCAACAGAGGCGAGGGCAGGACTTGTTGCAGGGCTGCGAGCAGTGCAGCAGGGACTCCATCTCCCAGGAGTCCCTGCACGATCCAATCTACTGCACCTGCTCTCCCTGCTTGCCCCGCCCCCTGACCACTTCCACATCCTTATAGCAGACTTAGCAATCCGCTGCGCGGGAGCGTCATGGGAGAAGCCCGGGACAAGGGCGGGCCCTCTGTGGCCGTCAGGGGCTGCAGGAGGCTGGGCTGGGCCTACCCTCTAACATCGGGCTCAGAATGTTTGGACATTGTCTCGTCTTGCTGCAGTGAGTTCTTAGCCTTTTGAGTTATACAAACCGTTAGTATTACAAGTAACTTATATTGACGTAACTCCCTGTCCAGTGGTATTTTGCGAATCCGATTGTTTTCACCATAGTTAGCTTGTTTAAACATGTCCACTCATTCACCAAATCCCTTACCTTCTATGGTAGGGGTTGCAATACTAGGTCCATTAGACAAATATTTTCTTAGGGCTACCCGTGAGATAGACAGAGAAATTGCCCTAGCTGAGAGACGCGCTGAGCGCCGGCTATCCGTTGAACTCCTTAAACACCCCCTAGAGAAGCGGCCGTCTCTGAGTTTTCCGGTGCCGGCCCTTTCTCCAGCACGGGCAATTGATTCTGTACTGAATGCTTGTCCACTCTTGGATAAATCACTGGTAGCTGCCTTGATGCCCAGTACTGATAGTGTGGAGTGTATGACGGATTCAGTCCCACCTATTGAGGATGAAGCCCTGGCTGCGAGGCCTACTAACGTCCCAGCCCCCACGCTTGCCCCTAATATTACTTTTAGTCATGGGGAACCCCCTCCTCCTCCAGTCTTATTACCACGGGCAGTAGCCAGAACGGTCCACACTAAAAGGAAAAGAATTGCTAGCCCTCGTAAAGGTCGTCATCCTAACCCCCATAGGAAAATTAGGAAACTTGGCACTAGGGTGGGAGTGATTCAAAAGGCCACTGGGGCGGGCGCAGATCGTCCACAGGGTGACATGGGGGGTGTGTCCCTCGGCGTGTTACCAGCAAAACCATGCGCTGCTCTGACCACGATTTCTGAGAGCTCACACCCCACGAGATCCCCCTGATTGCTCAGATTGAGATGATGATGAAATCTCTATTGTCTCCCGTTGTAGAAAGAGTCAAAAGGTTGGCGGAGCGATTGGATAGCTTTGAACAAGCGACACTGGATAACTTCTTCTCCACCAAATCTCTAATCAAACTATATTCTAGGATTAGGGGTGAAGACTTAGAGGGGGAACTTGCTGCTAGGGCGACCTTTGTTACCCCACAGGATTTATCTAATGCAAATGGAACAGTCGAAGGGGTGCCAGTGGCAGAGGCTCAAGCTCTACCTGCTGTCACCGCCAATGGGGTCGGACGGAACCTTGGGCTGGCCACAAAAAACCCTACTAAATACCCAGATCCTCCAAGGGCTACAAACACCGACCCTAAGAAGCCCGCACGTTCCGAGGCTACTGGCAAAAAGGGCTCTGTTAATTCAAGAAACTCTGGAACTGGTAAAGGTCCTGAGCTAGTCCAATCTAGAAGATCTAGTCCCATTCCTCCTCTCATTATTCAGCCCGATACACACCCCCAAAGAGGCCTCCAGAATACCACCTATGATTTTGCCCCCTGCCTGTCACCCTTATGTTGCTGTTCTTACTAACGTACCACCCTTGTTGGCTGGGCAGCCAGAATCCTACCAGATGTTAAAAAATAAAACTATGCACTGGTTAAGGATAAATATACCCCTGCCCAGGGAAATAGATGGGTTGATTTTGGGCGTTAGAAGGGTAGGGTGGGTGGGTCATGGGCATAAGCGCTTCGAGGGGGATTGTGTGGTGGTAAATTTTAAGGATGATAGGGTTGCCCAGATAATTTGCGATCAGAACCTAAGGATTGGCGGTGCCGGCATTGGAGTAGTAGATTTGTCCTATTTCTACCCGAGATCAGCAGGCAATTTTTATAGCACTAACTCGGTTGGAAGAGGGAGGTGTCACTTTACCCTCCCCGGGAATGATTCCTACCCTATGCCTTACCAGCCAGCTGCATGGATGGGGCCATATGGAAGGTTGCCAGGATACTGATACGAAACTTTCCCCGGGGTGGTTCCCCTGTCCCTGGGTTCGGGAATTTGGACGGAGCCTTACGTCTTGGAGACTACCAATACCAGTCTGATATCCCCTCCAGCCGTATGCAGTCCCCAAGTACGGGATGCCAATCAGGGTGATGGGATCAAGCAAGGAGTAAGTACACCTCGGATAACCCCTGAGGGGGAGTGGGTCCCCAACCTTGTACCTTACAGCGAGCCTGCTGTGGCGGATCCAGTTATAAGGATTCTCAGCTGGAACGTTGCGGGTATTTCAAGGAACTTGGCTGTACCGGAATGGAATACCTTTGTGGAAGGCTACTCGATTTGTATTTTTCAAGAAACTTGGAGTAGGGAGCCTTGCCACAAGGTAGGCTATTCGTCTTTTTTCCTACCAGCACTGTCACCTCCTTCCGGGAAGGGCCGCCCCTCAGGAGGCCTCCTCATATGGGTCGCCATTTCACTTGGTTGCCAAGTTACTCAGCAAGTGTCAAACTCATTTGACCTTCTGAGTATATCACTTAAGGGACTCAGGAGAGGGCTGACCCTAGATATCTACAACATCTATGCTAGGAGCATGAAGGGAGGTTCATGTTTGCCCATAGTGACAGAGTTGGAATCCATGCTTAGGCAGGGTACTAATAGTTCTCACGTCCTGGTCGCAGGGGACTTTAACTGTACGTTTGAGCCCCTTGGATTGGAGGACACTTTGGGGACTGTTGATGAAGATACTAGGAGAGGAATACCTGCCCTAACTTTACCTCCCATTAGAAGGTGGTCCCAAGTGGCGGTCCTAATTTACTCCCTAAACATAGAATTTGGCCTTAGGGCGGTGAATGGAAGGACGACCTCGGATTTATCTGGAGCCCATACTTTCAACAGGGTGGACCACACGTCCAGGATAGACTACTCCTCCTTGAAGTAAAACTCTGGGGCTATCTACAGGACATGGAGGGACTCCCTTCGGTCGAGAGTGACCATAATCCCCTTTCTCTTGCCCTCCGTCCCCTGTGGACGGGGAACTTGGGGGTGCTTATGTCCCATTTGGCGTCTGCCCATCAGGAAGTACATCCTTTCAACTGTGGTAGGCGCCTAAAATGGAGTAAGCTCATTATGGATGAAAAGAAAGTGTCAGCTATTGCGGCTCTCTTAGATACTGCACAGTCTCAACTGGACTTAATGATCCCCCAGCCCGAGGGAGTCTCAGTGCTATTTTGTGATACCACCAAGGCTCTGAGTGAGCTTTTCCATCTCCCAAGTAAGGCCTCTCGAGCCGTTAAGAGTGAGAATATGTTGAACTCACATGGCTGGTACACCAAAAAATGTAGGGAGAAGAAATATTCTCTGATTGGTGCTGTTAAAAGTAAATCCTTGGCTGCCGTAAGATTGGCAAGGAAAGAGTATTTGCAGGTCACCTCTGCAGCCAAGAGAGAATGGGAGGACAGGTTCTGGTCGGATCTCAGGAAAGCAAGCTCGGATAGGGATGCTAGAAGCTTCTGGGACCTTATAAGATCTAGGGATAGGCCAGTTAGCACCTTGATGACGTACAACATCCCTGCCCAGAGCTGGTTCAACCACTACTCGTCTCTCTACACTTCTATTCAGTCAATTACCCTCACCACACTCTCTATGGCTGCCTGCCCAGGGGGTTCTGAGTATGTTCCCTTCACTGCTAGAGAGGTGGAGGATGTAATTAAGACTTTGGTGCCCTTGAAAGCAGCTGGGCCTGATGGGATACCGGGTGACCTACTACGGGCAAATCCCAAGGTGTGGGGGAAGATTGTTTCATCACTGTTAAATGCCATTAGTAAAGGTGCGCCCGTACCCGAATCCTGGAAGGGGCAGAGGTTGTCCCGATATACAAAAAGGGATGTTGGGACAACCCTGCCAACTACAGGCCTATAAGTCTGATTGATTCTTCCCAAAAAGTGGCAGGGAAGGTGATTCTGGGAAGGGTACTCCAGTGGGTGGACGACAATCACATCCTGTCGGACCTCCAAGCCGGATTCCGTTCTGGCACCGGGACCATTGAACAGGCCTTCAGATTGGCTCTTCTACATTGGAAGGTGGTGGTGCTGGGCGGGGGCAGTCTATATTTGGCCTTTATAGACCTTAAGACTGCCTTCGACCTGGTTCCTAGGGAGGAGTAATGGGGGGTTCTGCTAGATCTGGGGTTGCCCGTCTATATTCTCTCTCTCTTGGTAAAATTACATGCTGGCAATTTTGCGCAGGTTCGCTGGGGTACGAAGGGTGAAAAAACCAAGAGGATCCCTGTGGGAATGGGCGTCCGTCAGGGATGCGTGTTAGCCCCCACCCTGTTTTCCCTTTATGTAAACGGTGTGGTAGAGCATTTGCTAAGAAATCCCTCGGACGCTCCATCCCTGGCGGGCAAACGGATCCCAACACTGCTTTTTGCAGATGATACTCTTCTTATCTCAAAGTCCCCTATGGGGCTTCAGAGCCTGCTCAACCGTTTTCAGGAGTTTTGTCTGTTAAGGGGGTTGGTAATCAATACTGATCAAACTAAGTTCCTGGTTATGAATCCCCCAAAGAAACTCGGACGACCCCCGGCTTTGAATTCCGATCCATTGGAGAGGGTTTCCGAGTTTGATTACCTGGGTATTCGCCTTAATGATTCCCTTACCTGGAACCCGCATATTCAAAAAATGCTCCTGGGCCACAAAAGGGTGGGAGGTACTTTACTCAAGGAACAACGCTCCTCCACAAGTAAACCTATAGCCCCTGTAGTGGAAATATATAGAGCAAGAGAGATTAGTGCCGCCCTCTATGAGGCGGAGCTGTGGGGCACCTGCAACCTGGACGTACTAGCTAGATCGGAGAACAAATTCTTGAAAGATCTGATGGCTCTCCCATGGAGCACACCAACTGTACCAGTGCTATTGGATCTAGGTTGCAGATCTATTAAGGACCAAGCGCAACTCCGCCCTTTGCTCCTTTGGGCCCGGCTGTGGCGGGTGCCTGAATTAGCCTCTTACGCGGAAGCGCTATCAGAGGTTATGGCCATGGCAGGTTGGTCCAGGATCAATTGGCTGAGGGATGTTAAATGGCTATTAGCGGAGATAGGGTTAGCAGACGCATGGTCATCGAGATCTGCCCCACCCAAAGCTATGATCAAAAAGTTGTACTGGAACTGGGTCTCCTCCAAACTACATTTGGATTCACGACATTGTAACTCCACTGTAGCTTTTGTAAGGATTAAAGATGTGGTGGCCTATGAACCCTATTTAGATATCATTTCCACCCCTTTTGACCGTACCCTGTACTTTAAGTTTAGAGCGGGGACTCTCCCAGTAGGTGAAGTAGTTGCCCGCTGGAAACTGCCCTCTCAATCCTCCCCGTTCTGTGCGTCTTGTCCCACCCGAGTAGAGTCGGTAGCCCACATTCTTTTTGAATGTCTGGACTACCGTGCACCCAGGAGCCGGTGGCTAAAACCCTTATGCAGACTCCTAGGCACCCGTCAGCATATAGTGGCGATGCGTATTTTAATGTCTGACACATCCACCGAGATTGTTTGTGCTGTGTCAACATTTTTAAAATGCTCATGGTTGATTCGTGCAAGAAGGCTTTCTCTGTCAATTTAATCTGGTCTTAACTGTTTTTAACATTTTCTTGTTGTTTTAACTTTTTGTACGCAACTAGAATGTGATTGCTATTTACATTGTATTCTGTATTTTTTGTACAAGCTTTTATGGTATTTTTATATCGAAATAAAGCCTATGAATCAATCAATAATTCCCTATCAGGACATGCCACACACATCAGGGCATGTTCTACCTTTTGCATACAATGCAACCTGCCAATGGGGGTATCTTGGGCATACCTTAGGGGTGACTAACATGTAGAAAAGGGAAGGTTTTAGGGACTGGCAAGTGGGTGCACTTGCCAAGTCGACATGGCAGTCCGAGATTGCACACAGGCTCTGCAATGGCAGGCTTTAGCCATATTTTATAAGCTGCTTCTGTGGGTGGCACAACCAGTGCTGAAAGCCCACCAGCAGCATTTGATTTACAGGCCCTGTGCATACATGGTGCACTGTACTAGGGTCTGACAAGTAAATAAAATAGCCAATCAATTAGTCACTAATCCATTACAACAATTTACAATAGGGAGCACTTGCACTTTAGCACTGAAGAGCAGTGGCAACGTGCCCAACACATCTAGACCAGCAAAAACATAGCAAAAACACAGCAGGCAACAGCAGAAAATGGAAGGGAGACCCACGCCAATGGTGCCAGGTTTAACACCACCGCATTGGTTATGTCTGAGAATACCGTGACTGTGGGATCCTTGGAGGAGACTTGCGAGCCCCGAAGCTTTTTGGAGACCCCTGTCCAAACTCCAACTCAGATCCCTGTTTATTTATTTTATTTTCTTATAAAGCGCTAACAATCATCCAAGTTGGATATCACGGCGCTGTAATTGCTAAAGTGCGTGGACAGTTGGCATGGGTGGAGTTAGATTAATCTGAATAAGGGAAGAGGAAAGTTTTCAGATGTTTCCTAAATTCCAAGTGGCATTCTGTGAGTCGGAGGGCCACAGGCAGTTCATTCCACTTGGATGCAGCAATGTGGGAGAAGGCTCGCTCACCCATCCTGGCTCTCTTTACCCGAAGGGTTCTGGCACGTGCCGAGAATTGAGAGCGGAGGTTCCTGGTAGGAGCATAGAACTGAATCCTGTTTCTAAAAATAAGTGGGCCTGTATTGTGCAGCGCTCTGTGTGTTATACACATCATTTTAAAAGTTGCTCTTTGCTTCATTGGCAACCAATGGAGATCACGTAAACAGCTCTTGGCTGAGTCAAATTTTCTTTTCATGCAAATGGCCTTGGCTGCTGCCTTCTGCACCATTTGAAGCTTGGTGAAGAGATAATCTGCCATGCCTGCGAACAGGGAGTTTCCGTAGTCCAGCCTACTCATCAGGAGAGACTGGACCAGGATCTTTCTGCACTCTATGGGAATCCAGGGAAAGACTCTTCTAAGCATTTTTAATATTGCAAAGCCTTTGCAGCATATGGTAGCTACGTGGGCTTTCATGGATAGAGAGGTGTCAATTGTTATTCCAAGATTCCTTGCTGTTGGTGTCGGAGCTGGTGGAGTACCCAGGGCTTCTGGCCACCAGCTGTTGTTCCACAATTGAGTGTGACCTCCGAACAGCAGTATCTCTGATTTGTCTGCGTTTAATTTAAGGCAGTGCTTGTGCATCCAGTCAGCCAATTCAGAGAGACAGTTTAGTAGCCTATCTTTGGGGTTGTTCCTCTCATCCAAGATTACAGTTAGTTGAGTGTCGTCGGCATATGAACAGATTTCGACACCCCACTTTCTGCCTATTCCCGCCAGGGAAGACACAAATACATTGAACAATGTTGGGCTTAGCGAGGCCCCCTGTGGGACCCCGTATTTGATGTTCCGGCGTGGAGATGAAAACTTGCCCATGTCCACTGATTGCGTTCTATCCGATAGGAAGGACCGCACCAATCCCAGTGCTCTGTCCCTAATGCCCTTAGATGCTAAAGTTTCTAGGAGCAGATTATGTGGGACGGTGTTGAATGCCGCCGGTGCAATCAATACCTCACCTTTACCTAGCAAATTAGCAGCCTCTATAATCTAGACCTCTTCTAACCTGCCCCAAAGTAAACCTATTCTGAGTATTCCGTAAGATCCAATGCCAAAGTATGGCTGTAATTCCTTACCAATGAGGAAATGTAATCAGTGGAGAAAGTCTAGGACAATCAACTAGTAGAGATTCATTTGATGCCTCTCCCAATAAAGGAATGCCCACATAGAGAAATAATCCATCACAGTTAAAAACGTAATTTGAAGAGTTGATGAAGGGAAAAGTGGGAATGGATTACCAAGGATATTATGGGTAAAATGAGATGCTGTATTTATGTAACGAAGCAGCAAGAGTGGTGAGAGAGGTATATGCTAAGATGGAGAAAGTGGCAGATGATTGTGGCGATGATATAACGCAACAAAAGAAGCTACAAAGAAATTCAAGAATGGAAGCAACTGAAAAACAGCTGTTAGTGTTAGAGGTTAGAGTATTGAGAACACATGTAAAGGAATTAATTGAGAACATTAAAGAATGGAGTGATACAGAAACACTTTGTGAATTATGGATAAAGAAAGAGAAGGTTAAGATGAAACTAAAAGGGAAAGAGGGAGAAGAAACTGCTAGGAGAGGTTCGGGTAGGACCATAAGTACATGTTACATGATCTCATTCAGACTTTTACCATTTTACTTATACTTCTCCAAATTTAAGAGAGAATCCTTACAAATAGTATACCCAGATGGAGCAGATTGTGACCATATTGAGGGTTCTGTGCGGAGATTTGGATGTATTATTTGAAGTAGTGGTGCCAAAAAACATTGCTATTGATTGGCCACGCAAGAACCACAGCCGGTGCAAGGGACTAATGCCCCTTCACCTATAGTTGAGACCGAATATGAAACAATAATTAGGCATTTAAAGACTAAAGTCCCACAAAAGAAAATTAATAGGCCGATGATATTTCAAACTTCATTGGAACATAAGGAATCAGTGAATTCATAATTTGAAAGATTGAAAGGGTGATGCAGTTATATAGAGACCATAGTGGGATTGAATTATTCCAGTGCCAAATATATCAGAGGATTCTTACATCTTTTGTGTAGGGTTGTGACCAGAAATTAGTAATCAAATTACAGAAGGTGTTATTTATTGGCAGAGCAAATTAGCAGTTGAGATTTTGCAATATGCTAAGTACTGCAGTGAAATTCTGAAGGAAAAATAAAACGGATTGAAAGAAAGGTTCATGATCCCCCAGAGCCCATTAGCTCAGAAGTTTGGGACACAGGGATTAAAGTCACCTGTTCAGTTTCTCGAGTTGGATCCAGTTATCGAACACAAATTAAAGGTGTCTTCACAAGGTATGATGGAAATATACCTGACATATAAAGAGATAGGGGAAATGCGAACTAAACTAACATAAGTTCCTTGAAGAAACTTACCCTGAGTCACACATGCCACAATGTGGGACTTTGGAAGGAGTGTAGATACAATCCAGATCAATTTTGACATTTTCTCCCAAGGGGTAAATCTGATCAGTCAGGAAGAAAAAGCACCAGTCCCTAAACACCCTACAGCTGTTCAGAAAATTCTAGAGTTTGGCATGTTATCAAGCAGTTACACTTCAATGCAGATGCAGGGAAGTATTCCACACCAAGAGAAAAATAATAGAGTTCCCCAAAATCCCATGGCCATGCAAGGAGGCCCAGTTCCCATAATGTGTGAAACTGACATAAATCAGAACCACTGATGACCTTGACGCAGCACCAAAGCGAGAAAAGGTACAAGAGCTCTATAGGGCCAGATGTGTCTCCCCTCTAAGTTCGGAGACGCTAGGGCCTACCGGAGCTGTGGCATACCAATCCCAAGGGTACCGGACCCCCCAATGGCAAACACTGAGAAGAAAAGTCCAATCCAGACTGCTGAAGCACAAGAAGCAATGGCAATGCAAGGA
Source organism: Lissotriton helveticus (assembly GCF_964261635.1). Classification (NCBI taxonomy): domain Eukaryota; kingdom Metazoa; phylum Chordata; class Amphibia; order Caudata; family Salamandridae; genus Lissotriton; species Lissotriton helveticus. The sequence goes on from NC_136060.1 coordinate 199,721,239, forward strand.
GGACCAGTTCCCATACTGTGTAAAACTGACATAAATTAGGACCACTTACGATGTAGGAGGGGGTGAGGAGAATTGCATACTTGGCGCAGTCCTAGAAGTAGACCAGAGTGGACCATATGCTGAAGGAGATGTAAATGAATATGTTGTATGTTTCCTAACAGACAGTGGAGCTATCTGTTTGACAGTCAGACCTGTTGAGGGACTTGACCACAAAATACTGAAACACACACTCTGCTATTTGTTCCATGAAAAGGAAGTCAATATGAGGGCATATGGTATAAACAATTTTCACCATAAAGGCAGCTGACAAGTGTTTCATCCACAGGACTTTTTGAAGGCTAAAAACAATTGCAACTGACAAAGTAGTCAACTAATGTGCGTGCAAATCGTTATTCTTGAAAAGTGCTTCCAACAATAAGTAAGTTTGGCATTGTTGGCCAAACCGATGCCCTATATGCCGTGCCTCCCAAACACTGCACAGGATATATGTAAGTCACGTCTACAACAGGCATTTAGCCCTAACCAGGGCACACTCTATCCTATGTATTAATAAATTCACACAGGATACACTCATGGGGAGAGAGCCAGCACTCTCACCCTACCATCGAGGGACGCCGAGGCACCCAAGACTTCCTGATTGGCCCAGCTGTCCCTGGATCGCCTCTCTAATTTGCCTGCTCCAAACCGCTAGGATCTCAAGACACACGACGCCCAGCTGACCTGTTCACTCTGCACGCTGCCCTACCGGGCCAAGCACCGACCAATTAGCCCTTTTATTATGCTCCCCAGGCTCCTGCAACCTCCTGCCTCTGAGGGCATCCACAGGAATTACCTGTAAGTCCCACTGTGCAGTACTTTCTTCAAGTGTTTTTTCAAGTGGACCCCTTCATCCTAGGGCACCATCTTCTAAGATCTCAGCACCTCTGCTCCCGATCAGAGATGCTCCCGAACTTCTTCTGCTGGAACTTTGGACCTGGTCCAGAGATTGACCTAAAATAAGAAAATGTAATGTTTGAAAGTATTGCCTGAATTTATATGTTTCCTATGGTGGGTAATTACAAATAGAAGTGATATAGTTATCGATTTTGTGAAATCGTATCTCTAAAAATACTTACCTTAGAACTGTGTTTATGGTTTTAAAAATCATATAAAGATCAACATTATTTTTACAAATTGGTCTTGAATTTATTTATTTGAATGTGTGTCTCATTTATTGCCTCTTTGAGTACAACAAATACTTAACACTACCCTCTGATATGCCTAACTGCTCGCCCACGCTACCACAAAAAGAAAGTTAGTACTATCTACTTTTACCTCAACCTGCCTTCTAAAGATTTCTGGCACTCTCTACATAGTGTACTTCAATTCAGTATACTGTACTAAGACTCGGTTTTCTACAACCAGTGCATGTGATTGTAGGTCCCTATGTGCACTCTCCCATGCATATGTTTTCATTCCAGATATCAATTGCTCATGCACCATCCTAATGATGACCTCACATTGCCAGAGGTCGAAATGGCGTCAACAAAAGACCATATCACTTTTAATCTGTGTTGCATGTTTTCTTGCCTTTTTATTACCTATCACCACACCTCTCTTCACTTAAGTGTGAGAACTAGATCTTTCTTAAGCAAAAAAAATGCATAATAATGATAAAAGTATGCAATGCATCAATAAATCGCTTTACAGTATTGATTATTTGCTTTTTTCTTCCTTGCCTTGGACAATTGTTGCTGGTATATCTCTAAATACTTAAGACGTACTGTTCTTTTATAGTGATTGATGCCACAGCGAACCATTGGGTTTCTTCATGTAAATGAGGCTACCCTTGTTCTTAATACTGGGCAATGGATAACAAACTTCTCTTGATTGTATTGCCTTTGATAAGACTAATGCATGCTGATGTCAATGACCCAATAACAAAGTATGATGAATACATGAAAGTCTTCCAAGAGCTTAACAATTTACTTTGCCATGCAACCGCTGAACTGTACAAAGATGTTGTGCCCTTTTGTCATAAAAGAGATGGGTGCACATTGTCCGACCTGAAACAAGTCCATGGCGATACCATTCATCCCATTGGCTATTTTCCATCAACTCTTGATCGAGTGGATGCAGCTTTGCCTGGATGTCTTAAAGTTGTTGCAATGGTTAGACTTTTCATTCAGCAAACAAGGGATTGTGATGGGTTATCCTTTATTTGTCATGGTACCTCATTCGATTAAGTCTCATGACTCACTCGAGATTACAGCATATGACTAAAATGGGTAACCCACTATGAGAGAATTATTATGGAAGCTGAGCATGGTTCTATCCAGAGTGGTAACAGACTAGGGGCCAGATGTATGACCATTCGGTTTTGCGGGTTGCAAATTGCGATTTCTTTCGACTCACAATTTGCAACTCAAAAAAACAGAATGTACTAATGTGTCTTAGACACATTTCGCAATTCCCAATGGGGTCGCAAATGACCAGCCTCATCATTATTCATGAGGCAGGTCGCAATTTGCGACCAATTTGGAATGGGCAAGAACACAGGGATGGTGTCCTGCTGGGGACAGCAGACCACCATGTCTGTGTGTGCTTTTTAAAGAAAGATTTTTTTTTTCAAAACCAGCCCTTTTTCCTTAAAGGAAAACAGAATGTGTTTAAAATAGAAAAAGGAAATGTATTATTTTTGTTTTTTTAAGGGCAGGCAGCGGTCCATGGGACTATGGCCTCCTCTTAAAAATATTTTCACGGCCAAACACAAAGGGGAAGGGGTCCCCTTCCTGTTTGCAACTGGCTTCCCACCTACTTGAAGTAAGTGGTAACTGCGATTGTTTTGTGGCTGCATTTGCACTAGCAAAACAGTCGCACATACCAGTGCAATTCGCTAATAGGAAGGGATGCCCTTGGCATGCCCCTTCCCAATAGCAACTTTCAAACCCTATTTACGAGTCAGTACTAGGTTACCGACTCTCAAAATAGGGTTTGTACATACTACAACCCTTTTTAGCAGTCGCAAACGGCTTGATTTTCCATTTGTGACTGCTTAAACGGGTCTTACGTCTGTCACTAGATCTAGCTTCTCAGTTGCCTACTCCAGAGGGAGGGTATGAGAATTACTTTAATCATCGCTATGGGAATGTAACCGAGTTATGCACATAACGAAGACCAAATATACTGGATCTACCACTTATAAATCCTGACCAAACACACAGTAACACAATGAAAACACTACAAAAATATTCCACAAAAATAAAGAATACGTTTATGAGTAAAACAAGACCAAAATAGCAAAAATCCAGGAAGTAGAAACAAAGTTATGAATTTGGAAAGAATAAATCAGAAAGTAGTGCTGAGTCAAATAGCGCTTAGGAGTTTTTTACGGTCTCATGGGGCCAGGGTAAATCCAAAGTTCGGGCCGACCACGATGGAGGGTCCAAAAGAGTACCTTGGAAGGAGCAGGCATTGGCATTGAAGACTCAATGCGTAGGTCCTGATTGACATAGTCGTTGTCATCGAGACTCGCAGTCGGGTCCCACATCGGCTTCAAACCCCTTACAATGCAAGTGTTGCATCATCATCAAAACTAGTAGTCAGGTCCTGTGTCATTGTTGACCCTCACAGGGATGTCCTCAGATCGGCACTACGTCACCGTCGAAGGGCACTGCATCTGTTCCGATTGGCACAAAGTCATCACTGTGTCGATTTTGAAGCAAAACAGCTGCAGAACCCACTTCCAAGGCCAGGGACTGGATTGGCACCTCAGGCGGGGTAGGACTCACAGATGGCAGAATCCAGCAGCAGCAGACTTGTAGGAATTATTTGAGGGCCCTGGACTTTAGAAACAGGGGGAAAGACAGCATGCTCTTGGAATCACTCTGGGTTTAAGTGAGATGGCTCCAGTCCTTGTCCTCAGCAGGGCAGAGATCAGCAGGCAGCAGGGCAACTCAGATAAGTATAAAATAGTTCCTTCAGAGCAGTAGTCAGGCAAAGTGGCAATCCTTTTAGCACAGCAGTCTTAACTCCTGACAGAGTTCTTCACAGGTAGTGTACTGTCTTGGTAGGGTCAGACCCCTAGTTCCTATACCTAAATGAGCCTTTAAACTGGAGTGACTTCAAAGGAGGCCCTTGAAGTACAGAAGTCTCCTTTCATCCCAGCCCTGTCTGCCAGGCTATCTGCAGGAGGTAATCACCCCTTTGTGTGGGACATAGGACACTACATGGTCAGGTGTAAGTATCAGCTCCCCCCTCTCTTCCTACCCATTAGGAGCAATGAGAATGTAGATGAACATAGATGAGTTATCTGGCACACCCGCCCTTCCTTGTTTAGAGGGAATGCACAAAGTGCAGCAGTCCCCCACCCCAGATGCATATTGGAGACAGGCTGCAGGCACACAGAGCTGAGTGAAGAGCAGAGAAATATCCCTTTTCTAAAAGCGGCATTTCTAAAATAGTGATGTTATATCCATCTATACTAACACTGGGCAAAGCACTACGCTACGCTCACGTAGTTTGCGAAGTTTACGCTACTTTGCACTACACAAACTGCATGTAGAACAGTGCAAACTCGCGTAGCATAGTGCAGCGGTCATTTTTTGCTTGCTTGCGGTCCTCAACGTCAAGTTGGCGACCGCGAGCAAGCAAAATGACATCCCGACAAGACTTTTTCCTTGTTCCCGATCAGCAACATCAAGAACCAGCCTCAAGGCTCCGCGGGATGGCCAGGTAGCCGTGTTTTTGCCTCGGTTCCCGGTCCACGCAGCCCACCTGTGCTCTTAAGCACACTGGACATTTCCAAATAGAGCACATGGGACTCCGGAGCAAGTGGAGCGAGAACGGGTGTGTCGCGGCATGGAACGGTCACTCCGGTGGGCTTTCCGGAGGTCCAGGAGCACGTCAGACGAGCACTGCAAAATTGCAGCCATCTTTCAAATTGAGGTGAGGGGCCAATAATCAATGGACGACAACTCCGCTTGGTCTGAGCGGATCAGGGGAGCCCACCCCCTCCCTTACAAGCTCACAGCACTGGTGCCCACAGTGCGGCAAGTCGTATTGGCCTGAGTGTACTGTAACTGGTTTGTGGAGCACTGCGGTGGGATGTCACCCTCCTATCGACAGGTGAGCGGGGGGGGGACTTTAAATCGGCCCATGAGCATTCAAATGGTGGCTGGGTGCCTCTGCACTTTGAGATTCCCTGCAAATGGTTACTGGATGTCAGAATCCTTTCCTGACCCCAAGATAGCTGCCACAGATTTCCCTACCATCGGACTCTGACCGGACCTTGATCACTTCCCCCATCAGCCTATATGGTAGCCCCAGCTCCCAATCGGGCTTGTTTTCACGCCTCCCTCCCACCTCCTTCTTTTACCTCTATCCTCATAGCCTATGTATGTATTCAAAATAGTTTTTCCTGAACGTTGAGACGTGAGCAACATGGCTGATGCCCGGTGGAGTTGCTAGACAACTAATGAGGAGATTGTCCCTGGTTTCCCCCTCGGCCGTCACCTACCCAGCCGGACATTGGCACAGTTTACTGTACCTTACTATGTTATTGTAACTGATGTAATTTGTAACGCAATGTTCCTCTGTTATAGCGCTCCGATACCTCCGGGTCTAGCAAGTGCTATATAATTCTATTTGATGTACCTTGTAATGCAACGATCCCCTGGTTAAGCGCTCTGATACCTCCGGGTCTAGACAACGCTATGTAACTTTCACAAATCAAATAAACTAAAAACTGGTTTTCCTGAACGTTGAGACCTGAGAAACATGGCTGATGACCGGTGGAGTTGGTTAACAGCTAATGAGGAGATTGGCCCTGGTTTCCCCCTTGACCATCTCCTACCCAGCTGGACATTGGGCATAGTTCCTCCTCGTCTCCCCGCGATTACTCCATCCTCTCCTCCCTCCTATGAATTATTGAAACATTGTTTATGTGTACTGTACCTTACTATGCTCTTGTATCTGATGTAACTTTTTAACGCAACAATCCTAAATGTAAAGCGCTCTGATACCCTCTTGGGTCAAGTTCACGCCATTTAAAACTTTATAAATAAATAAATAAATAAATACATTTTGAGTTCAGGTATATTAAACTCGAAATTCTACCTAGTTCCCTGGGTCAGTTAGGATTATAAGATGTTATAATCAAACTGCCCCTTCTGGCCTATGGGATCAGGTAGCCTTGCAATAGTGAAAAACGAAATTGGCTATAATTCCCTATCAGGACATGCCACACACATCAGGGCATGTTCTACCTTTTGCATACAATGCAACCTGCCAATGGGGGTATCTTGGGCATACCTTAGGGGTGACTAACATGTAGAAAAGGGAAGGTTTTAGGGACTGGCAAGTGGGTGCACTTGCCAAGTCGACATGGCAGTCCCAGATTGCACACAGGCTCTGCAATGGCAGGCTTGAGCCATATTTTATAAGCTGCTTCTGTGGGTGGCACAACCAGTGCTGAAAGCCCACCAGCAGCATTTGATTTACAGGCCCTGTGCACACATGGTGCACTGTACTAGGGTCTGACAAGTAAATAAAATAGCCAATCAATTAGTCACTAATCTATTACAACAATTTACAATAGGGAGCACTTGCACTTTAGCACTGAACAGCAGTGGCAATGTGCCCAACACATCTAGACCAGCAAAAACATAGCAAAAATACAGCTGGAAACAGCAGAAAATGGAAGGGAGACCCACGCCAATAGGGACACTGCATTGGATTGCCCGTCACTAGGAGGAGCCGTTGCCTTTCTCTCTCCGGGACCTGTCTGCCTGCCTACCTACTGCTCGCCGGACCCGCTCCGCGGGTCCCGCTTCGCGGTTTGGAGGAGCTTTCCATTTTGTCACTGGGGTGGAGGCGCTGAGGTTAACAGAGGCGAGGGCAGGACTTGTTGCAGGGCTGCGAGCAGTGCAGCAGGGACTCCATCTCCCAGGAGTCCCTGCACGATCCAATCTACTGCACCTGCTCTCCCTGCTTGCCCCGCCCCTGACCACGCCAGAGTGAAAAGCCCAGTCCCTGCTACCTTCGTGGGACACTGCATTGGATTGCCCGTCACTAGGAGGAGCCGTTGCCTTTCTCTCTCCGGGACCTGCCTGCCTTCCTATCTACTGATCGCCGGACCCGCTCTGCGGGTCCCGCTTTGCGGTTTGGAGGAGCTTTCCATTTTGTCACTGGGGCGGAGGCGCTGAGGTCAACAGAGGTGAGGGCAGGACTTGTTGCAGGGCTGCGAGCAGTGCAGCAGGGACTCCATCTCCCAGGAGTCCCTGCACGATCCAATCTACTGCACCTGCTCTCCCTGCTTGCCCCGCCCCCTGACCACTTCCACATCCTTATAGCAGACTTAGCAATCCGCTGCGCGGGAGCGTCACGGGAGAAGCCCGGGACAAGGGCGGGCCCTCTGTGGCCGTCAGGGGCTGCAGGAGGCTGGGCTGGGCCTACCCTCTAACATCGGGCTCAGAATGTTTGGACATTGTCTCGTCTTGCTGCAGTGAGTTCTTAGCCTTTTGAGTTATACAAACCGTTAGTATTACAAGTAACTTATATTGACATAACTCCCTGTCCAGTGGTATTTTGCGAATCCAATTGATTTCACCATAGTTAGCTTGTTTAAACATGTCCACTCATTCACCAAATCCCTTACCTTCTATGGTAGGGGTTGCAATACTAGGTCCATTAGACAAATATTTTCTCAGGGCTACCCGTGAGATAGACAGAGAAATTGCCCTAACTGAGAGACGCGCTGAGCACCGGCTATCCGTTGAACTCCTTAAACACCCCCTAGAGAAGCGGCCGTCTCTGAGTTTTCCGGTGCCGGCCCTTTCTCCAGCACGGGCAATTGATTCTGTACTGAATGCTTGTCCACTCTTGGATAAATCACTGGTAGCTGCCTTGATGCCCAGTACTGATAGTGTGGAGTGTATGACGGATTCAGTCCCACCTATTGAGGATGAAGCCCTGGCTGCGAGGCCTACTAACGTCCCAGCCCCCACGCTTGCCCCTAATATTACTTTTAGTCACGGGGAACCCCCTCCTCCTCCAGTCTTATTACCACGGGCAGTAGCCAGAACGGTCCACACTAAAAGGAAAAGAATTGCTAGCCCTCGTAAAGGTCGTCATCCTAACCCCCATAGGAAAATTAGGAAACTTGGCACTAGGGTGGGAGTGATTCAAAAGGCCACTGGGGCGGGCGCAGATCGTCCACAGGGTGACATGGGGGGGTGTGTCCCTCGGCGTGTTACCAGCAAAACCATGCGCTGCTCTGACCACGATTTCTGAGAGCTCACACCCCACGAGATCCCCCTGATTGCTCAGATTGAGATGATGATGAAATCTCTATTGTCTCCCGTTGTAGAAAGAGTCAAAAGGTTGGCGGAGCGATTGGATAGCTTTGAACAAGCGACACTGGATAACTTCTTCTCCACCAAATCTCTAATCAAACTATATTCTAGGATTAGGGGTGAAGACTTAGAGGGGCGACCTTTGTTACCCCACAGGATTTATCTAATGCAAATGGAACAGTCGAAGGGGTGCCAGTGGCAGAGGCTCAAGCGCTACCTGCTGTCACCGCCAATGGGGTCGAACGGAACCTTGGGCTGGCCACAAAAAACCCTACTAAATACCCAGATCTTCCAAGGGCTACAAACACCGACCCTAAGAAGCCCGCACGTTCCGAGGCTACTGGCAAAAAGGGCTCTGCTAATTCAAGAAACTCTGGAACTGGTAAAGGTCCTGAGCTAGTCCAATCTAGAAGATCTAGTCCCATTCCTCCTCTCAATATTCAGCCCGATGCACCCCCCCCAAAGAGGCCTCCAGAATACCACCTATGATTTTGCCCCCTGCCTGTCACCCTTATGTTGCTGTTCTTACTAACGTACCAGCCTTGTTGGCTGGGCAGCCAGAATCCTACCAGATGTTAAAAAATAAAACTATGCACTGGTTAAGGATAAATATACCCCTGCCCAGGGAAATAGATGGGTTGATTTTGGGCGTTAGAAGGGTAGGGTGGGTGGGTCATGGGCATAAGCGCTTCGAGGGGGATTGTGTGGTGGTAAATTTTAAGGATGATAGGGTTGCCCAGATAATTTGCGATCAGAACCTAGGGATTGGCGGTGCCGGCATTGGAGTAGTAGATTTGTCCTATTTCTACCCGAGATCAGCAGGCAATTTTTATAGCACTAACTCGGTTGGAAGAGGGAGGTGTCACTTTAACCTCCCCGGGAATGATTCCTACCCTATGCCTTACCAGCCAGCTGCATGGATGGGGCCATATGGAAGGTTGCCAGGATACTGATACGAAACTTTCCCCGGGGTGGTTCCCCTGTCCCTGGGTTCGGGAATTTGGACGGAGCCTTACGTCTTGGAGACTACCAATACCAGTCTGATATCCCCTCCAGCCGTATGCAGTCCCCAAGTATGGGATGCCAATCAGGGTGATGGGATCAAGCAAGGAGTAAGTACACCTCGGATAACCCCTGAGGGGGAGTGGGTCCCCAACCTCGTACCTTACAGCGAGCCTGCTGTGGCGGATCCAGTTATAAGGATTCTCAGCTGGAACGTTGCGGGTATTTCAAGGAACTTGGCTGTACCTGAATGGAATACCTTTGTTGAAGGCTACTCGATTTGTATTTTCCAAGAAACTTGGAGTAGGGAGCCTTGCCACAAGGTAGGCTATTCGTCTTTTTTCCTACCAGCACTGTCACCTCCTTCCGGGAAGGGCCGCCCCTCAGGAGGCCTCCTCATATGGGTCGCCATTTCACTTGGTTGCCAAGTTACTCAGCAAGTGTCAAACTCATTTGACCTTCTGAGTATATCACTTAAGGGACTCAGGAGAGGGCTGACCCTAGATATCTACAACATCTATGCTAGGAGCATGAAGGGAGGTTCATGTTTGCCCATAGTGACAGAGTTGGAATCCATGCTTAGGCAGGGTACTAATAGTTCTCACGTCCTGGTCGCAGGGGACTTTAACTGTACGTTTGAGCCCCTTGGGTTGGAGGACACTTTGGGGACTGTTGATGAAGATACTAGGAGAGGAATACCTGCCCTAACTTTACCTCCCATTAGAAGGTGGTCCCAAGTGGCGGTCCAAATTTACTCCCTAAACATAGAATTTGGCCTTAGGGCGGTGAATGGAAGGACGACCTCGGATTTATCTGGAGCCCATACTTTCAACAGGGTGGACCACACGTCCAGGATAGACTACTCCTCCTTGAAGTAAAACTCTGGGGCTATCTACAGGACATGGAGGGACTCCCTTCGGTCGAGAGTGACCATAATCCCCTTTCTCTTGCCCTCCGTCCCCTGTGGACGGGGAACTTGGGGGTGCTTACGTCCCATTTGGCGTCTGCCCATCAGGAAGTACATCCTTTCAACTGTGGTAGGTGCCTAAAATGGAGTAAGCTCATTATGGATGAAAAGAAAGTGTCAGCTATTACGGCTCTCTTAGATACTGCACAGTCTCAACTGGACTTAATGATCCCCCAGCCCGAGGGAGTCTCAGTGCTATTTTGTGATACCACCAAGGCTCTGAGTGAGCTTTTCCATCTCCCAAGTAAGGCCTCTCGAGCTGTTAAGAGTGAGAATATGTTGAACTCACATGGCTGGTACACCAAAAAATGTAGGGAGAAGAAATATTCTCTGATTGGTGCTGTTAAAAGTAAATCCTTGGCTGCCGTAAGATTGGCAAGGAAAGAGTATTCGCAGGTCACCTCTGCAGCCAAGAGAGAATGGGAGGACAGGTTCTGGTCGGATCTCAGGAAAGCAAGCTCGATAGGGATGCTAGAAGCTTCTGGGACCTTATAAGATCTAGGGATAGGCCAGTTAGCACCTTGATGACGTGCAACATCCCTGCCCAGAGCTGGTTCAACCACTACTCGTCTCTCTACACTTCTATTCAGTCAATTACCCTCACCACACTCTCTCTGGCTGCCGGGCCAGGGGGTTCTGAGTATGTTCCCTTCACTGCTAGAGAGGTGGACGATGTAATTAAGACTTTGGTGCCCTTGAAAGCAGCTGGGCCTGATGGGATACCGGGTGACCTACTACGGGCAAATCCCAAGGTGTGGGGGAAGATTGTTTCATCACTGTTAAATGCCATTAGTAAAGGTGCGCCCGTACCCGAATCCTGGAAGGGGCAGAGGTTGTCCCGATATACAAAAAGGGATGTTGGGACAACCCAAGTCTGATTGATTCTTCCCAAAAAGTGGCAGGGAAGGTGATTCTGGGCAGGATACTCCAGTGGGTGGACGACAATCACATCCTGTCGGACCTCCAAGCCGGATTCCGTTCTGGCACCGGGACCATTGAACAGGCCTTCAGATTGGCTCTTCTACATTGGAAGGTGGTGGTGCTGGGCGGGGGCAGTCTATATTTGGCCTTTATAGACCTTAAGACTGCCTTCGACCTGGTTCCTAGGGAGGAGTAATGGGGGGTTCTGCTAGATCTGGGGTTGCCCGTCTATATTCTCTCTCTATTGGTAAAATTACATGCTGGCAATTTTGCGCAGGTTCGCTGGGGTACGAAGGGTGAAAAAACCAAGAGGATCCCTGTGGGAATGGGCGTCCGTCAGGGATGCGTGTTAGCCCCCACCCTGTTTTCCCTTTAGGTAAACGGTGTGGTAGAGCATTTGCTAAGAAATCCCTCGGACGCTCCATCCCTGGCGGGCAAACGGATCCCAAAACTGCTTTTTGCAGATGATACTCTTCTTATCTCAAAGTCCCCTATGGGGCTTCAGAGCCTGCTCAACAGTTTTCAGGAGTTTTGTCTGTTGAGGGGGTTGGTAATCAATACTGATCAAACTAAGTTCCTGGTTATGAATCCCCCAAAGAAACTCGGACGACCCCCGGCTTTGAATTCCGATCCATTGGAGAGGGTTTCCGAGTTTGATTACCTGGGTATTCGCCTTAATGATTCCCTTACCTGGAACCCGCATATTCAAAAAATGCTCCTGGGCCACAAAAGGGTGTGAGGTACTTTACTCAAGGAACAACGCTCCTCCACAAGTAAACCTATAGCCCCTGTAGTGGAAATATATAGAGCAAGAGAGATTAGTGCCGCCCTCTATGAGGCGGAGCTGTGGGGCACCTGCAACCTGGACGTACTAGCTAGATCGGAGAACAAATTCTTGAAAGATCTGATGGCTCTCCCATGGAGCACACCAACTGTACCAGTGCTATTGGATCTAGGTTGCAGATCTATTAAGGACCAAGCGCAACTCCGCCCTTTGCTCCTTTGGGCCCGGCTGTGGCGGGTGCCTGAATTAGCCTCTTACGCGGAAGCGCTATCAGAGGTTATGGCCATGGCAGGTTGGTCCAGGATCAATTGGCTGAGGGATGTTAAATGGCTATTAGCGGAGATAGGGTTAGCAGACGCATGGTCATCGAGATCTGCCCCACCCAAAGCTATGATCAAAAAGTTGTACTGGAACTGGGTCTCCTCCAAACTACATTTGGATTCACTACATTGTAACTCCACTGTAGCTTTTGTAAGGATTAAAGATGTGGTGGCCTATGAACCCTATTTAGATATAATTTCCACCCCTTTTGACCGTACCCTGTACTTTAAGTTTAGAGCGAGGACTCTCCCAGTAGGTGAAGTAGTTGCCCGCTGGAAACTGCCCTCTCAATCCTCCCCGTTCTGTGCGTCTTGTCCCACCCGAGTAGAGTCGGTAGCCCACATTCTTTTTGAATGTCTGGACTACCGTGCACCCAGGAGCCGGTGGCTAAAACCCTTATGCAGACTCCTAGGCACCCGTCAGCATATAGTGGCGATGCGTATTTTAATGTCTGACACATCCACCGAGATTGTTTGTGCTGTGTCAACATTTTTAAAATGCTCATGGTTGATTCGTGCAAGAAGGCTTTCTCTGTCAATTTAATCTGGTCTTAACTGTTTTTAACATTTTCTTGTTGTTTTAACTTTTTGTACGCAACTAGAATGTGATTGCTATTTACATTGTATTCTGTATTTTTTGTACAAGCTTTTATGGTATTTTTATATCGAAATAAAGCCTATGAATCAATCAATAATTCCCTATCAGGACATGCCACACACATCAGGGCATGTTCTACCTTTTGCATACAATGCAACCTGCCAATGGGGGTATCTTGGGCATACCTTAGGGGTGACTAACATGTAGAAAAGGGAAGGTTTTAGGGACTGGCAAGTGGGTGCACTTGCCAAGTCGACATGGCAGTCCGAGATTGCACACAGGCTCTGCAATGGCAGGCTTTAGCCATATTTTATAAGCTGCTTCTGTGGGTGGCACAACCAGTGCTGAAAGCCCACCAGCAGCATTTGATTTACAGGCCCTGTGCATACATGGTGCACTGTACTAGGGTCTGACAAGTAAATAAAATAGCCAATCAATTAGTCACTAATCCATTACAACAATGTACAATAGGGAGCACTTGCACTTTAGCACTGAAGAGCAGTGGCAACGTGCCCAACACATCTAGACCAGCAAAAACATAGCAAAAACACAGCAGGCAACAGCAGAAAATGGAAGGGAGACCCACGCCAATGGTGCCAGGTTTAACACCACCGCATTGGTTATGTCTGAGAATACCGTGACTGTGGGATCCTTGGAGGAGACTTGCGAGCCCCGAAGCTTTTTGGAGACCCCTGTCCAAACTCCAACTCAGATCCCTGTTTATTTATTTTATTTTCTTATAAAGCGCTAACAATCATCCAAGTTGGATATCACGGCGCTGTAATTGCTAAAGTGCGTGGACAGTTGGCATGGGTGGAGTTAGATTAATCTGAATAAGGGAAGAGGAAAGTTTTCAGATGTTTCCTAAATTCCAAGTGGCATTCTGTGAGTCGGAGGGCCACAGGCAGTTCATTCCACTTGGATGCAGCAATGTGGGAGAAGGCTCGCTCACCCATCCTGGCTCTCTTTACCCGAAGGGTTCTGGCACGTGCCGAGAATTGAGAGCGGAGGTTCCTGGTAGGAGCATAGAACTGAATCCTGTTTCTAAAAATAAGTGGGCCTGTATTGTGCAGCGCTCTGTGTGTTATACACATCATTTTAAAAGTTGCTCTTTGCTTCATTGGCAACCAATGGAGATCACGTAAACAGCTCTTGGCTGAGTCAAATTTTCTTTTCATGCAAATGGCCTTGGCTGCTGCCTTCTGCACCGTTTGAAGCTTGGTGAAGAGATAATCTGCCATGCCTGCGAACAGGGAGTTTCCGTAGTCCAGCCTACTCATCAGGAGAGACTGGACCAGGATCTTTCTGCACTCTATGGGAATCCAGGGAAAGACTCTTCTAAGCATTTTTAATATTGCAAAGCCTTTGCAGCATATGGTAGCTACGTGGGCTTTTATGGATAGAGAGGTGTCAATTGTTATTCCAAGATTCCTTGCTGTTGGTGTCGGAGCTGGTGGAGTACCCAGGGCTTCTGGCCACCAGCTGTTGTTCCACAATTGAGTGTGACCTCCGAACAGCAGTATCTCTGATTTGTCTGCGTTTAATTTAAGGCAGTGCTTGTGCATCCAGTCAGCCAATTCAGAGAGACAGTTTAGTAGCCTATCTTTGGGGTTGTTCCTCTCATCCAAGATTACAGTTAGTTGAGTGTCGTCGGCATAAGAACAGATTTCGACACCCCACTTTCTGCCTATTCCCGCCAGGGAAGACACAAATACGTTGAACAATGTTGGGCTTAGCGAGGCCCCCTGTGGGACCCCGTATTTGATGTTCCGGCGTGGAGATGAAAACTTGCCCATGTCCACTGATTGCGTTCTATCCGATAGGAAGGACCGCAGCCATCCCAGTGCTCTGTCCCTAATGCCCTTAGATGCTAAAGTTTCTAGGAGCAGATTATGTGGGACGGTGTTGAATGCCGCCGGTGCAATCAATACCTCACCTTTACCTAGCAAATTAGCAGCCTCTATAATCTAGACCTCTTCTAACCTGCCCCAAAGTAAACCTATTCTGAGTATTCCGTAAGATCCAATGCCAAAGTATGGCTGTAATTCCTTACCAATGAGGAAATGTAACCAGTGGAGAAAGTCTAGGACAATCAACTAGTAGAGATTCATTTGATGCCTCTCCCAATAAAGGAATGCCCACACAGAGAAATAATCCATCACAGTTAAAAACTTAATTTGAAGAGTTGATGAAGGGAAAAGTGGGAATGGATTACCAAGGATATTATGGGTAAAATGAGATGCTGTATTCATGTAACGAAGCAGCAAGAGTGGTGAGAGAGGTATATGCTAAGATGGAGAAAGTGGCAGATGATTGTGGCGTTGATATAACGCAACAAAAGAAGCTACAAAGAAATTCAAGAATGGAAGCAACTGAAAAACAGCTGTTAGTGTTAGAGGTTAGAGTATTGAGAACACATGTAAAGGAATTAATTGAGAACATTAAAGAATGGAGTGATACAGAGACACTTTGTGAATTATGGATAAAGAAAGAGAAGGTTAAGATGAAACTAAAAGGGAAAGAGGGAGAAGAAACTGCTAGGAGAGGTTCGGGTAGGACCATAAGTACATGTTACATGATCTCATTCAGACTTTTACCATTTTACTTATACTTCTCCAAATTTAAGAGAGAATCCTTACAAATAGTATACCCAGATGGAGCAGATTGTGACCATATTGAGGGTTCTGTGCGGAGATTTGGATGTATTATTTGAAGTAGTGGTGCCAAAAAACATTGCTATTGATTGGCCACGCAAGAACCACAGCCGGTGCAAGGGACTAATGCCCCTTCACCTATAGTTGAGACCGAATATGAAACAATAATTAGGCATTTAAAGACTAAAGTCCCACAAAAGAAAATTAATAGGCCGATGATATTTCAAACTTCATTGGAACATAAGGAATCAGTGAATTCATAATTTGAAAGATTGAAAGGGTGATGCAGTTATATAGAGACCATAGTGGGATTGAATTATTCCAGTGCCAAATATATCAGAGGATTCTTACATCTTTTGTGTAGGGTTGTGACCAGAAATTAGTAATCAAATTACAGAAGGTGTTATTTATTGGCAGAGCAAATTAGCAGTTGAGATTTTGCAATATGCTAAGTACTGCAGTGAAATTCTGAAGGAAAAATAAAACGGATTGAAAGAAAGGTTCATGATCCCCCAGAGCCCATTAGCTCAGAAGTTTGGGACACAGGGATTAAAGTCTCCTGTTCAGTTTCTCGAGTTGGATCCAGTTATCGAACACAAATTAAAGGTGTCTTCACAAGGTATGATGGAAATATACCTGACATATAAAGAGATAGGGGAAATGCGAACTAAACTAACATAAGTTCCTTGAAGAAACTTACCCTGAGTCACACATGCCACAATGTGGGACTTTGGAAGGAGTGTAGATACAATCCAGATCAATTTTGACATTTTCTCCCAAGGGGTAAATCTGATCAGTCAGGAAGAAAAAGCACCAGTCCCTAAACACCCTACAGCTGTTCAGAAAATTCTAGAGTTTGGCATGTTATCAAGCAGTTACACTTCAATGCAGATGCAGGGAAGTATTCCACACCAAGAGAAAAATAATAGAGTTCCCCAAAATCCCATGGCCATGCAAGGAGGCCCAGTTCCCATAATGTGTGAAACTGACATAAATCAGAACCACTGATGACCTTGACGCAGCACCAAAGCGAGAAAAGGTACAATAGCTCTATAGGGCCAGATGTGTCTCCCCTCTAAGTTCGGAGACGCTAGGGCCTACCGGAGCTGTGGCATACCAATCCCAAGGGTACCGGACCCCCCAATGGCAAACACTGAGAAGAAAAGTCCAATCCAGACTGCTGAAGCACAAGAAGCAATGGCAATGCAAGGAGGCCCAGTTCCCATACTGTGTAAAACTGACATAAATTAGGACCACTTACGATGTAGGAGGGGGTGAGGAGAATTGCATACTTGGCGCAGTCCTAGAAGTAGACCAGAGTGGACCATATGCTGAAGGAGATGTAAATGAATATGTTGTATGTTTCCTAACAGACAGTGGAGCTATCTGTTTGACAGTCAGACCTGTTGAGGGACTTGACCACAAAATACTGAAACACACACTCTGCTATTTGTTCCATGAAAAGGAAGTCAATATGAGGGCATATGGTATAAACAATTTTCACCATAAAGGCAGCTGACAAGTGTTTCATCCACAGGACTTTTTGAAGGCTAAAAACAATTGCAACTGACAAAGTAGTCAACTAATGTGCGTGCAAATCGTTATTCTTGAAAAGTGCTTCCAACAATAAGTAAGTTTGGCATTGTTGGCCAAACCGATGCCCTATATGCCGTGCCTCCCAAACACTGCACAGGATATATGTAAGTCACGTCTACAACAGGCATTTAGCCCTAACCAGGGCACACTCTATCCTATGTATTAATAAATTCACACAGGATACACTCATGGGGAGAGAGCCAGCACTCTCACCCTACCATCGAGGGACGCCGAGACACCCAAGACTTCCTGATTGGCCCAGCTGTCCCTGGATCGCCTCTCTAATTTGCCTGCTCCAAACCGCTAGGATCTCAAGACACACGACGCCCAGCTGACCTGTTCACTCTGCACGCTGCCCTACCGGGCCAAGCACCGACCAATTAGCCCTTTTATTATGCTCCCCAGGCTCCTGCAACCTCCTGCCTCTGAGGGCATCCACAGGAATTACCTGTAAGTCCCACTGTGCAGTACTTTCTTCAAGTGTTTTTTCAAGTGGACCCCTTCATCCTAGGGCACCATCTTCTAAGATCTCAGCACCTCTGCTCCCGATCAGAGATGCTCCCGAACTTCTTCTGCTGGAACTTTGGACCTGGTCCAGAGATTGACCTAAAATAAGAAAATTTAATGTTTGAAAGTATTGCCTGAATTTATATGTTTCCTATGGTGGGTAATTACAAATAGAAGTGATATAGTTATCGATTTTGTGAAATCGTATCTCTAAAAATACTTACCTTCGAACTGTGTTTATGGTTTTAAAAATCATATAAAGATCAACATTATTTTTACAAATTGGTCTTGAATTTATTTATTTGAATGTGTGTCTCATTTATTGCCTCTGTGAGTACAACAAATACTTAACACTACCCTCTGATATGCCTAACTGCTCGCCCACGCTACCACAAAAAGAAAGTTAGTACTATCTACTTTTACCTCAACCTGCCTTCTAAAGATTTCTGGCACTCTCTACATAGTGTACTTCAATTCAGTATACTGTACTAAGACTCGGTTTTCTACAACCAGTGCATGTGATTGTAGGTCCCTATGTGCACTCTCCCATGCATATGTTTTCATTCCAGATATCAATTGCTCATGCCCCATCCTAATGATGACCTCACATTGCCAGAGATCGAAATGGCGTCAACAAAAGACCATATCACTTTTAATCTGTGTTGCATGTTTTCTTGCCTTTTTATTACCTATCACCACACCTCTCTTCACTTAAGTGTGAGAACTAGATCTTTCTTAAGCAAAAAAAATGCATAATAATGATAAAAGTATGCAATGCATCAATAAATCGCTTTACAGTATTGATTATTTGCTTTTTTCTTCCTTGCCTTGGACAATTGTTGCTGGTATATCTCTAAATACTTAAGACGTACTGTTCTTTTATAGTGATTGATGCCACAGCGAACCATTGGGTTTCTTCATGTAAATGAGGCTACCCTTGTTCTTAATACTGGGCAATGGATAACAAACTTCTCTTGATTGTATTGCCTTTGATAAGACTAATGCATGCTGATGTCAATGACCCAATAACAAAGTATGATGAATACATGAAAGTCTTCCAAGAGCGTAACAATTTACTTTGCCATGCACCCGCTGAACTGTACAAAGATGTTGTGCCCTTTTGTCATAAAAGAGATGGGTGCACATTGTCCGACCTGAAACAAGTCCATGGCGATACCATTCATCCCATTGGCTATTTTCCATCAACTCTTGATCGAGTGGATGCAGCTTTGCCTGGATGTCTTAAAGTTGTTGCAATGGTTAGACTTTTCATTCAGCAAACAAGGGATTGTGATGGGTTATCCTTTATTTGTCATGGTACCTCATTCGATTAAGTCTCATGACTCACTCGAGATTACAGCATATGACTAAAATGGGTAACCCACTATGAGAGAATTATTATGGAAGCTGAGCATGGTTCTATCCAGAGTGGTAACAGACTAGGGGCCAGATGTATGACCATTCGGTTTTGCGGGTTGCAAATTGCGATTTCTTTCGACTCACAATTTGCAACTCAAAAAAACAGAATGTACTAATGTGTCTTAGACACATTTCGCAATTCCCAATGGGGTCGCAAATGACCAGCCTCATCATTATTCATGAGGCAGGTCGCAATTTGCGACCAATTTGGAATGAGCAAGAACACAGGGATGGTGTCCTGCTGGGGACAGCAGACCACCATGTCTGTGTGTGCTTTTTAATGAAAGATTTTTTTTTTCAAAACCAGCCCTTTTTCCTTAAAGGAAAACAGAATGTGTTTAAAATAGAAAAAGGAAATGTATTCTTTTTGTTTTTTTAAGGGCAGGCAGCGGTCCATGGGACTATGGCCTCCTCTTAAAAATATTTTCACGGCCAAACACAAAGGGGAAGGGGTCCCCTTCCTGTTTGCAACTGGCTTCCCACCTACTTGAAGTAAGTGGTAACTGCGATTGTTTTGTGGCTGCATTTGCACTAGCAAAACAGTCGCACATACCAGTGCAACTCGCTAATAGGAAGGAATGCCCTTGGCATGCCCCTTCCCAATAGCAACTTTCAAACCCTATTTACGAGTCAGTACTAGGTTACCGACTCTCAAAATAGGGTTTGTACATACTACAACCCTTTTTAGCAGTCGCAAACGGCTTGATTTTCCATTTGTGACTGCTTAAACGGGTCTTACGTCTGTCACTAGATCTAGCTTCTCAGTTGCCTACTCCAGAGGGAGAGTATGAGAATTACTTTAATCATCGCTATGGGAATGTAACCGAGTTATGCACATAACGAAGACCAAATATACTGGATCTACCACTTATAAATCCTGACCAAACACACAGTAACACAATGAAAACACTACAAAAATATTCCACAAAAATAAAGAATACGTTTATGAGTAAAACAAGACCAAAATAGCAAAAATCCAGGAAGTAGAAACAAAGTTATGAATTTGGAAAGAATAAATCAGAAAGTAGTGCTGAGTCAAATAGCGCTTAGTAGTTTTTTACGGTCTCATTGGGCCAGGGTAAATCCAAAGTTCGGGCCGACCACGATGGAGGGTCCAAAAGAGTACCTTGGAAGGAGCAGGCATTGGCATTGAAGACTCAATGCGTAGGTCCTGATTGACATAGTCGTTGTCATCGAGACTCGCAGTCGGGTCCCACATCGGCTTCAAACCCCTTACAATGCAAGTGTTGCATCATCGTCAAAACTAGTAGTCAGGTCCTGTGTCATTGTTGACCCTCACAGGGATGTCCTCAGATCGGCACTACGTCACCGTCGAAGGGCACTGCATCTGTTCCGATTGGCACAAAGTCATCACTGTGTCGATTTTGAAGCAAAACAGCTGCAGAACCCACTTCCAAGGCCAGGGACTGGATTGGCACCTCAGGCGTGGTAGGACTCACAGATGGCAGAATCCAGCAGCAGCAGACTTGTAGGAATTATTTGAGGGCCCTGGACTTTAGAAACAGGGGGAAAGCCAGCATGCTCTTGGAATCACTCTGGGTTTAAGTGAGATGGCTCCAGTCCTTGTCCTCAGCAGGGCAGAGATCAGCAGGCAGCAGGGCAACTCAGATAAGTATAAAATAGTTCCTTCAGAGCAGTAGTCAGGCAAAGTGGCAATCCTTTTAGCACAGCAGTCTTAACTCCTGACAGAGTTCTTCACAGGTAGTGTACTGTCTTGGTAGGGTCAGACCCCTAGTTCCTATACCTAAATGAGCCTTTAAACTGGAGTGACTTCAAAGGAGGCCCTTGAAGTACAGAAGTCTCCTTTCATCCCAGCCCTGTCTGCCAGGCTATCTGCAGGAGGTAATCAGCCCTTTGTGTGGGACATAGGACACTACATGGTCAGGTGTAAGTGTCAGCTCCCCCCTCTCTTCCTGCCCATTAGGAGCAATGAGAATGTAGATGAACGTAGATGAGTTACCTGGCACACCCGCCCTTCCTTGTTTAGAGGGAATGCACAAAGTGCAGCAGTCACCCACCCCAGATGCATATTGGAGACAGGCTGCAGGCACACAGAGCTGAGTGAAGAGTAGAGAAATATCCCTTTTCTAAAAGCGGCATTTCTAAAATAGTGATGTTATATCCATCTATACTAACACTGGGCAAAGCACTACGCTACGCTCACGTAGTTTGCGAAGTTTACGCTACTTTGCACTACACAAACTGCATGTAGATCAGTGCAAACTCGCGTAGCGTAGTGCAGCGGTCATTTTTTGCTTGCTTGCGGTCCTCAACGTCAAGTTGGCGACCGCGAGCAAGCAAAATGACATCCCGACAAGACTTTTTCCTTGTTCCCGATCAGCAACATCAAGATCCCGAACGCGAGCGTGGAAAAAAAACCTCCCGGCAAGATTCTCAACGCGGGGAGGTCAGGTTTCTCATTGTGAGTGGTCGCTTATGCTCGCGACCGCTCGTGATGAGAAACTACCAGTCCGCGTTGAGAAAACTGCAGCTCGACTAAAAACCTTCTCAAGCGGCAGAAAACTACAGCTCGCACTGTGCAAGATGCCGTTTTCAATGATTGCACAGTGCCGGATGCTTGTCCGCACTGTGCAATCATTGAAAATGGCATCTTGCACAGTGCGAACAGGGTAGTACGCAGTTCACGTAGTGCTACGTGTAGCTCGCGTAATGCGAAGTGCACTTCGGGTAGCTACGCGTAGCGCTACTTCGCGAACTACGCCCAGCCCTAATCTTTACCAATAAAGAAGAGTTTTCATTACTATTCCCAAGATAGGAACATGCTGTATCTACTCCTTTCTAATCAGAAATTTCAGCTTAAAATAGTTTTAAGGAATTACTCATTACTAGCCTATGAGAGGAGTAGTTCTCACAGTAGTGAAAAATTAATATAGCTGTTTGTCACTACCAGGACATATAGAACTTAATAGAACTTAATGTCCTACCTTTTAGTTACACAGCACCCTGCCCTGAGGGCTAACTACCTACCTTAGGAGTGACTTATGTACAACAAAAGGGGAGTTTAACCACTTGGATGCTAAGGTGTTTTATGGCTTTGAATGTAATTTCCATTGAAGTCAATGGAAACTCCATGACGAGCTGGGCTCGTCATGAGCGTCGAAGGGGTTAAGGATTGGCAAGTGGTTTTAAATGCTAAATTGCAGTGGCAGTAAACTGCACACACAGGCCTTGCAATGGCAGGCCTGCGACAGGTTTGAAAGGCTACTTGTTTGGGTGGCACAACTTCAAAACTCCTCCAACTACACTAAATAGCCATTGCCATATCTTTACAAAAACGGTGCACAGACATAATATCGACTCCACAATATCGAATGGACAAAATATCGAGTTTTAAATATCGTTTGGAGAAAATATCGACAGGACAGAATATCGACAGCCAAAATATCGTTTTTAAGGTAAGTGAAGTAATATCGACTGTAAATAATATCGAAAGTAAAAAATATCTTTTTTATATAATATGTAATTATTTATAGTGTTTTTATGTTATAATATGTGTGAAAAGTGTCATTTTATGTTATAATTATTTTTAATTAATGATTTTTTTTAAATTATTGTGTCATTTTATTCTGTAGCGGGTTGTGGGTTTATAGGGGAATAGGGTGGGAAGTAATTTAATTATAATTAATTAAATATGTAAATGTATTAATTGGTAGTAATAATTAATTAATTGGTAATTAAATATTATATGTTAATTATTTAAAATGTAATTGGTAATTAATTTAATTTAATTGATTAATTGCTAATTATGTAAATTAAAATAATGTATTTCCTGTAGTGGGTTGTGGGTTTATAGGGGAATAGGGTGGGAAGTAATTTAATTATTATTTATTAAATATGTAAATGTATTAATTGGTTGTAATATTTAATTAATTGGTAATTAAATAATATGTGTTAATTAATTAAAATGTAATTGGTAATTAATTTAATTTAATTGATTAATTGCTAATTATGTTAAATTAAAGGGGTATTTTTAGGGTTCAGGGTCAGTTTTTAGTTTTTGGGTAAAGGGGTACTTTTAGGGTTCAGGGTCAGTTTTTAGTTTTTGGGTAAAGGGGTATTTTTAGGGTTCAGGGTCAGTTTTTAGTTTTTGGGTAAAGGGGTATTTTTAGGGTTCAGGGTCAGTTTTTAGTTTTTGGGTAAAGGGGTATTTTAAGGGTTCAGGGTCAGTTTTTAGTTTTTGGGTAAAGGGGTATTTTTAGGGTTCAGGGTCAGTTTTTAGTTTTTGGGTAAAGGGGTATTTTAAGGGTTCAGGGTCAGTTTTTAGTTTTTGGGTAAAGGGGTATTTTTAGGGTTCAGGGTCAGTTTTTAGTTTTTGGGTAAAGGGGTATTTTTAGGGTTCAGGGTCAGTTTTTAGTTTTTGGGTAAAGGGGTATTTTAAGGGTTCAGGGTCAGTTTTTAGTTTTTGGGTAAAGGGGTATTTTTAGGGTTCAGGGTCAGTTTTTAGTTTTTTGGTAAAGGGGTATTTTTAGGGTTCAGGGTCAGTTTTGGGTTTTTGGGTAAAGGGTTTTTTTAGGGTTCAGGGTCAGTTTTGGGTTTTTGGGTAAAGGTTTTTTTTAGGGTTCAGGGTCAGTTTTGGGGTACAGGGGTACAGGGGTACAGTGTAAAAATAAAGTAAAATTAAATTTACATTAATTTAATTTTATGAAATTAAATTAAATTATATTTAAATAATTTTAAATAATTTAAATTAAAAAAAATTATTATATACTTACCAATACTTACGTTGTAATGGTAGTGCGTTGTAAAAGTTGCGTTGTAACGTCATATATCCACTGTTGCACTCTTTGCAGTGGGAATAGTAATTTTTACTCTTTTGTATTTGTACGTTAATAATATTGGCTATTATTTAATTAAATTTTGTTACTATATATATATATGTTTTAAGAAATATGATTAAAAAAATATTATTTTTTTACTTTCATTAATTATTTAATTATTAAAAGTTATTTTAAGTATTGTTAATTATATTTTAGTAATTAATTTTTTATATTAATGTAATTAAACATTGTTTTTATTAAAGTCGATATTTTTTACAACTATATTTTTGTTAACGATATTTTGTACTCGATATTTTTGTACTTACCTGTTTGTACATTCAAACTCGATATTTTGGTTGTAGATATTTTCTCGTCGATATTTTGGGTAGTCGATATTTTGGTAGTCGATATTATTTCAGTGATCCTACAAAAACACAACAGTACATGTCCTACCTTTTATTTACACTGCTCCCTACCCTTAGGGCTACATAGGATTTACTTTAGGGGTGACGCATGTGCAATGAGTTTAAGGCATGGCAATAGGTATGAAATGCCAGATTGATCTGAAATTGAATCC
The DNA here is from genome assembly GCF_964261635.1 of Lissotriton helveticus. Classification (NCBI taxonomy): domain Eukaryota; kingdom Metazoa; phylum Chordata; class Amphibia; order Caudata; family Salamandridae; genus Lissotriton; species Lissotriton helveticus. Next base: position 199,745,716 of record NC_136060.1, read on the forward strand.
AAATTATTCCCAGGCACCTGTCTCTTCTAGTTCAGTTAATTCATGCATTATATTTGTAGTGTTAATAACATAGCCATGAAGTTGATTTTCTATGCAAGGAATGTAAGCACAGCACTCTCCAGTATTATTGAATTTTCAAACTTTGACTTCCTTTGTGAGGAGAAAATCCAGTGCAAGACAGCTTTTCATAATCAATGCCTGCATTGCAAGCATTTATTTATTAATCACAGTTAAAGCACCTGTGATGTTAGTAGCAAACCTGTCAACCGAAGTAGACTTTAAAAAAAAATCTTTATATCAATCAGTGCTACTCCCACAGATGGTAACATTGATCCAAAAAATCAATATGGATCTGCTTAAAGCTTTGTCTACATTATCTTTTATAATTCTTGTTGTAATACTTTATTCAATATTTTCATATCATAAAAGTACGAACATTACCTCACATAAAAACCATTATACAAAGTATTACATACATTTCGTTGATAAAAAGGATAAAAAAAATCTATATACAGTTAAAAGAGCTAATTACAGGGGGTAAAAGTGCATTCTCAGTATGCACATATTGTTGAATGTGGAAATAAATGTTTAATTTTTGTTAACAGTTACCAGCCTTGAGCGTATGAACCAAGCACAAGCAACATACTTAGCTACCCCGTAAACAATATACAGAGATGTTGTATCAGTTAAAAGAATACGCAAAGCAATCCTAAAATCTTTCTAAAGAAGAGTCTTTTTGTCCAGCTTCAGAATCTGTCTCTCTGATAGGTTGTTGTGGCAGATGAGTTTCAGCTTTCCAAAAAAGTTCACTACAATGCGTATTCTCAGACCAGTTTCTGGATTTGCAGAAATTGCTGGTTTGCAACCTCCACATCAGTCTCTGATTTAGCAAGTTGTTCATGCAATGGTGATGGTGGGTCTCCTGTATGGGCTTCTTTTTCCTCTTCTAAGTTTCAGACACCTCAAATAGCAGAAGACTAGGAGAATTAACAGATGTTAACTCAACTTCTTCCCCGTCATACCTTGCCCGCTTGGTATTGGAGGTGTGTATCGAGTTCGGAGGACCAGCACACTTGACAGGAGTATTCGTAACCAGAGCACCTGGTAGGGTCCATGCCACTTCTATTCTACTCACAACGTATTTCTCAATGTGGATCCAACTGCCAGTGTTCAAATCACGTCCTTGAGAGTCTCATGCTGCAGAAGTAGCAAGGTCAACCCAATGAGAGATAGAATGCACCATGTCAGACAATCCTTTGCAGTATTGAGAACAATGTCACCCGGGATATTCAATTGGACCACTGCTGGTGCAGAAGGTACATTGCATTGCTCTCCCCATCGATATTTCATGTGCAGACAATCCAGTTCATTTGCATGGTATATTTTGGGTACTCATGAGCACTACAGAAGAACGTCAGGCCATTTAAATGATGAATCAGCACACACCTTTGCTAAATTAGCTTTAATCATCCAATCCAGTTTTTCCACTACTCCGAATAGCTACAGGGAAATCTATGGTCAATCCCTAAAGCTGTACATATTAACTGTATAATCTCACTTTTAAATTGCTTACCTTAATCAGATTCAAGATGAGCTGGCATGTCAAATTACAGTATTAACTCCCACAACAATAGTTTGGCAACTCTTAGACTGTCACATCTTTGGATCTGATGCACCTCAACCCATCGTGAGAATAAACAGACAATCACAAGCATATACCTTAGCTGATTACATTGAGACATCTCAAGAAAATCTATTTGGAGGCAATTAAATGGACCGTCAGATTTTCCAATGTGACCTATTTTTACTGCTACCCTCTTGCCCTCATTTTGCTTTTGACAGATCATCCACCTTGTTAGACTTTTCATCCTTAGGATGGGATTTCCCCAAACTCTTTGCCGGCTTACATCCTCTTTTTACTGAATCTTTTTATTGGCCTTAGGACTCTAGGCCCTTTATCTCTGCTAACCGGTGGATGTGGCCAACGGCAAGAGCAGTCGACCTTGAATTTTGGGAACCGGGTTAGCTTCTTGACAGGGACACTCGACATCCTGTGATTCTGGGTAAATCAGTTAATCTCCCCCTGCCTACCATAAAGGAACATGTCTGTCTGTAACACAACTGGTGCTCATGTAAAGCACTCAGATACCTTTGGGTCGAGTTTGTGCTATTTAAAACAACAACAAAAAAAGAGTGCATGTGCTTCTCATCTAAACATGGTGACATTGATGTATACATGATTGCCATATTTTGTTTATTTGTAAGTCCTTTGTAAAGTGGTGTGCCATCTACCCAGGGCCTGTAATCTAAATACCTGCAGCACTGGTTGTGCACTCACACAAGTAGCCTTTCAAACCTGCCTCATGTCTGCTATTGCAAGCCCAGTATGTGCAGTTTACTGCCACTTCAATTTGGCATTTAAACCACTTGCCAAGCCTTAAACTCCCCATTTATTACACATAGGCCACTCCTAAAGTAGGCCCAAGGTAGCCCTCTGGGCAGGTTGCTGTGTACCTAAAAGGTAGGACATTTTCTGTGGTGTAGGTGGAGGAGTTCTGAAGGTGCTATTAACACCAATTTTGGTCATATTAATTGGCACAGGTAGATCCTACCAGTCACCGGTCACAGCAACAGGGCTGAGCACAATTGGACAATGATCAACCTTGGTAGAGAAGTTGGTGAAGGAAGAATTGGCGATCTGAGAAGGAGAAAACAGCAGTCTCCCTTGTTTCTTCTTGGGTCTGTCTAAGTAAGGTTGTTGCTCTACTTGTGCTGTGTCCTAGATAATAACAAGCAGGTAAATACATCAGATCAAAAGCATATTGAGCCAACAATAACTGCACAATAACTGACTGGCCTAAGTTATTACCCTATTAAGCATTCAACATGATCTACGAATATGAACGCATGTGTTTAGAGGAAGTGAGCACAGACTCAGCAGCTGTTGCCTCATAACTTGTCCAATGACCAACTGTTGTTAAGAAATTTCTTAGTGGTAGTGCCCAAAATGAACTTACTTCAATGATCAATATATATGTCCAAAATGTCTGTGTAGAACAAGCAGTACTTTCATGTTAGCTATGCTATTCACATCTAGGTTTTTTAACGCTCTCTAGCTCTGCCATGACTTGATAATAATACCCGATTGTCAAGTACAATTTTGAATTCTTAATTCACTATTCTTCATATATTTGTTTTATTTGGAGCTATGGGAAATGCTGAGGAAGGAGCTTAAGCCAGAGTCACAGGAATAAAAGTAAGTACTTTTCTTGTTCTTTGGGATTCCTGTATGGGTAGCTGGAGTGGGAGTGCGGTATTCATCTAGATTTGTCTAACCTACTGCCTGTAGCTCATAGAATGTTATTAGTTGTTGGAACCATGGAACTTAGGATTTCATGGTATTATTGGAGCGTTATGTAATTCATGGAATGTAAGGTACAGGTTCAAATGTGAGGAGAGGGTTGGAGCAGGGCAGAGGCAAGCAAGGTGGCTGGCGTGATTCCCTATCTCTTAAAACAAGTTGGATTTAGCGTCAACCTTTCAAGTAACATCATTTCAGGGAGCTTCAACTCGCTCTAGGAAGAAGAAAAGCCAGTCACATAACAATACCATGGGTGAAGTTAAAATAGAACAGCACCCAAGATGGTTAAATAATCCCAAAATCTCATTAATATTTCATTAGGCTTCGCCTGGGACCTGCGAGAACAGTTACCCAATGGGGAATGTTGACTTTGAGGGAGAACTTATAAGGTCTTGGCAGGTCCATGCTGCTGTCAGTGGCAAAAAAACATAAGATGGGAAAAGAGTGGGAACCTTGTATAGTGAGCATGGAAGAAGAGACTGGAAGCTGGGATGCTGGGATTCCTGAGAGGAACAGGGGTCTACAGACCCAAGAAGCCATGACACTAGAACTTGATACCCCAAGCTACTGCTGAACACACAGGTACCCTGTAAATGGCTGAAGCACGTATATGCTTGGTGGGAGTAGGCAGGGACTGTGGTATGTATTGAGAATCATAGACACTGCTGGTCAAGGGACTACAAAGGATTGGCCAGCAGGACAGGTGTAGGCAGTTACAGTCCCTGCTGCTAAGGAGGGGGAAGCAGCAGTACTAAGTGATTATGGAAAACTCCTACAATATCATAAAATAGCTACTAACAAAATGGAAGCCAAGACGTCTCACAAGGAGACCCTTGGGAGCCGCAGTACACCACAAGGAGCAACATAGCACCAGCTCTATTTGATTTGGTCCAGCAGGGCCGACGCTGGACCAAAACAAGCAGCCACTCATTTGCTGCACTGAAAACAGCAGAAGTAAATTACCTGAGGCTTGGGCGCACACTGACTCTGCATCATTTTATTCCAATTGGAATCCAGGAAACACTCACAGGGAGTTGATGTGCTTTGGGTAGAACACATCAACAGCACCACATCAAACATTGAAAAATATATTTCCGGGCCATTCAGGTTGCTGGTTTATGAGATAAAGTGTAGCGTTGTCTACAGGCAAAAGGGGCACGCCATGAGCCAAATGGAGGAGGCAAAATACTTAGCTATTGTCGAATTGGTTATCCAAATATAACATAAAAACATCCTTTATTTGAGAGCTGCAGGGGCAGAGGAGCCACCCCATAAGAACCACTCCAATGTTTTTGTAATTGCTACCCTAATTCTCCTCTGGTTGGTGAATTAGTGACCCAAGAAAAGGTGTAGGCCAGTTTTAAGTGCACTGAGGCTAATCTTTTGGTGAGTGCTGTGAGTGTCTGTACACAGAGAAGTTCGGGGTCCTCAGTGGTTGCTAGGCAATCTGATTTCATAATAGCTATATGACTTTCATGGAAATGTTCACGTTTGCAATGTATGAAGTTGAGACTTTATCAAATCCAATAGTTATGAACTATGTTTCATTTAGATTGCACGTGCGCCCGCGAATCCTTGCCTCTGCCTGCACCCAGACTGTCTCTGAGAGCGCCCTGGCCACTTCTAGGAGCAAAAGGGACAATAGGAAGACATTTTGCTGTTGTCACTCGGCAAGTGTTTTCACACCTGCTGTGTTGCGTCGACGAAGGTCCTTTTGTGGTCCCTTTCGGCATGTGGGAAAACTCTCTCTTGTGCGGCAGGCCATTGCTGCAGAAGGCCCAGGACATGCATGTAAGAAAGTGGCTCTATATATACTGGACCAAAGTAAGGTACAGTGTGTATAGAGTCCCCAGTCTCCAGAGGTATGACAGAGGTTAACGTCAGATATGACCTTACTCTCTAAAGTGGTAGCTTGGTCGAGCAGTAAGGCAGTATCAGAGAACAGTGTAAAGCATTTGTTGTACACAGTCAGCAAAAGGTTTCACACACTCAGAACTGAACTCTAGGCCAATTGTTTTATAACAGGTATCAAAATATACTTTTCTCAATATGAGTGACTTTAGGTAATTACTTTGCAAAAAGGCAATAGACTTTATAAGAACAATAGCTACAGTGGTTGCAAGAGGCAACACAATTTCAAACACAATTTAACATTGAGCTCAATGGGGTTTTCTACATAAATGCAGTTGATTACTTTAAGGAGTACTTTTCTAACCACAGGACTGGATTCAGTCCCGGGACATAAGCTGTAAACAGTTAAGTAAAGGTGTTTTTGTTACAGTTGTGATTTTTAAAGAATATAAATGTATTTTCAAAGTTGACACTTAGAAACTTTTGAGTGAAAACCCACCAATGTTATCCTATGGGAGGAAATTCAAGTCACAGGTAAAGTACTTTATCATTACTTTAGTAACCCAGTACTGGACTCCTAAGTTCAGCACTGGGATCTTTACCTAAGACAGGTAAGTAATTACGTTTTAGTAGTTCGTACGATTTTTAAGGAATATTTCTAGTTTGCAAAAATCGACACAGAAGAAATTTCAGAGAAAAACAGTCAATGGTTTCCTAAGGACGAAAGTTCAAGTTACTGGTAGGTACAGTTAGGATGACTTTTGAGTAAAAACCCACCAATGTTATCCTGTCTGCAGAGCTGGAGGTGGTCCGGAGAGTTATTGGTAGAATTCAATCACGGAAGTTGGTTTGCTTCCGACAACGCACTCCCTTTTCACAAGTGGCAGCCGCCTTCAAACCTTTTCTTTGCAAATCCATGGTGGAACGAACCTGTGGCGGCCGCTCCTACACACGCCGAGAGAAGCTGAAACACCGGAACGGGAAAGCGGACATCGAGTGAGTCGGAGGACTATCGGAGACCGCTAGCTCGTGGATGCGGGGCACCTGGAGACAAGCCGCCACCGCCGAGAGTCATCTGTTCAACAGCCTGCACGCGTCGCCGCTCCGGGACTTCAATTCCCGGCAGCCTACGCGGCGGCGCGCTGCCCAGTGACGCGAGGGCGCCAGGAGGCGCACAAAAGCGCCGCTGATACCGGCGGAGCTGGGAGAGCCTTTCACTTACCTGCTGACGCTGCTGACGCTGCCACAGACCGGACCTTTTTATTTGGCTGCAGGGGCACCTGGAGACAAGCCGCCACCGCCGAGAGTCATCTGTTCAACAGCCTGCACGCGTCGCCGCTCCGGGACTTCAATTCCCGGCAGCCTACGCGGCGGCGCGCTGCCCAGTGACGCGAGGGCACCAGGAGGCGCACAAAAGCGCCGCTGATACCCGCTTCGCGGGACGCGAGCGGGACGCCCGGGGCGAAGCCCGGGCAAAGGGCGGGCCGTCTGAGGCCGTCCGAGGTTGGCCAAGGTTGGGTTGGGCCTGGTCTCTTGGTTCGTTGCTTTGGAGTTGACGTTTCTGCGCATCGACATCCGCCGTGCACATTGCTACGTAAGTTACATTGACTTTGGTTGTATTTAAAGTATATGATGCCTCCAAAAAAGTTAACCACTTCTAGTAACTCTATTGAGAACTACCTGGTGCAAGTAGTTGAAAAAATTAACATCGACAGAAGAGCCTCTTTGGGAATAGACTCACCTGCTCAATCTCCCTTCATTGATATCGAGGCTGATGATCCCTTTGGCCTTCTAATCAACAATAGTACTAATAGTGCTACACCTGATTTGTTTCCAGACACTATTACTATACAGCCCAGTGGTACTGTTGCTGTAGCTGAAGACCTTAGTGTCAATGAGGTATTGGCTGATATAACTATTAGTCATGATCATTCTACCTCCCCTCCAGCACCCGTCCTGGGTAAACGGGAATGTCTCAGGTCAGCTAAAAATAAAGTTGCAAACCTCCCGAGGAAACATTCTGAGGATGAGGAGCTTGACCTGACTAATGAAGCGTACGTTACACTTTCGAATGCCCAATTTAATAAACTACTGGCTCTAATGGACACAAAAATTAAAGGTGTGGTTAAACCCCTGGTTAGCAAAATAGATAAGTTAACTTCTGAGGTTAACCGACTGGAAGGTCTATTACAAAAATCCATGGGTGAGATAGGGAAACTTCCGGAAAATGTCTCTGCAAGGATAGAGGAATTCGTAAACAAATCAGTAACTACAGCTGTTAGTGGTCTCATCCCCGCCCCTGTATTAAATCCCCTAATGGCAAGTGATAATACTCTACCAGGTGATTCCCATATTTCCTCGATCCCTGCTCCTGCTGTTGAAGACCCATTTATTGAAAAGGGGACTTTCGAGCTTGTGGTTGAAGCTTCGCCACTGGTACTTGTCCTTGCCAACGTTCCTCCCTTGGCTCAAGGAGAGCGGGAAACTACATCTTCTCTAAGAAATAAATCTTTATCATGGTTAACCACCAACATGGTAATTACTCCTTGGGGAAAGCAGCAACTTTCTGAAGAGCTCGTCAAAGTGAGAAGGGTACAGTGGATCGGGGATAGGGTGAAAAAGTTTAACGGGGAGTGTGTCGTTCTCCACTTCTCCGACCCTGGGGTCTTGCCTAACATCCTACCAAACATCTTACCACCACAAAGGCGAACAACTTCAATTGTTCCATTGACTTTGGACTTCTTTTATCCTAGAAAGGGAAGTGGACCAAACTCAAGTATTTTAAGAACCAAATGGAACATTATGACTAAGAGGGGGAGGAAGGATGTTGCTTCAGTGGACTGGGGTTTGGGGTTGGAAAATCGTTTTTCTGCATTGTCTAACTTAAGCGATTGCGATTGACAACCATTTACCTGTAATACTGCTGCCGTGCCTCTTCTCTTTGTGCTAAAAGTACATTTGATTTAGCCTGTAATTTTACAACTACTAGCCCTTTGGGGCTTCTGTCTGTTGATTTACCTGGGTTATCCAATGTTACAACCATAGACCAGGCTACTGAGGGTAAGGTGCTAAACATGTATACTACAAACCCCGGTATTCTTATGACATCTATCTCAGGGAATCTTTTGTCATGGAATGTGGCTGGAATATCTTCTAAAATGGACAGCGCTGATTGGCTTGAATTTATTAATAAGTATGACCTCTGCATTTTCCAAGAGACTTGGGCCTGTGAGCCTACTTTTGCATTGGGGTATGTAAACTTTTATGTTCCTGCTATTAAGGGCCCTAAAGGGCGGCCGATGGGGGGACTTACTATATGGGTTAGACAGTCTTTAAAAATTGCTGTAAAATGTGTGGAACTTGACCAGAAAGACATCCAGCTTATTAGATTGACCAGTGATTTACCCCTCTCCATGGATATATACAATATCTATGCTAGAGGTGGTAGCAAAGGTAGATCCGAGGTTCTAAAGTGCCTTTTTACACTTCTTGAGACCCAATCTGCAGGAAAAAACATTTTAATTGCAGGTGATTTGAATCGGACATTCGAACCTCTCATCACTGGTGATTCTCCTCTGGGATCGGAGGAAGACAAGCTCTGGGACATTCCCACACTAGAGTCCCCCCCGTTAATTCGGTGGACGGCCGATATCCTAGGTCTAAATGCCATGTGCTTGGAGCATGGGTTACGAGCCCTGAACGGCCGAACCCTATCAGACCGTGTTCCCGCCATGACGTTTAATAACGGGCGAAGCAAAAGTCGTATTGACTATGTCATCTGTAGCACAGCGTTATGGCCATCTCTCAGTGACATGGTAGTTACAGCTAGGATAGAAAGTGACCACGACCCGCTATGCGTCTCGCATAATTGGTGGACATCTAATGTAATCACTCCAAACCCTTGTGACTTACTTGTGCCGCCAACGATCGTGCAATCCAATAATATGCGTAGGTTAAGGTGGTCTGGTGTTAAGACGGACCAACAGGCCCTGGAAAAGATAGGAGCAGCGGCAGACAAGGCCATTCTGGCATTGGAAAATATTACTGCTTTTGAACATGGACAAGAAGATGTTAATAAAGTTCATACGACTCTCTTTGATGAAGTCAAAAACCTCTTCTTAAAACCCGCACGAAACAGCAGGGCTTGTCCATTTAAACCAGCTAAGTGGTATAACCAAGATTGCAGGGCAGCAAGATTTAAACTAGGAGCTGCTATTAAAAACAATAATCTGAGTGTCATTCGGTCTGCCAGGAAGCACTACAAAAACTGTATCGCCAGGGCAAAAAGAGACTGGGATGAAGATCACTGGCAGAAACTGAGATGTGCTAGTGAAAGTAAAAATTCTAGGCAATTTTGGCATATTGTCAAATGGGGCCATGATAGATCTCCAGAGCCTCCCAATAACAATGTCCCTCATGATGCCTGGGTTAAGTTCTTCAGCGAGCAGTATTCTTCCAGAGATCAGCCTGGTAGTAATTCCAATCTTATATATCTGTTTGCAGCTGAAGATATTTTTATGCTAAGTGAAATCCTGACTGCCCTGAAATCTGTTCATAGGGGCAGAGCCCCGGGAAATGACGGTGTCCCGGCGGATGTCTTCTTAGATGACACCGACAGGTGGAGTAAATACATCTGCCTTTTATTAAATCATATAGCCAGGGGGGCTGAAATCCCGGTATCCTGGCGGGGTGCAGTCATTATACCGGTATATAAAAAGGGGGATCGTGCACAACCCTGTAATTATCGCCCAATCAGCTTAATAGACACGGTCCAAAAAGTGGTAGGGCGTGTACTCATTAATAATCTGCTTGATTGGGCTGAGGAGCAGAATGTCCTATCCCCTTTTCAGGCTGGTTTTCGCAGAGCAACTAGCACTGTAGACCAGGTCTTCCGCTTCCAACTGATACAATGGCGGACAGTGGTCCTGGGCGGATGCAGTCTCTATGCAGCTTTCGTTGATCTACGGGCTGCATTCGACCTGGTGCCGAGGGCAAAGTTGTGGGAGGTGTTGGCAGCTCTGGGGGTCCCGATGATTATTTTAACCTTGATCATGAGACTTCATGAGGGCACTTATGCTAAGATCCAATGGGGTGGCTATGGTAACGATCCCATTGACTTCCCTGTCGAGCGTGGGGTTCGGCAGGGTTGTTCAATGGCACCAACATTGTTTACTCTTTATATAAATGGAATTGTCTCCCTCATGCAAGCTGAGTCCGTAGATGCTCCCTCACTTGCTGGTGCAAAAGTTCCTATTTTAATGTTTGCAGACGACACCTTAATTTTATCAAAATCCCCAAGTGGTCTGCAAAAGGCATTGGTAATTTTTGACAAATTTTGTTGTGATCACGGCTTGGAGGTAAACGCAGCAAAAACAAAACTCATGGTTTTTAATCCTTGTAGGAATTTCAAATCCAAAATAACCATGAGTGGGCGCTGCCTTGAAGTTGTGAATTCTTTTACCTATTTAGGGATTCAAATCTCAAATGACAACAGATGGAACCACCACTTGAATCTGGCAGTTTTAAGACACAAACAACTGGCTGGTACCATTATTAAGGAGCACATGAAATCTTTAACTAAGCCAATTAAACCGCCACTAATCATATATGAGGCTAAAGCAATAGGGTCTGCACTATATGGGGTAGAGCTGTGGGGGCAAGAAAACCTCCAGGAGCTACAGAGGTCAGAGAATAGCTTCCTCCGAAAACTAACTGGTACCCCACAGAGCAGTCCCCTCTTACCACTCAGATATGATCTTGGCAGGAAGGAAATCTCGGCTATGTGTAAACTTCGACCGATATTATATTGGCGTAGAATTAGGACCACTCCCGAGTTGTCACAATATGCAGAAGGATTTGCTGATGTGATCAAAGCAGATCGATTTCATGAAATTAAATGGTTTAGATCATTGAGAACTGCATTAAGTGAACTAGGGTTAAGTGAATTATGGTCTGATCCAACCGGGTCATCCTTTCCATCGAAGCTGTTTATAAAAAACCTTTATTGGGAACAGGTTGAAAATAAGAGTCTCCTTAACAACAATAATGGGACTATGACGACTGCCTTCCTTCAAGCTAAACTGTTTCCAATGTTTGAAATGTACTGGGACATTATAACTAGACCCATGGACAGGAAGCTGTTTTTTCAAATGAGGGCTGGCTCACTACCTCTTGGTAATTTAACATCTAAATGGAGAAATGTAGGTCCAGCAACTTGTCCAGTTTGTGGGGAAGGCAATGAGACGCTGGGTCATTTTTTGTTTGTCTGCCCTGTATATTCTGTTCCCAGACGTGTGTGGTTGGCCCCCATGTGTAGAAATTTGGGTACTAAAAACAGCATGGTTGCTCTACGTATTGTTAAAACTACCTCCTTAAGTTGGATTATCATAGCGACCGCAAAGTACTTGGGGTGGGCGTGGGTAACTAGACAGAGATTGCTAGTAGGGTGACTACTCTCTGCCTAGTTGATCAGAGACTGCTAGTTTATCTATTCTCTGTTCCCATGCCTGGTGTCTATCTGACGTAAAATTTTTATATCAATTTTTAACTATGTATTTGGATTGTTTTTTTAATATGTTTTTATAATATGAACTTTGCACCTTGATGGTAATTAACTGGATGTAATGTTATTTTAAATCTCTTTTTATGTGTATTTGTGCTTAAAGTCATGCTGACTTAGAAATTTAATTGTATTTTATTATGTGTTTGTTTGTCTGCTTTTATGAGTAACTACTCGAATAAAGCACTTTTGAATGTTATCCTATGGGAGGAAATTCATGTCACAGGTAAAGTACGTTACCGTTACTTTTGTAACCCAGTACTGGACTCCTAGGTTCAGCACTGGGATCTCTACCTAAGACAGGTAAGTAATTACGTTTTAGTAGTATGTACGATTTTTAAGGAGTATTTCCAGTTTGCAAAAATCGACACAGAAGAAATTTCCTATGGAAGAAAATGTAAGTTACTGGTAGGTACAGTTAGGATTACTTTTGCGATTCAGTACTGGGCTAAAAGGTACAGTACTGGCTTCTCTCCTACTTCTGGGCCTTTGTATACTTAATCACAAGGGTTTCTGAAACTATCTCCCTAACTCACTCTCGGGACCAGTAGGGGGTAGTTTAGCTGGAGATCCTGAAGGTTGAGAATCCCACTAAACTGGTACTGTTTATTCGTTCCTCATGAGTGTGCATTGCAAGCTCCTGCTAAGTAAAAATTTGCCCCACAGGTGGCTTAGGGACAGGAAATAGGTCAGGAGGCTTAGGAAGTGGACAGGAAGAGTGGTCAGCTCAGAAGACTAGGAGGTACTTCTCACAGAAGGTCTCCAGTTGAGGAAACCACCGAAGTTAGAAGGGTATATCCAGGCCTGTCCACCCAGATGTTCCAAGGGAAAAACTAGCTGTAGTAGCTGACACAGCAGGCAGGCATTATCACGCCTCCAGATGAAGATGCTGGGGTTCAAGGAGCCATATAAGCTTGCACCATGTGGCTGGAGCATGCCATCTGGTGCTCAGAGTGAAAGGCGTTGTTACATTTTGCCCAAGAGGGCTTGAAATGACCATCAAAGAAGAAACTGCTGATGTGCGACTCGACAAGAGCTGCAATGGTTGCCCTGGGGTTTGGGAGAATCTGCTACATAAAAGAGTCACTGGATCAAGGTTTCACCCCTGGGAAGCCACAGGCATTTAGGTCTTCTCTGGAGCCTGGAACAGGAACACACTTTGTGAAGAAATGTATCCCCTATTAGAGATGGGGTGCCTGTGCTGCTGATCCCACATGTTGCAATAACTAGAGTACTTCAGTCTGCCTTCAGGGCTTAAAACCTTCAACATTGTGGACTGTCACAGTAAGAGACTCCAAGGGCTACAGGGAAATTATCATGCACCTTCTCATCTAGCTCTCCATGCTACTTGCACTCAGGATTGGAGAGTCAAAGGGGTCTTTGAGCCATGGAGAAGAAGCCAGCTCTACAACTACCAAAGTATACTATGTGTTGTGTGGCATTGAAATCAGTAGCAGCTTCTTTGGTCCCCCAGTACACGTACAAATCAAAGACTGTGCATATTTTCCCAAAGAATGCAAGGGCACATGTACTGCATGAGCCCATTAGGTGCATCAAAGAGAAAAAAACAAGGTTGAACCGTAAAAATGTACCGGTCACCATAGCTGAATCAAAGGTTAACACTCAGGGTGAAAAGCAGCCTCTTAATTCACAAGTCCTTATATAATCTGCATAATTCTGGTTATGATGCTTCAGAAGTATGGGTCACCACAGGAAGTGTAAAATAGTGATGGGGCTGCACAGGGTTGTTTGTGGTCCCTCCGCAAGCCACTACCAGGCAGGCAGCCTATGTCTCCCAGGGCGAACAAATGACAGTAATAGCTGGTCTCTTTCAGGCTGCTTCTAGAACTGCATATGTGTAAAGGTTTTTGTGAATTTATACATTTGTGCATTATCAGCAATATGCCAAATTTATATGTACACACTGACATGGTGCCATTGTATTTTAAACAAATTTACTATGACTTGTTAAAGTCCATTTTTCTGGCTTGTGCTAATTAGCCTTCAGTTAGGCCTCAACATCATACTGTTCAAAATTAATGTCTGCTTCTGCATGTTCACTGTTCATTATTTCTGCAGCACATAGTCAAGCAGCATCATGATTGTTTACATCCATGGAAGTTGTTGTTGCTATTCTCGAATACAACTGTTTAACATGGACACAGTAATGTCGTAGTTGCTCAGTCTCTTGTGCTAGTTCACTTCATTCACAGGAGCTTGCTGTTGTTTTTGTAATGTATGTGTCTTGTCATCTCCAGATGACATTAGCATGGAGTGGGCAGGATCAATATTCTTGTAGTGGGGGTAGTGCTTAGAAGGTAAGGAAATATGACGTTTAATTGAACTGTACTCTGACTTGCTAAAAGTGTACTTCTTTTGCTCACACCATAATGCAGACATTAATGCTTTCCTTTGCAAGAATAATGTATGTAAACCCCAGATTTGTGGGGGTGAGCCAGAGAGCTTTTCTGAAGACTTTGATGCTACTAAGGATGCTGCCTTATCTCATATTGATTTTTCTGCTTATTTGGGATATAGACTCTTTCTGATTTTGCACCTTATTCTGTATTGCTCTAGTTACTGCAAGGGTTCATGGCAGTAGCTTCATGCACTTTTATTTACAAATTCAGTACCATATCTTTTGAATTTTTGTAATAAATCTTTCAAAACTTCTATTCCTGCCTTCAAATGCAATTATTGAGGCAAGGTAACTAATTACAAGTTGCAGAGGCTTTCACATGCGGAAATCTCCATCTTTGAGTAGGTGGAGATCTCCTCATGGATGGAGTTCACCATTTCAGTGCAGAGAGCCCTGCCTAGATTAAGACATACAAGTCTTCACCTTTTCAATTGAGGGAGTAGAGAGTCCTACCACTGAATTTACAGCTGTAAAATAACTATTAGTAATTGTATTACTGTTTGAGAAGTTCAATGCCACCAGAGCAGAGATCTACATGTAAAACTAATAGGGAAAACGAATAAAAGTAAAATAAATAAATGTATTAAAAAGAAAAACACCAATCTATAACTCCTCTTCACCTAGAACAATGGTAATAAAAAAATCACAAGGCACAAGATACATTTTTTGAAATACTATTTAATTATATTTCAAACTAATGTATTATATGTAACCCTTTCACTGCCAGTATGTTTGAGCACCTCTGTTACAGAGCTTTTTTCCCAAAAAATCAGCATTAAGTTGCTCAAGTACTTGTACCGCATTGATTTACAAACTATATATATTTTCTGGCACAATCAGTGCTATGTTTTGTTGCACACTCTGCATCAATCGGTTATTGCAGCCTGAAGATATATTCAGCAGCGGACGCTTCCTTCCTCCACACCCTGCCCCACCCCAACGTCCCACCATACTTACCTGTGCTGGCTGCCGCTGGATATAATAAAAAATGTAAGGATATTTACATTTTTTTAGCTTATTTCCTCAATATTTGCTTACATTTCTCAAAAAAATAGACATCAATCCCAGAACACTAGGACATGTTGCCATGAATGTTTATCGTCTGTCAATACCAAATGTGTTTGTGTTTTTGGGGGAAATACAGTCAGCATAATCAATTATGTAATAATAGTGCTGATGAAGGAATTGTGGCAGAATAATTTGTTTTGGTGCACTTTTCATTTGATAACAGATATAGCAACCAGGACTACATGGAAAGTATAAAAAAACTATACATTTTCCATTTCTGTACGACCATAGGAATCTATTGGTGTATGTCAGAACTTCCTGTACATTAGTGACTCATCAGTACAACAATTTGACACTGTAAGGTTTGTTAGACACTTAGAATTCCAAATATATTAATTTCTGTTCATTCTCCCCCCGGGGTGAAGGAATATACTCCTGGTCTCCAATTTTGCTCCTCTTAGTTTTCAAATTTTAGGACCACCTGACGTATGGGCGTTCTATAGTTTCAGGACTCCACCAGGCGATAACCTAGGTGGGAGAGCATTCCAGAGGTTGGGGCCCAGGTAAGACAATGAGCGAGCCCTCACAAGGACAAGACAAAACCTGGGGACTGAAAACAGTGAGAGACTGAAGGATCTCAACTGTCGAGCTGGCACATAAGGTGTTACCAATCATTGAATATAGGCGGGAGAAAGGCCACAATGGAGTTGGTGGAGCAGAGGAGATGCAGAAGCGCATCTAGGCAGATGGAAAAAAGATGTGGAGCTGCATTCTGAATGACCTGCAACCGGTGGACCTGGGCTTTATCTGCGCCTAGAAAAAGCACATTGTCATAGTCCCGTCTGCCTATCACCAGAGACTGCAAAACCATTCTCTGATCTGCCAGTGGAATTAGTCAAAGGATTTTTTTGATCCCTTGGTTTAAGGAAAATATTTTTATCAATAATGAAGTCCAGGATTTTGACTTTGGAGACAGAGGCAGGAATGTATAATGCTCCAAAGCTCAGGGTTATTACCCAGAACAAGCACCTCAGTTTTAGTGCCGTTTAGCTTCAGGGCATTACTGGTCATCCACAAGGAGACATTACTCAAGCCAAGCTGAATCTGGGAGGGATCTTGGTGCTGGGCGGTGGAAAGTGAAAAGATAATCTAAGTATCGTCGGCATGAGAAAACATAGCCAGTGCCGACTTCTCAGCAATGTCAGGTAAATGGGAAATAGGATGAAAATTTGACCAACAGAGAGGATCCTTTTTTAATAGAGTAAGGACCAGTGCATGTTTCCACCTCTGAGGTACCCTTACTATAACTCACCAATGATGGACAGACGGGCATCAGACATGTATGCTAGACGCACACGACTAGGCCTTGAGGAAAAAGAAACTATAAAAAGAATGACACAAAAATGGATGGACTTTGGGGAAATAACTAGAATAGAAGCCCCGGAAACGTTTGAGGGAATGCAGGAGTTAAGAGCTAAGAATTTTGTCATTAATAGTATGGTAAATAGACTGTTCGACCATTGTCGTCTCTTAATAGGGAAGAGTACAGCTCTTGTCCAATCACCAGGATGGTTACTAAAATTATGGAGGGATAGCGACAATTCCACATTAACGATCACACAATGTAAAGATGCATTTAATGAATGTTATCAGTACCAAAAAGAGCTAGATGCCATTATGTGCGATGCCACTAACCAACATATCCACCAACAATATGGCCCAGGACCAGAACTCAGAGATAATGCTCCAGCTTTCCCTATGAGAGAAGTACACCCAATTCCTGATCCAAGGGGTGGAGTTCACCCCGCCATCCGACAATATGTGCACACTCCATGGACTAGGGCTGATTTATTGGCCCTGAAGAAAGAGTTGCCTGATCCTAAAAGTAGTCCAAAAGTATTTTATGAACACCTTGAATCTGCTCTTAGTTTGACGCCTATGATATTGAAAGATGTTGACCTTCTGTTTGATTTTTTGGTACCGCAGGAACTATGGCGCCCAGTTAGGGATCATAATTCGGCAAACATTAACTGGGGAGCCATAGCAGCTGCGGATACTCTTAGAGCAGCAGGAGAGGATGTGCCACAAGTGTTAAAAGATTTACCTGGACACATTATAGCACGCATGCAGCAAATTTTGCCTGGACAAAAAGTGGACTGGGATAAAATGACCGCATGTAGACAGAAAGAGGGAGAGGAAGTGACTGATTTTTTTGGCAGAATAGAAGAGATTTTTAAAGGATATAGTAGACAAGACATTCAGACAGTACAAGGAAAGCGCATCTTTGCTAACCAGTTCGTTAATAACATTTTACCTGACTTATCGGACAGTATAAAGACATACGAAAGTACCTGAACTGCTAAAGATCTAGCTGAGTTATTGACAATGGCTTGCTATTATGAGAATAAGAGAAATTCAGAAAAGGGAAAGAAGGATAAGCAAATGAAGGAATTAAAGACAAAAGCATTAATGCAGCAAGCTTTTCCTGACAAAGGAAGGTCAAGAGGACGTACAAATTTTCAGAGGGCAGGTGGACGTAGTCGTGGGGTTGGTCGAGCAATTTCAGCTCCGGCGCAGCAGACAGCAGGGTTAGGATACAATCAATGTGCTAATTGCTATCAGGAGGGACATTGGAAGAATGAGTGCCCTTTGTTAGGACAGCAAAGAAATTACGGTGACGCTGAACAGACAAATTATTTTGACAATAGAAATAATGCGTATTTCACTCAAGATTATGCACAATATGATGACAATGAGGACTGGACACAATAGGGATGTCCAGGAGAGGACAGGGAGCGAGTGCAGATACCAGTGGATTCTTCAGGCCCATATGTAAAAATGGTAGTTGAAAGTGAAGAGAGGGAATTTCTTCTAGATACTGGTACCACTAATACATCGATTTCCCACCGCTTGCTCCCCCATGTTCCTCTCTCTGGAAGATTAGATAAGTCGGAGGGATTTTCAAATGCCGTTGTCACAAGCCCCATTTCGCGACCATTGGATTTCACCATTGGTCCTATAACAGGGAGTATGCCATTTGTACTAACAGAAAAATGTTCGCTAAATTTGCTTGGTTTAAAAGCTTTGAAAATGATGCATGCTACTATATACTGTAAAACCAGATGGTGTCTACCTGACTTGTAAGAAACAAAAAGTGTCTAGACAATACATGGTTTCAGACAAAAATTACATACCACCTGAACTGCGGGATATTGATCCAAATTTATGGGCACATGGACCAAACGATGTAGGAAAAATGGATATTGAGCCAGTACATATTACGGTAAAGCCAAATGTCAGACTACCTCGCATCCCCAGTACAAAATATCAAAAGAAGGTGAGGAGGGTCTGAAATTAGATATATCAGACTTAGTGCAACGAAAGTTAATTCAAGAAGTTACAAGCAGTCCATGTAACAGTCCCATTTTACCTGTGGTTAAACGTGATGATGGAACAGGTCAGGTCAAATATAGGATGATTGTTGATTTGAGAGCCATAAATAAAATAGTGGAAGCACAATACCCTGTTGTACCCGACATTACAGCAATGTTTTCATCTGTACCACCTTCAGCCCAGTGGTTTACTGTAATAGATCTGAAGAATGCCTTCTTCAGTATCCCTATTCACCCAGACAGCCAGTATTTGTTCAGTTTCAGTTTTCAAGGGCGATCATTTAAATTCTGTCGTGTACCCCAGGGGTATACAGAAAGCCCTAGCATCTATAGTCAGGCATTAAAAAGACAACTAGATGACTGTGCTTTATCACCATGTACAGTATTACTGCAATACGTGGATGACTTACTGATCACAGCTGAGACAAATGAAATTTGTAAGCAGGCTACACATGCTATTCTAACTTTTCTCGCTTTGCATGGACACAAGGTTTCGCCAGCCAGCTAAGCTACAGTACTTAGGTCATCTTCTGTCGAAAGGCGGGAGGAGATAATCATCTGACAGAATACAAACAGTGCAGAACATTCCCAGACCTAGAACTCAAAAAGATGTGCGTGTATTTCTTGGAATGGTCTCCTTTCGTAGGCAATGGGTACCAAATTTCTCTTATCTGGCCAAACCATTACTGTCCTCAACTCACAAAGATGTGGAAGATCCTGTTCCTTGGGATAAAGAACATCAAGATAGCTTTTTGGCTTTGAAAACTGCTTTATGCAAAGCACCTGCTTTGGGCACACCAGATTATACTAAGAACTTTGCATTGTTCGTACATGAGAAAGAAGGATGCGCAATGGCTGTACTAACCCAGAAAAACGAAGAGAAGAATAGACCATGTGCCTATTTTTCCTCAACATTGGATCCGGTAGCAAGAGGTCTACCGAACTGCCTCAGAAATATTGCTGCGACGGGCTCTATTGTACTTGGACATCCAGTTATGGTTTACGTACCTCATTCAGTAGACATACTGCTGAATAAAACCAAAACTCAGCATTTAACTAATGCTAGGTTGACTCAGTATGAGCTAATACTAATGGCCACTAATGTGACCTTGCAGAGGTGTAACACCATAAACCCAGCTACTCTGATGCCTCTCCCTTCGGAGCAGGATGAAGTACAACACGATTGCGTGATTGTTACTGAAACTGAAACGAAAGGTCGAGTAGATTTGGCAGACATACCTATGCAAAAAGTCGATGGAACACTATTAGTGGACGGCTCTTGTCTAAAGAGACGAGATGGAACTACCTCTGCAGCCTATGCAATCACAACCGATAAAACAGTTGTTGAAACATGTAAAATACAACAGATGTCTGCTCAGGCAGCTGAATTAATTGTGCTAACTGGAGCATGTGAGCTCTCAGAGAAGTTAGCCGTAAACATTTACACCGACAGCCAATATGCATGGGGTGGCACATAACTTCGGCCGATATGGGCCGAGAGAGGGTACATCACATCTGGAGGTGCAAAAATACAGCACGGCACCTTGATTACCAGACTACTAAATGCTCTTGCATTACCGACTAAGTTGGCCATCATGAAGTGTAGTGCACACAAGAAAATTACAGACCATGTAGGTCAGGGAAACGCTTTTGCCGATGAAATAGCAAAACACATTGCGTTGAATAAGTACACCTTAAAATATGTAGTGTCAAAGACTGACGAAGAGGAGACAAACATTGATCCATACAAAGAGATAAAAGACATTCAAGACTTTGCAAGTGAAGATGAGAGGAAGCAGTGGGTTAAGGAAGGATATTATTTTGACACACATTTTGGGGCTTGGATGCATACACTGGGACATTTGAAAAAGTGGGTCCCGCTCGAAAGTTTTCTCCTACCCATGCTTCACATGGTTCATTGTCCTGCACACTTGGGGGCTGATGGAATGACAAATACCATTGAAAAAATATGGGTCAACAAAAACATTAGGAAGACAGCTGTAAAACTATCAAAGAACTGTATGACCTGTGCTCGTCATAATGTAGGAAAAGGGATACAAGTACCACCGGGTCATTTTAGATTGCCAGAATACCCCTTTGAATGCCTTCAGATGGATTACATAGAAATGCCCCCTGCCAATGGCAAAAGATATATTTTGGTTGTTATATGTAGTTTCAGTAATTGGGTGGAGGCATTCCCTGTGAAAGATAATACCGCATTAAGCACAGCCAAGATATTGTTAAGAGAGCACTTCTCTCGCTATGGCTTGGCCAGAAGCCTCTGATCTGACAACGGGGTACATTTTTCGAATAAAATAATGGATCTAGTATGTCAAGGATTAGGGATACAGCAAAAATTCCATTCAGTTTATCATCCAAAAGCGGCATGGCTTGTGGAGCGCTGCAACGCTACATTGAAAAATAAACTGCTGAAAATATGTGCATCAAGCACTCTCAGTTGGGTAGATGCTTTGCCCTTAGCCTTGTTCTCCATGAGGACAACTGTTACATCCAAAAACAGACTCTCTCCACATGAGCTTGTTATGGGGAAACCAGCAAATGTATATGGGTTTGCCTCTCCACCAAAGTTGCAAGAATTGACGCATTCTGCTTTGTTGGATTATTGTAAAGAACTAACTTCTGCCCTGTCTACCATTCACCAACAGGTCAGAGACACTTGGTCCCCGCCTCTGGAAGGAGAAGTGCACGACATCAAACCCGGGGACTGGGTCCTGACAAAAAACTTTGTGAGGAAGAACAGTCTACAGCCCAGGTGGAAAGGGCCAGCACAAGTTTTGTTAGTCACACAGACGGCGGTTCGATGTGACGGACACAAAAACTGGATTCATCTGTCAAATGTGAAGAGAGCACCACCATTCTGGCCAAAACTGCCCCCGGAAGAGGACCGTTCTGACCGAAGGACTGTTGACTGCACTCCTGCACCCATTGATGATCGACAAAGTGCATCAGGATACAATCTACGCCCAAGGAAAATGAAGAGTGCTTAGGACGGAGCAAGCACCAACTGCCATGCACTGAATAGTGCCAACTTTAAAGAACTAACTTGTGCAGTGAGGTTAGTAAAATAAGGACACTGCCAACTCTGATCTGAAAAAAAGAATAAAGGAATACCTCCGAAGCCCAGAGACCCAAAGGAGGAGAGGGTGTGAGGTCAAATTTATGTGAATACTACCAATTGCAAGGCCTGTAACAGTGAGGCCTATAACGAACACTGTTGAACTCCCGCACTTGTGAGATTGGATATTTCAAAATTCTGAAGTATTATTTGGAATGGTATTTCTGTTTAGAAGAACAACTAGACATCTTCCTTTACTAGAAATGGAGGATACATATTCCACCCTTAAATTGAACAAGGAGGGGCATTGATACTCCAAACTATGCATATTTTGTATGTTATTTTGCATATTGTCTTTGGTCATTGGCTTACTGTATCTCCTGGAGCTCTACCATCCTATTGCAAAAACAGCCCCGCTCCCATCAGAGCTTCCCTCTGACTTTGTCCCCTCAGTTACAGTAGCACCAGAGGATATGGATCACAGAGAGGAAATGCGTCATAATTCTTTCCTTACCCTACTTCATCAGACCCATCAAGTAATTGATAAAAATAATTGTTGGATCTGTATGCAATTCCCAGCCTATGTGGACGAAGGTATACCCCTTCTCCAGGTACCCCTGCCATTTGAAGCGTCCTGTTACGCATTACACATTGCAGCACTGAAAGTTGAGTTAATAGGGGTCTTCAGCAGCTTAGTAGCTTCCCGTTCTACCACTAGATCATCAACTGTCTCCCTGTACACCCGTTATGATAAAGACATCCTCCAGGCAGGGAATTGCTCTGAAGTTATCCTGCCTAATGCAACATTCCCCTTTTCTAATATATTCACCCCACTATTTTTGGTAAATAATGACAGTACACCTCCGCTCCATAGGGACACCAGGGAGATACCCTTTCTGAAAATGAGGCAACGTAGTGTGCTTGGGAGTATATGTATTAGAAGCAACGGTACCGCCAACATGGGGAATAGTACCATTTGCAATATGACATTTGAAGTGTCTTCCCAGGAAATAACCGTTCCACTTTATATCGGTGACTCGGTTTATTTCATTTGCGGTTCCGGGGCTGCCAGTGAACTGGGGTGGCTGTTGCCACCTGGGTCTTGTAACACCAGCAATGGCTGTAAAAAGTACTGCAGAAGTGAATTGAGCATCCAGAACTCTAAGGGGTAGGAGGAGTGCTGATCAAGAAGATACAGCGGCTGAGATAGCTGGTGATGTACTAAAGGCCTTTGTTCCTTGGTATGGCCCTGCCATAAATTTCAGAAACATACGCAGGTTATCCCGTCTATTAGAAGCAACTATAGAAGACACGGCAGGCATAATTGAGAACATCACAGTTGAGCTCAAGGCTCTCAGACTGGTTGCTCTTCAGAACAGGATTGTGCTAGACATGATGTTAGCAGAACGGGGTGGAGTCTGTAGGGTGATCGGCTCCTCCTGCTGCATGTACATTCCTGACTCATCTACATCAGTTAGGGAAGCTGTCAAGAGGCTATATGATATAGGAGCCCAGGCCCATAGTGATGTTGGCCCCTGGG
This sequence comes from Lissotriton helveticus, assembly GCF_964261635.1. Taxonomy (NCBI): domain Eukaryota; kingdom Metazoa; phylum Chordata; class Amphibia; order Caudata; family Salamandridae; genus Lissotriton; species Lissotriton helveticus. The sequence goes on from NC_136060.1 coordinate 199,768,922, forward strand.
ATCCTGTAGGTTCCTTTTGGAATGCTTTATCTGCTTGGGGCTGGAAGATAGGGATGTTTCTAGTGGCTGTCTTCCTTGTGGTGATTGGGTGCTGCGTTCTCATTAATTGCCTGCTCATGTGCTGCCAGTGTTTGGGGCGATTGCTAAAACTACCGCCTATGCCCCCAGTGACTCTGACTAACGCACTTATAATGAGGGATATTGTAACTCAGCAGTTGATGGATATTGATATCTCGGATAACAGCCCCACTGACACCAATACGGTTGATTATGTTAATGAGCGCAATGAGGCCCACTATAGTAACAGCCGGCCTATCTATGAACATGTGCGGTAGGCCGCAACAAAATGTTGGACCTTGCATCCAAAGGGTCGATTGTGGAAATACAGGTTTTTATAATGGACGGAAGCTCCTCCATTTTGCGTTTTCCAGCAACCATTTTGTGTTAGTCTTCGCTAGCCTGCCACCTCAGCACATATAGTGTGGCCGCTTCAGCTGCCCAAAGAAATGTTGATATACCAGTCGACCCCAGAGCATATGTTTGTACTTTACTTCATAGCACGCAAGTAGAACAGGGTGCATTACCAAAAGGTCAATGACTCATTTGTTTAACTTTCCTATCTAACTAATGCCAATATATTACAGTTAACTAAATACTGCTGATGGTGACAAATTACTGTTGACACAAAAGATGTAACCTTTTGTTCTATATCCGATTGAGTAATCAAGTGAGCGCCTGACTCTGTAACCACAGGCCTGTCTATGTTTATACTTGGCACAAGTGATGCATAGTTCTGCTTTACTTCTGTGGGCCACACGATTACTGATGACAGATATGATTTAGTGAATCATCTTTATATTTATGTTCTACATGCCATGTATACATATTTCCAGAGTGACTGGTCCTGACTAGTACGTGGGACTGTCCTGGGACCATTAATCATCTCTGACAGCTACTAATTGATCATACCCATTCTCACCTACGCTTGTTCCAGCACAAAAGTATATAAGGCTGTCTGTGACTGTGTAAGTTGTCCACTTCTCTCATAGCCACATGGAGCTGTGAGGTGGTGTACCCGCTCGAGCGCAATAAATCTTTTTATGTTACAGTTACCTCCGACTGCTGGTCTTCCTTTGTGAGCATACCTGGGCGAGGTAGAAGAAATCCACTTCGACACACAGAAAGCTGGTCTTAATCAGGGAGGGGCAGAAGAGAAGGGATTTTGTCAAGAAGCAATTTGTTTCGTGCAAATAGACCCCCCCCTTGATGGACTGGAGCCTGCAAAACTCCCCCCCCCCAGCGCCTTGAGACCCTTCTGGGTGAGTAGTCACGCTTAACAAACGCCTTGATTGATTGATTGACAAATTAAGTTTTGACCAGTTCCTAGACGGGTGGTGCAACAGATAAAGTAGAAAGATTTGAAAAAATAGTGCCCAAAAGGTGACCTGCCATGTGAGAGAGTAGTGTATTTAACATTGAAAGATTGAGAGAATTCATGTCCTTTATAAATGTGGATGCTGATTTATCTTCGGGGATCTCAAGGTGGAGGTTGAGATCACCAAGCACCAAGAAGTTGGCATCCAGAAGGATGTTGAGATCCAGTAGATCAGAAAGAACTAAACACCACTCGTGTGAAGGCCCACGAGGGCGATAGATATGGGCACCTGAAAAGGTAAACTTATGGGTAAAAGGGCTAGAGAAAGCCAAGACTTCAAAGTTTGGAATCTGGAGGTCCACAATTTTACAGTTATAGATTTTGTTTTAAATAATGGCGATACCACCCCTAACTTTAAGGGGTCAATTAATTCCTAACAAGGAAAAATTATCAGGGAGTGCTGATATATTCTAATCACCACACATCCTAATGGTTCTCTCACTGGGTACCAGACTTATCTCACTCTAATTGACTGGCTGGAATAATATGCTAAACAAGACATTTGTCAGATTTTCAGTTTTTCCCCCCCAAAACATGTTAGTTTCATTTAATCTTCCCCACACAGGAACATATCCGTCCCAAAGCAAGACCAAAATCTGCATTCCCTTAGGACTTCTGATTATGGGATCTGATGGAGAACCTGGCCAGACAGTTCACACTGGATTGTTCCAAATGGAGCCGTACGAAGACTGATTTGCATACGGTGGAGCTCTGCCTAGAGTGGCATAGTAGTTGAATAATAATGATCTGAAACGTGGTCCCTAACAATTGCCATAGGCTGAGATTAATTCAACTTTTCTTTCCATTACATTGCTATTTTTTGCATTGAACAATTTTAAACATAAATTGTATATGAAATTATGTTTTTTATATATGTGTTCTTATATACGCTGTTAATGGTATTCCCTGCTGCCACTGATTTATATGAGAATGTGCTCCAATACCAGTGGTTTTCCATGTGTGGTTACTGACATACTCCAAGGTTCGTTAGAAGAATAGTTAAGCCTGTTTCTCACTAACACTTCTTTTTTAGATGTAGGCTCATATTTTTTTAATTGCAATCATTTTGCTCATTTGTGGGTTGTTTCTTTAGGAACATGACCCTCCCTAAACTCTCTTTTAATTTCCATAAACCCCACATATATGGTAATGATTATTCAGCATTTCTATCACTCTACTTGTCTCGAACATTTCCTTCTAAAATGTGTACCTATGTGTTGGGAGATCTCTGCCACCAAAAAAAAGATAGGAGAGGCATAGATGTCCAGCCAGATGTATGTCAAAGTAACACAACTTTACATTCTTTAAAGTGGATTTTGTGAATACGGTCCTAAATTTTGAGTTATAGTGATATCATGTAATACAATCATCTGCTCTAGGCTTTTGAACAAAACAATGTTAAACTAATGTTTGCCCAACTGTTAGAAAATGGGTTACTGGTTGACGGGGGTAGAACACTACTTAAGTGGAAACAGCAATTTCTATCAAGGTGAAGTCACAAAGAACTCCAAATTAATCTGTGCTTACTCCTCTGGTAGTTTGACACAAAAGCAGTCAAGTGTAACTTAGATGCAATGTGTAACGTATTAATGCAGCACACAAACCACAATGAACGAAGTGACAAAACAGCAGAAGAAAAAGCCACACTAATTTATAAAAATAGATTACATTTTTTAAATTATTTGACAAGAAAATGCAAAATGACAAAAATCCAATCTGGTTTCTCTGGTATAGGACAATAAGTCACAAGTTCAGGCTGACCGTTATGGAGCCCAGGCTGGATACCGGGACCATGTTATGATTGATGAACAAAGTACCTTAAAACCTGGTTTGTGGAGCATTGAGAGGATCTGTGTCAAAAATGTGTTATGAAGCGGCAGTTACGAGGAGCTATGGGGCTTCTATTTGGAGTCCTATGTCTGTATCGAGGATGCAGTCAATGAGGCACTTGAGATTTGAAATCTAGTGTCGAGGATGGGTCCTGCAGGGCTCTTCTGAAAAAACTGTAGGGCTGCAATGCGAAGTCCTGCATCGTCATCGAGGAAGAAGTCGATGAAAGTTCTGGTGTCGAGGATGTGTTGCACAGCAGCGGCTCCAGGGAGGCTGCAGGCTGAGATGTGAGGTCCAGTGTCATTTTTTGAATCAGACTGTGAGGAGATGTGTCTCGTTGCAGCAGTTCTGCCCACAGGATCACAGCTAGGGTGACAGAGGACCTTCAGGTCCAATTCAAAGAGAATTGGGGTGGCACCACTTGGTGAGGGGGTGTAGAACTCACAGACGACAGAGTCCAAGTGCAGGGTTAAAAGTGGTTGGAGTCTTTTCTGTCCCTGAGGCTCTAATCAGGTGGCCACCCATGTAGCCTTTGGAGTGACTCTGGTGGTCCTGGTTTCAAGATGGATGCCTTCTCCTTTCCACTCTAGCAGCAGCATGCATAAAGGCAGCAGAATAGAAATCCCTCTTGCAGCAGAACAGCACTGCAGCAAAAGCATTGCTTTATCAACTGCCATCTCTAGTCATTGTATCTGAGACAGACATCCTGCATGCCTAATCCTATAGAACAGTGAGATTTCTCCTGCTCATTAGCAGTCCCAAATTCGAAGTAAATATTCAAAATCTTACATTTAAAAACAAGAGCCAATTTATCACAGGAAACCTGCTTAATGTCTACGTTTTCTGATGTCTTGTGAAAGAAAGTGTGTTACAATTTTAAACAACTCATTATAAGAGTTTGGCGCACTGATAATTGTTTTTTGTATAAAATGTGGATTTTATACCATCTATACCTTGATTGTACTCCCTAATCAAAGCTCTATACCTGGATTTATCCAGAGGCTCATATTTTCTACACCATACACGGTCTTGCCAATGACAATTTTGTCTGAAAGACCTAAGTTGATCCAAGAGCCAGGGAAATGAGGCTTTTCCCTACGGCAGTAGTAAGTCTTAGGGGAGCCACCAGGTCCAAGGCAGTACCAAGCTAACCAAACAATTACTCAGCAGCTAAATTGGCATCTTCATGTTCTCATATAGGTGTGCTGGTAAAAGGCACTGTGAAGGGACACTTCAACATACTTTTCCAATCATGTTTTGACATTTTTATATCTGGTTTCTTAGAGCAGTCCTGAGGGGTTTTCAGAGACATCGGAAGGCCTAATGCATAAGGGCCAGACTAGCTTAAGGGAAGCACTTCCTCAAGCATCAAAAGTGGATTATTAGAAAAAAATTCCATTAACATGTGGCCCGCACAGAGCATCGTAGACTTAATGACTTGAGAATGACCAAAACAGGCAAGGGTATCAAGAAATGAACTGACATCCTTGCAAGTCAGATCTCCCAAGTGAAATTAAAAGTCGCCCAACATGGTAAAGTTTGACTTGTCTACTTAATGTTCAACCAGCATGCCTAGTTCCAGGGTAAACTTAGTTCCGGGTCCAGGAGGGCGAAAGACCAATATTCCGGAAAACAATGCTCTATGGTGAATTTTCAACTGAAAGAGAAAGCCTCACATGGAATTATTATAGCATAAAAAGGGTGCACTATGAAAATAAGTGGCAAGAGCTGAAGGTATATCTCTACAGAAGTTGCCTGGTCTAATACATAAAAAAATGAACATCAATTCAGGCAACATTGGAACTCAGATAAGATAGAAGCATTCTTCACTAAGGTTATATGGTGAGACATGACTTGTGGTGACAAAGCTGTAGAAAGTGAAAGACTCATTGGGAGAAAGTGCTGATAGAATGTGAAATCAGGGATGAGTTACACGATATAGTGTTGCTGATGCTATGAATTTCTGACGCTTACCTGCCATGCCTTAGTAGAAGGGCCTTGTCCAGTTGGCAATATAAGCCTATCCACATTGATTCTCAACCACTGAGAAAGAGGTCTTGGTGGGGTCAAGTTTTAGATTCACAGAGACTCAAATGTAGTACAATGATACTACTTGATATAATTTTTATGATTCTATCTTTAAGATATTTGTGTTGTCCTATAGAGATTAACATGGTGGGTGGTTAGACAGGGTTGTAAATGAGAATTACAGATGGTGTATCATAGAGAAACAGGGACCATAATGATAATATACATACCTGTCCATAAGAACAGTGTCTCTGGAACGTACAGGTAAATATGGGGTGAAATATAGTGATAACCTCCTGACTTATGGGGTGATTTGAACCTGTGATTCTGGCAATTGCACAGAACAGGTAAGCTTAACTTCGAGGTAATATGTAAAATATTGATGCAGTAGCCAAACAGTAATATAGTAAAACCACAACACAAGAAAAATCCCAAATGAACTTAGAAGACTAGAGTAAAATTTTAATAAACAAAATTACACCACAACAAGAAAAATCCAACTAGTATAACAGGCGATATGATTTTTTAAATTTGAAGTTTTAAGGGTGACCACATGGAGCATGTGTCAGATAAAAGGACGGGGGTTGTTTCAGTCAAAAAGTTACCTTTGCACTTAGAAACTTTTATGGATCAAACATTTTGCAGCGGGCAAAGGAACAGGTCGTCGACGAAGCTGTGCTTGACGCCTACGGGTTAATGAATTTCAAGTCTTGGTGAAGTCATCGATGAAGACACAAAAACTCAGAGTGTGATTAAAGTTCAGGTTTCACAGTCAAAAGGCCCTCAATGTCAATCAGAAAGCAGCAGTGACTTGGTCCTGTGATGATTTCTACGTTTGGGCTTAGAAACTCATCTGGAGCTCAAATATTTTCCAAGGCTGCAGGTATATATACCCTAACAACGCATGTGAATACATCACATGCCATTACAACGCTGTCGTAACAATGACCGTGTTGTTCAAGTACAAACCATTACATCGCAAGTCATCACTATGACTTGCTGCAGGGGGTGCTCTGGACTTAGGAATAGTATTATTTACTTTTCCTCCTCCAGGTTGTGCAACAGCAGGGAAGGTGTTGGATTCTAAATCCAACACTAGTGTGCCCCCTACAGCAAATCATAGTAATGACTTGCAATGTATCAGTAAGCATGGTAACAAAGTAGCTGTTGTAACAACTGCCTTGTAATTGTACCGCGTTGTAAACACTGTTTCCCAGGCTGCAGGCTGTGGCCGAAAAGGGCTTGACGCTATCGGGAGTTGGTTCACAGCGGTCCAGCTGAATCGGATTTACTGTTGTCGAGAAGAACTTAGCAAGAGCTGCAGGTAACGCACTCCCAGCAGAGATGCACCCTCTATGGATCAGCTTGGCAGGTTAGTCTCAGTCTAACACCATTTCTCAAGGCAAGAAGATGGCAAAAGTTTTAAGTCCCCGGTTTTTGTTTAGTTTAGGAGGGGTACACTTTGACACTTGCCAAGGGTCTAGGGTCTTGGGAACAACACTTGGATGTCAAGACTCAGTCTAGCCGAAGCTCGTAGCAGGGTCCAGGCAAGATCCAGTTGGAACTGGTGTGGCATCTGGAGCTGCCTTTGCTGCAGTGCCATAGTAATCTAGGAATGTGTTCTCTCTGGTGGTAACCTGGTTACATGAAGGGTTATAGAATGTTGTATTTCAAATGTGTTGAAAGTCTGTTTGTACCTACTGGCTGGGTCCTGGATGGGACCTTCTTACTATGGAATAAACCGTAACTTCCATCTTCAACCTGCCTCGCGTGATCCTTCCTGCTACTACCTTGGATCCTACACTGGCGTAGTCAGCAGCTTCAAATCCTGGAAGAAAAGGCAAGAAGATTCTAATATGCCACAACAACTACCCAACAAGCCTCAATAACAACTGGTTGAGTGGACTTTACTGGTACCCTTGTTTCTACATGATCTTATCTACTTCAAGGTACTGTTTTCTTTCCTCTTACCCCTAATGCGACCCATCTACTTTAAGTTTGGTTTGGGTCCTGCATGTATTATTCAAGAGAAGAAGGATCCCACTCTCTTCATTTGGGCCATATCAGTTTCTCTGAGAACTGTCTGTGTTTTTTTTGTTATTGGAGAAGTTTTGGATTTCAAAGCATCCTACGGCTACTGCTTTTTGAACTAACATTTTGTTAACTGGATGGACTGGAATTTATATAATTGACCAGATGGGCATATGAAATTGTGAGGCACATACCTCTGGTTGTTCTGATGCTCTTTACACAAGAGACTTTAGGTGCTAGGGCCATGTGCTGACTTAGTTCTCTTGTTGTTGGTTGTATTTCGGTTACCTGCTACTGCAGCAGCTCGTGCTTCCTTCAAAGCCAGTGGCCTGTGTCCTGGAGTCCGCTCATTTCAGAAATTCCGCCTGCACGCACCTCTCATCTTGTGCTGCGGTTCTGTGTAGCTTGGAAGCACCGACTCGCTCTAAGTCACCTCGGGTCGACGTCATCACGCCTTTGACCCGACGTGGTGCCCATCTCAGGTGTGCTTCTTCCTCTTCATTGTCTCTGGGTGCCTAGCAACAGTGATTTCATGTTGCATTGAAACTTTGCATGTCACTTCTGTGATTCGCACACAAGTTAATGGACAATATATTTTTACGTTGTTCTACCCTTGAGAATTTTCATTGTTGTGTGTCATGCCTTTGATACACACATATTATATCCAATGTCGTTTGGCACACAGATGAGCACAGCCTTTCTTATTGTATGCACATTCCCTCATGCTGATGAGCACAGCTTTTTCAATTTTATGCTCATTCGTTCATTATATCCAGGTTCATTCTTCACGCTGATGAGCACAGCCTTTCCTATTGTATGCTCATTCCTTCACTCTGATGTGCACAGCTTTTTTAATTGTATGCTTATTCCTTCACGCTGATGAGCACAGCTTTGTCAATTGTATGGTCATTTCTTTTTCACGCTTATGAACAATTTTTTTTAAATTGTATGCTCATTATTTCACACTGATGAGCACAGCTTGTCAACATTATTTTTGTGCAGGTACAAGTGTTTAAGTTCTCCTTCACAACCACATCATCAATTGTTTTCTTTTGAGGTGCATTACATTAGTAAGAGCTGCTTTTCAAGGAAGTCGTTTTTTTAATCTTCTTTCTATTTCTTTAAATATGCAGAATGTAACTGCCCCTCCCTTTTTCTTGATGTCCCTGGCTAAACCTCCCATCAAGTTGCAAAAATTGAAAAAAGTTTTTGAACAATATTGTAAGGTATGTGGGGCAAGTTTGAGTGCAAAATGTAGGTCTTCACTATTACTACACTGTTTGGGGTCAGAAGGGCAGGAGGTTTTTGACCATCTTCCTGAAGTGAGTGAAGCTGGAACAGAATTCTTAAACGAATCTGATGTTTGCATCAAAAAATTAGACAAACATTATCTTCCTAAAGTTAGTACAATTTTGGAGAGGTAGCATTTTGCTAGAAGGTTACAAAGTGATGGTGAGTCAGTTGAAGGATATATCACCCAACTAAGGAAACTTGCCTCATCCTGCAAATTCGCAAATTTATTAGGTGAAAGAATTAGAGACCAGTTCATGTTAGGATGTAACATTGGACAAATCCAGGAAGAACTGTGGATGAGGGATGAACCTTCCTTAGATGAGGTAATATAAGTTGCCAAAAGAGTTGAACATTCTTTGAAATGTGTGGACACCAATAAAAAATACAAACAAGCAACTGTTCTAGTAGTGAAAGAGGATACAAAGAAGCCTGTGACTAAGGTTGAAGGAAGTGGGGTTGGAATAAGAAGTAAGACTACTATACGCAAGTGCTATAGATTTGACAAATCTGGGCATTTGACAAATGATAAAAAGTGTCTGGCTTTGAAAGTAGTGTGACCCAAATGTAAAAAAGGGGTCATCTCGCTATCGTTTGTAAGACTAAGTTGACTTCTACTAATGTAAAGAGTGTTGAGGCAGAAGATGTTGAAGAAGATTTTGTGTGTGGGCAGATAGTTGTTCAAGTTGACACTGATGTTAAGAACACATCATGTCCTGTGGATGCCATTTTAGTTGATGGTGAATCCAAGGTTCTCTTTGACTCAGGTGCAAATATCACTATCTTTTCTAGGTTATTCTTCCAAAATAAACTTGCTTGCAAGACATCTTTACTTAAGGCTGATATTCACCCCTCTACGTGGTTATTTCATAGGTCTTACTGAATATGAACAATGTTACACCTCTGGGAAAATGTATGTATCAGAAAAAGGTGACAGTATTATTAGTAGTTTCCACCAAGGCAATTTAGGCATAATGCTTGTCCCGAGTAGCTCTTCTCTTATTAAACTAAAGGATAGAGTCAATATGGTTCAAGAAAATCTTAGTAGTGGTGTTAAAGTTCGATTTAAACCGAATTTCCCAATGTGTTCAGGGAAGAGCTTGGGTGTCTCAAAGGGGTTCAGCATAAAATATGCTTGTGTGTTGGTTCTTAACCATCAAGTTGCAAAGTAAGGAATGTACTCTTGGCTTTAGGGAAGAAAGGAAAAGAGAATTAGAAAAACTCAAACAATGTGGCATTATTGAAGAAGTGGAAGGGACTGAATGGTTGGCTCCGGTGGTCGCAGCTCGTAACGCCAATGGGAGTCTTCATCTATGTGTAGTTTTAAGACAATTGAATAAGTCTATCATTGTAGATTCATATCCCCTTCCTAACATATCTGAATTGTTGGTTTTGCTGGGGGGTACCATAGTTTTTAGTACCATTGACTTAGCCTCAGCTTACCATCAGATAGAATTGGCAGAGTCATCAAGAGATTACACAGCCTTTATTACTCCGTTTGGCACTTTCAGATTTGTAAGGATGCCGTTCTGCTTACGTCAGTTTTCCAACGTGCCATGGAAAAAACTCTCAGTGGTTGTGAAGGGGTCTGTGTTTACCAAGATGACATCCTTGTGTTTGGTAACAATGAAGAGGAGCAAAAGTATCATCCTTGGAAAACTTGACAATGCCAATCTCACCATAAAATCGGAAAAATGTCACTTTGGGACCACAAACATCAACTACTTGAGTCACACTATCTCCTGTGAGAGAATCACGCCTAAATCCAACCTGGTTGAAACCATCTCCCGCATGTGTGCCCCTACTTGTAGAGAAGAACTCATGAAATGTTGGGATATTAGTGAATACTTTAAAAAAATGATTGGGGTATTATTGAATACTACAACAAATTTGTTGAGAACTTTGCAGAATTCAATTCCATCATGAGGATGCTTTTTGAGTTCAACTCTAATGATGCCTAAAAGAAAGAATTTGTTGTTCTAAAAAAAAAACTAAATTGTGCACCTAAACTTAAAGGTTTAGGTATCCATCATCACAACTGATGCTAGTCTTAAAGGTTTAGTCATTGTCCTTCAACAAGAGGGTGAAGAAGGCATGAATACCATTATGTTTGTGTCTCGTGGGCTGAAGGATGCTGAGTCACGTTATTCTGTTATTGAGCAAGAGGCTTTGGCGGTGTTTTGGGCCATCAGGAAACTCGAGACGTTTCTCTGGGGACCCACGTTTTTAGTTAAAACAGATCATAAGCTTCTCTTTGAGGTATTCACAAAGCAGGGATTAGATCTTGTTTCGAGCAGGATAACAAGATGGGTTATTCCCTTGCAAGAATATGACTTTGATTTAAAATATAACTGACACATTGTCAAGATTAGTTGAGAAAGTTGATGAGACTGTGGCTGATGAAGATTTTGAAGAGAGTCATATTCATGTTTGTGTGATCGATGATGTGATTGTTTCTAAATATCAGTGGTGAGAAGAATCATCCTCTGATCCAGTACTTTCAGAAGTCCAAGCTCTTAGCAATAGAGGGTGGCACTCGAGAAAAAAGGCCTCTGAGGAAGCGGCTAAGTTTTGGTGTGTGAAAGATGAATTGAGTGTTTCATATGATCTCCTACTTCGTGGGACAAGATTAGTTCCTCCTTTTAAACTACGCAGCAAGTTGATCAATTTGGCCCATAGCTCTAATTTGGGTATGTTTAAAACCAAAGAGAGACTTTACTCCTCTAATTGGTGGCTGGGCATGGATTTGCATGTAGAAAGGATGGTTAGGGATTGCTTGGCATGTTCTTTGTGTGAAAAGTCTAAGGTTGTGAGAGTACAACCTATGGTAGTCAGGGATTTGCCTTGTGGACCATGGAAATAAATAGCCTTAGATATCCTTGATCCTGTTCATTCAACAGTTTTTTATCTAGGTGGTCATTGACATGTTCCCAAGATGGCCTGAAATTTGTTTCACAAGTGAAATTGAGACCAAAAATGTGATTGCGTTTTTGGAAAATCTCATGGCCAGGGAAGGTTATCCAGACACTATTCTAACAGGTAATGGCGTTCAACTTGTACGTCGGAAACCTGCAGCTCCAGAATATCCTTTTCTGCGACATGATCTTTTGCTGGAGGACTAATCTATAGACCCCTGGGACCCTGTACCCGGTTCCTGGACTCAGCCCCGGACCAACTGGCTAGTCTGCTAATAGAGAAAAACGCCATAACCTTGTTAGGGGATTTTAACATCCATTTGGATGATACCAACGACCCTTCCGCTAAAAGGTTCCTAACTGACATGGAAGCCTTACAGCTTCTACAGCTGGTTCCCTCCACTACACATGAGAAAGGCCACCTTATGGACCCTATTTTTTCAAATGATAAAAGATTGAAGGTACTAGACCCAATAAGGATGCCATGGACTGATCATGCCCTGATCCCACTGCAACTCCAGATACCCACAACAGGACACAACAAAGGCCCCATAGTAATGGGACGGAAATGGCCTAAGATAGTTTCGGAAGCCTGGATCCGCGATCTGGAATCCTCCACACCCCCTGACTCCAAAGATCTAAACGAAGCCCATAGTATCTGGCTAACATGGATAAACAGCTCCATCAATAGGAATTTTAGGAAACCAGGCCTTCTATCCCATAAAAACACCAACAGATCCTCCTGGTTCTCCCCTACGCTAGTTGAGCAAAAAAAGAACTGTAAAAAACTGGAACGGGAGTGGAGGAAGTCGAATGATCCTGAATTAAAAATAACCTATAGAGCTGCCAAATGTCTCTATCAAGCAAGCGTCAAGAAAGCGCAGGTGGTCTTTTATGAAGTAAAAATTGCCAAATCCTCCAATTCCCCGAGGGAGCTTTTTAAGATTGTAAAATCACTCACGACCACAGATCAAGGGCCAAATAGCCCAGAACATTCTAAGGTTAATTGCAATGGGTTGGCCACCTTCTTTAGGTTTAAATATCTTTATTGAAGGTTTGAGGCACAACATCAATACAAAACAGCATAAATGGTTATCAGGCGGTAGTGTTCCAGAATAGTCGTGCATAATCTACAAGTTTAAGAGCATAGCTCAACTATTGGTATATCTTCAAATAGTGCCACCACCAATTACATATGGAACTAAAGAAACAACCCTACATTAACCCTCCCTCTTTATAAGTAAAATTTAAACTATCTACAATTCCTTCCAACACAAGTCCTCAGGAATCTTAGGAAACACCCCTACCCTACAAAACGAACTGCAGACTGAAGTACCTTTGGACACACCAGTTCTCATGACCATCCCTGCCATAAAGCCTGATCAGATATCGGCCCTACTAAGGAAAATCAAGTCAGGCTCTCCTCTGGACCCAGCCCCTCCCAACATTCTTGCCCAAGGAGGGGAACCCGTTATCACTCAACTAGGGAACCTGATCAATCTCTCGTTTGAAAAGGGCATGGTACCAAAAGAATGGAAACACGCCATTATCAAACCTCTGCTGAAAAAGACGCACCTGGACCCAGCTGAGTTATCAAACTACCATCCAATATCACTCCTGCCCATAGTGGCAAAATAGCAGAAAAACATGTGAATACCACAATCTCTACCTTTCTCGAGAACAACAATGTCATTCACCAGACACAGATGGGGTTTAGACCCAAGCATAGCACCGAGTCAGCACTGCTAGTGGTCACTGAAAAACTCAAAGCCATCTAGACCAAGGAAAAACGGCTGCAGTGGTGCTCCTAGATTTGAGCGCCGCATTTGATACGGTAGACCATAAAGTTCTAATCCAGAGACTGGAAAGGGCTGGCATAAATGGAACAGCCAAGGAATGGGTTGCCCCTTTTCTGAGTGACAGGTCCTTCCAATGCGTGGAGGGCGGGTTCAAGTTAGACCTCCTCCCAGCCTCCTGGGGAGTGCCGCAGGGTTCATCCCTGAGCCCACCCTTTTTAATATTTATTTCAGTCCCTTAGCCCATATCATTCAAGAATTTGGCATCTCCTTCGTGTCATACGCGAATGACACGCAACTTGTCTTCTCAATATCAGACGCCCTTAACTCAGATCATTGGCAGCTTGCCCCCTGCCTTGAGAAAATCAGATCCTGGATGGCGGACTGTAAACTTAAGTTGAATGGCGACAAAACGGAAATGATGATTCTGGGAAATAATTTCAATCCCTGTGCTGAAATACCATGGCCAAATAGTTGGGGACCACAGCCATCCCCTAAACCTGCCATAAAAAACCTGGGCATGTGGCTAGATCAAAACCTTACAATGGAGAGACAAGCCAAAAAGCTATCTGGGACCTGCTTTGGGGTACTACGCCTGATTAGGAAGATTATATCCCTACTCCCAAAAGATGCAAGGAGAACAGTGGATCAGGCCCTGGTAGTCTCGAGGCTGGACTACGGGAACTCCCTCTTCTTGGGGTCCCCCAAATATGTAACAAATCGTCTCCAAATTGTTCAAAACGCAGCAGCACGACTGCTTCTGAACATACCCAGACGTCAATCAGTCAAAACAAGACTGAAGGAACTGCTTTGGCTCCCGGTTCAAGACAGAATCAAATTTAAATCTCTCAATCTGGCTCATCGTGCCATGCACGGAAGGTGCCCGGCACTCATTCAAAACCTGGTCACCCATTACACACCCCAACGACAGCTTAGGTCAAGCTCATCATTTCTTATGAAGGACACCCTAATAAAAAAAGAGCCATATGGGGTGGAAGGTCCTTTTCCCATCTGATACCCACGCTCTGGAATAGTTTAGATCCAGACATCCGAGCTACCCCAGACGAAGCCCAGTTCAGGAAAAAACTTAAGACCTGGCTCTTTCCACAAGACTAGCTTCCACACCCGCTATCTGCTTCAAACAGCGCTGAGATGCCCAAGGGTAGTCACGCGCTCTACAAATCCCATAAACATAAGATGCAAACCTTCTTAGAGGATCGGGTAATAAAACACAAGAAGTGTTCTCTCTAGCATCAGGAAACCAACCGCATGGTAGAGAGGTTTAACAGAGTTTTGAAATAGGTTGTTGCTTTAGCCAAAGCATTGTTCTCAATTGGAAGAAGGAAGTTTTCAAAAAAGTGGAGATGTATAGGTTGACTCCTCATAGTACAACTGGGAAGTCTCCCTTTGTTCTTTTTAGAGGAAGATCTCCTTGCGCTTTTGTGGAGCCGTCTTGGGTAAGGAATTTGGAGGAGCCCACAACTGAGTTGACTAATGAGAATGTATGCTCTGAGTGGCTTAAAATAGAAATTGGAAAAACTCTAGCTAGGAAATCCTAATTTTACTCCAGAAAAGCCACCAAGGACACTGTGGTTGCTGTCGTTGACATGCTGGTCATCAGGCAACCTGGTTTTAGTGTAAAACCCATTTGTGTGATTAAAATCTTTACAAATGCTTGCATTTGGGACTTGGGTAGAGTTGCTGTTACAAAGGGCCTGTGTGTTGCTCAGATGCCTCAGTGAAGGATAATGTTAATCCTATTCCACTGTTACATCCTCGTTCGTCCTCTAGAGTGATCAAGAGGCTACGCTTTTTGAAGGATTTTGTGAAGTACATTTATATTTTAAGCATCATGTATGTATCATTTTTTTTTTATTTGTCTCTTTTAAGTATCTTTTGTTTGTTTTTTAATGAAAGGGGAGGTGTGTGACATCTGGCGCTGCATTTGCTGCAGTGCCATGGTAACCTAGGAATGTGTTCTCTATTGTGGTAACCTGATTACATGAAGGGTTGTGGAATGGTGTATTTCAAATGTGCTGAAAGTCTGTTTGTACCTACTGGCTGGGTCTTGGATGGGATCTTCTTACTATGGAATAAACCTTGACTTCCATCTTCAACCTGCCTTGGGTTATCCTTCCTGCTACTACCTTGGATCCTATACCTGGTCAGCTGGAGATGCAGAAAACTGCCTCTTTAAGCTTGTTATCTCCTTCCAGCTCAAACAAGAGTTCAGCCTTCTGACATTTTGAGTCACTTTTGGGATCCTGGGTAGGAGGAGCGAATTATAGTCCTCTTCACGTCTTCAGACAGCAGGTCAGTCCTTCTTCTGAACCTTGGGCAGGTTCAGCAGTGTTCTGTGGAGGCTACTGAGGATGTCACATGTATGCCCAGTGCCAATCTGTGGGTGTACGAAAATTGCAAACAATCCCCACACTGTCTCAAAATGGCAGAACCTGTTTTTCCTTTTGCAGAGTTCCTGTGCTTCCCCTAGCGTGTAGCCAGGGAAATGAGCCCCCCCTCCACTTTAGCCATACTAAGCTAGTTCTGGAGTAGTTCCTCTCCCACTGGGCCTGCCTGACTAGGAGGATAAAGGAAGGTTCAGGGGTTAGCTGCAGCTGCCTGTGACAGGGTGGGCCTATTTCAAATTAATTTAGGTCTTCTGCACAGCTCACATGTTCAGCCTGCCGGAGACATGGAAAACCTTCCCACATGTAATGCCTTTCCTCATCTCTCGGAACATGTTAACAACTCATTAAAGGGCTAATCATTTCCTAGGTGACAGTTGGAAGCTCATGCACACAGGCTTCTACAGGCATTTGGCAGGTAATAGGCAACTTTTTAAAAGTGCCTGTTCTTAGGTATTTATTACAAAACTTTACTATTGAATTGGGAATGTAATAATTCATTTCTAAAGTACAAGAATGACCTTTGTAGCTGTTTGCTAAGCAGAGATAGCAATATTTAATTCAATATTGTATCCCCATGCTTTCCCATGGAACAGCTAACCATGCTACAGTGAAAATGACATTTAGGGCCTTTTGACTGTAAGGACATGTTTACCATTAACCTTATCATGTCCTATTGTTTTTTAAATATGCACCCTGTCTGAATGGGCAGCAAGGCATACTTAGAAGTGACTTGTACATATACAAAATGAGGGTTTTAGCCCTGCCAAGATGGGTTTTTTGTGAGAGGTCGAATTTGCAGTTTAATCTTTGACAGCCAGACTACTGGTGGCAGGCATGCAATCATGTTTGCATTGTAAGTGCAATGGGTTGCACAATAGGTGCTGCAGCCTACTTGTGACATTTACCTTACATTTTTGGGGTACACCTTGGGCATGCTATACTAGGTTATAAAAGGCAGTTTATTATGCCAATTAGGGGTATACCAATGTCATCATGTTGAAAGGGGGTCACGGGCAAGTTACCCCAGGTTGACTGGGGTAAAGTGCACAGTGTTGTAAAGGCAACAAAAACAACCAGTTCAAAAATCTGGGGTAGTACCACAAACAAGAAGCTCATTTTTAACAGTGTATCTTGTTACCATATGGTGTGACATGTTACCAACAGGTGTCTTTCTTGCCACCCTATCTGCATATGTTTGCTTTTGTTTCTCCTGATTTGTAAGTGTATGTATGTTTTTGTCTTCCAAAAGCCATGGGCAACTTTTAATCACTTAGAACCTGAGTCACAAAGATTTTGCTGTGATTTACTCTTGTAGTACTTGTGAAATCCAGGAGTAAATCAGGAGTATTACAGGAGTTAACACACCTCCTTACAGCAAAAGCCTCACAAATTAGGCCCCCTAATGTTCTCAATAATATGCAGACATGTACGTATTCATAATTTTATGTGCATAAAAACGAGCATAAATATGGTAATTCAGGAATTACAAATGCATCAATGGGTGAACGTATGTCACTCTTTACACAGGTAGATTTGCAAATGGATTCTTCAAATATTCCATGATATTTCGTTTTATAATTTGGCCCAGAATGTTATACCTTTCCTAATGTTCCCACTTCAAAATATATGCTGTGGTTTTCATTGATATTTTTAATATTTGAATTCTCAACCAATAGAGGGCCTGCAGTTTTACGCTGAAGGAGCCTGTGTATATAGATTTCCTTCCTATATTACAAGTAATGTCTTTTACAATCAATTAATCAATACTTTATTGTGTCAGCTTGTCAATGATAGGCCATACAATTTACAATTCAAAATTTACCCAATGTAATATTAATATTTTATTGATCGACCAATCGCAGGATCATAACCAACATAAAATCTCAAATACACACATTGTCACATAATACGTTAAAACATTTAATAAAGTAATGATTTACAACCTTGCTTAAATCAACTGTCAATGGACATAATAAGTATAAGGACACATATATTAAAACCAATGTAGCCCCAGCACTTATAGCGAAAAAAGCTTTCGATATCTGCCACCAAGCATTTAAGCAAGTTATTGCAAAGACAAGGCACTTTGTTGTGTCTGACCAGAATATGCGTAGTGCTTCAGAGGGGTGTGAGAAAGAAAGCAGTCGGCAGGCTGGGATAATCCATGTCTTCCTTCTAATTCCATATGCAGGACACAAGAAAATAAAGTGCTCTATGGTCTTTTGCGCAGACTGACCGGATGGGCACACGGGAGAAATTAAAGCATTTGCCCAGCTGTTTTTCCATGCATTTAATGGAAGAGTACTTAACCTGAACTGAATATAAAGTGCTGGTGCCTTGGGGTGGTTTAATTTCATCCATATACATCTCAAAGTAAAGACAGCTTTTAACATTTATAAATGCAGGGTTAAAGTGCCACGTGCTACAGTATCATTACAGGAGGAGTTTATAAAATCTAAATATCTCTTCTTTAGCAGAGGAGTCATTCTTTTTGTAATAGAACGAGGGGCCTCCAACATCATACCCAAGCCCAGCCGATACAACCACTTCCTAACCCTATTAAACCACGGCAATTCGCCTTTCTGGCTTTGGAGAATTAATAATTCCACCACTGCCTCTTTTATGGGGATCTCCGTATTGTTAGTCCAAATTCTAACCCAGAGCCTCAATGCTTTGAGGACAGCAGAATGTGAAATGGATTTGATCCCTGCAACGAAGCGTAATGGCAATATCACCCTTTGAGTTACTGAAATTACATGACCTTTAATCCTGATTACATCACAGGAAGTGAGAGCACATGATAGTTATCTTAGATGAACTTGCAGAAAGTGACATCTTGGAAGTGGATGTACAATTATTTCTATAATCTGGAAATCTTACAGCGGTGGACACACATACCCCAAAGAAATATCATTATTACAAATCACACTGATGTATGGCCACAAATGGTCTCAGGATTAGAGCAAGAAAGATATGTTTTTGTGTTTTACCCTAAATGCTCATATTGTTCCCTAAAATTTTCCTATTAATAATGACATTTTAGACAAATATGGATGACACAAATGATTGAAAAATCAATCAATCAACCAACCGATGTGGTAAAGCGTGGGTCCTCACCCCTGAGGGTATCCAGGCACTGAGGTGTGGGTGGCCCCATCGGAGAGCTAGGTCTTGAGTTTTCTTGTGAATTCCGCCAATGAGGTAGATGTTTGTAGGAGGAAGGGCATGTCATTCCAGGCTTTTGCAGTGAGTTACGAGAAGGAGCAGCATCTGCTGCTACTGCGATGGATGCTGGAGGTGCACGTGAGGGTCCAGGAGGTGGTGTGCAGGTGTCTGACGGGTTGGTGGAAGTTCATGTAGTGGTTGATTTAGGTGGGTCCCTGGTCATGTAAAACTCAGTAGGCATATGTTACGATCTTGAACTGGCATCTCCTCTGGATGGGGAGCCAGTGGAGGGTCCTGAGTTGGGTGATGATGTGGGTGCATTTGAGGAGGTTGAAGGTGAGTCTTGTTACTATGTTCTGTATGGTCTGGATTCTCTTGAGGAGTTGGGTGGTGATTCTAACATAGGAAGTGTTCCCGCAGTGGAGACGGCTGGTGACAAAGACTTGGGTGATGATTTCCCTGGTGTTGATGGCCATCCATTTCAAGATTTTCCAGAGTATGCAAAGGGTGTGGAAGCTGAGTAGGTGACTGCATTGATTTGGCAATTCATGGTTAGTTGGGTGTCAAGGATTATGCAGAGGTTGCGGGCGTCATCTGTGGGTTTGGGGTTGGGTCCGAGCTTGGAGGGCCACCCACTACTCTCCCACAGAGAGGTGTTTTTCCTGAAGCTTAGCACATCTGTCTTGTTCGTGTTGAGCTTCATCAAGTTTATCCTAATCCAGTTGG
This sequence comes from Lissotriton helveticus, assembly GCF_964261635.1. Taxonomy (NCBI): domain Eukaryota; kingdom Metazoa; phylum Chordata; class Amphibia; order Caudata; family Salamandridae; genus Lissotriton; species Lissotriton helveticus. Next base: position 199,788,546 of record NC_136060.1, read on the forward strand.
TGACACTGGTCATTGTGCTTCAGAAGTTTGTTTTAGTGATGGAGGGGTCATCGGTGAGAAAGACCATGAGTTGTGTGTCATCTGCGCAGGATACAATGTTGAGCGTGTGGAGGGTGTCATATAGGTGTTGAACACAGTGGGCTGAGGGATGATGCTTGGGGGACGCCTCAGGTGATGTATTGGGTTCGGAAGTGAAGGGAGGAAAGCAGATTCTCTAAGTTCATTGAATGAGGAAGGATGAGATCCTGATAAGGGCATTCCCTTGGATGCCGATGTGGTTGGGGGTGTCGATGAGGGCGTGATGGAATATGCTGTTGAATGCAGCTGAGAGGTCGAGGAAGTGCAATGCTGCTGTTTCACTATGGTCGAGGAGGAATCTAATATCATCAGTGGCTGTGATTAGGGCGGTTTTGGTGCTGCGGTTTACATGAAAGCCAGTGTGTGAGACGTCAAACAGGTTGTTTTCTTATAGACATATGGTGAGCCAGTGGTTGATGGCCTTCTTGAGGACTGTGGTGGGGTATGGAAGCAATGAGATGAGTGGTAGCTCTTGAGTTCGCTGGGGTCAGTGGAGGGTTTTTTCAGAAGAGGTCCTATCTTCATGTGTTTCCATCTGTCAGAGAAAGTTGCTGTGGTAATAGAAGCATTGGGAATGTTGGTGAATTCCTTGCTGTTCTTGGGTTTCGAGGTTGAAGAAATGGTGAGGGTAAAGGTCCATGGTGCTCCAGAGTGGATTGAGGACATGAGGGCTCTGGTGAATTGTGTGGTGATAAGACTCCATACAGTGATCAAGGAGGTCGTTTCCATGGGTAGACTGAGGGTGTTGAAATTGACTTTAGTGGCTTGGGGGTTGAAGTTGTTGTAGATGGTGCCCATATTGCTGTAGAAGTACACTCGGAGGGTTTTGCACAGTTCATGTGAGCATTGGACTGTGTTCTCTGTGGCAGATGGGTTGGAGAACTCCTTGACTATGTTGAAGAGTTCCTTGTGGTCGGTGAAGGCGTCTCTTATGGAGTCCTTAATGCATTGCTGGTACCTGTTGAGGGCTGATTTAAAGGTGGTTCAGTTAGTGGTATTTCTGGTGGTACGTCATTGGTTCTCTAGTCATTTGCTGTTGCGCTTGATGGTTCTGATTTCGGGTGTATACCAATTGGCTCTTCTGGAGGTGCTGTAGGTTTTGGCTGGTTTCCTGGGGGTGACTTTGTCAGCACATTTAGTGATCCAGTTTGGATAAGTTCTGGACGGCCGGTTCCACGTTTGATGCAGTGTCAGGCTCGGAGGTGTTGAAGGCCTGTGCCCATTGGGTCTCTGCTACTTTGTTCTACCTGCTGTGCGAGGAGATGAGTGACTTGGTGGTCATGTCCTGTGAGCCTACAATGTTGAAATGGACGACTGAGTGGTTGGTCCATGTGAGTTTACCTTTTTGTATTTGAATTGCCTCATGATTATTACAGGTATAATTCATCTTTGATTTGCTAGTATTGTGCTTACAAATAGAATAGGTAGCTATAAACAGTATATAATGTTACAATTCCCAACTAGATGTATCTCTGAAACATATGAAATCAGTTTCACATTGGTTACAACAAAATGTTAACTGAACACATTCTGTCACTTGTGCATATCACTGTACCAGATTTTAAAACCAACTATGAATCTGATTGCTTTTTTTTGCATTATGTTGATCAATTAAGGCTTCAGAAGTGCAAGTTTTCCACACATACTTCAAGTTCATCGCATGCAGCAATAGTTCTAGCTGATAATGCACAGTGCATTATGTACATCATCGGCAAAAGAAATGAAAATTCCCTTTCAAGATACACATACTGTATACATCACAGTCAGGGTGGGGGCACACTTTTCAAATACACAATGTAGCACAGAGGCAGTCACAATGTGTTGGAAAGCGGATCATTGGTAGGGCCAAATGTAGGTCTGCCACTGGCAATAAGGCCACTAACACATGATATAACTCAGCATAGGCCTTAGAAAATTATTCCTATGCTCAGCCCTTGGTATCTTTGCTGCAATAGTGTTTTCTTTTGGAATTTCTGCATGCATGCAGTTTACCAGTGCTTTGAAAACTCCTTAGGGAAACCTGATAGTCCTATGTTAAACACATACACAATCACCAAGGACTGTCAGACCAAATATCCCGAAGCCAGAGCACGCAAAATTTGTATTAAAAAAACAATAATAATAAAAGAGCAGCAGGAGCTGCTCATTTAATATACACTGCTTTAACCAAGGGATGCCCCATAGTGCCCTGCAAGGACTATTTGTGTATTTGAACACTGGGGGTGACCCTAGAAGGGACAGGGGTACCCCAATTTTCTTTGTTAATATTGTTGGGGGCTAGAGCGAGTGCAGTCACCCCCAGCAACATTAAGAAAAACACATGTTAGGAAAGATTCCAGATGAGATTTGGTATTTCAGAATCCAATTCGGAACCCTTGTTTCTGACAGAAACGTACAGATTTCCCAACAATCAATTAGGGGGCCCGGAAACTGTACAGGCTTTCCGAATAGGTTCTGAAAGGCATTGGGACAGTCCGAGTTTTTCGGAACTGAATCGTACAGCTCTATGGACACAGTTTCCGGACGAGCGATTACAATGACTGATTCGGACAGCCGTTTGAATTCAGTTTGCCCGAGACAAAAGGGCTGTCGAAATCAGTGTTTGGGGGCCCATTGCAGGCCCCCTTCACCTGAATAAGAACAAATGTAGGCCAAGCGGGTACCCAAGGGACCCCTCTTCCCAACAATGCACAATATGACAGGGACCATGGGGTGCCTGTCACAGGGTGCAAGATTTTCCCCAACCACCCCTTTTTTCAATGGGTGCCTGTGTTAGCGTTCGGAACACAGGCTCCCATTGACGTCAATGTGAGTCCGACCGAACAATGTAGGGAAGCTTCATCGTCCGTACTCGCAGGACCCGATTCGTTTGGAAACGAGACCAGAACCAATTTGTTTGGGACAGTTACCTAACAAGATCATAATCAGCCTCTAAGTCTCTTGAGTTATTGAATCCAAGACCCTCGAAGAGTTTACCATATTATTTTAAATCACTCTGAACTGGAAGTGTATGCTCTTAAACTGGATCCAATGGACCGCTTGTGGTGGGTTCTATGACTGGACTTTGTGGCTTAAAAATATTATAAGAAAGGCTCAAAGTCATGTTAATGTTATTTTATTTTTTAAAAGCTTTACTAAAACAAATTAAATTAAAACAATCAGTTTAGATAATCACTTCAATGTATGAATTTATGAAGTTTACATTTGATTATAATTACTGATGACTTTTTGTCAAAAACAATAGGTCTGCTTTATATTTGTCAACATGCTGACACCTTGATAAAGGCAATAGGCCCACTTTTCATATTTTGGTGTTCTGACCCTTTGACAAGTCAACAGGGCTGCCTTACTTAAAATGAAAGCCATTAAATTGTTACATCACATGGTCAGTCATACATGCCTGTGGAGGTTGGGATCTTGTGGAGGTTAGATAAAGACCCTGTGCCTATCTGAAAAGACAAAAACCATGCACTGAGGGGAGAGAGTAGTGCAACTGCCGGAGTTTAGGTGCATACAACAAAGGACATCTTAGCTAATGCTAAAATAAATTGAAGTTCACTGAAAAAGCCTAAGTTTAAAGTGACATCACAATTAGAAACTGAAAGTATATCTCAATTCAAAGTAGGAGAAAAGTTTGAAAATTCATAGAAAAAACAAAGGGTACAGGTAGCTGTAACTGATGAATTTCAGTGGTTTTGTTTGTTTAAAATGGAATGTTTTATCTAACATTTTCACCTAACTGTAGAGTCAGTTCAACCTTTGTTTTTTTCAGTGATGTGAGAGTATAAGTAGTGCATGGCGGGAGAGAGAGTTATAGTTACTTCATAGAGTGATTTACAGTTACTTCAGTTAACTCTAAGTATTGAAGTTAAGTGTTTTAATAGTTAAGTGTATTATGTTGTGTGTGATATTTTCACCTAACTATAGCTTCCCTTTAACTTTTGTATATGTTCAGTGATTTTCTAAGATTTTTTCAATATAAAGTAAGATATTATTACCATTCTTAAAATAAGGTCACGTTACCCTTTGTTCTTTACAGTGAATTTCTATGATTTTGTAATGTAAATTAATAGATTATAACTATACCAACACCACGGCCAGTCCCTGCACCTAATTCTCCATAGGCAGGCAACGCACTGAAAAATAACAAAGGTTAAAGTAACATTATATTCAGGAATTGTCATTTTATCTTACTTTAAATTGTAAAAAAAACTAGAGATTCACTGAAAAAATACAAAGGTTAAAGGTATGTTATATGTAGGGAAAAAAGTCAATTACAACGTAACATATTAAACTAGAAAAACACTTAAATTCACCAGTTATATTTAACTGAAATAACTATAAATCATGCAATGAAGTAACTATAACTCGCTACCCTGCCATGCACTGTTTATACACTAATATATGATATCACTATTGGCATGTTCAATGACAGCATTGATAACATAACTTGTGACATCTTGTGAGAAATTGGGTTGTTGGTTCAGTGGGGTGTGGAAAAGAATGCTGTGAAGTCAGGCTGACCAATGATGCACCATAAGGGAGATAGACAAGCAAGTTGTTCCCAGCCTCTTCTCGGTTCTCAGAGCATTTTTTTGTCACAAACATGTTTTTTAAGTCCCAAGTTATGTATTTTAACTACCTGAGGCACAGGGTCAAGACTGATTTGCTTATGGCCATGTCTGAACTGGGGTGGCTTGGGTGAGCAAAATAACGATGGATTAAACCCAGATCTGTGACTGGGGGTGAATGTTTTGCCATTGACCAACATTCCGCCCATCATCTTGAGTGTTTTGCTGTTCACCCTATGTGGGAAGGGTATGCCCAGACGTGGGTCCCTTGCCCACTAAGCCACTGGAGTCAAGCTATCCTGGCTGAAGACGGTTGATAGCCAGAAACCGGTCCTATGATGCTTGATTCCGGTCCAGGAAAGACATGGCTTGGCAGTTCGGGCTGGACTGTTCCCATGAGGCACAGGGTCAAGACTGATTTGCATATGGCCATGTCTGAACTGGGGTGGCTTGGTGAGCAAAATAACGATGGATTAAACCCAGATCTGTGACTTGGGGTGATGTTTTGCCGTTTTGCCACATTCAGTCCATCATCTTGTGTGTTTTGCTGTTCACCCTATGTGGGAAGGGTATGCCCAGACGTGGGCCCCTTGCTCACTAAGCCACAGGAGTCAAGCTATCCTTGCTGAAGATGTCTGATAGCCAGAAACCGGTCCTAGGACGCTTGATTCCGGTCCAGGAAAAACATGGCTTTGCAGTTTGGGCTGGGCTGTTCCCATGAGGCACAGGGTCAAGACTGATTTGCATATGGCCATGTCTGAAGTGGGGTGGCTTGGTGAGAAAAATAACGATGGATTTAACCCAGATCTGTGACTGGGGGTGAATGTTTTGCCATTGAGCAACATTCTGTTGATCATCTTGTGTGTTTAGCTGTTCACCCTATGTTTGAAGGGTATGCCCAGACGTGGGCCCCTTGCTCACTAAGCCACTGGAGTCAAGCTATCCTGGTTGAAGATGTCTGATAGCCAGAAACCGGTCCTAGGTCGCTTGATTCCGGTCCAGGAAAGACATGGCTTGGCAGTTCGGGCTGGACTGTTCCCATGAGGCACAGGGTCAAGACTGATTTGCGTATGGACATGTCTGAACTGGGGTGGCTTGCTGAGCAATATAACAATGGATTAAACCCAGATCTGTGACTGGGGTGATGTTTTGCCATTCAGCAACATTCCGTCCATCATCTTGTGTGTTTTGCTGTTCACCCTATGTGGGAAGGGTATGCCCAGACGTGGGTCCCATGCTCACTAAGGCACTGGAGTCAAGCTATCCTTGCTGAAGACGGCTGACAGCCAGAAACCGGTCCTAGGATGCTTGATTCCGGTCCAGGAAAGACATGGCCTGGCAGTTCGGGCTGGACTGTTCCCATGAGGCACATGGTCAAGTCTGATTTGCATATGGCCATGTCTGAACTGGGGTGGCTTGGTGAGCAAAATAACGATGGATTAAACCCAGATCTGTAACTGGGAGTGAATGTTTTGCCATTGAGCAACATTCCGTCCATCATCTTGTGTGTTTTGCTGTTCACCCTATGTGGGAAGGGTATGCCCAGACGTGGGTCCCTTGCTCACTAAGCCACTGGAGTCAAGATATCCTGGCTGAAGACGGCTGATAGCCAGAAACCGGTCCTAGGATGCTTGATTCAGGTCCAGGAAAGACATGGCTTGGCAGTTCGGGCTGGACTGTTCCCATGAGGCACAGGGTCAAGACTGATTTGCATATGGCCATGTCTGAACTGGGGTGGCTTGGTGAGTAAAATAAAAATGGATTAAACACACATCTGTGACTGGGGGTGAATGTTTTACCATTGAGCAACATTCCGTTCATCATCTAGTTCTAGTTCTAGGACACCCCCGCGCCGCACGGCCACCAGCTGCTGCGTGTGCCTACCCTGCCTGACTGCCTCGCTGCCGCCGCGTGACCACGCCCCCTGCCTTCGAGCGGCGTGGTCCGTGCTCGCCTGACCGGCCCCTGTTGTCTTTGCCGTTTTGAATTGTTTTTTGTCGTTCTGTATTGCCTGTTTCTTTTTCTAGTTTATTGTATTTTCCTTTCTGCATTGCCTAGCTGCCCTTCGTCCTCCCTCCCCGCTTCCCGCCACCGCCGCCAACCCCGCCCCTTTTGCCTTCTGTACCCTCCCCGCTCCCGCCTCCCAGCTGCTCCGCCCCCCCACGCACTTGGCCATATATGGCGACCGTGCGACGCAGGTGAGTGTGACCTAGTTCTAGGACACCCCCGCGCCGCATGGCCACCAGCTGCTGCGTGTGCCTACCCTGCCTGACTGCCTCGCTGCCGCCGCGTGACCACGCCCCCTGCCTTCGAGCGGCGTGGTCCGTGCTCGCCTGACCGGCCCCTGTTGTCTTTGCCGTTTTGAATTGTTTTTTGTCGTTCTGTATTGCCTGTTTCTTTTTCTAGTTTATTGTATTTTCCTTTCTGCATTGCCTAGCTGCCCTTCGTCCTCCCTCCCCGCTTCCCGCCACCGCCGCTAACCCCGCCCCTTTTGCCTTCTGTACCCTCCCCGCTCCCGCCTCCCAGCTGCTCCGCCCCCCCGCGCACTTGGCCATATATGGCGAACGTGCGACGCAGGTGAGTGTGACCTAGTTCTAGGACACCCCCGCGCCGCACGGCCACCAGCTGCTGCGTGTGCCTACCCTGCCTGACTGCCTCGCTGCCGCCGCGTGACCACGCCCCCTGCCTTCGAGCGGCGTGGTCCGTGCTCGCCTGACCGGCCCCTGTTGTCTTTGCCGTTTTGAATTGTTTTTTGTCGTTCTGTATTGCCTGTTTCTTTTTCTAGTTTATTGTATTTTCCTTTCTGCATTGCCTAGCTGCCCTTCGTCCTCCCTCCCCGCTTCCCGCCACCGCCGCTAACCCCGCCCCTTTTGCCTTCTGTACCCTCCCCGCTCCCGCCTCCCAGCTGCTCCGCCCCCCCGCGCACTTGGCCATATATGGCGACCGTGCGACGCAGGTGAGTGTGACCTAGCTCTAGGACACCCCCGCGCCGCACGGCCACCAGCTGCTGCGTGTGCCTACCCTGCCTGACTGCCTCGCTGCCGCCGCGTGACCACGCCCCCTGCCTTCGAGCGGCGTGGTCCGTGCTCGCCTGACCGGCCCCTGTTGTCTTTGCCGTTTTGAATTGTTTTTTGTCGTTCTGTATTGCCTGTTTCTTTTTCTAGTTTATTGTATTTTCCTTTCTGCATTGCCTAGCTGCCCTTCGTCCTCCCTCCCCGCTTCCCGCCACCGCCGCTAACCCCGCCCCTTTTGCCTTCTGTACCCTCCCCGCTCCCGCCTCCCAGCTGCTCCGCCCCCCGCGCACTTCGCCATATATGGCGACCGTGCGAACGCGCAGCGGGCGCGCCGATTGTGCGCTGAAGGCGCGCCAAAGGTAAGCCCATCTGCGCCCGTCTGCGCCTGGACCGCGCCCAGTGCCAGGACCCCTGGCCCCCACCGACGGAAGCCGACCCGACGAACCTACAACGCCGCCGAACTCATCGCACTCAACAACGGCGGTATCCCGGGATGTCACCGAGCCACCCCGAGGCACACCCACGGACCCTTCAGCTGCCACGCCTGCAAGTTCACCTGCATCCAGACCTACCCTGCACCAGCACCCGCCAAGCCGAACACCAGCAGCAACCACCTCAAGTGCATCCTGCTCAACACCCGCTCCGTCCACAGACACGCCATCGAACTCTGGAACCTCCTCGACACCACAGCCCCTGACATCGCCTTCCTCACGGAGACCTGGATGAACGCCTCCTCAGCGCCCGACATCGCCATCGCCATCCCAGAGGGATACAAGATCACCCGGAGGGACCGCACCGCCAACCAGATGGGAGGAGGCATCGCCATCATCCACAGAGACACCATCCGCATCACGACCAACACCGACGACACCCTAACCACCGCCGAACACCTGCACTTCCAGATCCACACCGACCCGAAGACCACCCTCAGAGGCACCCTGATCTACCGACCCCCGGGACCACGCACACGATTCAGCGAGGACATCGCCGACTTCATCAGCCCGCATGCCCTCCCCTCCGCCGACTACATCCTCCTGGGGGACCTCAACTTCCACCTGGAGAACAACAGCGACCGCAACACCATCACCCTGCTCGACAACCTCGCCAACCTCGGACTCAAGCAGCTGGTGTCCACCCCCACCCACCTCGCCGGACACACACTCGACGCCGTCTTCTCATCCAGCAAAGACATCGCCTTCAGCCACGCAACAGGACTCCACTGGACGGACCACAGCTGCGTCCACTTCACCTTCACCTTCAAAAGAACGATGATCCACCACCACCAGCAACAGGTTGCCCGAAGAAGCTGGACCAAGATCACAGCCGACCAGCTCACCGCCTCCCTGAGCCAGCACCCTCCCGCCGGCTCAGCGAACCCCAGCCAGGCCGCCGACAACCTCACGAAGTGGATCAGCAACTGCGCGGACGAACTCGCCCCTCTGAGGACCCCGCCCAGCAGACCCGGCAGCAGAAAAACCCCATGGTTCACCGACGAACTCAAGAGCTCCAAGAAGAACTGCCGAGCCCTCGAGAAAGTATGGAGAAGGGAACCAACAATGGACAACATGACCACCCTCAAGCTCGCCACCCGGAAACACCACCAACTGATCCGCGCCACCAAGAAAAATACATACAAGGACCGACTGGACAACAACGCACACAACTGCAAGGAACTCTTCAACATCGTGAAAGAGCTCTCCAACCCCAACGCCGGAAACAACGACATCACCCCGCCGCAAGACCTCTGCAACTCCCTCGCGTCCTACTTCCACAACAAGATCGCGGACATACACAACAGCTTCAGCATCCAACCAACGCACGCCACAACCGCAGCAACGCCACCCACCACCACCCTCCGCGCCTAGACTCCGATCAGCACCGAAGACACCATCCGCACAATGAACTCCGTCCACTCCGGATCTCCGACCGACCCCTGCCCTCACCACGTCTTCAACAAGGCCGACGCTGTCATCGCACCCCACCTGCGGGACATTATCAACACCTCCTTCGACACCGCCACCTTCCCGGAGAGCTGGAAGCACGCAGAACTCAGCGCTCTACTCAAGAAACCTACAGCGGACCCCACCGAACTCAAGAATTACCGTCCCATCTCGCTCCTCCCGTTCCCGGCCAAAGTCATCGAAAAGACCGTCAACAAACAGCTGGCCGCCTTCCTCATGACGAATGGATCCCTCGACCCCTCACAGTCTGGCTTCCGAGCCAACCACAGCACCGAGACCGCCCTCATCGCTGCCACCGATGACATCCGAACCCTGATGGACAACGGAGAAACAGCGGCCCTCATCCTCCTGGACCTCTCCGCGGCATTCGACACTGTCTGCCACCGCACCCTTGTGCAGCGCCTCGGCAACATCGGAATCCAGGAGAAGGCACTGGAATGGATCACCTCCTTCCTCGACGGAAGAACACAGAGAGTCCGCCTACCACCGTACAAGTCAGAGGCCACCAAAGTCATCTGCGGCGTCCCTCAGGGATCCTCGTTGAGTCCCACTCTCTTCAACGTCTACATGAGCCCCCTCGCGGCCATCGCACACCAACACAACCTCAACATAATCTCCTACGCCGACGACACCCAGCTGATCCTCTCCCTGACCAACGACCCCGCCGCCACCAGAGCCAACCTGCACGAAGGGATGAGAGATGTAGCCGAGTGGATGACGACCAGCCGCCTGAAACTGAACTCAGACAAGACGGAGGTCCTCATCCTGGGCTCCTCGCCCGCCGCCTGGGACGACTCCTGGTGGCCCCCCGCCCTGGGCACCGCACCCAAACCGACGGACCACGCACGCAACCTGGGCTTCATCCTGGACTCCTCCCTCTCCATGACCAGACAAGTCAACGCCGTCTCCTCGTCATGCTTCAACATCCTACGCATGCTACGGAAGATCTTCTGGTGGATCCCCACCGAGACCAGGAAGACTGTCACCCAGGCCCTCGTCACCAGCCGACTGGACTACGGCAACGCCCTCTATGCCGGAACCACCGCCAAGCTCCAGAAGAGACTCCAGCGGATCCAGAACGCCTCAGCCAGACTCATCCTCGACATCCCACGAAACAGCCACATCTCCGGACATCTGAGAGACCTGCACTGGCTCCCCGTCAACAAAAGAATCACCTTCCGTCTCCTCACCCACGCACACAAAGCCCTAAACAACCAAGGACCGAGCTACCTCAACAACCGAATCAACTTCTACGCTCCCAAGCGCCACCTCAGATCAACCAGCCACGCCCTCGCCGCCGTCCCCCGCATCCGAAGAGCGACAACAGGAGGAAGGTCCTTCTCCTACCTGGCCGCCAAGACCTGGAACTCCCTCCCGACCGACCTGCGCCTGACCCAAGACCACCTCTCCTTAAGGAAGAAGCTCAAGACCTGGCTGTTCGAGCAGTAACGGCACCCCCCCCTCCTAGCGCCTTGAAACCCTACAGGTGAGTAGTGCGCTCTATAAATGTCTTGATTGATTGATTGATTGATTGATCTTGTGTGTTTTGCTGTTCACCCTATGTGCGAAGGGTATGCCCAGACGTGGGTCCCTTGCACTGGAGTCAAGCTATCCTGGCTGAAAACGGCTGATAGCCAGAAACCGGTCACTGGAGTCAAGCTATCCTGGCTGAAGACGGCTGATAGCCAGAAACCGGTCCTAGGATGCTTGATTCCGGTCCAGGAAAGACATGGCTTGGCAGTTCGGGCTGGACTGTTCCCATGAGGCACAGGGTCAAGACTGATTTACATATGGCCATGTCTGAACTGGGGTGGCTTGGTGAGCAAAATAACGATCGATTAAACCCAGATCTGTGACTTGGGGTGAATGTTTTACCATTGAGCAACATTCCGTCCATCATCTTGTGTGTTTTGATGTTCACCCTATGTGGGAAGGGTACCCAGACGTGGGTACCTTGCTCACTAAGCCACTGGAGTCAAGCTATCCTGGCTGAAGCCGGCTGATAGCCGGAAACCGGTCATAGGATGCTTGATTCCGGTGCAGGAAAGACATGAACTGGCAGTTCGGTCTGGACTGTTCCCATGAGGCACAGGGTCAAGACTGATTTGCATATGGCCATGTCTGTACTGCAGTGGCTTGGTGAGCAAAATAACGATGGATTAAACCCAGATCTGTGACTGGGGGTGAATGTTTTGCCATTGAGCAACATTCCGTTCATCATCTTGTGTGTTTTGCTGTTCACCCTATGTGGGAAGGGTATGCCCAGACGTGGGGCCCTTGCTCACTAAGCCACTGGAGTCAAGCTATCCTGGCTGAAGACGGCTGATAGCCAGAAACTGGTACTAGGATGCTTGATTCCGGTCCAGGAAAGACATGGCTTAGCAGTTCGGGCTGGACTGTTCCTATGAGGCACAGGGTCAAGACAGATTTGCATATGGCCATGTCTGAACTGGGGTGGCTTGGTGAGCAAAATAACTGTGGATTAAACCCAGATCTGTGACTGGGGGCGAATGTTTTGCCATTGAGCAACATTGCGTCCATCATCTTGAGTGTTTTACTCTTCACCCTATGTGGGAAGGGTATGCCCAGACGTGGGTCCCTTGCTAACTAAGCCACTGGAGTCAGGCTATCCTGGCTGAAGACGGTTGATTGCCAGAACCCAGTCCTAGGATGCTTGATTCCGGTCCAGGAAATACATGGCTTGGCAGTTCGGGCTGGACTGTTCCCATGAGGCACAGGGACAAGACTGATTTGCATATGGCCATGTCTGAACTGGGGTGGCTTGGTGAGCAAAATAACGATGGATTAAACCCAGATCTGTGACTGGGGGTGATGTTTTGCCGTTTTGCCACATTCCGTCCATCATCTTGTGTGTTTTGCTGTTCACCCTATGTGGGAAGGGTATGCCCAGACGTGGGCCCCTTGCTCACTAAGCCACTGGAGTCAAGCTATCCTGGCTGAAGACGGTTGATAGCCAGAAACCGGTCGTAGGATGCTTGATTCCGGTCCAGAAAAGACATGGCTTGGCAGTTCAGGCTGGACTATTCCCATGAGGCACAGGGTCAAGACTGATTTGCATATGGCCATGTCTGAACTGGGGTGGCTTGGTGAGCAAAATAACGATGGATTAATCCCAGATCTGTGACTGGGGGTCATGTTTTGCCGTTTTGCCACATTCCGTCCATCATCTTGTGTGTTTTGCTGTTCACCCTATGTGGGAAGGGTATGCCCAGACGTGGGCCCCTTGCTCACTAAGCCACTGGAGTCAAGCTATCCTGGCTGAAGACGGTTGATAGCCAGAAACCGGTCGTAGGATGCTTGATTCCTATCCAGGAAAGACATGGCTTGGCAGTTCGGGCTGGACTGTTCCCATGAGGCACAGGGTCAAGACTGATTTGCATATGGCCATGTCTGAAGTGGGGTGGCTTGGTGAGCAAAATAACGATGGATTTAACCCAGATCTGTGGCTGGGGGTGAATGTTTTGCCATTGAGCAACATTCTGTCCATCATCTTGTGTGTTTTACTCTTCACCCTATGTGGGAAGGACATGCCCAGACGTGGTTCTCTTGCTCACTAAGCCACTGGAGTCAAGCTATCTTTGCTGAAGACAGCTGAAAGCCAGAAACCGGTCCTAGGATGCTTGATTCCGGTCCAGGAAAGACATGGCTTGGCAGTTCGGGCTGGACTGTTCCCATGAGGCACAGGGTAAAAACTGATTTGTATACGGCCATGTCTGAACTGGGGTGGCTTGGTGAGCAAAATAACGATGGATTAAACCCAGATCTTTGACTGGGGGTGATGTTTTGCCCTTGAGCAACATTCCGTCCATCATCTTGTGTGTTTTGCTGTTCACCCTATGTTTGAAGGGTATGCCCAGACGTGGGCCCCTTGCTCACTAAGCCACTGGAGTCAAGCTATCCTGGCTGAAGATGTCTGATAGCCAGAAACCGGTCCTAGGACGCTTGATTCCGGTCCAGGAAAGACATGGCTTGGCAGTTCGGGCTGGACTGTTCCCATGAGGCACAGGGTCAAGACTGATTTGCGTATGGACATGTCTGAACTGGGGTGGCTTGCTGAGCAATATAACAATGGATTAAACCCAGATCTGTGACTGGGGGTGATGTTTTGCCATTGAGCAACATTCCGTCCATCATCTTGTGTGTTTTTGCTGTTCACCCTATGTGGGAAGGGTATGCCCAGACGTGGGTCCCATGCTCACTAAGGCACTGGAGTCAAGCTATCCTTGCTGAAGACGCCAGACAGCCAGAAACCGGTCCTAGGATGCTTGATTCCGGTCCAGGAAAGACATGGCCTGGCAGTTCGGACTGGACTGTTCCCATGAGGCACATGGTCAAGACTGATTTGCATACGGCCATGTCTGAACTGGAGTGGCTTGGTGAGCAAAATAACGATGGATTAAACCCAGATCTGTGACTGGGGGTGAATGTTTTACCATTGAGCAACATTCCGTCCATCATCTTGTGTGTTTTGCTGTTCACCCTATGTGGGAAGGGTATGCCCAGACGTAGGTCCCTTGCTCACTAAGCCACTGGAGTCAAGCTATCCTGGCTGAAGACGGCTGATAGCCAGAAACCTGTCCTAGGATGCTTGATTCAGGTCCAGGAAAGACATGGCTTGGCAGTTCGGGCTGGACTGTTCCCATGAGGCACAGGGTCAAGACTGATTTGCATATGGCCATGTCTGAGCCGGGGTGGCTTGGTGAGTAAAATAACAATGGATTAATCCCACATCTGTGAATGGGGGTGAATGTTTTACCATTGAGCAACATTCCGTTCATCATCTTGTGTGTTTTGCCGTTCACCCTATGTGCGAAGGGTATGCCCAGACGTGGGTCCCTTGCACTGGAGTCAAGCTATCCTGGCTAAAGACGGCTGATAGCCAGAAACCGGTCCTAGGATGCTTGATTCCGGTCCAGGAAAGACATGGCTTGGCAGTTCGGGCTGGACTGTTCCCATGAGGCACAGGGTCAAGACTGATTTACATATGGCCATGTCTGAACTGGGGAGGCTTGGTGAGCAAAATAACGATGGATTAAACCCAGATCTGTGACTGGGGGTGAATGTTTTGCCATTGAGCAACATTCCGTCCATCATCTTGTGTGTTTTGCTGTTCACCCTATGTGGGAAGGGTACCCAGACGTGGGTACCTTGCTCACTAAGCCACTGGAGTCAAGCTATCCTTGCTGAAGCCGGCTGATAGCCAGAAACCGGTCATAGGATGCTTGATTCCGGTGCAGGAAAGACATGAACTGGCAGTTCGGTCTGGACTGTTCCCATGAGGCACAGGGTCAAGACTGATTTGCATATGGCCATGTCTGTACTGTGGTGGCTTGGTGAGCAAAATAACAAATGATTAAACCCAGATCTGTGACTGGGGGTGAATGTTTTGCCATTGAGCAACATTCCGTCCATCATCTTGTGTGTTTTGCTGTTCACCCTATGTGCGAAGGGTATGCCCAGACGTGGGTCCCTTGCACTGGAGTCAAGCTATCCTGGCTGAAAACGGCTGATAGCCAGAAACCGGTCACTGGAGTCAAGCTATCCTGGCTGAAGACGGCTGATACCCAGAAACCGGTCCTAGGATGCTTGATTCCGGTCCAGGAAAGACATGGCTTGGCAGTTCGGGCTGGACTGTTCCCATGAGGCACAGGGTCAAGACTGATTTACATATGGCCATGTCTGAACTGGGGAGGCTTGGTGAGCAAAATAACGATGGATTAAACCCAGATCTGTGACTGGGGGTGAATGTTTTGCCATTGAGCAACATTCCGTCCATCATCTTGTGTGTTTTGCTGTTCACCCTATGTGGGAAGGGTACCCAGACGTGGGTACCTTGCTCACTAAGCCACTGGAGTCAAGCTATCCTGGCTGAAGCCGGCTGATAGCCAGAAACCGGTCATAGGATGCTTGATTCCGGTGCAGGAAAGACATGAACTGGCAGTTCGGTCTGGACTGTTCCCATGAGGCACAGGGTCAAGACTGATTTGCATATGGCCATGTCTGTACTGTGGTGGCTTGGTGAGCAAAATAACAAATGATTAAACCCAGATCTGTGACTGGGGGTGAATGTTTTGCCATTGAGCAACATTCCGTCCATCATCTTGTGTGTTTTGCTGTTCACCCTATGTGGGAAGGGTATGCCCAGACGTGGGTCCCTTGCTCACTAAGTCACTGGAGTCAAGCTATCCTGGCTGAAGACAGCTGATAGCCAGAAACTGGTACTAGGATGCTTGATTCCGGTCCAGGAAAGACATGGCTTAGCAGTTCGGGCTGGACTGTTCCCATGAGACACAGGGTCAAGACAGATTTGCATATGGCCATGTCTAAACTGGAGTGGCTTGGTGAGCAAAATAACAATGGATTATACCCAGATCTGTGACTGGGGGTGAATGTTTTGCCATTGATCAACATTCCGTCCATCATCTTGTGCGTTTTGCTGTTCACACTATTTGGGAAGGGTATGCCCAGACGTGGGTCCCTTGCTCACTAGCCACTGGAGTCAAGCTATCCTAGCTGAAGACGGCTGATAGCCAGAAACTGGTACTAGGAGGCTTGATTCCGGTCCAGGAAAGACATGGCTTGGCAGTTCGGGCTGGATTGTTCCCATGAGGCACAGGGTCAAAACTGATTTGCATATGGCCATGTCTGAACTGGGGTGGCTTGGTGAGCAAAATAACGATGGATTATACCCAGATCTGTGACTGGGGGTGAATGTTTTGAAATTGAGCAACATTCCATCCATCATCTTGTGTGTTTTGCTGTTCACCCTATGTTTGAAGGGTATGCCCAGACGTGGGCCCCTTGCTCACTAAGCCACTGGAGTCAAGCTATCCTGGCTGAATATGTCTGATAGCCAGAAACCGGTCCTAGGACGCTTGATTCCGGTCCAGGAAAGACAAGGCTTGGCTGTTCGGGCTGGACTGTTCCCATGAGGCACAGGGTCAAGACTGATTTGCATATGGACATGTCTGTACTGGGGTGGCTTGCTGAGCAATATAACAATGGATTAAACCCAGATCTGTGACTGGGGGTGATTTTTTGCCATTGAGCAACATACCGTCCATCATCTTGTGTGTTTAGCTGTTCACCCTATGTGGGAAGGGTATGCCCAGACGTGGGTCCCATGCTCACTAAACCACTGGAGTCAAGCTATCATGGCTGAATATGTCTGATAGCCAGAAACCGGTCCTAGGACGCTTGATTCCGGTCCAGGAAAGACATGGCTTGGCAGTTCGGGCTGGACTGTTTCCATGAGGCACAGGGTCAAGACTGATTTGCGTATGGACATGTCTGAACTGGGTTGGCTTGCTGAGCAATATAACAATGGATTAAACCCAGATCTTTGACTGGGGTGACGTTTTGCCATTGAGCAACAATGCAACATTCCGTCCATCATCTTGTGTGTTTTGCTGTTCACCCTATGTGGGAAGTGAATGCCCAGACGTGGGTCCCTTGCTCACTTAGCCACTGGAGTCAAGCTATCCTGGCTGAAGACGGCTGATAGCCAGAAACCGGTCCTAGGATGATTGATTCAGGTCCAGGAAAGACATGGCTTGGCAGTTCGGGCTGGACTGTTCCCATGAGGCACAGGGTCAAGACTGATTTGCATATGGCCATGTCTGAACTGGGGTGGCTTGGTGAGTAAAATAACAATGGATTAATCCCACATCTGTGACTGGGGGTGAATGTTTTACCATTGAGCAACATTCCGTTCATCATCTTGTGTGTTTTGCTGTTCACCCTATGTGCGAAGGGTATGCCCAGACGTGGGTCCCTTGCTCACTAAGCCACTGGAGTCAAGCTATCCTGGCTGAAGTCGGCTGATGGCCAGAAACCGGTGATAGGATGCTTGATTCCGGTGCAGGAAAGACATGAACTGGCAGTTCGGTCTTGACTGTTCCCATGAGGCACAGGGTCAAGACTGATTTGCATATGGCCATGTCTAAACTGGGGTGGCTTGGTGAGCAAAATAACAATGGACTAAACCCAGATCTGTGGCTGGGGGTGAATGTTTTGCCATTGAGCAACATTCCGTCCATCATCTTGTGTGTTTTGCTGTTCACACTATGTGGGAAGGGTATGCCCAGACGTGGGTCCCTTGCTCACTAGCCACTGGAGTCAAGCTATCCTGGCTGAAAACGGCTGATAGCCAGAAACCGGTCACTGGAGTCAAGCTATCCTGGCTGAAGACGGCTGATAGCCAGAAACCGGTCCTTGGATGCTTGATTCCGGTCCAGGAAAGACATGGCTTGGCAGTTCGGGCTGGACTGTTCCCATGAGGCACAGGGTCAAGACTGATTTACATATGGCCATGTCTGAACTGGGGTGGCTTGGTGAGCAAAATAACGATGTATTAAACCCAGATCTGTGACTGGGGGTGAATGTTTTGCCATTGAGCAACATTCCGTCCATCATCTTGTGTGTTTTGCTGTTCACCCTATGTGGGAAGGCTACCCAGACGTGGGTACCTTGCTGCCTAAGCCACTGGAGTCAAGCTATCCTGGCTGAAGCCGGCCGATAGCCAGAAACCGGTGATAGGATGCTTGATTCCGGTGCAGGAAAGACATGAACTGGCAGTTCGGGCTGAACTGTTCCCATGAGGCACAGGGTCAAAACTGATTTGCATATGGCCATGTCTGAACTGGGGTGGCTTGGTGAGCAAAATAACAATGGATTAAACCCAGATCTTTGACTGGGGGTGATGTTTTGCCCTTGAGCAACATTCCGTCCATCATCTTGTGTGTTTTGCTGTTCACCCTATGTTTGAAGGGTATGCCCAGACGTGGGCCCCTTGCTCACTAAGCCACTGGAGTCAAGCTATCATGGCTGAAGATGTCTGATAGCCAGAAACCGGTCCTAGGACGCTTGATTCCGGTCCAGGAAAGACATGGCTTGTCAGTTCGGGCTGGACTGTTTACATGAGGCACAGGGTCAAGACTGATTTGCGTATGGACATGTCTGAACTGGGGTGGCTTGCTGAGCAATATAACAATGGATTAAACCCAGATCTTTGACTGGGGGTGATGTTTTGCCATTGAGCAACATTCCGTCCATCATCTTGTGTGTTTTGCTGTTCACCCTATGTGGGAGGGGTATGCCCAGACGTGGGTCCCATGCTCACTAAGGCACTGGAGTCAAGCTATCCTTGCTGAAGACGGCTGACAGCCAGAAACCGGTCCTAGGATGCTTGATTCCGGTCCAGGAAAGACATGGCCTGGCAGTTCGGGCTGGACTGTTCCCATGAGGCACATGGTCAAGACTGATTTGCATATGACCATGTCTGAACTGGGGTGGCTTGGTGAGTAAAATAACAATGGATTAATCCCACATCTGTGACTGGGGGTGAATGTTTTACCATTGAGCAACATTCCGTCCATCATCTTGTGTGTTTTGCTGTTCACCCTATGTGGGAAGGGTATGCCCAGACGTGGGTCCCATGCTCACTGAGCCACTGGAGTCAAGCTATCCTGGCTGAAGACGGCTGATAGCCAGAAACCGGTCCTAGGACACTTGATTCCGGTCCAGGAAAGACATGGCTTGGCTGTTCGGGCTGGAATGTTCCCATGAGGCACAGGGTCAAGACTGATTTGCATATGGACATGTCTGTACTGGGGTGGCTTGCTGAGCAATATAACAATGGATTAAACCCAGATCTGTGACTGGGGGTGATTTTTTGCCATTGAGCAACATTCCGTCCATCATCTTGTGTGTTTAGCTGTTCACCCTATGTGGGAAGGGTATGCCCAGACGTGGGTCCCATGCTCACTAAACCACTGGAGTCAAGCTATCATGGCTGAATATGTCTGATAGCCAGAAACCGGTCCTAGGACGCTTGATTCCGGTCCAGGAAAGACATGGCTTGGCAGTTCGGGCTGGACTGTTTCCATGAGGCACAGGGTCAAGACTGATTTGCGTATGGACATGTCTTAACTGGGTTGGCTTGCTGAGCAATATAACAATGGATTAAACCCAGATCTTTGACTGGGGTGATGTTTTGCCATTGAGCAACAATGCAACATTCCGTCCATCATCTTGTGTGTTTTGCTGTTCACCTTATGTGCGAAGGGTATGCCCAGATGTGGGTCCCATGCTTACTAAGGCACTGGAGTCAAGCTATCCTTGCTGAAGACGGCTGACTGCCAGAAACCGGTCCTAGGATGCTTGATTCCGGTCCAGGAAAGACATGGCCTGGCAGTTCGGGCTGGACTGTTCCCATGAGGCACATGGTCAAGACTGATTTGCATATGGCCATGTCTGAACTGGGGTGGCTTGGTGAGCAAAATAACGATGGATTAAACCCAGATCTGTGACTGGGGGTGAATGTTTTGCCATTGAGCAACATTCCGTCCATCATCTTGTGTGTTTTGCTGTTGACCCTATGTGGGAAGTGAATGCCCAGACGTGGGTCCCTTGCTCACTTAGCCACTGGAGTCAAGCTATCCTGGCTGAAGACGGCTGATAGCCAGAAACCGGTCCTAGGATGCTTGATTCAGGTCCAGGAAAGACATGGCTTGGCAGTTCGGGCTGGACTGTTCCCATGAGGCACAGGGTCAAGACTGATTTGCATATGGCCATGTCTGAACTGGGGTGGCTTGGTGAGTAAAATAACAATGGATTAATCCCACATCTGTGACTGGGGGTGAATGTTTTACCATTGAGCAACATTCCGTTCATCATCTTGTGTGTTTTGCTGTTCACCCTATGTGCGAAGGGTATGCCCAGACGTGGGTCCCTTGCTCACTAAGCCACTGGAGTCAAGCTATCCTGGCTGAAGTCGGCTGATGGCCAGAAACCGGTGATAGGATGCTTGATTCCGGTGCAGGAAAGACATGAACTGGCAGTTCGGTCTTGACTGTTCCCATGAGGCACAGGGTCAAGACTGATTTGCATATGGCCATGTCTAAACTGGGGTGGCTTGGTGAGCAAAATAACAATGGATGAAACCCAGATCTGTGGCTGGGGGTTAATGTTTTGCCATTGAGCAACATTCCGTCTATCATCTTGTGTGTTTTGCTGTTCACACTATGTGGGAAGGGTATGCCCAGACGTGGGTCCCATGTTCACAAAACCACTGGAGTCAAGCTATCATGGCTGAAGATGTCTGATAGCCAGAAACCGGTCCTAGGACGCTTGATTCCGGTCCAGGAAAGACATGGCTTGTCAGTTCGGGCTGGACTGTTTCCATGAGGCACAGGGTCAAGACTGATTTGCGTATGGACATGTCTGAACTGGGGTGGCTTGCTGAGCAATATAACAATGGATTAAACCCAGATCTTTGACTGGGGGTGATGTTTTGCCATTGAGCAACATTCCGTCCATCATCTTGTGTGTTTTGCTGTTCACCCTATGTGGGAAGGGTATGCCCAGACGTGGGTCCCATGCTCACTAAGGCACTGGAGTCAAGCTATCCTTGCTGAAGACGGCTGACAGCCAGAAACCGGTCCTAGGATGCTTGATTCCGGTCCAGGAAAGACATGGCCTGGCAGTTCGGGCTGGACTGTTCTCATGAGGCACATGGTCAAGACTGATTTGCATATGGCCATGTCTGAACTGGGGTGGCTTGGTGAGCAAAATAACGATGGATTAAACCCAGATCTGTGACTGGGGGTGAATGTTTTGCCATTGAGCAACATTCCGCCCATCATCTTGTGTGTTTTGCTGTTCACCCTATGTGGGAAGTGTATGCCCATACGTGGGTCCCTTGCTCACTTAGCCACTGGAGTCAAGCTATCCTGGCTGAAGACGGCTGATAGCCAGAAACCGGTCCTAGGATGCTTGATTCAGGTCCAGGAAAGACATGGCTTGGCAGTTCGGGCTGGACTGTTCCCATGAGGCACAGGGTCAAGACTGATTTGCATATGACCATGTCTGAACTGGGGTGGCTTGGTGAGTAAAATAACAATGGATTAATCCCACATCTGTGACTGGGGGTGAATGTTTTACCATTGAGCAACATTCCGTTCATCATCTTGTGTGTTTTGCTGTTCACCCTATGTGCGAAGGGTATGCCCAGACGTGGGTCCCTTGCACTGGAGTCAAGCTATCCTGGCTGAAAACGGCTGATAGCCAGAAACCGGTCACTGGAGTCAAGCTATCCTGGCTGAAGACGGCTGATAGCCAGAAACCGGTCCGAGGATGCTTGATTCCGGTCCAGGAAAGACATGGCTTGGCAGTTCGGGCTGGACTGTTCCCATGAGGCACAGGGTCAAGACTGATTTACATATGGCCATGTCTGAACTGGGGAGGCTTGGTGAGCAAAATAACGATGGATTAAACCCAGATCTGTGACTGGGGGTGAATGTTTTGCCATTGAGCAACATTCCGTCCATCATCTTGTGTGTTTTGCTGTTCACCCTATGTGGGAAGGGTACCCAGACGTGGGTACCTTGCTCACTAAGCCACTGGAGTCAAGCTATCCTGGCTGAAGCCGGCTGATAGCAAGAAACCGGTCATAGGATGCTTGATTCCGGTGCAGGAAAGACATGAACTGGCGGTTCGGTCTGGACTGTTCCCATGAGGCACAGGGTCAAGACTGATTTGCATATGGCCATGTCGGTACTGTGGTGGCTTGGTGAGCAAAATAACAAATGATTAAACCCAGATCTGTGACTGGGGGTGAATGTTTTGCCATTGAGCAACATTCCGTCCATCATCTTGTGTGTTTTGCTGTTCACCCTATGTGGGAAGGGTATGCCCAGACGTGGGTCCCTTGCTCACTAAGCCACTGGAGTCAAGCTATCCTGGCTGAAGACAGCTGATAGCCAGAAACTGGTACTAGGATGCTTGATTCCGGTCCAGGAAAGACATGGCTTAGCAGTTCGGGCTGGACTGTTCCCATGAGACACAGGGTCAAGACAGATTTGCATATGGCCATGTCTAAACTGGAGTGGCTTGGTGAGCAAAATAACAATGGATTATACCCAGATCTGTGACTGGGGGTGAATGTTTTGCCATTGAGCAACATTCCGTCCATCATCTTGTGTGTTTTGCTGTTCACACTATGTGGGAAGGGTATGCCCAGACGTGGGTCCCTTGCTCACTAGCCACTGGAGTCAAGCTATCCTAGCTGAAGACGGCTGATAGCCAGAAACTGGTACTAGGAGGCTTGATTCCGGTCCAGGAAAGACATGGCTTGGCAGTTCGGGCTGGATTGTTCCCATGAGGCACAGGGTCAAAACTGATTTGCATATGGCCATGTCTGAACTGGGGTGGCTTGGTGAGCAAAATAACGATGGATTATACCCAGATCTGTGACTGGGGGTGAATGTTTTGAAATTGAGCAACATTCCATCCATCATCTTGTGTGTTTTGCTGTTCACCCTATGTTTGAAGGGTATGCCCAGACGTGGGCCCCTTGCTCACTAAGCCACTGGAGTCAAGCTATCCTGGCTGAATATGTCTGATAGCCAGAAACCGGTCCTAGGACGCTTGATTCCGGTCCAGGAAAGACAAGGCTTGGCTGTTCGGGCTGGACTGTTCCCATGAGGCACAGGGTCAAGACTGATTTGCATATGGACATGTCTGTACTGGGGTGGCTTGCTGAGCAATATAACAATGGATTAAACCCAGATCTGTGACTGGGGGTGATTTTTTGCCATTGAGCAACATTTCGTCCATCATCTTGTGTGTTTAGCTGTTCACCCTATGTGGGAAGGGTATGCCCAGACGTGGGTCCCATGCTCACTAAACCACTGGAGTCAAGCTATCATGGCTGAATATGTCTGATAGCCAGAAACCGGTCCTAGGACGCTTGATTCCGGTCCAGGAAAGACATGGCTTGGCAGTTCGGGCTGGAATGTTTCCATGAGGCACAGGGTCAAGACTGATTTGCGTATGGACATGTCTGAACTGGGTTGGCTTGCTGAGCAATATAACAATGGATTAAACCCAGATCTTTGACTGGGGTGACGTTTTGCCATTGAGCAACAATGCAACATTCCGTCCATCATCTTGTGTGTTTTGCTGTTCACCCTATGTGCGAAGGGTATGCCCAGACGTGGGTCCCATGCTCACTAAGGCACTGGAGTCAAGCTATCCTTGCTGAAGACGGCTGACAGCCAGAAACCGGTCCTAGGATGCTTGATTCCGGTCCAGGAAAGACATGGCCTGGCAGTTCGGGCTGGACTGTTCCCATGAGGCACATGGTCAAGACTGATTTGTATATGGCCATGTCTGAACTGGGGTGGCTTGGTGAGCAAAATAACGATGGATTAAACCCAGATCTGTGACTGGGGGTGAATGTTTTGCCATTGAGCAACATTCCGTCCATCATCTTGTGTGTTTTGCTGTTCACCCTATGTGGGAAGTGAATGCCCAGACGTGGGTCCCTTGCTCACTTAGCCACTGGAGTCAAGCTATCCTGGCTGAAGACGGCTGATAGCCAGAAACCGGTCCTAGGATGATTGATTCAGGTCCAGGAAAGACATGGCTTGGCAGTTCGGGCTGGACTGTTCCCATGAGGCACAGGGTCAAGACTGATTTACATATGGCCATGTCTGAACTGGGGTGGCTTGGTGAGCAAAATAACGATGTATTAAACCCAGATCTGTGACTGGGGGTGAATGTTTTGCCATTGAGCAACATTCTGTCCATCATCTTGTGTGTTTTGCTGTTCACCCTATGTGGGAAGGCTACCCAGACGTGGGTACCTTGCTGCCTAAGCCACTGGAGTCAAGCTATCCTGGCTGAAGCCGGCCGATAGCCAGAAACCGGTGATAGGATGCTTGATTCCGGTGCAGGAAAGACATGAACTGGCAGTTCGGGCTGGACTGTTCCCATGAGGCACAGGGTCAAAACTGATTTGCATATGGCCATGTCTGAACTGGGGTGGCTTGGTGAGCAAAATAACAATGGATTAAACCCAGATCTTTGACTGGGGGTGATGTTTTGCCCTTGAGCAACATTCCGTCCATCATCTTGTGTGTTTTGCTGTTCACCCTATGTTTGAAGGGTATGCCCAGACGTGGGCCCCTTGCTCACTAAGCCACTGGAGTCAAGCTATCATGGCTGAAGATGTCTGATAGCCAGAAACCGGTCCTAGGACGCTTGATTCCGGTCCAGGAAAGACATGGCTTGTCAGTTCGGGCTGGACTGTTTACATGAGGCACAGGGTCAAGACTGATTTGCGTATGGACATGTCTGAACTGGGGTGGCTTGCTGAGCAATATAACAATGGATTAAACCCAGATCTTTGACTGGGGGTGATGTTTTGCCATTGAGCAACATTCCGTCCATCATCTTGTGTGTTTTGCTGTTCACCCTATGTGGGAGGGGTATGCCCAGACGTGGGTCCCATGCTCACTAAGGCACTGGAGTCAAGCTATCCTTGCTGAAGACGGCTGACAGCCAGAAACCGGTCCTAGGATGCTTGATTCCGGTCCAGGAAAGACATGGCCTGGCAGTTCGGGCTGGACTGTTCCCATGAGGCACATGGTCAAGACTGATTTGCATATGACCATGTCTGAACTGGGGTGGCTTGGTGAGCAAAATAACGATGTATTAAACCCAGATCTGTGACTGGGGGTGAATGTTTTACCATTGAGCAACATTCCGTCCATCATCTTGTGTGTTTTGCTGTTCACCCTATGTGGGAAGGGTATGCCCAGACGTGGGTCCCTTGCTCACTGAGCCACTGGAGTCAAGCTATCCTGGCTGAATATGTCTGATAGCCAGAAACCGGTCCTAGGACACTTGATTCCGGTCCAGGAAAGACATGGCTTGGCTGTTCGGGCTGGAATGTTCCCATGAGGCACAGGGTCAAGACTGATTTGCATATGGACATGTCTGTACTGGGGTGGCTTGCTGAGCAATATAACAATGGATTAAACCCAGATCTGTGACTGGGGGTGATTTTTTGCCATTGAGCAACATTCCGTCCATCATCTTGTGTGTTTAGCTGTTCACCCTATGTGGGAAGGGTATGCCCAGACGTGGGTCCCATGCTCACTAAACCACTGGAGTCAAGCTATCATGGCTGAATATGTCTGATAGCCAGAAACCGGTCCTAGGACGCTTGATTCCGGTCCAGGAAAGACATGGCTTGGCAGTTCGGGCTGGACTGTTTCCATGAGGCACAGGGTCAAGACTGATTTGCGTATGGACATGTCTTAACTGGGTTGGCTTGCTGAGCAATATAACAATGGATTAAACCCAGATCTTTGACTGGGGTGATGTTTTGCCATTGAGCAACAATGCAACATTCCGTCCATCATCTTGTGTGTTTTGCTGTTCACCTTATGTGCGAAGGGTATGCCCAGACGTGGGTCCCATGCTCACTAAGGCACTGGAGTCAAGCTATCCTTGCTGAAGACGGCTGACTGCCAGAAACCGGTCCTAGGATGCTTGATTCCGGTCCAGGAAAGACATGGCCTGGCAGTTCGGGCTGGACTGTTCCCATGAGGCACATGGTCAAGACTGATTTGCATATGGCCATGTCTGAACTGGGGTGGCTTGGTGAGCAAAATAACGATGGATTAAACCCAGATCTGTGACTGGGGGTGAATGTTTTGCCATTGAGCAACATTCCGTCCATCATCTTGTGTGTTTTGCTGTTGACCCTATGTGGGAAGTGAATGCCCAGACGTGGGTCCCTTGCTCACTTAGCCACTGGAGTCAAGCAATCCTGGCTGAAGACGGCTGATAGCCAGAAACCGGTCCTAGGATGCTTGATTCAGGTCCAGGAAAGACATGGCTTGGCAGTTTGGGCTGGACTGTTCCCATGAGGCACAGGGTCAAGACTGATTTGCATATGGCCATGTCTGAACTGGGGTGGCTTGGTGAGTAAAATAACAATGGATTAATCCCACATCTGTGACTGGGGGTGAATGTTTTACCATTGAGCAACATTCCGTTCATTATCTTGTGTGTTTTGCTGTTCACCCTATGTGCGAAGGGTATGCCCAGACGTGGGTCCCTTGCTCACTAAGCCACTGGAGTCAAGCTATCCTGGCTGAAGTCGGCTGATGGCCAGAAACCGGTGATAGGATGCTTGATTCCGGTGCAGGAAAGACATGAACTGGCAGTTCGGTTTGACTGTTCCCATGAGGCACAGGGTCAAGACTGATTTGCATATGGCCATGTCTAAACTGGGGTGGCTTGGTGAGCAAAATAACAATGGATTAAACCCAGATCTGTGGCTGGGGGTTAATGTTTTGCCATTGAGCAACATTCCGTCCATCATCTTGTGTGTTTTGCTGTTCACACTATGTGGGAAGGGTATGCCCAGACGTGGGTCCCATGCTCACAAAACCACTGGAGTCAAGCTATCATGGCTGAAGATGTCTGATAGCCAGAAACCGGTCCTAGGACGCTTGATTCCGGTCCAGGAAAGACATGGCTTGTCAGTTCGGGCTGGACTGTTTCCATGAGGCACAGGGTCAAGACTGATTTGCGTATGGACATGTCTGAACTGGGGTGGCTTGCTGAGCAATATAACAATGGATTAAACCCAGATCTTTGACTGGGGGTGATGTTTTGCCATTGAGCAACATTCCGTCCATCATCTTGTGTGTTTTGCTGTTCACCCTATGTGGGAAGGGTATGCCCAGACGTGGGTCCCATGCTCACTAAGGCACTGGAGTCAAGCTATCCTTGCTGAAGACGGCTGACAGCCAGAAACCGGTCCTAGGATGCTTGATTCCGGTCCAGGAAAGACATGGCCTGGCAGTTCGGGCTGGACTGTTCTCATGAGGCACATGGTCAAGACTGATTTGCATATGGCCATGTCTGAACTGGGGTGGCTTGGTGAGCAAAATAACGATGGATTAAACCCAGATCTGTGACTGGGGGTGAATGTTTTGCCATTGAGCAACATTCCGTCCATCATCTTGTGTGTTTTGCTGTTCACCCTATGTGGGAAGTGTATGCCCATACGTGGGTCCCTTGCTCACTTAGCCACTGGAGTCAAGCTATCCTGGCTGAAGACGGCTGATAGCCAGAAACCGGTCCTAGGATGCTTGATTCAGGTCCAGGAAAGACATGGCTTGGCAGTTCGGGCTGGACTGTTCCCATGAGGCACAGGGTCAAGACTGATTTACATATGGCCATGTCTGAACTGGGGAGGCTTGGTGAGCAAAATAACGATGGATTAAACCCAGATCTGTGACTGGGGGTGAATGTTTTGCCATTGAGCAACATTCCGTCCATCATCTTGTGTGTTTTGCTGTTCACCCTATGTGGAAAGGGTACCCAGACGTGGGTACCTTGCTCACTAAGCCACTGGAGTCAAGCTATCCTGGCTGAAGCCGGCTGATAGCAAGAAACCGGTCATAGGATGCTTGATTCCGGTGCAGGAAAGACATGAACTGGCAGTTCGGTCTGGACTGTTCCCATGAGGCACAGGGTCAAGACTGATTTGCATATGGCCATGTCTGTACTGTGGTGGCTTGGTGAGCAAAATAACAAATGATTAAACCCAGATCTGTGACTGGGGGTGAATGTTTTGCCATTGAGCAACATTCCGTCCATCATCTTGTGTGTTTTGCTGTTCACCCTATGTGGGAAGGGTATGCCCAGACGTGGGTCCCTTGCTCACTAAGCCACTGGAGTCAAGCTATCCTGGCTGAAGACAGCTGATAGCCAGAAACTGGTACTAGGATGCTTGATTCCGGTCCAGGAAAGACATGGCTTAGCAGTTCGGGCTGGACTGTTCCCATGAGACACAGGGTCAAGACAGATTTGCATATGGCCATGTCTAAACTGGAGTGGCTTGGTGAGCAAAATAACAATGGATTATACCCAGATCTGTGACTGGGGGTGAATGTTTTGCCATTGAGCAACATTCCGTCCATCATCTTGTGTGTTTTGCTGTTCACACTATGTGGGAAGGGTATGCCCAGACGTGGGTCCCTTGCTCACTAGCCACTGGAGTCAAGCTATCCTAGCTGAAGACGGCTGATAGCCAGAAACTGGTACTAGGAGGCTTGATTCCGGTCCAGGAAAGACATGGCTTGGCAGTTCGGGCTGGATTGTTCCCATGAGGCACAGGGTCAAAACTGATTTGCATATGGCCATGTCTGAACTGGGGTGGCTTGGTGAGCAAAATAACGATGGATTATACCCAGATCTGTGACTGGGGGTGAATGTTTTGAAATTGAGCAACATTCCATCCATCATCTTGTGTGTTTTGCTGTTCACCCTATGTTTGAAGGGTATGCCAGACGTGGGCCCCTTGCTCACTAAGCCACTGGAGTCAAGCTATCCTGGCTGAATATGTCTGATAGCCAGAAACCGGTCCTAGGACGCTTGATTCCGGTCCAGGAAAGACAAGGCTTGGCTGTTCGGGCTGGACTGTTCCCATGAGGCACAGGGTCAAGACTGATTTGCATATGGACATGTCTGTACTGGCGTGGCTTGCTGAGCAATATAACAATGGATTAAACCCAGATCTGTGACTGGGGGTGATTTTTTGCCATTGAGCAACATTCCGTCCATCATCTTGTGTGTTTAGCTGTTCACCCTATGTGGGAAGGGTATGCCCAGACGTGGGTCCCATGCTCACTAAACCACTGGAGTCAAGCTATCATGGCTGAATATGTCTGATAGCCAGAAACCGGTCCTAGGACGCTTGATTCCGGTCCAGGAAAGACATGGCTTGGCAGTTCGGGCTGGACTGTTTCCATGAGGCACAGGGTCAAGACTGATTTGCGTATGGACATGTCTGAACTGGGTTGGCTTGCTGAGCAATATAACAATGGATTAAACCCAGATCTTTGACTGGGGTGACGTTTTGCCATTGAGCAACAATGCAACATTCCGTCCATCATCTTGTGTGTTTTGCTGTTCACCCTATGTGCGAAGGGTATGCCCAGACGTGGGTCCCATGCTCACTAAGGCACTGGAGTCAAGCTATCCTTGCTGAAGACGGCTGACAGCCAGAAACCGGTCCTAGGATGCTTGATTCCGGTCCAGGAAAGACATGGCCTGGCAGTTCGGGCTGGACTGTTCCCATGAGGCACATGGTCAAGACTGATTTGTATATGGCCATGTCTGAACTGGGGTGGCTTGGTGAGCAAAATAACGATGGATTAAACCCAGATCTGTGACTGGGGGTGAATGTTTTGCCATTGAGCAACATTCCGTCCATCATCTTGTGTGTTTTGCTGTTCACCCTATGTGGGAAGTGAATGCCCAGACGTGGGTCCCTTGCTCACTTAGCCACTGGAGTCAAGCTATCCTGGCTGAAGACGGCTGATAGCCAGAAACCGGTCCTAGGATGATTGATTCAGGTCCAGGAAAGACATGGCTTGGCAGTTCGGGCTGGACTGTTCCCATGAGGCACAGGGTCAAGACTGATTTGCATATGGCCATGTCTGAACTGGGGTGGCTTGGTGAGTAAAATAACAATGGATTAATCCCACATCTGTGACTGGGGGTGAATGTTTTACCATTGAGCAACATTCCGTTCATCATCTTGTGTGTTTTGCTGTTCACCCTATGTGCGAAGGGTATGCCCAGACGTGGGTCCCTTGCTCACTAAGCCACTGGAGTCAAGCTATCCTGGCTGAAGTCGGCTGATGGCCAGAAACCGGTGATAGGATGCTTGATTCCGGTGCAGGAAAGACATGAACTGGCAGTTCGGTCTTGACTGTTCCCATGAGGCACAGGGTCAAGACTGATTTGCATATGGCCATGTCTAAACTGGGGTGGCTTGGTGAGCAAAATAACAATGGATTAAACCCAGATCTTTGACTGGGGGTGATGTTTTTCCCTTGAGCAACATTCCGTCCATCATCTTGTGTGTTTTGCTGTTCACCCTATGTTTGAAGGCTACCCAGACGTGGGTACCTTGCTGCCTAAGCCACTGGAGTCAAGCTATCCTGGCTGAAGCCGGCCGATAGCCAGAAACCGGTCACTGGAGTCAAGCTATCCTGGCTGAAGACGGCTGATAGCCAGAAACCGGTCCTTGGATGCTTGATTCCGGTCCAGGAAAGACATGGCTTGGCAGTTCGGGCTGGACTGTTCCCATGAGGCACAGGGTCAAGACTGATTTACATATGGCCATGTCTGAACTGGGGTGGCTTGGTGAGCAAAATAACGATGTATTAAACCCAGATCTGTGACTGGGGGTGAATGTTTTGCCATTGAGCAACATTCCGTCCATCATCTTGTGTGTTTTGCTGTTCACCCTATGTGGGAAGGCTACCCAGACGTGGGTACCTTGCTGCCTAAGCCACTGGAGTCAAGCTATCCTGGCTGAAGCCGGCCGATAGCCAGAAACCGGTGATAGGATGCTTGATTCCGGTGCAGGAAAGACATGAACTGGCAGTTCGGGCTGGACTGTTCCCATGAGGCACAGGGTCAAAACTGATTTGCATATGGCCATGTCTGAACTGGGGTGGCTTGGTGAGCAAAATAACAATGGATTAAACCCAGATCTTTGACTGGGGGTGATGTTTTGCCCTTGAGCAACATTCCGTCCATCATCTTGTGTGTTTTGCTGTTCACCCTATGTTTGAAGGGTATGCCCAGACGTGGGCCCCTTGCTCACTAAGCCACTGGAGTCAAGCTATCCTGGCTGAATATGTCTGATAGCCAGAAACCGGTCCCAGGACACTTGATTCCGGTCCAGGAAAGACATGGCTTGGCAGTTCGGGCTGGACTGTTCCCATGAGGCACAGGGTCAAGACTGATTTGCGTATGGACTTGTCTGAACTGGGGTGGCTTGCTGAGCAATATAACAATGGATTAAACCCAGATCTGTGACTGGGGGTGATTTTTTGCCATTGAGCAACATTCCGTCCATCATCTTGTGTGTTTAGCTGTTCACCTTATGTGGGAAGGGTATGCCCAGACGTGGGTCCCATGCTCACAAAACCACTGGAGTCAAGCTATCATGGCTGAAGATGTCTGATAGCCAGAAACCGGTCCTAGGACGCTTGATTCCGGTCCAGGAAAGACATGGCTTGTCAGTTCGGGCTGGACTGTTTCCATGAGGCACAGGGTCAAGACTGATTTGCGTATGGACATGTCTGAACTGGGGTGGCTTGCTGAGCAATATAACAATGGATTAAACCCAGATCTTTGACTGGGGGTGATGTTTTGCCATTGAGCAACATTCCGTCCATCATCTTGTGTGTTTTGCTGTTCACCCTATGTGGGAAGGGTATGCCCAGACGTGGGTCCCTTGCTCACTAAGGCACTGGAGTCAAGCTATCCTTGCTGAAGACGGCTGACAGCCAGAAACCGGTCCTAGGATGCTTGATTCCGGTCCAGGAAAGACATGGCCTGGCAGTTCGGGCTGGACTGTTCCCATGAGGCACATGGTCAAGACTGATTTGCATATGACCATGTCTGAACTGGGGTGGCTTGGTGAGTAAAATAACAATGGATTAATCCCACATCTGTGACTGGGGGTGAATGTTTTACCATTGAGCAACATTCCGTCCATCATCTTGTGTGTTTTGCTGTTCACCCTATGTGGGAAGGGTATGCCCAGACGTGGGTCCCTTGCTCACTGAGCCACTGGAGTCAAGCTATCCTGGCTGAATATGTCTGATAGCCAGAAACCGGTCCTAGGACACTTGATTCCGGTCCAGGAAAGACATGGCTTGGCTGTTCGGGCTGGAATGTTCCCATGAGGCACAGGGTCAAGACTGATTTGCATATGGACATGTCTGTACTGGGGTGGCTTGCTGAGCAATATAACAATGGATTAAACCCAGATCTGTGACTGGGGGTGATTTTTTGCCATTGAGCAACATTCCGTCCATCATCTTGTGTGTTTAGCTGTTCACCCTATGTGGGAAGGGTATGCCCAGACGTGGGTCCCATGCTCACTAAACCACTGGAGTCAAGCTATCCTGGCTGAATATGTCTGATAGCCAGAAACCGGTCCTAGGACGCTTGATTCCGGTCCAGGAAAGACACGGCTTGGCAGTTCGGGCTGGACTGTTTCCATGAGGCACAGGGTCAAGACTGATTTGCGTATGGACATGTCTTAACTGGGTTGGCTTGCTGAGCAATATAACAATGGATTAAACCCAGATCTTTGACTGGGGTGATGTTTTGCCATTGAGCAACAATGCAACATTCCGTCCATCATCTTGTGTGTTTTGCTGTTCACCTTATGTGCGAAGGGTATGCCCAGACGTGGGTCCCATGCTCACTAAGGCACTGGAGTCAAGCTATCCTTGCTGAAGACGGCTGACTGCCAGAAACCGGTCTTAGGATGCTTGATTCCGGTCCAGGAAAGACATGGCCTGGCAGTTCGGGCTGGACTGTTCCCATGAGGCACATGGTCAAGACTGATTTGCATATGGCCATGTCTGAACTGGGGTGGCTTGGTGAGCAAAATAACGATGGATTAAACCCAGATCTGTGACTGGGGGTGAATGTTTTGCCATTGAGCAACATTCCGTCCATCATCTTGTGTGTTTTGCTGTTGACCCTATGTGGGAAGTGAATGCCCAGACGTGGGTCCCTTGCTCACTTAGCCACTGGAGTCAAGCTATCCTGGCTGAAGACGGCTGATAGCCAGAAACCGGTCCTAGGATGCTTGATTCAGGTCCAGGAAAGACATGGCTTGGCAGTTCGGGCTGGACTGTTCCCATGAGGCACAGGGTCAAGACTGATTTGCATATGGCCATGTCTGAACTGGGGTGGCTTGGTGAGTAAAATAACAATGGATTAATCCCACATCTGTGACTGGGGGTGAATGTTTTACCATTGAGCAACATTCCGTTCATCATCTTGTGTGTTTTGCTGTTCACCCTATGTGCGAAGGGTATGCCCAGACGTGGGTCCCTTGCTCACTAAGCCACTGGAGTCAAGCTATCCTGGCTGAAGTCGGCTGATGGCCAGAAACCGGTGATAGGATGCTTGATTCCGGTGCAGGAAAGACATGAACTGGCAGTTCGGTCTTGACTGTTCCCATGAGGCACAGGGTCAAGACTGATTTGCATATGGCCATGTCTATACTGGGGTGGCTTGGTGAGCAAAATAACAATGGATTAAACCCAGATCTGTGGCTGGGGGTTAATGTTTTGCCATTGAGCAACATTCCGTCCATCATCTTGTGTGTTTTGCTGTTCACACTATGTGGGAAGGGTATGCCCAGACGTGGGTCCCATGCTCACAAAACCACTGGAGTCAAGCTATCATGGCTGAAGATGTCTGATAGCCAGAAACCGGTCACTGGAGTCAAGCTATCCTGGCTGAAGACGGCTGATAGCCAGAAACCGGTCCTTGGATGCTTGATTCCGGTCCAGGAAAGACATGGCTTGGCAGTTCGGGCTGGACTGTTCCCATGAGGCACAGGGTCAAGACTGATTTACATATGGCCATGTCTGAACTGGGGTGGCTTGGTGAGCAAAATAACGATGTATTAAACCCAGATTTGTGACTGGGGGTGAATGTTTTGCCATTGAGCAACATTCCGTCCATCATCTTGTGTGTTTTGCTGTTCACCCTATGTGGGAAGGCTACCCAGACGTGGGTACCTTGCTGCCTAAGCCACTGGAGTCAAGCTATCCTGGCTGAAGCCGGCCGATAGCCAGAAACCGGTGATAGGATGCTTGATTCCGGTGCAGGAAAGACATGAACTGGCAGTTCGGGCTCGACTGTTCCCATGAGGCACAGGGTCAAAACTGATTTGCATATGGCCATGTCTGAACTGGGGTGGCTTGGTGAGCAAAATAACAATGGATTAAACCCAGATCTTTGACTGGGGGTGATGCTTTGCCCTTGAGCAACATTCCGTCCATCATCTTGTGTGTTTTGTTGTTCACCCTATGTTTGAAGGGTATGCCCAGACGTGGGCCCCTTGCTCACTAAGCCATTGGAGTCAAGCTATCCTGGCTGAATATGTCTGATAGCCAGAAACCGGTCCCAGGACACTTGATTCCGGTCCAGGAAAGACATGGCTTGGCAGTTCGGGCTGGACTGTTCCCATGAGGCACAGGGTCAAGACTGATTTGCGTATGGACTTGTCTGAACTGGGGTGGCTTGCTGAGCAATATAACAATGGATTAAACCCAGATCTGTGACTGGGGGTGATTTTTTGCCATTGAGCAACATTCCGTCCATCATCTTGTGTGTTTAGCTGTTCACCTTATGTGGGAAGGGTATGCCCAGACGTGGGTCCCATGCTCACAAAACCACTGGAGTCAAGCTATCATGGCTGAAGATGTCTGATAGCCAGAAACCGGTCCTAGGACGCTTGATTCCGGTCCAGGAAAGACATGGCTTGTCAGTTCGGGCTGGACTGTTTCCATGAGGCACAGGGTCAAGACTGATTTGAGTATGGACATGTCTGAACTGGGGTGGCTTGCTGAGCAATATAACAATGGATTAAACCCAGATCTTTGACTGGGGGTGATGTTTTGCCATTGAGCAACATTCCGTCCATCATCTTGTGTGTTTTGCTGTTCACCCTATGTGGGAAGGGTATGCCCAGACGTGGGTCCCATGCTCACTAAGGCACTGGAGTCAAGCTATCCTTGCTGAAGACGGCTGACAGCCAGAAACCGGTCCTAGGATGCTTGATTTCGGTCCAGGAAAGACATGGCCTGGCAGTTCGGGCTGGACTGTTCCCATGAGGCACATGGTCAAGACTGATTTGCATATGACCATGTCTGAACTGGGGTGGCTTGGTGAGTAAAATAACAATGGATTAATCCCACATCTGTGACTGGGGGTGAATGTTTTACCATTGAGCAACATTCCGTTCATCATCTTGTGTGTTTTGCTGTTCACCCTATGTGGGAAGGGTATGCCCAGACGTGGGTCCCTTGCTCACTGAGCCACTGGAGTCAAGCTATCCTGGCTGAATATGTCTGATAGCCAGAAACCGGTCCTAGGACACTTGATTCCGGTCCAGGAAAGACATGGCTTGGCTGTTCGGGCTGGAATGTTCCCATGAGGCACAGGGTCAAGACTGATTTGCATATGGACATGTCTGTACTGGGGTGGCTTGCTGAGCAATATAACAATGGATTAAACCCAGATCTGTGACTGGAGGTGATTTTTTGCCATTGAGCAACATTCCGTCCATCATCTTGTGTGTTTAGCTGTTCACCCTATGTGGGAAGGGTATGCCCAGACGTAGGTCCCATGCTCACTAAACCACTGGAGTCAAGCTATCATGGCTGAATATGACTGATAGCCAGAAACCGGTCCTAGGACGCTTGATTCCGGTCCAGGAAAGACATGGCTTGGCAGTTCGGGCTGGACTGTTTCCATGAGGCACAGGGTCAAGACTGATTTGCGTATGGACATGTCTTAACTGGGTTGGCTTGCTGAGCAATATAACAATGGATTAAACCCAGATCTTTGACTGGGGTGATGTTTTGCCATTGAGCAACAATGCAACATTCCGTCCATCATCTTGTGTGTTTTGCTGTTCACCTTATGTGCGAAGGGTATGCCCAGACGTGGGTCCCATGCTCACTAAGGCACTGGAGTCAAGCTATCCTTGCTGAAGACGGCTGACTGCCAGAAACCGGTCCTAGGATGCTTGATTCCGGTCCAGGAAAGACATGGCCTGGCAGTTCGGGCTGGACTGTTCCCATGAGGCACATGGTCAAGACTGATTTGTATATGGCCATGTCTGAACTGGGGTGGCTTGGTGAGCAAAATAACGATGGATTAAACCCAGATCTGTGACTGGGGGTGAATGTTTTGCCATTGAGCAACATTCCGTCCATCATCTTGTGTGTTTTGCTGTTCACCCTATGTGGGAAGTGAATGCCCAGACGTGGGTCCCTTGCTCACTTAGCCACTGGAGTCAAGCTATCCTGGCTGAAGACGGCTGATAGCCAGAAACCGGTCCTAGGATGATTGATTCAGGTCCAGGAAAGACATGGCTTGGCAGTTCGGGCTGGACTGTTCCCATGAGGCACAGGGTCAAGACTGATTTGCATATGGCCATGTCTGAACTGGGGTGGCTTGGTGAGTAAAATAACAATGGATTAATCCCACATCTGTGACTGGGGGTGAATGTTTTACCATTGAGCAACATTCCGTTCATCATCTTGTGTGTTTTGCTGTTCACCCTATGTGCGAAGGGTATGCCCAGATGTGGGTCCCTTGCTCACTAAGCCACTGGAGTCAAGCTATCCTGGCTGAAGTCGGCTGATGGCCAGAAACCGGTGATAGGATGCTTGATTCCGGTGCAGGAAAGACATGAACTGGCAGTTCGGTCTTGACTGTTCCCATGAGGCACAGGGTCAAGACTGATTTGCATATGGCCATGTCTAAACTGGGGTGGCTTGGTGAGCAAAATAACAATGGATTAAACCCAGATCTTTGACTGGGGGTGATGTTTTGCCCTTGAGCAACATTCCGTCCATCATCTTGTGTGTTTTGCTGTTCACCCTATGTTTGAAGGCTACCCAGACGTGGGTACCTTGCTGCCTAAGCCACTGGAGTCAAGCTATCCTGGCTGAAGCCGGCCGATAGCCAGAAACCGGTCACTGGAGTCAAGCTATCCTGGCTGAAGACGGCTGATAGCCAGAAACCGGTCCTTGGATGCTTGATTCCGGTCCAGGAAAGACATGGCTTGGCAGTTCGGGCTGGACTGTTCCCATGAGGCACAGGGTCAAGACTGATTTACATATGGCCATGTCTGAACTGGGGTGGCTTGGTGAGCAAAATAACGATGTATTAAACCCAGATCTGTGACTGGGGGTGAATGTTTTGCCATTGAGCAACATTCCGTCCATCATCTTGTGTGTTTTGCTGTTCACCCTATGTGGGAAGGCTACCCAGACGTGGGTACCTTGCTGCCTAAGCCACTGGAGTCAAGCTATCCTGGCTGAAGCCGGCCGATAGCCAGAAACCGGTGATAGGATGCTTGATTCCGGTGCAGGAAAGACATGAACTGGCAGTTCGGGCTGGACTGTTCCCATGAGGCACAGGGTCAAAACTGATTTGCATATGGCCATGTCTGAACTGGGGTGGCTTGGTGAGCAAAATAACAATGGATTAAACCCAGATCTTTGACTGGGGGTGATGTTTTGCCCTTGAGCAACATTCCGTCCATCATCTTGTGTGTTTTGCTGTTCACCCTATGTTTGAAGGGTATGCCCAGACGTGGGCCCCTTGCTCACTAAGCCACTGGAGTCAAGCTATCCTGGCTGAATATGTCTGATAGCCAGAAACCGGTCCCAGGACACTTGATTCCGGTCCAGGAAAGACATGGCTTGGCAGTTCGGGCTGGACTGTTCCCATGAGGCACAGGGTCAAGACTGATTTGCGTATGGACTTGTCTGAACTGGGGTGGCTTGCTGAGCAATATAACAATGGATTAAACCCAGATCTGTGACTGGGGGTGATTTTTTGCCATTGAGCAACATTCCGTCCATCATCTTGTGTGTTTAGCTGTTCACCTTATGTGGGAAGGGTATGCCCAGACGTGGGTCCCATGCTCACAAAACCACTGGAGTCAAGCTATCATGGCTGAAGATGTCTGATAGCCAGAAACCGGTCCTAGGACGCTTGATTCCGGTCCAGGAAAGACATGGCTTGTCAGTTCGGGCTGGACTGTTTCCATGAGGCACAGGGTCAAGACTGATTTGCGTATGGACATGTCTGAACTGGGGTGGCTTGCTGAGCAATATAACAATGGATTAAACCCAGATCTTTGACTGGGGGTGATGTTTTGCCATTGAGCAACATTCCGTCCATCATCTTGTGTGTTTTGCTGTTCACCCTATGTGGGAAGGGTATGCCCAGACGTGGGTCCCTTGCTCACTAAGGCACTGGAGTCAAGCTATCCTTGCTGAAGACGGCTGACAGCCAGAAACCGGTCCTAGGATGCTTGATTCCGGTCCAGGAAAGACATGGCCTGGCAGTTCGGGCTGGACTGTTCCCATGAGGCACATGGTCAAGACTGATTTGCATATGACCATGTCTGAACTGGGGTGGCTTGGTGAGTACAATAACAATGGATTAATCCCACATCTGTGACTGGGGGTGAATGTTTTACCATTGAGCAACATTCCGTCCATCATCTTGTGTGTTTTGCTGTTCACCCTATGTGGGAAGGGTATGCCCAGACGTGGGTCCCTTGCTCACTGAGCCACTGGAGTCAAGCTATCCTGGCTGAATATGTCTGATAGCCAGAAACCGGTCCTAGGACACTTGATTCCGGTCCAGGAAAGACATGGCTTGGCTGTTCGGGCTGGAATGTTCCCATGAGGCACAGGGTCAAGACTGATTTGCATATGGACATGTCTGTACTGGGGTGGCTTGCTGAGCAATATAACAATGGATTAAACCCAGATCTGTGACTGGGGGTGATTTTTTGCCATTGAGCAACATTCCGTCCATCATCTTGTGTGTTTAGCTGTTCACCCTATGTGGGAAGGGTATGCCCAGACATGGGTCCCATGCTCACTAAACCACTGGAGTCAAGCTATCATGGCTGAATATGTCTGATAGCCAGAAACCGGTCCTAGGACGCTTGATTCCGGTCCAGGAAAGACATGGCTTGGCAGTTCGGGCTGGACTGTTTCCATGAGGCACAGGGTCAAGACTGATTTGCGTATGGACATGTCTTAACTGGGTTGGCTTGCTGAGCAATATAACAATGGATTAAACCCAGATCTTTGACTGGGGTGATGTTTTGCCATTGAGCAACAATGCAACATTCCGTCCATCATCTTGTGTGTTTTGCTGTTCACCTTATGTGCGAAGGGTATGCCCAGACGTGGGTCCCATGCTCACTAAGGCACTGGAGTCAAGCTATCCTTGCTGAAGACGGCTGACTGCCAGAAACCGGTCCTAGGATGCTTGATTCCGGTCCAGGAAAGACATGGTCTGGCAGTTCGGGCTGGACTGTTCCCATGAGGCACATGGTCAAGACTGATTTGCATATGGCCATGTCTGAACTGGGGTGGCTTGGTGAGCAAAATAACGATGGATTAAACCCAGATCTGTGACTGGGGGTGAATGTTTTGCCATTGAGCAACATTCCGTCCATCATCTTGTGTGTTTTGCTGTTGACCCTATGTGGGAAGTGAATGCCCAGACGTGGGTCCCTTGCTCACTTAACCACTGGAGTCAAGCTATCCTGGCTGAAGACGGCTGATAGCCAGAAACCGGTCCTAGGATGCTTGATTCAGGTCCAGGAAAGACATGGCTTGGCAGTTCGGGCTGGACTGTTCCCATGAGGCACAGGGTCAAGACTGATTTGCATATGGCCATGTCTGAACTGGGGTGGCTTGGTGAGTAAAATAACAATGGATTAATCCCACATCTGTGACTGGGGGTGAATGTTTTACCATTGAGCAACATTCCGTTCATCATCTTGTGTGTTTTGCTGTTCACCCTATGTGCGAAGGGTATGCCCAGACGTGGGTCCCTTGCTCACTAAGCCACTGGAGTCAAGCTATCCTGGCTGAAGTCGGCTGATGGCCAGAAACCGGTGATAGGATGCTTGATTCCGGTGCAGGAAAGACATGAACTGGCAGTTCGGTCTTGACTGTTCCCATGAGGCACAGGGTCAAGACTGATTTGCATATGGCCATGTCTAAACTGGGGTGGCTTGGTGAGCAAAATAACAATGGATTAAACCCAGATCTGTGGCTGGGGGTTAATGTTTTGCCATTGAGCAACATTCCGTCCATCATCTTGTGTGTTTTGCTGTTCACACTATGTGGGAAGGGTATGCCCAGACGTGGGTCCCATGCTCACAAAACCACTGGAGTCAAGCTATCATGGCTGAAGATGTCTGATAGCCAGAAACCGGTCACTGGAGTCAAGCTATCCTGGCTGAAGACGGCTGATAGCCAGAAACCGGTCCTTGGATGCTTGATTCCGGTCCAGGAAAGACATGGCTTGGCAGTTCGGGCTGGACTGTTCCCATGAGGCACAGGGTCAAGACTGATTTACATATGGCCATGTCTGAACTGGGGTGGCTTGGTGAGCAAAATAACGATGTATTAAACCCAGATTTGTGACTGGGGGTGAATGTTTTGCCATTGAGCAACATTCCGTCCATCATCTTGTGTGTTTTGCTGTTCACCCTATGTGGGAAGGCTACCCAGACGTGGGTACCTTGCTGCCTAAGCCACTGGAGTCAAGCTATCCTGGCTGAAGCCGGCCGATAGCCAGAAACCGGTGATAGGATGCTTGATTCCGGTGCAGGAAAGACATGAACTGGCAGTTCGGGCTGGACTGTTCCCATGAGGCACAGGGTCAAAACTGATTTGCATATGGCCATGTCTGAACTGGGGTGGCTTGGTGAGCAAAATAACAATGGATTAAACCCAGATCTTTGACTGGGGGTGATGTTTTGCCCTTGAGCAACATTCCGTCCATCATCTTGTGTGTTTTGCTGTTCACCCTATGTTTGAAGGGTATGCCCAGACGTGGACCCCTTGCTCACTAAGCCATTGGAGTCAAGCTATCCTGGCTGAATATGTCTGATAGCCAGAAACCGGTCCCAGGACACTTGATTCCGGTCCAGGAAAGACATGGCTTGGCAGTTCGGGCTGGACTGCTCCCATGAGGCACAGGGTCAAGACTGATTTGCGTATGGACTTGTCTGAACTGGGGTGGCTTGCTGAGCAATATAACAATGGATTAAACCCAGATCTGTGACTGGGGGTGATTTTTTGCCATTGAGCAACATTCCGTCCATCATCTTGTGTGTTTAGCTGTTCACCTTATGTGGGAAGGGTATGCCCAGACGTGGGTCCCATGCTCACAAAACCACTGGAGTCAAGCTATCATGGCTGAAGATGTCTGATAGCCAGAAACCGGTCCTAGGACGCTTGATTCCGGTCCAGGAAAGACATGGCTTGTCAGTTCGGGCTGGACTGTTTCCATGAGGCACAGGGTCAAGACTGATTTGAGTATGGACATGTCTGAACAGGGGTGGCTTGCTGAGCAATATAACCATGGATTAAACCCAGATCTTTGACTGGGGGTGATGTTTTGCCATTGAGCAACATTCCGTCCATCATCTTGTGTGTTTTGCTGTTCACCCTATGTGGGAAGGGTATGCCCAGACGTGGGTCCCATGCTCACTAAGGCACTGGAGTCAAGCTATCCTTGCTGAAGACGGCTGACAGCCAGAAACCGGTCCTAGGATGCTTGATTCCGGTCCAGGAAAGACATGGCCTGGCAGTTCGGGCTGGACTGTTCCCATGAGGCACATGGTCAAGACTGATTTGCATATGACC
The DNA here is from genome assembly GCF_964261635.1 of Lissotriton helveticus. Taxonomy (NCBI): domain Eukaryota; kingdom Metazoa; phylum Chordata; class Amphibia; order Caudata; family Salamandridae; genus Lissotriton; species Lissotriton helveticus. Next base: position 199,830,317 of record NC_136060.1, read on the forward strand.
ATGTCTGAACTGGGGTGGCTTGGTGAGTAAAATAACAATGGATTAATCCCACATCTGTGACTGGGGGTGAATGTTTTACCATTGAGCAACATTCCGTTCATCATCTTGTGTGTTTTGCTGTTCACCCTATGTGGGAAGGGTATGCCCAGACGTGGGTCCCTTGCTCACTGAGCCACTGGAGTCAAGCTATCCTGGCTGAATATGTCTGATAGCCAGAAACCGGTCCTAGGACACTTGATTCCTGTCCAGGAAAGACATGGCTTGGCTGTTCGGGCTGGAATGTTCCCATGAGGCACAGGGTCAAGACTGATTTGCATATGGACATGTCTGTACTGGGGTGGCTTGCTGAGCAATATAACAATGGATTAAACCCAGATCTGTGACTGGAGGTAATTTTTTGCCATTGAGCAACATTCCGTCCATCATCTTGTGTGTTTAGCTGTTCACCCTATGTGGGAAGGGTATGCCCAGACGTAGGTCCCATGCTCACTAAACCACTGGAGTCAAGCTATCATGGCTGAATATGTCTGATAGCCAGAAACCGGTCCTAGGACGCTTGATTCCGGTCCAGGAAAGACATGGCTTGGCAGTTCGGGCTGGACTGTTTCCATGAGGCACAGGGTCAAGACTGATTTGCGTATGGACATGTCTTAACTGGGTTGGCTTGCTGAGCAATATAACAATGGATTAAACCCAGATCTTTGACTGGGGTGATGTTTTGCCATTGAGCAACAATGCAACATTCCGTCCATCATCTTGTGTGTTTTGCTGTTCACCTTATGTGCGAAGGGTATGCCCAGACGTGGGTCCCATGCTCACTAAGGCACTGGAGTCAAGCTATCCTGGCTGAAGACGGCTGATAGCCAGAAACCGGTCCTAGGATGCTTGATTCAGGACCAGGAAAGACATGGCTTGGCAGTTCGGGCTGGACTGTTCCCATGAGGCACAGGGTCAAGACTGATTTGCATATGGCCATGTCTGAACTGGGGTGGCTTGGTGAGTAAAATAACAATGGATTAATCCCAAATCTGTGACTGGGGGTGAATGTTTTACCATTGAGCAACATTCCGTTCATCATCTTGTGTGTTTTGCTGTTCACCCTATGTGCGAAGGGTATGCCCAGACGTGGGTCCCTTGCTCACTAAGCCACTGGAGTCAAGCTATCCTGGCTGAAGTCGGCTGATGGCCAGAAACCGGTGATAGGATGCTTGATTCCGGTGCAGGAAAGACATGAACTGGCAGTTCGGTCTTGACTGTTCCCATGAGGCACAGGGTCAAGACTGATTTGCATATGGCCATGTCTAAACTGGGGTGGCTTGGTGAGCAAAATAACAATGGATTAAACCCAGATCTGTGGCTGGGGGTTAATGTTTTGCCATTGAGCAACATTCCGTCCATCATCTTGTGTGTTTTGCTGTTCACACTATGTGGGAAGGGTATGCCCAGACGTGGGTCCCATGCTCACAAAACCACTGGAGTCAAGCTATCATGGCTGAAGATGTCTGATAGCCAGAAACCGGTCCTAGGACGCTTGATTCCGGTCCAGGAAAGACATGGCTTGTCAGTTCGGGCTGGACTGTTTCCATGAGGCACAGGGTCAAGACTGATTTGCGTATGGACATGTCTGAACTGGGGTGGCTTGCTGAGCAATATAACAATGGATTAAACCCAGATCTTTGACTGGGGGTGATGTTTTGCCATTGAGCAACATTCCGTCCATCATCTTGTGTGTTTTGCTGTTCACCCTATGTGGGAAGGGTATGCCCAGACGTGGGTCCCATGCTCACTAAGGCACTGGAGTCAAGCTATCCTTGCTGAAGACGGCTGACAGCCAGAAACCGGTCCTAGGATGCTTGATTCCGGTCCAGGAAAGACATGGCCTGGCAGTTCGGGCTGGACTGTTCTCATGAGGGAGAGGTGTGGCGCCGCGGCCAGGGCGACTGACGCTGGAATCTGGGGACCACGGTTCGATCCCCGGCTCCGGCGGCAGGTTAGCCCAGCACCATGTGACTCTGGGCAATAGCTCGCTTAATCTTCCCGACGGCCCCCAGCGCCTAGAGACCCTTACGGGTGATTGTGCGCTTTACAAATGTGGACTTTACTTGACTTTACTTTGGTCAAGACTGATTTGCATATGGCCATGTCTGAACTGGGGTGGCTTGGTGAGCAAAATAACGATGGATTAAACCCAGATCTGTGACTGGGGGTGAATGTTTTGCCATTGAGCAACATTCCGTCCATCATCTTGTGTGTTTTGCTGTTCACCCTATGTGGGAAGTGTATGCCCATACGTGGGTCCCTTGCTCACTTAGCCACTGGAGTCAAGCTATCCTGGCTGAAGACGGCTGATAGCCAGAAACCGGTCCTAGGATGCTTGATTCAGGTCCAGGAAAGACATGGCTTGGCAGTTCGGGCTGGACTGTTCCCATGAGGCACAGGGTCAAGACTGATTTGCATATGACCATGTCTGAACTGGGGTGGCTTGGTGAGTAAAATAACAATGGATTAATCCCACATCTGTGACTGGGGGTGAATGTTTTACCATTGAGCAACATTCCGTTCATCATCTTGTGTGTTTTGCTGTTCACCCTATGTGCGAAGGGTATGCCCAGACGTGGGTCCCTTGCTCACTGAGCCACTGGAGTCAAGCTATCCTCGCTGAAGCCGGCTGATGGCCAGAAACCGGTGATAGGATGCTTGATTCCGGTGCAGGAAAGACATGAACTGGCAGTTCGGTCTGGACTGTTCCCATGAGGCACAGGGTCAAGACTGATTTGCATATGGCCATGTCTAAACTGGGGTGGCTTGGTGAGCAAAATATCAAGGGATTATACCCATATCTGTGACCGGGGGTGAATGTTTTGCCATTGAGCAACATTCCCTCCATCATCTTGTGTGTTTTGCTGTTCACACTATGTGGGAAGGGTATGCCCAGATGTGGGTCCCTTGCTCACTAGCCACTGGAGTCAAGCTATCCTGGCTGAAAACGGCTGATAGCCAGAAACCGGTCACTGGAGTCAAGCTATCCTGGCTGAAGACGGCTGATAGCCAGAAACCGGTCCTAGGATGCTTGATTCCGGTCCAGGAAAGTGTCATGTATTCCTATAGGTCCTGAATCGATCCCCCTATTCCTGACCCTATTCTAGTTAAACAAACCAACAAGTTAACTAGCAGTCAGCCCATGAGGCAGGAAACCCCCATGATGCAGATACCGTTATCTGACGCAGTCACACTACGGCACAGGAACGTGTTATCTGATTAGGTCATAACACTTGCGATCTAATTAGACAAGCGATATTCCTCCAGCCCCTGATAAAGCATACGGAGTTCTCATAACAAATCAAACCTATGACAACCTGGCAAAACCCTGCGGCCATTGTTTTGATTTCACCGAGAACTTTAGTAAAAGAATGTGCTAACGAGCAAGTCGTATGACATCTTTATTGACGTATCTATGTCCATCCTTACGTCAATCTCGGCACCTTAAAGGTATAAATATTACCGATCTTGCCATATGCAAACACACGCGTGGTGACGAGACGGAGCAGCCATACTTGCCGAAGCGAAGAGCAGAGCAGACCCCGCTGGCGCAGCCCCGCCTTTCTGACGCGCTGAGAGACGCGCTGCTTTCTCCTGCCGAGAATCCAGCACCGGCGTTTCCGGGTAGCCCTCGCAGGCAGCCTGGAATATCGAGACCAGAGAGAGAGATACCATTCCTCATTCATCCTAAATTCCAGGTACAGAACTGAATAACCCCTCACAGAGAATTCTTTAGTTATTCACTTGGCAAAAACAAACTTAACTTAAACTGTAACTATCTATTCCCGCCCACGTATTAGACTTAGGTCAGGTACACGGGGTAGGCGTATCTAGAAACACCAGTTGAGTACGTTTAGTCAAATGTATATGTGTATATAATATATTTTATTCATTTTAAAATATCTTATGGCTTAGAAACCATATCAATGTTTTTACAGTATTATTTTATACTATTGCTTTTAATGTATGCACTTTACTTAACTATAAGTATTGCAATAATATCGATCCATTTCTCTTGTATGAGAAAAGAGACTGATCAATAAATAACACCTTTTTATTGAACACGCCCGTCTCTTCCTTTTCTCTACATTCTGATGAGACTAAGAATGCACGTACTGACTGAGTAAAATAATTTGCCTTTTGTTCACACGACTCTCGAGATTGACTCTTGATTAGGGGAGAGCAAAGTTGTCATGTTCTATGGTTGTCAGAAACTAAATCCCTTCTTGTCTAATCAGGGAAGTTAATTCCTCCTTGAACATTCGAGAAAGTTTCTAGTGAACTCTGAGCTAAGCTGGCAAACCCAAAACTTTAAGTCTAGTATCGACAGTAGTAGACCTAGTTAACGTCTGGCCTAGGCCTTTACTGCTGTAGGTATTATTCCAATGCGCAGAGCCTATTGGGAAGATAGGAACTACACTACATGGCGCCCAACGCGTTTGGAAAGGGCGATAAAACTAACGTAAGACATTTAGAGTAACTCAGTCGTGCTTTCTCACTCAGACCCCTTTTCCCAAATACTCCAAAGACGTCTGGAGTGGGTGAAAGGTTATATCCGCCAGACCGCGCAGGAGGGAACTCCTATGTATGGTTCTTGGTATAGTCAACGTTGAAGGATAAACAGTTCCAACATATTGTGCATCTAATCTTTGTTTCCATAAGAAACCTGATCTGCAAACAAACAAAATAACCTTCAGGACAGTAAAATGTCCGAAAATGAAGAAGAAAGAGAGGCAGTTAGATTACCAGCTGACATAGCAGAAGCTGATACTGCACTACAAAATGCAGACCCGGATATAATACTCATCCCGGTCATTAAAAGAAAATCTATAACCTTGAAACTTATAGAAAATGGACTGACACCTAGAGGTGGCACAGTCATATTCGTAATTGAGGCACACGAATATCGGCAGACAGAGGTATATTATTCATGGATACATTTTCCAGCAGCAACTGCTGTAACAAAGTACTTCCACTATTACAAAATAGAGGAACCTCCTAATGAGTACACTCCTTTCGAGGAGGTGGAAGTACCACTCAAATTCCAAGAGCATTTGCTCTTATTTGATGGCGCCCTAAAACATAATAATCACATCACCAGGCTCGGTCCTTTAGGTAGACCAGGAGCAACGTGGCCGGTCCTAGCCGGATACACACCACATCCAGACATCAATGGGATGTCTGCAGCAGAGCTGTTAACACAGCTAAAACAATTAATAAAAATTCATAGACAATTAGTTCAGTATGTGATGCGGACATCAACAATTCAGCCAGCGATTAAAATTCCACAGCTGACCCCTCAACAGGGGAACACAAATAAAATTACACCACAGAACATCCAATCCTGCCTAGGTAAAGTACCGGCTAAACGGGAACAAATACCATTCTGGTTGGCACAGAAAATTACCCAAATAGAGGCGGTGTTTCCTGACACCACCCCGCTAGAAAAACACAGGATTCTGACTATCTGTCTCCCAATGGGAATCACACCACACATAGAGGACTGTGACACTTGGGGTACAGTCTTTGCTTCCATCTACACAAAAACGCACGGTGTTCCATCCATTTCGGTGATACCAGATGTGCTAAAACAAATTCAAGACGAATACGGTCCAGAACCCGCTTTAACTCTTGGTATGAAATTACTGAAAGACTTCAAGCAGGTCTCGGCTATATTATTAGCCAACATAAAAGGTGAAGCAGCCAACGTGGCGATCCGCCAGAGGTTAAAAGAGACAGATATAGCAGACCAACCAGCTGAAATTGCCAGAATCATAGAAAAATCCTATGAGGAACTAGGTAGGGACAGTTTAGGTGGAATACCAGTAAAACCACAACTGACTGAAAGTCCAGAAAAAATATTTTTTAATAATAATTCACCAAAAAAGAACTGGGATGGAAACAAACAATCCAATCCTAAAGAAAAGAAATTCCAGTCCAGAGGAATGTCTCCTAGGCGAAGGGAGAAATCTCCGAACCAAAGACACAGGTCACCCCAGAGTGACCCCTCTGGGAAAAGATATAACCTTAGAAATAGGGATAATATAAAAAAACCTGATAGATATCAAGACATTGATACGCGTCCCTCTCAATCTTTTCAGACTTCCTCGCAGAAATCGGAAAGAAGAGGACGATCAGAACAAAGAGAAGAGCACGCCAAGTCCAAAGACAAGGAACCTGCTCAGCTAAAAAAGAAATTACAATTTCCAAAAAAGAAGGTAGCCAGTATCAAGGTAGTTAACAATGCCGAGAATACTGAGGACACAACTGAAAAATGGAGAGTGGGCTCAGACAATGCTAGACAGCGCAGCAGAAGTGAACATAGCTCGCAAAGTCCTTATGAATCATCTGGAGACAGTGGACACGAATGAATATCTTCAAGTGGAAACTGCAGACACCAGGGTTAGCAAACCTCACAAGATATACGAGATAACATTACGTATAGAGGGAGATAAGACTAGGAAAATAAGGGGACTATTTTGGGATAATCTCTCCAAGGGCTATGACATCCTTCTAGCTGAAAAAGACTGGCCACCAGAGTTTGTCAGGGAGTGCCCTCATGGCGAAGAAGTAATTATGCCTGCCTTCTCAAATCAAATTCCAATTCATAAAAAATACACACTTGCTAGAAAGTGGGCAGTGGCTCTAGCACCTGCTTTATATAAAAATCATGTAGGATGGGATGAGGACTCCCCTCCTCACAAAATCCAGTTAAAATCACAACCTACTGCACAAAGGCAGTACCCAATTAAGCAAGAAGCTAAAAAACAGGTAAATGAAATACTAGATCAGCTAGAATACCAGGGGGTGATTGAAACTTGCACCTCACAAATGAACAATCCTTTGTTTCCGGTCTCCAAACCAGACAATTCATATCGTCTAGTTTTGGATTACCGACACCTTAACACATGTTGCAAAACTTTTGCAGTGCAAAACTCACACAGTGCTGCACTAATGAATAACATAGTGCGCAAAAAATACAAAACAACCTTAGACATCTCTAATGGATTCTTTTGTCAAAACATAGCACCAGAGAGCAGATATTTAACTGCATTCTCAGTAAATGGCACTCAAAAACAATTCTGTCGGTTAGCCCAGGGGTACAAGAACAGCCCGGGGGTATTCTCAGCGAGAGTAACAGAATTACTACAACTATATGATGATGAAGCATTATCTTATGTCGATGACATTTACTTAACAGATGATGACTTGGAGACTCACTTGAAAAGAGTGAACACCATAATACTTGGGTTCGCTGCAGAGGGTTACAAATTCAACTTTAAAAAATCCAGAATTGCCCATCTGACAGTCCTGTTCTTAGGATATGAATTATCAAGCGAAGGCAAAAGCCTGGCTGACAATTTCCTAGAGAAATGTGCCGTACTCCAAGCACCTAGAACACTAAAAAACTTACAGTCGATTCTAGGCTTCCTAAATTTCGGAAGAACATACATTGAAAATTACGCAGAAAGGGTCAAACCCCTTTATGATCTAATTAAACCAGATTTCAAAAGATCCAATTGGACTCAAATACACACAGAAATTTTGAGATCCTTACAAACAGACATGCTAATTAAAACAAAATTAGAAACACGTGATAACACACGCAATCTTGTGATTCGAGTCATCCCAGGGAGATGCGGATTCACATACCTGACCTCTAATGAGGGAGAAAAGGTACCGATTGCATTCAAATCACACTTGTACACAGAAGCTGAACAGAAATTCAGCAACAAAGAAAAAATTGTTCATGCAGTTCAAACCGCAATAGCTAGAGAGAAAGATCAAGCGGACGGTAGACATATCACAGTCAGAACAGCAAAATCAGCCTTTGAGGCACTAACAACACCGTGGAATTTACCAACAACAGCATTGAATCCGGAATGGATACAATGGGTGAATTCTATCACAACGGACAAAGTATACTACTACTTTGATCCAGAACTAGAAGAATTAAAAAATCTAGAATATGAAGAAACATACCCTCTGCCAATCGACATTCTGCCTTTACGACATTACGCCTGTGTAATCTATACAGACGGACATGCTCAACCCTCCGTCTGGGGAGAACAAGCATACAACCCCACATGTGAGATTACAAAAGAAGTGTGGCGCGGAGGTAAACTAAAACCTCTATTAACAAAGACACACTCAGTAGAAAGTAATTCAGAACAACAAACTGAAATATTAGCTTTAAAAATGGCGCTAGATAATGCGGATCGCGAATTCCCGACACTTATAGTGTCAGATTCATATTACTGCGTCAAATCATATAACAGCGATTTGCAGACATGGATTCAAAACGGTTACAAAGATGACACAGATGCACCAATAAAGCAGAAACTGCTCTGGGAACAAATAGCTCTTTTACAAAAAGAACTACCAAAGACTCACGTGACTCACTCACTGAGTCATCAGCGTGATGGCGTTCACGTTGTAGGGAATTCATTGGCTGAGACAGCCACAGCGGCAGCCACTAAACCGGCTCCCGTAGATCGAAAAAAGCGTACATTAAAATACATTGACGGTGAAACAGTGCTGGCAGTGAAAACGTCATCAAAAGGCGACTGCTCAGCGTTACCGATCAACTATCCACTCAATTACACATACATAATCGATGCAAACTCCGTCCCTTTTGCTCGAATCCCTGGAGTGGGGGATAGAGTGATTCCAAACATGGACAGGAGAAACTTGTTAATCGCAGACGCACACATGGGCGAGGGTCTCAGACACCTTAAAATAAAAGATTCTCTGGAAGAATTACAATCACGGTACTGGTGGCCAGGCATGAGCCTGCGTCATACCATGTTTGTAAAAAACTGCCCAAACTGCAACAGAGATCGCAGTGGGGAGAGAAACAGTTTAATACCTCGTCGTTCTACTCCAGGAAAAATCAGGAGTAAAAAGGAAGGGTTGCGATTAACATATACAGGCTAGTTCCACTTATAATGTAGATCACCAGCACTCGGCTGACGTCCGGACTGTTATACAAAGATTTGCGGGTCTAAATGGCATATACGCTAAGCGCATGCTACGTTTGACTATTGTTTTCACTCAAGCCATCCAGCCTGGGGGGAAACATGGCCAAATGAGCATAGTCCAGCGGGAATCTTCTCACTTCCTTTCTGAGGGTACGGGACGGTGTAAAGAAAAAACCAAGGCATAAAGCAATCTATAGCGGAAAGGATATTAGGTTCGGGAGCTGGGTGGGTCAAACATCTAATAAGTGTCCAACGTAGTCTCAATAACTTGCCAAGAAATTCTCTGAAGGGATTCAGTGCGTACGAATTATTATTTGGAACTAGGATGATGATCTCTGACATTGATAGTCAGACTTCAGTGGTGAAAGAAAAAAGCTTTGATATCAAAGACCGTTTGGCTATTTTGCAGGACTTAAACAAAACAAGAAAAGACCTGAGCAACATAAAGTTGAAACAACAGCCAACAACCACTGAAGAACCACCACCTGTCCCAGCAAGACCTGTCTGGATTCCAAAAGTCGGGGATCTAGTCAGGGAAAAGATCGCGGTAAAGAAGGAATTTGGGCCTTCTTACAGAAAAGCAGTTCCTGTCTTGTCTGTCAACGGGACAAGATCAGTTGTACTACCGCCACTTGCTGGTAAAAAGGAGAACCGAGTTGTATCCATCGATCTGGTAAAACCACAACATGTGGCCGATAACAAACAGTAGGCCAAGTGGACTCCCAATAAGTAGCAGAACACCAAGGTTTGCTACCAGTACAGAGGTCCTAACGAAGAGGCTCATCACATTCGAAACGCCTACAGAAGAACAACAAGGACTATGCAAAAATGCAATAGAACTAAGACCTCTGAATACCCAAATACAAACATTTAGCAGAGACACACCAATCTATAATGAAGTACCAAGTGAAAATGCAAGAAACAGAAATCCTGAACCAATTGGAACAATTGACAGAACTGCATCCGGTTACTTCATTAACTTCGATGATTCCTCTGAGGGCTTCAGCGAATCAAAGACACAGCCATCATCAAAAACCTTTAAAGACAAAGCTAAGGAACTTTTGAGACAACTGAAAGAAACATATCTGATTTCTCCATGGATTGAATTTTGGGTGGGTTTTGGTGCATTTATCCTCATACTTTGGCTCATCATGGTACTTACTTTGGGACGCTTCATTGAGGGAAAATATGCTAAAATGGACACAGCAAGTCAGAAAATCAACTTGATCCTCAAACCACACACATCTTCACACGTCGAGAAAAGAGAACTTTCTTCAGCCAACTTCACAGCCAATCCGATACCTGGTGGGGTAGCTTGGGACAACACTGACTATGAAATTTATGGTCCGGTCGAGATCCTGAAATATCCACACCAAATTAAGATCTCATTGAGTGACTTTGCAAAACCAAGCTCATTTGCTGATGATTGGGACTTCGAAAGCATTAATAATATGATGTCTGACTTAGTAATGTCTGCTAAATTTACCAAACATGATTATTTGCAGGGTTCTACAAATTATGATAGTATGTACTGTTATAACCATTATGGTAACCATTTTCTACATAAATCTGCACAACCTAGAAATGTTTTAAATTATAATCAATGGGAACATTGTGCAACACCTCCAAAAGGGAGCTCAAGAACCGTTTACGACAAATATTCATATTTCTCAGGTTTTAACACAAGTAATGCTGAAGCATTTTATTTTAAATTGTCAAACAAGACAGGAACCAAAACCATGATAACCAACACAAAATTGTTATATTCAGACTCATTTTTTGAACAAATGAATACTTTTGGATTTGATTATTGGGACAAAAATGTTGAATTGAAAAGTGTTTGGGGTACAAAAGAATGGCAAGTACAGGGTATAGAAGCTTTGTTTAGAGCCTGCATGATCCCAGAACAAATGATATTTTTAAATGACACTGTTCAACAGACCACCTGTCTTGGCTTAGCCAAAATCAAAGCTTTAAATAAACCGTCTATTCCAAAGCCAATAATGTTTAGCAATAACTCTGATACAGATGAGGAGATAGACGTAAACCAAATATTAAACCAAAACAGAACACATCCTGATTGGAAACAGTGGTTGATCTGGCCCACAGATACTAATAACTGTCAAGACAGATTCCTGAACAAAACACAGGGGTTCAAAATGACCAGGCCAGACCCTAGATATCCTCAAAGACATCACCCAGGGATAATAACCACCTACAGTGTGGGCAAACTATGCCTTCAATGGCTACAAACGTCCACACTGACAGAAATTAAGCAACACCTAACTTTACTTACTGATGGTGCTGACTTGCGTGATTTCACTTTGGGACCACGCAAACAGCGTCAAAAGCGTTTCATAGCAGCCTCTGTATATGCAGCATACAATGAGGCCTGGAAGGTTACTCAAATTGAAACAGCAGAGAGAATACGGGAAATTGACCGTATTAATTTGGAAAAATCACTTTCTGTAGTGGACAATGGGTTAATGACTCTGTCCTCCAGAATTTTTTCTTTGGACAGCATTGTGTCGTCAGCAATCGATATATTATCGCAAGACTTACTGTTATTACAACACGGTCAGTCACAATTGCGTTCTATTGTACAGCTTGGCTGGACGTTACAAAATCTGCGTTCAGGCTATGTGCCTTGGCGTTTAATCAACACAACGTCACTATTCAAAATCTTTAACCTTACTGATAGACAAATCAGTATGGCGCAAAAGGGTGCTGATTATACAATCTTGAGCATTGAAAAACTAGAAAGATTACCAATGACAATGTCAGAACGACCTGTCAATGAATGGATAATACATGGGATAATAAATATTCCAATCTCAACCTTCAGGTTTCAATACTGCCAAAAATATATACAGGCTGGCATGTACGAGAAATTGGGAAAGGGGTACCTTAAAACAACATGGAACCTGCCCTATTCACATGCATGTGTCAGTAATAAAGGACAGAAAGTGTTTCTTAGTGGCAACAATTGTGCGATGTCACTGAGTGGCACACTTCTGTGTAACGGAATTAGTTTGCATGGAGCCTGTGAAGGGAATTCATACAACCTTTCATGTCACCAGCAAGGCGCACCTGCAACAGAAATAGAACCATTCTTTCAAAGACTCTATAATGGGAGTTACATTCTTATTGTAGACCGCAGATGTTGTAGTCTTATGCCCGGGACTCCTTATCTAGTAACTACTACTGCGAAGTTCAAGTGCTGTGGACGCACATTGTTCCCCAGCTCCTTCCCAGACAGGGAGGCAAGGGCATGGCCCGATTTGAAAATTACTTCTATTCGAATAGATACTTTAAGCAGAATGAAAACAGTCCTTCTTCAGACGCCTACCAGGCTCTCGTCATCAAAAGAAACGTATGATCTACAAGTCGCAAGGACGACTGCAGAGATACATACATTATTATCAACTAATTCCCCCGTACATTTTGCGGAAATCCTGAATGAAATCTTAAATATTTCTGATACCAATGGGGTCTCAAAGGTATTTAAGACAGTATTTTCGATGGCATTAACACCATTCAAAGCCATACTGGGTATTTTTCCAGATTTCGTCCATTCGATTTTTGGCGGACTTCCCCTGATCCTGGGACTAATTGCAGGAATCCTATTCTTAGTCCTTATTTTTCGTTATGGCAACCCATGTCACAGACAAAACTCTTGCGACAAGGGAAGAAACAATCCTAGCCATTGGATACCGGGACAGGATATCAAAAATCCTGGGACTCTCCCGGCTTAGAGACCTGAACATGACTTGGTTTCTATCATTTCGACCAATGTGGCAAAGATGTGTTTTACCTGTATTGAGGTGTCTGCTATGCGGAGAAGAATGCGTGTTAGACACCTGTCTGACGCTACAATCGGATGCGCCGATGGATGCAGAAACATTGTTGAGCCCGATCAAGGTTCATGCTTTGTGCTGCCCTCAAAGGCTACCAATCCTGATGACGGCATTTGTGGAAGCTTCACCACTACGATTGATGGGTAGTGAAGTTCAAGATGAAAGCAGCATCGAACAGGTACGACCTTCTGTCAGTAATGCAAATCAGAATGTCAATGGAGACAATCATGCGCAAGAATGCATGATTACACCTATTTCCGAGTTAGTGGAACTTTCCCAGGAAGCTGTTGACAGTTTTTTCGAAAGCCTAAATGATATGATGTTCTCACCCGAACAGAAATAGAGACTTTTGAGCAAGCTCGCACACGGCGTTCCCTGAATTCGGCCTTCAACTTTAAAAATAAAGTCACATGAACATTTTCGCTCCAGTTCACGGACAGCAGTTTTTCCAGCAGCCCCAAATATTTTTGCATATTTTTCGGGACACTATCTTCTGCTTAAAGTAAGAACTATTCTTAGAGAACTAAGGTTTCTAAATTTTAGATAGCTTATAGACATTAGCTGCCCGCTGGCTTGTTCATAAAGATATTTTATTCTGTGATGGAATGGTCTCGAAACTTTTTTCTGTAAGAAACCATTTCATGTGTAATTCTCATATACCAAATAAGCAATAATGTATACAAATGCGATTACTTTGGCATTTCTCTACAGCTTGAGTGCATACCATATATATATGTCTGCAAATTTTTTTCAGTATATTTGAAAATTTCAAAATGCATTTATGTATTTTGGGGTGGTAAGGTATACACACTACTCTATAGTATGTTGTACTATGTTATACTATGCCTAGATTAGTAAATATGTCCATAGTTAGCGTGGAGTGGGTGTCATGTATTCCTATAGGTCCTGAATCGATCCCCCTATTCCTGACCCTATTCTAGTTAAACAAACCAACAAGTTAACTAGCAGTCAGCCCATGAGGCAGGAAACCCCCATGATGCAGATACCGTTATCTGACGCAGTCACACTACGGCACAGGAACGTGTTATCTGATTAGGTCATAACACTTGCGATCTAATTAGACAAGCGATATTCCTCCAGCCCCTGATAAGGCATACGGAGTTCTCATAACAAATCAAACCTATGACAACCTGGCAAAACCCTGCGGCCATTGTTTTGATTTCACCGAGAACTTTAGTAAAAGAATGTGCTAACGAGCAAGTCGTATGACATCTTTATTGACGTATCTATGTCCATCCTTACGTCAATCTCGGCACCTTAAAGGTATAAATATTACCGATCTTGCCATATGCAAACACACGCGTGGTGACGAGACGGAGCAGCCATACTTGCCGAAGCGAAGAGCAGAGCAGACCCCGCTGGCGCAGCCCCGCCTTTCTGACGCGCTGAGAGACGCGCTGCTTTCTCCTGCCGAGAATCCAGCACCGGCGTTTCCGGGTAGCCCTCGCAGGCAGCCTGGAATATCGAGACCAGAGAGAGAGATACCATTCCTCATTCATCCTAAATTCCAGGTACAGAACTGAATAACCCCTCACAGAGAATTCTTTAGTTATTCACTTGGCAAAAACAAACTTAACTTAAACTGTAACTATCTATTCCCGCCCACGTATTAGACTTAGGTCAGGTACACGGGGTAGGCGTATCTAGAAACACCAGTTGAGTACGTTTAGTCAAATGTATATGTGTATATAATATATTTTATTCATTTTAAAATATCTTATGGCTTAGAAACCATATCAATGTTTTTACAGTATTATTTTATACTATTGCTTTTAATGTATGCACTTTACTTAACTATAAGTATTGCAATAATATCGATCCATTTCTCTTGTATGAGAAAAGAGACTGATCAATAAATAACACCTTTTTATTGAACACGCCCGTCTCTTCCTTTTCTCTACATTCTGATGAGACTAAGAATGCACGTACTGACTGAGTAAAATAATTTGCCTTTTGTTCACACGACTCTCGAGATTGACTCTTGATTAGGGGAGAGCAAAGTTGTCATGTTCTATGGTTGTCAGAAACTAAATCCCTTCTTGTCTAATCAGGGAAGTTAATTCCTCCTTGAACATTCGAGAAAGTTTCTAGTGAACTCTGAGCTAAGCTGGCAAACCCAAAACTTTAAGTCTAGTATCGACAGTAGTAGACCTAGTAAACGTCTGGCCTAGGCCTTTACTGCTGTAGGTATTATTCCAATGCGCAGAGCCTATTGGGAAGATAGGAACTACACTACAAAAGACATGGCTTGGCAGTTCGGGCTGAACTGTTCCCATGAGGCACAGGGTCAAGACTGATTTACATATGGCCATGTCTGAACTGGGGTGGCTTGGTGAGCAAACTACCGATGGATTAAACCCAGATCTGTGACTGGGGGTGAATGTTTTGCCATTGAGCAACATTCCGTCCATCATCTTGTGTGTTTTGCTGTTCACCCTATGTGGGAAGGGTACCCAGACGTGGGTACCTTGCTCACTATGCCACTGGAGTCAAGTTATCCTGGCTGAAGCCGGCTGATAGCCAGAAACCGGTGATAGGATGCTTGATTCCGGTGCAGGAAAGACATGAACTGGCAGTTCGGTCTGGACTGTTCCCATGAGGCACAGGGTCAAGACTGATTTGCATATGGCCATGTCTGTACTGCGGTGGCTTGGTGAGCAAAATAACGATAGATTAAACCCAGATCTGTGACTGGGGGTGAATGTTTTGCCATTGAGCAACATTCTGTCCATCATCTTGTGTGTTTTGCTGTTTACCCTATGTGGGAAGGGTATGCCCAGACGTGGGTCCCTTGCTCACTAAGCCACTGGAGTCAAGCTATCCTGGCTGAAGACGGCTGATAGCCAGAAACTGGTACTAGGATGCTTGATTCCGGTCCAGGAAAGACATGGCTTAGCAGTTCGGGCTGGACTGTTCCTATGAGGCACAGGGTCAAGACAGATTTGCATATGGCCATGTCTAAACTGGGGTGGCTTGGTGAGCAAAATAACAATGGATTATACCCAGATCTGTGATTGGGGGTGAATGTTTTGAAATTGAGCAACATTCCATCCATCATCTTGTGTGTTTTGCTGTTCACACTATGTGGGAAGGGTATGCCCAGACGTGGGACCCTTGCTCACTAGCCACTGGAGTCAAGCTATCCTAGCTGAAGACGGCTGATAGCCAGAAACCGGTCCTAGGATGCTTGATTCCGGTCCAGGAAAGACATGGCTTGGCTGTTCGGGCTGGACTGTTCCCATGAGGCCTAGGGTCAAGACTGATTTGCATATGGCCATGTCTGAACTGGGGTGGCTTGGTGAGCAAAATAACTGTGGATTAAACCCAGATCTGTGACTGGGGGTGAATGTTTTGCCATTGAGCAACATTGCGTCCATCATCTTGAGTGTTTTACTCTTCACCCTATGTGGGAAGGACATGCCCAGACGTGGTTCTCTTGCTCACTAAGCCACTGGAGTCAAGCTATCTTTGCTGAAGACAGCTGATAGCCAGAAACCGGTCCTAGGATGCTTGATTCCGGTCCAGGAAAGACATGGCTTGGCAGTTCGGGCTGGACTGTTCCCATGAGGCACAGGGTCAAAACTGATTTGTATATGGCCATGTCTGAACTGGGGTGGCTTGGTGAGCAAAATAACGATGGATTAAACCCAGATCTTTGACTGGGGGTGATGTTTTGCCCTTGAGCAACATTCCGTCCATCATCTTGTGTGTTTTGCTGTTCACCCTATGTTTGAAGGGATTGCCCAGACGTGGGCCCCTTGCTCACTAAGCCACTGGAGTCAAGCTATCCTGGCTGAAGATGTCTGATAGCCAGAAACCGGTCCTAGGACGCTTGATTCCGGTCCAGGAAAGACATGGCTTGGCAGTTCGGGCTGGACTGTTCCCATGAGGCACAGGGTCAAGACTGATTTGCGTATGGACATGTCTGAACTGGGGTGGCTTGCTGAGCAATATAACAATGGATTAAACCCAGATCTGTGACTGGGGGTGATGTTTTGCCATTGAGCAACATTCCGTCCATCATCTTGTGTGTTTTTGCTGTTCACCCTATGTGGGAAGGGTATGCCCAGACGTGGGTCCCATGCTCACTAAGGCACTGGAGTCAAGCTATCCTTGCTGAAGACGCCAGACAGCCAGAAACCGGTCCTAGGATGCTTGATTCCGGTCCAGGAAAGACATGGCCTGGCAGTTCGGGCTGGACTGTTCCCATGAGGCACATGGTCAAGACTGATTTGCATATGGCCATGTCTGAACTGGAGTGGCTTGGTGAGCAAAATAACGATGGATTAAACCCAGATCTGTGACTGGGGGTGAATGTTTTACCATTGAGCAACATTCCGTCCATCATCTTGTGTGTTTTGCTGTTCACCCTATGTGAGAAGGGTATGCCCAGACGTAGGTCCCTTGCTCACTAAGCCACTGGAGTCAAGCTATCCTGGCTGAAGACGGCTGATAGCCAGAAACCGGTCCTAGGATGCTTGATTCAGGTCTAGGAAAGACATGGCTTGGCAGTTCGGGCTGGACTGTTCCCATGAGGCCTAGGGTCAAGACTGATTTGCATATGGCCATGTCTGAACTGGGGTGGCTTGGTGAGCAAAATAACTGTGGATTAAACCCAGATCTGTGACTGGGGGTGAATGTTTTGCCATTGAGCAACATTGCGTCCATCATCTTGAGTGTTTTACTCTTCACCCTATGTGGGAAGGGTATGCCCAGACGTGGGTCCCTTGCTCACTAAGCCACTGGAGTCAGGCTATCCTGGCTGAAAGCGGTTGATTGCCAGAACCCAGTCCTAGGATGCTTGATTCCGGTCCAGGAAATACATGGCTTGGCAGTTCGGGCTGGACTGTTCCCATGAGGCACAGGGTCAAGACTGATTTGCATATGGCCATGTCTGAACTGGGGTGGCTTGGTGAGCAAAATAACGATGGATTAAACCCAGCTCTGTGACTGGGGGTGATGTTTTGCCGTTTTGCCACATTCCGTCCATCATCTTGTGTGTTTTGCTGTTCACCCTATGTGGGAAGGGTATGCCCAGACGTGGGCCCCTTGCTCACTAAGCCACTGGAGTCAAGCTATCCTTGCTGAAGATGTATGATAGCCAGAAACCGGTCCTAGGACGCTCGATTCCGGTCCAGTAAAGACATGGCTTGGCAGTTCGGGCTGGACTGTTCCCATGAGGCCCATGGTCAAGACTGATTTGCATATGGCCATGTCTGAAGTGGGGTGGCTTGGTGAGCAAAATAACGATGGATTTAACCCAGATCTGTGGCTGGGGGTGAATGTTTTGCCATTGAGCAACATTCAGTCCATCATCTTGTGTGTTTTACTCTTCACCCTATGTGGGAAGGGCATGCCCAGACGTGGTTCTCTTGCTCACTAAGCCACTGGAGTCAAGCTATCTTTGCTGAAGACAGCTGATAGCCAGAAACCGGTCCTAGGATGCTTGATTCCGGTCCAGGAAAGACATGGCTCGGCAGTTCGGGCTGGACTGTTCCCATGAGGCACAGGGTCAAAACTGATTTGTATATGGCCATGTCTGAACTGGGGTGGCTTGGTGAGCAAAATAACGATGGATTAAACCCAGATCTTTGACTGGGGGTGATGTTTTGCCCTTGAGCAACATTCCGTCCATCATCTTGTGTGTTTTGCTGTTCACCCTATGTTTGAAGGGTATGCCCAGACGTGGGCCCCTTGCTCACTAAGCGACTGGAGTCAAGCTATCCTGGCTGAAGATGTCTGATAGCCAAAAACCGGTCCTAGGACGCTTGATTCCGGTCCAGGAAAGACATGGCCTGGCAGTTCGGGCTGGACTGTTCCCATGAGGCACAGGGTCAAGACTGATTTGCGTATGGACATGTCTGAACTGGGGTGGCTTGCTGAGCAATATAACAATGGATTAAACCCAGATCTGTGACTGGGGGTGATGTTTTGCCATTGAGCAACATTCCGTCCATCATCTTGTGTGTTTTTGCTGTTCACCCTATGTGGGAAGGGTATGCCCAGACGTGGGTCCCTTGCTCACTAAGCCACTGGAGTCAAGCTATCCTGGCTGAAGACGGCTGATAGCCAGAAACTGGTACTAGGATGCTTGAGTCCGGTCCAGGAAAGACACGGCTTAGCAGTTCGGGCTGGACTGTTCCTGTGAGGCACAGGGTAAAGACAGATTTGCATATGGCCATGTCTAAACTGGGGTGGCTTGGTGAGCAAAATAACAATGGATTATACCCAGATCTGTGACTGGGGGTGAATGTTTTGCCATTGAGCAACATTCCGTCCATCATCTTGTGTGTTTTGCTGTTCACCCTATGTTTGAAGGGTATGCCCAGACGTGGGCCCCTTGCTGACTATGCCACTGGAGTCAAGTTATCCTGGCTGAAGCCGGCTGATAGCCAGAAACCGGTGATAGGATGCTTGATTCCGGTGCAGGAAAGACATGAACTGGCAGTTCGGTCTGGACTGTTCCCATGAGGCACAGGGTCAAGACTGATTTGCATATGGCCATGTCTGTACTGCGGTGGCTTGGTGAGCAAAATAACGATGGATTAAACCCAGATCTGTGACTGGGGGTGAATGTTTTGCCATTGAGCAACATTCCGTCCATCATCTTGTGTGTTTTGCTGTTTACCCTATGTGGGAAGGGTATGCCCAGACGTGGGTCCCTTGCTCACTAAGCCACTGGAGTCAAGCTATCCTGGCTGAAGACGGCTGATAGCCAGAAACTGGTACTAGGATGCTTGATTCCGGTTCAGGAAAGACATGGCTTAGCAGTTCGGGCTGGACTGTTCCTATGAGGCACAGGGTCAAGACAGATTTGCATATGGCCATGTCTAAACTGGGGTGGCTTGGTGAGCAAAATAACAATGGATTATACCCAGATCTGTGACTGGGGGTGAATTTTTTGAAATTGAGCAACATTCCATCCATCATCTTGTGTGTTTTGCTGTTCACACTATGTGGGAAGGGTATGCCCAGACGTGGGACCCTTGCTCACTAGCCACTGGAGTCAAGCTATCCTAGCTGAAGACGGCTGATAGCCAGAAACCGGTCCTAGGATGCTTGATTCCGGTCCAGGAAAGACATGGCTTGGCTGTTCGGGCTAGACTGTTCCCATGAGGCCTAGGGTCAAGACTGATTTGCATATGGCCATGTCTGAACTGGGGTGGCTTGGTGAGCAAAATAACTGTGGATTAAACCCAGATCTGTGACTGGGGGTGAATGTTTTGCCATTGAGCAACATTGCGTCCATCATCTTGAGTGTTTTACTCTTCACCCTATGTGGGAAGGGTATGCCCAGACGTGGGTCCCTTGCTCACTAAGCCACTGGAGTCAGGCTATCCTGGCTGAAGACGGTTGATTGCCAGAACCCAGTCCTAGGATGCTTGATTCGGGTCCAGGAAATACATGGCTTGGCAGTTCGGGCTGGACTGTTCCCATGAGGCACAGGGTCAAGACTGATTTGCATATGGCCATGTCTGAACTGGGGTGGCTTGGTGAGCAAAATAACGATGGATTAAACCCAGCTCTGTGACTGGGGGTGATGTTTTGCCATTTTGCCACATTCCGTCCATCATCTTGTGTGTTTTGCTGTTCACCCTATGTGGGAAGGGTATGCCCAGATGTGGGCCCCTTGCTCACTAAGCCACTGGAGTCAAGCTATCCTGGCTGAAGACGGTTGATAGCCAGAAACCGGTCGTAGGATGCTTGATTCCGGTCCAGGAAAGACATGGCTTGGCAGTTTTGGCTGGACTGTTCCCATGAGGCACAGGGTCAAGACTGATTTGCATATGGCCATGTCTGAACTGGGGTGGCTTGGTGAGCAAAATAACGATGGATTAAACCCAGATCTGTGACTGGGGGTGATGTTTTGCCGTTTTGCCACATTCCGTCCATCATCTTGTGTGTTTTGCTGTTCACCCTATGTGGGAAGGGTATGCCCAGACGTGGGCCCCTTGCTCACTAAGCCACTGGAGTCAAGCTATCCTTGCTGAAGATGTATGATAGCCAGAAACCGGTCCTAGGACGCTCGATTCCGGTCCAGGAAAGACATGGCTTGGCAGTTTTGGCTGGACTGTTCCCATGAGGCACAGGGTCAAGACTGATTTGCATATGGTCATGTCTGAAGTGGGGTGGCTTGGTGAGCAAAATAACGATGGATTTAACCCAGATCTGTGGCTGGGGGTGAATGTTTTGCCATTGAGCAACATTCCGTCCATCATCTTGTGTGTTTTACTCTTCACCCTATGTGGGAAGGGCATGCCCAGACGTGGTTCTCTTGCTCACTAAGCCACTGGAGTCAAGCTATCTTTGTTGAAGACAGCTGATAGCCAGAAACCGGTCCTAGGATGCTTGATTCCGGTCCAGGAAAGACATGGCTTGGCAGTTCGGGCTGGACTGTTCCCATGAGGCACAGGGTCAAAACTGATTTGTATATGGCCATGTCTGAACTGGGGTGGCTTGGTGAGCAAAATAACGATGGATTAAACCCAGATCTTTGACTGGGGGTGATGTTTTGCCCTTGAGCAACATTCAGTCCATCATCTTGTGTGTTTTGCTGTTCACCCTATGTTTGAAGGGTATGCCCAGACGTGGGCCCCTTGCTCACTAAGCCACTGGAGTCAAGCTATCCTGGCTGAAGATGTCTGATAGCCAGAAACCAGTCCTAGGACACTTGATTCCGGTCCAGGAAAGACATGGCTTGGCAGTTCGGGCTGGACTGTTCCCATGAGGCACAGGGTCAAGACTGATTTGCGTATGGACATGTCTGAACTGGGGTGGCTTGCTGAGCAATATAACAATGGATTAAACCCATATCTGTGACTGGGGGTGATGTTTTGCCATTGAGCAACATTCCGTCCATCATCTTGTGTGTTTTTGCTGTTCACCCTATGTGGGAAGGGTATGCCCAGACGTGGGTCCCATGCTCACTAAGGCACTGGAGTCAAGCTATCCTTGCTGAAGACGCCAGACAGCCAGAAACCGGTCCTAGGATGCTTGATTCCGGTCCAGGAAAGACACGGCCTGGCAGTTCGGGCTGGACTGTTCCCATGAGGCACATGGTCAAGACTGATTTGCATATGGCCATGTCTGAACTGGAGTGGCTTGGTGAGCAAAATAACGATGGATTAAACCCAGATCTGTGACTGGGGGTGAATGTTTTACCATTGAGCAACATTCCGTCCATCATCTTGTGTGTTTTGCTCTTCACCCTATGTGGAAAGGGTATGCCCAGACGTAGGTCCCTTGCTCACTAAGCCACTGGAGTCAAGCTATCCTGGCTGAAGACGGCTGATAGCCAGAAACCGGTCCTAGGATGCTTGATTCAGGTCTAGGAAAGACATGGCTTGGCAGTTCGGGCTGGACTGTTCCCATGAGGCACAGGGTCAAGACTGATTTGCATATGGCCATGTCTGAACCGGGGTGGCTTGGTGAGTAAAATAACAATGGATTAATCCCACATCTGTGAATGAGGGTGAATGTTTTACCATTGAGCAACATTCCGTTCATCATTTTGTGTGTTTTGCTGTTCACCCTATGTGCGAAGGGTATGCCCAGACGTGGGTCCCTTGCTCACTAGCCGCTGGAGTCAAGCTATCCTAGCTGAAGACGGCTGATAGCCAGAAACTGGTACTAGGAGGCTTGATTCCGGTCCAGGAAAGACATGGCTTGGCAGTTCGGGCTGGATTGTTCCCATGAGGCACAGGGTCAAAACTGATTTGCATATGGCCATGTCTGAACTGGGATGGCTTGGTGAGCAAAATAACGATGGTTTAAACCCAGATCTTTGACTGGGGGTGATGTTTTGACCTTGAGCAACATTCCGTCCATCATCTTGTGTGTTTTGCTGTTCACCCTATGTTTGAAGGGTATGCCC
Organism: Lissotriton helveticus; assembly: GCF_964261635.1. Classification (NCBI taxonomy): domain Eukaryota; kingdom Metazoa; phylum Chordata; class Amphibia; order Caudata; family Salamandridae; genus Lissotriton; species Lissotriton helveticus. The sequence continues at coordinate 199,853,089 of NC_136060.1, forward strand.
GACGTGGGCCCCTTGCTCACTAAGCCACTGGGGTCAAGCTATCCTTGCTGGATATGTCTGATAGCCAGAAACCGGTCCTAGGACGCTTGATTCCGGTCCAGGAAAGACATGGCTTGGCAGTTCGGGCTGGACTGTTCCCATGAGGCACAGGGTCAAGACTGATTTGCGTATGGACATGTCTGAACTGGGGTGGCTTGCTGAGCAATATAACAATGGATTAAACACAGATCTTTGACTGGGGGTGATGTTTTGCCATTGAGCAACAATGCAACATTCCGTCCATCATCTTGTGTGTTTTGCTGTTCACCCTATGTGGGAAGGGTATGCCCAGACGTGGGTCCCATGCTCACTGAGGCACTGGAGTCAAGCTATCCTTGCTGAAGACGGCTGACAGCCAGAAACCGGTCCTAGGATGCTTGATTCCGGTCCAGGAAAGACATGGCCTGGCAGTTCGGGCTGGACTGTTCCCATGAGGCACATGGTCAAGACTGATTTGCATATGGCCATGTCTGAACTGGGGTGGATTGGTGAGCAAAATAACAATGGATTAAACCCAGATCTGTTACTGGGGGTGAATGTTTTGCCATTGAGCAACATTCCGTCCATCATCTTGTGTGTTTTTCTGTTCACCCTATGTGGGAAGGGTACCCAGACGTGGGTACCTTGCTCACTAAGCCGCTGGAGTCAAGCTATCCTGGCTGAAGCCGGCTGATAGCCAGAAACCGGTCATAGGATGCTTGATTCCGGTGCAGGAAAGACATGAACTGGCAGTTCGGTCTGGACTGTTCCCATGAGGCACAGGGTCAAGACTGATTTGCATATGGCCATGTCTGTAATGTGGTGGCTTGGTGAGCAAAATAACGAACGATTAAACCCAGATCTGTGACTGGGGGTGAATGTTTTGCCATTGAGCAACATTCCTTCCATCATCTTGTGTGTTTTGCTGTTCACCCTATGTGGGAAGGGTATGCCTAGACGTGGGTCCCTTGCTCACTAAGCCACTGGAGTCAAGCTATCCTAGCTGAAGACAGCTGATAGCCAGAAACTGGTACTAGGATGCTTGATTCCCGTCCAGGAAAGACATGGCTTACCAGTTCGGGCTGGACTGTTCCCATGAGGCACAGGGTCAAGACAGATTTGCATATGGCCATGTCTAAACTGGGGTGGCTTGGTGAGCAAAATAACAATGGATTATACCCAGATCTGTGACTGGGGGTGAATGTTTTGCCATTGAGCAACATTCCGTCCATCATCTTGTGTGTTTTGCTGTTCACACTATGTGGGAAGGGTATGCCCAGACGTGGGTCCCTTGCTCACTAGCCACTGGAGTCAAGCTATCCTAGCTGAAGACGGCTGATAGCCAGAAACTGGTACTAGGAGGCTTGATTCCGGTCCAGGAAAGACATGGCTTGGCAGTTCGGGCTGGATTGTTCCCATGAGGCACAGGGTCAAAACTGATTTGCATATGGCAATGTCTGAACTGGGGTGGCTTGGTGAGCAAAATAACGATGGTTTAAACCCAGATCTTTGACTGGGGGTGATGTTTTGCCCTTGAGCAACATTCCGTCCATCATCTTGTGTGTTTTGCTGTTCACCCTATGTTTGAAGGGTATGCCCAGACATGGGCCCCTTGCTCACTAAGTCACTGGAGTCAAGCTATCCTGGCCAGATATGTCTGATAGCCAGAAACCGGTCCTAGGACGCTTGATTCCGGTCCAGGAAAGACATGGCTTGGCAGTTCGGGCTGGACTGTTCCCATGAGGCACAGGGTCAAGACTGATTTGCGTATGGACATGTCTGAACTGGGGTGGCTTGCTGAGCAATATAACAATGGATTAAACCCAGATCTGTGACTGGGGGTGATTTTTTGCCATTGAGCAACATTCCGTCCATCATCTTGTGTGTTTAGCTGTTCACCCTATGTGGGAAGGGTATGCCCAGAAGTGGGTCCCATGCTCACTAAACCACTGGAGTCAAGCTATCATGGCTGAAGATGTCTGATAGCCAGAAACCGGTCCTAGGACGCTTGATTCCGGTCCAGGAAAGACATGGCTTGGCAGTTCGGGCTGGACTGTTTCCATGAGGCACAGGGTCAAGACTGATTTGCGTATGGACATGTCTGAACTGGAGTGGCTTGCTGAGCAATATAACAATGGATTAAACCCAGATCTTTGACTGGGGGTGATGTTTTGCCATTGAGCAACAATGCAACATTCCGTACATCATCTTGTGTGTTTTGCTGTTCACCCTATGTGGGAAGGGTATGCCCAGACGTGGGTCCCATGCTCACTAAGGCACTGGAGTCAAGCTATCCTTGCTGAAGACGGCTGACAGCCAGAAACCGGTTCTAGGATGCTTGATTCCGGTCCAGGAAAGACATGGCCTGGCAGTTCGGGATGGACTGTTCCCATGAGGCACATGGTCAAGACTGATTTGCATATGGCCATGTCTGAACTGGGGTGGCTTGGTGAGCAAAATAACGATGGATTAAACCCAGATCTGTGACTGGGGGTGAATGTTTTGCCATTGAGCAACATTCCGTCCATCATCTTGTGTGTTTTGCTGTTCACCCTATGTGGGAAGTGTATGCCCAGACGTGGGTCCCTTGCTCACTTAGCCACTGGAGTCAAGCTATCCTGGCTGAAGACGGCTGATTGCCAGAAACCGGTCCTAGGATGCTTGATTCAGGTCCAGGAAAGACATGGCTTGGCAGTTCGGGCTGGACTGTTCCCATGAGGCACAGGGTCAAGACTGATTTGCATATGGCCATGTCTGAACTGGGGTGGCTTGGTGAGCAAAATAACGATGGATTAAACCCAGATCTTTGACTGGGGGTGATGTTTTGCCCTTGAGCAACATTCCGTCCATCATCTTGTGTGTTTTGCTGTTCACCCTATGTGGGAAGGGTACCCAGACGTGGGTACCTTGCTCACTAAGCCACTGGAGTCAAGCTATCCTGGATGAAGCCGGCTGATAGCCAGAAACCGGTGATAGGATGCTTGATTCCGGTGCAGGAAAGACATGGCTTGGCAGTTCGGGCTGGACTGTTCCCATGAGGCACAGGGTCAAGACTGATTTACATATGGCCATGTCTGAACTGGGGTGGCTTGGTGAGCAAAATAACGATGGATTAAACCCAGATCTGTGACTGGGGGTGAATGTTTTGCCATTGAGCAACATTCCGTCCATCATCTTGTGTGTTTTGCTGTTCACCCTATGTGGGAAGGGTACCCAGACGTGGGCCCCTTGCTCACTAAGCCACTGGAGTCAAGCTATCCTGGCTGAAGACGGTTGATAGCCAGAAACCGGTCGTAGGATGCATGATTCCGGTCCAGGAAAGACATGGCTTGGCAGTTCGGGCTGGACTGTTCCCATGAGGCACAGGGTCAAGACTGATTTGCATATGGCCATGTCTGAACTGGGGTGGCTTGGTGAGCAAAATAACGATGGATTAAACCCAGATCTGTGACTGGGGGTGATGTATTGCCGTTTTACCACATTCCGTCCATCATCTTGTGTGTTTTGCTGTTCACCCTATGTGGGAAGGGTATGCCCAGACGTGGGCCCCTTGCTCTCTAAGCCACTGGAGTCAAGCTATCCTTGCTGAAGATGTATGATAGCCAGAAACCGGTCCTAGGACGCTCGATTCCGGTCCTGGAAAGACATGGCTTGGCAGTTCGGGCTGGACTGTTCCCATGAGGCACAGGGTCAAGACTGATTTGCATATGGCCATGTCTGAAGTGGGGTGGCTTGGTGAGCAAAATAACGATGGATTTAACCCAGATCTGTGGCTGGGGGTGAATGTTTTGCCATTGAGCAACATTCCGTCCATCATCTTGTGTGTTTTACTCTTCACCCTATGTGGGAAGGACATGCCCAGACGTGGTTCTCTTGCTCACTAAGCCACTGGAGTCAAGCTATCTTTGCTGAAGACAGCTGATAGCCAGAAACCGGTCTTAGGATGCTTGATTCCGGTCCAGGAAAGACATGGCTTGGCAGTTCGGGCTGGACTGTTCCCATGAGGCACAGGGTCAAAACTGATTTGTATATGGCCATGTCTGAACTGGGGTGGCTTGGTGAGCAAAATAACGATGGATTAAACCCAGATCTTTGACTGGGGGTGATGTTTTGCCCTTGAGCAACATTCCGTCCATCATCTTGTGTGTTTTGCTGTTCACCCTATGTTTGAAGGGTATGCCCAGACGTGGGCCCCTTGCTCACTAAGCCACTGGGGTCAAGCTATCCTGGCTGAAGATGTCTGATAGCCAGAAACCAGTCCTAGGACGCTTGATTCCGGTCCAGGAAAGACATGGCTTGGCAGTTCGGGCTGGACTGTTCCCATGAGGCACAGGGTCAAGACTGATTTGCGTATGGACATGTCTGAACTGGGGTGGCTTGCTGAGCAATATAACAATGGATTAAACCCAGATCTGTGACTGGGGGTGATGTTTTGCCATTGAGCAACATTCCGTCCATCATCTTGTGTGTTTTTGCTGTTCACCCTATGTGGGAAGGGTATGCCCAGACGTGGGTCCCATGCTCACTAAGGCACTGGAGTCAAGCTATCCTTGCTGAAGACGCCAGACAGCCAGAAACCGGTCCTAGGATGCTTGATTCCGGTCCAGGAAAGACACGGCCTGGCAGTTCGGGCTGGACTGTTCCCATGAGGCACATGGTCAAGACTGATTTGCATATGGCCATGTCTGAACTGGAGTGGCTTGGTGAGCAAAATAACGATGGATTAAACCCAGATCTGTGACTGGGGGTGAATGTTTTACCATTGAGCAACATTCCGTCCATCATCTTGTGTGTTTTGCTGTTCACCCTATGTGGGAAGGGTATGCCCAGACGTAGGTCCCTTGCTCACTAAGCCACTGGAGTCAAGCTATCCTGGCTGAAGACGGCTGATAGCCAGAAACCGGTCCTAGGACGCTTGATTCCGGTCCAGGAAAGACATGGCTTGGCAGTTCGGGCTGGACTGTTTCCATGAGGCACAGGGTCAAGACTGATTTGCGTATGGACATGTCTGAACTGGGGTGGCTTGCTGAGCAATATAACAATGGATTAAACCCAGATCTTTGACTGGGGGTGATGTTTTGCCATTGAGCAACAATGCAACATTCCGTCCATCATCTTGTGTGTTTTGCTGTTCACCCTATGTGGGAAGGGTATGCCCAGACGTGGGTCCCATGCTCACTAAGGCACTGGAGTCAAGCTATCCTTGCTGAAGACGGCTGACGGCCAGAAACCGGTCCTAGGATGCTTGATTCCGGTCCAGGAAAGACATGGCCTGGCAGTTCGGGCTGGACTGTTCCCATGAGGCACAGGGTCAAGACTGATTTGCATATGGCCATGTCTGAACTGGGGTGGCTTGGTGAGCAAAATAACAATGGATTAAACCCAGATCTGTGACTGGGGGTGAATGTTTTGCCATTGAGCAACATTCCGTCCATCATCTTGTGTGTTTTTCTGTTCACCCTATGTGGAAGGGTACCCAGATGTGGGTACCTTGCTCACTAAGCCACTGGAGTCAAGCTATCCTGGCTGAAGCCGGCTGATAGCCAGAAACTGGTACTAGGATGCTTGATTCCCGTCCAGGAAAGACATGGCTTAGCAGTTCGGGCTGGACTGTTCCCATGAGGCACAGGGTCAAGACAGATTTGCATATGGCCATGTCTAAACTGGGGTGGCTTGGTGAGCAAAATAACAATGGATTATACCCAGATCTGTGACTGGGGGTGAATGTTTTGCCATTGAGCAACATTCCGTCCATCATCTTGTGTGTTTTGCTGTTCAGACTATGTGGGAAGGGTATGCCCAGACGTGGGTCCCTTGCTCACTAGCCACTGGAGTCAAGCTATCCTAGCTGAAGACGGCTGATAGCCAGAAACTGGTACTAGGAGGCTTGATTCCGGTCCAGGAAAGACATGGCTTGGCAGTTCGGGCTGGATTGTTCCCATGAGGCACAGGGTCAAAACTGATTTGCATATGGCCATGTCTGAACTGGGGTGGCTTGGTGAGCAAAATAACGATGGTTTAAACCCAGATCTTTGACTGGGGGTGATGTTTTGCCCTTGAGCAACATTCCGTCCATCATCTTGTGTGTTTTGCTGTTCACCCTATGTTTGAAGGGTATGCCCAGACGTGGGCCCCTTGCTCACTAAGCCACTGGAGTCAAGCTATCCTGGCTGGATATGTCTGATAGCCAGAAACCGGTCCTAGGACGCTTGATTCCGGTCCAGGAAAGACATGGCTTGGCAGTTCGGGCTGGACTGTTCCCATGAGGCACAGGGTCAAGACTGATTTGCGTATGGACATGTCTGAACTGGGGTGGCTTGCTGAGCAATATAACAATGGATTAAACCCAGATCTGTGACTGGGGGTGATTTTTTGCCATTGAGCAACATTCCGTCCATCATCTTGTGTGTTTAGCTGTTCACCCTATGTGGGAAGGGTATGCCCAGACGTGGGTCCCATGCTCACTAAACCACTGGAGTCAAGCTATCATGGCTGAAGATGTCTGATAGCCAGAAACCGGTCCTAGGACGCTTGATTCCGGTCCAGGAAAGACATGGCTTGGCAGTTCGGGCTGGACTGTTTCCATGAGGCACAGGGTCAAGACTGATTTGCGTATGGACATGTCTGAACTGGGGTGGCTTGGTGAGCAAAATAACTGTGGATTAAACCCAGATCTGTGACTGGGGGTGAATGTTTTGCCATTGAGCAACATTGCGTCCATCATCTTGAGTGTTTTACTCTTCACCCTATGTGGGAAGGACATGCCCAGACGTGGTTCTCTTGCTCACTAAGCCACTGGAGTCAAGCTATCTTTGCTGAAGACAGCTGATAGCCAGAAACCGGTCCTAGGATGCTTGATTCCGGTCCAGGAAAGACATGGCTTGGCAGTTCGGGCTGGACTGTTCCCATGAGGCACAGGGTCAAAACTGATTTGTATATGGCCATGTCTGAACTGGGGTGGCTTGGTGAGCAAAATAACGATGGATTAAACCCAGATCTTTGACTGGGGGTGATGTTTTGCCCTTGAGCAACATTCCGTCCATCATCTTGTGTGTTTTGCTGTTCACCCTATGTTTGAAGGGATTGCCCAGACGTGGGCCCCTTGCTCACTAAGCCACTGGAGTCAAGCTATGCTGGCTGAAGATGTCTGATAGCCAGAAACCGGTCCTAGGACGCTTGATTCCGGTCCAGGAAAGACATGGCTTGGCAGTTCGGGCTGGACTGTTCCCATGAGGCACAGGGTCAAGACTGATTTGCGTATGGACATGTCTGAACTGGGGTGGCTTGCTGAGCAATATAACAATGGATTAAACCCAGATCTGTGACTGGGGGTGATGTTTTGCCATTGAGCAACATTCCGTCCATCATCTTGTGTGTTTTTGCTGTTCACCCTATGTGGGAAGGGTATGCCCAGACGTGGGTCCCATGCTCACTAAGGCACTGGAGTCAAGCTATCCTTGCTGAAGACGCCAGACAGCCAGAAACCGGTCCTAGGATGCTTGATTCCGGTCCAGGAAAGACATGGCCTGGCAGTTCGGGCTGGACTGTTCCCATGAGGCACATGGTCAAGACTGATTTGCATATGGCCATGTCTGAACTGGAGTGGCTTGGTGAGCAAAATAACGATGGATTAAACCCAGATCTGTGACTGGGGGTGAATGTTTTACCATTGAGCAACATTCCGTCCATCATCTTGTGTGTTTTGCTGTTCACCCTATGTGAGAAGGGTATGCCCAGACGTAGGTCCCTTGCTCACTAAGCCACTGGAGTCAAGCTATCCTGGCTGAAGACGGCTGATAGCCAGAAACCGGTCCTAGGATGCTTGATTCAGGTCTAGGAAAGACATGGCTTGGCAGTTCGGGCTGGACTGTTCCCATGAGGCACAGGGTCAAGACTGATTTGCATATGGCCATGTCTGAACCGGGGTGGCTTGGTGAGTAAAATAACAATGGATTAATCCCACATCTGTGAATGGGGGTGAATGTTTTACCATTGAGCAACATTCCGTTCATCATCTTGTGTGTTTTGCTGTTCACCCTATGTGGGAAGGGTACCCAGACGTGGGTACCTTGCTCACTATGCCACTGGAGTCAAGTTATCCTGGCTGAAGCCGGCTGATAGCCAGAAACCGGTGATAGGATGCTTGATTCCGGTGCAGGAAAGACATGAACTGGCAGTTCGGTCTGGACTGTTCCCATGAGGCACAGGGTCAAGACTGATTTGCATATGGCCATGTCTGTACTGCGGTGGCTTGGTGAGCAAAATAACGATGGATTAAACCCAGATCTGTGACTGGGGGTGAATGTTTTGCCATTGAGCAACATTCCGTCCATCATCTTGTGTGTTTTGCTGTTTACCCTATGTGGGAAGGGTATGCCCAGACGTGGGTCCCTTGCTCACTAAGCCACTGGAGTCAAGCTATCCTGGCTGAAGACGGCTGATAGCCAGAAACTGGTACTAGGATGCTTGATTCCGGTACAGGAAAGACATGGCTTAGCAGTTCGGGCTGGACTGTTCCTATGAGGCACAGGGTCAAGACAGATTTGCATATGGCCATGTCTAAACTGGGGTGGCTTGGTGAGCAAAATAACAATGGATTATAACCAGATCTGTGACTGGGGGTGAATGTTTTGAAATTGAGCAACATTCCATCCATCATCTTGTGTGTTTTGCAGCTCACACTATGTGGGAAGGGTATGCCCAGACGTGGGACCCTTGCTCACTAGCCACTGGAGTCAAGCTATCCTAGCTGAAGACGGCTGATAGCCAGAAACCGGTCCTAGGATGCTTGATTCCGGTCCAGGAAAGACATGGCTTGGCTGTTCGGGCTGAACTGTTCCCATGAGGCCTAGGGTCAAGACTGATTTGCATATGGCCATGTCTGAACTGGGGTGGCTTGGTGAGCAAAATAACTGTGGATTAAACCCAGATCTGTGACTGGGGGTGAATGTTTTGCCATTGAGCAACATTGCGTCCATCATCTTGAGTGTTTTACTCTTCACCCTATGTGGGAAGGGTATGCCCAGACGTGGGTCCCTTGCTCACTAAGCCACTGGAGTCAGGCTATCCTGGCTGAAAGCGGTTGATTGCCAGAACCCAGTCCTAGGATGCTTGATTCCGGTCCAGGAAATACATGGCTTGGCAGTTCGGGCTGGACTGTTCCCATGAGGCACAGGGTCAAGACTGATTTGCATATGGCCATGTCTGAACTGGGGTGGCTTGGTGAGCAAAATAACGATGGATTAAACCCAGCTCTGTGACTGGGGGTGATGTTTTGCCGTTTTGCCACATTCCGTCCATCATCTTGTGTGTTTTGCTGTTCACCCTATGTGGGAAGGGTATGCCCAGACGTGGGCCCCTTGCTCACTAAGCCACTGGAGTCAAGCTATCCTTGCTGAAGATGTATGATAGCCAGAAACCGGTCCTAGGACGCTCGATTCCGGTCCAGTAAAGACATGGCTTGGCAGTTCGGGCTGGACTGTTCCCATGAGGCCCATGGTCAAGACTGATTTGCATATGGCCATGTCTGAAGTGGGGTGGCTTGGTGAGCAAAATAACGATGGATTTAACCCAGATCTGTGGCTGGGGGTGAATGTTTTGCCATTGAGCAACATTCAGTCCATCATCTTGTGTGTTTTACTCTTCACCCTATGTGGGAAGGGCATGCCCAGACGTGGTTCTCTTGCTCACTAAGCCACTGGAGTCAAGCTATCTTTGCTGAAGACAGCTGATAGCCAGAAACCGGTCCTAGGATGCTTGATTCCGGTCCAGGAAAGACATGGCTCGGCAGTTCGGGCTGGACTGTTCCCATGAGGCACAGGGTCAAAACTGATTTGTATATGGCCATGTCTGAACTGGGGTGGCTTGGTGAGCAAAATAACGATGGATTAAACCCAGATCTTTGACTGGGGGTGATGTTTTGCCCTTGAGCAACATTCCGTCCATCATCTTGTGTGTTTTGCTGTTCACCCTATGTTTGAAGGGTATGCCCAGACGTGGGCCCCTTGCTCACTAAGCGACTGGAGTCAAGCTATCCTGGCTGAAGATGTCTGATAGCCAAAAACCGGTCCTAGGACGCTTGATTCCGGTCCAGGAAAGACATGGCCTGGCAGTTCGGGCTGGACTGTTCCCATGAGGCACAGGGTCAAGACTGATTTGCGTATGGACATGTCTGAACTGGGGTGGCTTGCTGAGCAATATAACAATGGATTAAACCCAGATCTGTGACTGGGGGTGATGTTTTGCCATTGAGCAACATTCCGTCCATCATCTTGTGTGTTTTTGCTGTTCACCCTATGTGGGAAGGGTATGCCCAGACGTGGGTCCCTTGCTCACTAAGCCACTGGAGTCAAGCTATCCTGGCTGAAGACGGCTGATAGCCAGAAACTGGTACTAGGATGCTTGAGTCCGGTCCAGGAAAGACACGGCTTAGCAGTTCGGGCTGGACTGTTCCTGTGAGGCACAGGGTAAAGACAGATTTGCATATGGCCATGTCTAAACTGGGGTGGCTTGGTGAGCAAAATAACAATGGATTATACCCAGATCTGTGACTGGGGGTGAATGTTTTGCCATTGAGCAACATTCCGTCCATCATCTTGTGTGTTTTGCTGTTCACCCTATGTTTGAAGGGTATGCCCAGACGTGGGCCCCTTGCTGACTATGCCACTGGAGTCAAGTTATCCTGGCTGAAGCCGGCTGATAGCCAGAAACCGGTGATAGGATGCTTGATTCCGGTGCAGGAAAGACATGAACTGGCAGTTCGGTCTGGACTGTTCCCATGAGGCACAGGGTCAAGACTGATTTGCATATGGCCATGTCTGTACTGCGGTGGCTTGGTGAGCAAAATAACGATGGATTAAACCCAGATCTGTGACTGGGGGTGAATGTTTTGCCATTGAGCAACATTCCGTCCATCATCTTGTGTGTTTTGCTGTTTACCCTATGTGGGAAGGGTATGCCCAGACGTGGGTCCCTTGCTCACTAAGCCACTGGAGTCAAGCTATCCTGGCTGAAGACGGCTGATAGCCAGAAACTGGTACTAGGATGCTTGATTCCGGTTCAGGAAAGACATGGCTTAGCAGTTCGGGCTGGACTGTTCCTATGAGGCACAGGGTCAAGACAGATTTGCATATGGCCATGTCTAAACTGGGGTGGCTTGGTGAGCAAAATAACAATGGATTATACCCAGATCTGTGACTGGGGGTGAATTTTTTGAAATTGAGCAACATTCCATCCATCATCTTGTGTGTTTTGCTGTTCACACTATGTGGGAAGGGTATGCCCAGACGTGGGACCCTTGCTCACTAGCCACTGGAGTCAAGCTATCCTAGCTGAAGACGGCTGATAGCCAGAAACCGGTCCTAGGATGCTTGATTCCGGTCCAGGAAAGACATGGCTTGGCTGTTCGGGCTAGACTGTTCCCATGAGGCCTAGGGTCAAGACTGATTTGCATATGGCCATGTCTGAACTGGGGTGGCTTGGTGAGCAAAATAACTGTGGATTAAACCCAGATCTGTGACTGGGGGTGAATGTTTTGCCATTGAGCAACATTGCGTCCATCATCTTGAGTGTTTTACTCTTCACCCTATGTGGGAAGGGTATGCCCAGACGTGGGTCCCTTGCTCACTAAGCCACTGGAGTCAGGCTATCCTGGCTGAAGACGGTTGATTGCCAGAACCCAGTCCTAGGATGCTTGATTCGGGTCCAGGAAATACATGGCTTGGCAGTTCGGGCTGGACTGTTCCCATGAGGCACAGGGTCAAGACTGATTTGCATATGGCCATGTCTGAACTGGGGTGGCTTGGTGAGCAAAATAACGATGGATTAAACCCAGCTCTGTGACTGGGGGTGATGTTTTGCCATTTTGCCACATTCCGTCCATCATCTTGTGTGTTTTGCTGTTCACCCTATGTGGGAAGGGTATGCCCAGATGTGGGCCCCTTGCTCACTAAGCCACTGGAGTCAAGCTATCCTGGCTGAAGACGGTTGATAGCCAGAAACCGGTCGTAGGATGCTTGATTCCGGTCCAGGAAAGACATGGCTTGGCAGTTTTGGCTGGACTGTTCCCATGAGGCACAGGGTCAAGACTGATTTGCATATGGCCATGTCTGAACTGGGGTGGCTTGGTGAGCAAAATAACGATGGATTAAACCCAGATCTGTGACTGGGGGTGATGTTTTGCCGTTTTGCCACATTCCGTCCATCATCTTGTGTGTTTTGCTGTTCACCCTATGTGGGAAGGGTATGCCCAGACGTGGGCCCCTTGCTCACTAAGCCACTGGAGTCAAGCTATCCTTGCTGAAGATGTATGATAGCCAGAAACCGGTCCTAGGACGCTCGATTCCGGTCCAGGAAAGACATGGCTTGGCAGTTTTGGCTGGACTGTTCCCATGAGGCACAGGGTCAAGACTGATTTGCATATGGTCATGTCTGAAGTGGGGTGGCTTGGTGAGCAAAATAACGATGGATTTAACCCAGATCTGTGGCTGGGGGTGAATGTTTTGCCATTGAGCAACATTCCGTCCATCATCTTGTGTGTTTTACTCTTCACCCTATGTGGGAAGGGCATGCCCAGACGTGGTTCTCTTGCTCACTAAGCCACTGGAGTCAAGCTATCTTTGTTGAAGACAGCTGATAGCCAGAAACCGGTCCTAGGATGCTTGATTCCGGTCCAGGAAAGACATGGCTTGGCAGTTCGGGCTGGACTGTTCCCATGAGGCACAGGGTCAAAACTGATTTGTATATGGCCATGTCTGAACTGGGGTGGCTTGGTGAGCAAAATAACGATGGATTAAACCCAGATCTTTGACTGGGGGTGATGTTTTGCCCTTGAGCAACATTCAGTCCATCATCTTGTGTGTTTTGCTGTTCACCCTATGTTTGAAGGGTATGCCCAGACGTGGGCCCCTTGCTCACTAAGCCACTGGAGTCAAGCTATCCTGGCTGAAGATGTCTGATAGCCAGAAACCAGTCCTAGGACACTTGATTCCGGTCCAGGAAAGACATGGCTTGGCAGTTCGGGCTGGACTGTTCCCATGAGGCACAGGGTCAAGACTGATTTGCGTATGGACATGTCTGAACTGGGGTGGCTTGCTGAGCAATATAACAATGGATTAAACCCATATCTGTGACTGGGGGTGATGTTTTGCCATTGAGCAACATTCCGTCCATCATCTTGTGTGTTTTTGCTGTTCACCCTATGTGGGAAGGGTATGCCCAGACGTGGGTCCCATGCTCACTAAGGCACTGGAGTCAAGCTATCCTTGCTGAAGACGCCAGACAGCCAGAAACCGGTCCTAGGATGCTTGATTCCGGTCCAGGAAAGACACGGCCTGGCAGTTCGGGCTGGACTGTTCCCATGAGGCACATGGTCAAGACTGATTTGCATATGGCCATGTCTGAACTGGAGTGGCTTGGTGAGCAAAATAACGATGGATTAAACCCAGATCTGTGACTGGGGGTGAATGTTTTACCATTGAGCAACATTCCGTCCATCATCTTGTGTGTTTTGCTCTTCACCCTATGTGGGAAGGGTATGCCCAGACGTAGGTCCCTTGCTCACTAAGCCACTGGAGTCAAGCTATCCTGGCTGAAGACGGCTGATAGCCAGAAACCGGTCCTAGGATGCTTGATTCAGGTCTAGGAAAGACATGGCTTGGCAGTTCGGGCTGGACTGTTCCCATGAGGCACAGGGTCAAGACTGATTTGCATATGGCCATGTCTGAACCGGGGTGGCTTGGTGAGTAAAATAACAATGGATTAATCCCACATCTGTGAATGAGGGTGAATGTTTTACCATTGAGCAACATTCCGTTCATCATTTTGTGTGTTTTGCTGTTCACCCTATGTGCGAAGGGTATGCCCAGACGTGGGTCCCTTGCTCACTAGCCGCTGGAGTCAAGCTATCCTAGCTGAAGACGGCTGATAGCCAGAAACTGGTACTAGGAGGCTTGATTCCGGTCCAGGAAAGACATGGCTTGGCAGTTCGGGCTGGATTGTTCCCATGAGGCACAGGGTCAAAACTGATTTGCATATGGCCATGTCTGAACTGGGATGGCTTGGTGAGCAAAATAACGATGGTTTAAACCCAGATCTTTGACTGGGGGTGATGTTTTGACCTTGAGCAACATTCCGTCCATCATCTTGTGTGTTTTGCTGTTCACCCTATGTTTGAAGGGTATGCCCGACGTGGGCCCCTTGCTCACTAAGCCACTGGGGTCAAGCTATCCTTGCTGGATATGTCTGATAGCCAGAAACCGGTCCTAGGACGCTTGATTCCGGTCCAGGAAAGACATGGCTTGGCAGTTCGGGCTGGACTGTTCCCATGAGGCACAGGGTCAAGACTGATTTGCGTATGGACATGTCTGAACTGGGGTGGCTTGCTGAGCAATATAACAATGGATTAAACACAGATCTTTGACTGGGGGTGATGTTTTGCCATTGAGCAACAATGCAACATTCCGTCCATCATCTTGTGTGTTTTGCTGTTCACCCTATGTGGGAAGGGTATGCCCAGACGTGGGTCCCATGCTCACTGAGGCACTGGAGTCAAGCTATCCTTGCTGAAGACGGCTGACAGCCAGAAACCGGTCCTAGGATGCTTGATTCCGGTCCAGGAAAGACATGGCCTGGCAGTTCGGGCTGGACTGTTCCCATGAGGCACATGGTCAAGACTGATTTGCATATGGCCATGTCTGAACTGGGGTGGATTGGTGAGCAAAATAACAATGGATTAAACCCAGATCTGTTACTGGGGGTGAATGTTTTGCCATTGAGCAACATTCCGTCCATCATCTTGTGTGTTTTTCTGTTCACCCTATGTGGGAAGGGTACCCAGACGTGGGTACCTTGCTCACTAAGCCGCTGGAGTCAAGCTATCCTGGCTGAAGCCGGCTGATAGCCAGAAACCGGTCATAGGATGCTTGATTCCGGTGCAGGAAAGACATGAACTGGCAGTTCGGTCTGGACTGTTCCCATGAGGCACAGGGTCAAGACTGATTTGCATATGGCCATGTCTGTACTGTGGTGGCTTGGTGAGCAAAATAACGAACGATTAAACCCAGATCTGTGACTGGGGGTGAATGTTTTGCCATTGAGCAACATTCCTTCCATCATCTTGTGTGTTTTGCTGTTCACCCTATGTGGGAAGGGTATGCCTAGACGTGGGTCCCTTGCTCACTAAGCCACTGGAGTCAAGCTATCCTAGCTGAAGACAGCTGATAGCCAGAAACTGGTACTAGGATGCTTGATTCCCGTCCAGGAAAGACATGGCTTACCAGTTCGGGCTGGACTGTTCCCATGAGGCACAGGGTCAAGACAGATTTGCATATGGCCATGTCTAAACTGGGGTGGCTTGGTGAGCAAAATAACAATGGATTATACCCAGATCTGTGACTGGGGGTGAATGTTTTGCCATTGAGCAACATTCCGTCCATCATCTTGTGTGTTTTGCTGTTCACACTATGTGGGAAGGGTATGCCCAGACGTGGGTCCCTTGCTCACTAGCCACTGGAGTCAAGCTATCCTAGCTGAAGACGGCTGATAGCCAGAAACTGGTACTAGGAGGCTTGATTCCGGTCCAGGAAAGACATGGCTTGGCAGTTCGGGCTGGATTGTTCCCATGAGGCACAGGGTCAAAACTGATTTGCATATGGCAATGTCTGAACTGGGGTGGCTTGGTGAGCAAAATAACGATGGTTTAAACCCAGATCTTTGACTGGGGGTGATGTTTTGCCCTTGAGCAACATTCCGTCCATCATCTTGTGTGTTTTGCTGTTCACCCTATGTTTGAAGGGTATGCCCAGACATGGGCCCCTTGCTCACTAAGTCACTGGAGTCAAGCTATCCTGGCCAGATATGTCTGATAGCCAGAAACCGGTCCTAGGACGCTTGATTCCGGTCCAGGAAAGACATGGCTTGGCAGTTCGGGCTGGACTGTTCCCATGAGGCACAGGGTCAAGACTGATTTGCGTATGGACATGTCTGAACTGGGGTGGCTTGCTGAGCAATATAACAATGGATTAAACCCAGATCTGTGACTGGGGGTGATTTTTTGCCATTGAGCAACATTCCGTCCATCATCTTGTGTGTTTAGCTGTTCACCCTATGTGGGAAGGGTATGCCCAGAAGTGGGTCCCATGCTCACTAAACCACTGGAGTCAAGCTATCATGGCTGAAGATGTCTGATAGCCAGAAACCGGTCCTAGGACGCTTGATTCCGGTCCAGGAAAGACATGGCTTGGCAGTTCGGGCTGGACTGTTTCCATGAGGCACAGGGTCAAGACTGATTTGCGTATGGACATGTCTGAACTGGAGTGGCTTGCTGAGCAATATAACAATGGATTAAACCCAGATCTTTGACTGGGGGTGATGTTTTGCCATTGAGCAACAATGCAACATTCCGTACATCATCTTGTGTGTTTTGCTGTTCACCCTATGTGGGAAGGGTATGCCCAGACGTGGGTCCCATGCTCACTAAGGCACTGGAGTCAAGCTATCCTTGCTGAAGACGGCTGACAGCCAGAAACCGGTTCTAGGATGCTTGATTCCGGTCCAGGAAAGACATGGCCTGGCAGTTCGGGATGGACTGTTCCCATGAGGCACATGGTCAAGACTGATTTGCATATGGCCATGTCTGAACTGGGGTGGCTTGGTGAGCAA
Source organism: Lissotriton helveticus (assembly GCF_964261635.1). NCBI lineage: Eukaryota > Metazoa > Chordata > Amphibia > Caudata > Salamandridae > Lissotriton > Lissotriton helveticus. The sequence goes on from NC_136060.1 coordinate 199,869,766, forward strand.
AATAACGATGGATTAAACCCAGATCTGTGACTGGGGGTGAATGTTTTGCCATTGAGCAACATTCCGTCCATCATCTTGTGTGTTTTGCTGTTCACCCTATGTGGGAAGTGTATGCCCAGACGTGGGTCCCTTGCTCACTTAGCCACTGGAGTCAAGCTATCCTGGCTGAAGACGGCTGATTGCCAGAAACCGGTCCTAGGATGCTTGATTCAGGTCCAGGAAAGACATGGCTTGGCAGTTCGGGCTGGACTGTTCCCATGAGGCACAGGGTCAAGACTGATTTGCATATGGCCATGTCTGAACTGGGGTGGCTTGGTGAGCAAAATAACGATGGATTAAACCCAGATCTTTGACTGGGGGTGATGTTTTGCCCTTGAGCAACATTCCGTCCATCATCTTGTGTGTTTTGCTGTTCACCCTATGTGGGAAGGGTACCCAGACGTGGGTACCTTGCTCACTAAGCCACTGGAGTCAAGCTATCCTGGATGAAGCCGGCTGATAGCCAGAAACCGGTGATAGGATGCTTGATTCCGGTGCAGGAAAGACATGGCTTGGCAGTTCGGGCTGGACTGTTCCCATGAGGCACAGGGTCAAGACTGATTTACATATGGCCATGTCTGAACTGGGGTGGCTTGGTGAGCAAAATAACGATGGATTAAACCCAGATCTGTGACTGGGGGTGAATGTTTTGCCATTGAGCAACATTCCGTCCATCATCTTGTGTGTTTTGCTGTTCACCCTATGTGGGAAGGGTACCCAGACGTGGGCCCCTTGCTCACTAAGCCACTGGAGTCAAGCTATCCTGGCTGAAGACGGTTGATAGCCAGAAACCGGTCGTAGGATGCATGATTCCGGTCCAGGAAAGACATGGCTTGGCAGTTCGGGCTGGACTGTTCCCATGAGGCACAGGGTCAAGACTGATTTGCATATGGCCATGTCTGAACTGGGGTGGCTTGGTGAGCAAAATAACGATGGATTAAACCCAGATCTGTGACTGGGGGTGATGTATTGCCGTTTTACCACATTCCGTCCATCATCTTGTGTGTTTTGCTGTTCACCCTATGTGGGAAGGGTATGCCCAGACGTGGGCCCCTTGCTCTCTAAGCCACTGGAGTCAAGCTATCCTTGCTGAAGATGTATGATAGCCAGAAACCGGTCCTAGGACGCTCGATTCCGGTCCTGGAAAGACATGGCTTGGCAGTTCGGGCTGGACTGTTCCCATGAGGCACAGGGTCAAGACTGATTTGCATATGGCCATGTCTGAAGTGGGGTGGCTTGGTGAGCAAAATAACGATGGATTTAACCCAGATCTGTGGCTGGGGGTGAATGTTTTGCCATTGAGCAACATTCCGTCCATCATCTTGTGTGTTTTACTCTTCACCCTATGTGGGAAGGACATGCCCAGACGTGGTTCTCTTGCTCACTAAGCCACTGGAGTCAAGCTATCTTTGCTGAAGACAGCTGATAGCCAGAAACCGGTCTTAGGATGCTTGATTCCGGTCCAGGAAAGACATGGCTTGGCAGTTCGGGCTGGACTGTTCCCATGAGGCACAGGGTCAAAACTGATTTGTATATGGCCATGTCTGAACTGGGGTGGCTTGGTGAGCAAAATAACGATGGATTAAACCCAGATCTTTGACTGGGGGTGATGTTTTGCCCTTGAGCAACATTCCGTCCATCATCTTGTGTGTTTTGCTGTTCACCCTATGTTTGAAGGGTATGCCCAGACGTGGGCCCCTTGCTCACTAAGCCACTGGGGTCAAGCTATCCTGGCTGAAGATGTCTGATAGCCAGAAACCAGTCCTAGGACGCTTGATTCCGGTCCAGGAAAGACATGGCTTGGCAGTTCGGGCTGGACTGTTCCCATGAGGCACAGGGTCAAGACTGATTTGCGTATGGACATGTCTGAACTGGGGTGGCTTGCTGAGCAATATAACAATGGATTAAACCCAGATCTGTGACTGGGGGTGATGTTTTGCCATTGAGCAACATTCCGTCCATCATCTTGTGTGTTTTTGCTGTTCACCCTATGTGGGAAGGGTATGCCCAGACGTGGGTCCCATGCTCACTAAGGCACTGGAGTCAAGCTATCCTTGCTGAAGACGCCAGACAGCCAGAAACCGGTCCTAGGATGCTTGATTCCGGTCCAGGAAAGACACGGCCTGGCAGTTCGGGCTGGACTGTTCCCATGAGGCACATGGTCAAGACTGATTTGCATATGGCCATGTCTGAACTGGAGTGGCTTGGTGAGCAAAATAACGATGGATTAAACCCAGATCTGTGACTGGGGGTGAATGTTTTACCATTGAGCAACATTCCGTCCATCATCTTGTGTGTTTTGCTGTTCACCCTATGTGGGAAGGGTATGCCCAGACGTAGGTCCCTTGCTCACTAAGCCACTGGAGTCAAGCTATCCTGGCTGAAGACGGCTGATAGCCAGAAACCGGTCCTAGGACGCTTGATTCCGGTCCAGGAAAGACATGGCTTGGCAGTTCGGGCTGGACTGTTTCCATGAGGCACAGGGTCAAGACTGATTTGCGTATGGACATGTCTGAACTGGGGTGGCTTGCTGAGCAATATAACAATGGATTAAACCCAGATCTTTGACTGGGGGTGATGTTTTGCCATTGAGCAACAATGCAACATTCCGTCCATCATCTTGTGTGTTTTGCTGTTCACCCTATGTGGGAAGGGTATGCCCAGACGTGGGTCCCATGCTCACTAAGGCACTGGAGTCAAGCTATCCTTGCTGAAGACGGCTGACGGCCAGAAACCGGTCCTAGGATGCTTGATTCCGGTCCAGGAAAGACATGGCCTGGCAGTTCGGGCTGGACTGTTCCCATGAGGCACAGGGTCAAGACTGATTTGCATATGGCCATGTCTGAACTGGGGTGGCTTGGTGAGCAAAATAACAATGGATTAAACCCAGATCTGTGACTGGGGGTGAATGTTTTGCCATTGAGCAACATTCCGTCCATCCTCTTGTGTGTTTTTCTGTTCACCCTATGTGGAAGGGTACCCAGATGTGGGTACCTTGCTCACTAAGCCACTGGAGTCAAGCTATCCTGGCTGAAGCCGGCTGATAGCCAGAAACTGGTACTAGGATGCTTGATTCCCGTCCAGGAAAGACATGGCTTAGCAGTTCGGGCTGGACTGTTCCCATGAGGCACAGGGTCAAGACAGATTTGCATATGGCCATGTCTAAACTGGGGTGGCTTGGTGAGCAAAATAACAATGGATTATACCCAGATCTGTGACTGGGGGTGAATGTTTTGCCATTGAGCAACATTCCGTCCATCATCTTGTGTGTTTTGCTGTTCAGACTATGTGGGAAGGGTATGCCCAGACGTGGGTCCCTTGCTCACTAGCCACTGGAGTCAAGCTATCCTAGCTGAAGACGGCTGATAGCCAGAAACTGGTACTAGGAGGCTTGATTCCGGTCCAGGAAAGACATGGCTTGGCAGTTCGGGCTGGATTGTTCCCATGAGGCACAGGGTCAAAACTGATTTGCATATGGCCATGTCTGAACTGGGGTGGCTTGGTGAGCAAAATAACGATGGTTTAAACCCAGATCTTTGACTGGGGGTGATGTTTTGCCCTTGAGCAACATTCCGTCCATCATCTTGTGTGTTTTGCTGTTCACCCTATGTTTGAAGGGTATGCCCAGACGTGGGCCCCTTGCTCACTAAGCCACTGGAGTCAAGCTATCCTGGCTGGATATGTCTGATAGCCAGAAACCGGTCCTAGGACGCTTGATTCCGGTCCAGGAAAGACATGGCTTGGCAGTTCGGGCTGGACTGTTCCCATGAGGCACAGGGTCAAGACTGATTTGCGTATGGACATGTCTGAACTGGGGTGGCTTGCTGAGCAATATAACAATGGATTAAACCCAGATCTGTGACTGGGGGTGATTTTTTGCCATTGAGCAACATTCCGTCCATCATCTTGTGTGTTTAGCTGTTCACCCTATGTGGGAAGGGTATGCCCAGACGTGGGTCCCATGCTCACTAAACCACTGGAGTCAAGCTATCATGGCTGAAGATGTCTGATAGCCAGAAACCGGTCCTAGGACGCTTGATTCCGGTCCAGGAAAGACATGGCTTGGCAGTTCGGGCTGGACTGTTTCCATGAGGCACAGGGTCAAGACTGATTTGCGTATGGACATGTCTGAACTGGGGTGGCTTGCTGAGCAATATAACAATGGATTAAACCCAGATCTTTGACTGGGGGTGATGTTTTGCCATTGAGCAACAATGCAACATTCCGTCCATCATCTTGTGTGTTTTGCTGTTCACCCTATGTGGGAAGGGTATGCCCAGACGTGGGTCCCATGCTCACTAAGGCACTGGAGTCAAGCTATCCTTGCTGAAGACGGCTGACAGCCAGAAACCGGTCCTAGGATGCTTGATTCCGGTCCAGGAAAGACATGACCTGGCAGTTCGGGCTGGACTGTTCCCATGAGGCACATGGTCAAGACTGATTTGCATATGGCCATGTCTGAACTGGGGTGGCTTGGTGAGCAAAATAACGATGGATTAAACCCAGATCTGTGACTGGGGGTGAATGTTTTGCCATTGAGCAACATTCCGTCCATCATCTTGTGTGTTTTGCTGTTCACCCTATGTGGGAAGTGTATGCCCAGACGTGGGTCCCTTGCTCACTTAGCCACTGGAGTCAAGCTATCCTGGCTGAAGACGGCTGATTGCCAGAAACCGGTCCTAGGATGCTTGATTCAGGTCCAGGAAAGACATGGCTTGGCAGTTCGGGCTGGACTGTTCCCATGAGGCACAGGGTCAAGACTGATTTGCATATGGCCATGTCTGAACTGGGGTGGCTTGGTGAGCAAAATAACGATGGATTAAACCCAGATCTTTGACTGGGGTAATGTTTTGCCCTTGAGCAACATTCCGTCCATCATCTTGTGTGTTTTGCTGTTCACCCTATGTGGGAAGGGTACCCAGACATGGGTACCTTGCTCACTAAGCCACTGGAGTCAAGCTATCCTGGATGAAGCCGGCTGATAGCCAGAAACCGGTGATAGGATGCTTGATTCCGGTGCAGGAAAGAACTGGCTTGGCAGTTCGGGCTGGACTGTTCCCATGAGGCACAGGGTCAAGACTGATTTACATATGGCCATGTCTGAACTGGGGTGGCTTGGTGAGCAAAATAACGATGGATTAAACCCAGATCTGTGACTGGGGGTGAATGTTTTGCCATTGAGCAACATTCCGTCCATCATCTTGTGTGTTTTGCTGTTCACCCTATGTGGGAAGGGTACCCAGACGTGGGTACCTTGCTCACTAAGCCACTGGAGTCAAGCTATCCTGGATGAAGCCGGCTGATAGCCAGAAACCGGTGATAGGATGCTTGATTCCGGTGCAGGAAAGACATGAACTGGCAGTTCGGGCTGGACTGTTCCCATGAGGCACAGGGTCAAAACTGATTTGCATATGGCCATGTCTGAACTGGGGTGGCTTGGTTAGAAAAATAACGATGGATTAAACCCAGATCTTTGACTGGGGGTGATGTTTTGCCCTTGAGCAACATTCCGTCCATCATCTTGTGTGTTTTGCTGTTCACCCTATGTTTGAAGGGTATGCCCAGACGTGGGCCCCTTGCTCACTAAGCCACTGGAGTCAAGCTATCCTGGCTGAATATGTCTGATAGTCAGAAACCGGTCCTAGGATGCTTGATTCCGGTCCAGGAAAGACATGGCTTGGCAGTTCGGGCTGGACTGTTCACATGAGGCACAGGGTCAAGACTGATTTGCGTATGGACATGTCTGAACTGGGGTGGCTTGCTGAGCAATATAACAATGGATTAAACCCAGATCTGTGACTGGGGGTGATTTTTTGCCATTGAGCAACATTCCGTCCATCATCTTGTGTGTTTAGCTGTTCACCCTATGTGGGAAGGGTATGCCCAGACGTGGGTCCCATGCTCACTAAGGCACTGGAGTCAAGCTATCCTTGCTGAAGACGGCTGACAGCCAGAAACCGGTCCTAGGATGCTTGATTCGGGTCCAGGAAAGACATGGCCTGGCAGTTCGGGCTGGACTGTTCCCATGAGGCACATGGTCAAGACTGATTTGCATATGGCCATGTCTGAACTGGGGTGGCTTGGTGAGCAAAATAACGATGGATTAAACCCAGATCTGTTACTGGGGGTGAATGTTTTGCCATTGAGCAACATTCCGTCCATCATCTTGTGTGTTTTGCTGTTCACCCTATGTGGGAAGTGTATGCCCAAACGTGGGTCCCTTGCTCACTTAGCCACTGGAGTCAAGCTATCCTGGCTGAAGACGGCTGATAGCCAGAAACCGGTCCTAGGATGCTCGATTCAGGTCCAGGAAAGACATGGCTTGGCAGTTCGGGCTGGACTGTTCCCATGAGGCACAGGGTCAAGACTGATTTGCATATGACCATGTCTGAACTGGGGTGGCTTGGTGAGTAAAATAACAATGGATTAATCCCACATCTGTGACTGGGGGTGAATGTTTTACCATTGAGCAACATTCCGTTCATCATCTTGTGTTTTGCTGTTCACCCTATGTGCGAAGTGTATGCCCAGACATGGGTCCCTTGCTCACTGAGCCACTGAAGTCAAGCTATCCTGGCTGAAGCCGGCTGATGGCCAGAAACCGATGATAGGATGCTTGATTCCGGTGCAGGAAAGACATGAACTGGCAGTTCGGTCTGGACTGTTCCCATGAGGCACAGGGTCAAAACTGATTTGCATATGGCCATGTCCTAACTGGGGTGGCTTGGTGAGCAAAATAACAATGGATTATACCCATATCTGTGACTGGGGGTGAATGTTTTGCCATTGAGCAACATTCCGTCCATCATCTTGTGTGGTTTGCTGTTCACACTATGTGGGAAGGGTATGCCCAGATGTGGGTCCCTTGCTCACTAGCCACTGGAGTCAAGCTATCCTGGCTGAAAACGGCTGATAGCCAGAAACCGGTCACTGGAGTCAAGCTATCCTGGATGAAGATGGCTGATAGCCAGAAACCGGTCCTAGGATGCTTGATTCCGGTCCAGGAAAGACATGGCTTGGCAGTTCGGGCTGAACTGTTCCCATGAGGCACAGGGTCAAGACTGATTTACATACGGCCATGTCTGAACTGGGGTGGCTTGGTGAGCAAAATACCAATGGATTAAACCCAGATCTGTGACTGGGGGTGAATGTTTTGCCATTGAGCAACATTCCGTCCATCATCTTGTGTGTTTTGCTGTTCACCCTATGTGGGAAGGGTACCCAGACGTGGGTACCTTGCTCACTAAGCCACTGGAGTCAAGTTATCCTGGCTGAAGCCGGCTGATAGCCAGAAACCGGTGATAGGATGCTTGATTCCGGTGCAGGAAAGACATGAACTGGCAGTTCGGTCTGGACTGTTCCCATGAGGCACAGGGTCAAGACTGATTTGCATATGGCCATGTCTAAACTGGGGTGGCTTGGTGAGCAAAATAACAATGGATTATACCCAGATCTGTGACTGGGGGTGAATGTTTTGCCATTGAGCAACATTCCGTCCATCATCTTGTGTGTTTTGCTGTTCACACTATGTGGGAAGGGTATGCCCAGACGTGGGTCCCTTGCTCACTAAGCCACTGGAGTCAAGCTATCCTAGCTGAAGACGGCTGATAGCCAGAAACCGGTTCTAGGATGCTTGATTCCGGTCCAGGAAAGACATGGCTTAGCAGTTCGGCCTGGACTGTTCCCATGAAGCACAGGGTCAAGACAGATTTGCATATGGCCATGTCTAAACTGGGGTGGCTTGGTGAGCAAAATAACAATGGATTATACCCAGATCTGTGACTGGGGGTGAATGTTTTGCCATTGAGCAACATTCTGTCCATCATCTTGTGTGTTTTGCTGTTCACACTATGTGGGAAGGGTATGCCCAGACGTGGGTCCCTTGCTCACTAGCCACTGGAGTCAAGCTATCCTAGCTGAAGACGGCTGATAGCCAGAAACCGGTCCTAGGAGGCTTGATTCCGGTCCAGGAAAGACATGGCTTGGCAGTTCGGGCTGGACTGTTCCCATGAGGCACAGAGTCAAGACTGATTTGCATATGGCCATGTCTGAACTGGGGTGGCTTGGTTAGCAAAATAACTGTGGATTAAACCCAGATCTGTGACTGGGGGCGAATGTTTTGCCATTGAGCACCATTCCGTCCATCATCTTGTGTGTTTTACTCTTTACCCTATGTGGGAAGGATATGCCCAGACGTGGTTCTCTTGCTCACTAAGCCACTGGAGTCAAGCTATCCTTGCTGAAGACAGCTGATAGCCAGAAACCGGTGCTAGGATGCTTGATTCCGGTCCAGGAATGACATGGCTTGGCAGTTCGGGCTGGACTGTTCCCTTGCGGCACAGGGTCAAGAATGATTTGCATATGGCCATGTCTGAACTGGGGTGGCTTGGTGAGCTAAATAACGATGGATTAAACCCAGATCTGTGACTGGGGGTGAATGTTTTGCCATTGAGCAACATTCCGTCCATCATCTTGTGTGTTTTGCTGTTCACCCTATGTGGCATGGGTATGCCCAGACGTGGGTCCCTTGCTCACTAAGCCACTGGAGTCAAGCTAGTCCAAAAGAGGTCGCACACTGCTCGTTCCATCAGCGTGTGACCCCGGAGCATGATGGTCGATGTGGTCGGTATCAGCGGGTGCGCTTCTATCCAAGTTTAGAGTCTTGAGGGTGTTCACTGGTGTGCTTGCCATCCCTGGACACGTGTTTTGCGTTCATTAACGCTCATCAGCAGGAATTAGGCATGTGCACGGGGTTGCTGCGTGGGCTGCCGAAAAATATTCATAGGTCCAGATACCTCTTAAGGCGCGCAGGTGCGTTGTCTCGAGGTCGTCACCTCCACCGGCTCAAGGGAGCCTGTATAAATAGTAAGTCCAAAAGAGGTCGCACACTGCTCGTCCCATCAGCGTGTGACCGCGGAGCATGATGGTCGATGTGGTCGGTATCAGCGGGTGCGCTTCTACCCGAGTTTAGAGTCTTGAGGGTGTTCACTGGTGTGCTTGCCATCCCTGGACACGTGTTTCGTGTTCATTAACGCTCATCAGCAGGGATTAGGCGTGTGCACGGGGTTGCTGCGTGGGCTGCCGAAAATATTCATAGGTCCAGATACCTCTTAAGGCGCGTAGGTGCGTTGTCTCGAGGTCGTCACCCTCACCGGCTCAAGACTCTGGCAGAGGCGCACCCGCTGATGCTTACTTCATGGACCACAATGCTTTGGGGCAACACGCTGGTAGGACAAGCAGTGAGCGACCAATTGGACTTTCTTTTATATTCAAGCTCCCTTGAGCTGGTGGGGCTGACGAGCCCGGGTTACGCACCTGCTTGCCACGAGCGGTACCGGACCTGAGAATATTTTTTGGCAGCCTACGCAGCACCCCTACATACATGCCTATTCCCTGCTGACGAGAGGTAACAACCTCGAAACACGTGTCCAGGTATGGCCAACGCGACAGTGATTTTTGCTCAAGACTCTGGCAGAGGCGCACCCGCTGATGCTTACTTCATGGACCACAATGCTTTGGGGCAACACGCTGGTAGGACAAGCAGTGTGCGACCAATTGGACTTTCTTTTATATTCAAGCTCCCTTGAGCTGGTGGGACTGACGAGCCCGGGTTACGCACCTGCGTGCCACGAGCGGTACCGGACCTGAGAATATTTTTTGGCAGCCTACGCAGCACCCCTACATACATGCCTATTCCCTACTGACGAGAGGTAACAACCTCGAAACAAGTGTCCAGGGATGGCCAACGCGACAGTGATTTTTGCTCAAGACTCTGGCAGAGGCGCACCCGCTGATGCTTAATTAATGGACAACAATGCTTTGGGGCAACACGCTGGTAGGACAAGCAGTGTGCGACCAATTGGACTTTCTTTTATATTCAAGCTCCCTTGAGCTGGTGGGGCTGACGAGCCCGGGTTACGCACCTGCGTGCCACGAGCGGTACCGGACCTGAGAATATTTTTTGGCAGCCTACGCAGCACCCCTACATACATGCCTATTCCCTGCTGACGAGAGGTAACAACCTCGAAACACGTGTCCAGGGATGGCCAACGCGACGGTGATTTTTGCTCAAGACTCTGGCAGAGGCGCACCCGCTGATGCTTACTTCAAGGACCACAATGCTTTGGGGCAACACGCTGGTAGGACAAGCAGTGTGCGACCAATTGGACTTTCACTGGAGTCAAGCAATCCTGGCTGAAGACGACTGATAGCCAGAAACCGGTCCTAGGATGCTTGTTTCCTGTCCAGGAAAGACATGACTTGGCAGTTCGGGCTGGACTGTTCCCATGAGGCACGGGGTCAAGACTGAATTGCATATGGCAATGTCTGAACTGGGGTGGCTTGGTGAGCAAAATAACGACGGATTAAACCCAGATCTGTGACTGGAGGTGAATGTTTTGCCATTGAGCAACATTCCATCCATCATCTTGTCTGTTTTGGGGGGTTATAAGTCACTCAAGCTAGGTCCAGGTGCGGGTGCAAGATGGTTGGAGCCTTTCCTGTCCCTGAGGCTCTGATCAGGAGGCCAGCCAACCAGCCCTTAGGGTCACTCTGGTGGTCTTGGGTTCAAAAAGTAGAACAGGGCTCAAGCAGCTGGGCAAGCCTCCGAGGGTTCAAGGCAGGGTTCAGGCAGCAAAGCAGTTCTTTCTTGTGCAGCAAAGCATTCCTTAGAAGTACACAGTAGGCTATAGGAGAAAGCAATCCTCTGAGAATCCTTGCTGCTGGTCCTGTAAGTAAACTGAAGAGTTGGTCTGGAATTTGTATTTCGATATCTGGTGCCTTCTTTGAATTAGGAGAAGTTGTGAGACAATTCCCCTTGAAGTGTTTGAAATTTCCTGACTTCCCTGACTTGACTCCAAGCTGGCTTCATAAACAATGCAGTGGTGGCAAGTTCTTTGTGCGAAGGCAAGGCACAGCCTATTCAGATTCAATTGGGATTTTTCCCAACTCCAGGCCCCAATCCTTCCAGTGATGGCCCGGCCAGAAACACCTATATTGTGTGGCTGTCTGGAAGAAATAAACAGACATGGTTTAAGGGGCTACTTTAGTAGGTGGCGCAATAAGTGATGCAGACCCACTAGTAGCATTTATTTTCCCAGCCCTGGGCAGATGGTATACCACTTTAATAGGGACCAATAAGTAAATGAAATATTCCAATCAGGTGTAAGCCAATTTAACCATGTGTTAGGGAATGAGCACAAGCACTTTACCATTGGTTAGCATTGGTAAAGTGCACAGGGACCTAAGGCTAACAAAAACTAATTTTACAAAATAGGAGATGTGAAGGCAAAAAGTTTGGGTGGTGACCGTGCAGAGAGGGCCAAGTCCAACACATCTGAAGTGAAATAATTGAGGACAACACTGTTCAGCACATTACGGCCTGACAGTGTAATGTTTTGCTAGATAAAGTCTCTCTTAGTGGTTTGGCATATAGATTAAGAGAGGCAAAGCAATATATGTATGACACAAAATACCCTCTTCCGTGCTTTATAGATGCAAGATACAACCAGAGGAATGTTTTCCAAACCTGCAGGTAGGTATATAAATATTTTTTTAAATTTTAAAATATGTATTTTTGAAAGTTTCATGAATGCTTGCAAATGTTTACTAAGACAGTTTGAGACTCTAAAAATGTTTCTGTAAACAAATTACAGGTAGTAACGTAGAAATGAATGAGTGTACCAATAAGTTTGGAAGTGCACTCACAATTGGTTTTAAAAGATCTGCTTTTATCTTTCATAATTTGCTACTTTCATTTAATTAAAAGATTAAAGTTGAGTAATGAGATCATTTATGGGGCTGGGAAAAGGTTTATTAAAATGTAAAAGCAATTAACAAACTAGTCAGCACAAGGTTCAGAAGTGCTTTCCATTTGATAATTAAACAACATCTAATTTTAGACTTTCATTTTGTTAGCATCATCTGGTAGAAAACTGTTAAGCCTCTTGATACAAGCAAATTGTTGTTATCAAAACTTTTCTTAATCTTGTCTTTCATTAATTAAATCTTTTCATTAGAAAAATTGAGAAGGATTAATTGCAATACCGAGGAATGTACACAATTTACATATGATGAAAAGTTTTAATTTGATTTTGAGGCATATTCTGGGGTTAGATGGACATTTGTGTCATTAGAATGTTTGTCGTTTTGCAGACTCTTGCAAAAAGTGCTTTTCAGACTGCTTATTTATGATGGAAGAGTATTTACGTTGCTTTTGAAGTAAATCTATTACAGCAAGTCTGAGGCACAGAAGCAATATTACAGACATCCCTTTTTTAAATACTATGGGTAGTTACATGATTTTCAGAAGGTACTAAAACAGATGATTAAAAAAGTCACAGTAATCGTGTATATATTTATTAAGTCAATTGCAGAATATAGTTTGAAATGTAAAATAAACATCTGAAAGTCAATAGATCTTTCTGTTAAAAGGCCATGCTATTTGGCACTACCAGTTCTTGTTTGCATTGACATTAAAAAAAAGAAACAGAAAGTGTTGCGGGGATGCATGGGTCATGAAGCCTGGGTTCTGAGGCCTGGGTCCTTGGGCATGGGTCCTGGGTAATGCGTCCTGGATCCTGGGATCAGGACCTGGGTCCTTGTGCCTGGGCCCGGTACCTGGGTCCTGGGTCCTGGGTCTTCAGTCCTTGGGCCTCGGTCCTGGGGTCCTGGTGACTGGGTCCAGGTGCCAGGGTCCTCGGTCCTTGGTCATGGGTCCTGGGGCCTAGGTCCTGCGGCCTGGTGCTTGAGTCCTGGGTCTGGTTCCTGAGTTCATGGGCATGGATCCTGGGTCCCAGAGCCTGGGTGACGGGGCAGGGGGCCCAATGCCCTGGTCCTGGGACCTGAGTCCCAGTTCATGGGTCCAGGGACTGGTGCCCCGGGGCCTTGTTCCTGGGTCCGCATGCCTGGGTCCTGGGGCCTGCAGACCGAGTCCTGGGTCCTAAGTCCTGTGGCCTTGGTCCTGATTCTAGCTGCCTGGGTCTGGAAACATGGGCGTGGATCTTGTGGCCTGGGTTCTTTGGCCTGGGCCTAGGGCCTGGGTCCTGGTACCCGAGTCGTAGGTCCTCTGTCACAGGTCCTGGGTTGCGGTGCTTGGGACCTTGGGGTCGGGTCCTGGGCCTGGAACCTGGGTACAGGGTACTGGGTACCAGGTCCGGTGGCCTTGGTCCTGATCCAGGTGCCTGGGTCCTGATGCCTTGGTCCCTCGGTCTAGGTCCACTCTCTCCCGCAGCTCTGCTGTACGGTCTCTTGCCTCCATACCCGACCTCCTACTTGGGAGGTTCAAGGCTGCTGCCCACTCCTGCTGCCCGCTTCAAGTGGGACCAGACTGCTTGCAATCACCATAACCTTTCTCAGCAGTTTTTTTCTTAATTTTTCCCTGTTGTGCCACTGTTTTAGTGCCCATCTGTGTCTTGCTCTAATTCCACCACTGTTTTTATTTTCTTGTGCATGCCTGCTCCTTTTGCCTTTCGCCAATGCTGCTCCTGCGCCCTCCCCAGAATTTCCCCCAGGCATTCCCCCCTGGATTTCCCCCGAGGAATTCACCCACTCCTGCCTCCGAGACTCTCCTCCCTCCCACCTTCCCTACTTAATGGTGACCGCTGTGGAGGAGCGCAAGTGAGAACTCCGACCCTTGGTCTAAGTCCATTCTCTCCCCACAGCTCTACTGTGCTGTCACTTGCCTCCAGACCAGGCCTCCTCTTTGGGAGGTTTGAGGCCGCTGTCCGCTCCTGCACTCGCTTCCCGCTCCACCTGGGACCAGACTGCCTGCAACCACCGTAACCTTTTTTTAGCTGTTTTTTTTCTTGATTTTTCCCTGTTGTGCCACTATTATTGTGCCCATCTGTGTCTTGCTCTAATTCCACCACTGTTTTTATTTTCTCGTGCCTGCTTGTTCATTTTGCCTTTAGCCGCTGCTGCCCCATGTGGCCCTTCCCCCCGGAATTCCCCCTAGAATTCCCCCCAAAATTCCCCCACTTCCGCCTCTCCTCCCTCCCAACTCCCCTACTTAATTGCCGCTGCTGCACGTTCCTGCAGCGGATGCATGCAGTGGGCATGCTGCCGGCATGCTGAAGGCTTGCCAAAGGAAAGCCCGTCTGTGCCCGTCCGCGACCTGACCGTGGCCAGCGCCAGAAAGCCTGGACCTCCCACTACCCATCACTACAACATCACCACCCTCCTCGCACTCAACCCTGGAAGATTTAGAGAATGCCAACAGGCCTCGCCGAACAAGACCCGGAGCCAGTTCTCCTGCCTCCACTGCCGACAGACCCTCACCGACACCCCAGGCTCCAACACCACTGGTGAAACCCTAAAATGCATCCTCCTCAACGTACGCTCCGTACACAAACAGGTCATGGAAATCTGGAACCTACTCGACTCTCTCTCACCCGACATCACCTTTTTCACAGAGACCTGAACCAACACATCCTTCGCCCTCGACATCAGCACTGCCATCCCAGATGGATACAAGATCCAGAGGAAAGACTACCCCAACCACCCATGAGGGGGCCTCGCCATCACCCACAAGAGCACCCTCCACCTCACCACCTCCAGCAAAACCTTCCCCTCTGTCGAACAGCTGCACTTCCAGATCCAGACCACCCCCAAAGCCACACTCCGAGAAACCCTTGTCTACAGACCCCCGGCCCTCAAACACCCTTCAACACCACCTTCACCGGCTTCATTGCACCCCACGCCATCGCCTCAACAAAGTACATACTCATTGGATTCCTGAACTTCCACCTCGAAAATCTCAGTGACCCCAACTACACTATCCTTCATGACAACCTCACCAGCATCTGACTTAAACAACTCGTCAACACACCAACCAACAGAGCAGGACCCACCCGTCAACCCCATCTTCGAGGGCAGGAAAGAGCGTCCAATTCAGCCACACAACGCAGCCGCCATGGACTGACCACCACTGTGTACACTTCGCCATCAACAAACCCAAGGCACCTAAACCAGCCCCAAACCCACCACAAAGGAACTGGAGCAAAGTTACCGACGAGCAACTTAACTCACCTTCACCCGAGACAACCACACCTGGGCACCCGACGCAAACAATGCAGCCAGAGAATTCCATCCCTGGATCTCCAACTGCGCAGACGAGCTCGCCCCACTATGCAACCCTAGCAGACAACGGCGCAGGAAAACCGCCTGGTTCACCACCTCTCTCCAAGAAGCCAGACGCACCTGCAGACGCCTGGAGAAGAACTGGAGAAATACCAAAACAACCGGAAACCACACCACATACAAGGACGCCATGACAGACTACCACAACCAGATCAGAGCCACCAAGAGGAACTTCATCCACAACAAAATCCTGGCCAGCTCCAAGGAACTTTTCAATGTCATTCAAGAATTCACCAACCCACACAGCTAAGCCACAGACATCTCCCCATCCCAAGACCTCTGCGACAAGCTTGGAACATCTTTCCACCTCAAGATCAAAAACCTCTACGGCTACTTCATCGACCATCCACTAGGCACCAGAGATGGCCCCGGACCCCAGAAACACTAGCCAGCCCACAATCTCCAAATAGACACCGATCACGGTCAAAGACACCATCTCGACTATGAAAAGCATCCATTCAGGGGCCCCCACCGACCCCTGCCCCGTCACATTTACCACATTTACCGCCATCGCACCTGAACTACAATGCACCATCAGCACCACCTTCAAAACAGGTACCTACCCAGACATCTGAAAGTCAGACCTCTGCTCAAGAAGCCCACAGCTGACCCCACTGACATCAAGAACTATCGGCCTATCTCGCTCCTCCCCTTCGCAGCCAAAGTTGCAATGAAAATGGTCAACAGGAAACTGACATGATTCATTTAAGAAAACTCCATCATCGACCCTTCCCAATCCGGATTCTGAAGCAACCACAGCACAGAGACAGCCCTACTCACTGCCCCAGGCGACACCTGCACCCTCCTGGACCAAGGCCACTCTGCAGCCCTCATCCTACTCGACCTATCAGTGGCCTTCAACACCGTCTCCCACTGCTCACTAGTCACCAGACTACCAGACCCAGGCATAAAAGGAACAGCCCTGGACTGGATCGGATCATTCCTCACCACAAGAAGCCAAAGGATCAGACTCACACCCTTCCTCTCCGACCCCACGAAAATCACCTGCGTAGTCCCACAGGGTTCATCCCTGAGCCCCACCCTCTTCAACATCTACATGGCCCCATACAGCCATCGGTCGTCAACACAGCCTCAACATCGTATCCTAAGTCAACGACACCCAGCTCATCGTCTCCCTCACCAAAGTCCCCACCACTGCCAAACTCTACTTCCAGAATGAAATGCAAGTCATCGCTGTCTGGATGACAACAGCTGCCTGAAGCTCAAAGCCAAGAAGACAGAAGTTCTCGTCCTCGGTATCACCCCTTCTGCATGGGACAGCACCTGGTGGCCGACTGCCCTCGGAAGCCCACCTACCCCCTCAAACCACACCAAGAACCTCTGCATCATACTCGACTCATCACTCACCATGAACCAACAGGTCAACGCCATCACCTCCAGCTGCTTCAACACCCTCTGCATTCTCCGCAAGACCTTCAAGTGTATCTTCCCTGAGTCAAGGTAGACAGTCACCCACACACTCATCACCAGCAGACTGGACATGGAAACGCACTCTACGCCAGCATCAACCACTCCCTACTCTGCAAACTCCAGACAATACAGAACACCGCCGCCAGAGTCATCCTCGGCTTCCCCCGACACAAACACATCAGTGAACACCTACGAAGTCTCTACTGGCTCCCCGTGGAGAAAAGAGTCACTTTCAAAATCCACACTCACGCCTACAAATGCCTACACAACAACAGACCCAAATACCTCCATGATAGAATCAACTACCACGTACCCAAAGGAAACCTCCGATCTTTCAACCTTGCACTGGCCAAAACCCAGCGCATCTAGAGAGCCAGAGCAGGTGGAAGATCCTTCTCTTCTTGCAGCCAAGACCTGGAATGAGCTACCGGCAGACATCAGATGCGCCTCTGCTGAACACCTTCAGGAAGACCCTCAAGACCTGGCTCTTTGGCTAAACAGATCTGCGGACCCCCCCTCAGTGCCATGAGACCCTCATGGGTGAGTGGCATGCTTACAATTCCCTTATTGATTGATTGGTCCCATGTCCTGGTGCCTGGGTCCTGAGGAATTTGTCATGGGGCATCTGGTCCCACACTTCGCGAGCATGATAAGGTGGGTGCCTCATGCCCCAGGACAAAGATCCATCAGGGGCCCCCTCACTGCCCAGTGTCTGAGGCCCAGCAGGTACTCTGAGAACCCGGAAAACAGGGTCCCCTGAGCCTGACTATTTGGTCGCATGCCTGTTCGCGGCGAGCGGCTCCGGTTTTCGAGACCCCCGATTTCGGACTAAGCCTCCTGTTATATCAGAGCACCAGGCGGCTTATCTCTTACGTAGTTAGAACCCTGGGGTTGGACCGCTAAGAAAAATATCCTATGCTACAGGACCACCGTGAGACTTTCACTAGGATCATATAACATGAAGCCTTAAGCTGGCTGACAGTTCCGGTATCTGCTACTAGATCTTACAAACAGCACCTGTTCCTCACCGCTGAAATCTGAATTTTACACCTCGCTAATGATAGTGACTGCAAATATAACGCTTTTAATACAGAGATGTCATCATGTTGCAACATAATTAGAAAAACAGTGGCCAGCCACCATACCCTTGTTTGAAACTAATTCGTCCGCCATCAAGTGGGGCCATCTAATTATCCCGAACAGCTCTCTATCTTTAAGTGATACTCAATTTATACTATCACTTCTGTTTGATCATTCCCTTTCAGTGATCGTTTAAAAACATTTTTCTGACTGCAAATGACGGACTCCTGAAGAAGGCAATAGCCGAAACGCAAGTTGAGTTCACATCTACCGCTTTGCTTACTTCATCTGCCCACTAACTAATACTGATTCATATTTGTGTTTTTGAATTAATTTTCTTCTATAATTTGTTTGTGTATGTTTATTCCCTTTGTATTGTAATAATTTATTGTGTTGCACTGACCAAAATTCTGAATTGTAATTTTAAATGTATACTGAATCAAAATGAAGAAAAAAAGATAAATGAATTTATAAAAATAATTTTCTATATATATCATGTTTGGTCTTGTTTAATCTTGTGTAATCATGGTCACTTGTCACTTTACATGTTAATTGTGTTGTTTCCCTAGGCTTTGGCATTTGATTTATTATCTTTCACTACTGTCCCTTTTTTCAAAATAATTGTTGTTAGTCCCTACCAGTAGTGATTTTATCATTAGTAGGGGTCCCCCTTTTTTCAAAATTGTGTCGCATGCCATGCTTTCCACTGGGTGGCCAGATGGCCAGGATGACCTGGAAGTCCTGATAAGCATTAATTTGCTTCCTTGAGCACACCCAGAACTCCAAGAGGTTGGGGGTATGTGCACCTCTGGTCCCCTCTGTCACTTGGTGCACATGGATTACAAGAAAGAGGGAAGCCTTCCTCCAGACTATAGGGACAGGGTGACCTGGACCCCCTTGTGGTCTGGCAGTTCTCAGCCAGTGATCAGATGGCCCAGTCCAAGTCCCCATCCTGATCTCCATTGTCAGGCCTGCTGTGTGACAAAGTGCCTTCATCCTGGGTCCCAAGCCTGAGTCACAGGTCTTTGGCCCTGGGTCCCAGGTTCGGCCTCTGGTCCTGGGCCTGGATCCTGGAGCCTGTGTCATGGGGCCTTGGTCCTAGGACCTGGTGCCTGGGTCCTTAAGCCTGGGGCCTTGGTCATGGATCCTGGTCTCATGGCCTTGGTCCCAGGTCCAGTGCCTGTGCCCATGGTCCCAGGACCTGAGCTGCAGGGCGTGGGTCCTAGGGTCTAGGGCCTGGGTCTCAGGGCCCTGGTCTGCCTGGGCCCGGGGCCTTGGTCCAGGGTCCTGGTGCATGGGTCCTGGTTCCTGGGTCCCGTGGCCTTGGTCCCAGGTTGTGGTGCCTCTGTCCTAGAACCTGGATCACAGGGCCTTGGTCCTATGGCCTGGGACCTGTGTTCTTAGCCCTGGGTCCTGAGTCCTTGGGCCTGGGTCCTCAGGCCTTGGTCCTGGTGCCTGGGTCCTGGGTCCTTGGGCATGCGTCATCGGTCATTGGTCCTTGGCCTTTGTCCTGGGCTATCTGGTTCCTGGGCCTTGCCTGCGCATTAAGTTGCCTTTGAGCCCCCACTAGGAGTTCCATCAGGGCCCCTCTCGCAGCCCTGTGCCTGAGGCTCAGCTGGGGCTCTGAGCACCCGGGTGGCAGGGTCTCCTGAGCCTGGCTATTTAGTTGCATGCTGTGCTTTCCACTGGGGCGCCAAATGGCCGGGCTGCCCTGGAAGTCTCAATGAGGGGTCATTTGTTTCCTTGTGTCCAGCTAGGCATCTGAGAGGTCAGATACATTTGCGCCTTTGGTCCCCACTATCACTCGGTTCACTCGGATTACAAGAAAGGGGGGTAGCCTTCCTCCAGATTACTAGGGACAGGTTATCCTGGACCTCCTTGCAGTCTGGCGGTTCTCAGCCAGTGACCAGATGGACCAGTACCAGGGTGGGGCCCAACTCCATCCTGTTCTCTGTCCTTGGGTCTGCAGTGTGGCAGAGTGTCTCGGTCCTGTGTCATGAGGCTTGTATTCCGGGTCCTTGGCCTAGGACCTTGGACTTGGTGTCTGGTTATTGGGTCATGGGTCCTGGGTCCTTGGGCCTGGGGCTTAGGGCCTGGGGCCTGGGTTCTGGGTCTTGGCGCCTGGTGCTTGGGACATGGGTACTAGGTCCTGAGTCCTTGGTCATGGGGACTGTGTCTTGGGTCTTTGGGCTTGGGGTCCTGGTGTCTGGGTCCTTGGGCATAGGTCCTGGGTCCTTTGTCCCAGGTCCTGGGCCTTGGACCTGGGCCCTGGTGCCTGGGTCTTGGGGTCTAGATCCTTGGTCATGTGCCCTGTGGCATTGGTTCCGAGTCCAGGTGCCTGTAACACAGGGCCTTGGTCCTGGTTCCTGGGGCCTTGGTCCAATGTCCTGGTGCCTGGTCCTGGGGCCTGGATCCTGGGTCCTGGAACCTGGGTCCCGTGGCCCTGGTCCTGTATCCTGAGGCCTGAGTCCTGGGGCCTAGGTCCTATGTTCTTGGGCCTGGGTCCTGAGGCCTTGGGTCTGTGTATAGGGGCCTGGGGCCTTTGTCCTGGGTCCAGTGGCCTTGGTCCTGGGTCCTGGGTCATGGGTAATGGGGCTTGGGTCATGGGTCTTGGGCTTGGGTCATGGGTCTTGGGCCATGTGACCTGGGTCCTGGGATTTTGACCTTGGCCATCTTGTCCCCTGCTTGGTCGGCCCGTTCAGATGCCCTTGAGCCTAGGGTCACAGCTCCATCAGGGCCCTTCTCGCAGCCCTGTGCCTGAGGTCGAGCTTGGGCACCAAGCCCCCGGGCGGCAGGGTCCCTGAACCAAGTCATTTGGTTGCATGTAATGCTTTCCACTAGGGGAACAGATGGCCGGACTGCCCTGGAAGTCTCAATGAAGGCTCATTTGCTTCCTTGAACCCAGCTAAGGCTCTGCGAGGTCAGATGCATTCTCACCTTTTGACCCCTCAGTCACTGAGTGCACACGGATTACAAGAAAGAGGGGTAGCCTTCCTCTGGATTTCTAGGGACAGGGTGTACTGAACCCCCTTGCGGTTTGGCAGTTCTCTGCAAGTGACCAGATGGTCCAGGATCGGGGTTCCAGTGGCCCCTGGGGTGGGTCCCCCTTCCTAATCATTGTCCTCGGGCCTGCCTCATGGCAGAGTACCCAGGGTGGGGTCCTGCAGGACTGGGGAAGCGTCCACTGTGCAGCCAGGTCTGAGACCTCTGACCGGGCCACACCAGGCATCGGGGTGGGTGCTCCCACCCTGAACTCTGGCCTCTGGTCTGCCCCCAACCAAGGGCAAGGGATAGGGGTCCATCAGACCTGGGGAGGCTTCCCCTGCTTGGCTAGGTTCAGAAGCTCTGGGGAGTGGGAGCGTTCAATCCTGGGCCCTGTCCTTGGACCTGCTGTGTTGTAAAGCACCCAGGACGGGGTCCCGCTGGCCCATCAGAGGCCATCCCCAATGCAGCCGGGCGCAGGAGATCCAACCGGGTCCTTGGGCAGGCAGCCCCGCTCTGGGCTCTATCCTCCAGCCTATCCCACTGCCAAGGTCCCAGGAGGCTTTCCCTGCTTGGCCTGGTTCATAATCTCTGACTGGGGCCCAAGCAGGCCGTGGTGAGGGTGCAGTATTCTGGGCTCCATCTCTTGGCACACAACATGGCCAAGTCCCTGGGACAGGTTTCCAAGTACCCGGTGGAGTCCTATCCACGCGGCTGACTGGGGAGCTCAGACTGGCCACTGATGCCACGCCAGGCCCCGGGATGGGTGCTCCTACCCTGGGCTCTGCCATTCAGCCTGCAGGACTGTAAAGGGTCCTGGACGGGTGTTCATCAGACCCGAGGAAGCTTTCCCTGCTTGGCCTGGTTCAGAAGCTCTGGGGTCTGTTTTCTGGCCCACTGCATGGCCAATGCACTGGGATGGGCTCCCCTGGGCCCGAGGAGGCCTCCCTGCCATGGTCAGGCCCAGGAGCTCCAATCGGGCTGTGGGGCCCTATTGGGCCCCGGGGCAGACACCCCTGCCCTGGTCTCCATCCTCAAGCCTGCTGTCCTGCCAAGGGTCCATGAAGGGCGTCTATTGGACCCGGGAAGGATTCCTCTGCTTGGATGGGTTTAGAACCCCTGAATTGGGCCCCTGATCAACCTGGGGTAGACCCCTCCACCCTGGTCTCTGTCCTCGGGCCCCCATGTTTATCAAAGATTCCTGGATGGTGTCCTACGGGGCCTGGGTAGGTCTCCCCTGCTCAGCCAGGTTCGGCCACACTGAGCCCAGGGCAGGGCCTCCCATTCTGGATCCTGTCCTCTGGCCTGCCCCACTGCTTAAGGCCTGGGTTAGGGGTCCATAGGGCCCGTAAGGTTCCCCCATATTGCCTGCATGTTAAGGTTAGGGGTCCTTTCGCAGCCTTGTGTGTGAGGCCAATCTGGGGCTCCGAGCACCCTGGCTGCAGACTCCCCTCCAGGAACAAGCAGAAGCCCTTTTGTTAAGGCACAGTGCGACCATATGGTCGTCCTTTGAGCTCAACAAACTGGTTGCACACAATGCTTTTCAATGGTGTGTCCAGATGCAGGGGTTGCTCTGGAAGTCCAAATGAGGGCTCATTTGCTTCCTTGAGCCCAGGCAGTGCTCATTGGAGTTCGTATGCATTCATGTCTTCAGTCCCTTAATTCACTTGTTGAGCATGGATTACAAGAGAGAGGTTATTTTTCCTCCAGATTTGTGGAGACATGGTACCTTTGACCCATTTGTGGTCTAACGTTTCTCAGCCAGGTGCTGCAAGGGTTTCTGGTCCAGGAAGGGCCTGGCCTGGAAATTCAGGTTGGACTGTTCGCATGGCAAGCAGGGTCAAGACTGATTTGCTTATGGCTGGGTTTGAACTTGAATGGCGTGGAGAGCAACAAAATTATAGATTTAGGCCCTGATCTCTGTACTGGGGGAAATGTTTGACATTGTTAAACATTCTGTCCATCAATTGTTCTTTTTGCACTTGTCACCCCAAGTGGGACGGGTATGCTCAGATGTGGGTCCTGTGATTTCCCTGCCATTGGAGTCAAGCTAGCTTGGCTGATGAGGAGTGAAACCCAGAAACTGGTCCCAGGATGCTGGTTTCCATTCCAGGGAGGACCTGGCCTGGCAATTCTGGCTGGACTGTTCTCATGGGGTGCAGGATCAAAACTGATTTGCATATGGCTGGGTTAAAACTGAAATGGCATAGGGAGCAAATAACAATAGATTGAGGCCCAGTTCTCTGAGCTGGGGTGAATGTTAGAAATTGTTCAATATTCTGTCCATCAATTTTTCTTTTTGCACTTGTCATCTCGAGTGTGACGGGTATGCCCAGACCTGTGTCCCTTGCTCTACATGCTACTGGAGTCAAGCTATCCTGACTGATGAGTTGTGAAACCTCGAAGCCTGTCCTAGGATACTTGTTTACGATCCAGGGAGGACAGCCTAGCAGTTCAGGCTGGACTGTTCCTTTAGGGAGTAGGGTCAAGATTTATTTGCATATGGCTGGGTTTAAACTGGAACAGCATGAGGGATCAAAAAATATTTACCCAGATCTCAAATGGTTTATGGGTCATACTCCTGTAGTTTTATCTAGCATTTACAATGCTGTGCACCGTGGCGCAAGGATAGACAGATGCGTGATACATCTGTCAGTGTAATGGTGAAGCACGCCTGGAGTTGTGTCGCAAGCGTGACGTAACTCCAGCACTGCTCAGGTGTGCCCTATACCTAATATGCTGTGTCACTCCTTACGCCTGCATAAGGATTTGACGCAGCAGGGCGTAAAAGTGACTTAGTGAAATCATGTAGATTTCGCTGCTTCACTTTTACGGGGCTTTCTTGTGATGGAACGCCCACCCTGCATACATTATACCTGACGCAGGTATAATGTAGCCCAGGGCTCTACAACATGATACATCTCACTAGATGCATCACATTGTAAATATGTCACATAGTGGCGCATCGTTTACGCTGCCGATGCGTCACAAAAGTGATGCAACAGCGGCCTAAAAGTGTTGCAATAGGCTTTTAAATCAGCCCCTAAATTGGTGACATTTGCTTTCCCCGCTCCAATCAAAACATACTTGGGAAACGTGATGAATAGTAAAGGGGAGACATTTGCTATTCCCACTCCAATCTAATCCAACTTGGAGAAAGTGTTGGACACTAAACGGGTGACATTTACTATTACCACCCCAATCTGATCCGAAATTGGGGAAAGTGCTTGATTCTTGGATACTTGAGGAACATTTGCTATCCCCACTTCAATTTAAACCAACTTGGGAAAGTGTTGGATGATAAGTTGGTGACACTTTCTATTCACACTCCAATCTAAACCAACTTGGGGAAAGCATTGGACCATAAAGGGGTGACATTTACTAATCCCGCCTCTATCGAAACCAATTTAGGGAAAGTGTTGGATACTAAAGGGATGACATTTACTATTCCCATTTCAATCTAAACCAACTTGGGAAAATGTTGGACACTAAAGGGGTGACATTTACTATTCCCACTCCAATCCAAACCAACATGGGGAAAGTGTTGAATACCTAAGGGGGGCATTTGCTATTCGCACCCCAATCTAAACCAACTTGGGGAAAGCATTGGCACTAAATGGGTGACATTTACTATTCCCACTCCAATCCAACCCAACTTGGGAAAAAGTGTTGGACACTAAAGGGGTGACATTTACTATTCCCACGCCAATATGAATCAACTTGGGAAAAATGTTGGACACTGAAGGGGTGACATTTGCTATTCCAACTCCCATCTAAAGCAACTTTGGGAAAGTGTTGAATACTAAAGTGGGGGCATTTGCTATTCCTACCCCAATCTAAACCAACTTGGGGAAAGTTTTGGACACTAAAGGGGAGACATTTGTTATTCCCACTCCAATCTAAATCAACTAGGAGAAAATGTTGGACACTCTAGGGGTGACATTTACCATTCCCACTCCAATCTAAACCAACTTGGAGAAAGTGTTGGACACTAAAGGCGTGACATTTACTACTCCCACTCCAATCTGGAATTATTTGAGCGACGAATTTGAAACGAAAATCTTTAAAACGTTTAAATCCAATTCATATGAATACTTATTTACTTAAAATATTGTCAATCACAAATACAAATTTACTACTAAAAATTCTAACATTTCAGTAAAAGAAAACAAAATGTATTCAAACACACTATTCCAAACTACTAACCTTTATATAAAAAAAGCATACAATTTAAATCTGTATATTACAAATAATTGTTTTGAATTAGCACATTTAGCAATATACATTTTATATAGATTGTGATATTAATATTAATTTACAATTTTTTTAAATTATAAAGTATCTTTTCAATTAATAAACATTAATTGTATAATACATGTTTTTATTGAAATATCCCAAAAAGCAAATATACTACTTAATACAAATTAATAAGTAAAGTATATATTCCAACAAATTAAATTAACAAATATGTTAGTAAATGTTATTAAATGGTTTATTATTTAATATCACATTTTATTTTGTGATCGGTTATTATTATAATAAAATATATTTTAATATTCAATAAAATTACATTGCATCTCTTTAAAATAATTACCTTGTATTTTTTTTAAATACATGTTTTTTTTTAAAAACTCCCTACCCAAATACCCTAATAAACTGACATCCTGCTGCTATAAAAATTCAGAAACTATTTTGTAAAACATTAACACAGTTAAAACATTTTTTTTACTTTTAAAATTTGTTTAAATTAACTGAAATTAAAAAAATGAACAAAAACATAAACAAATTTCATAAAAATAAATTCAAGACTTTACATACTAATTAACACTAGAGAATGATACTATATACAGTGATATTTCCTGCATCAATACTTTTCACGACAATATTTTTACGTACAATATTCCTGTCCACAATATATGTGAAGTCCAGATATCCTTGACACAATATTTCTGTATCTTAATATTTTTTATTCGATATTTTGTCTCCCTTTGAAGACATGGCATTATAGTAAACCAGAGCAAACAAAAATAAGATAAAACATTTCTATCCGGTGTCTTACTGAAGAAACCAACCTTAATTCCACGCAGACCTAATTGTCTAACATAGGATAAGGCCCATGAGTCCGTGCTGTTTTCTGGTTGCCTAGCAACTAGGGTGCTAAGCAAAAAAAAAAAAATGAGATGCTCCTTTGAAGGAGCTGCAATTTTTTTCTATACCCTTTCCTCTGAGGAAAAAACTAAGGGCCTCATTACAATGTCAGTCAGAAAGCATTGCGACCAACTTGGTCTCGGAATTATTTCCAACCAAATCAGATTCGGGGAGTGCGGCCGACTGATTATGATGTTTCCAAACACCGTTCGGTCAGATTCCAATTGACTTTATTGGAAGCCTGTGTTCCGACCGACAACATAGGCTACCATTGAAAAAAGGGGTGGTGGCAGGAATCTTGCACCCTGTGGCGGACACCGCTTGATGCCTGCCACACCATGCATGGTAGGAAAGGTGGGATCAATGGGTACCCCCACGGGCCCCAACCAGAGAACTCCGGGTGAAGGGCGACCTGCTAAGGGCCCCCAAATTTGGATTCCGACACCCGATCCGTGTCTGATGAACCGATTCGGAAAGGCTGTCTGAGTCCGACATTGTAAATGAGTTGGTCAGAAATGTGGTCCATAGAGTACTACTAGTTGTCTCCGACTGACTCAGTTTCTCTGAATGCCGATCGAAACCGAGTCAGAACGACTGACCGGTTTCCGAATAACGTAATTGGTCGGTCGGATGTGTTTCTGACTCAGTCGGAATCGCGGGTTCCGAATTGGATTCGGACTAACCGAATGGCGTTCGGAGCCTTTCCGAGCGACAACGTAATGAGGCCCTAAGCAGTCTTTTCCATTTAATTCAGTACTTTTTAAAAATACAGCGTCCCAGAAGTCTCAAAGTTCAATTGGGGGCAAACCTGTGGGCACCCTCACACTTAATTTACACTAACGTCCCTGCCTACTGTGTCACCTGTAACATGCCCCTTTCACAACCTAGCACTAATTTGTAAGTGCTAGATGTTGAAGCCCACTGCTCATGCTCTTTTTGGGGCCCTCTCTGTTGCAACACTGGGAAAAGGAACCATTTGTACCAAGGGTGAGGAAACTGACTGAACATACTTTCCTAACTGGCAGTATGTCGTTCTTCCTGGTAAAGAGGGCAGGAACTGCTGCTGGAGCCTCCAGTGGCAACTTTGAGCCGGGTCACTGTGATGAAGGGACCCTTTCAGAATGGTAGAAAAATTATTTTTTAGGAGCATTCAGTGGTCCCAGGGACCACTTTCTACTCTTTAAAAAATTAAAAGTAATTGATTCATGTTTTTATTTTAATACACAGCCCGTTTTCCTTGAAAGAAAACTTGCTACGTTTAAATAAAAACAATTGCTTCATGTAAAAGTAATCACAGCTATGGTGATCTGCTGATCCCAGCAGGCCACCATTCCTTGATGGCAGCAAATCGTAGTAGATCACAAATATCGACCTACAACGAATCGTTATTTTAGAAATTAGAGATAAATAACCCCATTTTCATTAGTGATAGTGATTACCAAATAGCGAGTCATACAAAATTAATATTGGGAAATCGCAAATACTACTCTTTGTATATCTAGTCCTAAGACCCTTTCCCAGGGGCACGTTTCTTCTCCGAGTTGGTTCCATGCACCAGCACTGCCTTTCGCCAAGGCAGGGCTGAATATCTCCAGGAGTCTCCATCCATGTCTGCCAGACTCTCCCTCAAAATCTCCTGGAGGTTGGAGGCTCCCAGTGAAATATTTAATGCTCATTTGATATTTATGCATCTCCATTTAAGCTGTCAGTGTACCTTCCTCCATATTCCAATAGCATGCCCAAATGAGGGATGAAGCTGTATTCACTTCATATGTTTCCCATGGATCTTTCCGCCAAAGGGTGAAACATGAAGAGACACCACTATATTTATATCAAGAAGTTTGAAGATCTCACATCAGAGAGGTTGTGGTGCTCATGTGCAGTGTGTTGTAAGTTACCATTTTATGTAAATAAGGCCATTGGAGCAGTACGAGGAGAGCAGCATACATGTGGTGGTCGCTACTGCGTTACTGATGGGCTATAACTTGATTATCTAAAGTCCTTTGTGCACCATCAAATAATTGTATTGTCTTATCTGTAATACAGATAGGGTGCAGTAACAGCGCCGGGTCTCAGAAATGTGATGGGAGATTTGCACTACATTTTTGGCCCTGTTTCCCTACCCAATTGGGAGGCAACTGTGTAATGTTTCTTGCTTGATTGGGCCCATGGCACCATTCCTATGCCACTTCCTTTGGGTATAGAACCATTCATCCATTGCTTTTTGAAAGTTGGGCACCCACAATGCATATTGGACTTTCTTACGGCTTTACAGACACTGCAGCTGGCTCAGTGAGATACTCGGTTGCCACTGAAACATTCAATCATCTAGAAGTCATGAATTCAAGTCCCACAAGATTCATCAACTTTTGGTACTTCAGAAGGTTGGTAAAGTCACGAACATTTAACAGGTATAAAAGTGCTCTTTAATAAAAAAAAGTTATTGGTATTACAATTCTTGTGGAACCATTTCACTCTAATTTTCAACTGGCATTTATACTAACTTCACTTTCAACACAATCTAGATCTAGTCAGATGGGTTCCTAGTTCCCTGTGATGTTGTATAACGTTTTTCAGTTCAGCGGGTTGGTGTCAACCCATCTTACTCCTATCCTGGACCCAGGTCAGTGTTTTTTAAAGTTCCCAGGGGTGTACACAGTAGTCCTAATTAGATTTTTTGTTGGCACTCCATCTTAGCAGAGATGGGAAATCTTTTAAAAGAAGAAATTGTCACAGCTGATTTTGTCTATGTTAATCTACAGGTCAAGGTTACAGTGCCAATGACATACCTTGATGGGCTAATACACTTGCTGAGTGTCGACATGTTCATTTCATTTTGTGTATTCAAGATAACACAAATCGTTCTGCATAAAGAAGCGCAGTGCCTTACAGAGAACAATCAATTTTGAGGTACTGATTTTAGATGAATCCTCTGTGTCTGTGTGGCCTGGATGAGTTCAGAATGCAAACAATAAAACAATGCGCTGAGTGGCTCATGGATAGCAACATAGTACAGCGCTTTAATACTGCATTTGCATATTACTTTTGTACCCCTTTCATTGCATCGTTGTGATATTGAAACGATACAAGACAGTCACAATGTACAGTTTGTACATTAAATGCGGTTTTACATTACACACCTTTATAATTTGAGGTACAAAATAACACCGCAGAGGAAAAGAAGGGTCCGAGGGATATTTTAAAGACCTGCCATAGTTCATATCCCCCACAAAATATGTTAAACAACAAACAGAGAACTAGGGGTCTTCAACGAAAGGATTAGGTACAATAGATACTAATCCAATTGCAAACTGTGTCAATTCAATAGTGGATACCAGATCACCCTATGATCTGTAAAAAACCAAGGGTACACACTTATGCAGCCAAAACAAGATCACAAGTGGTTGTCAGTGAGACTCACAAGAGTCATAGTCATGGATTCCCATTAAAAGTCTCTTGTAGATCTATATTCTCATCTGGTCATCCAGAAAAACTGGGGTGGTCTGTCCCTTGATCATTGGGACCATGTCCACACCCAATCACTAACAAAGAGTCCCAGTGAGTCAAACCCACACACGCTATGTTGACTATAAGTTAGATGACAAAGTATGGGAATATGTGCAGTGCAAAATATGTGATAATGTGGTGACTTAAAATAGAGTGGTGAAAGCAAAGGTCAGCATATTTTATTTAAATGGTTGTTTCACCCTCTAGTTAAAACCAAGAATAGTGCAAAAGGCGAGACAGTCCTAAACAAATATCGACCGCCTCAAATAAAGGCCAACATGTTGGAAAGGGTTCCCCGCCCGAGTCCAACACGACCAAACATGACAGGCTTATTAGGTCCCTGTCAGAAGTTATCCTATAAGGGGAGGTTCCCAATGTTAGCCTATGGAGGATTAAGCCTTACTGCGGTAGCAGTGCCTTGTGGCAGATATGCCAGTCTCACAAGGTTTTAAGGAAGAGCACCTGCACCTCAGCACTGTTTAGCAGTGGTGAGGCACCCAGAGTCCTAAGTCCAACCAAAGGGTAAGGTAAAAATGGGAGGCAAAAGGGCAAAAAGGTAGGGGAAGACCACTCTAAGGCTGACAGGTCCAACACGTGTCCCCTCCAGGCTGAAAGTGGGGAGAACTACCCAACCTCTAGGGAGTTCTCATCACTAAGGCGGAAAAACCTAGAGAGACCGTCAGCATTGGCGTGGTCTACTCCGGGTCTGTGTTCCACCCTGAAATCCATCCCCTGTAGGGAAATGGACCACCTCAACAATTTGGGATTCTCGCCCCTCATTTGCATGAGCCACCTGAGGGGCCGGTGGTTAGTCTGAATCAGGAAGAGGGAGCCAAACAAGTATGGCCTCAGCTTCTTCTCAGCCCAGACCAC
This sequence comes from Lissotriton helveticus, assembly GCF_964261635.1. Taxonomy (NCBI): domain Eukaryota; kingdom Metazoa; phylum Chordata; class Amphibia; order Caudata; family Salamandridae; genus Lissotriton; species Lissotriton helveticus. Next base: position 199,899,964 of record NC_136060.1, read on the forward strand.
CGCAAAGGCTTCCCTCTCTATCGTACTCCACCGCTGTTCTCGGGGGAGTAGCCTCCTGGAGATGAAAGTAACTGGTTGGTCCCGTCCCTCCTCATTGATTTGCGAAAGTACAGCCCCTATGCCATGCTCTGAGGCGTCCGTTTGGACAATGAACTCTTTGGAGAAGTCAGGGGCCCTGAGCACAGGAGCTGTGCACATGGCCTGCTTTAGGGAGTCAAAGACTTTTTGGCAAGCCTCTATCCAAATCACTTTTCTAGGGTATTTCTTAGAGGTTAGCTCAGTCAAGGGGGCCACAATGGTGCCACAGCCCTTGACAAAACTGCGGTAGTATCCTGTGAGGCCCAAGAATGCCCTGACCTCAGTCTGTGTTTTGGGAGGCTCCCAGGCCAGGATGGTTTCTATCTTGGCCTGTAGGGGCTGCACCTTGCCCCCGCCCACCAAGTGTCCTAGGTAGACTACCGACCCCTGCCCTATCTGACATTTGCTAGCTTTGATAGTCAGGCCGGCCTGCTGCAGAGCCTGAAGCACTTCCTGGAGGTGACCGAGATGGTCCTCCCAGCTGCTACTGAAGACAGCTATGTCGTCCAGGTAGGCAGCAGAGAAGGCCTCTAAACCGGAGAGGACCCGGTTCTCCAGCCGCTGGAATGAGGCAGGAGCGTTTTTCAGTCCAAAGGGCATCACTTTAAACTGGTAGTGGCCCTCTGGAGTGGAAAAGGCGGACCTCTCTTTAGCTCCATCTGTTAGGGCGATCTGCCAGTATCCTGACGTGAGGTCAAAGGTACTCAGGTATCGGGCAGCCCCAGTCGGTCAATGAGCTTATCTGCCCTAGGGATGGGATGAGCATCAGTCTTGGTCACAGAGTACAGTCCTCTGTAATCCACACAGAACCTAAGTTCTGGTGTGGTTCCCGGTGGGGCAGCTTTTGGTACCAGAACCACCGGACTGGACCAAGGGCTGTTGGAGGGCTCTATCACCGCCAACTCCAGCATCTTAGTGACTTCACTCTGGATGCCTGCCTTCACCTTAGCCGACAGCCGGTAAGACTTGGACTTGACGGGGGGGCTGTCTCCGGTGTCCACATCATGGGTACTCAGGTGGGTAATCCAAGGGATAAGGGAAAACACTGCGGCGAACTGTCCCAGGACTTGACGGCAATCCCTCTGTTGCTCAGGAGTCAAGGATGGAGAGAGGACCACTCCCTCCACCGATCCATCCTTCTCTTTGGAAGCGAAGAGGTCCGGGAGAAGTTCACTTTCCTCTTCCTCGGCCCCATCAGTCACCATCAGTAAGGTGAGCTCGGACCTCTCATGGTGGGGTTTGAGGCGGTTGACGTGTAGCACCCTGTGGGGCTGCCTGGGGGTCTTAAGGTCCACTAGGTATGTGGCCTTGCCCTTCTTCTCCAATATCTCATAAGGGCCTGTCCAGCGATCCTGGAGGGCACTAAGCTCTCCAGGCTCCATGACCCACACCTTTTGTCCAGGTTCTAGCTCCACAGGGTGAGAGTTCTGGTCGTACCATTCCTTCATCACCGCCTGGCTGGCCTCTAAGTTGTCAGAAACTTGCTTCCACAACTTAGCCATTTGGCTGCGGAAGGCCAGCATGTAGCTCACTACATCTTGGGGAAGCCTCCTTGGAGTCTTCTCCCACCCATCCTTCACTAAACTGAGAGGTCCCCTAACAGGGTGACCGTGCAAAAGCTCAAAGGGGCTGAAGCCCACTCCCTTCTGTGGTACCTCCCTGTAGGAAAACAGAAAACAGGGCAAGAGGATGTCCCACTTTTTCCTCAGGCCCTCAGGCAGATTCCTGATCATGCCCTTTAGGGTCTTGTTAAATCTCTCCACGAGACCATTGGTCTGTGGGTGGTAAGGGGTGGAGAACTTATAAGTAACCCTACACTCCTTCCACATGGCTTGCATGTAAGCAGACATAAAATTGGTGCCCCTGTCGGACATCACCTCTTTTGGGAAACCCACTCTGGTAAAAATCCCCATCAGGGCCCGGGCCACTGCAGGTGCAGTGATGGTTCTCAGAGGAATGGCCTCTGGATACCGGGTTGCGTGGTCCACCAGAGCCAGGATAAACCGGTGACCAGAAGAAGTTGGTGGATCCATGGGCCCAACAATGTCGATGCCCACCCTCTCAAAGTGGGTGCTAACAACAGGCAGTGGTTCCAGGGGAGCCTTCAGCTTAGCCCCTGTTTTACCACTAGCTTGGCAGGTCAGACAGGTCCTGCAGAATGTATCTGAGGAGACCCTCATCTGCGGCCAATAAAAATGTGGGACAAGCCTAGCAAAGGTCTTGTCTTGGCCCAAGTGTCCTGCCAAAGAGATCTCATGAGCCAGTTCCAAAAGAAAGGCCCTGTAGCACTGGGGGACCACTAAGGCCCTTGATGACCCATGCACAGGAGCCTTGGGCTCACTGTAAAGGAGCCCATCCTCCCAGTAAATGTGATACTTCGCGGAGGCATTGCCTGCTACTTGGGCTTCAGCCTGTCGCCTCATGCCCTCAAGGGTTGGACACTCCTTCTGTGCCCGGCAAAATTCCTCCCTGGTGGGCCCTCCTTCCACCTGCCACCCTGCAGGGGTAGGTAGGTCCCCCAAGGGAACAACGTCCCCCTCCCTGGACTCCCTTGCGACCTCCTCAGGTGCCCCATCCATCTCACGGTATGACCGCCCCGGAGAAGGCTTCCCACGCCCTCGGGTTCCTCCCTTTCTAGCAGCTGGCTGGGCCATTTTCCCAGGCTCCAACCCTGGTTGACTCCCTTTCCGGGCAGCCATGGACCGTGTGGGAGCACAGATCCACTCTGGTAACCCCAGCATCTCCACATGCGCTTTGAGCTATACCTCCTTCCAGGCAGTATGCTCTAGGTCATTCCCTAACAGACAGTCCACTGGCATGGCAGGGCTCACAACAACTCTTAAAAGGCCTGAAACCCCTCCCCACTCAAATGGAACCTGCGCTACGGGATTATGACCCTCCCGGTTGTCGGCCATCACAACTGGATGGAATACATGGGGAATTATTTGCTCTGGGGACACCACCTGACTCCTTACCATAGTCATGCTGGCACCTGTGTCCCTCAGGGCCTCCACCCCCTGACCATTGAGGGTGACCCACTGCCTATACTTAGTAGTATTGGAGGGCACATGGACCTTAGGAACCATCTCACTGTCTCCCAGAGACACTAGGACAAGCCCTGCCCCCTCACTCCCATCATCTTGGGACAGCTCCTCCCCAAGCGCTACACTAGCCACCCCGGGGTTTTTATCTCCAGTGGGCTGTGGTGCTCTCTTGCGACACTTGGGATCCCCCTTGTAGTGTTCACCACACTCATAGCACCGGACAATTCTGGGCTGCTGACCTTTGTCAGGATAAATGGGCTTCTGGTGGCCAGATTGGGGCTGGGACCCAGACCCTTTCCCTTGTGAATTATTTTGGGGGCCTTTGAAGAACTCTTTCTTTTTGTCTCCCCCCTCTTTCTTCTGGTGGGAACCCTGACCACCCCTTTGGGAGTCCCCCCGAGAACCCCTGTTGGACACTCTGGTACTGACCCAGGTGTCCGCCTCCTCCGCAAGCTTCCTAGGATTGGTCAACTTGCGGTCAACCAGGTGTTGGTGCAGCTCTGGAAAACATTTCTCTAGAAGGTGCTCTCTTAAAAACAAGTCATACAACCCTTCATAGTCATGCACATTGCTGCCCCACACCCAGCCTTCTAAAGCTTTACTAGTGTAGTCCAGGTAGTCTACCCAGTTCTGATTGGGAAGTTTGTGGCTATTCCTAAACCTCTGCCTATACCTCTCAGGGGTAAGACTAAACCTCTTAAGCATTGCGGTTTTCATGACAGAATAGTTAGTCTGGTCTTCCTTCTCTAGGTAAAGGAAGGTGTCCCTAACATCTGGAGGTAGATAATTATACAAACCACCCCCCCAATAACTCTCTGGGATCCCATGGGCTCTTAAAGACACCTCATAGGTGGCTAACCACTTATCAATATTATCCCCCACCTTAAAACTGGCCATCACATCTTTAGGCATAAAGACCCTGGACTCATGTTAAGCTTCCAAAGGTACGCTGCCACCATTCTTGTTGCTGTTGGCCCCTACTTCTAGGGCCCGGATTTCCAGTTCCTTCAGGCTGAGCTCATGGGCAAGTTCTTTTTCCCGCATAGCCAGTCGCTTGTTCTCACGATCCTGCTCCATGGCCCACCTTTCTCTTTCCCACTCTTTCTCCAGCTTGGCAAGCTCCAACCTGAGCTGTCTCTCCTCTCTCCTGTCCTCCAAGTCCTCTGAGGACAGGGTCTTTACTGACACACTACTGCCTGCCCTTGAAGGTACCCTTGTCCCTGGTAACAAATTACCATTTTCCGCCAAGTGCAGTAGGTCAAGATTTCCTGTGGCGGCGTGCTCTGGTCCTTGCTCGTCCCCATCTCCTTCTGGGAGGGCTGTTACCCATGCTCTCAAGGCTTTCTGAAGCTCTGCCTTCTTGGTGCTTCGCTAGAAGGGCACCCCTTTCTCCTCGCAGAATTCTTTGAGTTGCGCCACTGTGTAAACTTCCAGGTTGGCCAGCTCAAATTCCATCTTGCTAGGTAGGGCCACAGACGTTTGTAGAGAAAATCAAATGGGACTTAGGCAAAAGGACTTTTAAAAAGAGCAGCCAGTCAGGGAGAATTTTGAGAAAAATTAAAAATGCCAATTGGAGAGGGTAGACAAAAATTCAGTAGAGTTAGGTGTAGGGTTGTGGTGTACACTGCGTCACTGCGTGGTGTTACACAAGCACAAGTCCTATCCCACCGCTCGATCACCAATGTTAGAACCAGGGTCTCTAGTTGGCAGGAGTATGTACCCTTGTCCAAGTAGGGACCACCGCTTCCGACCTGGTAGCTTGGTGCAGAACAGCAAAGGCGTTACTTCAGAGGTAATGTGTAAAGTATTTGTGCAACACACAACAGCGATGACACAGTAAAAACACTCACAAAAGGAACACCACACAAGTTTTGTATAAGAATAAGTATTTCTTTATCTAAAAATTATGCGAGAACCAAAAGCAGGTAAATCCAGCTCCAGCCAAGATCAATCATAACAAGTATTCCAGTTTCCAAGCAAGATCAATAATCAATAAGAATGAATCCAGTTCCCAGGCCTGATCAAATCACCAAAAAGTTCATGTGTGCCAAGGGCTCCTGCTGGTAATGTCTTTCTCACAGTGTCCTTGGATGGCAAAAGTTCACTTGAGGTATGTTCTTACGGTCAAAATTCACTGGGGGAAGGTTCTTAGGCCAAAGTTCCCTTGTAGCGTAATAAGTGTGCCTCTCATAGAAATGATGCTCCCAGCGTAGGAAGTGCGGCTGCCCAGGCGCTACTGGTAATGCTAAAAAATGCCCCGGTGACAATTACCAAGTAATTATGCCCCAGAAGGCCGGTCAGTGAGGGACGGTTCCCAGCCAAGCACAAAGCTCACACTCCAGGTACCCGGCCAACCTGCACCCCGCCCCCTCGCAGCAGCCGGGTTGCACTGAGGCGTTACCTGGGGTGGTGGTTGCGGGCGCGGGTGTGAGGCTCCTCTCCCCCTGGGGCCTCGGGCTCAGCAGGCGCTGCACGGGTGGGGCTCACGGCCACACAGCGCTCCTTTAGCACAGCGCTTAACAGTGCCTCCAAGTCCGGGGCAACGACGGAGCCTCCTGCCACACAGCGCTTCGCTTCTCAGCGCTACACAGTGCGCTCCGGTCCCAGTGATGGTGACCTCAGGGCCAGTTTCAGTCTGCTTGCACCAGAAGCAGAGGCAATTACAGAGCCCTCTTGAGGACCACGGGGCAAGCAGTGCTGAGGGCAGGCACAGCGTTGCAGGGCAAATCTTGAGAGTGTTGTTGCTGTTACAAAAGGCAGTCTTTAAAACGCTGTGGTCCAAGGACAGGTGGTTTCCTTTAGCTTAAAAAGGTTGCAGTCCCAAAAAGACAATCTTTAAAAGGTTGAAGACTCTTTAAAATGTGGTTCAAAGAAAAGTAGTTCCTTTGGGATGTTGTGGAGACACTCTGGTGGTGATGTTGCAGTCTCCCATGCAGGGCAGGATCAGCAGACAGTAGGGCAGCTCAGCAGGTTGTGGGGCAACAGTTCCTTGGAGCAGTCAGCCTCCTTCCCAGTGGCAATCCTCTTGCACAGCAGTCCTCACTCCAGCAGGGATTCTTCCAGGTCCAGCAGTGTAACAAGAATGTGAGGCCAGGACCCTCCCTTATATATTCTACAGTCCAGGGGCTAGAAAGTGGTGGAAGTCTCTGGAAGGGTCTGGGGGCCGGGGCTTCTTGAAGAGTCCAGGGAGTTCTGGTATGTTCCCTGTCTTCCCTGACCTAGCTGTCAAAGTGACGAGAGACAGGCCGTTAAGGCTACAGTGGACAACCCATCACAGCTCATCCCAGGGAGGAAGGTGTGAATCACCACTCCCACCTCCCAACCCAGGCAGGCTATCAGAATGCAGAGGGGAGGGGGAGTCTGCAGAGCCTAATCTAAGTGTATGCAGGAAAAGGTCCCCTTTATAAAAGTGGGATCCCTAGCGCAGTAATGCCCAAACCCTATATATCATTGGAAAGAGTTCCCCGCCCCGAGTCCAACAAGACCAAACATGACAGGTTCCCAATGTTAGCCTATGGAGGATTAAGCCTTACTGCGGTAGCAGTGGCTTGTGGCAGATATGCCAGCCTCACAAGGTTTTAGGGAAGAGCACCTGCACCTCAGCACTGTTTAGCAGTGGTGAGGCACCCAGAGTCCTAAGTCCAACCAAAGGGTAACGTAAAAATGGGAGGCAGAAGGGCAAAAAGGTAGGGGAAGACCACCCTAAGGCTGACAGATGCAACAATCCTGATTGGAGGAAATGGTTAATCTGGCCCACAGACACAAACAACTGTCAAGATAGACTTCTGAACAAGACACATGGGTTCACATACACCAGGCCAGATCCAAGATATGTCCAGAGACATCATCCAGGGATAGTAACAACATACAGTGTAGGAAAACTGTGCCTTGAGTGGCTACAAAAATCCACACTAACAGAGGTAAAACAACACTTATCTTTACTTAAAGATGGCGTTGATTTAAGGGACTTGTTACAAGGACCTAATCCTACTTAACCACGCCATAAACGTTTTATATACCCTGGTATATATGCCATTTATAATGAAGCTTGGAAAGCGACACAAGCAGAGACTGCAGACCGAATACGAGAAATCTCTCTCTGTAGTTGACAATGGGTTAATGACTCTGTCATCCAGAATTTATTCTTTGGACAGCATAGTATCCTCTGCCATAGACATAATGGAACATGACTTGCTCATGCTACAGCATGAACAGTCACAATTGCGTTCTATAATACTTTTAGGCTGGACGTTACAAAATCTTCATTCTGGATATGTGCCATGGCGTCTAATCAACACCACGTCATTGTTTTCTGTATTTAACTTTACAGATAAATAAATCACTTTGGCACAAAGAGGAGCAGACTATTCAGCGCTGAGTATTGAGAAACCCATTAACTGTTTCAGAAAAACCTGCAAAAGATTGGCTAATACACGGGACAATCACACTGCCTGTCACAATTTTTCCATTTTCAATATTGTTTGAAACATATACCAGCTGGCGTATATGAAAGGTTGGGTAAAGAATACATCAAGTCAACCTGGGAATTACCATATACACACAGATGTTGGAGTGGGGGAAAAGAAGTATTTCTTAGTGGTACAAACTGCAAAAGCGCACTAAGCGGTACACTTTTATGTCAGGGTATTAACACACACGGGGCCTGCGATGGTTCTTCGACCAACCTGCAAGGTTCTCCAGCTGCAGTGATAGATCAAATTTTTTAGGCAGTTTTCTAATGGAAGCTATATTATGTTGATCACAGCTGCTGTAGAATGTTGACAGATATAGCCTATCTCGTAACTGTGTCAGCCAGGGTCACTTGTTGTTTGCAAGTATTGTTTTCCATAACTAAAACAGACGGAGAGTCGCCGTTATGGCCTTCACTGAACATCTCTTCTATACGAATTGATACTTTAAGCAGAATGAAAGCCATTCTTTTACAAAAAACTGTGCCACTGATCTTGTTCAAAGAGACGTATGAAGTACAAGTTGCAAGGTCTTCTGCAGAGATACATGCCCTTTTATCGACAAACTGCCCTATACATTTTGCATAAATGTTGGGACGTATCTTAAACATGTCTGATACCAGTTGTATTGTACATGCATTTAAGACAGTTTTTTCAGGGCTGTTAACACAGTTTGAAGCAGTCCTCTGCATGTTTCCAAACTTGGTGCACTCTGTGTTCGGCAGCCTGCCTCTCATTTTGGGACTTGTAGCAGGAATACTATTTTTATTCCTTCTGCTCCGATATGGCAAGTCCAGTCACCAGCGAAACCCAGATTACCTTAGAGAACACTCTCCTGGCAATGACGTATCGTGAGCGCATGATACAGATTTGGGCTTGACTCATTTAAGGGATCTGAATACCACGTGGTTTTTATCATTCTGACCAATCTGGCAAGATTTCATCTTACCTGTTCCACAATGCCTGCTATGTGGAGAAGAATGCGTGTTAGACATCTGTCTGCCACTCCCATCAGTCCTGCCTACGGATGTTGATACTTTGCTTGGACCATTAACGGCTCATGCATTGTGTTGTCCCCTGCGGCTACTAATCTTGGTGACGGCATTCATTGAGGTCTCACAAACACAAACTGCTGACGGTGAGATACGTGGATCGACAGGCACACAGGTACCATCTCCATCTCCTTCGAACATTGCTAATGCGGCTAGCGCTGACGGCGATGCATCTCATCTTTGTGTAATCGATCTGCTTAACAAGGTCTATAGTATAGTATAGTAGACTGTACCAGCTAAGAAGATTTGATGCTTTTTCCAAACAATGAGCCTGACTTTTGAAGTTAGCACACAGTGTTCTATGGGACTCTGTATTCAACCTTCACTTTCCAAAACAAATTTCTAACTTTGGAACTCTATTTTTCCATGATTTGAATTTTTTCCAAAATTGATTTTTTTTGGCACAAAGTAATCTGCTTGGAGTAGAACTATTCCTAGAGAACAAGAATTCTTTGAATACTTCAAAGAGACAATATTTGACCTTGTCCACAACCAAACAATTTATATATTTTGTCATGGTATGGTCTCAACTTTTCTTCTGTATTTAAGAGCCATTTCATTGATGTAATTTCATGATTCATTCGGGTAGCATTTCTAATGACATACTATATGCTTTGAATGAAACATTGCTTTTAAAATGCGTACAGCACAAATGCCATTTTCGTGTGCAACCTTTTCGAATGCATTTTTATGTATTTTGGGTGGGGTTTTAACAAATCATGCTTTAAGATATGTTTTATATGCTTAATATTTAGTAATTTCGAACATAATAAAGTGGAGTGGGTGTTGTATGGCATTTTAGGATACGAACGAATTTTCCCGATTTATGCCCTGATATAGGTACAATTCACATTGCCCTAATATAGGCAAAGAAATCATACCCTTATTTAGACATAACCCATGCAGTACAAATACAGGCATCCACCCGTACCAAAACGTCACAACGATTTCTTGGAAAATCCGCTTAAGCACTCAGGGAACACCCCTTTCTTGAATATTGATTTGTCCAAGAACTCATGGAATTTACAAAGAACTACTATTCCCTTGGGGTTCTTTACTTACGTTATTATGCCCGACTTTACGTCAAACTAGGCACCTTCAAGGTATAAATATGCCTTCACTTGCTCTAGCAAGGACATGGTGGTTCGGAGTAGTTCGACTATCTACTTGCCCGACGCAGCTCAATACAGCAAGTGCCGAAGGAAAACAACCCTCCAGCTGATGCACTGATCAAGAAGCTGTCCTTTCTCTCGCTGAGAATCCAGCTCCAGTGTTTCCAAGCTCTCCTTGCGGGGTGTTGGGAAATCGAGTCCCTAGACAGAGATACCAGATCTCCTTCATTCTAAACTAAGTTATGGAGCTGATTAGAACCTAAGAGAAATCTTGGATAGATTCTTGGCAAAGAAAACCAAACCTATTCTACACAAATACTTACTCCCTCCCGCGTACTAGACTTACATTAGGTACATTGGGGTAGGCATATCTTAAAAGCACCAGTTGAGTAGTTTTAGCCATTGGTATTTATATGGTTTAGAAACCATACAATGCTCTTACAGTATTATTTTATAATTCAATTCTCGCTGTACGCATTATACTTTGCAGCCTGCATTATGATTGTAGCAGTTCACTTTACTTGCATGAGAAAGAAGACTGTTTAATAAATCCTTTTATTGAAATCGCCCGTCTCTCTGTTTCTCTGCACCTCTGTTGAAACGAAGCATGCACGATTGACTGCGTAAAATATTTATCTATTGTTTCCACAACTCTAGAGCTATATTTCTTATTCTTGGGAAACAAAGTTGTCATGTTTATGCTGTTGTCAGAAACTAATCCCTTCCTGTGAATTTGAGAAAGTTTCTAGTGACCTCTGAGCTAGCTGGCACTCACTATTAAGTTTAGTATATTCGATAGAGACCTAGTAGACATAAGTCCTACGTCAAATCTATAGGATATATTTTTCAAATGCTCAGAGCCTATTGGGAATATTGGAACTACACTACAAAGGCAGTACTGCGGAGGCTCTCGATGAGATTGGCCATTATCTAGGACACTGACCTAGACGGTGCACCTGAGACACAGTACTGGGATCAAATGAGTCTGCAAATTGCACCATAGGACTAGGAGGCTGAAGTTGTGGTATAGACCCTTGCAAGTCAGTTGTCCATCCATCCACAGCGGATATCGTGCGGATATTGTGAGGTGGATAGTGCACAGGGCTCAGTGGATACTTTGTGTCACAATAAGGGGCAAGTTGCGGCTCGATTCCCCTCACCCAGGGCAACGAGGAGAACCAAACCAGTGGGCGGGAATTAGTTGCCTGCTATGGTGAAAGATCAACCCATCAAATCTCAAACAAATAAAATCTCCAACTACGCACAGTCGCTGACACACAGATTGGACCAACGGGATGGTAATGCAGCTGGCCATCAAGCACCTTTGAAGAGGGTCCCCCCACACTGGTGGATGCGATTCAGGCCATCCAAATGACCAGAGATGACACGGTCCATAGGGTAGACTCAGTGGCTATAGATGTTAATCTACTACGTGTTGATCTGAGGAACCTGTCAGATAGAGTGGCCACCGCCGAAAAAGATGTGGTTGCCTTGCAGGCTGATGCCAAGTCTCTTAGTGCCACTGTTGTTGAACTGAAAAGACAGGTACTAAAACTAGATGAGAGGGCGGACGACTCAGAAGGGAGATCGCAGAGGAGTAATTGGCGTTTTGTGGGTTTCCCTGAAAAGGCAGAGGGGCCCTCTGCCGAGCTCTTCCTGGAAGAGTTACTCACTTGGGTAATTGCTTCTAAGAAACTCTACAGATTCTTTAACATTGAGCACAGCCATAGGGCGCTAGTCCCGCCGCCCAGACCGGGACCACCACTGAGGGCCATTAACGCAAAACTGTTTAATTATATTGACCAAGATCTTCTGTTGCAGCTCTCCCGTAAGAGAGGTCAGTTCCTTTTTGAGGGGCACTCGAGCTCCATATATCCAGACTATACTCAGCGAGTCCAAGACCAATGGAACTCCTACATTATGGTTAAACGCAGATTGAGTGAGTTGAACCTGAAATATGGCCTTATGTTTCCTGCAAAACTAAGTGTTGAACATGAAGGACGCACTCTCTTTTTCTACTCGTCAGAGGACGCCACTGACTGGCTGGACACCAGGGGACCAGTAGGGCGATGGTTGGTCCCATCCACGGAGTCTTCGGGGAGGCGCACAGAGTCTGGGATATTCCAAGATTGTCGGCGTTCTCAGAGACAGCAACAGGCTAAGGCTCAGCAGGACCTCGGCCGGATTACGGTTCTACAAGATGGTACCTTTCTTGCGTCTTATACAGAGACTGTACCAGAGTCCATAGTGGTGACGCAGGACCCAGAGGTGAACATTGAAGAACAGGGGAGTGGCCAGGAATGATGGTACCTTGACCTGGAGGAGTCGGTGGTGCAAATAAGTGTTAACAGTGCTGCTTATACGTTAATTGAACAATAACTTAAGCATGAAGTGACTGGGTTTTAAGGGTCACAAGAGATTTTCTGATAAGAACTTTCAAAAAATGTTTTTTTTAATAAGGGGGCAGCCGTGGGGCAGTGACGCCCCCCCATTAGAGTTAGGCCCGGAGAGAGACACTTGAGAGTAATCTTGCTCCTTGTCTGGTCAGTTCTCTAGCACAGCATCAGTTTGGTATAATATTTCAGGTTTGTGACAAGCCGGGAATAGTCTTAGAGCCACAGCTCTATATGTTATGGCCTAAAAGTCACATTGGGGGCTGGGGGTGGGTGGTTTTGGGCGGTATGTGTTGAATTTTGCACTGGATTTTCTACTTGCAGCCGAACTCATGCAACTGCCCAAGGGAAGGGAAGGGGAAAGGGATTGTTCAGTTTGCATTATTTTCATGTTTCAGGGATGTTGCATTTGGTCATGGGAAGGATATGATAATGGTTGAGGTAACAAAGGGTGGGAGAAAGGGGTCATGTCTGGAAGAAACAGCTGGAGACATTTAGACAGTTGGTCTGATAAGAATGGCAGCACAGGGGGGAGGAGCCAAGCTCACGAGCGTAATGGTCGCCTTTTAGCTCGGCTCCCGCAGCCCTCCGGCCTGATTGCCTATCCTGTCTTCTATCCTGTCCGGAGACGACACATTATCGGGGAATTGGAAACAGAACACCTTGTTTGTACTTACCATTTGGCCCGGAGATCTCAATGTGCAGCGGCTCCGAAGTTGTGCCCTCCGCAAGATCGGGGCCTCCGTGGAACCTAGACCGGGACCTCGCCTGTGGGATCCGACGGCTCTCGGCCCCGGCCGAGAGCGTGAACCAATGATGAGAGCCGTTGTAAGAAAATCCCGGCGATCCTGATCCGGGCCTGCCCTGGTGACCACGCGGCTGATGTGGGTGAGATGCACCGGGGACTGACTCTGTGAAGGGGTCCTCCCCCCGCCGCTGCTTTGTCCGGCGGCCCTGGCCCTCTGCGCCCGGACTCGGCTTGTTGGGGGCGCCGGTGCTGGTGTAGGCGGGGACCCGTATTGGACGGACATCCTTTCGGCACCAGGGCTGCCATTGCTGGGACCCCCGGAGCTCTGTAAAGTCCTACATTTTTGCACTGTTTTTCCGGGGGTCGTGGAGGGCGGCGACTGGGCTGACTTCACGAAATGGCGGCCGACCCTCTGGAACAAGAATCACCCTGTGGCGGCGGGCTTGGGTTGCCTAATTGCGCGGGGATCTGGTCTGGTGAGCGTGAGCTTACGGTCAGAGATATCCTGGAAGCTCTGAGATCCCTGCGCGCATCCCTGGACCCCGATGTCCCGGTGGGTCCGCCACGATCTGCCGCCATTTTGGGTGGCCGTTTCTTCTTGCCGCCCTCTTGTTTCAGTGACTCCATTGCCTCGCCCTCCTCGATTGCTGCAAGTGTTGCTGCCGCTGATCGAAGATCGTTTTGTGTACCGGTGACTTTGGAGCTCCCTGTTTTTCGAGGTTCTGACCCCGGGGACTTGGACATTGTGCCGTGGCCCTGTCCGACATGGATGCCTGGAACTATTGGTGGACTGCCTCCTGCACCTGCTCCGATGGCTTTGCCTTTGTCCTTCATAGTGACCCCCTCGCCCTCCCCAGCGGCAAAACTGAACTCCTGTTTTTTATCATCCGTGCTGCGATTGCTGATACATCTAAACTCTCTGTTTGGACTTCTGCTCCCTTGCGGACCGATTTACCCCCCATGTTGTTATGGCAGTCGCCATTTTTCTCGATTGTATGCTGGTCTTGTATTTAGTATCTCATTTTACACTGTCATGTGGTGGGTGGGATTTGTGGTTCGGAAGGGATGGGGGTGATATGCACGACTCTTGGTTGATTCTTGGTATACGACTTAGTGGCGTAATTGTTTCTACCCGTGGATAGGTGGGAGGTCCCCTTCTCTGTACGTTTTATGGCGCTTGATGGGGTGTCGTCCTGGTCTGTTTTTTGTTGTGATTGTTTGGTTGGGCGGAGGGCCGCGGCCGGCCATTTTGATTGCTGTTCTGATGCTCCTCCCTCCTGTTTTCTTCTTTCCGTTTCTGTTTCTTTTTTGTCTCGTTCTTCTCTCCTTCCTTCTCGCTATATTTCGGGTTCTGGTTTAGGGCGACAGGCACGCTGTTTGAAGGGTAGGCCATAGCCTTCTACAGGGGTGCAGGGTGGGATGGGTGGGTTGGGTTCTGTTTGTTGTTTGTTTTCTGGTTCTATGGCCCTTTTGTATCTCTTTTTCGTAAAGCCGCGTCTGTCCCGGCCTCCCGTGGTGTGTTCGGGGTGGGGTGTGTGGCGTCGTTACCCCTCCTTTTATGATTCGGTTACTTTTCTTATCGATCGCTGTACCCTCACTGGTGCTGATACTCCTGTTGTCTCCTGTATTCCCGCCACGGGACGCCTGTGTCGACGTGTCTTTTTCCTTTCGTTTTTATATTTCATTTATTTTTTCCTTTTTCATTGTTCCACCTTGTCCTCCTCCCCTGCCCCTCCTTCCCCCCCTTTTCCCCCTCTTTTCCTCGTCCCCGCCCCCCTCCCTCCTTTTTCCTAGAGGTCATTATGACGGGCTGGTTTTGATGTGCTGTTTCTCTGATCCCTCTGTCCTGGCTTAGCTGTGGTTTGGGTGGTGGGCATGTGACGATGATAATGCTCAGGTGTCGATTATGTCTCAATTATCCTGATCTTCTTGTGTGCATTGTGTTGTCTCTCCTGTACTGCGGCCCTTTACCCCCTTATTGACGCTGAGGCTGGTTCTGGGACATCGGACGTCTCTATATTGAAAGTGAGCCTGTCATACACCTTCTCCCCATATTATAAAATTAACCTTTTTTTTTGCTCCTGTGTTTTGGCCCTCTGGTTCCTAAGTCTCTTCTTTCCCTTTTAACGATTGTACTGCCTCTGCTTTGTGCTGCTTGATTCTGTAATGTTTGCCTTGGAACCTCTGATTGCTTTACACATTGCGGCCGGCCGGTTTGGTTGTAGGCCTAGCACAAATTTTGAAACTCCTTTGTTGGAATATCAGAGGTATGGCGGGGTTGGTAAAAAGACGCAACGTTTACTCTTTTTTGAAACTGTATAAAGTGGGGATCGCTGGTTAACAGGACACGCATGTCTGGGAGGTACCATTGCTAGTATTCGTAAAAAATGTAGGGGGCAGATATATGCTACCCCGTATTCAGGATTTGCAAGGGGGGCAAAGATCTTGGTGGCCCCTGGAATCCCATTCCACCACATGAGTTGGATCGTGAAGGCAGATATGTTATTCTTCATGGGAAGTGGGAGGGCAGGGAGATGTTTTTTATCAAGGTGTATGCCCCAAATGCAGATTGTCCTGACTTTTTCCCAAACATTATCAAAGCTGCAACAATGTATGTGGGAGCTGAGATTATCCTTCTTGAGGATTTAAATTGTGTCTTTGATGCACAACTGGATAGAGAGCCCCCAAGAGCTCACACTAAACCACGCATGCTGCGGTCTTTGGAATTACTGTTGCAGGCTATGCAACTCAGGAATGAGTGGAGGGCTTGAAACTCAACAACAAAAGCTTTCTCCTGTTACACCCCTTCGGCAAATTCACTTAGTCACATTGACCATTGCTGTCTCACACCTAGGTTGTCGGCAGATACGGAGGGTATTTCCTACCTCCCCGATATGTTTCAGACCATGCTCCACTGCTGCTGACCTTGAAGAATGCCCGGTCCGCCTGGCCATCCCGCTCTTGGGGCTCAGGGTGGAAGCATTAACAGAGCCACCATATACTGCTGTGATCTCCAAGCCTTTACAAAACTATTTTTGAGAAAACTGGGGGTCTGTTTCTACTACATTGATGGAGTGGGAGGCCATAAAGGTGGTTATTAGAGGGGTGTGCATGAAGACCACATACGGTGTGAAACAGTCGTTAGAAAGGGAATCTCAAAGTTTGAGCGTCAATTGTAGAGCTTAGAGGGCACTATGCATAATACACAGAAACATCTGGCTGAGTGGGCCAGGGTGCATGGGGAACTGCTGGAAGCCTGGGCTAGTTTGGATGCATTTACGTATACAACATATTGACAGAGGTTACATATGCAGGGGGATAGATCAGGGGTGCTGATTGCCACATTAATTAGAACAGAAACAAGACATACGCCCATTTTGCAATTACTAACCAGCGAGGGTGTCCGACTACAAAAACAAGGGGAGATTCTAAGGGAATTTGCATCGTATTTGGAATCTACATGACATGGGCCCGGCTGGCTGATTTGGGGGACTTGCGGGACTTTTTGGAGGGTGTGACTTTCCCTGAACTAGACGACACAGAGGCGGAAGCCCTCAGGGCACCAATCTCCCGGGAAGGAAATACTAGCATCTATACGGCATCTGAAGCCTGAGAAGTGTCCAGGTGGGGATGGGCTTCCAGCGGAAATTTATCAGAGATATTCTCCCTTACTGGTTGATCATTTATTAGAGTATTTAACAAGGCCCTGAATAGGAAAACGCTACTACATTCAATGTCGGAGGCAATTATGTCCATGCTCCTTAAGCCGGACAGGGACCCCCTGTTGACAAGCTCTAATAGACACTTATCACTTCTTATTGTAGATGCAAAAATATTGAGTGGGTTTCTGGCATCCCGGTTGCTACCCTATATGTCACCAAGATCAAGCCGAGCGTTGGGCCTGCTGGTTATCCGACAAGCTTTCGACTAAGTGTGGGCGTAGTAGGCATAGTAGGCACACTATGCACACGCCATGGAGTAGCGAAGTTGCCTGCCACCCGCCTCCCTCCCGCCCACTTCTGAATGCCCTTAAAATCATTAAAAGCATTCTAAAAGTAATGAAAACGACTTACCTGATCATCCCGGGGCTCCCTCTTCCTGGTTTATCATCGACTTCTTCATCAACAATGCGCATGCCCGGGCTCCCGCAAGCGCATTTCTTGTGAGAAATGTGCATGCGTGGGCGCCCGCGCATGCGCATTTGTGAGGAAGAAGTCGGCGATAAACCAGAAAGAGGGAGCCCCAGAACGCCGTATCTCAGGTAAGTCGTTTTCATTACTTTTAGAATGCTTTTAATGATTATAAGGGCATTTCGAAGAAGGCGGGAGGGAGGTGGGAGGCGCGTAGTGGGGCTATGCTAAGTATGTGGGTGTGCGTAGATACCCCCCACTTTGTAATTCTTTGTGTAACCCCACTACGCCCAGGCCTACTTTTGACTCAGTGGAGTGGGGTTATATGTGGGAAGTGTTAGCAAAAATGGGGGTAGGACAACCATTTATTCAATGGATGCAAATCATATATAATGGACTGGGTGCAATATCTGGGGATCACACTGACACACTTGAGCACAGTATACGTAGCTGAAAACATAGGGAAAAGAATGAATGGGGTTAAAAGGTCTGTTGCCTTCTGGAAGTGACTCCCATTATCCCTAATAGGGAGGATTACATTAACTAAAATAGTCATCCTACCGCAATGCCTATACGCCCTGCCGAATTCTTTATATATGGTCCCACAGAAATATTTTGCACAGCTCGACAGCTTGATCATAGAGTTACTGTGGGACCCAGATGGAAGAGGGTTAGGCTGAGCACCCTGCAGCGTCGGTGGGTATTGGGGGGTTGGAGGTCCCTCATTTACACTTTTATTTACACTTTTATTACATGGCTGCACACATGCTGCATGCAGTGCATTGGTTTAATGAGCATGACAACTGGGAGAAGAGATTATTGGCAGGTACACATTGTCATATATCCCTCCCAGAACTATTTATGATGGGATCCAGGGTGCCGGGATCTTTCCCATATGTCATTCGTAATGTTGCTTTGATATGGGAAACAGTGGTTCAGAAAGTAGTCAGGAGAGCACCATATGCTCCCGAAACTCCACTGTGGGTGGTGATTCCCTACAAACAAATAGGGCACGTAATGGATGTTACCAAATGGAAGGAGGGTGGCTACCTTTTGATGGGGGATTTGTACATTGGGAGAGGTTTCTAACCAGGGAGGAAGCAAATGACACTTTTCAGTTAGGCAGAGGACAGTACCTGCAGTATGCTAAGATTTCAGCAGTTGCCAGAGAGTTGTGACCGTCCTTTCCACAAGAGCCGCAGGTTACATCAGTACTCCAGATGATACTCACCCTTACAGGGGGGCAAAAATTGATCTTGCACATATACAAAGCACTGCGTGAGGATGTCTTGGCAGCTCCCCTTTAGCTACAAGTGAAATGGGATGATGCAATGGGTGAGCCCTTAACGGGGACGCAATGGCAGAAAGTGCATGAAGAGGTCAGACAAATAAGATCCAATCCACATTTCAAATTAATCCAAAACAATGTGGTACACCAGACATATCTCAATCCTCAAATACCGCAAAAGATATACCTGGAAAGAGCGGATGAATGTCCCAGATGCATGAGCACGGACGCACACTTTATTCATATGCTGTGGGATTGCCCTGAATTGGCGCCTTACTGGGGAAGGATCATTGATACTTTACAGTCTTTCACAGAATGGGTCATACCAGCTACTATCAAAGGGGTGGTGTTGGGATTACGACCCACACCAAAAGCTAAGAAACTTACTAGGAGGTTCATACAACTGGTGCTCGTATTAGCAAAGAGGCGAGTCACAATACACTAGCTGAGTCGAAATCCATCCCAGTATGGGAAATGGATTAAGGATATGTTGGAGTGGGCTACCGCAGAGTCAGTGAGGATGAAAAAGGTTAGGAGGGATGATAAACTGGAGGACAACGTAAGGGCCTGGCACCTACTGATCACAGACTGAACTAAAGAAAAAGATCCCTGCGAGAAGAGCCTTCCCCACACCCTGCCCTGGAATAGATGGACATGTTGCCCCTAAGAGAGGCCCCTCGCACAATAGAGTTGGTACAGACTGATGATGCACCAGATTGTTCAGATGGTCTACGCACCCTAAAGTGAAGGTTGCTACACATGACCAAAGGGGGGTGTAGGGAGGGGGGTACTTTTATAGTTACTTTTACTATTTAGGGGATAAAATTGATATCAGCATAACAGTTGGGTGATTTTTTCGAGTTGAAGTCAGAATAACTTTATTTCACCAACACAATGAAGACATAAAAAGTATACTACACATAAAAACATTCCTCGACGTTAAAATGAAGTTAAAATACAAAAGATTATACAGAATTTCCACATTATAAAGGTATACGTACATAATTATTAGCACTATACAATAAATTGATTCCTCTGTTAGAGATTTAAAAAAATCAGCATATTGAACCTCTCTTTTTTAGGGCAGATAAAAAGAAAGACGCTATAGATAAACAGGTAAGAGGGTCAGATAATAACTGCAGATAGTAGTGGGCCATACAACCCTGTTTAGAATTCATTTTGCACATGAAGGGGATAATAAACCTTTTCCTTTCATTACGATCAAATTTACAGAAAAAACTAAAAGTGAATATCATTTTGTATAGATCGCTCATCACAGGTACTAAATAGGAGATCAGAGGCAACGTAGATATTACAGGGAAAACCCAACATACCAGCAATATAATTTAAATGGAATCTCACCAAGATATACCTATGTAGTAGGTTAGTGAAGAGCGATAGATTCATTGAGTTTACATCTATTTGCATTATGCTAGGGGCTGTCCGGTATGTTTTAACTGTCGACAGCTTGGTATTTAGAGCCTCCCTTCTCGTCTGTAGGTTAATTAGCAAATTAATTTTCAGGTCATTCTTATAACTAGACCAACATATTATGGGGTCCACAAAGAGATGATGTAACCCAGCTACTTTCAAAGTAGATTCGACATATTGTAGCCAGGTTATATTACCCACCCAGTCCAATTTCAAAACATCCTTTATAATGTCTCTTATCTGTGTTAGGGTCTCCTTTCGCTATATTGAATGCCACAATAAAATCAGCGACACAGAAATGTTATCGGTAATAAAAGGGGCTCTCAATTCCATATGGCACTTGTCTTTGGCAGTAAAAGTAACTTTTTTAAAAAAGTTATCTTCGATAGAGTACAGTCTCTGGTTCCCCAAACAGCCGCTCCATAAGTGGCAGAAGATACTGTCTTAGCTTCATACACTGTTTTTATTACATCTACAGGTTTTAAACTAGTTTTTTTATACATTTAGTTAGGGCCTCAATATTTATTTCCATCTGCATCCCTTTATTTACAATCATGTTTTGCCAACTAATCCCTAGGTAGTTAAAACAATCACCAACTCCCAGTTGTCCCCCTTCAGTGGTAATTTGGGGCTGTTTCCACTGTTTTGGGCCTGCCACTAGGATATAAGACTTTGAGTAGTTAACTTTCATATCCAGATTGTTCATAAATTGCGTGTATTCCAACACTAAACGATGCAGTGCATTACGGGTACGAGCTAGAAGTACTGTGTCCTCTGCATATAACAGTATTGGTACCTGTGTTGAATTTATAAAAGGAACATCTGGAGTAGATCCCAGCAAGGCAGATTCTACATCATTGGTGTAGAATGCAAATAGAAATAGGGCAAAAACACA
The DNA here is from genome assembly GCF_964261635.1 of Lissotriton helveticus. Classification (NCBI taxonomy): domain Eukaryota; kingdom Metazoa; phylum Chordata; class Amphibia; order Caudata; family Salamandridae; genus Lissotriton; species Lissotriton helveticus. The sequence goes on from NC_136060.1 coordinate 199,920,604, forward strand.
CCTCTGCCTCACACCTCGTGCAAGTTAAAATACCTGGTACACTCACCACCATTTCCATAGCGGACACAGGCCGAGGCACCCGAGTACAAGTCACGGATATTATTCATAATATTCAGGTCAATCCCCATTGCCTCAATGATCTGCCACAGCCTCTGCTGTGCCACGCAGTCAAAGGCTGTGGACAGATCCATGAAGGCAAGATAGAGGTGGCCTTTTTTGGCTGCTGTGTATTTTGCTATAATTAGACTCAGGTTCAGGCACTGATCCACAGTGCCTTTCCCTTTTCTAAAGCCAAACTGACATGGGATTATAATATTCTTTTCTAGGGCCCATTCCTCCAATCTTTTTAAAAGAAGCCGACCCATTTGTTTTGCGGTTGAATCTATCAACGAGATATGTCTATAGTTTTTCTGAATTGACCTATCCCCCTTTTGTAGATGGGAAGAATTACAGTTGTCTTCCATAAAGGAGGGGCACCTATTTGGGCAATTTTATTAAAAACATTTGTTAAAAGCGGGCCCAAAGATCTTTATTCTCCAAAAACAAATCGATAGGGACTCCATCCGGTCCCTATGCCTTTGCTTATTACACTGATTTAGAGCATGCTTTATTTTTTCAAGTGTAAAACTAACAGCACCCCCTGACATTCTTAAAATTTCAGGAAAAAAGCTGAGCAGTTGCCAACTCGTCAGCTCCAAATAGACTTTCAAAATGGGTCACCCATTCCTCCTGCTCAACATGAGTATCTGTGGTCACTGACTGATCATCTCTTAAAAATGGTGTGTTAATCAGTAACCAAAATGCCTGTGTGGTTTTTAATGCAGCAGCCTTCTGCAAACCTTACCAGCACTTTCTCTTTAGGTCTTTCAGCCTAGTAGTCTTTGTTTTTTTGTAAGCTTGGCGCAAAGACCTAAACATTGGTGGTTTACAAGGGTTAGACTTCAAGGCTATATGAAGTTTTTTTAGTGTTCTTTCACAGTCATCACCAAACTAACTAAATTCTTTACGATGGACATTACGTTTAACATAGGGTAAATTGTTTTTAACATCAGATAAAATCAGCTCAAAGGCCGAGACCGTGCTATCATGTGAGACTGAGTTTAAGCAAAGCATTATCTCCCCAAGTCGGTTGGAGGCTAGAGGGCATATTAACAAACGGCAGCAATATTTATCGCTGGCTGTGCCTAGTGCGAGTTTCCCTATTGCCGACTATCAGTGGAATTCATTGCCAAGCTAGCACTGTATTTACAATGCTTGGTGATGGAAATTCCAGCAATAGCACGGAAATGTCCCACATTCGCTGGAAAACCAGAGATGCTCCCTGCTAAACAGCGATGACCGTGCTGATACAACCCTGTGGTCGTAACGTAACCCCACATTTCACCTCCCATGTAAAGTATGCCTAACACTGGATTTTAGCAGATGTTAAAATCCATCGTTAAAGGCTGGTTAGCTCGATTTTGTTTATCACTAAGCCTGCTAGGGCATTGTTGTAAATTTCGCGAACCTACCTTCGCGATATTTCCCCATGTAGTCTATTGAGGCATGCCTACTTTGCAGCTCATTAACGATGCGATGCAAAGCGGGAGCTAAATCACGGAAACACGCGTGTCCTTGCTAATATTGCGATACAATTATCACGCCCCCTTGATAATATACCTCTAGATTGGCCGAGAACCTCCAAGTATCCATACCTTCCCACTTCTCGAAACAATACCGTTCTCTCTTGCAATCCCAGGGTTTACCTCCACCTAAATGAGAACATTTCTGCATAATCAGTCCAAGGAAAGCCTTCTCTCGGTTAGCTCAATTTCATGAGCAAGAACAGATTTGGCCCTCGTTAAAAGTTCATCCAGAGTCCCAAATGGTCCAGGTCCTTTCCCTTTAAAGCCTTCCTTTTACTCATTTTAGTCCTCAATCGTCAGACTTTCAAAGAGTCAGAGGGTTACGCCTTCAATAATTAAAAGACAAACAAGAGTACCCTTTATCATCTCAAGCCCAATAAACAAATATAACCAATACGAAAGGGGTCCAGTAGCCTTGATGGGTTCGGAAGAACTATACAAACCTTGTGCAAACGTTGCCAAAAGTGCCGATGTGCGCGATAAAGTGCAAGTGCCATTCGCCATTCTCAACGGGGGGACTTCCCAGCAGTTCACAAAATTGACATACGAATAAGCAGTTAAGAAGCGCAATAGGGCCAAACGCCTCCCTACCTTCCCTTTAGGTATTGAGGTATCTCCAAGAATACACCAACAGAAATGGAGGGAAGACACTGCACTTGACAATGAATGAAGTGAAGATCTCCAATAAAAGGCCAAGAGGGCAGGCCCAGCCCAGCCTCTTCCGGGCTATGATGGATGAACCTTTTTTGCAATGTGCCTAGCTGTGGATTTTGGACCCTCACTCAGCCGGCACCTACGGAAAGCTAGCAAACCTGTACACCGACGACATCCGAACCCTTCTCGACAAGGGGGAAACAGCGGCACTCATCCTCCTGGACCTCTCCGCCGCGTTCGACACTGTCTGCCACCGCACCCTAGTCCAACGCCTCAGCAACACCGGCATCCAAGAGAAGGCACTGAAGTGGATCATCTCGTTCCTCGCTGGAAGAACACAGAGAGTCTGCCTCCCCCCGTTTCGCTCCAAGGCCACCGAAGGTACCTGCGGCGTCCCGCAAGGATCATCACTCAGCCCCACCCTCTTCAACGTCTACATGAGACCTCTCGCAGCCTTCGCACGCCAACACAACCTCAACATCATCTCCTATGCCGACGACACCCAGCTGATCCTCTCCCTCACCAGAGACCCCGACACCGCCAGAGCCAGCCTCCACGAAGGGATGAAAGACGTCGCCGAGTGGATGAAGAACAGCCGCCTGAAACTGAACTCAGACAAGACGGAAGTCCTCATCCTAGGATTATCACCCACCGCCTGGGACGACTCATGGTGGCCCCCAGCCCTGGGCACCGCCCCCAAGCCAACAGTCCACGCACGCAACCTGGGCTTCATCCTGGACTCCTCCCTCTCGATGACCAGACAAGTCAACGCCGTCTCCTCTTCATGCTTTCACACCCTCCGCATGCCCCGCAAGATCTTCCGATGGATCCCGGTCGAAACCAGGAAGACGGTCACCCAGGACCTCGTCACCAGACGTCTGGACTACGGAAACACCCTCTACGCCGGAACCACAGCCAAGCTACAGAAAAGACTCCAACGCATCCAGAACGCCTCCGCCCGACTCATCCTGGACATCCCTCGACGCAGCCACATCTCCGGCCACCTGAGCAACCTGCACTGGCTCCCCGTCAACAAGAGGATCACGTTCAGGCTCCTCACCCACGCACACAAGTCTCTCCACAACCTGGGCCCCAAGTACCTCAACGACCGCCTGACCTTCCACACGCCCACCCGCCAGCTACGGTCCGCTAGCCTCGCCCTCACCGCCATTCCACGCATCCGAAGAGCCTCCGCCGGAGGCAGATCCTTCTCCTACCTGGCGGCCAAGACATGGAACTCCCTCCCCATCCACCTTCGGCTGACCAAGGACCACCTCGCCTTCAGGAGACAACTCAAGACCTGGCTGTTCGAGCAGTAGCGGCCCCCTTCCCCCAAGCGCCTTGAGACCCTTCTGGGTGAGTAGCACGCTATACAAGTGCTATGATTGATTGATTGATTGATTGATCCAAAACTAGATACCATGGGGAATTTAAGATGGGGTGAGTTGTATGGCTCTCTCCAGATTCGATTACCCAGAATGCATGGCAAACCTCAAATTGTATCCCAAAAACTAATTTTCCTCACTTTTCTGAGAAGGAAAGCTATGGAATCTGTGGGGAGCCACAAACTTCCACTCACACAGCATGGGCACTAGGTCTACCTGCACAAGTGAGGTAACATTTTTATCTGGAGACCTGGGGGAATGCTGGGTGGTAGGAAATGTGTAGTAGCTCGGTGACCCCACAGCTTTCCCACACACAAAGGTGAGGAAAACCTGTTTTATAGCTACATTTGTGGTTTGCAGGGGATTCTGGGTAGGCAAATGTTGGGAGATCCAAGCAAGATGCACCTCCCTGGACTCCCTTGGGTGTCTAGTTTTCAGTAATATTGGGTTTGGTAGCACCCCATCTGCCTCACACGAGGGGCAGAAAGACTGCAGCAAATTTTCTAGAGGGTGGGAGCATTGGAATGTCTATTTCAGGAAGCAACCAACCCTGACCTACAAAGAAAATAGTCCCTGCCTTCCTAGTGGGCTTTCTGCCACCCAGGGTGGGGGCAGATCAGGGGCTTTTGCCCCATCTACTCTAAAGGGGAGCAGAAAGACTGTCCTACTGGTTTAGGGAGGGTGAGGGCACTGTCATGCCCATTTTGGGCAGCCCCCGCCCCTACGTATAAAAACGACACTAACCAACGAACTTGGTTCATCTCCTTGCTTATACTGATATACAATCACGTTTGTGGTTCTCTCATATCTGGACCGTGAAGACTCCTTCCCGGTGACGCTTATTGGCGGTAGAAGCCCTACTTAATACGTCTCATCTATTCAGCTTAAGAATCTGACTTATCGACAACGTGGAGATTTCGACCTATATATCTCGCTTGGCTGCCTTATGTATCTCCAAGTTACCTTCTAGCCCTGACGAAGTTCCTATGGGAACGAAACGCGTTGGCTGAGGCCTTTTAAAAGATTGAAAATAATAAAGGACTTTTTCAAAATACGACAGCTTCCTTGGACTGCTAATCCTGGTGCACCATCCTTTCTCATAGGATTTGGTATCTGTTTCGACAGTGGAGCGTTTATGTGGCTAGCTCTGGATGTTTTTGTGCACAGTGTCATACTGACTATCCGATACTGAAATTTAAGTGCGAAACCTTGGTCAGCCACAGTTGTGTTGTTCATACTAATTTGTACCATTGACACTTGAACTTTTTGCTTTTACTGTTTTTCACCATTCACGCTGTTTTTATCACCTGTGTCCCTGCACCTTACACTAGTACGTTCAGTGCACACTTGGTTGTTATGGTTACTCCAAATTTAATTGTATCGTAGAGCTGTTCTAACTACCTACAAATAATAACCTTTCCAAATCTATTCTTGGTCTACCTTTCCTTTTTTTCCCTTCCTCCAGTGATTTATAAACTTATTATAACAGTCTTTATTAATGACTAGTAGCCCGTCCCGACGTTGTCCGGGTATGAATTGCTGCCGGCCAGTAGTATATTATTTTGTAGGATTTCGTTTTGATAGCATTTCTTATCTGTGACAGGCCTGTGAAACGCTCCAATTCACAGTGCACTGCTGATGCACTTAAGAGTGCGTGTTCAGTAGTGTGTGAACTCGAGTTTCCCTACTTTATTTTTCCTTGCAATATTATATAGCGTGAACTTGACAACATGGCAAGAGCACAATTTACATTACAGAAGAACACATTCATTTGTGGAAGGCATGGGGAGACAAAGCGATTTGCCTGGAATCACAGGATGTTGAGCTGATGCCGAGATTCGAACGCAGCTCCCCAGCTCTAAAGTTCGCAATTCTAGAACTTGTGGCGGGAGGTGTGTCTAAAAGTGTATGTCGGTGCTGGCCATCAATGAGAGAGACCTGTGCATTTTTCAAATGGGTGGTGAAAAAATATGAGTATGTTGCTGGAGATGTGGGCCGCCGTGCCACCAATGTACTTACCGGGGGAGGGTAAACACCCATTATTCCGCAACTTTCTTTACGCACACCATCACTCCGCATACTTTCATTACGAAAGTACCATGACTCTGCAATGCCATTATAACGCATGGCATTACATTTTATCTGCTTTTACCACGCATGCATTTACCATTTACAACGAAATTAGTTGGAAATGCATGAATGGTAAAAGCATGTTTTTTTTAAATGTTTGGATAAGGTAAGTATGGGTATAGGGGTATATGTTTTGGGGTACTGAGGTATATGTTTTGTGGTGTTTGGGTATTTTAAGGGTTCAGATATAGTTTTGGGTTATGGGGTACAGGGGTCGTTTTAGGGTTTAGGGATAGGTATGGGTTTTGGGGTACAGGGGTATTTTTAGGGTTCAGGACTAGGTTTGGGCTTTGGGGTATAGGGGTATTTTTAGGGTTCAGGGGTAGGTTTGGGCTTTGGGGTATAGGGGTATTTTTAGGGTTCAGAGGTAGGTTTGGGGTTTGGGGTACAGGGGTATTTTAAGGGTTCAGGGCTAGGTTTGGGTTTTGGGATACAGGGGTATTTTTAGGGTTAAGGGCTAGGTTTGGGTTTTGGGGTACAGGGGTATTTTAGGGTTCAGGGGTAGGTTTGGGTTTTGGGGTACACGGTTATTTTTAATGTTCATGGCTAGGTTTGGGTTTTGGGATACAGGGGTATTTTTAGGGTTCAAGGGTAGGTTTGGATTTTGAGTACAGGGGTATTTTAAGGGTTCAGGGCTAGGTTTGGGGTACAGGGGTATTTTAGGGTTCAGGGGTAGGTTTGGGTTTTGGGGTACAGTGGTATTTTTAGGGTTCAGGGCTAGGTTTGGGTTTTGGGGTACCGGGGTATTTTTGGGTTATGGGGTAGGTTTGGGCTTTGGGGTATGGGGGTATTTTTAGGGTTCAGGGCTAGGTTTGGGCTTTGGGGTATAAGGGTATTTTTAGGGTTCAGAGGTAGGTTTGCGTTTTGGGGTACAGGGGTATTTTAAGGGTTCAGGGCTAGGTTTGGGTTTTGGGATACAGGTGTATTTTTAGGGTTCAGGGCTAGGTTTGGGCTTTGGGGTACACAGTTATTTTAAGGGTTCAGGGCTAGGTTTGGGTTTTGGGGAACAGGGGTATTTTTAGGGTTCAGGGGTAGGTTTGGATTTTGGGGTACAGGGGTATTTTAAGGGTTCAGGGCTAGGTTTGGGTTTTGGGGTACAGGGGTATTTTAGGGTTCAGGGGTAGGTTTGGGTTTTGGGGTACAGTGGTATTTTTAGGGTTCAGGGGTAGGTTTGGGTTTTGAGGTACAGGGGTATTTATAGGGTTTAGGGATAGGTTTGGGTTTTGGGGTACAGGGTATATTTATAGGGTTAAGATGGGTTAGTGTTTAAGGGTGTTGGGGTATTTTAAGGAGTAAGGGTGGGTTATGATTATGGGGTGCAGGGGTATTTAAAGGGAGCAGGGTGGGATTAGCACGCGATATGAGACATGGCATGAAGGGCGGAACGTACCACACGCCCCCAGCGTTTGTCACGCTCCCAGCAGACACCCACAGCTAAGCATGGGCGGATTTTGCGGATCCACGATTCGCGGATTTGCGTATTCACGGATCGTGGATCCGCAAAATCCGCGGATTTTGCGGATTTGCGGATCCGCGGATTTGGGGCGGGGCTTCCATGCGAGTGCACATGCCTCTTGTGTGGGTAAAAGGGCTGAGGCCAATCAGAGCAGTCGGTGAAGAGAAAGAAGCCCCTGGTCACAGGAACAGCAAAGGGATTGCGCTCCTGACGGTTTAAAGCACCATTGCCTGCCACTGCAATCCTTGGCCAGACACGGAAGGCCCTTACACACCACCGGCTATCACAGATAGAGGGATACCGAGAACAGCTAACATTAGAACAACCAACAGGCGATACCCTGCCCACCTCACGGCCTGCTGCGGTGCCATATATTGCCGGCGCCTTCCCCCTCCCGGATTTCGCTTGCCATACCCTTCCCTCATCCTTTCATCGCCTCTTTAGAACTTCTGGTATTCAAAGGGAAACGGGACCCCGCCTCGTGAATAAATAAAGCCCTCCTTTCTCTTTTATCCTGGCTGCGAGAATTCAATCGGCCTGCCGGCATCCGTCAGCCATCTGTAGCAACTCCCGTTACCGCCGGGCAGCCTCGATGACGCGCACGATTGCTTTTGGGCTGATGAATGAGTCACTGCATTTGAGCTTCAACTAGTACTAGTTCCAGCGACCATGTGTGTGTTACTATGCAATCACCCCGAAGGGCGCAGGGGTCCCTTGGGTGAGCTGTCCATCATAGTGGGTCACGGGAAGAGCAAAGGGATTGTGCTCGTGAAAGTCAAGGATGCAAAGGCCTCTATCCAGCATCACAGATGAAAGAAAGCACACCAAAGGGCATGGTGTAACTATTTTACGATGGCGCCGGCAAGCTGCCAGCGCCATCCTAAAATAGTTACTAAAGTAGCTTCAACAGGAAGCTCTAATAGATAAAATACAGCAGGTGCTCGAGCACCTGCTTTATTTTATCTATTAGAGCTTCCTGTTGAAGCTAACTTAGTAACTATTTTAGGATGGCGCTGGCAGCTTGCCGGCGCCATCGTAAAATCGTTAAAACAGGCCAGCAAGGCTTGAACTTTTGCCCCCGGAATCCGCCGCTCGCGGATTTGCGAATTCGCAGTAAATTTGCGGGAGTTCGCGGATCGCGAATTTACCGAAAATGCGCAAAATCCGCGAGCGTAACGGATTTTGCGCCCACGCTTACCCACAGCACAAAGTAGACACGCCCACAAGGGACTACTTTGCTGGCATGGTTCTTTTACCTTTTAAATGAATATGGTGGGCGTCTGCATAGCCTATGTCCTTCTGCTGCAACTGCCCTTTCCAACGCTGTATTGGGTGTTGTGATTGATGCTGTGGTTCCTGAGATACCCGCCTCAAAGGTTTGGGCTTTCTCTTTATTATATTAGTATGGATAACCTGTTTAGACATTGTTGTTTTCGTTCTACACTCTACCCGGTCTCAACTGGGTCAGCGGGTATACTCCTGTACTTTGTTCCTTTTCATCTAAAGTAGAGCATAGTTGTAAGTTGATTGGTTTTTTCTTGTACTTCAGAGCTCTATGTATTTTATATCGCACTAATTGCCTATTAAACATTTTTTACATTTTTTTCTGTGGAACTCTCTTAGTTCCAAATCATAATAATAAAAATCATGTGAAGTAATTTTTACGAATATTTGTTTCAGAAGTAGAGGCAATGTTATGGTGTATAGAAATAATAGAATATACTTAAAATGTTTCAGTGTAAACTTGTATTAATTTGAATCCATGGAAATGAAGGATAAATGTTTATATTACAAAAAAATCAAACAATAAGACATTTAACTCGTTTACCACGGCAGACATTCCGCTGTGGTGAGGACGTTCTATAGAGTGGGCGGGGCTGCGTCGGCCAACGGTTGTGTGCAGTACCCAGAATGTAGTCGGCCAACGCCCGACGCGAGTACGGAACGGTTTAATTTAAAAATAGGTGTTATGCTTTTCCGACTGTTGTCAAACAGCACACAATAACAATTAATTCATGGAATGAGTATATTTCATTCCTTTCAGTGGATTGTTGCAAAAATCTCCCATTTAGGTCTATTATTCTGCCTTTTTTATCATCTGGTTTCTGTGGATTTTTTTTGCAGTAGCTCTCAAGTGCAGCAATGGGGCTGATGGTTTGGTCATGCTGTTAAAGATGAAGGTAGTTCCTCTTGTTTATGGAAAAAACATTCATTTTTTCACTCTTTACGGGTAAAGTAGACTTCGCTAATTGTCAAAAAGGCTAAATGTAATAGTAGTGCATGGCAATTAAAATTTGAAGGCATTGCTGATGACTATTTCATTATTGGAGGAACTCATTTATTTTGGTTTGATAATGAACACTTTTTAATAAGTGGGGTCAGCCTTGATAAGTGTTTTATGAACCTCATATTTTACAAGTTGGTTGCTTTCCAAATAGTTTTCTTAAAACATACTTTCGTTTTTTTAGGGGTTTTACTTGTATTGATATTTTTTCACATTTTGGATGGTTTACCAATTAAATGTAATACATTTTTGTTCTTAAAAAAATGAAAATCAATTTTTCTTTTAGTCTTCAGGCATTTGATTGATTTGCCTTTATTTTTCGATCATTGTGTGCAGTGCAGCAGCGGGCGGTGCAGGTAAGCATGGTATGGTGGTGGGGTGGGGTGTGAGGGGAGAAGTTGACAGACTACGAAATAGGAAAAAACAAATAAATAAATAAATCCTATTCTATCATCTGTCGACATCCCCCCGCCTCACTGCATTTATCTGCAGTGACCGCCGCTGGTGGAGTGTTACTCATGGTTGGATGCTTTGCTTCTGCAAAATTGCTGGATTTCAACCACAGAAAGAAGACCGCAATAATTGAGTAAGTATATTCTAAATTATTTTTTGGTTACTATTGTCATATTTTCGTTATTATTCTGGATTTTTCTTTGCATATAATCAAGTATTACCAAGGTTTTAAATATGTTGGTGCTTGTTAGTGTTTTTTGTTGTTGACGTTTTTAGTAGGTGCTGGTGGTTTCTTTTTTACTGTGAAGTACATACTATAATATCTAGGTAGTCTAATCCAGAAACTGTTCTGCATTGTCTATATTTGTTAGTAAATGTGCCTTTTTCTTATGTGTGATTCTGGAACATGTTTAGATTAGGCTACCTCGAAATGATTGTGCTTGCAATGTTTCCTGTAAGCTTTGCTCTTTTTTAGAGATTTCAGGAAGCAATGCTGGACAGTATTAACCTAAAGTACATACAAATGAGTTACCCCATCCCTAATTGGCATTGACACTTTGATCCTTTGTCTCAAAAAGGTGTGTTGCAGCTGCATCACTGAATTTAAAAGCATGGGAGTCTTATGCAACCAAAATATTTTTAAAAGGCCAATGTACATGCGTAAAACGTAATTGAGGAAGTCTGCCAATTATCCCTCAAGCTGAACGGTATATTCGTTTGCCACTTTTCTAATATTCAGAAATATCTGGAGTTCGTAGGATTCCATGGGTGCCGGCTAACCCTTAGTCCAAATACCACACCTATCCACATCTCCAGCAAGATTGAAATTCCAAGGAAAATTCTTGCTAGGCAAGCATTGCATTTTGGGGTTTTCCTGCTACTGTTAAAAAGCCCAAACACATAACTGAGTATCATTTTCAATTGGGAGAAGTGTGGGAAGGAGGGTTGTAGAAGTTTTTATAATACTCATAGATTCATAGCAGTTCCTCTCAGAATGGAGCAAGGAATGAAAGGAAGGTATTTTATGTAATGTTTTATTTTTATTGAGCATGCAGGGTAAGTAAAAGTGATGTGCTCCATGAAAGCTACAGGACCCCAAAATACCCTCTATTTCTAGTTTTCAGAATTGTCTGGGGCTGGAAGGTTTACCTAGGTGGCGGCCAACTCCAGGTTCACAAACAGCAGCTGTCCATATCCACAGAACAATTGAAATTGCAAGGGAAAATTCTGAAACAACAACAAAAGAGAACCCAGGTATAAGGCAATGATGACTGCACCTATCAATAATCTAGTCTATGTTATCATAGAGTCTGGGTGCTAGGGACCTGCAGCTCAATACCCCTAAGCTTCCAAGGGAATATTCCCACAATTTACAATGAAATACAATGATCCAGCACTCCCCACAAAAAAGTGAACAAATAAGTATAGCAAAAATTGGTATCCGTTCAGCAGGTCTTTTTTTTTATAATGTTCTGTATTCTTAATCTTCAAACGACCGAAGCCAAAGCGTTTCGTCCATAAGGACTTCCACAGGGCTACAAATAAGTATACAAAATACAAATTATATTTTCAATACTATTTACAAATTTTAAAAACATACACTTATGTACAATACTAATATATACAATAGGTATCTTCTATACAATATTGAAGCCACTGTTGGCCTGTCCTGACCATGTTTGTCACATATGTACAAAACATCATCAACCTAAATCACCGGCTAACAGGATAAATTCAATAGCAAAGGTTTATTGTTGAAGAGAATATAAGTGAGGGTCATTTCTAAACAGAATTCTCTTTTACTAGATGCCTTATTATTCTTAATCTTTACACATAATGGTTATCCTTATAAGAACAGAACCCATGTTTAGTTTAAACTAAAGGGACAAATAGAGAAAGCTCACTACCCTTGAGCCACCTATTTCCTGCTTACTGACAAAATGGTGATTCGATCTTTACTGGTTAGTTCTCCAATCCTTTCACACGGTTTTATAGTGTTCCTATAGGGCAGCACCCTTTGAATAATGCAGGCAGGACGGGATTACAAAATTAATATTCTAATCCTTACCTATAACACAATCTTACATAGTCAAGGATTTTTAATCCGGCATACCTTATCTGTTTCCAAATATTATCCTCCCTGTATTGTTGGCAGTCTACATTCGATAGTTGCTCACAAATATATTTTTGTCCGATCCGCCAGTTTGTACTCAAGTGATAGCCACCTAAATCAAGATAAAGAATGCCTCCTTATTATCCAACCTTCATATATTCGATAGTGCTTTAGATTTGATTGATACACCAACCATACCTCGATATATATAAAAATAATTTCACCCTGTATTAGGGAAATTCAAGTTTGATGCGTACTCCCCATCCAATATGTGTAGCATTATTCCCTCTCAATCTAAAGAGAAGAGAAGAAAAAAAATTATGGATTGAAACCGGGCTATCACCTTCGGCTAGTTCAATCCACTTCAAGTTAATCAACACCCGATCCAGGATTAGGAGTGCCAACCCCCAACTCCACCCAGGTTCAAATAAATGGTTTCCCCTAGCGTGTTTTATCAAATCAAGCATAACCTTCTCTTTACAAAAGGGCTACATGTATGGTCATTATCAGATCAATCCATTCCACTTCCCCTATTCCCAGAATTAAAAAGATATATTTTTGGAGCCGGCAATATTTACAAGCATAGCACCACATGTAGCCGAAAAGTGCTCCTCAGCATAGCGAGAAAAACATATGAATCTGACAGAATTACTTTAGGCACAGTTATTGCTTTTCGAATATGTACGTTGTTTCCGAACCTATTTTAGAGAACAATCTTATTGAGAAAAAGCCGGCATTGGTTACCCAAACCTCCTTTGAAAATGTGGCCCCTCTCCCGGTCTTTTACGAAGTTAACAAAAAACTGTCAGGTTAAGGCGCAACTCATGTAAATAAAGCATGCTAAACTAAAGCCCCGAGCTACAAGGGCGCCCCCAAATAGCCACTTACTAAAGGATTTAGTGTAGCCTTCACATGTCGCACCGTCGTTTCCGAAAGCCATCGATAAAAATGCTACTGAAAATGTTTAAATACCAGTCTTTTGACAGTCAGCTGTACCGAATCAATTTCAATTGCCATATAGAGGAAAAAAAACCAGGCTGAGATCTTATAATGGACCGGATCGTATTGGCGAGCAATCAGAGTTCTTTCACCATATTCGCCCAATGCAATTTTTTTGATTCATCCTAGTTTCGCCTTTATAATTTTCTAACCTACGAGTTTTGACAGTGAACAACAGTAAAATATAACTGTTTTTAAAGGTCTACTGTTTTATCAGCGCCATTTTTGATTGGGAATCCAACGATATACCGCTAGAATAAGTCAGTGCCATTTTTAAATGTGACGCAGCTGTTTCCAAAGTTGACATGAACTTATAAATCAACTTGTTTACATAAATACAGAATTATGCTGGGGAATCATCGGCTTATGATGAAACTCTACAATTTGCTAAACGTAAGAGAAAATATGTGTGTTCCATACCGTAACTTTTTTTCCCTTTCGTTAGGACACAGAGAGCTGTTCTTTTGTAATATAACACAATCCACATGTACAATATCGTTACTGATCTGATGTATATTTATGATCACGCCTAAAAATACATCTAATAATGTAAAGTGGTAAAGTGTAACTGTTTTTAAAGGTTTACTGTATTATCAGCACCATTTTAGATTGGGAATCCGGCGATATAACGCTAGAATAAGTCCGCGCCATTTTAAGATGCGATGCGGCTGTTTACAGAGTTGACATGAACTTACAAATCAACTTGTTTACATAAATGCAGAGTTATGCTGGGGAATCCTCGGCTTATGATACATCTCTGCAATTTGCCAAACATAAGAAAAAATACATGTGTTCCATACCATAACTTTTTTTCCCTTTCTATAGGACACAGAGAGAGATAATGATTACTTCATAAATTATTATCAGACTCACCATTGAAAACAAGTTTTTTTGAGCCCCAAAAAAATTCTTGTTCAATGTAAATAATGCATATTTATACAAAACAAAGCTATACAATGCATTACTTTTCCAGAAAGAGGTGAAATCGTCCTTTACAAGAAGTGATACATTTCATTACTAATCTTTTTCTGTTTTTTATCTTTAAGATAAATCTGATAATTCATCAATTCCTTTTTCAATATTCCATAAGACTTTGGGTAGCTTCTTTAAGATTAATTTCCAGGATTTCCTTCTCCAATTTTTCAATTTCCTCTCTGATCTTAAGTCCCTTTCTTTCTGCATTAGTAATCAAAATTTGTATCATCCGAAAAGAGGAGTCATATAGACCCCCCTTCCATTCCTCCAACAAATCACTTTCCAGATCCTCATAATTAGGGAAAATCTATATTCTTAGGCCGCAGGGTATCTTTCTATTCTCCACATATTTTTTTTGTGTGGCCCGTCCCACCATTTTCCCAATTCCTGTTTCTTTAATCTTTCTAACCGAAAGAATTTATCTTTTAGACCCTCACTTTTTTGATTGTTAGAACTTTGAGAATGAAAATGTGATTTTTATAACTCAGTATAATGTCTACAGCCATCATGTGTATTATATTCTACGCAGAAATTGGCATTTGTTGAAATCCGCAAGGTTACCCGCAAGCACCATTTCTGAAAAACCCAAAATTGTGTACAAGAGGGGCAAAACTTTAAAAACATGCTTTGCCCCAGTTATGTAAAAGATCAGAAAAAGACCGCAACCATGTGGCTGCCTAACAAACCTAATAGGTTTTTTGTGTGTGACTCATGTAATATGTGCCAATTGAGATTACATAGAAAAACAAAATTTAAACACAATACTGAAAGAGAAATCACAATTAACTCATTCATAAATGTAAAACAACCTTTACTGTGTATATTATTGGATGCGCCTGCAATAAAATCTATGTAGGCAGCAGCATCCGTTGCCTCAAAACTAGAATATAAGAACATGTGAGGGCAATAAAAAATAAGGATGAAAGATATCCGGTATACATGAAAACCATCCAGAAGAACCAAAAATATGGTTCTACGCAAGTGAACAGGTGAAACCCTTGGAGAGGGCTGGTGATAGGACTAAAGCACATAGACAGGCAGAGGCAAGCTGGATCTGTCGCCTCAGGACAATTTCTATAGGCTTGAATATTAATAATGAAATGTATCACTTCTTGTAAAGGACGATTTGACCTCTTTCTGGAAAAGTAATGCATTGTATAGCTTTGCTTTGCATAACTATGCATTATTTACATTATACAAGAATTTTTTTGGGGCTCAAAAAAACTTGTTTTCAATGGTGAATCTGATAATAATTTATGTAGTAATCATTATCTCTCTTTGTGTCCTATGGAAAGGGAAAAAAAGTTACGGTATGGAACACATGTATTTTTTCTTATGTTTAGCAAATTGTAGAGATTTATCATAAGCCGAGGATTCCCCAGCATAAATCTGCATTTATGAAAACAAGTTGATTTATAAGTTCATGTCAACTCTGTAAACAACCGCATCGCATCTTAAAATGGCGCGGACTTATTCTAGTGTTATATCGTCGGATTTCCAATCAAAAATGGCACTGATAAAACAGTAGACCTTTAAAAACAGTTATATTTTACTACTTTACTTTATTAGATGTATTTTTAGGCGTGATCATAAATATACTTCAGATCAGTAACGATATTGTACATGTGGATTGTGTTATATTACAATAGAACAGCTCTCTGTGTCCTATGGAAAGGGGAAAAAACGTTACGGTATGGAACACAAGTATTTTTTCTAATGTTTAGCAAATTGTAGAGATTTATCATAAGCTGAGGATTCCCCAGCATAATTCTGTATTTATGTAAACAATTGATTTATAAGTTCATGTCAACTTAGGAAACAGCCGCATCGCATTTTAAAATGGCGCGGACTTATTCTAGTGTTATAGCGTCAGATTCCCAATCAAAAATGGCACTGATAAAACAGTAGACCTTTAAAAACAGTTATATTTTACTGTTGTTCACTTTCAAAACTCGTAGGTTAGAAAATTATAAAGGCGAAACTAGGAGTGAATCAAATAAATTGCATTGGCGAATATGGTGAAAGAACTCTGATTGCTCGCCAAAACGATCCGGTTCATTATAAGATGGCGGCCGGGTTTTTGTTCCTCTATATGGCAACTGAAACTGATTCGGTACAGCTGACTGTCAAAAGCGGGGTATTTAAACTCCGACATTTTCAGTAGCATTTTTATCGACGACTTTCGGAAACGACGACACGACATGTGAAGACGGTACCAAATCCTTTAGTAAGTGGCAATCTGGGGGCGTCCTTGTAGCTCGGGCTCTAGTTTAGCATGCTTTATTTACATGAGTTGCGCCTTAACCTGACCGGTTTTTGGTTAACTTCGTAAAAGACCAGGGGAGGGGCCACATTTTCAAAGGAGGTTTGGGTACCCAATGCCGGCTTTTTTTCGGTAAGACTGTTCTCTATAATAGGTTTGGAAACAACGTACATATTCGAAAAGCAATAACTGTGCCTAACGTGATTCTGTCAGATTTATATGTTTTTCTGGCTATGCTGAGGAGCGCTTTTCGGCTACATGTGGTGCTATGCTTGTAAATATTGCCGGCTCCAAAAATATATCTTTTTATTTCTGGGAGTAGGGGAACATGGATGGATTGATCTGATAACGACCATACATGTAGCCCTTTTGTAAAGAGAAGGTTATGCTTGATTTGATAAAACACGCTAGGGGAAACCATTTATTTGAACCTGGGTCGAGTTGGAGGTTTGCTCTCCTAATCCCGGACCGGGGGTTGATTTGAACACCCTAACTTGAAGTGGATTGAACTAGCCGAAGGTGATAGTCTGGTTTCAATCCATAATTTTTTCGTTCTCTTGTCTTTAGATTGAGATGGACTAACACTACACATATTGGATGGGGAGTACGCATCAAACTTGAATTTCCCTAATACAGGGTGGAGAATTTTTAAATATATCGAGGTATGTTTGGTGTATCAATCAAATCTACAGCACTATCGAATATATTAATGTTGGATAATAAGGAGGCCTTCTTGATCTTGATTTAGGTGGCTATCCTTTGAGTACAAACTGGAGGATTGGACAAAAATATCTTTGTGAGCAACTATCGAATGTAAACTGCCAAAAATACAGGGAGGATAATATTTGGAAACAGATAAGGTAAGCCCGAATAAAAAGCCTTGACTATGTAAGATTGTATTATAGGTAAGGATTACAATATTAATTTTGCAATCCTGTCCTGCCTGCATTATTCATAGGGTGCTGCCCTATAAGAACTCTATAAAACCGTGTGAAAAGATTGGAGAACTAACCAGTAAAGATCGAATCACCATTTTGACAGTAAGCAGGAAATAGGTGGCTCAAGGGTAGTGAACTTTCTCTATTTGTCCCTTTCGTTTAAACTAAACATGTGCTCTGTTCTTCTAAGGATAAACATTATGTGTAAAGATTAGGAATAATAAGGCATCCAGTAAAAGAGAATTTGTTTAGAAATGACCCTCACTTAGTATTCTCTTCAACTATAAACCTTTGTTATTGAATTTATCCTGTCAGCAGGTGATTTAGGTTGATGATGTATTATACATATGTGACAAACATGGTCAGGACAGGCCAACAGTGGCTTCAATATTGTATAGAAGATACCTATTGTATATATTAGTATTGTACATAACTGTATATTTTTAAAATGTGTAAATAGTATTGTAAATATAATGTGTATTTTGTATACTTATTTGTAACCGTGAAGAAGTCCTTATGGACAAAACGCGTTGGCTACGGTCGTTTGAAGAATAAGAACAAAGAACATTTAAATAAAGACCTGCTGAACGGATTCCAATTTTTGCTAAACTTATTTGTTCACTTTTTTGTGGGGAGTGCTGGATCATTGTATTTCATTGCTAGGGAAAATTCTGATGTATCCACATTGCGTATTGGGCCCTTTGCTGTCATAGGTAATAGGTTTACCAATACAAGTTGGGGTGCCATTTTTATCAGAACGGGAGTTGGAACTATGGGTAGTAGGTTTACAGGTAGGTAGGGGTAGGTTTGTCAATCTCTGCAAATTCTTGAACTTCTCTTACAAAAATGTGAGGAAATTCTGTGATTTTAGCAAACGTTTATCATTTACAGGGCAGTCTTGATAGGAAAAAGTCATGGGATCCATGCAAGCCACACCAGCCTGTAATCTCCAGGGTTTCCAGCTTCAGAAATGCTTGAGGTTGATGTTTTCCTGGGGGGCAGACATATCTGGGGCAAAATATTGCATCTCTGCACATCCGCAAAGAGATTGAAATTCCGAGGAAAAATTATGATGTTTCCATGGTGCATTTTGGGGCCTTTCCTGTCGTGGCTGAGGAATGCAACCACACAAGTTGGGTACCGTTTTTATGGATAGAAGCGTGAAGACAGAATATTTGTTACTATCTATTAATTTTTTCTCCATTTTGGCTTTGAATGTAAGTGAATGAATAATGTTATGAAGGATTAAGTGATACCTGCCCCAAATGTCAAAAAAGTGTTTTGCCTTCAAGGGTGAAAAAAGGTTAGCAACAAAGTGGTTTTAGTACTGTTAAAGTGTTATTCTTGCTGTTTACATTTAATAACAAGGTTTGTTTTATTGTTAAATGCACATCTTATGATTTCTTTTGCATAAATAGAGATGTGTTACTCATATTCTTATCAGTGTGCCAGCAAGCATCTTGTCATGTTGACTATATTCTCAGGAGTGAAACAAACTGCAGTGTGTAATTTTTAATGTCTGTTTTTACACTATGACCATTCTTGTTTTAAATTATGTCTGTGTGCTCTTTTTGAGGTCCACTGTATTAGTAACTGAACATTTATTAGGCAGGAAGGAAAATATTATTTTTCAAGAGAAAAGAAAATTGTTTTCAATGGAAGGCATATCGGATGAACAGTTGTGTGATTGAGTAAATTGTGAAAGTCACACATATTTTCACTTGTAATTTTGCTTACTGTTGAAAATGTGATTTTGGTGTCTGCTGAACATATTTCAAAAATATGTTTTTTACATAATATGTAAAGTAGTGTCTCACAATGTAAAGGCAAATTGCATTGATAACAAGCAAATGTGATCAATGTTTCAATAATAAAACTGAGTGTGAGAAATTACCATGTTGGTTGAATGGGATGTGAACACATTAAGCCCACTTTCAAGCGTCCACGCAGGGTAGACTCATGGATGACAGAGTCCAGTTGCAAAGTTTTTGGAAGCCTGTAAGGTCCCTGAGGTTACAGACCAGGCAGCCAGCCAAATAGCCCTTGAGGTCACTCTGGATTAAAGACATGCAGGTCCAGTACTTCTCACCCAGGCAAGAGGGCAGCAGGTCAGCACAGCAGGGCAGCAGTACCTTCAGAACAGCAGTCCTTCTTCCTAGCAGAGTATCCAGAAGCCCAGAAGTGTACTGAAGTCGTGGTGTCTGAGATCCAGCTTTTAAACACAACTGTGCCTTTTAAATAGGGAGAACCTTCTAAAGGCTTGACTTTGAAGTGCACAGGTGCCCTGCCTTCCTGGCCCTGACGCCAGACTAACTACAGGGGGTATGCTGCACTTTGTGGGGAGAAAGGATACAGCCTTTTTAAGTGTAAGTGGGGCTGGGCCCAGCTCCTCCCGTCCATCCAGCCAGATTTGGCCCATTCAGTCACACCTAAGCTACCCATTGTGTTTGGCTGTCTAGGAGGAATACACAAATCCCAACTATCACCCACACCTAGTCATGTGACCCAGAGACAGGAAGCAGGCACCAAATATCTAAGGCAAGAAAATGGCAACTTTCTAAAAGTGACATTAGAATTGCAAGCTAAAATCCAACTTCACCAGAACTTGGTATTTTAAATTGTGATTGCAGAGACACCAAACAGTAAGGTGTTATCTGTTTCCTATTGGAAATTATAATTATAAAGGGTAATAACGCAATTCCATTGTTAACCTAAGTGAGTGGTATGCATTGCAGTAGTGAAAAACAAATCGAAGAGTTTTTCACTTCGAGGACGCATAAAACTTAAACGTACATGTCCAAATGTTTAAATACATTGCACACTGCCCTCTGGGCTGTCCAGGGCCCACCCTAGCAGTGGCTTTTAATTATTAATATTGATGGGAATGCTTCATTCCTAAACATAAAAAAAGATTTCTCAAGAAACTACAGATGCTACGAAAATGCATTGACACTACTTCGTCTAGGCATAGCAAAATATCAATTGGCGACCCACGCATTGGTCAAATTGCATTGGCTTCTAATTGTAAAAAGAACGAAGTTCAAATTATTATAATTTTTGGCGATCCTCAAAACGAAAAGAGGATGCCCCCACTATTACATTCGCCCCCGTTGTGGCAGGGCGGCTTCCGCACAGACCACCACTGTAGCAAACTGTCTAGCTAAGCCACTGAGGAAGACTTTTCTGTTTGAGCTAAGCTACTAAAGGAGAGTCAGGGTTTATTTGCAGAATACCTTTAGGGCATGATTGTCCAAAAATTGCGGTTTGTCAGTCTTAGCTCACATTAAGACTGTTGCCTCACTCCCCTATAGTCTCCATTTTTCTTTACCTATTTTCTTAGTCTAAATCTCGACAAATCAGCAGAACATGTCTCCTATTTGTGGTCACAAAGGATTGTTATAGGCTGATAACACAATATTTATTCGTGTTTTTTCAAAGTAAATGTTGAACTATATCAAGTTCCCAGAGCTACATTTAATATCAATAACGATTTACTAGATTAGTTCGATTTTAATTTGACCAATTTAATGAGTGCACTAACACTAAGGTGCATATGTACTAAATTATTGCTACGAGAGTGTTGCCCTAGGGTGCGAGAACAATGCAGGACCATATTTAATCAATATGGACTACTGTTCTCTTCATCTGGGCTGGCATAAAAAAGGCTGTCTGGTGCCTTGCACACATCTTTGAACGGTAGTAAAAAGGTGTGTGCAGAGTATCTAACATAGATTTTGTACTAGAAGAGTTTCCTAAAGAAACTTTAAGGCATTTACACATTGGGTGTGTGATGTACAGTGCAGCATGCAATCAGAGAACTATACTAGAAATAACAAGATTTCTCTAAGTATGCGCCTGTGAAGTAGGCTTTATTTTTTACGCAAAGCCCCCGTTTAACAGATGTGTTTTGGCATTATCTCAATAAATTCATTAGTTCAGAAAGACACATTTCAGGTTGGAATAGGTTGCTGTGTATTTCACATTAGAGTGTTGACTTTATCTGCATTGCCATGAATTTCTTATTCTGTATAGTGCGGCACTTTGGAAAAAGTCAGCCTGAGTACATATTATTCACATTAACATGTCAGTTTATCTTTATAAACTTATTGCAAGCAGGTGTAACTCAGTGGCAGTACTACAAAACATTCACTCTGGGCATTTGTAAGTTAGGACACAGTTTCTCTGGGCACTAGAGTCACAAATACAGCAAAGGCAAGCAACCCTATTTAAAAAATGTTAAGCACCACACCCAAAATAGCATGGGCTATCCTGCGATGCGTTACATGCATTACCAATAAACGCGTGTATATATCTTTTGATGGACAAGTTCAAACTCTGAAGGTTCATCCTTAAAAACTAGGGAAAGCAGCATGAATAACAGTGTCCAACTAAAATTCTGATTTACACAGTGACAAACAAAAGTACTTTTCCAAATCCATATTCCTATACGTGGTAATTTAGTTCCCCAACTAACCTTGGGGCATATTATCAAGACTGGAGATAACATTATGGCCGCTTTATCGGCAGTTTTCTGCCGATAAAGCGGCGATAATTTTATCTCCAGTCTTGATAATATGCCCCTTGGTACGTTTCATGCAAAAGTTTTCTTATTTAATTTCATTCATTAATCTTCGAAGGAGGTTACAAAAATAAAAAAAAAGCCATTGCCATAGTTTGAGGTGTTTCAAAGGACACGTTGAAAGATATTCTGGAACTGTTAAAGTTAGTTGTGAGCCGGGTGAAGAATGCTGAGAGTTGATGTCGATTTATTTCTCCTTTTTATTTGATACGTCTACATTTTTAAGTGTTTGGAAAATGTTAATAGGCCACATCACATTCTGCCAAAACACTGTTGACGCCAGGGCAGGCTGTACATGTCTTAAGCTTTGGAATGAATGCATCACTCCACTATGCAGACTCCAGTTGCCTAGCAACCTCACGGGCAGCAGCAGTTGTAGCACAAGACAGGCAGAAAGAAGCCTTATGATTTTGCACTATGTCGCTCTGCCTCTTGTGCTTATGCAGCCTTCAAGGCAATTTAGCTGCAAACTGTAATTGCCAGAATAAACAAACACACAAATAAAGCGTGGGTTATAGGGTTATTTTTCTATCAAGTCAATTAAAGTGAAGAACAAACTCTCATTATTTGAAAGTAATAGTGTTGATCACGTTAATCATTATGAGCGTATTGGACTGTAGAGTCAAAAAATTCCACTGAAATATTGTCAAAATCTTCTGATTCTGCATTTGCACCTCCACCGTAAAAGGAAAACAGCAGCAAACTGTCCTTTTTTGAGCTTCATTGCGGCACATCAGTAGGACATAACGCTCTTCACAACCCAGTGCGCAGATCATGCTACTTGTGAATATTTTATCTTTAAATTGGGAGAGGGGTATTCCATAATTGATCCAGTGCGCCCTTGATGTCGAAGGGGAAATGCGTCGAAAAAGAGCCACAAAACATTTTAGAGTGCAATTTTCTCTTGGGTCGCCTAATATACTCCAGGATCCTTAAAAGCTTTAAAGCTTAATGGGCTTTCCTGCCTGCTTGCCAGATCTAATTAAATGCTTCCCCAGCGCTACTGTGCCATTACATTAGTTTGCATAAAATCAGCCTTATTTGCACCAGCCTGTCGGAACTCATATTGCCGCCTGCCTTGTCTCTGTCATGCACTGTGTATGAAACACAAGCTTACATATGGCGACCCTTGTATGGTGGCCCTATAAGCCATAGATGGATTCTGGCGACATGATAAACCACAGCTCCAAAAGCTAAGTGCTTTCTAAAAGACACTGCAAATAAAGATGGCAATGTCGAACCACGACTCTTGATTGCCTAGTTATGTATTTTATCAAATTGATAAAGTTTCTATTTTGCGTCTAATTTGTTTTAGGATCTAGGTAATGATGTTTGTAGCCTGCTCCACGGAAAACTATGTAGATTTAGTACAGCTGCTACAAGGATCTGCCAATAGCTCAGTATTTCCGATTTCACACGTTTCATATTTTTGAGAAAAGATTTCCTTGTACACAATATTTTATTTGGAATTTATTTCTGAAGATGTTCTATGACCAACGAAGCTTTGTGAGTAAATTGCACCCATAAAATATCTTCTAAAAACTTATGAAAAAAAAGAAAAGAAAAGCTGCTGCCTCACTAAGTGAGGCAGCAACTGTAACAAATTTGAAAGAAGTCTTAGACCAATGTCAAAAATATTAAAGTTTTTGAAAAAGCGGCTGTGAACACTACCTAAAGTTACTGTATGTAAAATTTTATTTTTACCAGAAGTTTGTCGGTTTTTAATGAATTTTCATAAGGGACAACTACATCCCCTGTTTGTAGAAGGGCCATGTAAAAATCCCTACTAAGGAGCACATTTTTTAATTTAAGTAACGTGGAATCCAGGACCCGGTTTATAACATATGACTATAATTATATGGAGAACAAACAGTAGCTGAATACTTTACTTTGTGGACTTATTAGGCGCAAACAAATCATCTCCAAAGGGATCTCTCGGCGTTATGGAGGAAAGGTGCAGTGGACACAGCCAGGTAGAACAGCCATGTTTTCAACAATTTTTTCAACCTGGGCAATTCATTACAAGCCCTAATGTTTGCTGGTAATTTGTTCCAATGTCTAGGGGCTAGATGACAAAAGGCTCTACCGCCCAGTCTTGCCCTCTGTATCCTCTGTGAACACAGAAGATTAGCATTACTAGATCCCAGTTGTCGGGGCGGTAGATATCGCCTAAGTTTATTGCTCAGATAAACAGTTCCTTTACCCTGTAATGATTTAAAGACGACAACAAGCGTCTTGAAAATGACTCGTTTCTTCACCGGGAGCCAGTGGAGCTGCTTCAGTAAGGGGGCAGACGGCGTCCGTGCTGGCGTATTTAAGGCCAGGCGGGCTGCGGTGTTCTGCACCACCTGTAGGCGCATTAGTAGGTCCTCCCTGGCCCCCACCAGCAGCGCGTTGCCGTAGTCCAGCCGACTCACCACGAGTGACTGGACAAGAGTTTTCCTTACCGACAGAGGAATCCAGGGGAAGATTTTTCTTAGCATCCTCATGGTGCCGAAACACAGACCGGATACTGTCTTAACCTGTTCCACCATGGATAGTTGATCATCTATCCTAACCCCTAGATTATTGGCCCAACTCCTGGGTGAATACGTTTTGCTCCCGAAAATAGATATGAAATTAAATGAATGAATAGATTTCAATCGCACCTTTTCTTCGCCTTGCCTATTAATACACTCCCATTTCTGATGGATACTTATACCTCAGATTCCAAACCTGTTGCATAATCCGAAGCGTCATACTCGGTCTGGAAACTTCTAAGATATCAAGTCGCTGGTTGGAGGCGCTGGCTTCGTATCTACACTGGAAGTGATGTTGGATATTATCGCCAGTCATATTGCACCCAACCCGGCCCAGTGATGTCACTTTAATTTCTTCTGGGCCTTTGATTTTGATTTCAGAGGTAGCACTCTCATGAGAGTTGTGAGTTTTCCTCACAGAATACACTTTCAGTGCAGTACAATGTCTCCTCCAAAGTGTTTTCGCTTCAAACCATATAGGAACAATAAAGGACAGATGTCCCTTACTGGCCCCCATTTCATATGCCTGTGTGTTTAGGATAGGGCCATAGCTCTCAATTCTGAGTCTCTTGTCTCAGAATGCACCAGATGACGATCAACGAGCAGGAGATCATGTTATTCATGGTCTGGGCCCATGACGACAAATGCAGCCATCATCAGTCGAGACTGTGCTCCAAGTCCCAGCACAAAGCGCAAGTATTTCTGATGGGACCACAGGAACGCAATAAGGAAATACGCAGGAACGCATTAAGGAAATGCACATCCTGCAGGTCGAGGGACCTATCGGTCTCCAGCTTCCAATGCCAAAAAATCTGAGCTAGGGTCATCATGTTGAACCTCTCCTGTCTGAGAGGGAAATGTAAGTACCTGAGTTCCATGATCAAACATAGACCGCCTTCATACTTGGGAGCATGAAAACATCATGAGTAATGTCCTGGACTCATTTTCTGCTTTGGCACTAACCCCACAGCTCCTTTCAGCAGGAGTGCTGCCTCCTCTTGCTGAAAATGGAAATATGGTCTGGTGGAAGATAAGAGGGTGGAGAAGAAATGGGGGGGTGGAGCATGAAGGAAAGGTAGGGTGTAACTCCTTTCTATGACCTGAACAACCCATTGGTTCGAAGTATTTGCTTTCCATGCTGGAAAAATTAAAACACTCACTACACCCCACCCGCTCCATGTGGAATTGGAGAAGCACAGTGGAAGTGCTTTGCTTCTGGGTGGGAGGGGGGATGAGGAGAAGTCTTTCTGAAGGAATCAACGTCCCTTGACCTTGTCACTGCTCCTGTGTTAATTGACCAGTGGATTCTGGGGCTACTGGTTCTGTGGTTGACAGGCCTGACACTGAAGTTAGGAAAATCTCCTTGATAGCCCCCAAAAGCACGGAAATTGGCATCAGTTCCTGGTAGGCTGGGCTTGTTGGAGTCTGAAGGACTGGGCTGTAGTCTTTCTTGCCTTGAGGAGTACTAAATTGGGGTCAGGTTCGTCCCCAAATAGTTGTGGTCCATTGAAGGGGAGGTCAGTCAAACTGCCCTGTACATAGGTGGAGAAACCTGAAGCACGAAGCCAGGTGTGGCATCTCATCGAGCCAGAAGTATCCATTTCCGATTTGATGATGTGATGTGATGCATTCTATCTGTCCCTCATGACTACTTGGAAGTGGGATCTCAAATCCTCCAAGGCAGAGGGAGGGACTAGCTGGGCCATGTCCCATAACATGTATGTATACCTCACAAAAAAACAGGTAGCATTGAAGGATTTGAACTTCATGCTGCTCACTGAAAATACTTTCTTCCTCCGCGCTTTCAGACATTTAGACTCCTTTACTGAAGGGGCAGAAGGAAAGGATGCTTGGACAATCAGGATTTCTGGCAACAAGTGGGTGGAAAGGAAGGATGGATACACAGGTACCCCCGGCCAATTGACTGGCAGTGCTGGGATGGGCTTCTCTGAGGCTGCCATGACCGGGTACAACCAGGCCTCCTTTAAAGGCAACAGGGGTTCCAAGTCAGGTGCAGCTGGGAGCAGTATTCTAGTGAGGACATTCTGATATCTTCCATCGGGAGATGCAACTTCAGTACCTCAGCAGCTTTCTTGACCACTAAGTGGAAGGAGGTAACTTCTGGTGTATGGGTCACAAAGAAAAGTAAATTCCATCTTCATCGCTAGGGAGGTGTCCAGTCCAATGGCCGATAACAGGCTTGCCAACTCATGACTTTATTGTCAGTAGAGGTCGAAAGGATCCGAGTCTGACCCAAAG
This sequence comes from Lissotriton helveticus, assembly GCF_964261635.1. Taxonomy (NCBI): domain Eukaryota; kingdom Metazoa; phylum Chordata; class Amphibia; order Caudata; family Salamandridae; genus Lissotriton; species Lissotriton helveticus. The sequence continues at coordinate 199,947,236 of NC_136060.1, forward strand.
AGGTCATGGATTCTCTGTCTATATTCCTCCTCTTTTAGTAGTCACTGGGCCTCCTTTCTAGAACGGTTTGGAGGTGTGGGCTCCATGAAGGAGTAGCATTGTTGGTGGTTTCTGTGGCAGGGCCAGCCATGAAGTGGATAGTTGCGGCATTGTATTTTGGAGAGCCAGAGAAAAGGATGGAGGAGCCGATGCCAATCCTGAGGACCTGGAGCCGAACATTGAAGGTTCTGGACCAAGGTGATGATAGTGGGCAGATCATAATATATCCTGGGCAAGTTCCAGAACCCGTGAATGAATTTGGGCAGACCATAATGCGCCATTGACCCCAGAGTAACAACGCATTACACCATGGCTCTTGCAAAGATGTTGCACATGGCATTGAGGAACACAGCGGGGTCCTAGCCTGGAGCTGGGAATTCCGGGTAGGATGGAGTCAGTGCCAGTAACTTGAGGTATACTACCAACTTACAGTACTCCCATTTGGTTTGATATCAGGTTCAATGTGATGGCGGTGGTTGCTGCCCATCTCAGATGATCGGGCATTCCAAACTTACCGCACCTGACTGAGTGGCTGATCAAAACCAGATCATCGGAGGTGGTGACGCATCATCTATAGTCAACAGTATTGCTACTGTTGGACTTGGGCTTTTCAATCAACTGGCCCAAATCTCCCCTGGCATGCTCCTATCACCTTTATTTCATAGGGTCAGTCCTGGACACTAACCTTCTCTGCGCCTTTCCTTCTCTTCAAAGAATACACAGCACCTGATAGGTGGTCCCATTCTTTCTGGAGTGAGCGCAAGTTCCTGTAATAATTTCTTAAGCTCAGTAGGTCTGCTGGCTTCCTGCATTCTCCTGGACACGCTTACACGTTGATTGACAATACAACAGTGATGTGGTACTTGACCAAGCAAGGGGGCATGGGGTTTCAACTCCTTTGCCTAAAGATATTGAGACTCAGGTCTTAGGCACACTTCCAAGGGATTGGCTGAACAATCAATCCACTAACAGGATCTCTGAATGTTAGTGCTGTCAAAATTATCTTGCTGTCCTCTGCTGGAGGTAGTCCATGATATTTTTATCAAGAAGACACTCCTCAAGTGAACTTGCTTGCCTCTGCAGAAAATGCTCAATGCTGGAATTTCCGTGCCCTCTTGTCCACTGTAAAGAGTATTAGGGGATGCATTTTAGTTGATGTGGAACTTTCAGCCAAACTATGCATTGAACAGGGACACCTAAGCTCAGTTCATTGGAGGTGGTGGACATAATTCTGTCAACTAGTCGCCCCTCCATGAAAGCTGTTTATTCTGTGAGATGTAACAGTTTTGTTTTGTGGTTCGCAAAAAACAACATAGGTGCTCTTCAGGCTCATTTGTCCCACTTCCTGCAGTCTCTTTTACCTCTAGCCCAGAGGGGGTGTTTGATAAGCACTGTTAAAGGATTTTGGCTGTGTTGACAGTGTAAGCCTGTCTTCTAGACAGCTTTCCCTGTTTAAATCCCTTATTTTATGCATTTTCTGAAGAGGTTCTTTAAATTGCATCTGCCAGCTCCCTTTGTTTTCCCCCAATGGGACCTTAATCTTGTTTTGACATTTTCCTGGGGTCTCTATTTGAGCCCCTCCACTGATGCCAGTTTTAGATCTTCACCCTCAAAGCAATGTTTTTGGTGGCAATCACCTCGTCGAGATGGTTTCGTGAATTGCATGCTTTGAGTTTCTGTCTGTCATTCACTTCATTTTTCTCTGACAAATTGGTACTACAAACTAGAGCTTCTTTCCTTCATAGGTTTGATCTAAAGCGAGTGGTCGGCTTCTACCTAGACCCCACTAAGGACAAATGATTGGATGACCAGCTCTTCACTGGGTACTGCGATTCCAAGAGAGGCAAAGGGATCCAGAAGTGAACTCTGTCCAGATGGATCATTCTCTGCAGCAATACCTGCTATGTTTGAAAAAGAATGAACCACTAAGTGAACTAACATCAAGATTTAGAATAGTATCATTATCATATTTATATTTTATCAACAGAATGCATCAAGGACTTGAAAAGCTGTCATTGGGTCCTCTTTAAATAGTGATACACTAGGGCAGTAGAACCTTTTGCACAAATAATTGAAAAGCTGCTCAACCTTCCATGCGAGATGACCCCAAAAATATAATGATGGTATGATTTGTCATACTCATACCAAAAATCAATGAATCGCAAAACTAGAGAGTAAAAAGCAATAATTAAATCAGGCTGGCAGACATTGTAAAAGTTTCAGACAGAGAGATAGATGTACTTTTGCAAAAGCCAGCCGGTAACGCATGTTTCACAAATGTAAGAAAATGCCCTTTTTTTAGGGGTCACTTTTAATTTTTGGTGTAATTTATTGCTGGTTGTTAGACTCTGTACTAGGGCACTGCCATCCAGTGCCCCGTATTGTGCTATGACTCCTAAAAGATATAACAAAGTGCTAATCCTAATTGGCATAGTTAATTCAATTACAATTTACAGCATATGGTGTTAAAACTGAACCCATGGCATGGAAAGTTACATTTCACTTGAAGATTGCAGCAGTGATTGTGCCATCTGCAAGTATGCTAAGGAAAACATGGCTTCAGCACTAAAACTGTATCCTGACTGCTGCAGTTTAAACCTGCAGCACAATATTTCACAGTAACTCTTTTAACAATGGAAAAACCTTCCTTTTAGATATTAATGTCACTCCTATGTAGGCCCTGTAGCCCACAGGGGAGGGTGCATGTTATTTAAAAATGGAACAGGTGGAAATTTGATGTTACCAAGTCCCTGAAGTGTCAATCCTGCAACAACTATTTTCACTGTGGAAGGATCTGACTATCCTAAAAACAAAACTAAAGTACAGATTACAATATTAAATCTGCTAATTTAGGGTTAGGACAAGTTAGAAAAACAGTTCAACCACTATTTCTTATTAAAAGTTCAATTCAATGGTGAAATTATATTTTAAATAAATATGTAGGAAAAGTACCTTTTTGCAAGTTACATTTTTCATGTCTGAAAATCCAGGAGGCTACTTTGCATTCACCTGGATGCAGCTGCATTGCAGTGCTTGACTTTAAGAAGGTGTGGAAACTTTTCCCAGAGCAGAAAAACAACTTAAAGCCTGGAGATAGGGTGGGCCTGGTGTGCAGTAGGTGATCAATATTAACTTCATAGGGACAGAGGTGAAGCTTAACTCATTCATAGTTCAGTGTAAGGGGGGACCTTTTCTTCTTTAGACCCAGGGTTGCAAGTTGGGCAACAGCAGAGTAGGAGGGATAGCTGGTCCCAGGACCAGTTTGGAGTAGCTTAGGAGTAGGAGACTGTTCATTTCTAGAACACACCCTGGCTGGCACCCTTTGTCCCTCCAATTGCAGAATGCCTTTGCTATCTTGGATTCCCCCTAGAATAGTGCATTCTGTATCAGTTGGTAGTAATACATGCACGATGAGCTGCAAAAATGAGTAGAACGTTTTTCCTATAAGTTAGGGAGTGTTCAGCAGTCACCTCCACCCACTGGCTATGGAACTATAGAAATATAGACCTCACCACTGACTCTTGAGAACTATTTCTAGTCCTCTGGCAAAAACAAAAGAAGAGCTGCATGTTCTGTTTAAGTCATGTAAGTAGACCTGAATGTCGAAGAAGTTGACTCACAGGATTAGTTTGCTGACCTTCTGGAAGGATACTGGGCCATTAGAAGCTGCAAGAGGCCTTTTCCTTGTGTGACCAGTGACCAGTTGCAACTGACAGAAGACTGGACCCTGATGGTGTCTCTAATGGAGTAAATCCTGACCATTAAGGGCTGTCCCTGAAGTTTTGTGAGCCTTGATGATGTTCAGGACTTATTCTAAAATCTCAGAAAAATGTGGACTTAAAAATATTTTGGGCTTCCAGACCACTGGAGACCTGGACCAATCAACTAAGTCTGTCTGCCCAAGTCGGGATCCTGCTGGGCAAGATAATCAGTTTGGTCCCACTCTGGCTTTTTTCTACCTGAAATCCAAAGTCAATGAACCCACGCAATAAGCCTATCCGACTTGGTGTGATCTTCCTGAATATGGCCTGCTGCCTTGCCCCACTAGAGAAATCCAAGCTTCAAAATAGATACTAAATCCGACAAGAAGACTTCCCTGGCCGCAAAAAATGAACAGTTTCAGCAGGACCTCATTCAGTGCCTATTTGATTTTGGAGGGACTTTGCTAGAGACAGCCTGCAGCACTGCCCATTAGAGGAGTTTGACTTCTATTTTGGAAAGTAAAATCTTTCACCACCGCACACCTAATTGGTGCATCCAACCTAAGATCAATTGCGGTCAGCCTTAAATTGCACCAATGGTCTGTGCACATGTAAACAGTGCTTTGCTTTTTCTTTGTACTTTTTCTCTTACATTTAAAAAAAATCATATCTTAAATTCCCTGGTTCTCTTTTTTGGATTGTTGTTGTTTTGATGTCATTTTGTTTACAAAATTATTTTCTATTTTTATAAATGAAAGTGGGATTTTTATTGCCATGTGGTTTTGATTTTTTTTAAATATTTCGATACTTTCATGTTTTTGTTAAGCCTGTCTGCTCTGTGCCATAGATGCCAGGGTTGGAGTATACGTTTAAACTATTGAAATTTTGCCTGGACCTATCAAGTTGGTTACTTTATTACTTGTGGTGGACTACCATTCATCAATTATTCACAAATCAATGTCCAAGACTAACCCAAGTCACAAAAAGAAACACGTGGGAGAATTGATAATCATTGGTGGAGCAGTCAAAGTTGAAGTACCCTTAAAAATATGTTTGTCATTTTTATCAGACCACTTGGTTTGAGGTAATGTACTCAGGGACATTTCATTGAAATTGGATCAATGTTTGGGCAGGAGAAATTGAGGTTACATCTAGGTAAACAATTTTATTTGATGTGAGAAATCAGGACCTGTTTGCAGTGTCGCCCACTTTTTAACACTATTTGAGCTACTAGGTGCTGGATTTTGAACTCTGAATGCGCCCTAGGCTCTGCTAACGAGACCCAGGGCCTGTGCGCTAATTAAAAGTGTATGGTTATTAGTTGTAATTACAATTGGTGCTGACAGCCTAGCTGTAAGTCCCAAGTATATAATAGGACATGTATACTGTGTTGCATGCTGTCGCTTAAAGGCAGCACTGCTTATAGGGCTGCCTTTATATTAAATACATATGCAAATCTGACTTTGGTTTAAAGGTACTTCCAAAGTCTCTAAATACCTTATATTTACATATAAGTCATCCCTAAGGTCTCCCCTAGGTGCCAAAGGGGTGGGGTGCCTTGTAACTTTATGCAGGGATATTATAAAACATGTTTTATGAAGGAAAATATGCCAATTTAATATTTCCTCATTGTAGAAAACTAGCTCCATAGGCTAACACGGTAATATTTTATTTTAGTATACATATTGACAGGTGCAACTTAAAAAATGTCATTCAAAGACTTAAATTAATAGTTAGAATAAATTCAACAAGTTGCTACTGTTAGATTTGTAATAACTATTACAGAAAATAAGTATAGAGATTTCTTTTCTGCAAGCCAAATTCCTGCCTTCTAGCTGCCCCTCCCTGATTGGCCAGCCTCTGCCAGGCTGAGCCAAGCAGTCTTAACCGGTTGCATACTAAAGACGGAACGGTTTCACCCTCAGGCATGATTGACGTGTTGAGGAAGGAACCATTCCCTCCTCGCACATGTGCCAGGAAATCCCTCTGATGCAGGCAACATATAGGTTTCATTTTGCAGAAATTGGCCTCAGGAGCTGGGTAAGAGATTCTCCAGGACCAGAGGCTATATTATTTTTATCATTGAAATTACGATTGGTGCGCCTGGTGTGCTGATGTCATTTCAATGAAAATGAAAATGAAAGAAGCAGATCAACTCATTTCACTGACACTGCACTGGTGCTAGCTGGGCCATCTCAGCCCCCTGAGCATCGATGCAGATGGGAGAGGTATCATTGAAAAGGGGCGAATCTCTCCCTTTTAATGGTACATTTCCCTAGTGTATCCCTGCTTGTGGATCCCCACTTGAGGGTGATTCCAAAGCAGGAATCTACCACCAGACACTAAGTGGGGGGAGCGGCCCCTTGGGCAAGGGCTTTTGCTCTCCCGAGGGCAATGTTTTAAATGACAGTCTTGCTGCCATCCCTGGGGGGCAGATGGGGGCAATGGCCCTCGATATGCCCCTCCCAGGGGGTATAAAGCCCATTAGGCACCAGGGGCTATTCATTTCTCAGTGTAGGGGTGAGGACTACCCTGAATAGACATGCCAATGCCACCACCCCCACGAAAATAAAATGGGCACAGTTGTTCTGCCCCCCCTGTGGGGCATAAAGCCGGCCAGGCATCAGTGACTATTTTAGTTTTAGTGTAGGGGTGGGGGCTGCCTAGACTGGACATGCCAATGCCTCAAGCACTCTCAAAAGGGGTTATTACCACTGATCAGCCCCCTCAGAGGGGCAGAAATATCACTAGCCACCAGGGATATGTTTATGAGCATGTCAGGGAGCGGCCCCTCAGGCAAGGTCACTCTCCTTTTTTGCGGCCACATTTTGGCAGTTTCTGCACTTCCTTTGGGGCAGATCAGTGATATTTATAGACTCTGGATAGAAAACCACTAGACACTAGGGAAAGGTTCTGTGTGTGTGTGAACTGGAGCTCGGCTGATGATCTGCATGTACTGTCATTTGGCTGGCTCTGTGTGTACTAACATTTTGTGGCGGTGTGTGTGTCCTTGCGCTTGGCTGATGGTGTGTGTGTATGGAACTTGGCTGGCAGTGTGCATGTGTGGCCGGGTGCTTGGCAAGCTTTGTCCTTGGATGGCGCTTGGCTGCTGATATGTGTGGATGGGACTTGGCTGGTGGTGTGTGTGGATGTTGCTTGGCTGGCTCTGTGCGTGGATGGCACTTGGTTGGCAGTGTGCATGGAAGGTGCTTGGCTGACAGTGTACATGGACTGGTGCTTGGCTGGCAGAGTGCATGGACTTGCACTTGGCTGGTGGTTATGTTGGTTGTGCTTGGCTGGCACTGTGTATGGATGGCACTTGGCTGGCAGAGTGTGTGGACTAGCACTTGGCTGGCAGTGTGTTTGGGCTGGGCTTAGCTGGCAGTGAGGCTTGTCTGGATCCCCCAGAATGTTATTACCCAGAATCCCCCGCACACCTCAAATTTAGCTAAAACACATTCTCCTCACATTTCTGTGTGGCAAAGTTGTGGGATCACTGGGCTGACACAAATATCCCACCAACCATTGTTCCGCCAGATCTCATGATAAAAATCCTACTTCTCTTGTGTGTGTGAGCCAAGTGCCTGTGACAGGGAAGGGCCCAAAATATATTGTGGAGACATCACAATGATCTATCACAAATCAACCTGGATTTGCAAGTGGGGCACTTGCATTTTTGGTCTCAGGCTCAACAGCCATCTATGGAAACCTACCAAACCAAGGCATTTCAGAAAACTAGACACCCAGGGAGTCCTGGGAGGTCTGCCTTGCATGGATCCCCCAACACTTTCTTAACCAGAATCCTCTGCAAACCTCACATTTAGCTAAAACATCAAATGTTTCTAACATTTCTGTGTGGGATCACCAAGCCGGCAAAACATTTCCTACCACCCAGCATTCCCCTCGTTTTCCTGATAAAAATGTCACCTCACGTGTGTGGATGCCTAAAGTATAGTCAGTCTAAAAACGTATTTTAAAAACTGCCCTTTTGGACACGCTTTTATGTTCCCTTGCCTGTCACATGTACTTGGGACACCCACACAGGTGAGGTATAATTTTTATCAGGAGACTGAGGAGAATGTTGGATGGTAGGAAATGTGTGGAGGTGCAGTGATCCCATTCAGAAATGTGAGGGAAATGTGATTTCTTAGCTATATTAATAGGTTTGAAGGGGATTCTGTGTGTGAAAACATGGGGTACTCCACGCTGCCACACCTCCCTGCACTCCCCCAGATGTCTAGTTTTCAGAAATGTCTAAGTTTGGTAGGTTTCCTGAGATGAGCGCCAAACCCGGGACCGAAAATGCAGATACCCCCTTCCAAAAAAAAGGCCATTTTGTGATAGATAGAGGGGCACCTGCGTTTTTGGTCAAAGGCTCGGTGGCCATCTAAGGAAACCTACCAAACACAAACATTTCTGAAAACTAGACATCCAGGGGAGTCCAGGGTAAGGAGTCCTGTGTGGCTCTCACCGTGTTTTCATACCCAGAGTCCGCTGCAAAATCCAAACCTTGCCTCATTAACACATTTTCTTTGCATTTCTGAGAGGAAATCTGTAGACAGCCATCAATGTTTTACCACCCAGTGTTCCCCCAGGTCTCTCGATAAAATGCAACCTCATGGGTGTGGGTAGACGTAGTGCCCGGAAATGGCCCAAAATACAACACGGATGCAGGGCATTTTTCCACCAAAAATGTACCCTGTTTTTCCAATGTGGGTAGCTCTAGATTTCAGACCGTAGCTCAGCGGGCACCTAGGGCAACCTAGCCAACCTGCAGGGCCAGTCTGGCTACCGGGCGTTTTGGTATGCTACCGAGCTGGGAGCTTATGTCACTGGGGTGGGGGCTAATTTCATTGTAGGAGACCTGCGTGTGCTTCGAAATAAACAAAGCAAAATGAATTTTGTTCAGCACATGCAGGTCCCCATCAACAAAATCAGCCCCCAGCTTAGCTGCATGCCAAAGCGCCCGGTAGCCAGTCCGGCCCTGCCAACCTGTACATTTTTGAAAACTAGACTATCCAGAGTGGGCTCACTTGTGTGGCTCTCACCATGTTTTTCTACCCAGAATCCCTTGCAAACCTCAAATTTTGATTAAAAAAACAACATTTCCTCACATTTCTGGGACGGAAAATCCTAGAATCTGCGTGGAACCACACATTTCCTACCACCCAGCATTCCCCAGGTCTCCTGATAAAAAAGCTACCTCACTTGTGTGGGTGGGCCAAATGCCTGCAACCATTAAGGGTCCAAAACCTATTGTGTAGACATCAAAATGAACTATCACAAAGCAACTTAGTTTTGCAAGGGGGCACCTGCGTTTTTGGTCCTGGGCTCACCGGCCATCTAGGGAAACTGACCAAATCCAGACATTTATAAAAAGTAGACACATGGGGGAGTACAGGGAGGTATGGCTTGCTTGGATCCCCCAACGTTTTCTTACACAGAATCACCTGTAAACCTCAAATTTAGTGGAGAAATCAAATTGTCCTCACATTTCTATGTGAGATCATGGCACCGCACACATTTCCTACAACCCAGTGTTCCCCTCAGTCTCCCAATTAAAATGATTCCTCACTTGTATGGGTGCCCAAAGCAGAGTCAGCCTAAAACTCATTAAATAAAACTTCTCTTTTGGACCCACTTTGGTTCCCTCTCAATTTATACATGTTCTTGACCCTTTCCTGGATGTAGGCAATTGGCCCACCCACTCAAGTGAGGTCTAAGTTTTTTTCGGGCGACCGAGGTCAACGCTCGGTTGTAGGACATTTTTGCGAGCACAGTTATCCTACACACAAATGTGAGGAAAATGTGCTTTTTTATGTAAGTCTGAGGTTTGCAGGTAAGAAATCATTGGGGGAGCCAAAGATGCCTGGCCAGTAAAGTCTGTCTACAATGAGTTGTTATGTACTTTCCTCAGCCACTGTGTCCACCTCTCAAGTGGGTTTGAGCCAACTATATAACTCATGATCTAGATGTAGAGAAGCGGGGCAGCTAAAAGTAATCTCTTATAACTGTAAAAAACAATCCAACAAATCATGTAATTGGGAGTCTTGTTTCTGACTATTTTTTAAGCAGATTACAGCTTAAAACTCAGACAACATAACTGTAAAAATCCAAAAGTAATGTCATAATGAACTGTGGAATTTTGCACACCGCCAGCTCTATAAATGTAGTACTATATCTAAGTTGAGAAAAGCAAAGGCAAGCTAACTATTTCTGTACACCGCTCTGATCATTATGTTCAGGCAAACACTTTTTCACGCGATGTGATGGACAGCGGCGAGCCACCACTGAACGTCAGCCTTTCTAAATTCTTTTAACCATGAAAGACGAGGTGAGGCACCCAGAGTGAGGCAATCTATTTTTAAAAAGAACCACCTTTCCAAAAGCCGTAATAGTTGTCTATTACGACTGTGGTGGGCAATGGACAAGGACTGCTCACCTCATCCCTCGCTTGCTATAATACATATCGTATGGCAATAGCAGACCTCTCATTACAGATGTGATTCTCTTTTTATTATATCAATGAAGGTAGGAGGATCGGGAATGCTAGCAGCGTTCCTAATCCTCTAAGCGCTATAGCATAATATAAAACATTTACTTCTCTTCCTATTCTACCTAGAATATTTCTTTCCAGTCGACTGCGGGACCTGGGACAGCTAATAACTGCAGATGACCCTGGCCGCCCCATTGTAGAAATTAAAGATTATTAGGTCGGCAGGAAGGAAATGCGGGACGTCATACCGCACTAATGAGGCTACAGGGGGCATACGGCACCTAGAGCATAGCTCTTAATTAGAAATATGGGGCCATATTATCAAGCAAGGGCGATACATTATCGCCGCTTTTATCGTCAGGAAACTACCGCTAAAGCGGCGATAATGGGCTTGATAATATGCCCTGTGAATTCCCATAGAAGCCCAGGTTAACACCAGAACCTGGGCTTCTATGAGAATTCACTAAGGCCTATTATCAAGCCCATTATCGCCGCTTTAGTGGCAGTTTCCTGCCGATAAAAGCGGCGATAATGTATCGCCCTTGCTTGATAATATGGCCCATGATTTTTAGTATTCTAAAAACTGTTTCTGAAATCCAAAAACGTAATTGTTGTTTTTGGCATGCCATTTATTATTTTTGTTATTCCAGCTTCATGAATGCCAAAAATAGTAAGCCAGTTCCTTCCTCTCTGAATAACAACAAGTAATCAAGTGTATTTGAATTTTTAAAATATTTTATAAATCAAGCAACCGAATGTCAGGGAATTATTGCAATATGTCATTTAATCACTTCACAATGAAGGGGGAGCACAGTAACTAACTCCCCCCCCAGCAATTTCATGTTGACAGTTTGTTACCTGACTTATTTCTAAGAGTAATGTAAAGAATCATTTTTAGGTTACTTTAGCTATTTAACCCTTAGAGACCACGGTGAAATATATTACTTCCATTTAAGAATTCTTTCTACATAAGTTGTTTTATGCTACATTTTCATGCAGTTGAAATATTCACCATTTACAGTGCCCCATGGTGTTTTGTGCTATTATATATTAATTTTTCGTGTCTTATTTCTAGTACTTAGCTAATGGGGGTTGGGGAAGCAGTCGTCACCCACAGCAGCGCTTTTTTTCCCCGCTGTACCCCTCCACCACTGAAACGAGTCCGTCACTGGCTCGCTTTTCGTCAGTTGATGTATTTCTTTTTTTTTAATTGACACCTCGCTAAGATTGATGGCAGTTTGTCTCAGGAAGGGCCCAGAAAGTCAAAGCGGTTCTGAAGCAACTGAAGGATTGTCTGGGTGCAGCATGCATTGTGCAGTGGGATGGAAGAAGTATGTTTAAAAAATATATATATATTAATGTTACTATAGAAAGCTGGTGAGATGGTATGGCAGGCTGTCTGAGGTTTGTTCCACGAGCCTATTACCACAAACTCTGCTCACACTTTGTGACAGTCTTGATGACATCTGTGACCTCCCATGATATGAAATGCATCCAGACCTAAACAGGCCTAACTTCATTCGTGAAAAACATTGAAATACACCCACCTTCTTTCCTACTCTTACAGATAGGATGACATTAAACATGCAGGGGCAGATTTCCAAGGAAGTGCGGCAACGCAAGCCCTTCGGCTGCACCACGCTGCAGCACTTCCAAAGCACAGGAATGCGACATATTTACAATAATATGTTGCATTCCTGTGTTTCCCCCTGCGCTGCCGCACAAACTGCAGCCATACGCCGGCACCCTTGCACATGGTGCAAGGATGCCTGCGTCATGGGGGAGATTGTTTTAGTGCAGGAAGGGGCACCTTCCTGCACAAAAACAATCACTACAGGCATTTTCCTCTTTCAATGTGCGCTGTAGAATGCAGCACGCTTTGAAAGGGGAAAAAAACGAGGAGAAATGAAAAAATGTCTCCTTGTTGCGCCTTGCTACGCTTCCCGTGGGGAGGAGTAGCAATGACACGCATTTCCAGATTCATGATTCCTCGAAATCTGGAAATGGGTCTTGTTCCATGGGTGTTAAGTGGGAACACCCACAGCAACACCCATGGAACACCCCTTCAACGCAAAGTGCTGGCTGTGAAGGGGCCATATTTGCAAGGAAATGCCACCCTGCGTGACTTCCTATCCTTGTAAATTTGGAGAAGTGAAATACGCCTCCAGTACGTCACAAAAAGTGACGTACTGGTGGCGCAAGGGGCTTGTAAATCTGCCCCAATGGCTCTGCGGCCTCATACCAGCATGAGCCTGGGCACCTTGCTTCCACCATGCCCCCACCTCTTGCCAGTCATTTCACAAGTTTTTCAGAAGTTCTTAGTGAGAAAGTATATTATTAGCAGCGGATGGGATTTCACTCCAAGTAATATTTGTCACTTCCCTGTTTGGTCCAGTCAAAGTTTAAATAATGTAAACCTGAGCTCTCCCCCTGCTAGCTATGATACGGAGCAGGCAGTCTTAACTTATGAAAACTTCTCAAGCATCTAGAAGTACCAAAACATCTGAAATGTTGAAAAACAACACAATAAAAATGCCAGTCCAAATTATAAAAATAGAGAATAATGTAATGAACACATGTATACCAAAATGACAAAGATCCAATAGAGATATGTTGTTTTAAAATTGTAAATAAAAATAGCACAAAAAACGTTAAGCAGCAACCCCTGTCATGTGGTTGGCCTTCACTGGGACCTAGGTATGAATTTGGGCCAACCGCAATGGAAAATGTGTGGATATAGAACCCAGGTTCACCTGGCCTGAAGTTTTACCGTTGGGCAGAAATGGAAATGGGAGTTAAAAATCCTCAGCAGGGCAAGGCAGGAGATTGTGACTGAGAAGGGCTCTATGGCTAGAAGGCCAAATAGCCATTGGACAATGTCCATATGGAAACATCGAGTTTTGGCAGGAAATCTCAGAATCAGAGAAATTGAAAATTCAAACCCAAGGAAGATCCCTCGCCTGTTGGAACTTTTAATGCCTTTGCCCGGTTAATGTTTCTACGTTTTGGGTTTTGTCATTTTTTTTGGAGCTCAGGTTCCTCCAGTGATGCTAGGCTGCACGCTCTAGCCAAAAAGGCTGAATACAGTCTCTGCCAAGTCACGTTGACATGGATTTGTTAATGCGGAAAAGCTTCAAGAGGAAGCAATCTTAATTTTTGGCCCTGCAACAATGCACTTTCATTAGATTAACATGGCAGGTTTGTCCCAGTCCTCCCGATGTCTTTGGAGCCAAAATGTTTTACGTCCTAGATTTGCCAGTATATTACAAGTAATTGACATAGCCATGGGTCAAGAGGCACTCAAGCGCAATCCCCCAGAAGGGTTCAAGGCAGATCCATTTGGTACTGGTCAGCTAGGTTCTACAGGAAAAGGGGCATATCTTAGCTTTTTGTAGCCCTGCAGTTTAACAGGGGATCAGCCAACTGATCCTTGAAGTCTGCTTCTTTGTCCTGGGTACAAGTGGGAGCAGGTCCAGCCTGTCAAGTCTCCTCACAAGACTCCCTAGCAGGTGCATTTCTTCCTCTGTCGTTTACACGTCCAGTTGTGTTGTGGAGAGGGTGCCACATTTGAGACAGGAACCAGCTTGTAGGTTGGGGAGCCTCTTGGTCCCTCCCTGACAAATAGGGAAAGCATTCCCATGGGTAACCCTACCCACTTTTGCAGCAGTTCATATTTGCCTTACCGTAAATAATCCCTCACTGCACCTCTCTATCAAAATCCAACATAGCCGAACCCTTCTCCCTCTATGCGGAACCTATGCACCCACCCCAGAGGTGGTGCCAGGGAATTGAGCAACCCCTCTTCTGTAGTCACCTCAAACCCATTCTGGTTCCTGACTGACTGGGGGAGTAATGAAAGGCCATACCCAGGTGTCAACCAACATTTCCGTGTAACAGGGTGGGTCTTTGAAGTTAACAAGTGCCTGGGCACAGCCCATATGGTAAACCTGCCAAAGGAACTGAAACACCTCTCCACACCCAAGGCCTTTATCAAGCGCTTGGAGCTGTTTTCACACACCATCAGGGGGGCTATTCAGTTGCCAGGTGAAGGTTGAAAGTCATGCAAATAGGCATCTAGAGGAATTTGGCAGGGGAAAAGCAACTTTCTAAAAGTGCCTTTTGATTAAGACTTAAGCAAATTGATTTTCCATGTAATAGTATTCTGAATAACTATTAAAAAGTCTGTGAAAAAGATTTATATCTGGTTCCTGACTGAAATTAGTATTATTACCTGTACTAATGTAAATTAGTGTTTTCCTACTGAACACCCAGCCTTGCTAAAGTGAAAAAAACGTCGAGGGGTGTTCACAATAAGGACACATTTAGAAAAGTTTCTGAACTTTGTGCCTTCCAGACTTTCACTAGGACCAATCCACTTAGATCCTGATAACGGGTTTAGTGGTGCGGTGCTTGGTCTGCCCCGCAGCCGCACCACCAAACACCTGGTGAGGCCGCCCACTAGATTACAAGTTTTTCTTATGTCTGGCAGGCTTTTTTTTAAAATTCCCATTCTTTTAAAAACAGGCGCCCAAATGGGAAAACAAAAACAGTTCCTGCACGGCCTGGACTGCAAAATCATGCTGTGCAGAATCTGGTGTGCAGGCACACAGGGGCACATATATTGTGCCTCCCTGTGTGCATTCACAGGGAATGAAGAACCAGGGGGCCTTTAGGGCCCTCTTTGTTTCCTCTCCTTTAGGGTTTACATGGAGTAAGAACCTTCATGTAAACTATGAATTTGAATTTGAATTTAAAATATTTATTGAGCGCATCATTCACCATGCGGTTTCTTGGCGCTATGGAGGCAAAATTAGCAGTAACACACACCAGAACTGAGGGGGTAACAGGGAAAGGAGAGGAAGTTACATTGGGAAAGCTTGGGTAAAAAGAAAAGTCTTAAGATGTTTTCGAAAAACAGAGTAATGTGTAGCCAGACGCAGATGATCAGGGAGGGAATTCCAGAAGGAAGGTGCCAGAACAGAGAAATTGGAACCACCCCATTTCTTGCGTCTGTATCGGGGAACATGTAGAAGTGATTGAGTGGATGAGCGCAGCTCGCGAACGGGGGTGTATTCTTTAAGTAAAGAAGAAATAAAGGCAGGGGCAGTCCCTTGACGTGCCTGGAAGACCATGCATCCAGTCTTAAAAAGAGATCGCTCCTTAACAGGCAGCCAATGTAATGCTTTCAGCAGGGGGGTAGAGTGGTGAGAACGGGGAAGACCATAGATCAATCTGGCCGCCTGGTTTTGAACCAGCTGGAGCTTCTGCAGACTATAGGCCGGGATGCCGTTGTAAAGGGCATTAGCATAGTCCAGCCGGGAAACAACCAGAGCGGACATTATTAATCTGAGAGCGGAAGGAGAGAAGAAACGGGACACAGAGCGGATAGTACAAAGTACAAAAAAGCAGGAAGACACCACAGAACTAATTTGTGAGTGAAGATTGAGATGATTATTGAGCTTGATACCCAGAGTTTTAACTGAGGGAGAAGGTGTGGGAGGGGATCCCAGGGAGGAGGGCCAAAAGAGAGAGTTCCAGGGACTGGAGGAACCACCTGTAAGGACCAATTCTGTTTTGTCAGGGTTCAACTTCAGATGGTTGTGGTTCATCCAGTCCCTGATGAAAATCATAATAGACTGAAAATTAGAGATAGAATGAGAAGAGGAGGAGAGATTAAAGATAAGCTGGAGGTCATCTGCGTAGTTGAATACAGTGACCTCCAGCTGTTGGAGGGCAAAGATCAAAGGATAGATGTAGAGGTTAAATAGAAGGGGAGAAAGAGAAGAACCCTGAGGGACACCGCAAGTGACTTTGAGTTGGGTGGCGAGAAATCCCCCAGCCGAACCGCCTGGGCACGGTCCCTCAGGAAGGACGATAGCCACACCAGGGCTGGGCCCTCGACCCCCGCCGCTCCGACACGGGACAATAAGATGGTATGATCAACCGTGTCGAAGGCGGCAGAGAGATCGAGGAGCACCAAGGCCTGGTTGTTGTCGTGGTCCATGCCCTCCCTGAGATGGTTCAGGACCGATACCACGACGGACTCGGTGGAGTGCCTGGGCCGAAAACCGGCCTGGCTGGACACAAGACCACCATTGGCTTCCACGTGGGCACTGAGGACTGATGTAACGTGTCGCTCTAGCACCTTGTCCAGATAGGGCAGGAGGGAGATGGGGCGGTAGTTGGCTGGAATGGAAGGGTCCAACCCAGGCTTCTTGAGGATGGGGACTACGGTGGCAGATTTAAGGGCTGGAGTTACTACGCCCTGAGCCAGCGAGCTATTAAGGAAAGATATAGGCGGTTTAGGACAGACCGAATAGATCTGTTGTAGTATGTAGGCTGGGCAGATGTCCGCCGGGGAACCAGATTTTATTTTGGGGAGTATTGCAAGAAATGACTCCTCAGTGAGCGGAGGAAAAGAGGAGAGAGAGACGTGAACAGTCGGGGGAATAGGCTCAGAAAAGGCAGAGGAAGGGGGTGGAATATTGGCTCTGATATTAACAATTTTTTCTAAAAAATAAGTGTTCAAAGAATCACAGAGGGACTGGGATGGGGAAGGTTTAGGGGTGGCCCTGTCAGAGTAAGCCAAGTCCTGGACAATGGAGAAGATCTCCCTGGATTTATTCTCCGCTGCCAATATTTTCGCTGAAAAATAAGTTGTTTTAGCACTCAATATGGCTTTTTTTGTAATCGTTCAGCAAAAATACATAAGACTTTTTAGATGAAGGGCAGTAGTCCATTCTCCAGTGCCTTTCTGCCCGCCGAAGAGTCAGCTTCTTTGCCTTTAGATCGTCACCAAACCAGCGATTTGATTCCTTTGATCTTTGAGTGGATATCCTTCGTAGTGGGGCTACCTTATCACAGCCTCCCGCAAGCCAGATGTCAATGGCGGTGGCTTGGGAGGTGGAGGATAGGCCCTCTAGGTTAGGTGCGGAAATTAGCAGCGAAGATGACAGGGCGGGGAGGTCCACCCTATTCCAATTTCGAGCCCAGATATTTTTGGCCGGTGGAATCTTGGTTGCCAGCTTAGGGTGGAGAGAAAAAGATACCAGGGCGTGGTCTGACCAGGGACATGGGGACACGGTCATGGAGGAGACCAGGGCATTAAGAGACCAGACCTGGTCTAGTACATGGCCGTGGACGTGCGTAGGGGTGTGCAGGTGAGATGTAAAGTTAAGGGATGTGAGTGAGTCAGAAAATTGTTTGGAGGCTATGCTTTCCTGGGGGTCTGAAGGCCAATAATTGAAGTCCCCTAGTACCAAAATAGAGGCATGATTTATTGCTAAAGTGGCCAACAGATCCTGAAAAGCCGGCAGAAATAGATGAGATGATTGGGGTGGGCGATACATCAATAAACAAGTGAGCGGGGGAGAAAAGGCCAGTGATCGAGCTACCAGATGCTCGGTGAAATTAATAGTGGGGGAGGGAAGAAGTTGAAAATTGTACTCGGCTCTAGCAATAAGGGCTACTCCACCTCCTGACTTGCCCCCTGTTCGATCGGCACGAAGGGCCACATAAGGGGCAGGAAGAGCGGCCAAGAGAGAGGGCAATGAGGTATCACAGAACCATGTTTCTGTAAGGAGTAACATATCAGGCTGGTGGTTGTCCAACAGCACAAATAGCTCTTGATGGTGCTTTACGGCCGACCTGGTGTTGAGTAAAATAAGAGATAGGGGAGGGGGAAGGGATACGTGAGTAGAATCGGGGGGGTGGGACGAGGGCGGAGACAATATGGGGGATGTAGGATAATGGGGATTTAGGTAAAGACCAGAAGCAGTAATGTGTCTGATGGTGGAAGTTGCTAAGGGCCAAGGGCCGCGAAGAGCAATAAGGGCCGAGGAGGAATAAGGAGGGACATAAGGTCGCGCCCCTAGCCCCGTCCGGCCGCGGACGGGGCTAGGGGCATGGTGGAAAGGAAACTCGTATAATGCTTGGTGGGCATATTGATGCCTCTACACAGTCACAACACCATCAGGCAATGTTGGTTCTCTGGCAGCTACAGCAGGGATGGGTGATTGGGAGACCATCACTGCCACTGCCACAGCCACGTGAGTCTCGTGGTCCTTGGACTGCCAGACTTGTTATCGGGCCCTTAGTGTATCTGACCTACGCTTCATCATGTTCAGCCTGAAATCTTGCCTATGTCCTGTTCTTCTGCTCCATAGACTATGATTGGTTCTTTGTGTTTTGGCAGTATTTTTGTTTAATCTTTCAATATTTGTATCTCTGGTTGCTCTTATTTGCTTTTTTTTGTTTTTTTTTTCATTTTGTTAGTGTTTTGCCGTTATTACTGTGTTGGTATTAGTTTGACCAGTCAGCCTTCGGGTGGTCTTCCCCAAAATCTTTTGCCTTTACCCTAGTGCTATAGGGCTGATGCTCATTTCCAAAAACATACCATGATTGCTTACACCTGATTGGCATATCTAATTTATTAATAAGTTCCAAGTAAAGTGAAATATCATATATCCAATGCCTGTTAATTAATTGCTAATTGCTAATTGAAGACCTGCAGCACATATTGTACAACCCACTTAAGTAGCCCCTAACTGCTAATACCACTTGGCAATATGAACCCCCTGCCTAGCCTAAAAATTGTTATTACATATATGCCACCCCTAAGGTAGATAGCGATAGCCCACAGGGCAGGGTGCATTGTGATTTAAAACTGAACATGTTCTTTTAGGTTTTACATGTCCTGGTCGAGAAAAAAGGTTTACTACTGTGGGGTTTACCTCTCCATTAGGATAACATTAGGTTACCTTATTACAGTTAACCTTTATGATTGAGGCACATGAGTTGTTCAGATCAGATGTATTCTATTCTTGGGTTCAGTTCCCGCCTGCAGACCTACAGACTAAATTGTTTCACACATACATTGTAATTGAACCACCGGCCGAATACATTCTATACGTAAGACATTGAAGTCCTGTTAACTTAACAGCAACATAGAAACTGGTTTAAAGTTGGCCTACCACACACAACATTCATTGTAAGACTCATTCCACTCAGCATAGAAGGAGCGACATGGCCAGTCTTAGTGACATGCACCCTGCATCCCGAGCTAGATACACTACAAGTGGATGAAGTCCATACAATATACAAAGACAAAGTCTGGCTATACAGAAACATTGTTCAGTTTCTCATGCGAACATTAATAGTCCAACCTGCGAGAAATGCTCCAGTTGGTACACATCAGATCACACTTTCGGTTAACCCACAGAAACCAAAATCAGTAATGGGGACAATCCCTTCCAAAAGGGAGCAAATTCCATTCTGGATATCACATAAAATTGAACAGCTGGTATATCCCCATATGGGTCTGCAGGAAAAACACAGAATATTAGCCATTTGCTTACCAATAAGAATGGTTTCCTCGATTGAGGATTGTACCACTTAGGGAAGAATCTATGGTGCTGTGTACATCAGAATACATAGTACCCCTTCTTTAACAGTTGTTCCAGAAGTATTAAAACAGATACAGAATAAGTATGGGGCAGGACCTGCCCTGGGCTTGGGGATGAAACTGATGGGTAATTTTGCCCAAGTCTCTAATGCTGAGCAAGATAGAATGTGAGGCACTAGCAGTGGCCATACCCTACTGCCTAAGGGAAATGACACCTATCAATAAGGAGTGAGAGTTCCCAAAAATTATCAAAGAAACCTATTCTGCATGAGGTAGAGACAGTTTGGGAGCCAAACCAGGGAAGCCTCAAATGGCGGGTAGACCCAACAAGGACAACCCAAAGCAAGCACCCTCTTCTTCTAAAAAGTAATGGAATAGCAATCGAAAAATAATAATACAGAAAAGAATTCACAATCAAGGGGTGGGTCTCCCCAACAAGAGTCTTCTGTAAAGAGGTATTGATGAAGATCAGTACTATGGTCAGGCGATTTAGTCGATGTCTCTTAAGTAATTTTGCCCGGCGTTAAACGCCTCTAATACCTTATGAAGATTATCAAATAAAGAGGCAGGCGCTGGAGACAGGAAGACAGGAAACACGTTTTATTCCGACGGAGCAGAACACATCAGATCAGACAACAAGGTATCGTCTCGAGGTGCTCTCTGACAGCCTTTCTGAGGCCTGGCTTTTATACACTGGTTTATGACATGTGACCACTCTTTATTACAATAAAGACATTGTGAAGTAGTGAAAAATGACATCCTCGGTACCCCCCCCCCCCGGTTCCGGGTCATTCCAACACGTGGCTACAGTAGAGGTCCTCACCCCCCCCATACAACAGGAGGGGGCTATCACGCAGCTGAGTGTTTCGCCGATTCCTTTGGAATGTGTGCGCCTGATCGAATCTCAAGGGGTGGGGAAGTCATGATCAATAGTAGCTCCTTTGAAAAGGGTCGAGTGCATACAGTAGTGGGCAATAAACTGTATCCTCAGGCCAAGGGATGACCAGCGGTTCGTACAGACAATCGGGCTCAGAGGAAGGGGTCATCAAAGGAGAGGTATTCATGAAAGAAAGGATCAGTGTGGATAATCGAGCGTAGAGGGAGGGTTTATCAAAAGAGGGGTATTCATGGAAGGAAAGGAGGTGTTGGTCAGGCGCGAGGTGTGATTCCTAGAGACAGAGTCATGTGGAAGAGGAGGGTTCATGACTTGCGCATGTGGGTGCGGGGTCAGCCAGAGTGCATGGGGGAGGCTTGCAGGGTCAGGGAAGTGCGCTGATGATCGATCGTGAACCGGGAGACCATGGTACCTAAAATGGTTATCGTGTATGTTCATACGTGGGTCTGAGGAATGGACAAGATGGCGCAGATGATGTTCAGTTCACGAACTAAAATTCCACAGTCCTCCCTTTTAACATGTCTCGCCAGCTGGTCAATTCGGATCTATCCCCATAAGACCACGTATTTCTATCTCATAGAGGGGACTCATGTGTTCAGTTCTAAAGTCCAAAGTCTTAGGGCACATACAGTTAGAAATGAGTGAACACAAAGGTGACAGACATTGAATACCTAAGCAGCACCCACACAGTACCACGACTGGTATCAATATAAATGTAAACAACCTCCATCCCCAGTCCTTCAAAGTGTCCCAAAACCAGCCTCCAAGCGACCATCCTTCTTGCTCTTGGTGAACCTCTGAGGATAGTCTGTGGAGGTGTTCAATTGCTTTGTAGACTGAAGGCGAGTTATCTGGCACGTAGGTGCAACATGCTGGAGCCGATGATGCGGCATGCTCCTCCACGGTCGGCCAGAATCACATCTAGAACAAGGCGGTTTTGGAGAGCCACCAGGCGGACTGCCTGAAGCTCAGCCGTGTTGTTAGCGAGGATGCCAGCCGTGATGTTAATGGTTGTTTCTACTGCCTGAGTCAGGTGTCGGATAGCGCGGCTGTTTGCCATTGGTCCCCACAGAGGAACAAGTCCCTTTGCTGCATCCAGGAACTGTGCTCCAGTGGAGTCGGCTTGTCCAACGTCTCCGGCGCTCTTTTGCCAGTGATGGTAGGCTGAGGCCACATACGTGGGAGGAAGAATGAAGGCGACGTAGCACGTACCCCTCCAACCTTTCGGGAGCCAGGTGTAAGCTTTGGTGCCACAAACAAAGTACATATTCGGAGAAGCAACAAAGGAAGGGGGGTCAACTGAGACCAATGTTCTGGTGATGTGGCAGGAACTGTGACCCACCAGCTGTGTTCCCTGGCTTTCGAGGCACACGAGTCCTGTGACATTGATGACAGACAGGGCCATGGTCAGGGTGGCAGCCGTTTGCTTCCGCAGGTGGGAGAAGGTGGGTCTGGCTGGATTGTGGAGCACTTGCATTTCGACTCTTTCTTTGGCAGGGATGTTCATAAGGAAGGCGGAACCTCAGGCCACAGGACAAAAGGGGGCAGACGTTCCTCCTGTTTTGTTCAGCCAGAACCCATAGTAGAAGTGTGACACTGTCTGACCAGAAGCGGCGTTGTCCTTGTGGCTCTCCTGCAAGAGGATCAACCAGGCGAGGCAGGAGCCGTGAACTGAGAAAGGAGAAGGGATGAAAGGTATGGAGTGTTCAGTGGCATGCGGGAGCAACCCGCAGATCCAGCAGTTCGTGGCATTTGTAGCAAGGTTGTGCTGGTGCAACAATTGCACGAAGGAATTGTTCCAGAACTCCTTACGCCTTTCTCGGAGCTGAGGCGAAAGGGAGATCAGGTGATGTTCTTTCATGGTGGTTGGCTGTGCAGTGGTCGGCAACATTTAATGAGCGGGTGTGTTGTCCTCCAAGATCCAGAAGGAAGTCATGAGGAGGAGGCAAAAGAGGAAGCCAATGAAGAAGGCGATTGTCTTTGATCTGTGCAAATTATCAGCCTTTGGGTTCCTATAGTGGGTATTTCCGGTTGCGTCCATCATCTTCTTATCTGGCGCTTCCATCATCTTCTTGTCTAGCGCTTCCATCATCTTCAAGGTGCTCGGTAGTGGGCAGAATCACAGACTTTGTTTAGCTTCTTTCCGGGTGACCCTTGGTTGTTTTAGGCCACCGTTCTGAGATTTTAACTTAGTCCGTGGTCTACTTAGCCGAAGCTCCCCCCTTTCGACGCAGGAAATACCCTTCCCGGGATGGCACAGTGGGATCAGAGAATTTTGTAAGTTCAAGTGCCTCGGTATCAGGATAGCAGTTCAGTGATGGCCGGTCTTTGTTCAGGAGCTCTTCTTGGGTGTCGACGTTTTCTGTCGTGGCCAGGGTCGAGGAGACTTTCTTGCAATGGTGGGCGTGCAGCCAGTGCCTTTTTCCCTCCACTCGAAGAGCCGTCCGAGTGGTGATCAGTACTTGCCAGGGGCCCGTCCACCAGGGTTCCAGACTCTTCGCCCGTTGAAAGTTCCGGACTAGAACATAATCACCCGGTTGGATATCGTGACCGGGGCCCCTGGAAGCATCTGGGATGGCCTGCTGCACCTGTTGATGAATGACAGACAACGTTTTAGTTAATTTGCACAAATAATCTGACAGCAGGACGTCGGGGACTACGTGAATGGAGGTTGGTTTGGGGGCAGTCCAGAGGTTCATTGGTCGCCCAAACACCACCTCGTAGGGGGTCAAGTGGTGCTTAGTGGGAGTGGAGCGCATCGATAGCAATGCCAGTGGGAGGGCATCTGGCCATTTGAGTCCTGTGGTGGCCACTATTTTTGACAGTTTCAGTTTCAGTGTAGCATTGTGTCGCTCAACTAGGCCAGCGGATTGGGGATGGAAGACCGCATGGAACCTTTGCTTTACCCCCAGCCCCTTCAAGATTAGTTGGATAACTTCAGCTATGAAGTGGGGGCCATTGTCGCTCCATAAAATTCGACAAAGGCCGTAGCGAGGGAAAAACTCTTTCAGTAGTACTTTGGCAGTAGTCATGGCAGTGTTATCACGGGTTGGATAGGCTTCCACCCATTTGCTGAAGGCGCATACAATGACTAGTACATACTTCAAGCCTTGGCATCTCTCCAGCTGGATGTAATCCATCTGAAGGACTTCAAAGGGGTGGTCGGGGGTCCCAAACCCTCCCCGGGGTACCACAGTTCCTTTCCCGGGGTTGTGTTGTAGGCAGATAAGGCACTGCTGGACCAGGCGTTTGGCTGAGTCGGGGATTTTGTTGTTGTGCCAGACTTTGGAAATTAGTTCAATCATGGGGGCAGAACCTATGTGTGCAGGGGTGTGTGCCATAGTCAGTATGGGGATCAAGTATGAGTCAGGCAGCAACCACTTGTTTGTGTCTTTTGTCCGCCAGCAGCCTTCGTCGTCCTTTAAACCCACCCGTGCCCACTCAGTCAGTTCGTGAGGTGTGCTGGCCGACTGGATGTCCTTAATCGTTTCCCTAGCGTCAGTCCATTTTTCTGCTTGTGACCTGGTCACATACATATGTGTCGTCGTCCTATTCTCAGCTGTGGTTCGGGCAGTGATGTCGGCCAGTGCGTTTCCCTGTCCAACTAAGTCCGTCACCTTCTTGTGTGCCTGGCATTTGATCACTGCTAATCGTTCGGGGAGGAGAACTGCTTCAATTAGGGCGGAGACTAGATCTCCGTGGAGAATGGGTGTGCCGTGGGACGTCAGGAATCCCCTTTCCCTCCACAAGAGCCCAAAATGATGAACCACCCCGAAGGCATACTGGCTATCCGTGTAAATGTTCGCTGTGGTTCCTGCTGCTATGATACATGCTCGTGTGAGAGCAATTAGTTCTGCCGCCTGTGCGGATCGTTGCGTGATACGGGCTGTTTCAACTACTGTTCGGGCTGTCGTCACCGCATAGGCAGCTGAGGTGGTGCCGTCTGGGAGTTTGATACAAGAACCGTCTACCCATAGTTCTCCATCAGGGTCTGTAAAAGCAATGTCTCGGAGGTCAATTCTACTCCTGGTCTGTTCGTCCGTGAGGGTCACACAGTCGTGTATAGGGGGCACATCGGGGTCATTTTCAGGCAAGGGCAACAGTGTAGCAGGATTCAAAGTCGTGCATCTCTTAAGAGTGATATGGGGTGCAAGTAGAGTCAATTCGTATCCCGTCAGTCGTGCACTAGTCAGGTGTTGAGTCTTGGTCTGGTTCAAAAGGGTGTCAACTGCGTGGGGTACTAACACCGTGAGAGAGTTTGATAGTACAATTCCCTCACTCTGACGGATTGAGACAGCAGCGGCGGCTACTGCTCGAAGGCAGGCAGGTAAAGCTCTGGCGACTGGGTCAAGAGTGGCAGAGAAGTAGGCACAAGGGCGTTGTTTGGAGCCGATGGGCTGAGTTAGAACAGACAATGCGCATCCCTCCCTTTCGTGAGTGAAGAGAGAGAAGGGCTTGGAGTAATCTGGCGTTCCTAGGACGGGTGCCGAGCAAAGGGCGTCTCGCAACTCCTTAAAGGACGCTTGGCATACGGGGGTCCAAGGGAGTGGGAAGGGAACATCTTTGGCCAACAAGGAAAGTAGGGGTTTTATGACGAGACTGAAATTTGGTAACCATTGTCGGCAAAAAGAGGTAAGGCCCACCAATGAACGGACTTGCTTCTGTGTTTTTGGGATGGGGGTGTCTAGGATGGTTTGGATTCGGTCGGGTGTAAGTTTCCTCCCTTCTTTGGACAGGAGATGGCCTAGGTATGTCACTTGAGGTTGACAGAACTGCAGTTTCTTTTTGGAAACTTTGTGGCCATTCTCCGCAAGAAAGTGCAAGAGTTGGATAGTGGCCGTGATTGCAAGTGGAGTGGTGTCGGCCGCCAAAAGGATATCATCGACATATTGGATCAACACCACTCCATCTGGTAGCTGGACGGCGTCCAGCTGTCTTTTGAGGGCCTGGCTGTAGATGCTGGGACTTTCAGTGTAGCCCTGAGGAGCTCTACAAAATCGGTACGAACGGTTTTTTAAGGTGAAGCCGAAGAGATAACGGCTGTCTGGATGGATGGGGATAGAGAAAAATGCATTCTTGAGATCAATAACTGTGAAGGTGGTGGCAGTGGACGGGATGAGGGTCAGAATGGTGGTGATGTCTGAGACTACGGGGTACTGTGGCACTACCACTTTGTTGACTTCTCGCAGGTCGATGATGAAGCGGTACGCTTTCTCATCTCCCTTACCTTGCTTCTTAACAATGGGTAGGATAGGGCTGTTGCAAACATTACTAACCACTTCCTCTACCACTCCTGCATATACCAGGGACTGAATAATCGCTACCAATGCCTTCTCGCCTTCGGGCGATATCCGGTACTGTGGGAGTTTCGGGAGTATGGCGTCTGGTCGAACAGTTATGTGCACAGGATCGATCATCGTTCGTCCTACATCCGAGTCGTTTCTGGCCCACAGGTACAGGGGTAGGGTGTCGAGCAAGGTTAGGTCAGCATCAGTGATAGAGTACATATGTCGTGCGGGGCAGGATCTGGACATGCTCGGGTTGTCGTACAGGATGACTCGGACTCCATCTGGGGAACACCTAATAGTAGCTCGGAAATGTTTTAGTAGATCAATACCCATAATGGCGTCAGGGGAGTTGGAGGAGAGCAGAAATGTTGTGTCCGTGGGGTTGTTTCCTAGGTCAAAGGAGATAGGTACAGACAGGGGATTAGTGGAGGGCGTTCCATCGAAACCTATCGATGTAATGTGTGAGCCAGACAAGGGTGCCCTTGGAATCAGTCGCTTTGCTAATACACTACGTGTCGCTCCAGGGTCTACCAAAAATTGAGACTTTGTACCCAGGACCTTAGCGGTGACGTAAGGACCTTGCTGGTCAACACAGAGCTCAACTGGATCCCTCCCTCGCCCTTGGCAGTCCTATGCAAAGTCGTGAGTATTGTCGCAACCGGACTGTTGGCACTGATTCTGTCGGGGGCGGTCAAATGTGTTCGGTCTGCCAGGTCGGTTACTGTTGGTGTCGTGGGTGTGCCCTCGTCCCTGCCCTCTTGTCCTGGGGCCATTTGCCATGTCCCTTGTCTCGTTATTCTTAATCGTTTCTCGGAGGATCGGGCATTGAGACTTCCAGTGGCCAAATCCTTTGCAAAACGCACACTGGTTCTCATCGAGGTCTGTTCGTGGAGCGCCGGGTGTGGGTGTGCGGTCTCCAGGGGGTGGATTTCTAGGGGCATTCGACTGGTAGTTTCCCCTATACCGTTCCCTTCCTCTAGTCACTCCCTGTAATTGAGCAATCATCACTCATTCTTTTAAGTCCTTTTTCTTTCTCTCAGTCGCCCTCTCGTTCTCGTTCTTTTGGTGTTCGTAATACTGAGCCATCTGAAGGATAGCTGCAGGTTTGGAGGCCCCCCAACTACTCTCGCTTGTCTGTAACTTCTGGGAGACCTCTTGTAATAGCCCCTTTACGTAGTTTTGCACGAATAGGTGTTGTCCGGTTGCGGTGGTCATGTCTTGGCCACTGTAGTCGGAGAACACTGTCTCAAATCGGGAGAAATATTCTGATACGTCTTCCTGGGGTTTCTGACGGCAAGCCGTGACTATCGACCAGTCTACCTTTTCTCTGGGATCAATGTCTTTAGCTTCTGCACTATTTTGTCCGGGAGTTCCAGTATGTCTTTTACAGGTTTCTTACCGGGCTCTCGCTGCCTATCTAGTTCACTGAGTTGATTCCAGGTATGTCCGAACAGATCTGTGTGGTTAGCCTTCCGGATTTGCTTCCACACGTCAGCCGGCAGACATAACCCAAAAAACAAATCAATGTCCGCTAGAGTCATTATGGTTGAGCCCAAGGCTGTACTTAGTTCGGTATAAAATGCTGTCGGGTTCTTTCTTAAATCGGGCAGGGTTTGCCTAAAGGTTAAAATATCTTGTTGATCCCATGGTTGATAAACCCAATTGTACACAACCCTCCCTTTTGCATCTGCGTGGTTAATATCGTCGTTTGTTCCCTGACCTCTTGGGGGAACCCAGTAGGGGGCGGCTTCTCTGATAGGCATCATAGTGTTGGCTACTTCTAATGGGGGCTCAGCCGTTTCAGAGACTGTGATCTTGACCTCTGGTTTCTGTTCAGTGAGGTGGCGGAAGACCTCAAGCGTTTGCATGAAGAGGTCCGTCACATCATGCTCAGTCCCATCTCCTACATCGACCTTTCTATATAGAGCCGTCAGTTTAGCAGGACCCTTAGTTTGATACCTATCCTCATATGCGTTCAGGGTGTGGAAGCTGAACCGTAAAATGAAATGCCGTCTGTGGCTATCGGCATGTGAATTGTACATATCCATCGCATATTCTTCGCTCTCCTTCCGTTCTACCAGTGTCTTTGCTATCTTATCAATCCCATCCCGCTCGTCTTTGCTCAACCTATTTGGTCTGGCTGTTGGCTGCTTGCCAGTCTCGAGTTCATCTGATGTTGTTACCAATGTGGCTGGTGCGGAGGCCGTAAGAGCCGGGGCACTAGCGCTAGGGTCACCCTCGCCCGCACTCAGGACTGGTAGGTGCTGTGCCAGTGGCTGGCAGGGGGCATAAGGAGGGGGCATGTAGATGATCGGAGGACCTAGCAGTAACTCGTCGTTTGCCCGTTGTTTGGAGGGCATCTCTGGGTAGAGCGTAGAGGGGGTCCTAACAGGGCATTGGCCTGTCGACCCTGATTCTTGCGTTTGTCTAACTTCCTCTCTCCTTTTTATCTCTTCATCTAGTTCCTTCGCTGCCAGGTGGGCTGCCTTTCGTAATTCTTTCCCTATTTTTGTTTCTTCTCTTTTCCTTCGTTGCTCTGCTTCTTTGCGCCACATGCCGATACTATCGAGCATAGTGGGTGTTGCCTTATTTGTTCTAACAGCTGCTTCTAGCGCCTTTATTTTATGATCATCAAAGGAACCTATCAGTGGCCACTGACTTTCGGGGTCCTTTTTCGTATATTTATGCCATAACTTACTATAAGCTATAGTGACTAGTCCTTGTTTAGTGAACATGTCCTTATTAGGGGTGCCTTCCAATGGAGCTGGATGGTTCATCTCTAATAAGCGGTCCGGGCTGATCCAACTACTGACAAATGGGGAGAAGATAGGCATGACGGGTTACAACGGGGACAAAAGTCTGCTCTACCTATCCTTCACTACTTCGCGAAGACTAGGCAGAATATTTCTATTCTACAGTATTCGCAAATAGGGAATACCCAAAGAGAGAACCAATATCGAACAATTAATGTTCGTTCAATCAAACAATCAGTGACGAGAAAGAAATAGGCACGACGGGTTACAACGGGGGCAAAAGCCTGCGTTACCTATTCTTCGCTATCTGCAAAGGAGGACAGAATACTTTTTACCCTTCCCCGTTTGTAGACAGAGAATTCTCGAGAAAAACAATCCTCGAACAAACAATGTTCGGGCAAACAATCAATCAGTGGGGGAGAAAAGATAGGCACGACGGATTACAACGGGGGCAAAAACCTGCGTTACCTACCCTTCGCTGCATGCAAAGGAAGAGAGAATATTTTTATCCCTCTCAGTTTGCAGACAGAGAATCTCCAAGAGAACCAACAATTCGGAGAGTAATACTAGTATTTTCTAATCAAACAATCAAATATTTATTAGTTTGTCGTGTTACACGACCTTACCCGGACCGTATGGACAGTTTCTCGTCTTCCGCTTCCAGCGCCCGATCGTCCTCCACTTTCTGTTACTACCGCGGCACTCCTGATGGTTCCCAGTCAGGACCGTAGATCACTCGGGGAGAGGTCTGCTCGGAACCAGTGAAGTTCAGATGATCGGCTGTCAGACGAGGGTCTATCGGACAGGAGCTCTTCTGATTGTTGCAGTCGTTCACTCTGTCGTTGGGACCTCTCCCACCGGATCCACGTGTCGCTGATGGGCCCCACGTTGGGGACGCCAATTGATGAAGATCAGTACTATGGTCAGGCGATTTAGTCGATGTCTCTTAAGTAATTTTGCCCGGCGTTAAACGCCTCTAATACCTTATGAAGATTATCAAATAAAGAGGCAGGCGCTGGAGACAGGAAGACAGGAAACACGTTTTATTCCGACGGAGCAGAACACATCAGATCAGACAACAAGGTATCGTCTCGAGGTGCTCTCTGACAGCCTTTCTGAGGCCTGGCCTTTTATACACTGGTTTATGACATGTGACCACTCTTTATTACAATAAAGACATTGTGAAGTAGTGAAAAATGACATCCTCGGTACCCCCCCCCCGGTTCCGGGTCATTCCAACACGTGGCTACAGTAGAGGTCCTCACCCCCCCCCATACAACAGGAGGGGGCTATCACGCAGCTGAGTATTTCGCCGATTCCTTTGGAATGTGTGCGCCTGATCGAATCTCAAGGGGTGGGGAGGTCATGATCAATAGTAGCTCCTTTGAAAAGGGTCGAGTGCATACAGTAGTGGGCAATAAACTGTATCCTCAGGCCAAGGGATGACCAGCGGTTCGTACAGACAATTGGGCTCAGAGGAAGGGGTCATCAAAGGAGAGGTATTCTTGAAAGAAAGGATCAGTGTGGATAATCGAGCGTAGAGGGAGGGTTTATCAAAAGAGGGGTATTCATGGAAGGAAAGGAGGTGTTGGTCAGGCGCGAGGTGTGATTCCTAGAGACAGAGTCATGTGGAAGAGGAGGGTTCATGACTTGCGCATGTGGGTGCGGGGTCAGCCAGAGTGCATGGGGGAGGCTTGCAGGGTCAGGGAAGTGCGCTGATGATCGATCGTGAACAGGGAGACCATGGTACCTAAAATGGTTATCGTGTATGTTCATACATGGGTCTGAGGAATGGACAAGATGGCGCAGATGATGTTCAGTTCACGAAATAAAATTCCACAGTATAACCTTAGGAATCATGATAACATTAGGAAACCTGACGGGTATCAGGACCCTGATACACGTTCCTTTTGTTCCTTTGAGGGTCTATCAAAAAACTCAGAGGGGGACGGGCAATAAGAACAAAAGATTGAAGATCGACCAAAGACAAAAAGGGAAACACATCGTACTTCAGATTATAATATCAAACAGGAAGAACAACCTAAAGTAAAGTCTCAATTCAAAAAGAAGAAAGCAGCTGGCTTAAAAACTAGATATGCCCTGGTTACTGAGGACTCAGCTTCTGAACAGGGAAAGGGCTTTGACGATGCTAGACAGTGTGGCAGAAGTAACAATAGCTCACCAGAACCTGAAGGATTTTCTGGTGACAGCAATATTGAATAAACATTTCACTGGGGAAACACATGATATGAGAGTTAAAAAAGTTGAAGGTCTCTTTTGGGGGAACTTAACATATGGATATGATATCTTGTTTGAAGAAAAGGATTGGCCTCCAGAATTGGTTATGGATTGCCCAAAAGGAGAAAGCAGCATTTTGGCTGTTT
The DNA here is from genome assembly GCF_964261635.1 of Lissotriton helveticus. Taxonomy (NCBI): domain Eukaryota; kingdom Metazoa; phylum Chordata; class Amphibia; order Caudata; family Salamandridae; genus Lissotriton; species Lissotriton helveticus. The sequence continues at coordinate 199,978,195 of NC_136060.1, forward strand.
TCACCGACCTCATTCCTGAATCTTTTGAATATTCATACGTGCAGCAGTGCGCGCTAGTGCTAGCTCCGGCATTATACCGCAACCATGTAAGGCGGAACATGGAGTCTACTCACCATGAAATCCCATTAAAATCCACTCCAAATCCACAGAGACAGTACCCTATTAAAAATTATGCAAAGAGACAGGTCAAATAAGTCTTAGACCACTTGAATACCAAGGTGTGATAGAGACTTGCACCACCCCAGTGAACAATCCTTTGTCTCTCATAATGAAACCTGGAAACTCATTTCGTCTAGTTTTGGATTACATACATTTAAACACATGCACACGAACATTTGCAGTTCAAAACGCACATAGTGCCGCATTAATGAATAACATTGTGCGGAAGAAATACAAAACAATATTAGATAACTCTAATGGATTCTTCTGCCAAAATATAGCTCCAGAAAGCAGATATTCAAAAGCATTTTCTACCCTCGGCACTCAGCGCCACTACTGTCGTTTGCCCCAGGAGTATAAGAACATTCCGGGGCTATTCTCAGCAAGAGTGTCAGAATTATTACAAACATGCGACAAGGAGGCGGTGTCATATGTAGATGACATTTATCTGACTCACAACATAATTGTGTGATTCGCCAATTTGGGCTACAAATTTAATTTCAAGAAATCCAGAATTGCCCATCTCAATATCCTATTTTGGGATTAGAGCTATCAAGTAAAGGCAAAAGCCTAGCAGCCAACTTTTTTAAAAAGTGCGCACTGCTTCAACCTCCGAAGACTCCAAAAGTTTTGCAATCCATTTTAGGATTTCAAAAGTCCGGTAGAACATACATTCTGGATTATGCGGAAAGATTAAAACCTTTCTACAACTTAATCGGAACTGATTTCACAGCACATCAGTGGACACAAGAACACACAGATATTGTCCGTTCTGTTCAGGCTGACATGATAGCATCAAAACATTTGCACACACGTGTGATTTCCACCAACTTGGTGATCTGGGTGGTCCCAGGTTTATCAGGATATAAATAAATCACTTTCAATGAAAGTTGAACCAGTCCCAATTGCGTACAAATCACATTTATAAACAAATGCAGAAATGAGATTTGTGGCCTCAGAAAAAATCCTGGCAGCACTACAGACTGCTGTAGTGTGAAAATGAGCACTAGCACAGGCGAAACGCATAATCATGGTAACCTCGGTACCAACTTCCGAAGCTGGTACCAAAGCGAGCATTCCAAATGCAAAAGCACTACATAAACGATGGATACAATGGTCTCATTCTCTCACTGCAACAGACATAGTATACAAATACGATCCTACACTGAGAACCCAAGCATTCCTGCAGTACAAACTAGAAAGCCCTCTCCTGAATGAAACCTTGCCTTTAGGAAAATATGAGTACATCATTTACACTGATAGCTCTGTTCAGCCTGCCATTGGAAGTAAACAACAGTAAAACATAGCATGTGCTATAGTCAAGGGACGAATTCGGGATGGTAAGTTCCATCCCAGAAATACTTCCACAGAATCTCTAGGATATTGTACATACAGCAAGCAGAACTGTAAGCCTTGATACTAGCACTACAATACACTGATCTGGAATTCCCCACACTGATAGCGTGTGATTCGTCCTACTGTGTGCAGTCTTATAATGAATATCTTAATTACTGGGGCCAGAATGGGCGTAGAGATTCCAAGGGTTGCACAATTAGGCATAAATTGTTATGGGAACAAGTGGCAAAGCTGAAAGAATGCCTGCCCCGTGCTCAAGTTATTCACATCTTGAGTCATTAGCATGTAAGCGTACACACTAAAGGGAATTCACTGGCTGATGAAGCTGCCAAGGCGAGCTGCTGCTGTTGCTGCAATCACTCGTTCTAGCACAAGGATAGACAGAGACATACTAATAGCTGTCTACGCCTCGAGAAACGCCTCTGGAGTAAGGGTGGGCGTAGTAGGCGTAGTGGGGCTACGCGAAGCTATGCGAAGTGGACCAGAAACTACGTCCATCTACGCACTTCGCGTAGCCCCACTACGCGCCACCCGCCTCCCTCCCGCCCTCGCTAAATACCACCCGCCCTCCCTAAGTACTTAAATACTTAAATAATTATTTTAAAAACAATAAACACCACTTACCTTGTCGGCTGCGTCTCCGGGGCTCCCTCTGGTAACCGCACCGCCATCATAGATAGTAATGCGCATGCGCGACTGATCTCTCGCAAGTGTCTATTTGGACCACTGCGGCCCCTTAAACTCAGATGGGGCCTACAAGCACATCCTGGTGGCAGTGAATTCATGCTCTAGATTAAGCATGGGCGTAAAATCCGCTCAGCTCGCGGATTTTTCGGATTTTTGGCAAATTCGCAATCCGCGAACTCTCGCGAATTTGTCGAAAATCCATGAATCCGCGATTTTTTGCTTGGTTGCGGCGCGCGGCGTGGTGCACGGCGTTCACTTTCCGTCATTAAGCGTCTGCCGAGTTGTTTTTCTCGATCATATTTTGCGAGTGCTGCGCCATTTTGGATCTTGCTGCGTGATCCCGCGGGAGTTTGGCGCCCGCGAATACGTAATCGCGGCTTGCCACCTTGCACAGCACACCTCGCGAGAGTTCGCAATTGCGAACACGTAGTTGCGGCGGAAAGGAACAATCTCGCACTCGCGAAATAGAGATTTTGCAATTCTGCACAAGAAATCCACCAGCAAACAGGATAAACCTTCAGAAAATGATGATTTTTATCAGAATCACTCCTCAGGTTGACATTTGCATGGCCTTTTTTTTTGCAAGGAGTCCATTTTTGGGGGGGGAGGGAAGGAAGTGCCCCACAGTCTCCAACTTCCTGTTCCTGTCCAGCAGGCTCCTACCAGTGCTTTGTCCATCTCCTGGTCACTTTCATTTGGATCTGGAGCTGGAAGGATTACTTTTTGTGGGTGCTGCTGGATATTTGGATTTGAGGCCTTTTTGACTTTCTTTGGATCACTTTTGGATTAGAAATCAACTTTCACAAGTAAGTTTGTTTGGGGCATTACAGTTGCTGCAACTACAATTTTGGAACTTTTTCAGAACATTAAATAAATTATATTGTGGGTAGCCACAGTATCCAGTAGGACCAGGGTTGGTTATGGGTGCATGATACAACTGTTTTGTTGAATTTAAACACCATTGAGGCCATGGATGGGCTGGGATTGTGCTGATTTTTGTTGTTTTTGTCGTTTTTTTGGGGCTGCTGGTGGGGCCTTTTGCCCAGGGGTGGTGGTGCATGGACTGAGTGTGCCTGTGGTGTGGTCTCACTCTCTTTAATGTAAACATCATGGATGGCATTGGATTGTGGTGATTTTTGGCTGTTTTTCTGTTTTTTGGGGGTGTACTGTTGATGTGGCCATGTGGGTGGTGGTGGTGGCCATCTTGAGTGCTGGCTGGTACAGGCAACATGTGCTTGGGGTGCAAGGGGCCATTTTGAAGAGAGGCAGTGTCTGAGGCCTGCACTTATTTTGCCTACTTTTCATCCATTATGCCCAGGGGTAGTGAGTGTTGCATGGGCCTAGTCTTTCTGAGGGGTGTCTTCTTGACTTTAAACACCATTGAGGCCATGGATGGGCTGGGATTGTGCTGATTTTATTGTTTTTTGTCGTTTTTTTGGGGCTGCTGGTGGGGCCCTTTGCCCAGGGGTGGTGAGTGTTGCATGGGCCTAGTCTTTCTGTGGGGTGTCCTCTTGAATTTAAACACCATTGAGGCCATGGATGGGCTGGGATTGTGCTGCTTTTTGTGGTTTTTGTCATTTTTTGGGGCTGCTGGTGTGGCCTTTTGCCCAGGGGTAGTGGTGCATGGACTGAGTGTGCCTGTAGTGTGGTCTCACTCTCTTTAATGTAAACATCCTGGATGGCATTGGATTGTGGTGATTTGTGGGTGTTTTTCTGTTTTTTTGGGGTATACTGTTGATGTGGACTGGCTTGGGGTGTAAGGGGGTGCCATTTTGAAGAGAGGCAGTGTCTGAGGCCTGCACTTATTTTGCCTACTTTTCATCCATTATGCCCAGGGGTAGTGAGTGTTGCATGGGCCTAGTCTTTCTGTGGTGTGTCTTCTTGAATTTAAACACCATTGAGGCCATGGATGGGCTGGGATTGTGCTGATTTTATTGTTTTTTGTCGTTTTTTTGGGGCTGCTGGTGGGGCCCTTTGCCCAGGGGTGGTGAGTGTTGCATGGGCCTAGTCTTTCTGTGGGGTGTCCTCTTGAATTTAAACACCATTGAGGCCATGGATGGGCTGGGATTGTGCTGTTTTTTTGTGGTATTTGTCGTTTATTGGGGGCTGCTGGTGTGGCCTTTTGCCCAGGGGTAGTGGTGCATGGACTGAGTGTGCCTGTGGGGTCTCACTCTCTTTAATGTAAACATCCTGGATGGCATTGGATTGTGGTGATTTTTGGGTGTTTTTCTGTTTTTTTGGGGTGTACTGTTGATGTGGACTGGCCATGTGGGTGGTGGTGGTGGCCATCTTGAGTGCTGGCTGGTACAGGCAACATGTGCTTGGGGTGCAAGGGGCCATTTTGAAGAGAGGCAGTGTCTGAGGCCTGCACTTATTTAGCCTACTTTTCATCCATTATCCCCAGGGGTAGTGACTCAGTGTTGCATGGGCCTAGTCTTTCTGTGTGGTGTCTTGAATGTAAACATCATGGATGGCATGGGATTGTGCTTATTTTTCTGTGTTTTTCCATTTTTTGGGGTGTATAACTGAACTGATGTTCCTCTGTCTTCCATTGCTTTTAGGTGCACAAGACTCTAGAGAACCACCAGTGCCAGGAAGAAGTCCTGCAGCGGTGTGTGTGTGCAGCATAACGTCACGCGACGTCACGTCTGGACACAGACAACTCTGCAACTCGTGCAACTGCTGCCTGCTGTTCTGAAGAAGATGGCCCCAAAAAAAGTTACCCGTAGCTCCTCTAGCAAGAAAGTTGCCAGTAAGGAGCAGAAGAAGCAAGTTACCAAGGAGACTGGTGTGCCGGCCGCCCCTTTTTTTGGGAGTAAAAAAAAAAGTATGCCTGCAGCAGCAGCTGGATCTGCTGGGGACCAAGCTGGGAGCAGCACCCCCGCTCCATTGGGCTCAGTGCCACCACCACCACCACGCCAACTTAAGTTCAAGCCCTTCAGTGCTGCAGAGGCACTTAGTCTAGTTGTTCAATCGCCATCGACCAGTGATGTTGGCTCATCGCAAGAAAGTAGCAGCAATGTCCCTCAATCAACACAGGTTGTTGTAACTCATCTGACGAGTGTTGAACAACCACAGCCGCAACAAAAACCACCTGTGCAAGTACAAGCCCAAGTACATGTGGAAGGAGAGGCAGCGCAAGGAGATGCGCAAGCAGAGGTGCATGGAGGGTCACAAGTGCCCACAATAGTTGTTCCTCCCGAAGTAGGGGCACATCAGGAAATCAACAATCAAGGCGAGGTATCATTTGAGGAAGACACTCCTCCTGATGATCATTCATTGTCTTCCACACCCCTAGCAAGGAAGAGATCAAGGGTGGTGTCTACATCTTCTTCAAGCACACCTCCTTCTGATGATACGGATCAAAATTGGGAACCAGCACCACTGCCGTCTGAGAGTGAGGCACATGATCTGACAAAGGTAGTTAAGCGTAAAAGGAAGCTCGTCCAAAGTCTCAGAGTTATGGAGTGTGATGATGAGGCTCAACAAGAAGTGGGGGATACTGCTGCTGATGAAGACTCTGACAACGACGACCCAGTCACCATAAAGGTCACTGCAGCCCCAGCGGGCATGCAGCAAACAGACATGTTGACCCTAGCCCGAAAAGCTGCTGAGCGTGATGATGATGATGTTGTCGACGAGGAGGCAGTGGAAACACCACAATCATTGGAGTTAAGTACACCAACTCGTACCGCTTCCATATTTCTTTCTCACAAAAAAGGGACCTCCATCCACCTCTACCTTAATTAGTGGCGGTGAAAGTGCACAACGTACAAAAGTTGGGCAATCCAGATCCTCCACTTCATCTGGCATTAGCAGCATGACCACCACCACCAGTATCGCCGCCTCCTCCAGGCCCCACAGACACTTCAAGTCACCAGTTTGGGACTTCTTTACTGTTTGCCCAAAAAGGGAAAAGTTCGCCATTTGTACCCTTTGTAAGCTTGCAGTTAGTCGTGGTAAGTCAGGTACCAACTATGGTACCGGAGGCCAGAGAGTTCATCTTGAGAGACAGCACACTGTCCTATGGTTTGCTCACCTAAATGCGATCAAGGAAGCCCGAATTGGAAGTCAAGAAAACGTTGATGTTGCATCTGATGATGACAAGGAGGAAGAAGACGTGTCAAACACTTCACTTACACCCAGTACCCCTGTCAGCAGCACACCCCATGTGAGGCACACTAAGAGTGTTGGAGCGAGTGAGACACCAACGCGCAAAAGTTCACCAGCGAGCATAATTAAGTCAACGAAGTCATTATCATCCCGTAAATGCTTGGTCCAGGGCAACATTAGAACCATGTTTTCTTCAGACGCGCCATATGAACGCAACCACCCACTGACGCGTCTGTATAACACTAAGCTGGCTAAAATGCTAGCTGTGGACCTTCTCCCTTTTTCTTTTGTAGAAGCGGTAGGTTTTCTAGAATTAGTGGCAATGCTCTGCCCTAAATGGAAGGTTCCTAGCCGGTTCTATTATGCCAGAGTTGCGGTTCCAGCACTACATGAAGATGTGCTGGAGGCGATTGGGGCAGCTTTGCAGAAGAGTGCTGTTCACACAATACATCTGACAACAGACATGTGGACCAGTGGCGCAGGCGCTGATTACATGTGCATCACTGCACACTGGGTCTCTTTTTCAGGGGTTAAAGCAAAGCTAAACGCAGGTGTTGACCCGGACCAAGTTTTTAAAGCTGCTCGGAAACATGCAACACTAGCCATGTTTGGCTTGGAGAAAAGTCACACAGCACGAAACATTTTGGACGAGTTTAACAAAAAGGTCTTTCACTGGCTGTCCCCAAAAAAACGCCAGATTGGTTATGTTTCCACGGATAATGGCGCCAATGTAGTTAAGGCCATGGCGCTGGGTCACTATTTCAGAGTGCCGTGTTTGGCGCACTGTATCAACCTGGTAGTTCAAAAATTCTTGAGTGATAAAGACAGTCCAGCGTGCGAGGTAATGGCCACCTGCTACAAAATGTGCAACCATTTCAGCCATTCTTTTAAGGCCCGGAAGCATCTGAGGAGCCTGCTACTTGAACGTCGAATGCCAGTGAAAGCACTCATCCAGGAGGTGGCAACACGTTGGAACTCAACCTTCTACATGCTTGAGCGTCTGTATGAGCAGTATACGGTACTCGATCACTATTTCTTAAAAGAGGGTACAGCTCAGAAGGGCCTGCGGATGGGTGCGGCGCAATGGGACATAGTTAAAAGCCTGACAGACATGCTTCGTCCTTTTGAGTTCTTCACGCGTGCAGTCAGCCAGGAGGACTGTAATTTGGGAAAAGCTATCCCATTGTGGTGCATGCTGGAGCACCAACTGAAGGCGGTGTCTTCTGAGTTAGAAAAAGATGAAAAAAACAAAGACCCTTTTCTTTTGTCGGAGAAATTATTAGAGCGCCTACGTGGTGATGAACGTCTTAAAAAGATCAACTCACAACAGCATTACATTTGTGCTACTATTCTGGATCCACGCTACAAAAAGGCGCTGGCAGGCCAAGCATTCTTTCCTTTTGCTGATGAAGATGTTAAAAAGTACAAACGTTGGCTAGCCTGGTCAGCCAAGAGGTTTGAAAAAGAACGGCAGGATATTGAAGGAGTAGGCAGTACATCAGCATCAGCATCAGCAGGCCATCCCCAGTCAAAAGAATCCACTTCTGCACCTGTGGCTGTGGCACAAGTGACCTCTCAGCCGTTAAAGACACCGGCAACCGGATCATCTGCACCACACACAAGAGTAACAGTGGCTGCTGAAGCGGATTGGCTAACTTTGCTTGGGTATGGTTCTCAAAAAAAGGTCACAGGCACAGCAAAAAGTAAGCAAAGTGGAGGAACCATTAAGGACCTTGAGTCGATGGTGCAGGACTATCTGAATGACTCAACAGAGGTCTTTCTTAATGATGAGCCATTGCAGTATTGGCATGGGAAAAAACAATTGTGGCCACAGCTCTCCAACCTGGCTATAAACTATTTGTCTTGCCCACTCGCAAGTGTGTCTTCTGAACGTGTTTTCAGTGCTGCTGGTGGCATTGTAACTCCCAAACGGAGCCGCCTCTCGCCCAAAAATGTGTAGAGGCTAACAATGATCAAGATGAATCAGCACCTCATACCACCAGATTACAAAGTTGATTGCATTTGCTTTTCAGGAAACCCGTGGTGGAAAACAGGAGGTATGATGATGACCTAGCTGCAGAGCGCGTTTGGACCGAAGGTCGAGAGATATTGTAAGTATGAGATTTTGCTTTTTGGCTGTTTGGGGGTGTTGTTGCGTGCTTTTTTGCGGGTGGGTTGGCGGGTCTCTTGGGGCATTCCTGTGAAGGTCTAATACCGGATAGAAGTGTTTAGGACAAAATCCATAAGGAAAAACCTTTTGGCACTTTTTGTAACTTAGAGTTCGTTAGGGTTAGCCCTAGCAGCAGGATTGCATGTGTTTCGGGGTGTTCTATTGCAACTCAGTTCAGGGGTGTTAGAGCACTCTTGGAGCGATGCTGGCTAGTATGGATACTTTTGCTTGCTTGCAAGTGGTTTGAATACAATCCACGGTGGGTAAGGGTGTATTTGGGCCTAATTTTACTTTCAAAGTACGTTTTGTCACCATTTTTCTGCTAGGCCTCGTTTTTTGAGATCTGATTGGGGGTCTTCTACATTTTTGCGACTGGCTTTAGTAAGGGTCTTGGTGGGAGCATTGCTGGGAAGGTCAAATTTTGTTCTAAAACACAGATTACAGTACACCTAGCTTGAGGGGAAAGATCCGCTAAATTATTTTGCCCATACTTATTTATCCTTAAAAAGGTGACTCAGACAGGGTACGCAATTTCAAAAATATTGTACTGACTATTAGGGAAATCAAAGTGTGACTTTTTGCACCACACTGCGTACATACCTTATATTTATTTATCAGTGGTATTGTAATAGCACTTCCTGTTTTCCGTTCAATAATTACAGGCCGGGTTTCAGTCAACATCCGCCAGGCAGGCAGTGGACAGGGTGTCTTCTGTCAGTGGTCACCAACATTGATGGACGAAGCGTCAGCTGGAATGGAGGAGTGCCGCTAATAAGAGGAATTGTTTGCTGCATGCAACTTACTTACCAAATTCAACAGGACAACTCCAACAACATACAGAATACAGATACAGTATCCATTGTTTTCTTCTATGAGTGTGACTGCATGTGGTTAGCTTTAGTTTGTACCCAAAGATTTCTTTATCTTCAATTATTGTTTGTCCATGCTGTGCTTTTTTTTTCTTCTCTCAACAAAACCTACCCAAAAAGAAACCCCCATTCCCATCCATTTTCCAAACCCTAACCCTCTTCCCCCGGGCTGTGTGGTTTTGCTTGATGTCTGACTAAATGACATCAATAATTCCACACACTTGCTGGGGAGGATAAGGTCATAGCAACAGGCTGGTGAAGGAATACGAGGATATATTCTAGACTTACTCAGCTTCAGTACTATTTCTTGTAGTAGTAGGAGCCAATGTCAAATAAATTCAACGCAAGTACTAGTTATACTTGCAATACTTTACCATTTGTTAGGCTACATTGTGGCACTGTTCTAGTGTACTGTCACCTGCTATATTCTCGATCATACCGTAACCGTTGTAATGCTACAGTAAGGACAAACCAGGTTTAGTTTTCTTTTTTTCCATAGGCATGCAACTGCCACTGTGTCACACCACTAGTACCACCGCAATGAGGAAATTTCATCCGCCCAGGATTGCCAACCTTAATCCCCATTTCACGTGGAGCCAGCCCTGGGCCTAGCCCTAATTTCTAACACAAATTACAGGTAAGATAAGCGTTTGGTGGGAGGTAGTATAATGGAGTATTAGGACTAGACGAGAGATTGACGGTAGTACTACTAAAGTCCTAGGACTCTTCAGGAAAACAAACTTACTGTTACACCCCCACCCACCAGACTGAAAAGAAGTCAAAAACAGGTATGGTCAGATAAAGTTTGAAAAAGTATATTTATGTAGCCCTAACAAAATAATCTCCCTCAAGACCCTCCCTAACCCCAACGATTGTCTTTGAAAAGTCCCAAAAAGAACCCAACTCCCAAATCCCACCCCCCAAAAGTCTCTAAAAAAAGGGCAAGGGACACTCCACGACTGGAGGGTGCTGGTGAATTTTGCGGCCAGGGCATCATACTCCTTGCGGAGGGTGGCAAGGTCGAAGCGGAGGCCCTCCACCAAGTTCTTGTACCTAAGGAGCTCCTGCTCCAGGTAGGACATTCTGACTCCTAGGCGGCGCTGGCGTGCTTTGCAGCTCCTGTGGGGGGCAGCTGGTCTTTTTGCTGCTTGGCGGTGGCGGTTGGCTTTGTTAGCCCGGCTCCGTACCGCTGGAGCACTGCGCTGGCTGGCAGCCCGTGGGGTCACGGAGGAGGATGCAGCTGTCCCAGTCGAGGATGTTGTGGTTGCACCGGTCGACTGCGTGTCCTCCTCCTCCTCCAGGGCCACCAGCCGCCGATATACGGCTACAGTGGCATCCAGCCTCCGTTGCCGGGCCATTCGAGCCTGCTCCCTCCGTGATGTCGATTTGGAAGGAGCAACTATATGAAGAAAGAAAGACATAGTCTGTAACCAATGCTCCTTAACATTAATAACACAAAGTGATTGAGCCGAAAGTTGTGTCACAGTACAAGTAGCAAATTGAAAGCACAGTACATAACTATTGAGGAAAGTATCTATCTAACCGCCCACTTCTGCATCCTTGCTCTAACATTAGTGGTAGTTTAATGAACAAATTCTACGACCACTATGGACTTCCATTACAGTCGACTATGACAGTACACCAGTCTTATTCTTCTTCTTCTCTCTTGTTTAGGAAAATTGGTACGTTATCTTATGCAAGCCGGCAGAATGCCAGCGCAGTGAACTTGCACCCGAGAAAAACAGACGCACACCATGATGAGTGAGACAGACTTGCGTTACTGTACCAGTCCAGTACATGCAGGTGGTGAAGCTATTACTTTTCTATTACGGGTGGCACTGAGAATACTCTGTTACAAGGGCTACTGCTTAATTAATTTACCTTTCACCCTACAGTGCAAATGAGTACTAGAAAAGGAAAATGAAGAAGCTAAATAATTAGATTATCTATCACTTCACATGGGATATATTTGATGACATATGGGATGACTTTAGGTGCTTTGCTTATTATTGAGTGAACAGTGATACACCCACACATGAATGACGTACTACTACTAAACTAAAGTTATTAAGAGAGGTACGGAGTGTCCACCGTAATAACCGGATATATCACAGCTAAGTCGAAGTACATTTAGAGGAGGCTACTACCTGGTTGATTTATAATACACCCGTGCAGAAAGCACACTATGCAGTCTTCAATCTCAATAAGTAAGGAATATATAGCTTACCTCTTCCCGCCACCACCGTGCGAACCCTCACAGGAACGTCCGGCACTTGCACCGCCTCCTCCCCAGAGTCCGCGTCCAACACCACCACCTCCGCGCTGGCCCTGCCACCAGATGTTCCACCTACAAAGTACATTTAAGAATGTTAGAATACACCACTCACTACTATATAATATTTGGTCTAGGAGGAATAAAGAAATGTTAAAAAAACGAAATACATGTAATAATTTGTAACTGTCTACTCTAAAGTAAAAATGTCCCTTTTTCCAGGGAAGGCTGTTGTCTTGCTGCACTTTTTGGCACAACTGATGAATGCTTGCTTTTTATTTTAAAACACAACACTTTTTCTCCTAACAGAAGCTTGACTTCTAAGAACACGATCAGCGTCAAGCTCAAGTTCAAACCAGGTGAGAGCTCAGCTCGACCACAAGAAATGTGTCCAATTAATCGTTAGCACTAAGCACTTTTCCATTTGCAGTTAAACGTTTACTTTTATGACAAAGTTGATTTTAATAAATGTGTTTAGTTTTAATAAAGCTTTTAAACTTAAATAGACTCTGTGGTTTTTGGTCCTCCAGACTAGAGTGGATGAGCTAAAGGTTTTGGAATTTTTGCAAGCATGAGTGCCTCTGACACTTCTTGACTGTGACTCCGTACTCTTGTCCTGCGTAGGATAATCTAATGATCATTGTGGATCAATCATCGGTGACTTAGGGAGCTAAATGACTCTGCCACACTATCTAGTCAGTAAGGAGATTGGGGGTTCTTCAAAGTCTGATATCATTGAGGTATGTGGAAAGAAAGTCTACCTGCGCCTATTATAATTGATAAACAATGCACTATTTAGTGTTCATAGTTCGGTTTGTGCAGATTTGTCCCTGCAACAGTAGTAGAATGGATTGTCCTCCTATCCAAACCAAAAGTAAAGTAGTATCTTATTCTTTCTTGGTGGTCATTCACCTTTTTATTGTTGGCAATTGTCAAAGCAAAAACATTTAGAAGACTTGAAAAGACATTATGGACAATCCCAGAGGACTGCACTCAGTGCATAGAGCTATTGCTGACTAGAATGGGAGTCCAATGGAATTGCCAAATGTGCAATCTTAGTTAGCTACACACACAGACTAATAAGAATAATCTAGTAATACCACAGGGAGTCATAGTCGAGGCAGGATAAGAATTTAGATCCAGTCTACAAGAAGATCAAAGACGATTTAGAAAAAATCGAATGAGGAACGCTAGGAAAAAATAGGTACTCTTTATTAAAATTAAAACTTACTGGGGCCAGCAAAGGAGCCCTCACCTGCCCGATCCTGGCCTGCATCCTCCTGAACAGCACCCTCCTCCTCCTCCTCCTGTGTCCTCTTGCCCTTGGGGGGAGCTGATGTACAACATGAAAGAAAGAAAGACCAGAAAACATGGATGAGATTTGTCAACCAAATCAAACATTTCAAAAGAACAATAACAAAATATTTTGGAGAAATAGCAAATAGATAGACAACTATTCCACGGGATATATTGACCTATCTCATGTGGTATACTACGTTATTCGTATTGCCTGATTTGCGGACCGTTGACTTTCAAAGTTCCTATGTAACTCAATAAACAGACTACTAAAAAGGTTTGCCTAGGCCTGGCAGGCAGCAGTCCGCAGCATGCGAAGTGACAGACAAAGTCCATCCTGCTTGCAGATCAGTGAATACTCAAACTATCAATCCACCGACCACCACCACTATTTCTTCTTATAGCCATGTGTCTAAAGGAAGGACTGGACTTCAGTCTGTTGGGGCTGATTTAGAAGTCCCTTGCGGCTCATTTTCCTCCATTGTTGCGTGACTTTTGTGACGCAGCGGCAGAACAAAAGAGTCGCCATGGTGCGGCGTATATATTTTTAAAAAACGCATATGGGAGATGCATCACGTTGTAAAGCCCTGCGCCTTCAGGGGGCGTTCCGGCGCAAGGGAGGGCGTTCCTGCGCAGGAACGAATCCTAAAAGTGGCTGAGGGAAATCTACAAGATGGCAATCAGTCACTTTTAGGACAATGATGCGTGACTCAAACCCTGCGCCTGCTTGAAGCCGACGTACGGCTTGATGCAGCATTGGGGAGATAGGGCACCCCAGAGCATTGCTGGAGCTGCGCCATCGTTGGCACGCAACTCCAGCAATGCGCCGCCTTAACGTCACAGATGCGTAAGGCTTCTGTGACGTTTTGGGCCAATGGGTGGTGGTGGCATGGCGCACAATTACTGCCGCATCCCTGCTACTTTGCAGGGATGCGCTGGTAATTGAAAATATGACCCTTAGTGTCTAGCATTACGCAGTTCTTTACACTACACTCATACATAAGTTCTCAGGCCAATGAAATGAACACAAAATACAAAACAAATAAGCATAGTAGCAAGCAAGGCTACTGAGAAGGAGAGCAGTGCACTTGAAATGCATAGAAGATTTTGAAATATAATTTACCTACAATGTAATCGACAGCATTATTGCTCTTGGTAAAGAACAAAGATTTGCAAATAACAGAGCCGGATAAAACAGATTAGTGATGAAATAGCTAGAAATAGCTACTACTACTCACCAAGCCCGGGGACCTCTACGCCGAGCGCGTCCAGCAAGTCCCGTTCCCGGTCCATGACATCCGTCCAGCGGTGGGTGGCCTGGTTATAGGTGCGCCGGACCCCAGAGAGCTTAAACATGGCCCGGCACACCTTCTCCCACCGCTTCCGGCGCTCCCGGATGCCATAGCCGCTTGCGATCTTGCCGCCTCCCAGGATCATCTTGGGGAGGCGGCGCTGGACGTGGAAGATGAGTGCGGCCACCTCCTCCGCGCTAAAGATCTCCCGTGGCATCACTTGCTCCCCCCTCAAACACCCGCACGGGAGCCTGGCACAGGGTGCGGGACCCTTCCCCTTCTCAGGGTGCTTCCCGGCTCCCTTTACCATGGTCTGGGCAGAAATGAGTTAAATAATAAAGAAGAAATAGAATAGGGAAGAAGAAAAGAAAAGAGTTTCAAAAAGTAGTTTAAAATTAACAAAAAGTAGCAGAAAACACAAAAATATAGAGCTAGAAAAATAGAGGGATAGATAATAAGTAAAATAGATCAAATAAACTTCAAACAAGCAAAGGATGGCAGAGATTCAGAGAGGATACAGAAAGCATGCCCAGAACCATAGCAATGAATGAGAAACAAGATGGTCGCGCCCATTCACGACCGCGTGGGTACGTTCGCGCGAGATTTTCCTCGCGATCACGCGCGAAATTGTACTAGCAAGCAGCACACTTTGCGAGATTACACATAGCGGCCGGAAACGGAATTACGTCACGCAAACAAGATGTCCGCGCCCGTGTACGACCGCTAGGGTAACTTCGCAAACGTATAGCTACAAGCGCCTTGCGAACACGCACAAAATCACGCGAACATACACGCCGCCCAAAAGAAAATAGTGTATTCGCACGCATTCACGGCTTCCGAAATCGATCTCGCATGGATTCGCGCCCCGCAAATCGCGCGAAATTGCAGAAAAACGATTTTTGCTAAACTGAAAGCAATCAGCAGGTGCAAAAGTTCAAACTTAACATTAGTAACCATTCACTCTAGTGCTTCCTGAGGGGCCCCTCCAGAGTTCAGTTGCCTATTTGCAACTATTCCATGACCCTGCTATGACCCAAACAGCAGGCTCATAGAATAGCTACAAGTAGACCTTAAAGGTCCTGTGAAAAAAAATTGCACTGCAACAGAAAGCAAATTACAGATAAGGAAGGAAGCAGGTGCCACCCAGACTGGAAGTTTCAAAATTACTGACACATTAATCACCCCCTAAATTAATTCATGGCAGTTGAAGAAGGGCAGGTGTGCTTGCTTTCACTGCAACAGAAAGCAAATTACAGATAAGGAAGGAAGCAGGTGCCAGCCAGACTGGAAGTTTAAAAATAAGTGATTAATCAACCCCAAATTAATTCATGGCAGTTGAAGCAGGGCAGGTGTGCTTGCTTTTTTTCACCCCCATAATCTACAGTGATAAACAAACCTAATGGGTGGCAGTGAGGATGTACCAGAGGGTGGCATGGGTGTACCAGAGGGTGGCAGTGGTGAAACAGAGGGTGCTGTGAACCTGTGATGATATACCAGACGTAGAAACAACATAGTCGCGGCCGTTGCGAGCCGAAAAGTAAGTTCGCAATTGCGAAATGGTCCACAAATCCTCGCGAACGCTCGCCAACACAAAAAACTTAAAAATCCGCTAATCCGCGAGAGTTTGCGGATTTTGCGGATTGCGAATCCGTAAATACGCAAATTCGCGTACGCGAGATCCGCTAGATCCGCCCATGCTTACTCTAGATTGCTATGGGTTTGGCCTCAGCGCTCAGCTGACGCCCAAACTGTTTAAAGGATTTGCAAGTTTTTATTGGGACATACACAATTGGCACGTTACATTCCGACCGTGGTCCTGCGTTTAGCTCTCGGCTTACAAGGAAGTCATGGAAAGTAAGGGCGTGACCTTGTGTTATGGTGGGGGGGAGGAAAAACCAGGACCTACAGCAATCGTTAGCAGCAAGGGTATTAGGTGCGGGTGGTTGTTGGGTCAATCACCTGTATGGAGTCCAGGGGGCACTTAAGAACATGCCAAGAAAATCCTTGAGAGATGTTTGGGACAAGAATGTGGGTATCTGACCTCGATTGTGCCAGCACAGTGGCGGATTTAAAACCATTTGAATTGAATTATCATTTGGCTGTTTTACAGGAACTCAGTGAATTCCAGGCATTACAAAGCCATGTCCAAGTCAAACACACCGCCACTGGGGAAGTGAAACCGATACCGGAAAGACCTGTATAGGTCCCAAAGATTGGGGATCTGGTCAGAGAAAAGATCGTGGCCAAGTGATTTGTGTAAAGTGTGAAGTCATGACAAGTGCCTAGTGGGGCAGTGATTTATATGTGATGGTGCTCTACTGTGTTTTTATGGATAATAAAAAGGCTATTTTTATATAACCTTGAGTTTCTTTTGCGATGTGCCTAGTGTGTTGCTGCTGTGTGAGTGTTTTGCACAAACGCTTTACACATTGCTTCTGGGATAAGCCTGACTGCTTTGCTAAGCTACCAAGAGGGTGAGCAGGGACTATCTTCAGCCTGTAACTCCCTTGCCCTAACTACAATGATGGGTTCTGCTTGGCCTAGGCATATGCCCTGGCCAACCAGAAACCCCATTTCTAACATTGACCGATAGACAATTGACCATGGCACACAGGGATGCAAAGTACACCATGCTGCTCTTTGAAAAGTTAGAAAAGTTATCTTTTACAGTAGCAGAGTCACCTTCTATGGGATGGTTAATTCATAGCTATATCACACTGCCAATCACAATATTCCAGTTCCTATACTGCCTTGCATACCACCAGGTAGGCATGTATGAAGCGTAGGGTGAAGTGTACACACAGGAACCCTGGGAGCTGCTGTACAGCTATTGGTGTAGTAATAAGGACACTGAAGTTTTCCTAAGTGGTACAGACTATAAGAAGGCTTTAAGTGGGTCTTTAGTGTGCAAGGAGGTCTCACTTCACAGAGCATGTAATGCTTCAATAGCAAACTTATCTTGCTACTTGAAAGGCTCCTCAGCTGCAGTGATTCATCCAGGTTTCGAGTTACTCCTGAATGGGAGTTATTTAATGCTGAATGATCAAGGTTTTTGTGGGATGGTGCCAGGCATCACATATCTAGTATATGAACAACCTAATAAACCTCAGGCCCTCCCTAATTTGTGTGTTATATATCACATATCTAGTCCCAGTAAACTTCAGGGTTGTTTTCTGTAAGCAAGTATTGTTTTCCCCAGCTTGCATATTGAGGGAAGCACCAAAGTGGCCTTCATTGAATGTTTCCAGTACAAGGTTTGATTCTCCGAGCAGACTGAAAGCAAAGTTGTATCAACAAAATGTGGCATTAACTTTAGCCCAAGAGACTTTTGATCTCCAGGTTGCAAGGTCTTCATCAGATATACATGCCCTGGTCCATACAAACTTCCCGATACATTTTGGAGAAATGGTTCATCACATCTTTAACATGTCTGATACGAGGGAGATCATACACATATGTAAACGTATTGCATCAGGTCTAGTAACCACCTTTTAGACCATCTTTGGAGTAATTCCAGCTTTCATACACTCCTTACTTGGAAGCATTTTTGGAAGGCTTCCTTTGGTATTGCTATCAGTGGTGGGTATCCTGATTTTAATCCTATTGATTTGCAATGGACATCTCAATCCCTCAAGACATGGTGAGAACACTGCTGGGACGACGCTGTCATGAGCCTATGGTATTCTACCTGGGTACGCCTCGGCTTCGAGAGCTGAGTGAGCATTGGTTCTAGCCTTTTAGACCACTCTGGCTAGACTGCATCCTGCCTGTGTTACTCTGTCTCTTCTGTGGATTCGGATGCTTGTTGGACCTGTGTCTGACACTTCCATCATTTGCGCTGCCGGCTATAGACATGCTCCTGGAGCCCTTGCAGACCCTAGTGTACAGTTGTCCACAGTGTATTCCCATGTTGATGACAACATTTTTAGAGCCTCCAAGGGATGCTTCTGCTCCTTTTGGAAGGGAAATCGGCTCCACTCCAGAGGTACATGCATCTTTTCCAGGTGTACATGCATCTAATTCTTCACTGGCGGCTGCTGTGGAAACCAGAGATGACCATCTTTGCTCACTCAACATGATATTGGAAGTGCTGAAGGGATTGCTACCTGCGGATACAGTGTTCAGCGATGTTCAGTCTTCCGCACAGAATCTGGCCTTTCCTGTGCTGGGAACTATTCAGCACTTTTTAAACATTTACCAAATTGAATGCTGAAACTTATTTTGTTTTATTTTTCCTTCTCTGCTCTAACTAAGCATAATGGCTTTCAAGATGCTCAGTGTAATAATAACTACATATACCAGTTTAGACGACCTTTTGAACGCTCTTTAGAGATGATGGACTTTCTTTTATGGACATTTTTACAGGCTTTTAAGAAATGTTTTTAGTATCTTAGTTATAAATGATTTTTATGCTTTTTATGGCCTTAGTTTTTTTGCTGACCCTGTTAACCTTTTGATGAGGAGTGGGTGTCATGTCATTTAGGCTAGTCTTGTCATGTATGCCCCCTTTTAAATACATTGTTCTATCCACACCACAGTAATGGTTCTAAATAGGTGACCTTTTACCTAATAGCTTACTCCTGTCTCTTCGACACCAGGCTCTTAGTATTCTATCATAATCCCTGTACCTGACGTACATAAACATGTCCTCATGCACAGCATAATTATTCTGAATAAATGTCACCACTTTTTTTTTCATCGTTGGCCAACAGCCTACTGTGCATGATCGCATTTGTTTGGGAAACATTTATGACTGTTTTCAAAATGTTCATGATTGTTTTTAAAACATATCGATTTGAGAAGGAACCCTGGGGTTAACACTCTAGTATATAAGATTCTTATTCTCCACCATAGGTTTCAGGGACGTTATAGTTAGAAATTAGCATTTAAAAAACCTTAGAAATTCACTGAAAAAAACATTGGTTTTAAGGACATTATAGGTAGTTGGACATTTCACTCGAACAAAACCAGAGAAATTCGTCCATTATAGTCAGTTCAGCTAACTATAACTCACCCCCCGCAATGCACTGCTGATGAGGTCACATATTACATCATTCATGACATGATCAGTGACATCACTGATGACATATCAAATGTCATCACTGATGACATCATCCAGTGACTGTGTGTTTCTGTAAAGTTTAAATACGATTTATATATATATATATATATATATATATATATATATATATATATATATTCACTGAAAAAACCATAGGTTATAGACCATATATAGTTAGGAATTTGCATTTACAAAACCTTGAAAATTCACTGAAAAAACCATAGGTTAGAGACCATATATAGTTAGCTGGACATTTTATTGACATAAAACCAATGAAATTCCATATATAGTTAGTTGCACTAACTATATATCGCGCACCCGCAATCCACTGCTGATGATGTCACATATTACATCATTCATGACATGGTCAGTGACATCACTGATGACATCACTGATGACATCTCAAATGACATCACTGATGACATCACTGATGACATCTCAAATGACATCACTGATGACATCATCTAGTGTCTGTGTGTTTTTGTAAAGTTTAAATATGTTTTACATATTGAAGAATGAGTGGATGTATGGAAGACTGAGTGTGTGTGTGGCTGGCTGGGAGGTGTGTGACTCTGTGCATATCAATGTGTACTTGTATCAGTGATTGTATAAGAGAGTAAGTATGTGTTAGTATATGTGTGAAAAGTATGGTGTTCTGTGTTTAACTGTATAGATGAGGAAATCGAAGTGTGATTGATTCTTCACAGGACTGACTAGGTGTATGAGTGCATATGATAGTGTTGTAATAATGAGTGACTGTATGTATGAGTGATTGTATGGGTGAATGAGTGAATGTGTGTGTAGACGTAGGAATCAGTGAGTGCGTATGTAGTAACTGGTATTGGTGTGTCATGATGTCATCAGTGATGTCATTTGAGATGTCATCAGTGATGTCATTTGAGATGTCATCAGTGATGTCATCAGTGATGTCACTGAAGTATGTGTTCTGTGTTTAACTGTATAGATGAGGAAATGGAAGTGTGATTGATTCTTTACAGGACTGACTAGGTGTGTGAGTAACTCCATGGATGAATGGCAGTGTGTGAGTGTCTGCATAGGTGTATGAGTGCATATGATAGTGTTGTAATAATGAGTGACTGTATGTATGAGTGATTGTATGGGTGAATGAGTGAATGTGTGTGTAGACGTAGGAATCAGTGAGTGCGTATGTAGTAACTGGTATTGTTGTGTCATGATGTCATCAGTGATGTCATTTGAGATGTCATCAGTGATGTCATCAGTGATGTCATTTGAGATGTCATCAGTGATGTCATCAGTGATGTCACTGACCATGTCATGAATGATGTAATATGTGACATCATCAGCAGTGGATTGCGGGTGCGCGATATATAGTTAGTGCAACTAACTATATATGGAATTTCATTGGTTTTATGTCAATAAAATGTCCAGCTAACTATATATGGTCTCTAACCTATGGTTTTTTCAGTGAATTTTCAAGGTTTTGTAAATGCAAATTCCTAACTATATATGGTCTATAACCTATGGTTTTTTCAGTGAATTTCATTGGTTTTTTAAAAGCTAATATCTATAGCTGTAAAATATATTCTTTATTACGTGACGTATCACGTAGCCACGTGAGTCGCCTCATGACGCGTCGCATAACCGTGACGTATCGGCTCTGCAGCGCAAACAAAACCCGTAACGTAAGCGTGCCGGAGCACGCTTACAGATATGTATATTTTTTTTAACCTTAATTAGACAAAATCCACACGTGCACATATCTTGAGGCCTTGCAATGGCACATCAAACAAACAGTCCCTACAATTTTGCCAAGTTTGCTGGAAATCTATTCCCTTAATTTTTTTTTTACTGTTTCTCTTGGTTTTCCCCTTGTTACGCTTACCGGGACGCTACCCGGTACGCGAACCGGACGCTCCCAAAACACAAGATGGCGGACTCCCTTTACGCTGCCGGTTAGCTGCCCGGTTCGCGTACCGGGAAGCGCCTCTACCGCGAAAAATCGCGGGGGACTTTAATATCCCCCTCATCAATCCTAGGGGGTCAGGAGGGGTTTACCTTGCCCCCTTTCCTTCATTTCCCCCTTCTTTTTTCACCACATCTTGTCTCTCGAACCTACCGAGAGACAAGATGGCGGCCGCTCCGGACTGTTTACAATGTTGACAGCTATGCTGCCGGTTAGCTGCCCGGTTAGCTGCCCGGTGAGCTGCCCGGTGAGCTGCCCGGTTCGTGTACCGGGACAAGCCTCTACGGCGTAAAATCGCAAAAAAAATTTTTTTTTTTTTTTTTGCCCCGCGGGGCACTTTAATATCCCCCTCATCAATTCTAGGGGGTCAGCAGTGGTCTACCTTGCCCCCTTTCCTTCATTTCCCCCTTCGTTTTTCACCACATCCTGTCTCTCGATCGTACCGAGAGACAAGATGGCGGCCGCTCCGGACTGTTTAGAATGTTGACAGACACCGGAGAGCCAATCAGCTACGCTTCGCGAAGTTCCGTTACGCGTCAGGTACGCGAACCGGGGCGCTAACCGGAGCGCTGTCACAGATATATATATTTTTTTAAACGTTAATTTCTCAAAATCCACTGGAGCACATATATTGAGACATAGCAAAGGCACGTCGGGCAAACCATATCTACAGTTTTGCCAAGTTTCATGTAAATCTACTCAGCCGTTCGAGCTAAAAGTGAGTCCAACCGCCCTATGGAAAAATGAATGGGAAAAACGCGTTTTGGGACCCCCCTTTTTTCTCGGCCCCCCCTTGGCGAAACTTCCCCAAATTTTCAGGGGCTGCTCAGAAACAAAATGTGCAATTTTCCTGAACATTTCTGCCAATTCCGTCCACAAACGCCAAAGTTATTAGACATAGAATTTTCAGAAATCCCATAGTGAAAAAATCCTAACTATATATACCCACTGGCTATCGCCAGTAGGTAATATACATATATAAACATATATAATCTGCATATCTATATAAATATAAATGCATACATATACATATATGCATACATATGCATGTTATTTACATGAAAGTTTTAAAAACACTAATAAAAGCAAAGCTAAAAAGCCACCTCATTACAAACAGAATGGCTTTAACTTAAACGAGGGCGAGATCTATTGCATTTTCAATGCTTGTTTACTTTGGTTCTATCAAGAAGGCATTCAGATGTGTCACACATTTGCCATAGATTCTGAATGTTAGCACTCTAGTTGCTCATTAGATCACTGTAGTAAAGCTAGTGCTCACCAGGGAAGTCTGCTGCTAATCATGGTTTGCAGCCATTTTCCCGCATTTTTTATCCCGCAGACTTTCAGTCCGCATACCATTATCCCGCAAGGTCATTGACCTCGTATACCATTATCCCGCATTTTTTCAAAACGCATGTGCATTTATCGCGCATGCCTTTACAAAGAATTACGTTTTAAAGGCATGTATGGTAAATGCATTTGCGTTGTGAAAACCACGATGACGAGAGAGGTAAGTGGGTTTGTGTTAATTTTTTCGTGGGTTAGTGATTGTGTAGTGTTGTGTAGTGTAGTGTTGTGTTAGTGTAGTGTAGAGTTGTGGTGGTTGTTTAGTGTAGGGTCATGCTGGGGGTAGTGTTTTAGGGTTTAGGGTTGTGTTGTAGTGTTTGCGTAGTGTAGGGTCATGCTGGGGGTAGTGTTTTAGGGTTTAGGGTAGTGTTGTAGTGTTTGCGTAGTGTAGGGTCATGCTGGGGGTAGTGTTTTAGGGTTTAGGGTTGTGTTGTAGTGTTTGCGTAGTGTAGGGTCATGCTGGAGCTAGTGTTTTAGGGTTTAGGGTAGTGTTGTAGTGTTTGCGTAGTGTAGGGTCATGCTGGGCGTAGTGTTTTAGGGTTTAGGATAGTGTTGTAGTGTTTGCGTAGTGTAGGGTCATGCTGGGGGTAGTGTTTTAGGGTTTTGGGTAGTGTTGTAGTGTTTGCGTAGTGTAGGGTCATGCTGGGGTTTAGTATTTTAGGGTTTAGGGTAGTGTTGTAGTGTTTGCGTAGTGTAGGGTCATGCTGGGGGTAGTGTTTTAGGGTTTTGGGTAGTGTTGTAGTGTTTGCGTAGTGTAGGGTCATGCTGGGGGTAGTGTTTTAGGGTTTTGGGTAGTGTTGTAGTGTTTGCGTAGTGTAGTGTCATGCTGGGGTGTAGTGTTTTAGGGTTTTGGGTAGTGTTGTAGTGTTTGCGTAGTGTAGGGTCATGCTGGGGTGTAGTGTTTTAGGGTTTTGGGTAGTGTTGTAGTGTTTGCGTAGTGTAGGGTCATGCTGGGGGTAGTGTTTTAGGGTTTTGGGTAGTGTTGTAGTGTTTGCGTAGTGTAGGGTCATGCTGGGGGTAGTGTTTTAGGGTTTTGGGTAGTGTTGTAGTGTTTGCGTTGTGTAGGGTCATGCTGGGGGGTAGTGTTTTAGGGTTTTGGGTAGTGTTGTAGTGTTTGCGTAGTGTAGGGTCATGCTGGGGGTAGTGTTTTAGGGTTTAGGGTAGTGTGGTAGTGTTTGCGTAGTGTAGGGTCATGCTGGGGGTAGTGTTTTAGGGTTTAGGGTAGTGTTGTAGTGTTTGCATAGTGTAGGGTCATGCTGGGGGTAGTGTTTTAGGGTTTAGGGTAGTGTTGTAGTGTTTGCGTAGTGTAGGGTCATGCTGGGGGTAGTGTTTTAGGGTTTAGGGTAGTGTTGTAGTGTTTGCGTAGTGTAGGGTCATGCTGGGGGTAGTGTTTTAGGGTTTAGGGTAGTGTTGTAGTGTTTGCGTAGTGTAGGGTCATGCTGGGGTGTAGTGTTTTAGGGTTTTGGGTAGTGTTGTAGTGTTTGCGTAGTGTAGGGTCATGCTGGGGGTAGTGTTTTAGGGTTTAGGGTAGTGTTGTAGTGTTTGCGTAGTGTAGGGTCATGCTGGGGTGTAGTGTTTTAGGGTTTTGGGTAGTGTTGTAGTGTTTGCGTAGTGTAGGGTCATGCTGGGGGTAGTGTTTTAGGGTTTAGGGTAGTGTTGTAGTGTTTGCGTAGTGTAGGGTCATGCTGGGGGTAGTGTTTTAGGGTTTAGGGTTGTGTTGTAGTGTTTGCGTAGTGTAGGGTCATGCTGGGGGTAGTGTTTTAGGGTTTAGGGTTGTGTTGTAGTGTTTGTGTAGTGTAGGGTCATGCTGGGGGTAGTGTTTTAGGGTTTAGGGTAGTGTTGTAGTGTTTGTGTAGTGTGGGGTCATGCTGGGGTGTAGTGTTTTAGGGTTTTGGGTAGTGTTGTAGTGTTTGCGTAGTGTAGGGTCATGCTGGGGGTAGTGTTTTAGGGTTTAGGGTAGTGTTGTAGTGTTTGCGTAGTGTAGGGTCATGCTGGGGGTAGTGTTTTTATGGTTTAGGGTAGTGTTGTACTGTTTGTGTAGTGTAGGGTCATGCTGGGGGTAGTGTTTTAGGGTTTAGGGTAGTTTAGTTGTTTAGTGTATGCTAAAGGCATTTTCGTTCTAAAAGTTTTCATTATTTTAATTTGCGGCCTAATAGTACATGCGGGATTTTTTTTGCGGACTGATGGTATGCGGGATTTCGTCATATATTCGCTAATCATACTTTCTATGGCAAACTGAACCCCGCTCCTTTTGTTCCTTTTTAAATTAAATGTTTTAAGAGTTACCACTTTATTCCAATCTAGATGGCTTCAGGTGTGCCATACCTTTGTAATAAGTAGGACTGTTAGCACTCTAGTTGTTCTTTAGAACACTCTGGGACATTCTGTCATTGGGCTATAGTTGGGCTACATCTGGCTGATATTTGGGCTACATTTGTTTTTTTTTGTCTCTGGTGGCCATCTTTGGGCTACATTGGGCTACATTGGGCTACATTGGGCTACATTTGGGCTCCAACATATATATAGCCCAATGTAGCCCAATATATATTTTTCAAAGTTAATTTTCGTAAAAACCACTGGAGCCTATATCTTGAGACATAGCAAAGGCACATCGGGCTACCAGTCCCTACAATTTTGCCAAGTTTGGTGTAAATCCATTCAGCCGTTCAGGCTAAAAGTGAGGCCAACCGCCCTATGGAAAATTGCATGGGAAAAACACGTTTTGAGACCCCCCTTTTTTCTCGGCCCCCCCTTGACGAAACCCCCCCAAATTTTCAGGGGCTGCTCAGAAACAAAATGTTCCATTTTCCTGAAAATTTCAGCCAATTCTGTCCTCAAACGCCAAAGTTATTCGACATAGAATTTTCAAAAATCCCATAGGAAAAAAATCCTAACTATATATACCTACTGGCTATCGCCAGTAGGTAATATATATATATATATATATATTTCTCCGCCAAGGTTGCCCAAAAGAGACGTCACACATGAAGGGGTTACAGCTCTCTCACCACCGGCAGCCGCCCTGTACAAACTGCTCTCATGCCTCCATTCAAAGAATTCTGCTTGGCCAAACGCGTTTCGAGCATAAATCGCTCTTGATCACTGGCAGAGAACTACAGCAATAGCGGGGTTGTGGAGAAACTGCCATTTTATTGAATAAGGAAGTCCCGCCCATGTGAGCATCATAATAGTGCATGATGGATATGATAGTCCATTTAAATAACGCCGGACTTCAGTGTCATCCAAAACCCAGGTAGGTACCGCTAATTGCTGAATAATCCATATGAAGCCTAAGTGGGAAAAGTAAAACACTTGTATCACCATAATAGGTCGAGGCGATGTAAAACAGGCTGCTGAGCGCATCAATGTCATCCGGTGGTGGGGCCCCCTTCATTCTTCTCGGTGTTTGAGTTTGCAAACACCATTAGATTAAGCCTGGGTGGAGAACTACGCTCCGTTCGCGGAGTTTGCGAAGTTTCGGCAACTTCGCACTACGCGGAGAGCGCGAAGCTGTCACCTACTTCGCAATCTACAGCGTAGCGTAGTAGTTTTTCTTCCTCGCGCGCTCAATAGCATTCTCGCGTGCGCGATAATGACTTACCATGGTTCTGCGTTTGCTTTCTCGCTTTTCTCTCCCGGTCGCGTTCGCTACGGTGTTTGGAATCCGGCCGCACAACCCTATGCGACTTTGAGCGCGCGAACATGTTGGTAAGATCGCGTTTCCGAACACGCAGAAACTGCATTCTGGCACAGAATATCTCCCGAGCATGTTAAAATCTTCTCCAAAATGTTCATTTAACCCCTCAGATTGTGATTTGGCTGTATTTTTTGGGGCTAGGAGTCTTCTTTTTGTTTCTACTCTTTTTTTCAAGAGAAAGGAAGTGCCCCTCAGTCTCCAACTTCCTGTTCCTGTCCTCCCAGTGCTTTGTCCATGTGGTGTTCACTTTCATTTGGAATTGGAGCTGGAAGGATCACTCTTTGTGTTTGTCTGCTGCATCATAGCATTTAATTGGATTTATTGAGGAATTTTGGATTTGAACTTTTCTTTCACAAGTAAGTTTGAGAATTGAGAATTGGTGTACTGTATAAATGTTTTTTTTTTGTTTGTTTTTTTTGTTTTTTTTAAACTACAGTTTTCTGTGCTTCTTAATCTTTCCTAAATATTCTTTTTGAGGGAGGCCTGTACTGTTTTGGCATGTTTGCACAGTGCTGCAACGCGACCTTACAGTTTTTATCGTCTTCGCGCGCTCAATGTGCGTGCTCGGGGGCGCGATCACGACGTTTTGTACAGTTCGCGCCACCGAACACGCCGAATTTTCATTCTCGCGAGCAATATCTCTCGAGTTGCCTAAAACGTTCCCGAAAATGTAGATGCTGTTTTTTTTGCTAAAAGAAACTCCTCAGATTGTCATTTGCTTGTAGTTTTTGGAGCATGGACCACTTACTGTTTCTGTCCTCTATGTACCTTGTTGTTTGAGGGTGGCCTGACCATGTGGGCGGCTTGGTGGCGGCCATTTTGTCAAGCCAAGCACATTGTCCTTTTGCCATAGGAATGTATTGTCTATTTATCTGTCTTCTCTTTCTTTTCATGATTTTGGGAGTGGCCAGGCCATGTGGGGGCGGCCATTTTCCATGTGGAGGGCGGCCATTTTAATTCCTGGTACTAGTAGCAGCCTCTGTGTTTTTGCCATAGGCCTCCAAGCTACTAGAGTCCTCCTCATCATGGGTGCATGAAAGTTGTTCAATTGTTATAGGGGTGTTTAAGTTGTAAGTGTAACATCATGTAGGTCATGGATGGCTTTGGATTAATTAGCAAAATGTGTCTTTGGTGTTGAATTGCAGGTTTTGGTTGTGTTGAATAATATGGCTTTTTCCTGCGCACTAGGTAACCCTAGAATTCAGCTCGCGTAGGTTTGGTAAGTTTGCACAGTGCAGCAACGCGACCTTACAGCTTTTGTCGTCTTCGCACGCTCAATGTGCGTGCTCGGGGGCGCGATCACGACGTTTTGTTCAGTTCGCGCCGCCGAACACGCTGAATTTGCATTCTCGCGAGCAATATCTCTCGGGTTGCCTAAAACTTTCCCGAAAATGTAGATGCTGTACATTTTGCTAAAAGAAACTCCTCAGGTTGTCATTTGCTTGTAGTTTTTGGAGCATGGACCACTTACTGTTTCTGTCCTCTATGTACCTTGTTGTTAGACTGTGGCCTGACCATGTGGGCGGCTTGGTGGCGGCCATTTTGTCAAGCCAAGCATTGTCCTTTTGCCATAGGAATGTATTGTCTGTCTTCTCTTTCTTTTTATGTTTTTGGGGGTGGCCAGGCCATGTGGGGGCGGCCATTTTAATTCCTGGTACTAGTAGCAGCCTCTGTGTTTTTGCCATAGGCCTCCAAGCTTGTGGCCTACTGTGCCAGTAGGTAGGCCCAAGGGTACTACTAGACTCCTCCTCATCATGGGTGCATGAAAGTTGTTCAACTGTTATAGGGGTGTTTAAGTTGTAAGTGTAACATCATGTGGGTCGTGGATGGCTTTGGATTAATTAGAAAAATGTGTCTTTGGTGTTGAATTGCAGGTTTTGGTTGTATTGAATAATATGGCTTTTCCCTGCGCACTAGGTAACCCTAGAATTCAGCTCGTGTAGTTTTGGTAAGTTTGCACAGTGCACAGTTTTTGTCGTCTTCGCGCGCTCAATGTGCGTGCTCGGGGGCGCGATCACGACGTTTTGTTCAGTTCGCGCTGCCGAACACGCTGAATTTGCATTCTCGCGAGCAATATCTCTCGAGTTGCCTAAAACGTTCCCGAAAATGTAGATGCTGTTCATTTTGCTAAAAGAAACTCCTCAGGTTGTCATTTGCTTGCAGTTTTTGGAGCATGGACCACTTACTGTTTCTGTCCTCTATGTACCTTGTTGTTTGAGGGTGGTCTGACCATGTGGGCGGCTTGGTGGCGGCCATTTTGTCAAGCCAAGCATTGTCCTTTTGCCATAGGAATGTATTGTCTGTCTTCTCTTTCTTCATGTTTTTGGGGGTGGCACTGGCCAGGCCATGTGGGGGCGGCCATTTTGTGTGACCTTCCATCCTGGTTGCCGGCTTGCCGCAGGCCTACAAAGTTGTGTGATTCTTTTGCTGCCAGTAGGCCTAGAGTCCCAGAGATAGTCAGCGGGGATGCTTGATGTAGCGGTTTCCATTTTGTCTGTTGAATTTAACATCATTTAGGGCATGGGTGGCAATGCATTACATTTTCAAATGTGGTGTTTGGGTTGTAGTTAACTGTTTGGGGGAAAACTCCAAATGCCTTTGTTGTTTGTGTTGTTGTGTAACTTTCAAACCTTGTAGCCATGGGGATTTTCTTTTTTGCATTAAGCTGTGATGTATGCATCCTCCTTTTTCTGGCCATATAGGGAGGGATATAGGCCTGGTTGAGTTTATTTTTTTCTGGCCTTTGCCCTTTACCCATGTGGAGCTGTGGTGGTAGTAGTAGTGTGCCGTTTTGTTTTTGACAAATTAGCCTGTGTCTTGCCATTGTTCCTGTTGGCTTACTAGTTGTTCACATCCCCATTGCTATCTGCTGCAGGTCACTGATGCTGCATCCATGATCCCCAAATTATGGATAAACAAGTTCCACTTCCACTACATTTGCATTTTAATTCTTTGCTATTCTTACTCTTATTGGATGTACTAATACTTCTAGTAGTAATTAAAGCTAAAAAAAATCCATATTCGACTGATGTTGTTCTGCCTTCTTTGCTTGTAGGTGCACAAAAGACTGAAGAGGAGGTGTCTGTCATCATTCATCGCCTGTTCTACTGCCAGAAGGACGTCCTTCTGTACTACGTCACGTGTGGTGTGAGTGACTAACCTGACCAGACATCATTCTCAGCAACTGAGTGCTGCTGCTGACATCTGAGGAAGATGGGCCCAAAGAAAGCAGGTACCAGGTCCTCCAAGACCAAGAAAGTTGCTGAGAAGAAGGAAGAACAGAAGAAGGAACTGACACTTAAGTCTGGTGTTGACCCGAAAACCTTTTTTGGGAGAAAAAAAAGTACGCCTGCAGCAGCAGTGACCGGGGTCCAAGCTGGGGCCAGCACCTCCGCATCAGTTGGCCCAAGCCACCACCCCAGGCCCAAGCCGATGAGTGGGGAAGAGGTAGCCAGCCTAATGGTGGAAAGCAGTGATACTGAGACTGACCTGAACTTATCTCAATCTCAAAGTAGTACACATTCCACGCAAGAGGGAACACAGCAGAAAAGTGGTGAACAACCAGCGCCTGCAATAGTAGATGTTCAACAACCACCGCCCGCAATAGTAGATGCTCAACGAAAAGAACAACCACAACCACCACCTGTAATAGCAGTTGTTACACAACCACCGCCCGCAATAGTAGATGTTCAACAAAAACAACTACCACAACCACCGCCTGCAATAGTTGTTCAAGAACCACCACTGGCAATAGTAGTTGTTGTTCCTCCCGAAGTCGTGGCAGTTCAGGAAATTGAGCCTGATGCAGAGCAAGAAGAGGCAGCACATCATGCTGGAGATCTATTGGTTTCCAAATCCCCACCAAGGAAAAGGAGGGTTAGTCCATTGAGTTCTTCGCCAAGCATCCCTTCTGATGATCTTGACATCACTTGGGAGCCAGAACGATCTGAGCATGAGAGGGAGAGACATCCCAAGAAGACCAGGCTAGGGAAAAGGAAGATTCCAGGAAGCCTACCACTTATGGAGTGCGATGTTCAGCAGCCGGATAATGATGGTGATGATGAGTCAGACCCAGTCATCACAAGCATTACTCCTGGCCCTGAGGACATGGAGACCAACATTTTAAACCTATCAAGAATGGCTGTGACTAGGGATGTAGTAGCACGCATACCACCAACACAGGCCACACCAAAACTACCTCCAGCTTCCATTTTTACATTTGCACAAAGCCGGCAGCGTCCTACATCCAGCACAAGTTCCACCTCAGCAGAAGGAGGTAGTGGTACTACTGCACAGCCACATAGTGCAGTTCACCACACAACCTCCAGTTCATCCGGCATTGGAAGTGGCACTTCTAGCAGGAGGCAAAAGTTAAGCTCCCCAGTGTGGGACTTCTTTACAGTTAGCGCAAATGAGGACAACATTGCTATATGCTCCATTTGTCATTCCTCTGTTAGTCGTGGTAAGCTTGGCACAAACTATGGTACCGGAGGCCAAATGACCCATATGAAAAAACACCACCCAATCCAGTGGGAGGACCACCTATGTAACATAAAAGCAGGAACCATTAATGTTGGTGGGGAAGCAGTAGAAGGTCCACGGGTAACCGGACAGGATGAAGAGGGAGACATTCTATCTGGTAGTGGTACACTAAGTACCCCTGTCCCACTCCCCAGCACTGCAGTGGTAGAACCCAGATCCTCCGGATCAGCAACATCTCAGTGGCACCAGAGTAAGAGTAACCCGGAGACACCAAGGAGTACGGGTGCAAAGTCTGCGACACGAAGTACTGCATCGGGCATATCTGAAAGAAATAGCAAGCAGCGTACCATTCTTAGCATGTTTAGGCAGGAGGGGAAGTATGAGCGAAACCACCCAATAGCACGTTTGTATAATGCTATGCTTGCTAAAATGTTAGCTCTGGACCTTCTCCCTTTTTCTTTTGTTGAAGGGATGGGTTTCCTGGAATTTGTGTCAACCCTCTGCCCAAAATGGAATGTTCCCAGCCGCTACTATTTTGCCAGAGTTGCTGTTCCAGCACTACACCACGACGTGCTGGAATTGCTTGGAAAAGCCTTGCAGCAGAGTGCTGTGCATAGTATCCACCTGACAACAGACATGTGGAGCAGTAGTCAAGCCACAGATTACATGTGCATCACAGCACACTGGATCTCTTTTTCAGGTGTTAGAGACAAGATATCTACAGGCATTGACACTACTGAGATTTTTAATAATACTCGCAAACATGCTACTGTAGCCATGTTTGCTATGGAGAAATCGCATACTGCTGCAAACATTTTGGATGAGTTCAACAGCAAGGTCTTTGAATGGCTCCAACCAAGAGGCCTCAATATTGGTTTTGTTGCCACCGACAATGGCAGTAATGTAGTTAAGGCCATGGAAGATGGCCGCTATTTCAGGTTCCCGTGTTTGGCACACTACATTAACATTGTGGTTCAAGACTTTCTGAAAAGTGAAAGCAAAGTCAGCAACTTACTGACCATTTGCAGAAGAATCTGCACGCATTTCAATCATTCTTTTAAAGCCCGGAAGCAGCTACGGGTCATTAAACGTGAGTGTAACATGCCAGTCAAAGCACTCATTCAGGAGGTACCAACACGTTGGAACTCTACGTATTACATGCTCGAACGGCGGTTTGAGCAGTACATACCACTTAATGCCTATGTCATGACAAGAAGATCAGGGGATAATGCTGTTAAAGCCATGACCATTGAGATGTGGCAATGGGACCTCATTAAATGCCTGACTGAGATGCTACTTCCTTTTGAGGTCTTCACACGTGCAGTCAGCAGGGAGGACTGTACTATGAGCCAAGCAATCCCATTGTTGTACATGCTTGAGCAAGAGCTGAAGGAGGTGTTTGAAACGTACGAAGGTGTGGAAGGAAAACGTGAAGCATGTAATTTAGCGAAGTCCTTAGCAAGCCGCTTATCTGAGAATACAAGGATTCAAAAAAAGATTGTGTCACATCAACATTACATTACTGCCACAATTTTGGATCCACTGTACAAATTATTTGTGAACGGTAATGTAGTAATTCCTTTTTCAGAAGAGGATGTTTCCAAGTACAAAACTGTAATAGCCAAGGAAGCCACTGATTTAGAAAACGAACGGCTCTCAATTAGAGGCCTGCCAGTGCCAGCCCAGGACAGTGCAAGTACTACTGAGCATCCTACAGAGTCAAGTTCTTCTTCACAGCATGCGAGCAGTGCGTTTGCTTCCCAGCAGTCACCAACACAAACAATACCACCAACCGCACCAACAGGATCTGATTCATCAGACACAAGCAAAAAAATAGCTGCTTGGTTTCTACAGAAAGGGATGGGGAAGTCCGTTGCTGTCGCAAAGCAAAAAGAGGTCGAGCAAACCAGAGCACCAATGAACATTGAGCGGATGGTCCAGGCCTATCTGGATGACACAACAGAGGTGTTCATGGAGCAAAGCCGATTGGTGTATTGGTATAGGACAAGAAGCCAATGGCCACTGCTCAGCAGGCTGGCGATAAAGTATCTAGCTTGCCCTGTTGCAAGTGTCTCTTCTGAGCGTGTGTTCAGTGCTGCTGGTGCCATTGTGACTGCGAGAAGGACCAGTCTCTCGCCCAAAAGCGTGGAGAGGTTAACCATGATAAAAATGAACCAGCACTTGATACCACCAGACTACCAAGTCCGTGAATCAGAGATGGAAGAGGAGAGCGAGTCGGAAGAAATAAGTATTGGGTTACAGGACCTACTTCTGTCAGAAGAGCCACCAGGGTTTGAGGACGAGCTCCTCTTCCCTGACAAATAGGCTTGTTAATTGTTACATTCTCCCTTTCTTTATTTCTCCCTTCTTTAGTTATTTTTGTGTATCTGTCTTTCTGACTCAAACTTGAAAACCAACTCCATCTTCCTTTCTCTTTTAATTACCTATTGGAGTTGGACATCTGAGCATTTACTGTGCACTCCACTCATCAGAGTCCTGCTCCATCTTCCTGACTCACCCTAAATAGATTTCCATCTTGCCATACTTTGGATGGAGATGGACAATAGTGCAATAATGTAGCCTCTAACAGTCCCTCCATAACAATTGAAACGTACGTGACTAAAGCCATCTTCTGTTTTGTTTCCAATCTGAAAAGCATCACTGTCTTAAGGCTACACCTCTGTCTGCAGGCATACACAACTCTTCAATGTCAGAACTTGAACAGGGCTCCAAAATTAAAGTAAACTTGTCATCACTTTCAGAAGGCTCTGCTGCATCTGTGATCTGACAGTCACAAAGAAGAGAAAGACAGGTATATGAAATAAATGATGCCATACATTGCATTGGCTGCTTGCTGACTCAGAGCAAATGTGCATGAAGTCGAGTAGTTTCAAAGTGCTTGTGTCTCGCGTGATGGTCAATGTTTCCATGTTGTTTAATAATATGTATCCAATTGTACTCCTACTACTGCAGGTGCAGTCTGGACTTAATCGTAGTCACTCAATACATACTTAGTTGCTGTTTTTGGTCAGTTGGAGAACACGTACACGTGCCACACCAGATGATGATGTCAGTCAGTTTGATCAGAGATGAATGATGGAATATGTTCAGGAAGTGGAATACAAGGTAAACACACAACCAATCAAGAAGAAGCACAGCAGACCTAGGCTACATGTGTGTGCAGTGGTGGAATGGAATAGTGGTATGATTGACATTGGCGCATTGATTTAGAATTACATTATTCACTTGCTTTGGAAATACTAGGTTGATGTATATGCCTTTTGTCTGAAACCCTGAAAAATGTAGGTAAATGGACTTTGGGCCACAGACTCACGTCCCGGTGTTGTGGCCATGTAACTGTTCTGTGCTGGCTCCTATCTTGTTGTTCTTTCTGATGACTGCTGTGTAACTAGAAGAGTAGAGTTAATCAATGTATCCAATTAGCCTCAGTCTGAAAATGTTCTCGCTCACGAGTCTTGTCTTTTTCGCACTACACCGTAATTCATTTCTATGTTTTCATTCTGTTAACTTATTTTGTAATACCCCATTTCTTCTTTCATCAACACTTACAGGCCGGCCTTTCACCCAGCGCTACTATATTTATACGTGGAGCAACAACTCACACTTACCTTACCAATCCTCCTCATCATTCTGCCAGAGGCGCCCAAGGATGATATAATCAATCAATCAGTCACAACAGTGTCCATGGAAGGGAGGAAAAAATGAATGACGAGATACAACTACACATTTGGCCCTGGATAATACATAAACTTTAGTATCATTTTCATATTTTTCTTTGATTCCTTTTTCCTCTTCATTTATTTTATGCTTGTGTTTGGTAATTGATTGTTCACTTAAAGTATCTCAATTTTGTTTGCTAGCTTTCAGCCTGCTACAACAGGTATTACGGTTTCTCAGAGGGCATACAGCCTAGGCAAAAGTCATATCATTCATATCATAAGAAGTACTTCCTTTGAATTGTGTAGTAGTAGTTAAGTAATTACCACTTCTTATTAACCATCCAGTTAATGAAACCTTCATTGTGCATCCATTTCGTTGTTCTTAATTGACTTTACATTTATTGTGGAATTGTGGATCAGCAATCGTCTTCATTGTTTTGCTTGTTGTCTCCATGCTTACTGTTTTTCTTTGTCAAACCTTTCCCCAAACCCCCGTTCCCATCCATTCATCAAACCCTAACCCTCTTCCCCCGGGCTGTGTGGTTTTTATTGAGGTGTGATGTTACTACATTAAATATACACCAACAATTGATCACACGCTTGCTGGGCAGATGTGGTGAAACCAACACTAATAAAATCAAAAGTCAACGAGGCAGGGCGAGGATCTTCTTCTGCTTGCCCACCCAAGCTCACTCTATGTAATAATGTACAAGGCAATTAATTTCCCAAAGTGACCCAACGAATAAATGTAAATCATTGCTGGCATTGTTTGAATTTAATTTTAGAGCATGTACGTTTACGATTTGTATTGTGTTTTAATGACTCCAACGCAACTACAGTTATCTTCTTCTACTTTTTCAGTCCCCGACACCATTGATTTCTTTGAGTTCGTTTAGCTGTTGCAATATTGTTTGTATTTTTGGTCCGTATTATGTACTGTAATTTTCTACTTCTCTCACATTCTTTCTCAGGCAAATGACTGTCTCTTTGTTTTTGTTTTCCAATGCTAGTGCCAGTGTCTAGGACTAGGAGTCTACTCGACTACTATCACCCAACCACAGCATATTCTCCGTTGTCTTGGGAAACCATGCAGCCCTTGCGGTGCCAAACGTAATCATCATCAATCACAGGTAAGAAGAGCAGTTTGCTGGGAGGTCTAATGGAGGAGAGGCTGGTAGTACTAATAGGACAAATGTTACTTTGAGTGAGGGGCACAGCATCTATCTGTTTGCATGTTACACATGTGGTCAGTTAATAAAGTATTTCAATCAAACACTGGCTGCTGCCCTGCATCTAGAGTAAACCTTGTGACGTACAACAGTAACCCCACCACAAAACAACATCATATCATATCTGTGTTAGTTGAAAATAAATAACATTTATTCATGTATAAAAATATCCTCCTATCCCCACCCTAACCCCAACCATAGTCCAAGTCCAAAGAATGTCCCACAAAAATAACCCCAACACCCAATTCCCACCCACCAACAAAAGTATTAAAAAAGGGGCAAATCAACAGGGTCCATTACAATTGGCGGGCTTTGAGGTGTTTGTCCACTAAAATCTTTACACGCTCCTCTAATTGGTCCTCCAGCTTGGCCACCCGGAGGAGAAGTTGTTGCCGAAATGCACGGCACCTACATTTGCATCCATGCTGTGAGGGGGTGGCAGATGTTGAATGGCGGCGGTGAGCGGCTGCCTCGCCGCGGCGCCGTACTCCTGCAGGTGGAGCCTTGCTGGGGCCACACGCATTGGAGGCAGCAGCTGCTGCCGCCGCCTCTTCCTCCTCCTCAGCCTCAGCCACCAGCTTGCGGTACTCCTCCACAATGGCCTGCAGTTTCCTTTGCCGGGCCCTGGCTGCCAACTTCTTCCATGATGGTTTTGAGGAAGGAGTAGGAGTATCTATAAAAAAAGAAACAGAATTGTAGCAAACTCTTCATAATGAATTCAACAGTACATAGTGGCATTGTAGCACTATCAAGCGCAGTCCATACAATTGGTGTCAACGTTTAGTATCTATCTAATCTGTCCTCCTGCTTCCCCTGCCTGTAGCATTTGTTGAAGTTTTTTCCGACATTATACTTGCCCTAGTACTGGGTGGCCTTGAGTAAACATAAGAACAAAAGTCTTTTTTGTATCTCCTTTTATTCTTTCAAAGTAAGACTCTGCTTCCAGTGACAGTCTTCACCTATGATGAATACAAATACATTTAGGGGGCATCCACCCATTAAAAGTAAATGTCTATCATTCTTTATTATCGGCTTAGCTGGTTTCACTTTCACCAGCAACCCAACCACCCATGCGTCCACTCCTTCCTTGCCTTGGGTTTCATTGACACAAACTCCGCTCATGATTCTTGCTATCCACTGTATCCATGCACCCATATTCTTTTGCCCAACCAGGCCTGCATTTTCTTTGACCTTACAGTTCTACCCATCCTTTAACAACCCATGCATCCGATTCATATCAGCCATGTGAATGAACCTTCCAAAGTATCCTTCTATGGTAGTTAGTCTTATTATTACATCTCTGAGTCCTCCCTTCCTCCTTCCACCCTAGTTCACTTCTTTCCCTTTTTGTTCAACACATGCCTCAAGGTCATCTGATCTGACTTTTAGTCTTCTCCATAAGTTTCACAGCTGAGTTGGAGTCTGATGGAAGAGGCCTTGTTTACTCAACTAAAACTGCTAATGCTACAAAGGGTGTCTTCTTCAACCATTGTATATTGTCCAGTACAACTTAAAATTCATACTTTCTTAATAAGTCTCATAGCACAGTGAGGAAAAAAATGTCCCCCATCCACCTAGTAATGCAAATAAGTAATGAATATAACTTACCACCGCCCACCGCAGAACTTTCCTCCCCCACTGATGCTCCTGCAGGTGCCGCATCCTCTGTCCCCTCCTGGATGGCAATCTCTTCGCCGCTGGCCCGGTCGGCACTGGTGGTTAGTATTGATTGTGCACCTATGAAATCAAGTACACCTTTTTAGATGCCTGCACACCTCCCCCTATTTTACTAGTTGTACTTTTTTAACCAGGAAGGAAGATTGAAAAAACAGTTACGTATAACATGAATCGTTATGACAGTGTAACTAGTCCAAATTGTGTCCTAATGTACAGCAGTCACATTAGACAGAGTTTAGTTTTCATTTATTAGATGGTCCCTAGGGTCATCTAATCTACTCCTACTCTAGTCTTTGGAAAGTTAGCCTGAGCCATATAACCATTTTTAGATCCGTGTCTACTGCTTTGCCCATGTTACCTCGCAGCTTGTTGCACAGTAAGAAAGACACCATTGAGGCCACATGAGTGTCGCATACAATTGACAAACCAGTATTGTTAGTCCCTGTAGCTTATCCATAATGTAATGTTGCACTTTTTGCCATGACTGCTAAAAACTGGCATAGTTTTATTCACTGTCTAACGTGCAACATTTTTCTCATAGGCAGATGAGAAGAGAAGATTGCTTTACGAAACAAGGGATTTGCAGAGCTTTCGAAAGATGCATGTGTAACCACTTACAGTATACGTTCAACGGTGAGAAGTCTCCCACAATTCACACATTTCTCTATCGTGCACTAGATGTACAAAATGTACAGTATTTAATCTTCATTTTGCATGGTGGAGCAGGATGTTTTTCATGGAAATACTTACAAGTTACAACAATACAAAGCTTGGTATTAAAAAAAATAACGTTTTTGAACTTGCACGTAGACTCTGTGGTATATTATTTTCAGTGTCTGGGGTGTTGTGGAGTGAAACGAGTGAGTGAGCGAAAGGGTCTTCTTCTTCTTCTGTTCTGGGTTGTGTAATAAAATCATTGGGTATATCTAACTATCTTCGTGTGGGGGTCGGGAGTGGGACAAATAAATGACTATGACCAAGACACTTAGGTAGGTAGACTAGACGGTCATTGGATTATGGGTTCTTCTGACTGAGTTCTGTGACCAGGGGGTAAGGTCCAACCTGCCTATCACCAACATCAACAACATCCTAATTTCTTGTGCATCGTTTTGTATGTGTATGTGCAGAGAATAATAACCACAACAGTAGTAGAAGTATACTAACTGAACAAAAATTAGTAGACAAACATCTGGTTGTGCATTTTTGTTGGTGGGAATTGACAAAGACTGGAGATTACAGAGGACAACGCAAAAGACAGGAGTGGACCCAGTGCCTACAGCTATTCTATCACAGCTTTATTCAAAAGAATACCTTAACTAAAGAGTGGCCCACAGGGCAATCTTAGCTACACACAGTCTAATAGTAGTAGCACAGAGAGTCTTGAGGCAGAGGCAGTTTGAAGGAACTGAAAGTCAGGGATGGCATTGGATAGTTAGTGACCCAAAATTTGGAAAACAAATTTAAGACCAAAGAAGGTTTTGCTAGCATTGAATTAGGAAGGAGGATTAATCGGTTGGAAAAAATAAAGTGCGTTAAAAAGTTAGGGAAATATAATTGTTAATATAAGCACTGTAGGACTTACTGGAGCCAGCAGCAGGATTCGCGGTAGAGGAGCGCTTCTCTTGTGGTTGTCCCGCCAACTCGGACCCCGTCTTCTTGCCCTTGGGTGGTGCTGATCATGTAAGAAATAATAAAGAACGAGAATAATTAAGTGCTGTGAAACAAAGACCTCATTCAAAAATCCTCTCAAACATTTTAGGGAACAACAATTCCAATAAAATTGACTTCAAAGTATAAATGACTACTGGCTTGCAAGATCCACAGACCGTCTACTTATAGAACACTAATCAAATGTGCCATAAACATTCTGATTGCAGAATATACTAAGGAAGCCAGTACCACCTGACCTACAACACCTATTCAAGAATCCAGACGGGCCAATTGTTCAGTAAGTCGGCATTGCAATTTTATTTTTGCCCGCAAACATGCATAGATGATGAGATGGAGGACACATGCATACATTTGTACATACACGTAATTGTTGGTTGCTTGCATCAGAACTGCTACTGACTCACCTGACCATGCTATTGCTGTGCTGCTAAGCCTACCACTCAGTAAACAAACTCAAACCGGTTTCAATGGAGGGGTGGGGTAAATAAGTACTAACTAAGCATTCAGTGACCGAGGAGGCGTCATGCAGACCGTTAAAAAAATATGAACTAATACTATCCATCCACCACTATTTCACTAAAGGACAATGTAAGGACTAGACTCTAGCAATAGCATCAACTAACTTCAGTTCTCTAAAAACTCTAACATCAATAATCAGCAGCCCAAGCCAGCGCTAAGTTACAAACCAGTAAGAGAAGTGGCGAGCAGCACCTGTGTCATACAAAAACAGAAGAATTTGAGACGGAATTCATCTGCAATGTAACTAAGCGCACCAGTAACCGTGTTACTTATTCGTCCAAGAATTATACACAATACTTATACTACTATAATATATATTAAATTATTAATATTACTAGCTACTCACCAAGCCCCACAACTTCAACACCTAGCAGGTCCAACAGGTCCTGCTCCCTGTCCAGAATGTCTGCCCACCGGTGGGCCAGCTGCTGGTGGGTGCGCCGGATTTGCAAGCGACGGTACACTGCCCGGCGCACCTTCGCCCACCGGCGGTGACGCTCCTCTGGGAGGTAACCGGACCCTGGCCTGCCGCCTGCTGCCAAGGTCAAGGGTAGGTGGCGCTGCATGACAAAAACCAGGGCGGCCACCTCCGCCTCCCCGAAAAGATTCCGGGCCTGCACCCCCGCAGGTCGCATTCTGCCGGCTCTTCTTGGGCGCAGGCGCCTTGCCCTTCGAGCCGGTTGTGCTCCCCTTTGCCATGGTTCTGGGGTTCTGGGGTGGAGGTGGAAAAGAAAAGTTAGAACAAAAGGAAAAAAAGTTAGGGGGAAGAAGTAGGAGCTTAAAAGAAGGAGTAAAATAAAACAGTAGAAAAGCTAAAAAGAAAGGTGGAAAAGTAGAAATAAAATGCAAAATATAAACTTAGGGACAGAGAGAAATAGATGAGAAGTAAGAAAAACTGTGAAAATAGGTAAAAGATTGAACAGATATAAGGTGGATAGAAAACTAGGCCCAGAACCATAGCATACAGTGTGAAAAACAAGATGGCCGCGCCCATCGCGACTACTTGGGTAAGTTCGCGCGCGATTTCACGCGAACACGCACTTTCTCAGTGTGAACAAGTAGTTGTGTTCCCGAACAAGACGTGCACCGAACGAACGCGTTATTCGCGACCCGGAAGAGGAAATAGGGGGCGCGGGCGGGCGGGACAATTGAAAAAACAAGATGGCCGCGCCCATAGCCCAACCACATGGGTAAGGTCGCACGCTACAATCCCCCGAACACGCAGACAGCGCCCTGACCACGCACTACGCGCTCCCGAGCAAGAAAAACGTCTCGCGAACGGGACCAGCAAGCTACTACGTATGCTACGCGAAGCTCGCGTAGTGCGAGAACGTCTTCGCGTAGCTTCGCGTAGCTTCGCATAGCGCGACTATGCGTACTACGCCCAGGGTTACATTAGATCCGCCCCCTACGGCGGCGGGACCTCTCCGCGGTCGGACCAGCCGCTAAACATTTCTTCGCCAAGGTTGCCCAAAGGAGACGTCACACATGAAGGGGTTACAACTCTCACACCACTGGCAGCCGCCCTGTACAAACTGTTCTCATGCCTCCATTAAAAGAATTCTGCTTGGCCATACGCGTTTCAAGCATAAATCGCTCTTGATCACTGGCACATAACTACAGCAATAGCGGGTTTGTGGAGAAACTGCCATTTTATTGAATAAGGAAGTCCCGCCCATGTGAGCATCATAATAGTGCATGATGGATATGAGAGTCCATTTAAATAACGCCCGACTTCAGTGTTATCCAAAACCCAGGTAGGTACCGCTAATTGCTGAATAATCCATATGAAGCCCAAGTGGGAAAAGTAAAACACTTGTATCACCATAAAAGGTCGAGGCGATGTAAAACAGGCTGATGAGCCCACCAATGTCATCCTGTGGTGGGGCCCCCTTCATTCTTCTCGGTGTTCGAGTTTGCAAACACCATTAGATCCGCCATCTACGGCGGCGGGACCTCTCCGCTGCCGGACCAGCCGCTAAACATTTCTCCGCCAAGGTTGCCCAAAGGAGACGTCACACATGAAGGGGTTACAGCTCTCACACCACCGGCAGCCGCCCTGTACAAACTGCTCTCATGCCTCCATTCAAAGATTTCTGCTTGGCCGTACGCGTTTCGAGCATAAATCGTTCTTGATCACTGGCACAGAACAACAGCAATAGCGAGTTTGTGGAGAAACTTCCATTTTATTGAATAAGGAAGTGCCGCCCATGTGAGCGTCATAATAGTGCATGATGGATATGATAGTCCATTTAAATAACGCCGGACTTCAGTGTCATCCAAAACTCTGGTAGGTACCGCTAATTGCTGAATAATCCATATGAAGCCCAAGTGGGAAAAGCAATACACTTGTATCACCATAATAGGTCGAGGCGATGTAAAACAGGCTGCTGAGCGCACCAATGTCATAAGGTGGTGGGGCCCCCTTCATTCTTCTCGGTGTTCGAGTTTGCAAACACAATTAGATCCGCCCTCTACGGCGGCGGGACATCTCCGCGGCCGGATGAGCCACTAAGCATTTCTCCGCCAAGGTTGCCCAAAGGAGACGTCACACATGAAGGGGTTACAGCTCTCACACCACCGGCAGCCGCCGTGTACAAACTGCTCTCATGCCTCATGCCTCACCACCGGATGACATTGGTGCTGAGTGACCTGCCCTCCCATAGGAATGAATGGGGAATATGTGTGACCATGGTAGTTCCTGATGTGTGGGGAGTGCAGGGTCTAGTTTGTTATGTACGAACTCGTGAGATTAAATGCTGCGTAATGATGTATGTGGCATGAGTGTGTCTAGTGTGGAAGAGCCAGTTCTAGACATAGGTGTGCGTGTGTAGTGAGTCTGCTGGCACGCGATTGGCTGGCGCGTGGCTCCTGGAGTGCCTGGGCCTGCTTGTGGATTGACTGTCTGGTTTGAGGATGACAGGGGCTGGGGAGCCCCCAGGAGGTTGTGTGAGTCAGCCCGTGGATGAAAGGCTGCATCTGCTGCCAGGGAAGTGGGAGGAGATAGCACCTGGGAGTGAATGAGGCTGTGCCTGCCTGCCACAATGCTGACTCCACCTCCCGCTG
Organism: Lissotriton helveticus; assembly: GCF_964261635.1. Classification (NCBI taxonomy): domain Eukaryota; kingdom Metazoa; phylum Chordata; class Amphibia; order Caudata; family Salamandridae; genus Lissotriton; species Lissotriton helveticus. The sequence continues at coordinate 200,020,784 of NC_136060.1, forward strand.
GGCGGCTGTCGCCTCTGCCCCTCACACTTGAAAAGAGTTCCCTATAACCAGTTCTAGCTGGTTCTCACACGGCGGTGTCCCCTTCCAAAATGTTCTTGTTTCTAACTTGAATCTGCCAGGGGCGTGCTGCTGCTTGGGCCCAGGGGAATCCATGGACCCTGCCCAGCCCCTGGATCCCTGGATGCCTGGAGGACTTCTGGGGGACCGCTCTGCCTTGCATGGGCTGATAGGGGGACTTTGCTTTGCCCTGGATACCTGATGGACCCTGTGCTGGGACCCCTCAGCTTTGCCTGGGGGGATTGGAGGACTTTTCTTCGCTGTATTGGCCCTTAGTGCTTGAGAGCACTTTATTTGGTCCCATAGCGCTTCAGAGCACTTTCTGCTGTAGGGTGAGCGTGTCGCCATCACGCATTTTGCCTGAGGTTTGTCAGGTGCCTACCCTGCGACTTTGCCCATTTATTTTATTATTTTGCGAGTGCCCACCTCGCTTCTCTATTTTATTTTAATCTCGAGGGTGCCCACCCCTCGTTTTGCCCCCGAGATCACCGCCGCGGCCCGAGCCGCCTCAAGATAGCCGCCGCCTGGTTGTGGGCGGGGCCGGGAGGACGTGGTTTCTGCTTCCCCCTGCCTGGGGGAAGCCTTCGGTGTGCCCGTCCGGTCTCCCGTGCCAAGGGGGAGACCGGGTGATGCTGCCGGCCCGAGGAAGAAGTGTGGGCTGGTGCGGGGCTCCCGTGTGCTGAGGGAGCCCCGGGAATAGAGGAGACGCCGCCCGTCCCGCAGCGGGGCCCCCGTGGTGTTGGGAGAGCCCCGCAGCTGCCGGCGGAGAGGAGAAGGCGCGCCAAAGGAGAAGCAGCCCCAGCCGGTGAGTGCCTGCGTGATGCAAGGGGGGGTGTCGGGGCACATTGCCGGTGCCCGCCCCCCGTGGTACAAGCTTCCTTGTGGGGGGGCGCTGAGAGGCCCCAGCGAGGCCTCAATATTCAGAGCACCGGAGGCTCCGGGGGCATATTTCTTTTGAGAGCCCCGAGAGGCTCAGGAGCATGGCTTCATGTTGAGCCCTGGGAGGCTCTTGCCTGGCATTTAGTTTATTTTGAGTCCCCCGGGGGGACTCCAACGACGGCCGCACTCGTGCAGAGAGTCCAGAGAGGCTCTAGGGGGCATTTCGTAATTTTGGAGCCCAGAGAGGCTCCAGGGCCCCATTGTTGTTTTTAGAGCCCCGTTGCTCCAACGTTGGACACCATTGTTTAGAGAAGGGCCAGTGAGAACCCAGGCCGCATGTTTGTGGCCAGAGCCTGAGAGCTCCAACGTTCGGGGCACAGTTGTTTTCAGAGCCTGAGGGCTCCATGGGGCATATTTGTTTTAGAGCCTGTGTGGCTCCAACGTTTGACTATGTGTAGTGTCAGAGCCTGTGTGGCTCCAACGTTCTGCGCATTGTTGCCCAGAGCCTGTGTGGCTCCTACATTTTGGTGCAGTTCTGTCCTAGGGTCAGTGAGGGCCCTGTCACAGTTTTGATGATTCTCAGCTGCCCAGCAATTAGTGGGCAGCTGCACCGTTTAGGTCTTGTGATTGTTCCCAGGTGCCCAGCAAGCAGAGGGCACCTGCAACGTTTAGGTTTTGCGCCAGTGGCGCACCCCTGACTGGTGCTGCATTGGCAGCGCGCCCTGACATTCTGAACACAGGGCTCTTTAGTCCCTTTATTAGATGAGGGCTGGTATGTGATTTTATTTAGGCGCAATGTGATTATCTATGTGAGGGTAATTGCCTAATGTGTTTTTGCTCTATTGAGTTATGTTCTGGCACCTCTGAATGTTTTTATGCATCATGTGTCTTCCTTGATTTTACACCTCTGAATGTTTTTATGCATCATGTGTCTTCCTTGATTTTACACCTCTGAATGTGTTGGTTGATGCATCATGTGTAATGTGTTCTTGCTGATACCCCTAAATGTATTTTATTCTTAGGTAGTTGTTCTTTCTAGTACAGGTGGTCCTAGTGAGGTCCTGGTCCCCTGCGTGACATTCTCCTAAGGTGGTTAGGGTTGGGTAGGTGTTACTTACCTGTTACCAGTAGTTACTGGTTGTGATTTATAATAGTGATTTTATATCCTTTTATTCTAATTTCTGACAGTATTTCTATTTCTAAAAGTGTTGCTTCTGACAGTGGCCCATGTGGCCCTGTCTTGTGAATAATCCCTTATGAATATTGCCCGTGCCAGTTGGCACAATGTACATGTGTGATTTCTATCTGATGTGATTGACAATACAGAAGGTATTTTTATATAACCTTGTGTGGAGTTCCTTTTGTGGTGTGCCTAGGATGTTGTTGCTGTTGTGTGCTGGCGCAAATGCTTTACACATTGCCTCCGAGTTTAGCCTTACTGCTCGTGCCAAGCTACCAAGCGGGTGAGCAGGGGTTATCTTGGCGTGTGACTCCCTTGCCCTGACTAGAATGGTGGTTTCTGCCTGGCTTTGGCGTCAGCCTTAGCCTACCAGAAATAGTCAGTTCTAACAGTGATCAAGAGCGATTTATGCTCGAAACGCGTATGGCCAAGCAGAATTCTTTGAATGGAGGCATGAGAGCAGTTTGTACAGGGCGGCTGCCGGTGGTGTGAGAGTTGTAACCCCTTCATGTGTGACGTCTCCTGTGGGCAACCTTGGCGGAGAAATGTTTAGCAGCTGGTCCAGCCGCAGAGAGGTCCCGCCGCCGTAGAGGGCGGATCTAATGGTGTTTGCAAACTCGAACACCGAGAAGAATGAAGGGGGCCCCACCACCGGATGACATTGGTGTGCTCAGCAGCCTGTTTTACATCGCCTCAACCTATTATGGTGATACAAGTGTTTTACTTTTCCCACTTGGGCTTTATATGGAGTATTCAGCAATTAGCGGTACCTACCTGGGTTTTGGGTGACACTGAAGTCCGGCGTTATTTAAATGGACTATCATATCCATCATGCACTATTATGACGCTCACATGGGCGGAACTTCCTTATTCAATAAAATGACAGTTTCTCCACAAACCCGCTATTGCTGTAGTTCTGTGCCAGTGATCAAGAGCGATTTATGCTCGAAACGCGTATGGCCAAGCAGAATTCTTTGAATGGAGGCATGAGAGCAGTTTGTACAGGGCGGCTGCCGGTGGTGTGAGAGCTGTAACCCCTTCATGTGTGACGTCTCCTTTGGGCAACCTTGGCGGAGAAATGTTTAGTGGCTGGTCCGGCCGAGGAGAGGTCCCGCCGCCGTAGAGGGCGTATCTAATGGTGTTTGCAAACTCGAACACCGAGAAGAATGAAGGGGGCCTCACCACCGGATGACATTGGTGCGCTCAGCAGCCTGTTTTACATCGCCTCGACCTATTATGGTGATAAAAGTGTTTAACTTTTCCCACTTGGGCTTCATATGGATTATTCAGCAATTAGAGGTACCTACCTGGGTTTTGGATGACACTGAAGTCCGGCGTTATTTAAATGGACTATCATATCCATCATGCACTAATATGACGCTCACATGGGCGGGACTTCCTTATTCAATAACATGGCAGTTTCTCCACAAACCCGCTATTGCTGTAGTTCTGTGCCAGTGATCAAGAGCAATTTATGCTCGAAACGCGTATGTCCAAGCAGAATTCTTTGAATGGAGGCATGAGAGCAGTTTGTACAGGGCAGCTGCCGGTGGTGTGAGAGCTGTAACCCTTTCATGTGTGACGTCTCCTTTGGGCAACCTTGGCGGAGAAATATATATATATATATATATATATATTGCGCTGCCAATTCCGTCAGTTCCCAACAGATATACAGTATATATACACACCAAGGTGTATTGAAGAATGAGTGGGTGTATAAGTGTTTGAATGGATGATTTAGTAAGCGCGTGACTGTCTGACTGAGTAATTAAACGTGTCGTAGTGAATGCATGGGTTAATCACTAAACTATGTAAATGTCTGTATCAGTCTGTCAGTTGGTGTGTAAGCGGTTCCATGGGTTGGTGAGTAGGTAAATGACTGTCTATATGGGTTATTGATTGGTACCTGAGTCTCTGTGTGTGTGGGTGGGGGCTGAGTGAGCCCGTGCAGGGATGTGTGAGTGGATGACTCACTGGGTGTATGGGTTCAAGAGTGCATCTGTGAAGGGCTGTATGGGTGGGTGAGTGTGTGTATGGGTGTGTTGGTGAGTGAATGGATGTGTCAGTGGAACATGTGTGAGTAACTACATATGTGAAAGGCAGTATATGTGAGTGTTGGAGCATATAAATGAACTATATGTGAGAGTGAGTGATTGTGAGAGTGGCTGTATGGAAGAGTGTGTGGTTGTATCAGTGATTGTATAAGAGAGTAAGTATGTGTTAGTGTCTGTATGAATAAGTGAGCTTGTTTTTGTATAACTGTATAGGTGAGTGAATGGAAGTGTGACTGATTTTTTCCATGACTGACTATGTGTGTGAGTAACGTTATGGATGAGTGGCAGTGTGTGAGTGTCTGTATAGGAGTATGAGTGCATATGATAGTGCTGTACTGATGAGTGACCACATGTATGAGTCACTGTATGGATGATTGCCGAGTGGATGTGTGTAGACCTAGGAATCAGTGAGTGGGTATGTAGTAACTGGTATTGGTGTGTCTATGGTTTCAATGATGGATGTCTGTATTTTAGAGTAGGTGTATCAAAGGTTATATTAGGGTGTGATGAGGTGCATCAGACTGTCATGTGGATGATGTCATCAGTGATGCCATTTAAGATGTCATCAGTGATGGCATCATTGATGTCACTGACAATCTCATGAATGATGTAATATGTGACATAATCAGCAGTACATTGCAGGGCGTGGGTTATAGTTAGCTGAACTAACAATAACGGCCGAATTTCTCTCGTTTTGTACGAGTGAAGTGTCCAACTAATTATAACGTCCCTGAAACCTATGGTTTTTTCGATGAATTTCGAAGGTTTTTTAAATGCTAATTTCTAATTATAACAGGCCTGAAACCTGCGTTTTTTTCTGTGAATTTCAATTGTTTTTTAAATGAGAATTTATGAGTATAATGTGCCTCAATCCTATGTTTTTTTATTTACTACATATATATTTATATATTAAACAAAATTTGAGAACAATTTAAAGTTTGGAAAACTATATTCATTGTTTTTTTTTTAAATTAATTCGCAGGAGTCGCGCATCATATGCGCACCCTACACGATGGCTGGGCGCACCTTGCTATCGTACATTTCAGAAGTCATGCCGGGTTCACGCCGACATCGCGCCGCGTTCGCGACTTTGGCGTAATTTGAAGAGTAAGAAATAGTGTTAAAGAAATCATCACTACATAGTTTGGTTATAGTGTTTGACTAATTTAATTTAGAAAACTTCTTAAAACTATGTTTTTTTAGTATAATATTAACAATATGAAGTTTGACGTGTGCGTGACGAATGCCCCGCACGTATTTCCGGGTCGCTCCGGGATCGCGACTTCGGCGTATTTTCAAAGTGTGAAATCTCACTATATAAAGTTCAAATATCAGATTTGCATAAACACTTTCACTAATATCCTTTTTAAAATATTGTATAAACATTTATTTATAGTTTATAGTTATGTATAAAATATTTCACGGGTGCGCGAATGCATAAGCGATGGGTGTGCTCACCCTATGCAACTTTGTGTCAGCAGGAAAAGAAAGAATCTGGTTGGTTTCAAACATTTTCATTCTGTAAGAGGGAGAATCCATCCTTGTGATATTCCTCTTATTATTTGGCTGCCTTGCTGGCAACACCCGTTCTTTGTTGCTCACTACTTTTTTCCAGTTTTTGTGTGTTTTGATTTCTTTAAAAACATTGTGCCATTTGCTCATGGAGACATGGATCCATTGGATCTGGAGGAAAACAAGATCGTTGAGCCAGTTAAAAAAAAGGAAGAAGAGTGTTCTGTGGGCCTTTTTTTTGGTGCCAGAGGGTGGAAAGAAGGTCAATGCTCGTAAAGTGACTTGCACCATTTGTGAAGTGAGTTTCGTCACGTGGCTCAGAGGAGAAATATTCATTTGCGACATTTAGCATGGAGAAACATCTTAAAACTCTCAATCCTGTACACTTGGCCTGAGAAGAGAGGAGAAGACAATTGAATGAAGTGGCACAGCAAGACTTAACTGCCCCTTCTACCTCTGCTCAACAAGCTCCTCCTGCACCAAGGCCCCATATTGTTCCTGAACTGTTTGGTGTGGCCATAGTGTGCAAAAAGTGGGATGCCAAACTGTGCATCGCGGAGAAGTACATGGACGTTATTACAAGTGCCATCAAAGTACATGAATGTAAAAAAAAAATTCTAATGTGCTCCAAAATGTCCTTTTCTTTGCTTTTTGTTAAACAGCTCGTTTGCCGGTTTCAATCTTCTTTTGATTAAAAAAATCAAAAACACACGGAAAAAGAAAAAAAGGTTAAAACAATACACATTTTTCACATTGTTAAAAAAACGGTTCTTATGGAACCACATCTATTGGTTAAAAAAAGAAACATTTCTAGAATGATTGCATGAGAGCAAGGCACTGTGTGGGGGATGTATGACGTTTCAACGCATGCTTTTACAACGCATGCCATTACGACGCAGGTTTTACAGCGCAAGTCCTTACAACGACTTGCGTTGGGGGGCGCTGGTTAGTGAATAGTTTAATTTACTATTCCAACTCCACTCCCCGTGGATAGTAGGGAAGGTGTTGGATAGTAATTAAACTATTCCCTATCCAAGAGCGCCCCCCAGCGCAATGCGTTGTAATAACTTGCGTTGTAAAAGTTGTGTCGTAATGGTAGTGCTTTGTAAAAGTTGCGTTGTAAAGGATGTTCCCCCTGTGTGGGTGATTGTAGAACTGCAAAGGTACTGCGTGTGTGATTGCATCAATGCATTGGTAATACTTGGGTTATTGCATGAGTACATGGTAGTGATTCGGTGTTTGGGACAGTGCATAGTTAGTGCCTGGGTCATTGCGAGAGTACATGGGTACTGACTGGACGATTAGAGTAATGCAAGGATAGTGCATGGTGAATTTATAAGTGCTTGGGTATTAGTGAAGTGATTGGATAAGTGGATAGTACTGCCTGGGCTATATGAGGAGTACATGAGTAGTGACAGGGTGATTGCTGGAGTGCATGGGTACTACCCAGGCAATTGCAGGAATGAATGAGTAGTGTCTAGGTGATTAAGGAACTGCATGGGTAGTGCCAGGAGATTGTAGCAGTGCATGGCTGATGCCTGGGTCATTGCATAACTACATGGGTACTGACTGGATGACTGGATGATTAGAGTACTGCAAGAGGGGGATTGGCGAATTTGTAAGTGCTTCAGTTTTGGCGGAGTGATTGGATACATGCATACTACTGACTGGGTAATTGGAGAAGTGCATGGGGAGTGAGAGGGTGATTGTTGTACTGCCTGGGTACTACCTGGGTAATTGAAGGAGTGAGTGAGTAGTGTGTAGGTAGTTAGAGGACTGAAAGGGTAGTGCACAGGAGATTGTAGCAGTGCATGTGTTAGTGCCTGGGTCATCGCATGAGTACATGGGTACTGACTGAATGATTGGAGTACTGCAAGTAGAGTGGATGGTGAATTTGCAAATGTTTGGGGTATTGGTGGAGTGATTGGACAAGTACAAAGTACTGGCTGGGTGATTTGAGAAGTGCAATGGGAGTGACAGGGGGATTGCTGGACTGAATGGGTACTACCTGGGAAATTGAAGGAGTGAATGAGTAGTGTGTAGTTGGTTAGAGGACTGCATGGGTAGTGTACAGAGGATTGTAGCAGTGCATGTGTTAGTGCCTTGCCTGAGTCATTACATGAGTACTTGGGTACTGACTGAATGATTGGAGTACTGCAAGGAGAGTGCATGGTGAATATATAAGTGCTTGGGAATTGGCAGAGTGATTGGATGAGTACATAGTACTGGCTATACCAAAAACAAGAGAAGAAAATACCTTAAAACAAATTCACACAGACGTCTATGATCATTCAAGTGTAGAAATATGGATGAATGTAGGGTCAGTGATTCCCTATTATGTCCATGTTGCTCATGTTGTGGGACTTCAGTCACAGGGTGCAACATTATCGATTGCACTCTGGGTGGCGCCAACACTACAACAAAGACACACCCATTAGTTACTTCCTTGTCCAGCCCAGGACGGAACCATGCCCAGAGCCCCTTATTGTTCACACCCTTACGCTGGACTGGCCTACACCAGGCCAGCCCACTCTGCTTACACTTACAGGGGGGGACAACAATGGTATATGTCCCAGGTCTTCCCTGTATTGATCTCCTGATCACAGGTATAGTTGTCAGCATGCCAAAGCTACTCCCTCAGGGCTGGGTTACACCCACACCACACCCATCCAACACAGGCGTCACAGGACATGTGACCCTGCCAATAAAAAGGGCCGGGCGCACGTGCTCAACGCCATTTCCTCTCTCTATCTGGGTATATCTGTGTGCATAATATTAATGCATGATTGCCTAGGGACCTAACACATTACATTCCCCACTGTGGGAGGCGACATGATGGCGTCCACCCCACGATATTCAATCATAAAGGGATCATGATTCGAGGACCCTTTGGCCGCCACAGGCCTCCCGCCACGTGGCGGTGACTTGAGGTAAACAGAGTTGGTGGCAGCCAAGGCATTTTGGCTGACACGGTACTCCCGCCATGTGATGATGACTTGAGGTACACAGAGTTGGTGGCTTCCAAGGCACTTTGGCCGACACTGGCATCCCGCCATGTGGCGATGACTTGAGGTAGACAGAGTTAGTGGCACCCGAGGTATTTTGGCCGATACGGGCCTCCTGCCATGTGGGGATGACTTGAGCTGCAATGAGTTAGTGCCACCAGAGCTGAGCGGGTGTGCAGCGTGCAATGATGCATAGGCCTAGATATGCCATCCTGGCAATCAAGATCCGATTTGAATTGTGAGCTCTGCTGGACCGAGTGTACACCAAAGGTAGCAGGCTGTACAAAGAAGACTCCTCGGCACAGTGCAGCAGGATGCGCTGGGGGCCTAAGGCGAGGAATTCAGCGACAGCTGAGGAGGTTGCTCCGGCACGTGGTGGGCCTTCTTGGAGACATGCCGGTGGCGGCAGGTGAGCATTGAGGTCTGGGTGTGCAGGATCGGACAGTCATTGCTGGACGGCGGAGCGGTCTAAGGACTAGGGCTGAGATGCTTGCGAAAGATGTAGGAATCATGCACACTGCCTGGGAAGTTTGCGACAATTTTAGTGTACAGACCCCGGTGGTCCAGTTTTGCCGCACATTGTTGGAATATGTGTGGTTTCTGTTGCAGTGATTTTGTGCAGTGTCAACAGGGGGCACAATTAGTGCATGTGTGCAGTCAATTGCCCCCAACAAGTGCGGGAAGCCTGCTCTGGCTTGGTTACCTTGCTTAGTCTCCAGCTGTTCCTCTGCAGTCAGGGTGAAATAAAGATGCAGATGTATCAAGCTGAAACAAACCATGATCCTTACAGGTATGTTAAATCCTGCATAATGAGACCGTAACAGACGCTTGTGTGGTCGTAACCTTCCTTTTCTTTCCTACGAAGGTTACAACCACACAAACGTCTGTTACAGTCTTTTTGTGCGGGATTTATCATACCTGTAAGGATTCCGGTTTGTCCAAATGCAATACATTGTACCATATTACGTTTGTGACCATAATAACGCTTGACCATTGTCACCATTTATCCAATAGGTTTCTGAATACGGAGTTTCGCAATATTTAATTGAATTGAGATTTCCAGGACGATCTGCAGGTATTTCGATCCACAAGTTGCCCTGATGATGTTCCCCGTTGGGAATGTCACTCGTTGTTTGATGTTTTCGTGTTGTTAATTTATGTTAATTTATAACATCAAAAGTCTGGGGGTATGGCTCGATAAGTCGCTGAGCCTTAACACACAGGCCACTAAGGTGTCGGTCACTTGTTTTGGCCTCCTTAGGGTGATTAAAAAAATTCTTCCCCTTCTTCCATTTGAGGCCAGACAAATAATCATACAGGGCTTGGTCCAATCCCGTCTGGACTTCAATAATGCCCTCTATCTTGGAGCACCAGATTACACCCTACAAAAACTTCAGCGCACTCAAAATTGTGCTGCCCGTGCGCTATTGGGAGTCCCACGGAGGACCTCAATAAAAACCGGCCTCAGAACTCTACACTGGTTGCCTGTTAGGGACAGAGTAAAGTTTAAGGCTCTATGCATCGCCCACCAGACCTTCTAGAAAATGGGCCCAGATATCAACCGCTCGCTCATTTCTCCTTATCTGCCCAACAAGGCACTTCGCTCCTTAACCGCATCACTAGCAAAAATTCCCAGAATCTTTAGAGCCAGAGCAGAAGGACGTTCGTTCTCGTACCACGTGTCTAAACTGTGGAACACTCTTCCTTTGCAGATGCGAGATAATTCCAACTTAACTAGTTTCCGAAAACAGCTCAAAACCTTTTTGTTCCAGTAATTAGTAACCTCCTGAGGGCATCTTCTGTTTAGTCTCAGCGCCTGGACGCCTCAGGGCAACTGTAGCGCTTTACAAATCCCATTTTCATTTCATTTCATTTCATTTCATGTTTTTCTAATAAAGTACTGTTTTTCTACTACTTTTGACTACTGGACTTCATGACCTGGCGCACACCCATGTTAGAAACCACATTCTAGGATCTGGAAAACAGAGGCGCAAGGCAACTGCTTGGTTGTGCAGGAATACTACGAATTGGGATGAGAGTGTGGTGCGGATACAGGGGCCCGCCGTTGCTTTTGTGGACATGCTTCCAAGACATGTGTGAGGAAGTTTAATATGGCTGGCTGTGAGACTCCTCCAACTCTGGCAGTTGTTGGATGGAAGGTACCAGAGGACAACAGGTGCACCGCAGCCAGCAGCTTTGTTTGCAGAGGGATGTTAGTTGTCCACTGTGTTGGTACCATCAGCCTGTGGGCAAATTGGCAGTGTGCACCAACTTGAGAATGGGGCGATAATTCTCTTGCCACTTTTGCTGTGCTAAAGTGCCAATAACTCAGCAATAAGTCCCCACTGTTGGGTTGTAGGGTGGCTCTAAAAAGAGTCCTTGTGTTAATAGGAGTTTGTGATAGCTACATGCAAATTACAAGAAAAGAGTTTTAAAAAAAGGTGAAAAAACAACAAGAGTGGTCAGGGTACAGACACTCTGACCCCTAAGGCCTGCTCAGAGGACCCCACAAGGACCCCCAGGGCAAAAAAAAACATTTTTTTTAATAAAAGCGGCTGGGTGCGCGAATCTGGACGAAAATGATTCTTAAAAATGATGGTGCGTATTCTCAAGGACTTATTGGCACTTTAGCACAGCAAAAGTGGCAAACGAATTATTATCCCATTCTCAACCTGGTGAAAACTGCCGATATCTGCAGTTTTCCAGCGATAGCTTCCGCAAAAAACATCTCCCCGGATGAGAGCGACAACTGGCGCTAACGATATACAGAATAGGTGTTCCCATGCAAAAAACACAAAAGCACCCCTTCCCGATATTTTCAACAACCAGCCAAATCTACGATGTGATCCAAAAACAGGTGATAAGATGTGTTAGCAGTAGAAATTTAACACCTGCCTTTTACTGGTGTAAAGCAGGATGGCTACCTACAATATGAAAGGGAGCCAAGCCGAGAGCCACACCTGAAGACCAACACATGTCTTGGAGCTACTGATCATGCAGCTCCGACACCCAAAAGGGCCACAGCACCCACAGCCACCACACCCAGGACCCCCCCCCCCGGACCACCCCCCTAGTATCACAGAGGTAGCACAGGACAAGACAGCGGACGTTCCAAAAATGGCATGGCCCCTCAGCCACACAATAGCTGAATGTTGGGAGAGGTTGGAACCAAGTATGTGTGAAGGAGGCAAGTCACCCATGAGTAAGAATGCACACAATAGCAAGTGTGGCAGTGATGTGCTGGACAGACCTCACTATGCAGAGCACAGACCTCTCCATGTGGACATATACTGCTGGTGTTTGTAGTGTTGTGGACAGTGGACGCAACCATGTTACCTCAGGCAGTGGGGAAGATCTCGGTCATGTAGCTGTGTCCCCCCCCGTAAGCATAAGTGGAGTGGGCTGGTCTGACGAATGCCACTCCTGCGTAGGAGTGTGAACAAATAGGCCTGGGCTCTGGGCGTGGTTCACTTCCGGGAAGGCCAACGCATCTGTCAGGGTGGTGGCCCTCACCCTGCCAAGAGGCTGCAGCTGTGACTGCAGCCGTGACCGCAGGCCTCCTCGACACAGACCCCCTGCAAACCCAGTGGCACAGCACCGCCCAGTTATTTCTGTGCTAACTACTGCCTTCGATCTACATTGTGGACAGCAGGGATCACAATTCACATTGAGTCGCGATTGCAGATGACGCAGTCCAGTAGGCAACAGACATTGCTCCCTGTGTGGCCCGCCCAGACCACGCATCATCGCTGGCTGTGCACGCGCTGAATGCTTCAGGTGCCACTAACTCTGTGAAGCTCAAGTAAATGGCAAGTTGCTGCTGGCGCTTGCTGATTGCTTCCTCCAGCCTACACTGCGGACAGCAGGACTCGCAATTCCGATCGAGTTGCAATTGCAGATGACGCAGGCAAGTAGGCAACAGACATTGCAACCAGTGCGGCCCGCCCGGAACACCCATCATCACGGCTGCACACACGCTGAGTGCTTCAGGTGCCACTAACACAGTCCACCACAAATCACCACCACGTGGCCTTATTGAGGCATAATTCATTAGGCAAAAGACATTGCTCCCAGTGTGGCCAGTCCGGACCACGCATCATTGCTGGCTGCGCACACGCTGAGTGCTTCAGGTACCACCAACTCTGTGTAGCTCAAGTCAAAGCCACTTGGCTGTGGGCCCTTGTTGACCACTGCCTCCGGCCTACACTGAGGTCAGCGGTGCTCACAATTCAAATTCAGTCTGATTCATTAATTGCAGAGTCCAGTAGGCAACAGACATTGCATCCAGTGCGGCCTACCCTGATGATGCATCATCGCTGGCTGCGCACACGCTGAGTGCTTCAGGTGCCACTAATTCTGTGCATCTCAACTCAACGCAACCTGGCTGTGTGCCCTTGCTGACTACTGCCTCTGGCCTACACTGCAGTCAGCGGGGCTCATAATTAAAATAGCATCTTCATTTATTAATTGCAGAGTCCAGTAGGCAACAGACATTGCATACACTCCAGCCCCCCCAGACGACGCATCATCACTGGCTGCACACACACTGAATGCTTAAGGTGCCACTAACTCTGTGCAGCTCAAGTCAACGTCACATGGTTGTGAGCCCTTGCTGACCACTGCCTCCAGCCTACATTGCAGTCAGCAGGTCTCACACATATCCAATCCAACCCTGACCTGCAAGAACACGCCATCATTGCTGGCTGCGCACATGCTGAGCTCTTCAGATGCCACTAACTCTGTGCATCACAACTCATGGACCCTTTATGATTGACTTTTGTGCTGTAGACACAGGACGCAACAATGTCACCTCAGGCAGCAGGAATACTTTGACGCGACATTAACAATTTCTTCACATGAGCACGCTCATTTCTAGTGCCCCTGCCTCAGTGCACCACAAGTCATGGACACTTTTTGATAGAATCTTTTGTGTGTGATTTCAGATCTGGTGCCCCTACTTTAGTGCACCACAAATCATGTACATGATTGAATCTCTGTGTGTAATCCGATTATCACTGTTGTAGTTGTTGCCAGCACCAACCATTCCCTGAGGACTGGCTTACGCTCATCCCACATGCAACCAGCACAGGCGTCACTGGACATGTGACCCTGGTAATACAAAGAGGACGAGTGCTCGTACCCGTAGCCAGTTCCACTATCTATTTAACTGTGTCTGTGTGATCATTAAGTATGCATGATGGCCCCGGGCCTACCACATTACATTGTGCTGTGGACAGCGGATGCAATCATGTTACCACTGGCCGTGGGGAAGCCCTCAGTTATGTAGCTTTTTTGTCTCCCCCTGGTAAGCGTCAGCAGAGTGGGCAGAGCCGGCGCATGCCAGTATAGCATAGGGATGTGCAGAATGTGCCCAGGGCTCTGGCCGTGGTTCAGTTCTGGATTCGACAAGGAAGTAACTAATACGTGTGTCTGTGTTTTAGTGTCGGCGCCACCTGACACACAATTAACAATGTTGCAATGTAGCATGCACCCAGAGGGTTGGCTTGCTCGGGCGGATAAATGAAGGAGCGCAAGACCACTCAGGTTCTTGGCTCACACATGCCAAGTGTTGTGTGTATCTGTATTGCCGCAGCGTGAGCCACATGCCTAGCCCTACTCACAGCGTGACTTCAGCCAGGCATGAACTCTTCATCTGTGTCTGCCCTATCCTTACCATAGACCTACACTCATGTGGCCGCCCACCTTCAATGGCCAACATCAGTGTGTTGTTGTCAGGCTTGTGGCAATGTGCAGAAAAGCATGTCAATGGAGTGCCTTATGAGTGCAAGTGATGCAACCCCACAGCACACACAAGTAAATAGGCTCAAAGAGAGGGAGAAGCAGCTGTGAGGAAACGTAACACACAGTGATGCTGCACATTTGCCATATGCAAGACATGTCAAACATGAGTTCCAAAGTTGCACACATCCCACCCCACGCCCAACACGCCACATCACATTGCCTGAATGCAAGCAGATGACAAACTAACATTTGGGTTGAAAGCTCCTTTGTCTGAACTATCAGGTAGGAGCACATCTATTATTTGCACATAATAACCCTTAGCAACTGACTTCTACCCTCATTCTGCTTAATGCCAGTTTCCTTAGAAACAGTTCATGGAACATTCAACTAAACTGACAGGTCACAAGTTCACCATATTTTCAAGTTCACCACACAATGTTGCAAATGCAAACAGCTGGTGGGGTTGACTTTGCAAAATATGACCTTATCCTTTCTACTGTACCTTTCAAACACGTTCTACTAACCAATAACAAACCTTTATTTTAAAGAAAGTAGGCACATACTGGAGGTTCCTGGTGGGCTAATTGGCCCCCAGGACCCCCAGTATTCCAGGGGAATTTGTTCCCCCTCTGCAAATGCGCCAGGGGTTGCGTTTGCAGAGTGGTGCAATCCGTCACCTCAAGCCCCACCCCCTCACCACTGTGCTTGGGGGATTAAGTCCCCTTGAATACTGGGGGTCCCTGGGGGCCAAGTAGCCCACCAGGAACCTCTAGTACGTGTCAGGGGGCAGCGTTGCATAGAGGTGTAATGAGGCCATGCCCCTTTTTACACCTCTCTGCAACGCAGCCCCCTGGTGCACAGTGGGGGGTTCATGGTGGGCTAGTTGGCCCCCAGGGAGCCCCAGTATTCAAGGAGACTTAATCCCCCAATTTAGAATGAGCCACAGGGCCGTTTGCACAGTAGTGAAGGTAGGGGGCGGGGCTTGAGGTGACGGATTGCACCACTCTGCAAACGCGCCCCCCAGCGCGATTGCAGAGGGGGAACTAATTCCCCTTGAATACTGGGGGTCCATGGGGGCCAACTAGCCCACCAGGAACCTCCAGTATGTGCCAGGGGGCTGCGTTGCAGAGACGTGTAAAGAGGCCACGCCCCGTGTACACCTAGATAACCTGTAACAACTACTCAAAACATACACTGCCTCATGACCTCTCCATTTATTTAAGGGTTTTAACCTCTTGCATTTAATCAACGGGCATAACAACGTACTTAGATTGGTAACCACAGCGCGCTAACAGCCTTCTTGGGGAGAGGAAGGTCCTCCAAAATGCTGCATGTATTTTAGAAGTGAATTTGTGAATTTATTTTAAAAAGTGTAGAATCGTTTTTCAATAGCCTGTTTTGAGCAGTAAAATTACCTGAACTAGGTCCACATACCCACACCTAAAAAATTTGTATTCACCGCCCGCTGCTTTGCGAGCAACTCAGATTCTCTTGCTCTTTAGGCGCCATCTTGGGTGAGGAACTAGGGGGCCAACTACTCATCTGGCAGCGCCATTTTGGATCGCGTGCTACTGTTGGGTGCCGGCCTATTAAAATATGGCTATGCAAGCGCGCAGTGCGCGCGCAGCGGGCGCACCGATTGTGCGCCGGAGGCATGCCAGAGGCAAGCCCGTGTGTGCCCATCCGCGCTCCGGTCGCGCCTAGCGCTAGTCACGCTGACCGATTCCACCACCCCCACGGTAAGATCAAGTACTCGAGGGAGAGGTTGCTAAGTATTGGTGAGAGGGTGAAGGAGGGGTACATCCAACATCTAGCCCAGAAGGGGGGACATCCAAACACGCTAAACTGTGGACTGATGAATTGTAGGTCCCTGACTAAACATTTTTTGGGAGGTTTCCAACATGGTATGTTACATAAGGAAAAATGGGACTTTGCGCCTTTCGAGATAGAGGCAGTCACCGGGATAGAATTGCTGGGTTTCTCACTCCAAGAGAACAAAGGGAGGCTCATAACGGGAATGGTCTGCTATAGGCCCCCAGGGTCGGATACGCAGTATTAAACACTACTTGACACCATTACCGAACTGACCCTAACCCACTCTAGGACGATCCTATTAGGGGATTTCAATTTGTGGGAAAATGGGACCCTAGACAATCACCTGAGAGACCTAAAGCAAACGTGTGAAAACCTCAATCTTTTCCAACTGGTTCATAGACATACGCACCTAGGAGGACATATCTTAGATCTCCTATTCGCCAACCAGGATGAGACTAAATTAGTGGGGATAGTACCCCAAAGTTGGTCGGACCACTCCTTAATCAACTTTCATATACTATTAACCCGGTGGGGGGACAACAACACTCATGGAACATCTTAAAATAAGGGTAGGGAGTGGACTAAATTAGTCAAAAATAAGATATGCCTGACTTCCCAGAATCACTATCTTTTCGTCCCGGATAGATCTGGTGACGAAAATTATCAGGCATATTGTGACAATATAGTCAGCTCTCTGGATGTGATAATCCCTATCAAGAAGATCAAAAACAGGAAAAAAGTCTCTGCCCCCTGGTACAGTGAGGGACTGAGAGCCTTATGACTGACCTGTAAGAAGGCAGAGAGAAGATGGAGAAGGGCATATCTGTAGAGGGACAGAATAGAGCTGAAAATAGCTCAGACCAAATATAAGGAGTCGATAGTAAAGGCCAAGGCAGACTTTTACGCTAACTCTATACTGCGTGCGCCAAACAGCACAAAAGCCCTCTTTAAAATCGTCAAGGACTTGTCCCAGCCAGCATGCACGAGCAACAAGGTGGCAAACACACAGGAACTCTGTGACAGATTGCCGCACACTTTGAGGAAAAAATCGCAAACATTTTGGGCAACTTTGGGCCTGGTATTATTAATAATAGGAGTGATCCATTGGAGTCAGCAGAGGAAGGGCCTGGAGTAGCTCTCACTCTGGAATTCTTCCAGGCTCCTTCTGAAGAGCATTTCATCAGTGTAGCCTAAAATATCACTTCGGGCTCCCCCCGGGACCCCCTTCCGCCTAGAGTCTGGAAGGTTTTCAGACAGGAAACTCTCCCTTGGCTGTGGACAACTTGTAACCAGTCCCTGGCAGCGGGCGTGGTACCGGAGGCCTGGAAACAGGCAATAGTCACTCCCTTACTCAAAAAGCCTTCCCTGGACCCTGGAGTTCCGGCTAATTTTAGACCCATCTCTCTGCTACCATACCTAATTAAGATTTTGGAGAAAATAATTAGCAAGATTTTGTCTGGCTACTTAGAGGACAACCATCTCCTAGACAGGGACCAATTTGGCTTCCGTCCGGGCCATAGTACGGAGACTGCCCTGGTCACCGTTATGGACAATTTGAGGATGCGGGCTGACAATGGAGACCGGTCAGTGCTGGTGTTATTAGATATGTCAGCCGCATTTGATACGGTGAACCATACCATACTGGCAGAAAGACTGAATGGCCTAGGGGTCAAAGGACGAGCCCTGCAGTGGCTGCAATCCTATCTATAAGGGAGACAACAGGAGGTGACAATGCCGCCGTTTGAGTCTAGTAAGTCCCCAGTACACCATGGGGTGCCGCAGGGATCTACGATAAGTCCCATCTTGTTCAACATCTACCTGCGTCCTCTGCTTACTCTGGTCATGTCCTTCGGAATTGAATTGATCAACTACGCGGACGACACCCAACTGGTGTTTTCCCTAGAAGGGAAACAGACGATGTCCATGGATAAGTTCCAGGAGTGCATGTGACAGACAGTAAGCTGGCTCATATGTAACTCCCTACAATTTAATGGGGGGAAGACGGAGGTGATATTCTGCCCTACTCTCTCTAGCTTACAGCTAAGATCGATTCCAGAATTTAGGCTTACCCCTGAAGAGGATCCCCTTGTCCCCGCGAAAACTGTGCGTAACTTGGGGGCATTAGTGGATGGGAGTCTCCAAATGGAACCTCAGGCTAATAAAACTGTCAGTGTCTGCTTCTCTCTGTTGCGGATGCTGCAACAGATTCTTCCTTTCCTACCTATAGAAACCCGCTCACTGGTAGTGAGGAGCGTAATACTTAGCAGACTGGACTACTGCAATGCTCTGTATTTGGGTGTCCCACAATACATCTTACAGGGAGTTCAGTCTATAGCGCTAAATAGGCAACGAAGGTCTTCTACTAGTCTAGCCTTAAGGGACCTACACTGGCTGCCCATCAAAGAGAGAATCTGCTTTAAATCTCTCTGCATTGTGTATAAAGCGGCATATGAGGAGGGCCCCATTCCACTGCAGGAGAGGTTTATATGGCATAATCCAAAAAGACAGCTTTGCTCCTCAAACGCAAACCTGATCAAGACCTCTAGGTTTAGGAGAACCAGAATGGGGGCAGAGCCTTTGGGGTGGCTGCTGCACGATTATGGAATGATCTGCCCCAGACCATCAGACAGGCCAGTTCATGGACCTGTTTCAGAAAGAATCTGAAAACCTGGTTGTTTCCTAGGATGGAAGACTAGTTCTCTCGCTGCCTATTACGGGCTGGTAACGTTCTGACCATCACCATTTCTAAAAGCGCCAGGATACCCATAGGGTGACAGTTTTTGTGCTATATAAGTAATTTTTACATTACATTATATTACATTACAAAACTCAAATTTAACTGTTACTCATTTCCATTCTCTTTTTATTTTTCATTTGAAAGTGGCAGACCTCCTCTCACCCTAATATAACCTTTGATAAACACATTGAAAAATAGAAACTATAATTTTCAAAACAATGGAGATACCAATACCAGTTAGAACAACCTATTCAGTAATTCCAAAATCTACATACACATCCACTCATTCACCAACAGTTCTATATAGTCCCTCATACATGTACTCACTCATCATATGTACTCATACACTTATAGATCCTGTTACACACCTACACTCATACATAGAGTAAAGTATCAAACATTTACTTGCATATACAGCTATACACACACCACTAGACTTACTTCTACCGAAACGTACACATACTTACTCTCTTAAACAATCACTTATAGGAACACATACTTATTTATACAGGAACTCTTCCAATCTCTCACTCTCATATAAACTCACTTATATACATCATTACTCACGTATACTAGTTTAAAACATACACACACTTATCCACCCATATAGTCCTGCACACATGCTGTCTTCAAAACACATACAAACAGTGAGTCAGTCATTCATGCATCTATGCGCTAAGTAATACCCCCACCAAACCATACAGACACTCATACTGATACTCAAAAAATGAACTAATAACCCATATAGACACTCATGTAGCTACTCACCAACCCATGCAGCCACTTATACACAAAGGGAGACACTGATACAGGTAATTACATATTTAAACATTACTCGCTAATACATGTATTCACTAGGATACACTTAGTAAGTCAGTTATACAATCAATTTTACAAAAATAAACATCCATTTAGACACTTATTTACTCATTTATTCTTCCATCGACCTTTAGATATACATTTATAAAACATAATTATTTTTCAGAAAGACACACATTCACTGGATGATGTCATCAGTGATGTCATCCGTGATGTCATTTGAGATGTCATCAGTGATGTCATGAGTGATGTCACTGACCATGTCATGAGGGATGTAATATGTGACGTAATCAGCAGTGGATTGCGGGCACGCGAGGTATAGCTAGCTGAACAAACTGTAACGGAGGAATTTCAATGGTTTTGTATGAGTGAAATGTCAAAGCTAACTATAACATGTGTGAAACCTATGGTTTTTTCAGTGAATATATATGTATGTATATTTATACATATATACTCATATATCCCCGCTGTTGTCCTCTGGTCTTTTCTTATGAAGGGACTTTTCTTGGATAAATTTCACGAGCTGTGCCTTGGCGCGTGTTAACAGAGGACCCGCTGCACAAGTGGCCCGCAAGTAATGAAGGCATCATGGCAGAATTCACCAAGGTATTGGTAATTTGCATGGGTCCACCGCGAGAACACTACGGACAAGGGGCTGCTGCAAAAAGCAGTCTGGCATTGTACGGAGATGCTGGATCACTGCATCACGGCGTCACAGCCCCGTCTGGAACTGGGCTTGGGGTTGCAGCGTTGGGGACCAGAGGTGGCCTTTCACGTCAGTGATTCACGGGACTGTCTGGACTCAAATTTGTCCCCTTTCCCCTTTTGGCAACAGGTATATCAAGGTGCACTAAAGCACCAGCTTTCTCCGTACTAATTAAGATTTGATGAGTGCATTCTGGGATATGGAGTCCTGGAGGTAACACAACCACAGCTGCAGAACATTAAGGCGGAGCTAGCATGACTCTAAATATTCGGAGTTACCGCGATAGCCAAGAGAGGAAACTGACAGACCTAAGGCATGGATAGGCATCTGATGAAGGCAACGAAAACGCCGAAATGCATTATGCCTAATGCGACAAATTAAAGGTTACCTGGAATCCCCGCTGTTGTCCTCTGGTCTTTTCTTATGGAGGGACTTTTCTTGGATATACTCATATACATGCCACACCTACATATCCAAAACGATTCAAAAGGGGGTGGTGATGGACAGAGTATCTGAATTAAGCAGAACACTCCTACCCAGTCAAAAGATCAGGGCTTGATCCATCACCGTTTTTTAGCTCACTGCACCATCCCAGTTCAGAACCTGGCTACATGCAAATTAGTCTGACCCTGGCCCAGTGCATCATGGGAACAGGGCAGACCAAACTACCAAGATAATTCTTTACTGGAAAGGAAACAAGCTTCCGGGGTACACCTACATATCCAGGCTAGGTACATTTAGGCAAATTACATAGTGCGAGCATTGTAGGCGTATACAAGTGCTACTTTTTTATCTGAACTGTATATGTTCTTCTTTCATCTTCTTAGCACTATGGTAGAAATGTATCTACTGTTTACTATATTAGTTTGCTACTGTTTTATCTGAACTGTATATGTTCATCTTCTTAGCACTATGGTAGAAATGTATCTACTGTTTACTATACTAGTACTTGTGATTTCTTTTGTATGCTTCTGTCTCCTGATTGTCGTAGCAAACATGTTTTACATAAGACTGACGATGGACAAATAAATACTTATTGAAACATCCTAATCACCATCATGTGTATTTTCTGAGAATAAGTAAGCATGAGTGACTGAGCAAAAAGTACTGTACTGTTTTCCACGATCCCCGAGGAATCAGAGATGTCATGTTCAGTGGTTGCCAGGAACAACCTACACCACTGGTGGTAGTGGCACTGTGGACCTAGCTGGTCTAATGGCTGACATTACCTGTGGGGCTGTCCAGAAGTGGGTTGGACACCAAGCCCTTAGTCAAGTTCATCCAAAACGCACAGGTCCTGGGGATACCTAGGAACTACACAACGGACTCTTGGAGGACCAGTCCCTCTGTGTACTTCAGATGGACTAGTTTTCTGCACCAATAAGGAATGCTTGCCTGCCTGAAGCCTGCTCTGAGCCCCAGAGGCCTGTCCTGCTGCTTGAGTGCTCGTATTGTCCTTCAAGCCAGGACTTCTAGAAGGGCCTACAAGGGCTAGTTGGTTGGCCTCCTGATCAGAGCCCCAGGGACAGAAAATCCTTCAGTCATCTTGAACCCACATTTCTCCTTTCCTGGACCCTTTAAAGTGGTACTAAAGGGCCTGGATAGCCAAAGTCCCAAACTTAGGACTCAACGCATGTATGGCTAAAAAGTGCTCTGAGAATTGAGAAGAGACTGGGACCTACCTGCTTGTTGATCCACCCAAGGTGCTTCGCGGGTTGATCTGACTTTACAGCAGCTCCTTCTCCCTTCTTCTCAGCAGCACCAAATGCTGTTCAACTGCTCTTGGCAGAAGGTAGTCTTTGCTCAAGGGGTGCTGGTCAGCTATAGCTTGCAGATTCCTCCCTGCTTGAAATTTTCAACTTCCAAAAAAGAAACTAAGTCAGAACATAGAAATCATTAACTGTGACTAAGTTCAGGGGCCTCCTCATTAGATAATGCCCCCTCATTGTACACCACCGACTGCCTTCCCCCGTTGAACTCAGGTTGCGCTGAGGTTGGTTTGCAGCTTTTTACTGTGTTGTTCTGTTTATTTTTGATAATAGCATTCTGCTTGCTCTGTGTTTTTTAATTACCTACGAAGGTCCGTGGGGTCTGTATGGACTGTATGTTTATCTTTGGGGCAGTGAATTTCACTTTCTCTGCTGAAGGTCATATTCACTTTCCTCTGGCTCCGTTCCGTCACGGCTGTGTGCTGATTGAGTGGAGGGCATGTTTGCATGGTCAGCTGGGTCGGCGTGCGCTAGTGGCATTTCCCGGTTGTACCAGTACTTAAATTGATGACCTTGCAAGCGCGCCGCTGGCACGCCAAAGGCAAGCCCATTTGCGCCTGTCCACGCCTGGCCATTGCCAGTCACCAGAAATGCTGCCGGTTCCCGTAGGGAAAGGATCTCCTAGTCTACAGCCGATCTTGTTGCCATTCGAGTGGGCATCTTACAGATGTTGCCCGGAGGGGCCTTTCTGCTGTTGGCACTGTAGGTTTACCTCCTGGGCACTTCCCTCTCCTGCCCCCCCAGGTTCTGCCATTAACCCCAGCCCCAGGGTAAAACTGCTTAGTTTGAACTGTCGCCCTCTGGTTAAACATCATGCTGATGTATATGACTTGTTGCTGGACGAAGTTCGGGATGCTTTATTTCTAACAGAGATATGGCTATCTGAAGATAATGTGGCAGAATCTGGCTTGGCTCTTCCTCCTGGATTTAGCATCAAGATCCTCAATAGAGGGTCCAGGGGGGCGACATTGCAGTTATTATTAAATCTTCCTACCTGAGCTCCTTTGCGAGGGAGCCCCTTGAGGGTGTGAAGCTGCGCACTTTGGGATCTCCCTCAATGCTAACTACACCTTGTCAGACTTATTGATCTATTGCCCGCCTGCACCCTTCAAAGAGTTTAGAATGGCTCTCATTGACACTATAGGGCCTTTAGCCATGAGGGCTGCCAACTTCAGTATCTTGGAGGATCTGAACTGGCTTCTTGATAATCTTCTCTATGTTGATATGGGTAACTTTTTGGCTGGTCTTGAGGCCTGCCAGCTATTCTAATTGGATCCAGCAGGCCACTTGCTGGATCCTGTATTTACCAACTTGGCCCTCCTGATGGTCCACCCTCCCTCCTGTTGTATTGGTCGGATCATTATCTTATAATGATCACTCTCTGGGGTGGCACCGACGAGCAGGCTGCCCCATAAGCCTGTACTTAGGCACCCTTGGTATAAAGTTGATGCTGTGCATTTTCAAGAGCTTCTCTCTTCAACTTTACCTAGTCTTCCAGCAGATTGTGACTTGGCCGATAAATCAGTGTCTGTCTGGATTTCTGATGCGCTTGATTCTCTTGTTCCAGTAAAATGGTCGAAAGGCCGTTGCACTAGGTCTAGTCCCTTGTATAACACTAAGCTTGATTCTATGCGTAAAGAGTGTAAGAGGTTGGTGAAGGAGCTACGATCCTAACCTGAAAAAGCCATATGGTGTAGCTATTAAGCAATACCATAGGTCTATTCAGGCAGAACGGGCCACTTGTTATGCGGGGGAGATCAAGAGCAGCGCTAATCCATTTAAAAGTATATTTTCAATACTGAAAGTGCTGAAATCATCTACAGTCCTGTCTGCCCCCCCTTTGTCATCCGATGATCAATGTGATGCCCTGGCTTCCTTCTTTGTGAAGAAGGTGGAGAAGATCTACCAACCCTCCCCCCAGTTTGCATCCGTTTCCATCCCCTTGGTCAGGTCTTCTACCTCCCACACTCTGACCACTCTCCCCGCCATCTCCCTGGAGAGACTATCGGTGATATGTAGGAAGGTCAAGTCCGGTTCCCCGTCTGACCCACTGAAGCCGGACTATGCGGTGAGAATTTTACCTTTGCTAATCCACCCTTTGTGCCATGTGATTAATCTATCTCTTTCTACGGCAACTGCACATGTACTTGGTAACACGCTAAGATGGTCCCCCTACTGAAGAAACCTAACATGGATGCTACTAAGCTGGAGTGTTTCCGACCCATCTCCCTCCTGCCCTGGGTCTCGAAAATGTCTGGGGTTCACGTCAATACCATCTTGACGGAGTATCTGGAGGCAAATAATCTACTAGGCTCTTCTCAGAATAGATTCCGTTCTGGTCACAGCACGGAATCTGCTCTTCTTGCTGTCACCGAACATTTGAGATGGGCCTTAGACGCCGGTCATACGTCAGCACTAATTTTGCTTGATCTCAGTGCCCGATTCAACACGGTCCCCCACCAGATCTTGCTCAGGCGCTTGGAAGAGGTGTGCATAGCAGATGCCGCCCTGGATTGGTTTGCCTCCTTCCTTTAATGTAGGAGAACCTTCCAGTTGACCGCCCCTCTTTTTTCATCCAGAGTTTATGCCATCAAGCAGGGGGTTCCTCAAGGCTCGGCTTTGAGCTCTACCCTGTTCAACCTGTAAGTGTAACCTTTGGTGACGGTGGTTAAAACAGAGGGCTCACAGTGGTGTCTTATGCAGACGATACCCAGTTGCTAGTCACTCTCACTGATAACATTACTTGGAACGCGTTTAAGTTCTGTAGCGATCTTGAGGCTGTCTCCCGCTGGATGTTTCCCAACTCTCTCCAGCTCAATGCTAGCAAGTCCGAGGCTCTGTTAGTGGGAGAGACTCGGCCCTGTGGTGTGACCGCGCTCCTTGGCTTAACAAGGTGGCATTCTACCTCTAATGCAATAATGGCTTGAGATAGGGAGTTCTGGATGCATGTTATAAGAACTGCCAGAAATTCACCGTACAGACAAGCATGATGGTGATGAAGGACAATAAGAAGATAAATAATCTACCAGCAGCATACTGAACAAACAGCCTGCATATATATGTCAATGATAAACAACTTTATGACAGAGGCAAAGAGCTTTAAATAGGATCAATCAGTAAATGGATAGCCAATGATTGGAGGTCAAATGTGAGGATATGTCAGTGCTGTTGTTCAACCCAAGAATTAGGTGTACAGCTGCATTTTTTATGTGCTGGAGTTTGTCTCTAGGTTAATAGGACCATCTGAGATAAAGCGTGCAATATCAACAATTGAAGTATCTTTTTGCTAGAACCAAAATCAGGTTCTAGAGTGCTTCTCAAGTTGTGAAAAAAGCTCTGTGTCAAACAGTATACACAAATTACATGTAGCCTTGTCAGGGGCTGGATAAGGACCGAGAAATGAGAGTTAAAGTAGAATTTGTTAAAAAGACTGTCAATTTTGTTTTATAAGTGTTTGCTTTTCAGACGTTTATGTACATTCAGTTGGCAACTGTATACTAGTACCCTTTAAAGATCTATTGAAGATGTTCTCTATGCTAGCCGAGAATAGGTTGAGTATCATCTGTTTAAGAGTGGAAATTACGGTCCTATGATGAAATAAGTGCTGCCAGATGAGCGACAGTGATATTAAACGAGGTGGAGCTCAAAGCTGAACTCTGAGGAACACCACGCAGGATAAGTTTAAATTCTGAAACATAATAAGTTAAACTTCTTGAAAGAGGTCTTCTAAAAAGACTAGCCATTTCCAGGCAAGATCTGTAATGCTAATATCCTTTAGGCTATTCAGAAGTACAGCATGGGTCATAGTGTTAAAAGCCACTGACAGGTCCAGCAAGACCTATGTGACCTGAAATTCTTTATCCAGGATCATCTGAATATTGTTGTCTCAATTTTGAAGGAGAAGCAGAATCAAGATTGAATAAAAAGACATTATAAGCTGCCAAAAACTCAGATATCTAACGATTTGTCATGCTTTCCACTAGCTCAATGGAAAATGGAAGAGAGGAGGAAAATAGGCCTGTAACAGGCCATGATATCAGGGCTAGCCACTTGTTCCTTTGGGAACGGATTGGCAATGTTATTTCCCAGATGGAGTAAACATTTCCTGAGGCTAAAGAAAGGTTGCTAAGACTCATCAAGGCCAAAAAGATGGAGTGGGCCAAGATCCTAATGGCTTCCGTAGAACTAGGATTTAAATGAGTAACCTAAGAAATCTGTCCAATTTGAGAAAGAATCATGTTTTCTTATATGGAGAATACGCAACAAGAGGGGAAATGGGGGATGTCTTTTCTGGCCAAGTGTAAGAATTGAAACTAATAGAAGGGACATCAGAAAAGGTTACACAACTATTATTATTCTTATTATGAAAAAAATGAGCCCACTCTGAACATATAGGATACAACATTAAGTCACATGGTGGCGGATGAGTGAGGTTAATAAAGGAAAACCTCCGTAGTGGGGTGGGGTTTGCAGAATTCTGGAAATTTGCCTTCCCATAACTATAGGAAATATGAAAAATATATGTTAAATTATGAGTAATTACATGACGTTCCAAATTCGGATTTGGTGCTACATTTTAGCATTCAATATATTCTCATAGATATCCTTGACACAGGTTTCTTGATGTATTCTGACATTCAAGAATTGGCTTGTGAAATGTCACAGCCTCTCAATTCAGTATACTATTATGTGAAATTGCTAAACTTAGACCCCTAACACATACGGAATTTCCTTTGATGGTTGTACTGTCGCTGGGTTTCTGTTCTCACACAGAACTGTGCACAGAGGATTGGAACCTCGGCGAATTAGGGTGACCCAAAACTCACCTTAGTACCCAACTTACCCCTTACCGAGCTAGCTACAGTGTCTCATTGGTCTTATCAAACTCCCAATGTTTAGACAAACCAGAACATGAACTTACAGTACCTCAGGATACGTGGAACTCATGAACACTCTTTCGATATACTACCAAGACAAACCAGAACATGGAGTCAAGAAGAACACATGAGCATTTGAAATGTTTATTTACTAATGCCGTCTTCTCAGGCGCAGTATCTTAGATAATACAAGTATACATATTATCAGTAGCAAAATTACTAGCATAGTTACTAATCCATAAAAAGCGAATGGTGACAGCATGTTAACATGCTGTAAATGAATAAGAGTTAACAACACTTATATCTCACCCTCCCTAACACACATATTATATTATTTGCTAAGAAGGTCTCTTTGGGTTGTTTTAGGGCGGGCCCATACCTTAGTTTCCTAGCATGAAGGAATCACATCAGCATACACCAGCTCTCTCTTCATGTGAACCGCATCAAGTGTGTCTTTTGTGTCCCAAGCAAAGCAATATAAATCCCGCCTCAAGCCCAGAGTTGGCAGAAGCTGCACTTATGTTATGACTATGAAGGCGTGGAGATCAGACCTCATAACAATCCTGTATCGTGCTGTTCCTGAAACTTCAGCACTCTCTGTGCAGACATAGTTTATTAAGCAAAGCTGATATCAGAGCAATAACATATTATTCTCAAATAAACCACAGCAAACTACTAGGTTGAAAGCTAAGTCAACAATTAAGTGTCGTGTGCAGAAGTTACAAAATGGAAAAATGGCGTTTAAACTTCTAATGCGCCTATGCTAACTTAACACGATATAAGGATATCCAGGAGCTACATGACACCCCCCCATGATCCGAGAACGGACTAAATAGGATAACAGAAGTGCCAATACATGAGAGCAGAACGCAACAGTAAATGAGCATGGTTCTTAAACGAAACATTCAAAATCTTTTTAAAAAATTTAACGCTAAAAAAATAGCCCAAAACTATATAGAGGCTCAAGCCAATAGGCAAGGAAATAATAAAAAACTTGACAAATAAGTCAATAAAATCAATGAAATGCTAGTGTTCAGCATGTCAATCCGAGGCATTGTCTATGACATAACTGTATATGCAAAGTAAGCAGCAACCGCCTCCAATAGGAAATCACTGTCTTCATCCGAAAACAGTTCAGCCATCCAATTTAAAAGTGGAAAAGAACATACGTGTTCTCCCAGCACCGGATCCTCTATAACCATCAGAGGACAGCACGGTGGGTTCTCAAGAAAGCTCAGTTCCAAGAAATCCTGCGCTGCCGACAATATATCCCAGGGACCAATTAGTCCATGCGCCACTGCTAAGGCCATAATCCTCTCGCCAGAACAAACCAACTCGTGAGCAATGATAGGACTCATCAGCTGATTAAAATCGACGTCAGGAGAAACCGGTCCGCAGAGACACAAATCAATGGCCCAATGGAAATCACAGGTCAGGCAGTGAAATACAGGCTGGACACAGGTGAAGTAGGAGAATCGAAAAGATAATCCATATGCCGTGCTCAATATCGCTAACGGCAGTGTGCCATAATATTCAAGCATGCGATTGCGGAACAGCATCAGCAGCTGCTGGGCGGGGTTTTGCACAGGAAGGACATCCATATTTAAAAAGACAGAAAACCACTAGAGCGCCCGCCGCTAATGCAAGTAAAACTGGGAATCCTCCAAACAAAGTTGAAAAAATAGAATGGAAGAAAGCAGGGATGACTCCAAAAATCTTTTCAAAGGAAGTCACGAGACCACTGCTAACAATTTTAAAAAAATGTGCTAGGCCTTTCGTGGAGGATGCGTTAAAGATAGTACGAACCATCTCTCCGAAATGCAAAGGCAAATCAGTATTTAAAAGAGCCTGAACCTCCGTACGGGTGTTCGCAATGTGAAGCACGAAAGTTTCAGGGGCCGAGCTCAAGGCCACCTCTCTCTGGGACAAAAGAGCCCTTATTCTTGCCATGCCGCTGAATTCTGCTCCCAAGATTGGTATCTGTGGCCAGATGGAAGACTCCCTATGTTCATGTGTGGGAGGATACAGCACATTTCTGCAGCAAATAACCCGCTCACTTACTGTTACGATAAACGCTATACCTTTAATTAACCCACAACAGTCTTCATTATTGAGCATTAAATAACTACCATTTTCTAATAATTTAAACATGGGGATGATAGCAGGAACTGGCGTGCCTTGCAAAACGCAAGCCATATTTGGTCGGTCTTTGTTGCATGAACCGTGTAACTGTATGTGTCTACACATTAAAGAATGATCAGGCGTCTCAGTACACTCCTCCCCATTCAGATAAACTTCTTGGTCATTCTTGAAACATCTGTATGTGTATGGAAGCGACCAGACTTCATGAAGGAAACCGCTACCCAAAGGTTCAAAACGACCAACGGGTACATATTTCATACAATTTGAAAACTTATATAAAGCAAAATGCAGCGTTATTAAACCGTGGATAAGCCACGTTGCAGCAGTGGCCTCTGCCACGGAAAAAGGTAAAGATTCTAACCTTTCAATATGTAACATAGAAAAGGAAGCATCACGCATTGAAAGCAAGCGTTGTTTGTCAGTTAAATTAAACGGTGCAAACAAAGAAGAAACGTTCATGTACCCCCAGGGAACTTTACCATTCTTCAGAGTCTGAAGGGTCCATGCAAATTGCATGATTGAACGTAATTGATTCTGACCATGGTATAATACTGACACTTCATCATGCACAATATCGACAACTGACGACACAATATTATCCAATGTGTAAATCCTAGAGGAAAGCACGTTAATACTATTGTCAACAACCGCAAGTACTTTCTCAAGATTCGCCTGATCAATAGCCCTAAGGCGTGTAGCAGCCTCAATCTGTGAAAGTTTCCAAATTTCATTGTAAACTCCATATATCCACCTTTTCGACCTGCCACTAGCCGGGCCTTTAATGAAATCATTCAAATCCACGTCTGCATTCAGTTTAGATAGGTGACTCTGCACTGCAGGTAAAGTTGAATGTTTCAGCCAATTTTGACACAATTTGCCTACAGAATAAGTGGTGACAGTGTGAACCAAGTCAAACCGGGGATCAGATCTAACAGCTTTAAAACCGTCAGTTAAACCCAAAAATCTATTTTGGCAAGAATCAGCACTACGGTGCCAAAGCAGCCAACCCTTTGGATTCATGCTGGAAATGTTAAAGGAGGAATTAAGGAGTAGAGCCTGTAATTCTCTAATGGACAACTGAGTGAAATTACTCCAACCATCATATTCCTTCAACTCCGGGAAAGTAGGGGTGTTTAACTTTTTAGAAGTAGCCAATCCAAAGCATGTGGTCTGGGAAATTGTTTCATTTAAAAACAACATATGATTCGGGATGAGACATGCACGGTGCAAAGCCTCAGTGCCTCGTACCTGCCAGGCTCGTGAACCCCAAACTGATTTTAGGTCTATTGTTTCTTTCCATAACTCGTAGCCCCCAGTAACTAATTGATCAAGGAAATCCTTAGAATACAATAACTTAGTATCGGTAAGTCTAACCTTGGACATAGGCTTTTTTTGAAGTTTAAAATAAAAGGACTCGGGATTGGTCTGGTTAAAGTCAGTGAAATAAGTATACTTTTTCAGAAATGTTTCTGAACTGCCAAGTGTTGGCGCCGGGCAATGTTCCCACTGAGTAAAGTTAACAGTATCTCTTCTGGATGATGTTTTGTGTAAGAAGTGATTGCCATAATGTTGGTAGCAGAATAAATCACCATAATTAACAGAATCTAAATATAAATCCTCAGCATCAAAGGCAGCATAGTATTGCAAATCAGAAAATAAACTTTCCACTGCATTAACATCCCAGTCATCAGAACGAATGTTTTGTTTTACCACATCCCCCATATTTACTCTAAGTACATTAGGAATATTAACGACTTCCGTTGGGCCATGGATTTGAAACCGAACAGTATCCCACACAATTCCATCAAGGACAGGCCATGCCGTGATGTTAACCAAAGTCAAGTCTCTTTTTAATCTGAGCGCAGAATGGGACGAGGAAAGCGGGGCCAAAGTTCCATTGAGATGTGTAATGCAAGTTCTTTCCTCGACATAATGTCCATTGATGATTCGAAAAAAATAAAACACAAAACCAAATTACATAAAAAGGTAAACTGAAAAAAGGACCAGCCAAATGTATGTCCAAGGGGGAATCAAAAAATGTTTTTTAAACAGGCTAGCATAAACTGCAATACGAGAGGGTTTCTTCGAGGCAAGGGAAGCAGAGTCAAATGAAAATCTGGATTTCGTGGCTAAACGTGCTTGCAGGTCAGGCATGGACAAATCAGTGGGGTAGGCATAGTCTATATCATCAATGTGAGTTCCGGGTAAATTATTTAACAAAGGACTGGAAATAGCAGGTAATTCGATGGCCACTTCAGGTTCAACAGTAGAAGCAGTGGGCATAACTGAATTTCTCACAATGGAAGGACAGGAAACAGCCGGTGTCATGCTAAGAAGAATCGGCCACTCTGTGTATCTTGACATTGTCAATTGAAATAAACCTTTTTTCTTTACGACCAGGAAGTGGTGGTAAAATGACTGTTCTTGTGCCCTTCACTCCAAGGACTGGAACCGGAGCTCGATAGGAAGGACCAAATTCTTTCTTGTTATCGATCTTCTCTCGAACTAGTTTTCCAACTTGGGGTAGCCAGCCAACTACCGGGATCTGCAACGCATCATCCGACGTGGAGGGCAAATGTTCCTTTGCAAGACTGTCTCTGGTCTTTTGTAGATTCTGTAAAACATTGCAATGTTTATCTGCGTCAAAGGAAGTGGCGCGAACCACACAGTCTAGACCGTCAAGGTCAGGGACGTACATCTTGATGCCAAAGAGCATTTCGTATGGGGTCCGCCCACCCAGAGACCTTCTAGGGAGATTATTAAGAGCACGCTGCACGCCATTGAGGTGAGCCAGCCAGTTTCTGCCAGTGCCTATAACTCGAGCTGTCAAAGATTGCTTTAAATCACGGTTCATTCGCTCAACTACACTGTTACCCTCAGGTCTGTAGGGAGACGAAAACTTGACTTGGACCCCCAACGAATGCATGGCATCCTTTTACGCCTTAGAGGCGAAAGCTGGACCCTGATCCGAATGGAAGGTACCACAGGCAAAAATCCCTATAAAGACACGCAAATCTCTAATGACAGTCCGTGAATCAGCGCTGCGATGGGGCCATACCCACACAAAGCGTGTGCATGAGTCAACTGCTACTAAGATGTACTTATACGCAGTATCAGATGAAAAAGGACCGCAGTGATCTAAATAAACGCATCCTAGTGGTTTATTAGAAATGTACAACTGTGTCTGTGGCGGACGCGCAGCAGTTGAAGGTTTAATCTGCTGACAAATGTCACAAAGAAGGACATAATCACGCGTCTGTTTGTACAGTCCCCGCCACCAGAAACGTTGTTGTAAGAGAGATACAGTGGCTGAGACGCCCGCATGCGCAGACGCCACACCTTCATGTGCCGCTGTAATCAAGTCAGCCCTGCGATCCGAGTTGGGAATCAGCCGTTCCCCAACATAAGGAATTGTCACAAAAGTAACCTTTTCGGGACTTAAGTGGTATTTGTACTTCGAAGGGAATCCCGAAGGATGCTTACCTCCCTTCTCAGAGGCAGCAACAGCCGCCAAGATGTCGCTATCAATCTTGGTTTTGGATCTAGTAACTGCTGCAACTAAGTATGTAGATACTGCTGATTTCGCCACTTCATCTGCAAGCGAATTACCGACAGCGTGGACTCCCACGCGCTGATGGCCAAGAGTATGAATTACATAAACGAGTGGTAACTTATCCTTAAGTTCCGCCACTCGAAACCAGATCATCTTATGTTTTATTGTGCTACCCTTGGAATCACGGAATTCATTCTGAATCCAAAAGAACAAGTTTTCATTGTAAGACTGGACACAGTAGTAAGAATCACTTACAACAAGAGTAGTAACACTTGGATCAGCGTACTCCAACGCTAGTAAAAGAGCACGAAGCTCTGCCAATTGTGCGGTGCAGTCGCCCAGGGGCAAGGTGTGCACTTCACTGGAAATGAACTCATCGTTCAACATAGCACCGACCACAATGGCGCATGCGGAAACGTAGGCATGTTTAGAGCCATGCGCAACCTGCGCTGAACCATCAGTGTAAATGATGCAATGGAAGTCCTCCAAAGGCCGCATAGATAGAGTGGCAGGATGAACGAACTCATACTGCTAGTACTCTTGCGACCGTAATGAGGCGTCAAAAATAAACGTGACATCTGTAGACGTCAAGGACGCAGCCCATTGAATCCACCGAGGGTGCAAAGCTTTCGAATTTGGTACACTGGCTTTCGTGACTGCCTCCAAATGAGGACAGGGTGTTACCACTAACATGCGTTTACCCTGTGACAGAGCTCGTTCTTTAAGAATCGCCATCTGTACAGCAGTTAAAACTTTCTCCACAGTGGGAAACCGCAATTCAGCTGAAGTGTACAAGTGTGACTTGTAAGCAATAGGTACCGTGTCTCCTTCATTAAAAGTGAGGTACGTGAAACCCACTGTCCCAGGAATTATTCTTATTACCAGGTTGGTGTGGTTATCACGAGTCAGTAAATATTTAGAAGCGAGCAGATCAGCCTGCAAGGATTGCAAAATGGCTGAATGCTCAGGCAGCCAGCATGATTTTGAGAAAGTAGGTTGTATTAATGCATACAACGGCTTGATACGCTGGGCATATTCCGGAATGTATGTCCTCCCGAAATTCAAAAAGCCCAGTAAAGACAGTAATTTTTTCAGTGTTGTAGGAGCGCGCAATTGAGCGCATTTCTCCAAGAAGTGAGGAGCCAAACCTCTACCTTCGTTGTTCAGCTCATAGCCGAGGAACAACACTGTGTGTTCTGCAATGTGCGATTTTGTAAAATTAAACTTGTAACCCATATCAGCAAAGTTACAAATAACCGAATTCACTCGACACAGATGCATCCAAATTTCGTCGTCCGTGAGATAAATGTCATCCACATACGAACACGCATCCGGGTCGATATTCTCCAATAGAGTAACAATTCTGGAGGTGAAAACACCAGGACTATTCTTGTAGCCCATTGGGAGTCGCCGGAAGCGTTTTTGCACACCAGCGCTTGTAAAACTTGTCCATTGGGAGCTAAGGCTATCCAATCTATGGGCATAGAAACCGTTGGAAATGTCAAGAGTTGTTTTGAAATGCTTACGCACTAGACTATCCACTAGAGCAGAGCCGTGAGTATTCTGTACTGCACAGTTACGGCAATGCGAGTTCAAATGCCGGTAATCCAATACCAAACGATACGATCCGTCAGGTTTGGTCACAGTAAAAAGGGGATTATTCATCGGTGACACACACGTTTCAATAACTCCCTGATATTCCAATTGCACAAGGATTTCAGCGACGGAAGCTTTTGCTTCACGCCGTATGGGATATTGAGGTTGAGGCTGCGGCTCAGACCGCAACGGGATTTTGTGGCAAGGCGACAATTTATCCCAACCACATTGGTTACGGTACAGAGCCGGTGCGAGAGCCCGAGCCCACTCTTCTGCAAAATGCTGCGCATGCGCTGTCGAGACAGTGTTCGCGAAACTGGGTAGGATTACCTCCTCCCCTCACGGCGCAGCGAGCACAAAAGGTGGGGGCCAGTCAGCCTCCGAAAGCAAAATATCATATGTAGAGGAAAGATTCTCCCAAAACACCCCTCTGACGGTACGCTGTATGTCACCTTCAATTAACAGGACAATTTCATAAAGTCTCTCAGGGGGAGCAAGTCTCGTGTCTGCTGTTTCAATGACTACGTAGACATCAGTCGCTGTCACCCTCAGTAGTGGACGCAGCGCCTCTCTCACTATGGTAATCTCCGCCGCGCTGTCCAGCAAGGTCAGAGCCCACGTCAGATTCCGAAGCCGCGTTCTCACTATCTGTGGCATATCGATGCGCTGTTAAGGCTGCGACTTTCTTTTTCGCAAACTGCGGTCGCTTTTGCGCAGAATCCTCCTGCTTCGCAGCGCCGTCTGTCTGGCGGGGCTGACCACGTCCCAGTTGGCCACCACGTCCCCGTCCGCCACCTCCACCACCGGTCTTCGGGGCCGATGAGTCCTGAAAGGAACGAGGAGAGCGTTGATCAGAACCCTGAAAACGATCAGGTGATTTAATCATTGCGCTTGTGGTGCAGGATATGAAGTCTGAGTCTGCTGCTGATGTTGCTTCCCCTGTTTCTGTTTTTGAGGCCAATTTTGTTTCTTGGACTTTTGTTGTACGTCTGCCGCAGCAGACTGTACTTGCGATTGTCTCTTCTCCTTGACTGCGAAATACTTCAAACCTTTACTTGTGCGACCGATTGTTTTATAAGCGGCCACTACAATTTTCGCCAACTGGCGGGGTTTCTCGGCATCGGGTATAAGTGCCAAAGCATTAGACACCTGAAAGTTCACTGCGTCTCCTTTAACATTGGAGAGGATGAGATCGCTAACGATCTCAAACGAACCACACAGGCGCATACCCAATTCAACAGCTGCCTCCGGCCCGTGATCATCCTGAACACGTTTGACAATCTCGGGCAGCTGCGTCATTGACGGGGTGCCGAAGCACCTCGTAAAAACTGCCGCAAAGGTTTTTCCCCAACTTTCACAGTCGACTAGTTCGGGAGCTAAATCCTTAGGTAAAGTAATCGTTAACATCCTATGTTTATCAGCAGGAGTAGAATTTGGGAACACAGCTTCCAGCTGGTCAAACTTCTCGGCAAGCCAAAAGGGAAAGTCATCCTTATCATCAGGACGCTTACCAAAAACCGAATTGACCATAACTGGATTCAATTTTAAACCGCCACGTTCCATCTGAACGGCCGCACCCCCGGGTGGACCTCCCGGGAGATGACGACCTATGTATTGTACTAACGCTCGAATCACAGCAATCGCGACCACATGCAGTCTACGAACATCCGCCAGAGGACAAGCGCCGTGATTCGGGTGCGGGGTAAAGCCCCCCCAAATCAGGCCAAACACTACCTGGAATGGAGAGTGGGCCTAACCGTGCAGCTGACAAAGAGTGGGGGAGGGCGCCATCAAACCAAACGCGATGCTGCCAATGATTAATAGGTATTTCCAGTGCCCTGTACGGAGTATATTCAGCCGGTACAGCGGAGGGTGTGTAGTGGAGGAACACTTGAAAATTCGCATCCACCTCCGGAAACGTAACCCAAGAGTAAAACAGTTCAAATGGGTACGCCGGGTCCGCACACACCACAAAAACCACAGCCATGCCCTCCAATGGGACAAGATAAGTCTGCAAGTGGTTGCGCACCGCAATTCGGCTATGTTGCGCAATGGCCACTGCCATGATATCACCGGAAATATTGAAAAACAAAGAATACTTTGTAGCACAACTGGGTAGTAATTCAAAGAAACCGTTTTAGTAAGAATCAAGCTTGAAAAAGACCTATTTCCAAAAAATAGGTAGGTTTCACCGACACCCCGTTTTCCGGAAACGGAAGTGAAGGGGTTAAGGTTTGAACGATATACTACTCGAGTGTCATGATATAAGACCACCGAAAACGTTGGGCGCCATGTCGCAGGGTTTCTGTTCTCACACAGAACTGTGCACAGAGGATTGGAACCTCGGCGAATTAGGGTGACCCAAAACTCACCTTAGTACCCAACTTACCCCTTACCGAGCTAGCTACAGTGTCTCATTGGTCTTATCAAACTCCCAATGTTTAGACAAACCAGAACATGAACTTACAGTACCTCAGGATACGTGGAACTCATGAACACTCTTTCGTTATACTACCAAGACAAACCAGAACATGGAGTCAAGAAGAACACATGAGCATTTGAAATGTTTATTTACTAATGCCGTCTTCTCAGGCGCAGTATCTTAGATAATACAAGTATACATATTATCAGTAGCAAAATTACTAGCATAGTTACTAATCCATAAAAAGCGAATGGTGACAGCATGTTAACATGCTGTAAATGAATAAGAGTTAACAACACTTATATCTCACCCTCCCTAACACACATATTATATTATTTGCTAAGAAGGTCTCTTTGGGTTGTTTTAGGGCGGGCCCATACCTTAGTTTCCTAGCATGAAGGAATCACATCAGCATACACCAGCTCTCTCTTCATGTGAACCGCATCAAGTGTGTCTTTTGTGTCCCAAGCAAAGCAATATAAATCCCGCCTCAAGCCCAGAGTTGGCAGAAGCTGCACTTATGTTATGACTATGAAGGCGTGGAGATCAGACCTCATAACAATCCTGTATCGTGCTGTTCCTGAAACTTCAGCACTCTCTGTGCAGACATAGTTTATTAAGCAAAGCTGATATCAGAGCAATAACACATTATTCTCAAATAAACCACAGCAAACTACTAGGTTGAAAGCTAAGTCAACAATTAAGTGTCGTGTGCAGAAGTTACAAAATGGAAAAATGGCGTTTAAACTTCTAATGCGCCTATGCTAACTTAACACGATATAAGGATATCCAGGAGCTACATGACAGTACTGATGTTAGGTTTATATGCACTATCATTTCAATGAACTTTGAATGTTTCAGTCTCTCAAAAAAGGCGGCCTCCAAGATGTGAAGAGTGGACCACAGCATTTCACTTAAAGTTAACATTTTGAAATGATACTAATATTTAAGAATCCACAACATTTTTTTGTATTATTTATAATGTATATCCATTTTCATATCTTAATCCAGAATGGAATTTAAGGAACACATTCTATCCCTATTTGGCTGGAGATACTTACTTTGGCAATTTTACAATTTCTCCAAGGTTTGCACAAAGGTAGGATCCTTTCTTGCACACTACCTATCCTCTCTTCACTGAATACATTGTACTGCTTGCACATTCCTCATTGTTAGTAAGTTATTGATCAAAGACTCTGTAGTAAATTGTGAGTAACTGTCTCTGTGACAAGCTCAAATTATGATGTAGGATCCATTATGCTGCTTTGCCCACAACCAGTCAGAATTTCCAAATAAATATGGAGAAAAAATATGGAAAAACATACACTGAAAACAACGGTGTAAAAATATTTCTCCAAAATGTATTCTGTTCTTTAATAGAAGTCTCTTTTATAGCCTAACCAATAGAATACCAGAAGAGGTTGTGAAGTACGCCATGGTAGAAGTACACAAGAGAAAACCGTAATCATTATGATACCCAATAAAAATGTCATAACTTCCAAAAATACGTTTGCTTGCATGGAACCTATTAATTATGCTGTCAGCGTGACCAAGCGGGAACTATTTCAGCCTAGTGCTTAACAGCATATTAGCCTGGATCAGTAAACATGTGGAGGAGGACAATACAGAGGCAGAATGCGACAAAGCACATCTGAAAACAGATCCATGGCAGAGCCACATGGCGATTATAATACAAAAAAAGAAGCTTTAGCAAAGCCAATAACTCTGGCTTTGCAAACGCATCAAGTTAACATTTGTGCATGTCTGCATTTGAATACATTCACTTGCTAAAGGCAAAACTGTTGGTTTTAAATTGCCTGTTATAAATGTGTTCGGAATCAAAGTGCGTTTTTGATGAAGTTCATTGAACCTGTTTGTTTATTTGTCTTGTCAAGTTTAAGAAAATCACGCCTTAGTAAATCGGGGTAGCTCTAATAGCGCCCCTATAACTGCAGAAGGGCGTACCTGTATATTTTCATAAATGATTTTCTGTAAACTGGATTACCGCTTTCTGATAGAAAACATCGAGAAATATACTTTTGTATTTGTACTCCTTCGGTGAAAGTCAAAAACGAAGGCCCAGATTCACTAACATTTTGCATGCGGTTACACCACTTTATGGTGCAGCCACGATGCAAAATGTGAGTTGCCATTTACTAAGCCATGCAATGGTCAACTTGTACAATTTATATATGTACACCAGTAGCTTTGCCTAAATAATATTCGATTAGAGGACAGGCTCTAGTGAGAGATTTCCAGTCAACTTGTCCAAAAAAAGGCCAATAGTGAGTCAGTGGTGTAACTAAACCTCAGTGGGCCCCTTAGTAAGGTAATGTGAGGGGCCACTCATTACGCACTCCCTAAGTGCTTTGCTGCTTCTGAGTGTTATATTTGTCTGCAGCTGGCCGGCCAACGGGGGTTCCATCTGAAGTCAATGGTGTGGGCCCCCCGCCCTCGAGGGGCTGTGGTGGCATCCATTACGCCTCTGTAGTGATTGTAGTAATGATCCTCAAACATGATATGGGGCTATCATTATTAATGACATTCTTTGTTAATTTTCACCGGATAAAAACTGTGTACCTGATTTTTTTATTCTGTAAAACAGATTATCTGCATGGTTGTAATTTACCTAGTATACCGTGGTATTTTGGCACTTGCTCAAGTGTTTTTTAGTACACAAAGTGCTAATTGACCTAGTGGAAGCATGAAATAGGGGAATTCTGTTCGCACTGACAACACGATTCCACATTCCATGATGACTACTAGTTCAATGAGGAGCATTTGCAGCATTTTGTTGTACTTTGCTTCCAAATGATATATCCGTAGCGGTGCAGAATGGCCTCTCCCCCACCAGTAGCATTCTCTAAACTCACCTAAACCTTCCGCCTCAGCCAGATGCATTACCCAGTCCCCAGCACCTTCTGCACACTCTGCGCAATGGAATCAGAAAGCTTTGTGTCCAGCTAGAGAATCTGCTCCCTTGTCAGAGTGAGGTCACTGTTTTTTCACCTCCACTTCCCAGAATAAAGAGCACATGCACAAGATGTCAGACCTTTTCCAGGAATTCCAATCAAGCAATATTATGAGCAGTCCAATTAGAACGACGGTAAAGGTCTGGTTGTCTAAATAC
Organism: Lissotriton helveticus; assembly: GCF_964261635.1. Taxonomy (NCBI): domain Eukaryota; kingdom Metazoa; phylum Chordata; class Amphibia; order Caudata; family Salamandridae; genus Lissotriton; species Lissotriton helveticus. The sequence continues at coordinate 200,060,779 of NC_136060.1, forward strand.
TGTCTGTTCATCTGCAATGATAAATGTCATAATGGTAGTTTGTTCCTGTGCTTTTATATTTGGGATCAATATATCACTTTAACTTTATTATGCATATCTGTATTAGATGTAGAAAGCACCTCTGTAATCATAAACGTGTAGAACAGGCTTCTCCAAAATCGGTCCCGGAGGGCCAGATCCATGGCAGATTTTTAACATAATTAACTACATTTATCTAAACAAGCATATGCTAAAAGCCTGGAATAGATCCAGTCCTCCAGGACTGACTTCGGAGGACCCTGGTGTAGACACTGTGGGAGACTCTGTTACCATAATGTCTACCGTTCTATATACTGCATGAGATCACTCTTGTAACCTACAACAAGCAGTTGACTCTCTTTCAAGTACTAGGTCACCCAATGGGCCTATTCTGAGCTAAATAAAACATCAAATAAATAATTAAATAAGTACATAGTGAGAAGTGGAGAGCGTGAGAAAGAGAAATAGAGAGAGAGACGGGGAGAGAGAAAGAGAGAGAGAGAGCGAAGAACGCAGAGAGAGAGAGAGAGAGAGATGGGAAAGAAAAGATAGAGGTGAGAGGTTGGCATATAGATTGTAAAAGAGAGCTCTTGGGAGTGAGAGAGACATGTAAATATACAGCTAGAAATTGAGTGATACATATAAAAGGAGAAAGAAAAACAAAAAAAAGAAGAGAGAGCAAAAGGCAGAGTTATACATTAGTGACAGGAATTGGGTTGATAGTTGAGGGGGTGTGAACCTTTCTCATGTAACAGCCACAATCCTTGTCAGGGTGAACTACAAAATGTCACTAAATTAACATGTGCTTAACCTTCTGGTAGCTTGGCATAAAGGCAGCCAGGCTTAACTTAGAAGCAATGTGTGAAGTATTTATGCAGAACACAAACAACAATAACATTGATAACACAACACAAGAAAAGATGAATTATGATACATTGTTTGACACCAAGACAACACAAATCCAATCAATAGAACTGTAGATAGGCAATTTCAAAGTTTTAAGGAAAGTATAGCAAATAAAAGCGCAAAGTGTCAATTGCGATTATCTGGTCGTTCGGCCCGATACAAAGTCACAAGTTCAGACTGACCATGATGTAGTGTGGACTGGACACAGAAACCAGGTTAGTCCCACTGAAGATTGTACCTTATGGCCATGATGTAGAGTGTTGCATCAGTTCTGGTGATGAACTGCGAGAGCTGTGATGCAAGGCCATGAATTGAGTTGTGTTGTACTGTATTGGTTCCGATATGGAGCTGCAAATGATGCGATGTGAGGTCCTGTGTTGAGTTGCATTGCTCTGCATAATTTCCAATGAAGAGCTGCGAGGGCTGCAATGTGAGGTCTTGCATTGCAATGTGTCGAGTTGTGTCACACTGCATTGGTTCTGAGGAAAGCCAAAGGTTGGCCAGGAGGAGTACAGGCTGAAGCCAGTCAAGGGTATGCCTCGTGCGGATCAGGACTCAATCCAGCAGAGGCCATTAGCAAGGCCCAGGCAGGTCCAGTTTAGTCTGGGCAGCTTGACAGATACAGGGCAGGTCTCTGGATCTTGTTATGTCCCTATAGCTTAGAACAGCCAGTCAGTTAACCCATGGAGTAATTGTGCTGGTTCTGGATTCAAGAAGCAGGTCCGGTCATCCTTCCTCAGGCAGCAGGACAGCACAACAGAGTTCTTCTTTCCTCAGGGCAGCAAAGAAGTCCTTCTTCTTAGGCCTTCACAGGTTCAGATGAGGAAAGTCAGGAAAATGGTCAGGCGATTTAGTTGATGTTTCTTAAGTTTGCCCGGCGTTTAAACGCCTCTAATACCATACGAAGTTATCAAATAAAGAGGCAGGCGCTGGAGACAGGAAGACAGGAAACAAGTTTTATTCCGACGGAGCAGAACACATCAGATCAGACAACAAGGTATCGTCTCGAGGTGCTCTCTAACAGCCTCTCTGAGACCCGGCCTTTTATACACTGGTTTACGACATGTGACCGCTCTTTATTACAATAAAGACATTGTGAAGTAATGGAAAAATGACATCCCCGGTACCCCCCCAGTTCCGTCTCATTCCAACACGTGGCTACAGTAGAGGTCCTCACCCCCCATACAATAGGAGGGGGCTATCACGCAGCTGAGTGTTCCATCGATTCCTTTGGAATGTGTGCGCCTGATCGAATCTCAGGGGGTGGGGAAGTCATGATCAATAGTAGCTCCTTTGAAGAGGGGCGAGTGCATACAGTAGTGGGCAATAAACTGTATCCTCAGGCCAAGGGATGACCAGCGGTCCGTGCAGACAATCGGGCTCAGAGGAAGGGGTCATCAAAGGAGAGATATTCCATGAAAGAAGGGATCGGTGTGGACAGTCGAGCATAGAGGAAGGGTTTATCAAAAGAGGGGTATTCATGGGAGGAAAGGAGGTGTTGGTCAGGCGCGGGGTGTAATTCCCGGAGACAGAGTCATGCGGAAGAGGAGGGTTCATGACTCGTGCATGTGAGCGCGGGGGCAGCCAGGGTGCATGGGGGATGCTTGCAGGGTCAGGGAAGTGCGCTGATGATCGATCGTGAACAGGGAGACCATTGTACCTAAAATGGCTGTCGTGGATGTTCATACGTGAGTCTGAGGAATGGGCAAGATGGCGCAGATGATGTTCAGTTCACGAACTAAAATTCCACACAGAAGTGATCTGAATAGAGGGCCTGAGGGCCCCTTTTCTATACATGGTATTAGCTTTGAAATAGGAGAAGCTTGTTGAGTCCCCCCCTGTTTAGGTGTTTGGAATTTCCTGCCTAGCTGTCCTGAACCCTTTCATGTCTGCAGTCACCATTGGCTAGTGTGAAGTTTGTTGTGTTTGAGTTGAGGTATTGTTTTGAAGTGTAAAAAGGGCTGTTCATAGCTCCGCGACCCCATTCTGACATCAATGACCCATCCTGCCACACCCAGGTCCTCTATAATGTGGCTATCTGAGAGGAATACACAAAGGCCAATGGCCAACCATACCTAGTCATGTGACTCAGGGAACAAGGTCCTGGCACCTAATGCTTAGGACAAGTAAATGCTAACTTCTAAAAGTGGAACTATCAGGATTGTGGCTTAAAATCTGACTGTGCTATTAGGAATGGGTTTTGAGTTAAAATTCCATGGACACCAAACATGACATTCCTACCTGTTCACTAAGAAAAGTTATCCCTTTGTAAGTGAAACAAGGCAACCCAACACTATCCTACAGGAGAGATAGGCCTCACAGTAGTGAAAAACAAATGTGTGAGTTGTTCTCTACAAGTACATCTTAAACTTAAAAGTACATGTCTAACTTTTTCAATACAATGCGCTATACCCTATGGACTGTTTAGGGCCTACCCTGGGCGTGACTTCTAGGTATTAAAAAAGGAGTTTTAGTCTTGGGAAATGGTTAATTTTGCTTAGTCGAATTGGCCGTTTAAAACTGCAAACAGGCTGTAATAGCAGGCATGAGACATGTCTAAAGGGCTATAGAGGTGGGTAGCAGAATAAGTGTTACAGATCCACTTGTAGCATTTAAATTACATGCTCTGTGTACCTATAGTATCACTTTACTAGGGACATATATGTAAATTACATGTGGCCATTGGTTACAAGCCAGGTTTTCCAATTGTAAAGGAGAGAGCACAAGCACTTTAGCACAGGCTTGCAGTGGTAAAGAACACAGAAGTCCTAGAAGCCAGAGAAATGGGTTAAAAAAATAGGAGGGGTGAAGGCAAAAAGGTTTTGGGGACTACTAACCAAGAGTGTCAGTTCTAACAATTGAAAAAGAGAGACAGAGAGAAATAAAGTCAGAAGTAGACAGTCAGAGAAGGAGACTAAGACAGTTTCAGCTAAATAACATTTAATACTGGCAGGGAGACATAATCAGGCATGGTGAAAGAAAGACAGAAATAGGCAAAAATCGTGTCATGGCATCTTTAAAGAATACAAATAAATCTTAGTTTAACTGTTTAGTTAGCATAACCAGGCTTCATCTGACATGACTAGGCTGAAATCAGCCTGCATTTACCTTCGTTGTTTTCAGTGACTGAGAAAATGTGGCTTTGAAAATAACGTAAATGAGTTTCTTATGCGCATGCTTTGCTTCTGTGTTTTTCTTTTTCAGAAAATATATATACAAAATAGAATTCATTTTGTTGTGGTGTTTATTTTGTTCACCTGAAATTTATACATTTGTGGATGTTCCTATATTTTCAATATACAAGGCGTTTTTGCTCTGTTCTACTCTAAGCAGTTGCACTGTGTATTGTTTACACTTTACCACATCTGTCACATAATTCCCTTCATTGCCTAAGGACCCCGTTAATAGTTAAGAATGACAGTAGGTGTTCCTAAATATTTCTTATTTGATATATATATATATTTTTTTAATATTGGTTTGTGTGAATTAACATCATTAGGACAGCACTATCAAGAGTGTGTTTCACTGTCTGCAACCTATAAAACAGGTCTATTCTGGGAAATGTGCGCATTTTTCTCGTCTTTCAGAACTGTGCAGATTTTACACTAGTTTGCCTAGTGATATTTTTTATACTTACTTCCTTTCCAAAATGAGCTGAAGTAGTCTGTGTAAGATTTATACTTAGGCTTTCCTAAGATTTTGCTAGTCATTCTGCCGAACTATATTTTGGTTCTTACTATTTACTTACTTTGAAGGTGTACCTTGTGTTGTTAGCTCTCAATAATTCGGCCGAATAAAATAATTGAAGCTCTCATAATTTGTATTAATTGATGCATTATTGATGCTGATTTCAATTTCACTAACTAACCACTTATTGTTTTTCTATAATGATTTTTAAGTTTGAATAAATAGTTATAATTTTGACTTTCAATTTTGTCCTGTGAAGATTTATTTTTATCGGTGTTAGGCCACCGTCTATTGAGACTCACAAGGACCTGATCCTGTGTCTTAACCCTTTTATTTTTTCTATTTAAAGGTGTTGACAAGATTGGGTAATGGAGTGAGACAGGCATGGAGACAGAGAGAAAGACACACTAAGAAAGAGAAAGACACATACAAGAAAATAAAGGCGCAGCTAAATATCAGAGAGACAAAACCAGAACAGAGAGAGGAATAATAAGATATGTGCATATAGACAGAATAAGAAAGACAGAGATAATTAGGGAAAGTTAGAGACAGTGTATACACACATAGATAAAAAGATATACAGAGCTGGGGAGACAAAGAGAATATAACGGAAAGGTGTACATAGAGTAATGTGGAGGCTTGCAAAGAGAAACGATGAGTGTTAAGCATATAGAGAGGGGAAGAAACTGAAACAGAGGAAGTCAGAGAGACAGAAATGCATATAGGAAGCTAAAGACAGACATGAAATATGATAGACAGACAGACAGACAGATAGATAGATAGATAGACAGACAGATAGATAGATAGACAGATAGATAGATAGATAGATAGATAGATAGATAGATAGATAGATAGACAGCGAGAGAGAGCGAGAGAGAGATAGATAGATAGATAGATAGATAGATAGATAGATAGATAGATAGATAGATAGATAGATAGATAGATAGATAGATAGATAGATAGATAGATAGATAGATAGATAGATAGATAGATAGAGAGATAGATAGATAGATAGATAGACAGCGAGAGAGAGCGAGAGAGAGATAGATAGATAGATAGATAGATAGATAGATAGATAGATAGATAGATAGATAGATAGATAGATAGATAGATAGATAGATAAATAGATAGATAGATAGATAGATAGATAGATAGATAGATAGATAGATAGATAGATAGATAGATAGATAGATAGATAGATAGATAGATAGATAGATAGATAGATAGATAGATAGATAGATAGATAGATAGATAGATAGATAGATAGATAGATAGACAGACAGACAGCGAGAGAGAGCGAGAGAGAGATAGATAGATAGATAGATAGATAGATAGATAGATGATAGATAGATAGATAGATAGATAGATAGATAGATAGATAGATAGATAGATAGATAGATAGATAGATAGATAGATAGACAGACATTCAGACAGACAGAGAGACAGACAGATAGAGAGATAGATAGATGTGTCAGGCGACTAGACCAGGGTTCTCTCACTACTCTGCGTCACATGACACTCATATTAGGATCAATTACTGGTTGGTTTCTAAAAGCCTGATCCCTCTGGTCTCAAATTGTGAAAGACTTCCCAGAACTTACTCCGACCATTCTCCAGTGCAGTTCATATTGACGGTCACTATATTTAAACATGCCCCATTCACATGGAGGCTCCCACCATATTCCCTTCTAGACCAGGTGTTCTGCTCCGAAATGGCTACAGTTATTGAAACCTTCTTTAGTGAGAACATTGGCTCAGTGCCTGCATTCTCAACTGTTTGGGAAATGTTTATGGTCTTAATTAGCAAGAAAACAATCCAGGATACATCTGAGAGTGAGGTCAAGGACTTAGGCAAATATGCTACTGCTCGTGTGTACCCGGAGGGCGAGCACCACGGTGCCTTGTTAGCTGAATTACAGCGTCCCGTGAGGGAAACTAATTCCAGGCGAAATTAAAGGCGAAGATGGTAGTATGATATATGATTCACAGGGCATCGTGGATAAATTCAGCAGATATTATTCTGAACTTTATAGGTATCCCCCTTGATGATTCCGCTATCGAAGATTACTTAGCTCACATCCGTCTCGATTGGCTCGTGGACTCTCACAGGGAACACCTCATGGCCCCCTGGACCCCGGGAAATCAGGAATGCCCTGTTATCAATGAAAGGTGGGTCTGCCCCTGGATCTGACGGGTTGACTGTTGCCTTTTAGAAAGCGTTCCAAGACCTTTTAATTCCTTACCTGGTTACCCTCTTCTAAGACATGACGGAGAGTAAACTTATGCTCCCATCTATGCATTAGGCATTAATCGATCATTAACCTCCACAAACCGGGCAAAAACCCCAGTGATTGCTCATCATATAGGCTCTTGTCCCTGTTAAACATAGACACAAGATGATTTGCCAAGATATTGGCCATTCATATCTTCCCACTGTTTTGGGGCCTAGTGGGAGTCTAGCAGGCCGGATTTGTCCCTGGCCACAACTTGACGTCTAACATTCGTACGATTTTTGCTGCTATACAGCATATCAACCCTAAAATTAGTGCAGCTGCGGTGTTCCTCGGCGCCAAAACAGCCTTCAATTCAGTAGAGTGACTTTTTATGGCAAAGGTTCTCAGGTGGTTGGGTGTGGGTGAAGTCTACTTAAAAATGGTTACGGTCCTTTACGGAGCTCCGTGTGCAAGAGTGAGTCTGGGTAATCTAGTGACAGCTTTGATACCTATAACTAGGGGTACTTGTCAATGTGGCCCCTCATACCCTCTCTTGTACGCTTTGGTGTCCAAACCACTACTGTGCGCTCTTAGTGAATACCACAATCAGTATGCAACGTTTCCAACGAAATTTTTACAACGCACTACCAGTACAACGCAGGTATTACCACGCATACCATTACAACGCATTGCGCTGGGGAGCGCTCTAGGATAGGGAATAAGTTTAATTTTCTATCCAACACCTTCCCTAGTGTCCACGGGGACTGGAGTTGGAATAGAAAATTATACTTACCACTATCCAGCACCTCTAAGCGCTATGCGTTGTAATGGTATGCGTGGTAAAAACCGCGTTGTAAAGGTATGCGTGGTAAAAGTATGCATTGTAACGTCATACATCCACCACAGTCATAAGTGGATACGGTTCCCAGGTTATCAGCTGATAGTCCCTGCATACGCTGATGATCAATTACTTTATGTTAGGGACCCTTTAACTCACCTCACTCCTGTATTGAATGAAGGGGTCCACTTTGGACAGCTGTCTGGGCTTAACATTAACTGGAACAAGTCCTTAATATTTCCCTTGCCCGCCTCCACTTCCCCTCCTACGATGCTATTCCCCTTGAAGTGGATAACAGAGTCTGATCGCTATCTAGGGACCCAGATACACACTGACCCAGAAGTGGTGTTGATTGATAATTATGGGAAAGTATTGGATAGACTGGAAGAGGATGTGACTAGATGGACACGTTTACCAGTTTCACTATTAGGTCATGTTTCATTGGTGAAGATGGTTGTCCTACCCAGACTATTGTTCCTATTTCAGAACATACCCATGGACCTCTCACAACATATGTTTGCTAAATTCAGGTCCCTCATGATACAGCTGGCCTGGCAAACAGCTCTGTGTAAAATGGGGCGTTCTCATTCCTCCGTATTCTCTGGGCAGTCTCAATACTCCGGATCTAGACCTATTCTATAGAGCTGCACAGTGTTCCCACGCCTCTACTTGGTTGCATTGCCCCTCTACTCCCCCACACATATAAATTGAGAGAATAGCTGCTGGTTCTGATACTCTTCTAGAGGCGCTACTAATGAATCCAACATGTAGGCACAGTATCCTTGATTCCAATAAATCCACAGTTCATGCTTGGCACAAGCTACTAAACAGACTAGCTGGCGCTATTTTGTACTCCGCCTTGACCCCTTTGAACTGGTGCACTTGGCTTCCTCCCAGCATTGATAGCGGGATCTCCCTGGCCATGAGCGAAGCTAGCGCCACTGTTATAGGCAACCTCTTTGAGGAGGGGGAACTCTGCAACTGGGAACAGCTGACGGCGAATGGTCCCTGCCCGACACCGTTGGAGTGGTTCCAGTATCTAAGACTTCGATAGTGCCTGAAATCTCTCTTGGGTAATTCCCCTAGAGGAGCCCCCGTAATTCCCTGCTCTCTCCTACATCATCAAGACTCCTTCACCCTCAAAGTTGATTTCTAGACTATATAACATAGTAAAAGCAAACAGATCAGCACAGTTCTCCAAGCCTAGGCATGACTGGCAGAGGGACTTGGGACCGGTTCCTGAGGACAAAGAATGGCAATATTGCTGTGAGATGAGTAAGAAGATCTAAATGAATGGTAGGTATCGCCTAATACATTTTACATACATTCATAGAACATACTACACTCCAGAACGTCTACACAGTTAAGGTTTGCTTGAGTTCGCCACTTGTTCTCGATGTCTGGAGCAGGTTATAGACTTTATGCACTTAGCCTGGTTTTGCCCTCGCATATTGGAGTTTTGGGGGAAAACATTTCAGATAATCAATGATTTCACTGACCACACACTATTCCCTGACCCGCTCATTGCACTCCTAGGCTATGCCAAACCTATTGACAAAACTTTCAGATGGTTGGTGACAATGGTGCTACTTATGGCAAAGAAACGGATTGCCATGCGTTGGGCCAGAGGTCCGATCCCTACAATTGAGGAATGGATTAGTGATATGATCTACTGGAATACCCAGTCGGACTCATATGGTGAACTTCTCCCCCAAACCAAACCTCATTCTTACTGGGGCCCATTTCAATAGTACTTGATAGGTAAAGAAACCGGTGAACCAGAAGGAGTTATTGTCAGTACTCATCTTTAATGTCATAATATGATTATTTGTGGTCGCCAGCTGCTCATTGTTTCTTCCCGGTTATGAACGCCTTTTTATCACAGAGGAGGACGTATGCTTCATCTGCCTTTTATTCTTTTTTCTTTGCCGAGTGTCTCTACAAATTATGATGTACCTCTTTTAACGTGCGGTGCTACTGTATTTTCCAAATTGTTCTGTACTTATTGCCTGATGATACTAATCTTAATTGTATTATGTTATTAAAATCAATAAAGAAAAGTGAAAAGTAAAAAGAAAAAAGATAGAAAGATAGATAGATAGATAGATAGATAGATAGATAGATAGATAGATAGATAGATAGATAGATAGATAGATAGATAGATAGATAGATAGATAGATAGATAGATAGATAGATAGATGTAGGATACAACCCCGGATGCCTTAACCACGCATGTCTTAACAACGCGGTCTGAACCACAACCGCGTCTTTCCTACTCATGCCTTTACCACCCATGTGTTTGCAACCAATTTCGTAGTAAAGGCATGATTGGTAAAGGGATATGCATGGTAAAGTTCACACCCCAGCCCCCTCGCCCTGAGGCCAAAAACCCAATACCCCAGCCCCGCAATCCACCCTGCCCCAGCCCTAACATCTACAACCCCTTTTGTAAATGCTGTTTCCCAAAATAGATAGATAGATAGATAGATAGACAGACAGACAGACAGACAGACAGACAGACAGACAGACAGACAGATAGATAGATAGATAGATAGATAGATAGATAGATAGATAGATAGATAGATAGATAGATAGATAGATAGATAGATAGATAGATAGATAGATAGAGAGATAGATAGACAGATTTTTCTACGTTCTATAGAAGTAATTGCAACGATGAATAGTCACATGGGTGACTGACCGGCCAATGATGCCTGGGTGGAAAAGCTCTAATATTGCCAACAAAACAGTTGAGCCTTGCTGACATGACCCCTCACAGCCAAAGGCGGAAGAAATTCAAGTTTTAACAGCCCTGCCCGGCACTACTCCGCTGGGCAGGCCTCACTTCCCAGTGAGAGCCTGTTGCTGCCTGAGCCCTCAGGCAAAACTGATCCGCAGGGGTCATTGAGAAGCAGATTGTTTTTCTGTGATGGTCCTGTGAAGCATGAAAGCCAATCCTTCCTTGTTATTCATGCTAGCGATGTTGTAGCTGGTCTCACTAGGCCTCTGCTGCCAGAGCCCCTTGGCATTAGTGGTCGTTTAGCTGCACCACTGCCTTGTGCAGCCTTTCTAGGCACTGTTAATAATCGGTGTCACAATAAATCTGCAGTCATAGAAAATCTTGAACTGATACCTCCTAACATAGAAATAGGGAAACTTATAATATAGCACAGTAAATAGATGTCAATTGAACAAGGAAGTTTGGGAACAAGGAAGCTTAAATGGGGTCTCTATTATGAATCACTTAAAAGTTTAAAACTGAAGTATATGTTCCTGCTCAATTAGAGGTAACCGGTAACTAACATATCAAACTGTGTTGATGTGCTACCTCAAGAGCTGAGACAAGAGAAATAAGTTGATGCAAGTTGCTTGCTGAATGATCCTCCATAAAATAAGCCATACATAGGAAGTCTTAGACAAGGTAACATGATAAACATGCAGCCCCTGCAAGAATTGCCATGCACACAGCCTCTAAACTAATGAACCTAGTAAAGGCACAGAAAAGTAGCTGTCAAATTTTCCGGTCGATAAACTCAACTGTCTTAAGATATTCTTGATAAAATCAGGAAACACTTAACGTGAAAATGCACAATAACTTCTGCCGTAAAATTCCACAGATGGATAAACAGCTTGAAAATATGAATAGAGGATAGGGGGTTACACACACAATTGGGTTCAGGCTACACAACTGAATTAGTCATTGCAGGGTTTCCATGGCAACTACCACCACTTCAACAAACATTGACGAGTACTGTGGAAACGTTCTTACTTGCTGAATAAACAAGGTAAATTAATATATGTTATGATACCTTGTGTTATGTTACGGTATGTTTTGTCATAAGCGTATTCTAAAGGGCACACTCATCCCCAAGGGGATATCCTGGTGCTTGACGTAACCAAGAGAAGGAGAAGCACCTGACTTTCAAGAGTGTAATTGTAATAGCATTTATATACCCCATACGAGGTGTTGAAGCATTTTTAGGTGAGTAGTGCCTACTCCGGAATCCATAGAGGATTAGTGGTGAATTAGTATAGGGTGATATGAAATTTGTTTGTGCCAGCGGCGGACATGTGAGCTTGTAATTTGGATTGAAAAAGGGTAGTGGAAGGATAGAAGATGGCAGGGTTTGCATTTATATAGCCCTTCATGACAAAGACAATAGAAAGAGGAAGGCTGGGAACAGTCATGTTTTCAATCATTTGTGAAATCAACCACTGCTGTTACACATCCCACCAAACTGCATATAGTTGTTTCACTGGTATCAGCTATGGATACAATTAACTGTGTGACATCTGCCTAAGATGACATTTCGAAACCTGGAGCTCTATCAATATTAGCCAGTGGTGTCATCATATAAACATTAAAGAGCGTGGGGCTCAACAAAGAACCCTGGAGTATGCTGCAGGCGATCCAGTCACTGAGTTGGATCTAAATGGAGAAAGGTGGATGAACTGAGAGCGGTGTGTGAGGAAAGACATGAACTGCTTAAGAGTATCAAAGGCTGCGGAGAGGTCTGGGGGCCTGAGGGAAGGTGATTAACCCTCATCGACCGTAAGCATGATGGCATCCGTCTCAATGAGTAAAGAGTGTGTACTGTTTCCAATTCAAGGAACACTCAATCATGGTAAGAGGGTGATTTAACAGTGTTAAGTGGGGGGTGAGGACAGAATCAGAGATAGAACAGATGTCCTAAGAGCCGGGGTCTACCAACTCGCTGATCTAACTTTGCCCATTTGCTCAACGTTCGATGTTCGCAGGAACTCAAAAGTGTACTATTTAACTGTGAGTGAAGGATGCGGAACATCCCATGTTGGGAAGGGCTAGGGTAAAGCAAGGTTCGGATCAAGGGCCTTATTTATGGGCTTTTGCCCTAGGGTAGCTCCGCAGGTCTCCCTGTTGTGCTGCCCTACGCAAAAGGAAAGGGCAGGAATGCACTGTATCTATATGATACAGCGCTTTCCTGTCCTTTTACCCTGCACACAGTGGGCTGCCCTGCACCAAAGCAGGCATCTTTGTACCATAGTGCAAGGTTGCCTGCATTGTGAGGATGATTGCTTTTGAGAAGGAAGGGCCTCTTTCTGCACAAAATCAATCAATTCAGGCACTTTCCTTTTTCTATGTGTGCTGCAAAGCACCCGGAGAAATGTTTTCAATTTTCTTTGTTGCGCCTCCCTAACGCCACCCCTGGGGTGGCCTTAGGTTCTGACATATTCCCAGCTTTACAATGCCTCGTAACTCTGGGAATGTGTCTGGTTCCACGGGTGTTGCAGGAACACCCACAGCAACACCCATGGAACGCCCCTTTCACGCAGTTTTCTGTGTGAAAGGGGCACATAATTATAAGGCCTGAAAAGCCAGTAAAGTGGCTTTATGTGGCCTTATAAATATACAGTGGCACATTGCGCCACCGGAACATAAAAAAAATGACATTCCAGGGGCGCAAAAGTGCTGATAGGGCCTTATAAATGAGGTCCTAAATCTTTACTAGATTTTTTTGTATTATCTCTTCAAATTATAAAGTCAGTTCCTCGCAGAACGCAGGCGATGTCGGAACGGCCCGACCAATCGCTCCAGGTGGGCGAGCACTTTCACAATTTTGAATAAAAAGACAATAATTTAGTGAATGTTGCAGGAGAGTAGCGGTGCGGCAGAGGGGATCTATAGTGCATTATGAATACCCATTAGCATTACACATTCACCAAGGCAATAAACTCACATGTACAGCTGTATAGTGGGCGAAATCATCTGGCAGCCCATCAACAGTCTCTTTTACCACATGTGGCGCGGGTGCCTCTCTCTGAGCCACATATTTATGGACAGCAAAAGAGATTGGATGGGTAGAAGTAGAATGCAAATACACCTTGGATGCCTTTCTATCATAAACCTGGCAATATGGGTCAGCAAGAATGACACACACCACTAAGAAAACTGCCAGCGATGATGTGTTTCAATTCCGGCACGGCAGAATTCCACATAGGTGCATTAGGTACCAGAAATTGCATAATAGCAATATCTCTTATTTACTGTGATGCAAAAGTGCTGCATGGATGGCTATAAAAACAGGAGCTTTTATGACACTGTGTGGGAGAGGAACTCTTTTCTCTGCTGATCTCAAAATATAAACTTCTGTGAAGTGTGTAAGATGACCCAAAACATGATGGATATATCAGGCACATTAGATATGCAATACATGAAGGGAAATCAGCAAACAAGCTAATGAATGAAGGGGGATGACCCAACAGTCTTTGGCGTACACCATGGCTAAAAAGGGAAACACTGTTGTACCATTATCAATTAATTACACTGTTGTATGTAGAGGCTAAAATCTTTGCTAAACGATTACGAAAAATGTTTCAGACTTGAGTTTTAATTGTAAACCCTTTTACCAAACACGTTTATAATTGTGATACTATAGATGACATTCTGGACGTACCAACGTTAACACACAAGCAGAACATTATCAAAATGATGTACCTATATGCCTGCTTTTTGAATCATAAGTAGCTTCAACAGATTTGACAGAACTGTGCAATGGAGAACATTTTTGATTGTCCAATTTCTCTGTTATCATTAAAAGGGATGTTGAGTCTCTCTCATAAGATTTTGGTTCATGTAAAATGTATTGAACATGTATTGAAACACTTCTCTAGCTTCAAGGTAAGTCATCAATCATGGTTTGAAGCTGAAGGGTACTTTAGTGCCCCTGCTGTTCATCCTGCATATTGCTACCTCTTTAGGGATTTACAGAGTACTAGATAGGCCTGGGTTGAGTTCATGGACCAAAAAACTCCACGTGCTACATGGAGTTCTGCAAGCGGCAAAGTGTCATGCCATTCTGGCTGATTCTTATCACCGGGTGCTTGTCCCGCACTGGAATATCAGCACAAAAGGCACCATGCACAGCACAAGAGGGCTCTGCTTCTCTCTGGCACACAAGTAGATTTTCTACTTGAGCAGCAGCTTCCTCAGTGTGAGCGGATGGCTTCTCAATGGGAGCTATTGTGACCATCCGCAACTATCTGCATTTAGAAATCTTGTTGAGAGGTGGTCTAGCATAGGATTTTCCTCGCTCATGCTCGGCAACTTAACCTTTATTTTTTCAGTGAAAAAATGTATATATCTATATATATATCAAAAGACGCCGAAATGCATTCGCCTTGGTGGAATTTTGTGTAAATAAAGGCTTCCTACCTGTTCCTGTGCTGGCCTCCGCCTTTTCTGTTTGGGAAGGACTGTTGTGCATCAATTACGCGCCTGCCAGTGGCGTGTTTGGAGGCCCCCGCACATCAAGTGGCCTGACGAGTTGCTGGCAACGCTTCGGCATCGGACTTGGTCATGGATTGACATTGTCAGGCCCACCACATCATCCAGGTGAAATGGACGCGGTGTTGAGGACACTGTTCCTTGCGCTGGGCTAGCTGCACGCGCGGCATGCCCCCGCGAAAGAGACATCTGGGAAGTGTGGTTGTGCGGTGGGGACGGAAGGAGGCTCTTTCTTTGCCAACTTGGGAAACACTGGACAGTGAGAGTGCACCGCCCTGCTTAATGGCTTTTCCTGATTTCATCAACGCCGCGGGACCTCGGAATAAAACTTTGCATTCTGGGTCCTGTAGTTCAAGTACCGACTGTACGAACTACCTGTGGTAGAGCCCTTCAGGGGGAGGAGTAATGGCAGCCAATCCAACTGTAGCAGGACACCTAAAGGTGCAGACCCGCTTCCTTCTTCCCATCATTTCCACGGCGCTGATGAAGGCAAAAAGACGCCGAAATGCATTCGCCTTGGTGGAATTTTGTGTAAATAAAGGCTTCCTACCTGTTCCTGTGCTGGCCTCCGCCTTTTCTGTTTGGGAAGGACTGTTGTGCATCAATTACGCGCCTGCCAGTGGCGTGTTTGGAGGCCCCCGCACATCAAGTGGCCTGACGAGTTGCTGGCAACGCTTCGGCATCGGACTTGGTCATGGATTGACATTGTCAGGCCCACCACATCATCCAGGTGAAATGGACGCGGTGTTGAGGACACTGTTCCTTGCGCTGGGCTAGCTGCACGCGCGGCATGCCCCCGCGAAAGAGACATCTGGGAAGTGTGGTTGTGCGGTGGGGACGGAAGGAGGCTCTTTCTTTGCCAACTTGGGAAACACTGGACAGTGAGAGTGCACCGCCCTGCTTAATGGCTTTTCCTGATTTCATCAACGCCGCGGGACCTCGGAATAAAACTTTGCATTCTGGGTCCTGTAGTTCAAGTACCGACTGTACGAACTACCTGTGGTGGAGCCCTTCAGGGGGAGGAGTAATGGCAGCCAATCCAACTGTAGCAGGACACCTAAAGGTGCAGACCCGCTTCCTTCTTCCCATCATTTCCACGGCGCTGATGAAGGCAAAAAGACGCCGAAAGGCATTCGCCTTGGTGGAATTTTGTGTAAATAAAGGCTTCCTACCTGTTCCTGTGCTGGCCTCCGCCTTTTCTGTTTGGGAAGGACTGTTGTGCATCAATTACGCGCCTGCCAGTGGCATGTTTGGAGGCCCCCGCACATCAAGTGGCCTGACGAGTTGCTGGCAACGCTTCGGCATCGGACTTGGTCATGGATTGACATTGTCAGGCCCACCACATCATCCAGGTGAAATGGACGCGGTGTTGAGGACACTGTTCCTTGCACTGGGCTAGCTGCACGCGCGGCATGCCCCCGCGAAAGAGACATCTGGGAAGTGTGGTTGTGCGGTGGGGACGGAAGGAGGCTCTTTCTTTGCCAACTTGGGAAACACTGGACAGTGAGAGTGCACCGCCCTGCTTAATGGCTTTTCCTGATTTCATCAACGCCGCGGGACCTCGGAATAAAACTTTGCATTCTGGGTCCTGTAGTTCAAGTACCGACTGTACGAACTACCTGTGGTGGAGCCCTTCAGGGGGAGGAGTAATGGCAGCCAATCCAACTGTAGCAGGACACCTAAAGGTGCAGATCCGCTTCCTTCTTCCCATCATTTCCACGGCGCTGATGAAGGCAAAGAGACGCCGAAATGCATTCGCCTTGGTGGAATTTTGTGTAAATAAAGGCTTCCTACCTGTTCCTGTGCTGGCCTCCGCCTTTTCTGTTTGGGAAGGACTGTTGTGCATCAATTACGCGCCTGCCAGTGGCGTGTTTGGAGGCACCCGCACATCAAGTGGCCTGACGAGTTGCTGGCAACGCTTCGGCATCGGACTTGGTCATGGATTGACATTGTCAGGCCCACCACATCATCCAGGTGAAATGGACGCGGTGTTGAGGACACTGTTCCTTGCGCTGGGCTAGCTGCACGCGCGGCATGCCCCCGCGAAAGAGACATCTGGGAAGTGTGGTTGTGCGGTGGGGACAGAAGGAGGCTCTTTCTTTGCCAACTTGGGAAACACTGGACAGTGAGAGTGCACCGCCCTGCTTAATGGCTTTTCCTGATTTCATCAACGCCGCGGGACCTCGGAATAAAACTTTGCATTCTGGGTCCTGTAGTTCAAGTACCGACTGTACGAACTACCTGTGGTGGAGCCCTTCAGGGGGAGGAGTAATGGCAGCCAATCCAACTGTAGCAGGACACCTAAAGGTGCAGACCCGCTTCCTTCTTCCCATCATTTCCACGGCGCTGATGAAGGCAAAAAGACGCCGAAATGCATTCGCCTTGGTGGAATTTTGTGTAAATAAAGGCTTCCTACCTGTTCCTGTGCTGGCCTCCGCCTTTTCTGTTTGGGAAGGACTGTTGTGCATCAATTATGCGCCTGCCAGTGGCGTGTTTGGAGGCCCCCGCACATCAAGTGGCCTGACGAGTTGCTGGCAACGCTTTGGCATCGGACTTGGTCATGGATTGACATTGTCAGGCCCACCACATCATCCAGGTGAAATGGACGCGGTGTTGAGGACACTGTTCCTTGCGCTGGGCTAGCTGCACGCGCGGCATGCCCCCGCGAAAGAGACATCTGGGAAGTGTGGTTGTGCGGTGGGGACGGAAGGAGGCTCTTTCTTTGCCAACTTGGGAAACACTGGACAGTGAGAGTGCACCGCCCTGCTTAATGGCTTTTCCTGATTTCATCAACGCCGCGGGACCTCGGAATAAAACTTTGCATTCTGGGTCCTGTAGTTCAAGTACCGACTGTACGAACTACCTGTGGTGGAGCCCTTCAGGGGGAGGAGTAATGGCAGCCAATCCAACTGTAGCAGGACACCTAAAGGAGCAGACCCGCTTCCTTCTTCCCATCATTTCCACGGCGCTGATGAAGGCAAAAAGACGCCGAAATGCATTCGCCTTGGTGGAATTTTGTGTAAATAAAGGCTTCCTACCTGTTCCTGTGCTGGCCTCCGCCTTTTCTGTTTGGGAAGGACTGTTGTGCATATATATATATATATATATATAAATATACATATATTCACTGAAAAAAACGTAGGTTTCTGGCACGTTATAGTTAGAAATTAATGATGTAATATGTGACGTCATCAGCAGTGCATTGAGTGGGCACGAGATATAGTTAGCTGAACTAACTATAACGGGGAATTTCTCAGTTATTGTACGAGTGAAATGTCCAACTAACTATAACATCAATGAAACCTATGGTTTTTTCAGTGAATTTCGAAGGTTTTTTTAAATGCTAATTTATAACTATTAAGTGCCTGAAACCTATGGCTTTTCCAATGAATTTCAAAGGTTTTTTAAATGCTAATTTCTAACTATATTACCCCTGAAACCTTTGTTATTTTCAGTATATTTCAATGGCTTTTACATGCTAATTACATGCTAATTTTTAACTATAATGTTTATTAATCCTATTGTTTTTCCAGTTATTTTCAAAGGTTTTTTAGTGATAGTGTAAATATTTTTTTTTATTTGTTATTAAAATTATGTAATGTCTTGTGTTTTCTTAAATATATATATATTTTTTTGAAAATAATGGAGTTGTGTACCCATCGTTTACCTATCTCGGTGGGTGCGCGGAGTCAAGCCGTCATATTGCCAAAGTCGTGAACTATGCACGATGGGTTAGCGATAGGTGCGTGGTGCCAGCCGCCGCACAGCATCATATATGTATAGGTTTGCGTTATGTGCACGTTTGGTATGCGATGTGTATGTGGGGCCTGGCCGCGCCTAATGTCATATACGTATGAGATTGCGTCATGTGCGCGTTTGGGATACAATGGGTGAGTGGTGCCACACCCCGCATAACGTTATGTGTATGTGGGGTCGTGCTTGGTCCGCGACCCCTGTAAAAAAAAAATTATGTTTAAAAACTTTATGTATAGTAGTTTAATATGTATATTAGACCAAGAGATTATGTAAACTAATTATAAAAAAATCATATATTTTGAATAACAATAAAGTTATATTACTGTTAGTAAAAGTCATGTCAGGTGCGCGCCGGGTGTGCGTCTCCCATGTGACTTTAAAAGGAAGCTTTTTATTGGTTTACAAGGTTTTCCATTCTAGAAGTTGAAGGAACCCACCCATTTTTCTCATTCTTACTACAGCATCCCAGGAGACACACCTGCAGTATTTTTTCAGCTGCTTTGTATATTTTTGGGTGTTTTCCTTTTTTTAGAAGAAATGGCTTCTTCAAATCTTATTGTGGATATACCATCTGAAGAAGAGGAGGAGTTCGATCCACCTTTGAAAAAGAAGGAATCCGTCATGTAGAAATTTTTTAATATTCCAGTTGGTGAAAAAAAAGTGAATGACGGAAGGTTAGCTGCATTCTTTGCCCAAGAGTATTGTCGAGGGGAAGTGACAAAAAGTACTCCTGGGGATCATCTAGCATGATGAAGGAACTTCAGACAATTCACCCTCGACCTCTGGCACGTGAACAACTGCGACATGCTCAAGAAGAGATGCAGCAGAATGACCAGGGAGCTGGTCCAAGCACTTCTGCATCCTCAAGCTCCTCTTCTCAAGGTCCAGACATACGTCCTGAACTTACTACTCTACAGCAACACTGCATCAAATGCAAGGCTGTGGTTTGTTGTGGGGAGTAATCTGTAGATGCCGTGGTTTCTGCAGCAAGAAATCCCCGCTGTTAATTTTTTTTATGGTTGCAATGACTGTTTAATTGCAAAAGTTAAAACTTAGTTCTGTTGTTTTTCCCTTTTTTTAAAAAAACACTAAAACATATACAAAATGTTTTAAAAATACAAAAAATTATAAAAGCAAAAAACTTTCAGAACTACCTTACCTGGTTAAAAAAGAGAAATAACTGCATGCTAATGCATGAGTGATTGTATGAGTATATGTGTGGAGGTTTAGGAGCGAATAAGAAGTTACAGGAGTGCATGAGTAGTGCATAGGGGATTGCAGCAGTGCATGTGTTTGTGACTGGGTCTTTACATGAGTACATGGGTACTGAGTAGATGATTGGAATACTGCAAGGAGACTGTGTGGTGAAATTATAGGTGTTTGCATATTGGAGGAGTGATTGGATTAGTACATAGTTGTGGCTGGGTGACTGGAGGAGTGCACAGGAACTGAGAGGGTGATTGCTGAACTGCATGGGTACTACTAGGGGAATTGAAGGAACAAATGAGAAGTGTGTAAGTGGTTAGAGGACTGCATGAGTAGTGCATAGAGGATTGCAGCAGTGCATGTGTTTGTGACTGGGTCATTGCATGAGTACATGGATAGTGACTGGATACTTAGAGCAGTGCGTGGTGACGTTTTTAAGTGCTTGGGCTTTGGCAGAGTGATTGGATAAGGACAAGGCACTGGCTGAGTAATTGGAGTAGTGCATAGGTAGTGACAGGGAGATTACTAAACTATATAGGTAGCAGTCAAAGGAGTGTACAAGTGCATGAGTTAGTGTCTGGGTAATTGCATGAGTACATCAATCAATCAATCAACCAATCAAATAATTTATAAAGCGCACTAATTACCCGTGAAGGTCTCAAGGCGCTTGGGGTGGGGAATGCTGCTACTGCTCGAAAAGCCAGGTCTTGAGGAGTCTTCTGAAGGTCAGTAGGTCTTGGTTCTGCCGTAGGTGGCAGGGAAGGGTGTTCCAGGTCTTGGCGGCGAGGTGGGAGAACGATCTGCCACCGGAGGTTGCTCTTTGGATGCGGGGGACTGTGGCAAGTGCAAGCTCAGCGGAGCGGAGCTGACGGATAGGGGTGTAGAAGCTGAATCATCTGTTGAGGTACGCTGGTCCGGTGTTGTGGAGTGCCTTGTGTGCGTGTGTGAGGAGCTTGAAGGTTATCCTCTTGTTGAGGGGGAGCCAGTGCAGGTCTATCAGGTGGGGTGTGATTGATGTGGCTGCAGAGAGGGATGTTGAGAATCAGGCATGCAGAGACGTTTTGGATGCTTTGAAGCTTTCTCAGGAGTTTGGCCGAGGCTCCTGCTTAGAGGGCCTTTCCATAGTCCAACCTGCTGCTGACGAGGGCCTGGGTGACCGTTCTTCTTGTTTTCGTGGGGATCCACTTGTAGATACTGCAGAGCATGCGTAGGGTGTTGAAACAGGAGGAAGAGACGGCGTTGACCTGCTTAGTCATGGAGAGGGTGGAGTCAAGGATGAGGACCTCTGTCTTGTCTGAGTTCAGCTTCAGTTTGCTGTTCCTCGTGCATTTGGCGATGGCCTTTATTCCTTCGCGGAGGTTGGTTTGGTGGTGTAGGGGTTCTTGGTGAGGGAGAGGATCAGCTGGATGTCATTGGCGTAGGAGATGATATTGAGGTAGTGCGGTCGATGTAGATGTTGAACAGCGTAGGGCTGAGGGGTGAGCCCTGGGATAAGTCACAGATTATCTCGGTGGCTTCGGAGCGGAAGGGGGGAAGGTGGACGCTCTGTGTTCTGCCAGAGAGAAATGAGGTGGTCCAGTCCAGGGCCTTCTCTTGGATCCCGGCATCGTGGAGGGGTGTTCATAGTGTGCGGTGGCAGACTCTGTCGAAGGAGGGTCCTGTTGTCATTGGTGGTGGCGATGAGGGCAGTTTCGGTGCTGTTGTTGCTGCGGAACCCAGACTGGGAAGGGTCCAGGATGCTGTTCTCCTCGAGGTAGCGGGACAGTTGTTTGTTGGCGGTCTTCTCGATGACCTTCGCCGGGAACGGGAGCAGGGAGATGGGACGGACGTTCTTAATGTCCTTGGGGTCCGCCTTGGGTTTCTTGAGTAAGGCGTTGATCTGGGCATGCTTCCAGCTCTCTGGGAAAGTTGCTGTCTCAAGGGAGATGTTGATGACATTCTGTAGATGGGGTGGGATGGCTGTGCTGTCTTTGTTGAATATGTGGTGTGGGCATGAGTCTGGTGGAGATCCGGAATGGATGGTGTTCATGATCTTGATGATGTCGTTGTCGTTGATGTTGGTCCAGGAGATGTGTGCGGGAGGTGGTCGTGGGGGCGGAGGTCTTAGTGGTTGTCGGGGCGGTCCTGGTGTTGAAGCTGTCGTAAATGTCTGTGATTTTGCGGTGGAAGAAGGTGGCCAGTGAGTCGCACAGGTCTTGCGAAGGTGGGATGTCGTTGGTGTTGGAGCTGGTGTTGGAAAGTTCCTTCACGATGTTGAAGAGCTATTTGCTGTTGTGTGCATTGTTGTCTAGGCGGTCTTTCAAGGAGGCTCTTTTGGCATATCTGATGAGATGATGGTGTCTGCGGGTGGCATTCTTCGGGGCTGCGTAGCTGTCCGGTGTTCATTCGTGGAGCCAGTTCTTCTCCAGTTTTCAGCAGGTTTGCTTGGAGGCTTGAGGTCTTCAGTGAACCAGCTGGCTTTCTTGCTGGTGTGACTGTTGGAGGGTTTCTTGAACTGGGGGCGGGACCGGGGGTCTGTAGATGAGGGTTCCTTTGAGGGTGGTATTGGAGTCGGTGTGGATCTGGAAGTGCAGGTGTTCGGCGATGCTGAGGGTGTCATCGGTGTTGGTCGAGACTCTGAGAGTGTTCCTGTGGACAATGGCGATTCCTCCTCCTACTCCGTTGGTGCGTTCCCTGCGGGTAATCTTGTTGCCTTCCGGGATGGCTATGGCTATGTTGGGTGCCGAGGCGGGTTCAGCCAGATCTCCGTCAGGAAGGCGACGTCCGGGGAGATTGAGTCTAGTAGATCTCATAGTTCAACGACTTGTTTGTGGGTGGGGCGGATGTTGAGGAGGATGCATCTGAGGTAGTTGGGTTCTTTCCTGGTCGGCGGCTTGGCGGGGCGGATGCTGGTGAAGCTGCAGTTCCATCAGGTGAAAGGTCCGTGGGTGTGCTTCGGGGTGGCCAGGAAGCAGGTGTGTGATCGTCCGGGTTTGAGTGCGTGGAGACTGCAGGAGTCGTAGCGGAGTCGGGTGTTGTGGCGTTCGCGGGGGCCAGGAGTTCTGGTGCTGGGCGCGGTCCTGGCACAGACCGGCACAAACGGGCTTGACTTAGGCGCACTTTCAATGTGCCAGCGACGTGCCCGCTGCGCACGGCCACTCAGCAGCCGCCATATAAGAGGAGGTGGGAGGCGGGCGTGGGGAGGTGAATGGGAGAGTGAGTGGGCAGGGAGGGCAACACAAGAAAACAATTACAGGCAACACAGTGAATACAATAAGGCGAGAGAGGCACACAGAGAAGGGGGAGCGGCAAACTAACGGAGCGGCAGCAGCAGGCTCAAAGGCATGGACACACAGGCGGAAGAAGTGCGGTGTGGGGAGCGGCCTAACCTGCAAGCAGGGTCAAGGGTCGCTCCTCGCGCAGCAGCCGCCATATAAGGGGAGGTAGGAGGGAGGAGCAGCTGGGCAGCGGGAGTGGGGCGGCGAATGGGAGAGTGAGTGGGCAGGGTTGTAGGGAGGCAGCGGCGGGAAGGATGACGGGGATACAGATGGCAAAGAGGGAACAGGGGCAACCAAAATAGTAAAAAAAAGGGTCAAAACAGTTCACACAGGGCAACACAAGAATACAATTACAGGCAACACAAGGAATACAATAAGGTGAGAGAGGCACACAGAGAAGGGGGAGCGGCAAACTCATGGAGCGGTAGCAGTGTCTCAAAGGCAGGGACACACAGGCGGAGCTGTGTGGCGTGAGGAGCGGCCTAACCTGGGTCAAGGGTCATGGGTACTGACTGGATGATTGGAGTACTGCAAGAAGAATGCATGGTGCATTTATAAATGCTTGGGTATTGGCTGAGTGATTGGATTAGTACATGGTACTAGCTGGGTGATTGCAAGAGTGCATAGGAAGTCACAATGTGATTGCCATACTGCATGGGTACTACCTGGGTAACTGGAGGAGTGAATCAGTAGTGTGTAGGTGGTTATAGGGCTCCTTAGATAGTGCTTCTGTGATTGTAGCACTGCATGGGTTCATGTCTGGGTTATTGCATGAGTATATGGATAGTAACCGGATACTTAGGGTGCTGCAAGTTGATAGCATGGTGAATGTATAAGTGCTTGTGTTTTGGTGAAGTGATTAGATAAGGACATGGTACTGGCTGGATGATTGGAGTAGTGCAAGGAGAGTGACAGTGTGATTGCTGGAATGCATGGGTACTACCTGGGTAATTGGAGGAGTGAATCAGTATTGTGGAGGCCGTTAGAGGACTGCATGGATAGTGCACATCTGATTGTAGCACTGAATGTGTTAGGGCCTGGGTCCTTTTACAAGTACACGGATAGTGACTGGATACATAGAGTGCTGCAAGTTGATAGCATGGTGAATTTATAAGTGCTTGGGTTTTAGCGCAGTGAATAGATAAGGACATGGTACTGGCTGAATGACTGGAGGAGTGCACGGACAGTGACAGTGTGATTGCTGGAGTGCATGGGTTCTACTTGAGTAATTGGAGGAGTGAATCAGTAGTGTGGAGGTGGTTAGAGGACTGCATGGGTAGTGCACATCTCATTGTAGCACTGCATGTGTTGGTGCCTGGGTCATTGTACAAGGTCATGGATAGTGGCTGGATACTTACAGTGCTGCAAATTGACAGCATGGTGAATTTATAAGTGCTTGGGTTTTGGCGCAGTGAATAGATAAGTACATGGTACTGGCTGAATGACTGGAGGAGTGCACGGACAGTGACAGTGTGATTGCTGGAGTGCATGGGTTCTACTTGAGTAATTGGAGGAGTGAATCAGTAGTGTGGAGGTGGTTAGAGGACTGCATGGGTAGTGCACATCTCATTGTAGCACTGCATGTGTCAGTGCCTGGGTCATTGTACAAGGTCATGGCTAGTGGCTGGATACTTACAGTGTTGCAAATTGACAGCATGGTGAATTTTTAAGTGCTTGTGTTTTGGCGCAGTCATTCGATTAGTACATGGTACTGGCTGGGTGATTGATCGAAGGAATGCACGGGGAGTCACAGTGTGATTGCTGGACTGTATGGGTACCTCCTGGGTAATTGCATGAGTGAATCAGTAGTGTGTAGGTGATTAGAGGACTGCATAGATAGTCCACATGTGATTGTAGAACTGCATGTCTTAGAGCCTGGGTCATTGCATCAGTACATGGATAGTGACTGAATATGTACAGTGCTGCAACGAGAGTGCATGATGAATTTATAAGTGCTTGAGTTTTGGCAGAGTGATTGGATAAGGTCATGGGACTGGCTGGGTAATTGAAAGAGTGCATAGGTAGTAACAGGGAGATTAGTAAACTGTACAGTTAGCAGTCAAAGGAATGTAGAAGTGCATGAATAAGTGCCTGGGTAATTGCATGAGTACATGGGCACTGACTGGATGATTAGAGTACTGCAATGGTGAATGTATAAGTGCTTGGGTATTGGCGGAGGGATTGGATCAGTACATGGTACTGGCAGGGTGATTGGAGGAGTGCACAGGGTGTCACAGTGTGATTGCTGGACTGCATGGGTACTCTATGGGTAATCGTAGGACTGAATCAGTAGTGTATAGGTGATTAGAGGACTGCATAGATAGTGCACATGTGATTGTAGCACTGCATGTCTTAGTGCCTGGGTCATTGCATGAGTACATGGACAGTGACGGGATATTTAGAGTGCTGCAACAAGAGTGCAAGATGAATTTATAAGTGATTGGGGTTTGAGAGAGTGATTGGATAAGGACATGGTACTGGCTGGGTAATTGAAGGAGTACATGGGTAGTAACAGGGATGTTAGTAAACTGTGTAGGTAGCAGTCAAAGTAATGTAGAAGTGCATAAATAAGTGCCTGGATAATTGCATGAGTACATTAGTACTGACTGGATGATTAGAATACTGCAATGTGAGTGCATGGTGAATTTATAAGTGCTTGGGTATTGGCACAGTGATTAGATAAGGACATGGTACTGGCTAAATGACTGGAGTGCACGGAAAGTGACAGTGTGATTGCTGGACTTCATAGTTACTACCTGGTTATTTGGAGGGGTGAATCAGTACTGTGGAGGTGGTTAAAGGACTGCATGGATATTGCACATCTGATTGTAGCACTACTTGTGTTAGTGCTTGGGTCATTGCATGAGTACATGGATAGTAACTGGATACTTAGAGTGTTCCAAGGAGAGTGCATGTTGCTTGGGTTTTGGCAACGTGATTGGATAAGGACATGGGACTGGCTGGGTGAATGGAGCATCCCATGCCCTTTTGGCTACAGTGCTGAAGATCAGGAGGTCACTCTTTTTCCTTCAATGTGGCCAAGCTGTGGAATGCTCTCCTCCAATATCTAAGGTCGAACCCGGAACTGACCTCTTTCCGTAAGCATCTGAAAACGTTCCTGTTCAACAAGTAGAGCACCTTCCCGGCTTATATGTCTCATCTAAATAGCACCTCCAGTCTCAGCGCTTGGACGCCCCAGGGCAGCTATGTGCACTCTACAAAAATCATTTTCATTTCATTTCAGGAGTGCATACGTAGTAAAAGGGAGATTACTAAACTGTATAGGTAGTACTCAAAAGATTGCAGCAGTGTGTTTGTGACTGGGTCATTGCATGAGTACATGGGTACTGAGTGGATGATTAGAGTACTGCAAGGAGAGCGCCTGTGTGAATTTATAAGTGCTTGGGTTTTGGCAGAGGGATTGGATTAGTACATGGTACCGACTGGGTGACTCAAGGAGTGCATTGGGTGTGACAAGGTGATTGCTGGACTGCATGGGTAGTAGCTGGGGAATTTAAGATGTTTATGAGCAGTGTCTAGGTGGTTAGAGTACCGTATGGATAGTGCAGAGGTGAATGTAGTAGTGCATGGATAGTGTTTGATTTACTCATACTTACCTTTACAATAGTAGATATCAAAGTATTTGAAATACTTTTTGCAGTTATTATTTATAATTTAAATTTTAAAAACCTTCAAACTTTAGAATTAGGGTCTATAAAAGAGAAAAAACAAATACAGTTATAACATTTAATATTATAATTTTAGGAACACAATATAATTTTACCATTACATAACATATTCAGTGTGCCTTTTTTGCTGTTCTCAGAATCTATTGAATTTCACCATAGAAAGTGATTTCAATATTGCAAAATAATATAATCAATAAGATTGTTAAAAAAAACAAATCTGTGTCCAAAATATTTACAACAAAGTGAACTATTAGTTCACGTTTCCTAAAATAAACATCCTCAGTAACATTGCATATAATACAAATATCGAATATATAAAATGCTTCTTTCTAAGAGAATTTTCTAAATACAATATCAAAGAACAGAAACAATAATTGAATCCTCAACTTCCCTATAGTCTAAATGATGTTCTTTAAAACATGTGCAGTGAGAATGTCCAACATACACTTCTTAATTCATATCGATATCTTCTCACTAGGCCGAATGATATTCCTGAAATCTTTTATATTGAAATTATCCGAAATAAATTCAATAATTCATATTGACATATTCCCAATAGGCCGAAATATGTTCTCAGTACTTTGACATTAAGAATATTAGGTATGAATTTGGTAATGCTTTAGGCAACAATATTTGAAAAGCAAATGGGCATCATTACAATATATCCATCCTTTATTGCACTTTAAATAGACAGTGTAGTGTCCAGATGTCGCAGAAGGTCCATCGTGGAAAATAATTGCTACTGCTATGAAAGTTCTTCCTGATATTGATAGCTGACTTGCTACAAAATTTAATTCAAGTTTCCAATTTTCTTCCATCTGCTCTACAACGTTGTATCAATAACATTATATATTGTCCAAATCTTTCTCCAAATAATGTTGATAATATTTCTGATTTGCAGTGGCTACATTCTATCTTTTGATTAGCTGATTTAACAAATTTTTTAAAAGACACTGTTTTAAAATCTGGTATTGTCAAAGTTATGAATCATTCAGTGTCTATCCTAGTGGTAGAAGTAACTGTACAATTTTCACGTTCATGTTTGTATAACAGAGTCCAAACAGATTTTCAATTTGTATTCCTTCATTTTCCAATACTGCAAGCATATTCCTGAGCATCTTGTTGCACATTCTGTGTAAATTGCTAAGAACCATAAGCTACAAGCCTACCAGTAGCATTTAATTTACTGGCCCCGTTTATATGAGATACCACTTTACAAGAGACTGATAGGTAAATTAAATACGCCAAACAGGTGTAGACCAATCTTACCACATTTACCATAGAGAGCACATGCACTTTACACTGGACAGAAGTGATAAAGTGCCCAGAGTCCTGAAACCACTAACACCAGGTCAGAAAAAATACCAGGAGGAAGGCAAAGCGTCCAGGGATGACCCTGCAAAAATGGCCAAGTCCAACACAACCCCCTTATAGCCTAAAGCCAGGGTAGACCAATAAATACCTTGATGGACTTCCCTGCTTGGGGTGATAGAACATGGATTCAGGTCCCAACTGCAGTGGCACACTCCAGTTCTACACAATAGAAGGGGGTTCCCAATCGGGATTTAAGATAAGGGCAGGTAACGGGAAAAACAGTGTAAAGAAAATCAAAGAACCCTACCCATCTTATATTACTGTGGTCCTTCTAGAGGATCCTTCAATTCAAAAATAGGGTGATAGTTGACAATGTCGCCCTGATGAAGGTGTGGCCATAAACTGGCCCTACACGGAAACGCGCGTCGGCGTATTCCATGTTTGCGGCGGTATAACATCAATTTGTAGATTACTGTGTTCATACGTGGTCTGCCCTGCTTTCTCATTTCAGTGACGCAAATATTGCCCACTCTGACTGCGCCCTCAGGAATAGATGTACCTTCGATGTTTTGGAGTATGGTTGTTTGTATGAATGTGTATGCTAGATAGTGTAGACATTATGAATGTTTAGCGAGAATGTGGCACACTGGGGGTAAGGGACTTTTATAGATATTGAAAATATATTTCTGTCTTTTTTAACCTATGTTAGGTGTATCTTTTGTCTATATTGAATATTTTGAATTTGAAAAGAATACACCTGTGTATATATATACATAGAATGCAAAAAAATCTATTTTTGCTAAAATGAAATACAAACAAAATAAATCCAATGAAATATATGTGCGTTTGGCTCTGATATTGTCAACTATCACCCTATTTTTGAATTGAGGGATCCTCTAGAAGGACCACAGTAATATAAGATGGGCAGAGTTCTTTGATTTTCTTTACACACTCCAGTTCTACGCCAATCTGAACCCATGTGGTTGCCTCTGTCAAAGCTCCCAGTACCAACTGAGCTACCCCACAGGGAATCCCCAGCTGTCCACAGCCAGGACCAGACCCTTGGCCATCCAGTCATCTCTGGTCCTTGCCATCTCACAGAGTGGGGTCGGTGGCCCCGGGTACATAGTATCCATTCTCCACTCTACTTCTCATCAGTGCAGTTCTAAACTGCCACTGATCCCTCAACCCAGGGTCTGTACCATCAGGCTGATCAGGAGTCACAGGTGAGGCTCTTCTCCCCTTACCCCTCCTCTGGGGTTCTGCAATCTCCTCCTAGGAGAGGAACCATCAGAACCAAAAACTGTCAGGACGCTGGAATCAGTCCTCCCACACAATTCTCCAACCAGTTCAGTACCTCTCTCCTGCAACTGGTCTCCCAACCTAGGATCTAAACCCTCAGGTTGAATCGGGGTCAGAGGCAAGGAATCCCTTCCTCTGCACCTCCTAACTTAGAGTGGTACCCCTAGAAGACAAAACGGTAGGGACACTGAATACAGATGCCCTTCCCTCCATGTCAGGCAGAACTTGAACCTGGCCTCCCAACCCTGTGGTTGAGCTCCTGCCTGGCACACCAGGACGTCCTGGGGAGCATGTATGCCCCCCTAAGGGTAACACATAATTCATGTGTTGTGTGACAGTCTGCCTGGCACTGATAACCCAACCCCTGTCCATCTGACAGTGCATGAAGACACCCAAATCAGAAGTGGTATCATCATGGTCACTCCTAGCAGACTCAGCCCTTATGGCTGGCCCCTGACCCACTGTTTCATCCACTGGGGACTGCATCCCCCCTCACCCCTCCATCTGGACTTCTGCACCCTCCAATTAGGAGTGGCACTACCAGGCACCAGAACTAGTGGAGCAGTACTTATAGACTCTTCAAGTTCTCCTGGCCCTAGGACATCCCCCTTAACGGATGGCCTACCAGTACAGCCTAGGCTCCCCACCTGATGTTCCCTTAGGGAACCCTCCAGACCCTGAGACTGGGTTTCGGGCACCTTGGGACGCATTCCATTCTCACTCCCTTTCCGCAGAGACAGGACATGAGTCCCTACACCCCTCCCACTACACCGGGACTTATCTGGACTACTACAAACCTTTCCCACCATCCTGGGCTGGGAAATACCTGAGCCACTCCTCTTAGGGTCACTTACCAATGCCTCCTTAGACATTCTGGTACTCACCCAGAAGTCTTCCTCCCGTGCAAGCTCACTGGGATCAGAGAACTCAATCTCCAAAAGGTGTTGGCGTAACCATGGAAAACCAAAATGGAACATGTGCTCTCTGAAAATCAAAATTGTTAGCCATGCTACCCATCACCCAACCTTTCAGTGCATCACAACACTCATGCACAAACTCCCCTTCAAGGCTGGTGAGACAGTTTCCTACTGCCCCTGAACCTCAACCTGTACCCCTCAGGTGTGACACCTTCTTCCTGGGAACTAGGAAACCATGCTCTGGGATCTGGGAGTGGACGCTTCCACACAGGACTCCATATTGCTGCCACCACTGGACCCCACCCTCACTGGTGAATCCAGACCACTAAAACTAAACTTGGGGACATATCCTCAAGAGCTAGCTGGTGAAGGCCCTCTCTGCCTCCGCCATCCTCCCCTGCGCTAAGACCCTTTCAGTCTCTAGCTTTTTCTCCTCCACAACCAGCTGGGCTAGCTCCAACCTGAGCCTTTCCAAAACCAGCTGATGCACCCTTTCTTCCCTCCTATCCACCCACCCCTCTGGGGATAGGGAAAGGGATGGGTCATTGCCCCCGGCACTGGACCCAGTTAGGGACTCCCTCTCTATGGACTCCTCACTATCTACTGGCATCCCTGCCCTGTCATTATCTCCCTCCCACTCAAACTCTCCAGGGCCACTACCCTCTAGGGGTGCTGGTCGGGGACCCTCCCTTTCAGAGACCTTACTGTTCAGTGGGTCACCTCACACTTCCTGACAACCACCTCCAGGTGCCTAGGCAGTGCTCTTCTCGCACGCTCCCCAGAGGCCACGGCCCTCAGTTCTCTAAAGGCAGGGGGAAACTCCAACGTGCACCCTGCGCTGAATCCCACTAAGTCACACAGGGCAGAGCAGTGCCAAGCCAGGCCAGCTCACAGGGCACTCTAGCAGAGGGGCAATCCTTTGTGGCCGACCTCCTGGTGCCCAGCGGTCGTTCAGCAACACAGCTTCCAGCAATTCACCTTTCATGGGGTCACAGCCCCAATATTTATACCAGCTATGTTTTTTTTCTCCCCCTGGCACAGGGATCTGAGCCCGGTCTAAACCGGGTCTTGGGGGCACTTAAAAAGTGCACAACAGTCTCCATTGACAGTGTAGGTCCTGGCCCCAGACACACCATAGGGAGGCGGAGCCAATATTGTACAAGGCAGACACATACCTATTCTGGGTCAGGGGCTACTCCTCCCACTACTCTAAATGCAGATCAGGCCCATTCAGCCTTGCGCTGACTCACCCAGCCCCTCTGGAGCCACTGCACCTACACAGTATCTGTCACTCCAGAGCCAGACATGCCATAAACAGCAGGCAGGCACAAAGAAACACAGCGCACAGAATTGCCAACTTCTAAAAGTGGCATTTCTAAAAGAGTAATAATAAATCTGAGCACACCACCACGCAGCATTCATCACACTATTCCAAACATACCAATCCTGATCACGCTACTCCTCTCATGTCAGGAATTACCACTGAAGCACATATCAGGGAATCCCCAATGTATTCCTATGAGAGGGCAGCCTCACAGTAGTGAGAAACTCAAATGGCTATTTGTCACTACCAAGACATGCCACACAGTTAAGGCAAATGTCCTACCTTTTATATACAGCGCACCCTGCCCATAGGGCTACTAGATTTGTAGTAAAAGGGGAGTCACAGACGTGGCAACCACTTTATGTGCCACGTCACAGCAGCAGTAAACTGCGCGCGCAGGTCCTGCAATGTCAGAGGCCTGAGACAAGTTTGAAAGGCTACTTTGGTGGGTGGTTAAAGCAGCACTGCAAGCCCACCAGTAGCATTTAATTTACTGGACCCGGGTATATGAGATACCATTTTACAAGGGACGGATAGGTAAATTAAATATGCCAAACAAGTGTGGACCAATCTTACCACGTTTACCATAGAGAGCACATGCACTTTGCACTGGACAGCAGTAATAAAGTGCCCAGAGTCCGAAAACCACCAAAGCACGGTCAGAAAAAATACCAGGGGGAAGGCAAAAAGTACAGGGATTACACTACAAAAAGGGCCAAAATCCAACACCCCTTATCTTGTTTTTTCACCTTTTTTCTTGTGAATCATCATCATCAAAAACGTTATTGCGGCTATTACAGCCATAAAAGCACAGATACATTTACAATACAGTAAAATATGATCAATAGCAGCAATAAAAAAAACAATTTCATCATAAAACTGGTATGCACAAGTTTAGTGAAAGTCAGGCCAGAATAACAAGGGAAGCAGTTTATCAAATTAGAACATGGGTTTTAAAAATATAATTTAAAGATAAAAACATATAAGAACTTGCTAAAAAACCTTAAAATTAGACATCCGTTTTCAGTAAGGCTGCCAACTTGGCAGCACTCTGTCTCTCACCCAGAGGCAACTTGCAAAACATTACTGCTGTGCTGGTTATATTGAAATAAATAAACAAAAGCCACAAATAGCTAGGTGCCGTTCTTTAGCAAGTAACTTCGTTTTAGCCACATAGCAAGGCGAAATTTTGAACTTGCAACAACATAAACTGGGTTTGTATCGGATTTTAGGATCCTATAAAATTCGCGGTGGTTCCTAGTACCCAGGTTTCGGCACAATTGAATGATCCATTTGGACCTGGACTGCTTGTATGCCGGGCAGAAGAGCATTTTGTGAGCCACTGTTTCCTCCTCCACCAGGCATCCAGGACAAAGGGACTTGGTAGCGCCCGCCCACTTATTAGTTACTGCAAAGAGCGGGAGCGACCCATATCTGAATTGCAGAAACAACTTCCTTGCTAAAGGAGGCTGTATTGAATCTAGCACCTGCTCAAATCGATAATATGACTTAAAATCCAAGAACCCATACTAGTCAATTTATAATCTTTCACTGCTTTAGCAAGCTGTTTTTTAGAAGTAGCTACAAACGATTCTTCGGGGTAGTCCATAAATCCTCCCTGCCCATAGCACGGAAAGAGTTCCTGACAAAAGATAACCAGGGTATACTGCTTACAGCCCCCAGTAACAAAATTACTGCTTTTAATTCCTCCCTATAGTGTCTCAGCTTAGGCGTACTCCTCAGCCGTCGCCAGTATAGCAATGGTCGTGTCGAGATTAAGTCAACCATAGGGAGGATATCCAGGTCCATCCGTAGTGGTACTAGGGGGGTGTTTGTTGGCAAAACCAGGATTTGTCTGATAAACTTATTTTCAGTAAGTGTCAGGGCATTAGATGGGCAATGTCCCCAGAGTTCGGCCCCATATAGGGAAGCAGACCTGGCTTGTACTTTGTAAATCTCAAGCGGCAGGTTTATGACCCTCGAAACACAGGTCTTTTGGACTTTCATTATTCCCCCTATTGCCTGTACGAATTTCAGGTTAGCCTTATCAATTTGGGGGCCCGATCTCATCTTGTCATTTAACGATAGGCCCAGATAATCAAAAATGTGAACCCGCTCAAGCGGCCTGTCATCCATCAATGGGTGCGGGCAATTGGTGGAGTTGGCATTGAAGATCATATATTTTGTTTTATTAATGTCGACTACGAGGTTCCTTTTTTTGCAGAACTGGTTAAACTCCTTTAACACTCACTGCATCCCCATTGGTGACTTCGAGAGGAGCAGGGTGTCATCCGCAAACATTAGTGCGGGAAATTTACATAATGACATTCTAGGAGAATCCAGATCCTTTGCGGCAAGCAGATCTTCAATAAGACCATTTAAAAATAAGGAAAAAAGGGTCGGGGCTAGCACACAGCCTTGCATTAGGGAAGGGCGCTGTTAATTGGCCATTCTTTCCGTATCTTACTCTGGCGTATGTGCCCTCGTGGAGGCGTTTAAGTTGAAAACAGAGATAAGGCGGAACTCCCATGTCCAGCAAAATACTCCACAGCTCTTCGCGGTCCACCATATCAAACGCCGATTTCAAGACCACGAAAGTAAGATACAAGCTCCCACCTTCCAAGACCACATGCTTCCAGTAAATTAACTGGAGCCTAAACAGTTGGTCTACAGTTGAGATTTTAGCTCTGAATCCTGCTTGCAACGGGGTTAATACCTCTCGGTCTTCCATCCAATCTTGAAGCCTACCTAATAATACCCTCCCGTAGATTTTCTGCGTAACGTCAAAAAGGCTGATTGGCCTGTAGTTCGCGGGCTCAATCGGGGACCCCTTTTTTAAAATAGAGACAATCTCAGCACCTGTCCAGGTGGGCGGCGCTGGCAGGCCATATAGAATTGCGTTAAAGAGTGATAGTAGATATGGGGCCCACACTGTCTGCTCATTTTTTAACAAATCCCCCGGGATTTTGTCCAATCCTAGTGCTTTATTAGGTTGCAGCTTTGCCAAAGCTAGTGTTACCTCGCCCATTGTACAAGGGGGTATGTCCCGTAAGGGTTCAAAGTTAAAATCACATAGGGGGGCCTTACTGTTACTTAAATCAGTACATGAACCTGAATATAATTCCTTAAAATATAGTTGCCAGGATTCCTCATCAATTTTCGGATCGATAGTGGTCCTCTCCTCAGTTTTCCCCGAGTGGACCCGATTCCAAAAGGTTCTTCTGTCCTTTTGATCTAGGGCATTCTTAATGGCCTGCCATCTATCTGCTTCCCAGTCAGATTTAGCTTTTGTAGTTATTTTCCTCAATGCGGACCTGGCTTCCCGAATACAGTCATTGTCGCCCCCCTTAAGTGAGAGCAACAAACCTTTTTTCGCTTCACTACAACCCCTGTTATACCAGGATTTTTTATCACTGCCTGATTTATAATTATTGGGCGCACTATTAAAAAAGAAATCTCCCAAAGTCCGGACCATTTCCAGGTGGATTTTTCCTAAATCACTGTTAGGGCCTAAACTCAGTCTATCATCCGTTATAAGACTAGCTTTCTCCAGCAGCGGTTTAATACTTGTATACAGGTCTGACATGATTTCCGGTGACTGGTTAATTTTAGCCCACCGAATCCGTCTCCCTCCTTTGACAACGACCAAATTGTTTTGCTGCGAAATATCTCTGGGTAGACCTGTTCCCCCATCTGGAAGTCCAGCACAATGATCAAAGGATTGTGATCACTTTCACAGTGTGCTTCGACGCTGAAATCAGCCGCATTATAACAGATCTCCACACTAGGCATTAGGTAATCAATTATTGAGGCTCGGCAAGCTATCTCAAAGGTGGGATACCCCGGGTTATCTCCCGGGAACCATCCGTTGCAGGCCCTTAGGGAGTAAGTCAGGGTTAATGATGTTAACTGAAGGACTGAAGGTGTCCACCCCCTAGTTGGGTAAGTGTTAGAAGGAGGAATTGACCATGCGACGTCCTCATCACTGGTTATAGCTTGTGCGAGGCAGTTAAGGGGCTCGAAATGACAATTAAAGTCCCCTCCAATTATAAAGTGGGTATCCAAATGTGCTGAGAAAATTTGCCAGCGAATCTAGCGTAGGGGAAATCGCACCATACTGGACTGGCCTGGAGTAAACATTAATAATCGCTAGTTTTGGGAGGTTACTATGTGACAGGAGGATGCACGTAATATCTGGAGAGTGCGTATCTACTCGCTTTATCTTACATCCTAGGTGGGAGCCCACCCATATGCTTAGCCCCCCCCGATGGTCTGCCCATAGGTCCCTTGACGTCCACTTCACAATATGCCACAAACCCTACTCTGTATTGGGGGTCTACGGGCCATGTTTCCTGGAATAGGCAGATCTCGTGGCAATCAATGTAAGCCCCCAGTCAGATTGATCCAATTTAGCCATGAGGCCAGCGATATTCCATGATAGGATTCTTGAGCCACCAGTGGCCAATTGTTTGCCACAGCCAGGGTTTACCTCGTATT
Source organism: Lissotriton helveticus (assembly GCF_964261635.1). NCBI lineage: Eukaryota > Metazoa > Chordata > Amphibia > Caudata > Salamandridae > Lissotriton > Lissotriton helveticus. Next base: position 200,096,967 of record NC_136060.1, read on the forward strand.
TATCAACCAATCCCTGGATACCAATTCCATTACTGTCTAGCACTAGTCCCTCTAAACGTTGATCAACAGACACTACCGCTGTCACAATTAGGTGCATTTATAACAGTAGGGCTCGCCGTCTCCCCCACTGTATTAGACATAGGTGGTGCTCGGTCATTAATCACCCCCTCCTCGTTATTGGGACAAATGTGAGGGATTGAGTCCCCACTCCCTACCTCCCTTACTGAGTCACAAGATGGCTGCCAAAACTTTTTGGTTTGAAGTGTTGGCAGCCAATCAGAAACAAGCTTCTGCTCAGGAGGGTTTGCGGATCCACTGTGGTCACCAGATATATTATTCTTTAAAATATGAATATTTCAGGTACTAATGAATGGATTTACGCCATGTAACCCCTTGTGTGCTCAGGACGGCCCCCGGCCGCCCTACATCACAGTGGTCATTTGCTCAGGACGGCCGGGGGGCATCCGAATGCCGCCAATTCCCCAGCCTGTGCGAATTCCCTGCCTGTGCGGAAGAATTAATTAGTGCGTGGAGTTCGGACAGCCCCCGGCCATCCTTTGCACACGCCTACGGTGACGAAGGACGGCCGGGCGCCATCCTGAGTACGCAAAGGGTTAGCCTCCCTAAATAAATCCCCGCACCGGGACGGAATTCCCGCTGCAGGGAAGGGGTTAAACAAAAGAACGTTTTCTGAACCAAGAGCTACCTTTTTTGTCAAATTTGGTGTAATTCCGTTCAGCAGTTCGGGCTGGGGAAAACTCGTTTTGGGACCTCCCTTTTTTTCTCAGCCCCGGCTTGACGAATCACCCTGAAACTTTCAAGACAGGATTTCAGCTGGGCATTAGTTTTAAACATGTTGCGAAGATTCTCAAACAACGCCAAAGATATTGACAAAAGAAAAAATGCTTTTCCTATGGAAACTAGGTCCTAACGACCGCCAGTAGGTAATAAGTATAGATAAATATATATATATATTCTCTGAAAAAAACATTAGGTGTCAGGGACGTTATAGTTAGTTTGACATTTCACACGTGCAAAACCATAGAAATTCCGCAGTTATAGTTTGTTGAGCTAACTATAACTTGCGCCCCGCAATGCACTGCTGATGACGTCACATATTACATCATTCATGACATGGTCAGTGACATACTAGCAAAAGTCCTGTGCATACATTTAACAGTAAATAATCCCATAGATGAGTAAGTTGAGAAAAATAGGACAATCCAACTGTGGAGTCTTTGTTCGTAATCTTGTCTTTTAATCGTGCATCAGGTACAATTTACATACAGCCAGCCAACACGTGTTTCATTGTAGAAAAGAGTAATCTACAACTCTTCAGGGCTCAATGGCTGAATCCAAAATTGGAAAGCCCACATCCGGTGATAATTCCAACCCGGCAGGGTAGCTAGAGTCTTGAATAGAGGTGTTCGAAGATAAAAAATAACAGCCTATAATAGGCCGGTCAGTGAATAGACGCCGGACACAATGAAGTCTCAATAGTTTTAAGAGGAAGAACTTCAACGTGAAATCACAAAAGTAGTAAGTCAAGGACCGGTTCAGTCCCGGTGAGGCACAAATGCGTGCCCTCTCAATATCTCTCCCAAGGTGGTGATCACTTCTCCGGCGTTCGAAATAATCGTAATGCATTACGATTGTTTTGGACGCGTCTCTTCACTGACCGGCCTTTTTGGATTCATCCATTGAGCCCTGAAGAGTTGTAGATTACTCTTTTCTACAATGAAACACGTGTCGGCTGGCTGTATGTAAATTGTACCTGATGCACGATTAAAAGACGAGATTAGGAACAAAGACTCCACCGTTGGATTGTCCTATTTTTCTCTACTTACTCATCTATCGGATTATTTACTGTTAAATGTGTGCACAGGACTTTTTCTAATTTGTTGTTGTGTGGTTCTCTACACAGATTGAGGGGGTTTGAGGGTTTACCCTTCCTGTTGGCACCATTCTTATTTTGGACACTCATACACATATAACGTCAATACTGCTTGAGCGCCACTACTTCCTGGTTACTAAAACCCGTCTCTACTCACAAATACATGTTCAGTGACATCACTGATGACATCCCTGATGACATCATCCAGTGACTGTGTGTTTCTGTATAGTTTAAATATGTTTTATATACATATTGGCCAAGGTGAATTGAAGAATGAGTGGGTGTATAAATGTCTGGATGGAGGATTTAGTATGTGTGTAACTGACTGTATAAGTGAGTGATTAAATGTGTCTTACTGAATGCATGGGTTAGTGACTAAACTGCGTGAATGTCTGTATCAGTCTGTCTATTGCTGTGTAAGCCACTGCATTAGTTGGTGGGCAGCTACATGATTGTCTATCTGGGCTATTGATTGGTTGCCTGAGTATTTGTATGGGTGCCTGAGTGTGTCTGTGGGTGGGTGGGATGTGTGTGACTTCATTCACTGGGTGTATGGGGTCAAGAGTGCATGTGGAAACAGCTGTATGGGTGGGTGAGTGTGTGTATGTGTGTGTTGGTGAGTGAATGGATATCTCAGTGCTACATGTCCAAGTAACTACATATGTAAAAGGCAGTGTATGTGAGAGTTGGAGTATATAAATTACTATACGTCAGAGTCAATGATTGTGAGAGTGGCTGTATGGATGAGTGTGTACTTGTATCAGTGATTGTATAAGAGGGTAAGTATATGTTAGTATCTGTATGAAATGTGAGGTTGTGTGTATAACTGTATAGGTGAGTAAATAGAAGTGTGATTGATTCTTTGCATGACTGACTAGATGTGTGAGTAACTCTGGATGAGTGGCTGTGCGTGAGTGTTTCTATAGGTGTGTGAGTGCCTCTAATAGTGTTGCATTGATGAGTCACTGCATGTATGAGTGACTGTATGGGTGAATGAGTGGATGTGTGTGTAGACCTAGGAATCAGTGAGTGCTTACGTAGTAACTGGTATTGGTGTCATCAGTGATGTCACTGACTATGTCATGAATGATGTAATATGTGACATCATCAGCAGTGCATTGCGGGGCGTGAATTATAGTTAGCTCAACTAACTATAACAGCAGAATTTCTATGGTTTTGTATGAGTGAAATGTCCAACTAACTATAACGTCCCTGAAACTTATGTTTTTTTCAGTGAATTTCAAATGCTTTTTAAATTCTAATTTCTAATTATAATGTTCATTAAACCTATTGTTTTTTCAGTGATTTTAAATTATCATTCCATTCTCAACCTTGTGAAAACAGCCAATATCGCCAGTTTTCCAACAATAGCTTCCGCAAAAGAAATCGCCACAAACAAGAGCGACAACTAATGCTAATAATATGCAGAGTAAGCGCTCCCATGCAAAAATAACACAAAAACACCACTTCCCAATATTTTCAACGAGCAGCCAATTCTGGGGTGCGATCCAAAAACAGGCAATGAGCTACGTTAGCAGTAGGAATTTAACATCTGCCTTTTACTGGTGTAAAACAGGACGACCACCTACAGTGTAAAAGGGAGCCCAGCCTAGAATAACATCTTAAGACCAACACATGTTATAGAGTTCCTGATCATGCAGCTTCAACACCCAAGAAGGCCACAACACCCACTGCCACTACCCGCAGGACCTCCCCCCGGACCACCCCCCTCCCTACTACCACAAGGCAGCGCAGCGCAGCGCAGCACATGACAGCAGACCTTTCACAAATGGCATGGTCCCTCAGCCACACAATAGCTGAATAATGAGAGATGTGGCAACCAAGCATGTGTGAAGGACACAAGTCACCCATCAATAATAATGTACATAATACCAAGTGTAGCGGTGATGTGCTGGACAGACCTCACTATGCAGAGCACAAACCTCTCCATGTGGACATATACTGCTGGTGTTTGTAGTGTTGTGGACAATAGATGCAGCCATGTTACCTCAGGCAGTGTGGAAGATCTCGGTAATGTAGCTGTGTTGTCCCCCTCTGGAATCTGAAGCGGAGTGGGCTGGTCCAAAGTACGCCACTCCAACGTAGGAGTATGAATAAATAGGCTAGGGCTATATCAAAAAGACGGGACCCCCCTCTAACAATATTTTAGGCCAGGGAAAAAAGGGGATATGAAGTCTATGCAATACAAAATGTTTCCCTCATAGCCTCTACTTCATTTTTATTTGAACATTGTTCATATTGACTTAAACAGACATCAGGATACAACAGTGACACATGTAATCATCTCAGTCTCGTTTTTATTTTATTAAAAGCTTGTTTCTCTTTTCCATATAGATAAAAGTATATTTTTCTTTTCTTTAGGCACTTTATACAAACATATTATACATACTTTTTTCTTCAATTAATAAATCTTCAGATCAAAAAATTGCATGAAAAAACATAACAAAAAAAATACTTTTTAGAAAAAACACACCATTCATCTTCATCCACTTTCACACCACCACATACATCCAATATCTGTACACAGTTGAGTGGGCCAGGGAAACTTGCCACAACCAAAACCCCAGTACACAGCTCGGGGTTCCATGCAAGGTCGACGCGCGTTTCGGTGGGATTGAGATCTAAAGACCACCTTCCATAGGACCTATCCAGATAATCACTCCAACCTTGCAACGACCAGGGAGTCTATAAATACCTAAAAAAGACACTATTGTATCCATACAAAACAATATAATTCTTAAATAAACATCTTATCCTTCCATAATTTTGATTTGATTGGACCTAATGCAAGCATACATATTATCACTGACGGGTGAACAGTATTATACTTATTTCCCAAATTTTGTACTCATCATGTGATGCAACCTGCATCCATATTCCATTTGCATTACCCATTTGTTGAAGCAAGTCCTCGTGCCAATCAGAAATGGAAAGGATAACCACCACTAGTGCATTCCAAATAGAAACACCATTTCTGTGCAATAGAGAAAGCCACCTCCAAAAAGAACAAGTGAAGTCTAATTAAAAAAGATGAAAAAAGAAGAAAAAAAGAAAAAATAGGAAAAAGGAGAATAATCTGTCCTCCGTATATACAATTCAACTTACAAATATATTGTTTATTCGAGAATCCAGATATCAAAGGACTCATATATAATTCCACAACTGGGGTCCTTCCGGATAACCACTTAAAAGTATCACAGTGTTCCTAGAGCGAAAATACATACTATTCAAGAATAAGTATAAGTGAGATATTCACTTGATGGTTCTATCTCAAATACTTTCAACGCTCTTACCAATAGTTTTGTCGTTGTCACATCTAATTTGTCTTTGTACTCAAAAACTTGATTCAGATTGCATCATATCATGGGGATATTCATAAGCAGCAATGTAATTGACTAGCCTGCACACCTACCTAATTTCAACCAATTCTTCGGAATGTAAATCAAGTTTGCTTGGTATGGGAGCTGTCCCAGTTTTGAATTGTGCCCACAATCCTATGTACTACAGCTCTGTAAGGACCTGGTAAAACCAGGTCTGACTGGGAGCTCAACCTAAGTCCATTAAAGGTTTCAAAAATGTACAAACAAATTTATATGCACTTGTCCCAATTTAAACATAATGTACCATACAAAGGTTCTAATTCAAAATGTTCGTTTTTTACTGTACACAATTCAACTTATTCATGGAGTTAAACAAATCTAGAGATTGTGATTTTATAAGATATACTTCAGCTTAATACATTGTTACAACACAAATGTATATGTCTTTTCAAAAATACAGGAAAGCATAATAAACATCAAAACATATCCCAATGCATTTCGGGTCACTACTGGACCCTTCTTCAGGGGTTGATCCTTTCCAATCAATGTTAAATCCTTGATATTCAATGAATGTTCTATTCGTGAGCACTTCAAAGTTGTATTGCAGACACTGAAAAATAATAATATTCGCCATATTGGGAATGTAAGTATTTTCATATGAGAGTCACTGCTGCACTAAATCAAGTGTAATTAATCGTAAGGGGTGAAATGAAGAAACAAAGTAGTGAGGAAGCTGTGGGACTAACATAACAAGGTGAAAATTTATCTGGAGATTCTTAAAAAACTAACTATGATTGTGTTAAGATGCCAACTCAAAAAAAGAGTACCTACTACCACGTATATATTTGCCATTCACCAAGCACCAAGTGAGGAAAAAGACTAAAACCCAGTGCGACTCGTGTACACCAAATAAAGAAATGCCGGCTTACCCGCCCAACAAAAGCACTAGCGGATGATCTCAAGGATTCAACGAGAGTATCCGGTTCTGAAAATGCGTAAGTACATCTGTCGGTCAACCAATGATATGAGAAAAGAAACGTCTCAAAACCACAATATCTCTCTACTGGCTTACCAAAGAACGAGCATCGTAAGTGAAAATGCCATAATTCACGCAATCTGCGGTTCATCAAAAACCCGGCTGCCAGAAGCTCCCTGTAATGTAAAGGGGCGAGTACATTAGTTACCCGCCTTTATTTTACTCGTGTGATACAAAATCACAAACAGCGAAAGACGCTTAAGAGGTTCCTACCTTCAATCTCGCAGCGTGCTCTGACCCTCGACCTCGTGACTGCTTCCGGAAACAACATCCGGTCTAAAGCGACCTGTTTAAATAGTCTAACGCCCTGTTCTTTGCCTAATGGCCGGTTCTCTGTGCGTACGATCTTAAAGGGCTAGATGCTGTTAGGAGGCTCGAACACTAACGGAGACGTGTAACAAGGCATGGTTGAATATGTTATATATCTTAATTAAACAAAGTGATGTTCAGATGCGACAGTTTGCTAAACCAGACTCAACGCTTAACCAAAGCCATAAGTGATGTCAAAAGGTGCCGATATTTCTAAACCCCGTGGAAAACACGATGTGCGCTCATCATATAATCAAATTAAGCAAAAAATAAAAAGTACTAAACAAAAGCAATTGTTTAGAGCTAAAGTGTAATATTCCTGGCTAACGAAATAAAAGGTATACACTTATGGTGTCTGAGAAAGGAAAACATGGAGAATGATGAACGATGCAATGTGCAACAAGAATTGTTTACGTACTCTTGATTTAGCTGTGCTAATAACATTGATACTGTCCCAATGACTCCATATAAACAATGCATTAAACAGTTGTCAATGTGATAGGCGATAGGAGCTATATTTGACAGTGTCCATAAAACTACTGAGTAGTATGAAAACAGTGACTGTTGAAACAACTAATTGTATGCAGTGTTTTTCATGATTCATCACCAGATAACGGTATAAACAGGTATGTGTTCCCTCAGAAACATTATAAACATTGCAAAACATGTTTAAATTGGATACAAAACATGTATAGATCTAGTCATATAATAAGGCCTCACTGTGGCATGATAGCAATGCCTAACCTATCAAAACATTTACATACAGCCATGTGCTTTTCATAAAAAACAAAGCATCTCATATTGATCATTTAGCCCCCCCGGAGTGAGGGTGCCCAATTTCTTAATCCAAAAGGTTTCTCTGCGTGACAGTGCTACATTATGATCTGTTCCTGAGTGTTTTTCTACCACTTCTAATACGGTGTATCTCAATTGTGGTATAGTGTGTGCTGCACTGGTCCAATGTGTCGCTAGACTGGAGGTGGTGGATTTATTGCGTATTGTACTTTTATGCTCTATAATTCGAGTCTTGATTTTTCTCGACGTCCGTCCCACGTATGTGAGTCCACAAGGACATAGTATAGCATAAATGACTCCTACAGAGTTGCAATCAGCACTGAACTTCAGAACAATGTCTTTTCCAGTTTGAGGATGAGAAAAGGTTTTACTCACTATTGTGTTATTGCACTGTCCACAATTATGACACTTTCTCATCCCTTTGAAAGTGCCTGTCTGATTTCTTTGAGGTTTTTTGAGTATCTCCCTGATGTTCTTAGCTCGGGTATGTGCAATTATAGGAAAGTTTTTGAATATGTGGATGAAATCGGGTTCATTCGCAATCATTTCCCACCGCTTCTTCAGTATTTGTCTGATCCTTTGTGATTGAGTAGAGTGTTTCATAACGAAAACGATACGTTCGTTAGGTGACTTCTCAGTTTTTTTCAACAAACTCTCACGACCGATTTGTTGTACTCGTAGATCGGCGTCTTCTAGTACATTTTGAGGGTAACCTCTATCAGTGTACCTCTTTAGTTGCTCTTTGATTGACCTTTCACATTCCCCTGGATCCGAGGAAATTCTTTTGATGCGCATCAGTTGGGATGTAGGCAAATGGTTCTTCAAGTTTCTTGGATGTGCACTGGTGTAGTGCAACGCATTATTAACATCCGTGGCTTTGCGGTTTGTTGTGTTGTAACAATGTATTAAGCTGAAGTATATCTTATAAAATCACAATCTCTAGATTTGTTTAACTCCATGAATAAGTTGAATTGTGTACAGTAAAAAACGAACATTTTGAATTAGAACCTTTGTATGGTACATTATGTTTAAATTGGGACAAGTGCATATAAATTTGTTTGTACATTTTTGAAACCTTTAATGGACTTAGGTTGAGCTCCCAGTCAGACCTGGTTTTACCAGGTCCTTACAGAGATATTCATAAGCAGGCATACAAATAATTGTCCTGCAAAATGACCAAGCAAAACCAATTTTATAGTTAGGGCAAACTCTAAGGCAGGGCTTGTGAAAGAAATATAAAATACGAAGTGTTAGATACTAACCTCAAAACATAGAGTAATCTTCTAGCGTAGATCTAATAATTATCAGTCATAATCTTCAGTAAAACCATTTTTTGGGCATGCAGATATCTCCTGTGCTTTATCCTAAATGTAACCAAAACGAAACAAAAATTTTAAAAAGGGGAAAATTCATACTGACTAATATAGTACTTAGGTGGTACTCGGTGCTAATTGTAATAAAGTCAACTGCTCTAACCCAACTGCCGAACAGTAAATGAGTCAGGTAATCCATTTTCCCAGTTTGATTACATACACGCGTATGAGAAAGTTCATACTGACTAATGTTATACTTAAGAGGTACTCAGTGCTAATTGTAATAAACTACTCTCACCCGATTAAGGCACAGTGGATGAATCGGGTAATCCTTTTTCCCAGTTTGATTATATAAATGTGTAGGTCCTGAGTTCAATGCCAGATATTCTAAAGCCTAAGCAAACTTTCTAGTTTCAAGTCACAGGTGCTATGTATCAACTTCAAGGCACAATATAGGTACTTACTGGGCAGCTATTAACATTCGATTAAGCTAAGATTATAAGTCCCCTCCTGCTGCAAACTAACAGAGTCTCAAATGCTCGTATCCACAACTACGACTCTGCATGACATAGGGGTAACCCAGTAGGAAAACCTCCTTCTGCTAGTCTACCCGAATTCAAGGATTTAACAATATGGACCATACCCCGCAGCACGCCCTCTTACCGGCATTCAAATTTCCTGGTTCCTCTGTGCAGGCCGTCCGATGATACCGTAAACAAGGAAGTGAGGTTCTCTTCCGGTTTATATATAGTCCGATGTTACTAGGAACAGTGGCCTTGACGTGTCACGTGATGATAATTGAGGCGGTTCCGTAAAGGCTCACAGTATGTATAGACATAGGACTCCACGTAACTCTATATCGGGAACCGCCATATTGGATTTCCAAATGGATGACTATTACGATAGAACCACTAAAACGGAGATTCTGTGACAACTCACAGTGTGTATAGAAGAAGGACTTTAAGAATCCCTTTATTCTGGAACCGCCATATTAGATTTCCGAATAGGTGATTATTTCGACTGAACCACTGAAACGGAGGTTCTGTGAGGGCTCATAATATATGTGGAAAAAGGACTGTGCTTGTACCTATATCGGCAAGCGCCATATTGGATTTCCAGAAAGGAAGACTATTTCGACTGAACCACTAAAACGGAAGTTATCGGAGGGCTCATAATCTATGTGGAAACAGGACTCACCTTATACCTCTGTCGAGAAACGCCATATACAGATAAAAAGTGGCTGATATATAGTTACATGAACTCACTCTTCCAACTGGGACCGTTATTCTTAAACAAGATGTCTCAATAGACAGCACAGTGTGTAAATAAATCTACACGTGTGGTTTGCGGTCTAAAAAGGAATTAGACTAGTATAGTAAATATTACTCAACATCCCATTTTAAAATAGATGTATGGATGCCACAATTCTCCAAGTGATATTTTTCATTAGGTCTCACTTAGCCTGCTTCTAACACAATCTGGATATATCCTAATGGTGATTTTTAAATGGCAAAACCTCTTTCGTCTGCACTAGCATTCCCTACTTGATGTCCACTGAAAAGGACATAAAAAACTTTTGTCATTTTGCAAAAGCAAAAAAAAGGATAAAAAAACGATCTACATAGTCCACTGTTGATATGCCCCAAAAGATTTGACAACCTATCCTATTCTCCTCATATTGTATGGTCTGCGAATTATGGGTCCCAATGACTACCATTACATAATTTAGGTTTTAGTAACATACCATGCTATATCGTCATTTAACCCTTTCTGGATGTAGTTTAACTGGAAAATCTCAAAGGTCTCACGTTTTTTGCGTGTCATTTCAACCAATTGACCCATTTTACTTTGGATTTTCTCTATTCTACACCACTTGAGTTCTGATTACAGATGTTATTTTTCCATGAAGTGTTGTACCAGTGGTGCCAAGACTTTTTTAGTCCTAATAGCGGACTTGTGTTCGCTGAATCTAAAATGAAATTCACGGCCCGTCTCTCCCACATATGCCAAACCACACGGGCAGAATAGTATATAAACTATATTACTGCTTCTGCAATTGGTGAGATGTCTCAATTTCACATTGATGCTATTATAGCAGAGAGAGTCCATGACCAAAGCTGCTTCACAGACATGGCAAGAGCCACATCTATGGTTCTCAAGTATCACAAGTAGGCCCGTGATTCTCATTTGATTCTCAGAGTTCTTAAACGTATTCCTCGTATGAACCAGCAGATCCCTGAGGTTCCATTCCTACGGTAAGCTATCAGAGGTCGAGGAAGCTGATTTTCTTTATCATCCGTGTTCAGGATTCTCCAATTTTTATTAATCACGTTTTTGATTCTAAAGTTAAGTACTGAGTGATTAATGACACAAGTAATTTGTTCCCGTGGTTCACGTTTTGTGCCTTGTAGTAATGCCTCCCTGTCATATTATTTTGCCCTTTTATAGGCCTGACGTACTAGATGATGAGGATATCCACAACTTAAAAGTCGTTTCTTGAGCACGTCTCCATGGAGGTGAAAATTATTCATGTTTGTACAATTCCGTTGAATGCGGAGAAATTCCCCAAAGGGGATCGAGTCCTTCTGTCCTTCTGACAGTTCGGATGAAAACTCCCAAACTGCAGTATCGTATTTTTGGCTGTGGGTTTCCTTAGAGACTCACCTCTAGGTTCCCACTGGTTCCATCAATCATGATATCCAGAAATACAACATTACTGGGGCTATATTTTGCTGTGAATTTTAGATTTTCATCACTCGCATTAAGCCTGCAATTGTTCCATGTTGCCTCTCCATACAAAAAAATATCATCGATAAAACGTTTCCATAAAAAAACATTTTCAAAAAATTGAGCCGTTTCATGAAAAATATTTTTCTGTTCCAACTCCCCCATGTACGTATTAGCCACACTTGGAGCACAGGAAGCCCCCATGCTGGTGCCCAAGCATTGCAATATGAAACCGTCCGGTCTATTGCTAGGGAATCTCTGTAAGAGTGATGATACTGCAAGTAACACTTAACATTGATACAATTCCTCAATGTCAAGCGTTACCAAGACATCTGTGTCTGAGTTAAATGGCACCCCTTCGATTTTCCCAATAATGTCTCCAGTGTCCCATATGAAAGAAGCATACTTTTGTGTAAGTGGGCATAAAAATGAGTCTACGTACTTAGAAAGTGGCTCTGTACTTGACCCAATGGTCGAAATGATTGGACGCATGGGCGGGCTGGTCTCGCTTTTGTGTGTTTTGGGGAGACCATATAAAGCTGGTGTTATGGGACATGTTTTATTTAGAAATCTGTACTCCTCTTCACCGATGTAACCATCCACTAGGGCTTCTGGTGTCATTACCTGAATCGATGTATTTAGTCTAGCAAGCTCTCTAGATTGGGCTGGTCTATAATGTTCCATCACTGCTAACATCTCCAACATCTTTTTTTCATATTCCACTTTGTTAAAAACGGCAATCCCACCACCCTTGTCACAGGGTATGATCATCAGATATTGGTCCACTTTGATTTTTTCCAAGGCTATGTTTTCAGTTGTAGATAGGTTAAACTTCGGTTTACCAGGGCATTTAATAATGCGAGCAATATTTTTTAATACATTTTGTTAAAAAATATGGACCTCTGAACCTACCATATCAAGTGTGGGGGTAAATATGGAAGGAGGTTTACTCTGGGACTGATTATTGCTATCCTGTTCTACTGGTCTGTCCATAAAAAATTTCTTAAGTCTGACCTTTTTAAAAAAGACAAACAGGCTGGGGCTCCTGGAGTGGTTTACTTGTGGGAAGGCCAAACCGTCTGCCAGGGCGGCAGCCATCACCCTGCCACAAGGCCTCCATTGGGACCGCGGGCCTCCTCGACACAGGCCCCCTGAGAACCCAGCAGCACAGCACCACAGACTTATGCCTGTACAGACTACTGCCTTTGATCTACACTGCGGACCGCAGGGCTCACAATTCAGATTGAGTCACGATTGCAGATGACGCAGTCCAGTAGACAAGTGACATTGCTCCCAGTGCGGCCCGCCCGGACCACGCTCATCACAGATTGCGCACACACCGAGTGCTTCAGGTGCCACTAACTCAGTACACCACAAGTCAACGCCACGTGGACTTAATAAGGCAGAATTCATTAGGCAAAAGACATTGCCACCAGTGCGGCCCGCCCGGACCATGCATCATCGCAGGCTCCACACATGCTGGTTGCTTCAGGTGACACCAACTGTGCAGCTCAACTCAATGTCATGTGGATGTGGACCCTTGCTGACCGCTGCCTCCGGCCTACACTGCAGTCATCAGTGCTCACATTTAAAATTGACTCTTGATTCATTAATTGCAGAGTCCAGTATGCAACTAAGTATTACATCCCTAAACCCTGCATAATTTCGTTTTAGTATCCTTGCTTCAAGAACTTGTATATCCGTTATAGCTTCAGTACAATGACCAAATTCATCTTGCAAGTCCAAAGGAACACTGAATGGCAGTCTACACTGCGGACAGCAGAGCTCACAATTTTATTCAGTCTTGATTTATTAATTGCAGGCAGAATTGTACTCTATGTCCTCGGATTTTGTCAAGAGGAAGTGACAAAAAGCATTCCATGATGTTTGTGCTGACTAGTGCCTTCGATCTACACTGTGGACAGCAGGGCTCACAATTTAGATCGAGTTGCGATTGCGTATGACACAGTCCAATAGGCAAGAGACATTGAATCATCGTTGCTGCGCACACGCTGAGCGCCACACCTACCACTAACTCTATGTAGCTCAAGTCAACGGCACGTGGATGTGGGCCCTTCTTGACCACTGCTTTAGGCCTACACTGTGGTCAGCGCTGAGAGCCGTGCTAGAGTCGCGACCCCATTTTTTTTTTTTAATGTCCAGTTTCACTAATTTACATTCGCCTCGGGGACCCCATCCCCCGAAGCATGCAGATATGTTTATTATTTTTAAGAGAAGAGGGCTGAGTCGGCCCCCCTCCCTTTGCCAATTCTGGCCCGAGGACTCCATCCCACAGGGCATGGCCACATATATATATTTTTTCGTTAAGGTGGAGAAGCTGAGCTGCCCCCCCCTCCTGAAGCCTCTATTGGCCAAGGAGGGACCCCAAACTCCCGGGCTTGGCCACATACATATATTTTGTTTTTAAGGAGCAGGAGCTGAGCGGCCCCCCTCTTGAGGCCTCTATTGGCCCTGGGGACCCCAAACCCCCGGGTCAGCCTTTATTTAATATTTTTTTATTTCGGGGGGCATGTGGCTCCCCTCCCAGGCCACATCTAGCCCTGGGGACTCCATCCCCCAGGGCCGTCCCTATCCATTGGGGACCGTGGGGGGAGCTCCAATGCCTCCACGGTCCCGCTGGCTCTGAGCCTCCTGCGGGAGCCGGCATTGCTTTTCCACACGGGGAGCTGCTGACATGCAGCTCCCAGTGTGGAAAAGCAATAGGCTTTGGATTTTGGAAGAGAGAGTAGGTTTCCCTGCTCTCGCTTCCAAAATCTAAAGCAAGTTTGCTATGACAGGGTAGGAGCCGTGCGCTCCCACCCAGTCATAGCAAACAGCAGTGTCCCGGGGAGGTGGTGGTTCCCGGGGCTCCTGCGGGACATAGCTCACCCGGGGGCCTCATTAAAATAAAACGGTGGAACTCGTGTTTCATTGTTTAAAAAGAATTGCGGCAGACCTCATGACCCCAGCGCAAATTGCGCTGAAGTTGAAGAAAAAATGCTTTTTTTGGCCCTGGGGGTCCTTCTGGGACCCCCTGAGCAGGCTTAGGGGGTCAGGGTGTTTCTACTCTACCCCCTTCTCTTGTTTTAGATCTTTGTTTCTCTGTTTTCTGGTGAATCGCTTCTACTGAGTCACAAGATGGCTGCCAACACTTCCTGGTTTTGAGTGTTGACAGCCAATTATTATGAAGCTCAAGGTCGGGAGGGGTCGCGACTCCACCGCGGCCATAGATATCTACATTTAAATTTTTTGATTTTCACAGTAACTACTGAACGGAGTTACAAAACGTCGCTTTCTGAACCAAGAACTACCTTTTTGCCAAATCTCAAGTAATTCCATTCAGTAGTTTCGCTTGTAGCCTAGCCCAAAGATTCCTATGGGAAACTGATTTTTTGACTCTCATTCTTTGAATTGCTCAGCAACTACTGAACGGATTTACACCACTTTTAATAAAGGTTGCTTTCTGAACCAAGCGCTACCTTTTTGCCAAATTTGGGGTAATCAGTGAAGTTACTGACCATGTCATTACTGATGTAATATGTGACATCATCAGCAGTGCATTGCGGGTGGAAGAGTTATAATTAGCAGAACTAACTATAACAGAGGAATTTCTATGGTCTTGTATGAGTGAAATGTCCAGCGAACTAGAACACCCCTAAAAACTATGTTTTTTTCTGTGAATTTCTAAGGTTTTTTAAATGCTAGTTTCTAACTATAACGTCTCTGAAACCTATGGTGTTTTCAGTGAATTTCAAAGCTTTTTTAAATGCTAATTTCTAACTAACGTCTCTGAAACCTACGTTTTTTTCAGTGAATTTGAAAGGTTTTTTAAATGCTAATTTTTAAGTGTAATAGTAGTTATACCTATTTTTTTCTACTGGTTTTCTACAGTTTAAGTGTTTATTTATAAATATTTTATTCATTAAATAACAATACATATTTTTCTGAAAATTGCAAAAAATAATCACACTAAAATATTGTTTATTTTTTTGTTTTATTTTTATAATTTTAATATATTTATATTATTTTCCAGATTTTTTCGGAATCGCACACACAAAGCGTACACATTACGGTGGGTGCGCGGATTCTAGCCGCGATTTTAGAAAAGTCGTGAAGGATCCACGTACAGTGTGCGACAGCTGACTGTTTTTCAGTTCCATCATATACATTTAATTTTACGTAATGTGCGCGATTGGTATGCGACCAGTCTGCGACTCCTGCTCTCGCGCATTTGTGACACATGCGCATTACGGTACGCGACGCGTGGCTGGTCCCACCTGACGTCATATACGTGCTGGGGAGCTCTGGGTGCGTGACTCCAGCAAAAAAATGTTATGTTCTAAAATGATATGTATGTGTCTTTAATATACATTTTAGGGCAAGAGATGATCTAAGATATTCATAAAAATAATATATTTGTACTTATAATAAACGTATATTATTCATGCTTTGTGAGCGCAGAGTGCACGGATCCCATGTGACCTCCAAAAAAAAGATTTAATTGGTTCATAACATTTCCCACTGTAACTATTGAGGGACACCTCCCATTTTAATCATTCTTGTTGGAGCACCTTTAGGAGACATCTCTTTTCCTACAAGAACCCTTTTTGCTTGTTTTTTTGGGTGTTTTTCAAAAAATATCAAACAAAATGGCATCTGGACAGCAGCAGCAGGAGTAAGTATCTTCTGAAGAAGAATTCTTGCAGGAGGCACCACGTCCACAGAGGCCGGAATCTGTTGTGTGGAAATTCTTCACTTTTCCACCTGGAGAGAAGAAAGTAAATGTGAGAAAGGTGACATGCAAAATTTGTGACTGAGTCCTGTCAAGAGGCAGTGGAAAAAAATACTCTTGTGACACTGCTTCTATGTACAAGCATCTCCGGACCACACATCCTCTCAAACTTGCTCGGGAGGAAATGAGACGAGCTCCTTTGAACCACTCACCAGCTGTGGCAGGTACATCTGGAGCGTCCTCAGGAACACCTGCAATGGACATTAGGCCAGAATTCGCCTTTCTCAAGCAACACTGCAAGAAGTATAAGAAACTTATATGCTTCGGTGAACAGTCGGTGGATGCAGTTTGTGCTGCGCAACGCAACCATCGTTGTTAATTATTTTATTTTTTTGTTTTTGTAATGATAAGTCATTCCAAAAGTTTCCTGTTTTCTTTGTTCTTTTTTTGTTCATTTTTTTGAAACAACAACAAAAAAACGACAAAATTATTTTAAAAAATTAAAAAATTACAAAAGAAAAAAGAAGAAAAAAAGTTCTTATCTGGTTAAAGAAAGAACTATAATTGCAAGGTAATGTGTGAAAGTTTGTTGAATATACGTATACAGCATTATTGACTGAAAGAATGCATTAGTAGTGTATGGTGAATTTATAGGTGAAGATTTATGAGGAAGTACTGCAGTGTGACACTGCAAGCTCTTTAGCTGCACTGCACTGTGACACTTCCATAGCACAGGGATGTGACATATGTACATGAATATGGTGCAACACTGTGCTTCCCTCTGCACTGCTGCACAAACTGCAGCCATGCGGTGACACAGGCACCCTTGCATCATGGTGCAAGGATGTCTGTGTCTTGCGGAGATTGATTTTGTGCAGGAAGGGACATCTTCCTGCACAAAACAATCAGTAAAGGCATTTTCCTCTGTCAATGTATGCTGTGGAATGCAGCATGCATTGAAAGAGGAAAAAATTAGGAGAAATTAAAACAATTCTCCTTGCAGCGCCTTGCTACACCAACTCTAGGATGGCACAGCATTCACACACATCTCCAGATTGACGATTTATCATATAAATCTGGAGATGTGTCTTGTTCTCTGGGTGTTGCATGGGAACACCCACAGCAACACCTATGGAACGCCCCTTCAATGCAAAGTTCTGTGTATGAAGGGCTGGTATTTACAAGGAGAGGAAAAACCATGCAGGGTGGCTTTTCCTCTCCTTGTAAACATGAAGGAGTCCCTGACGCCATCACCACGTTACAAAAAGTGACGTACTGGTGGCGCAGGAGGCTTGTAAATCTGCCCCATAAGTGCTTAGGTATTGGCAGACTGATACAATAAGAACATAGTGCTGGATGGGGGATTGAAGAATTGCATGAGCCTGACAGGAGGTATCCTACGCTGCATGAGTACTACTTCAGTGTTTAATGGAGTGGACCAATAGTATGTATCTACTTAGAGATTTGTAGGGGTTATGCACAGAATATTTTATGTGTACTTGCGTTGGTGCCTAGGTCATTTTATAAGAATACCGCTAGTAACTGGAATGATGACAGTGCTGCAAATAGAGTGAACACTTAATTTATAAGTGCTTACGTATTGGTGGAGTGATAGGATAAGTAGATAGTGGTAGATAAGTGATTAAAGAAGTGCATGGGACAGACTGGACAATTCCTACACTGCATGAGTACTAACTGGGTATTTAGAAGAGTGTATCAATAGTATATAGCTAGTTAGAGGTCTGCTTGTATAGTGCATGAATGAATGAATGAAATTGGGTCTTATAAAGCTCGAACTTAGCCCAAGGGCATCAAGGCGCTAAAGCAGACTATGCGAGATGAGGACAGAGAAAGTTAGGCTGCAAACTGAGTGAAGAGCCAAGTCTTCAGGGCCTTACGAAAGAGTAAATGAGAAGAAAAGCAGTGCACAAAATAATATAGCTGTACTTGTGTTAGTAACTATGACATTCCATAAGTTCATAATGAGTAACTAGAATAATTACAGTATTACAAACAGAGTGTATAGTGAATTTATAAGTGCTTAGGTATTGGTGGAGTAATAGGATAAGTAGATAGCGCTGGATGGGTCCAGCACACATAGAAAGAGAAATTCGCCTGGCTTGAATGATTTTGTGCAGGAAGGTGATCCTTCCTGCACAAAATCAGTCAGCCATGCAACACAAGCACTCCTGCACCATGGTGCAAGGGTGCCTGCATTGGTAGATGGCAGCCCATTGTGCGCCAGCGCTTGGATAAGGACAGGAATGCACCATATCTTATAGATACAGCGCATTCCTGCCAATTTTGTTTTGGTGCAGGGCAGCGCAGTAAGATTCCTTGCAGCGCTGCCCTGCGCTAAAACCTAATAAATGAGGCCCCTTCAGTTTTGGATATAAGTGTACCTGCCATATATTCTGCTGGAATGTCCGGGTCAGAAATGGCAGAATAGAATTCTTGCTTTGTGGATGGTTTCTTTTAGACTGACGAAATACAGTTTGGAAACTGCAGTTTTGTTTTAAGGATCGTCTTCACATCCTATATCTATTCTTGGAGTTAGTTCCTGGCAGATAAGAGGATTGGCACCTGCTGTCTCTCTTGAACCTGTTGAGCAGTCCAGAAGTATGGATTCTCAGATGAACAGGACAGCCCCAGGCCTATTCTGGAACAGCTGCAATATCATAATCAGGAACTAATTAAATATCTAGTCCCAAATTCAAGTGGCACACTGTATCTAGTGGCACATCTGGATCCATTTATTGTGGTGCATGACATTTTGAAAAACAGATGGCTGTTTAAGTATCAATTTTTTATGTGAAGAAATTAGAACTGGAAATATTTCGATTAATGTCGAGATGAAATTACCAGTTTCTGCCACGTGCAGATATATTTTTTTAATTAAAGTGCGTCTTTGCCTGGGAGAAGTTTTGAAACCTCTACGTAGCCTACAGTCTCCATGAAATGGAAAGCCCTAAACAGCCACCTAGGGGAATGTGGGGTTTAAGGAAGCTAATACGTGTTTCTGTTTCACCTGTAGACAAATAATTTTTTTACCAGAGTCCAGATTGCCTTATTACTGCACAGGCCTTCATATCTCTGAAATGCACGCTGCCTTCAGGCCTTTCATATCTGGAAGGGACAGAACATGTAACTGTAAACATGGCTGTGCAGCCAGTGCTCTAGCCTTTCCTTGTAGGACGCGGGGTTCTTTTAAATATATCGCACAATAAAGCTTTCAATAGAAAAAGCAAGAGGGTCCCTGAGTGCCTGAATCAAGGGAGAGGAGGGCAGGGAAAAACTAGGAACAATAACATTAAACCTCTCCCTTTTGGTTAATTACCTAATGATGGTAAATCATAAATAAAACATAACATCATTGTCCCACACACAAAAATTCTTTTTATGTTTCATTATTCAAAAAACTCTTTTTCTATACTTTTATATATATATGGATACAAAATTTCATATATCAATTCATTATATGAAACCTTCTTTATAAAACATCCATCAAGTAAAACAGCCCCACTGCAACTTAACACACACAAAAAAATGACAATGAGACACCACAAATCGCATGCATAGCAACCATGAAAGCTTATATACAAACAGATACCAAAATGTACAATTCATAAGTCATATCAAAAGAACAAGCGCCAATGCGCATTTCGGAGTGGAACTATATCCCAGCAGTTCCTTCGTCAGGGCGCAGAAAGTACAGTACATGTGGTGGCCAGATATGGTCCAAGAGTAATAGCCATGTATAAGAATGTGGTGTGGGGGGCTTCTTATCACAGTTTATGCAGTTTGTTAATACATAGTCTGTGGGGAACAATGAAAAGACATGCATGAATGTATATAAGTCAATAAATAACCTATACATTTGAGAAGCTTAAGATGGTGCCCAAGAAACAGACAAAGATTAATAAAACGGATGTGCCAAAGAAAAAGGGTGCAGTAGAGCATGTTCAAATAGTTAGCAAAAGGACCCCAATAAGAGGTATATGATGGAACACGGGCAAAAGCCCTGACAGCGCTATAATACCTCAGGTCCCGCAGAGCACATAGGAGAAGAGGTGCCCATCACCAGTGTTGTAAAATAGAAGACGATGAGGCAGAGGCCCAATAAGGGAGCAAAAGAGCCAACAAAAAACTTACTTGGTAGCTGAGGACTCGTGAATGCCAGACCTTGAGCAGACTTATCAAGAAAGCAAGATACTGTCCGATATACTGTGAATGGTAACAGCACAAAAAAAATAAAAAATGAATATATTGATCGATCGGAGATTCATATACTCATTTTGGTTTTTAGACAGATCTATAAGTGTGAAAGTTTTCATCCGAAGCTGCAGAAATTTCTTCTTATGGTAGGTGGAAAATGGTTCCTTAATGTATGTTTGTGAGTCTTTTCTGTCGTAACTCACGAGGACCAGGAGAGCTTGTTTTCTTTAAGAAAAATGCTCTTTGATCCGATTATCATGATAAAGATTTTATATTTCTGTTCAAGAGTGTTTTGAACTAATAAATTGGGTAATTTTAAGTGCCGTAGCTCCTTGATCGAGTCTGAACCAGGGCTACGACTAGGGCTTGTGACCAGATGTTTGCATGTTTTGTGCAACTTCCAGCCGGATGAGATGTTTTAATGATCCTTGCACAGCGGCTCTTGTAGAGTGCAGGTATTTTATTATGCTGGCCATTTGTACAAACGTTTGATCCTGTAGTGCAAATTCCGACCTTATTTGCGCTGGTGAGGTGTTACCTGGCAGTTGGAATAAAGATCTGAACACTGCTCTCTGTGCCCTATTCAAAAAATATCCCAATTTTCCCAGGTAAGCCACTGCGCCATATGACAGTGTTGATGCCAATTTAGCGGAAACAATTTTCAACAGTGCCTCGAAAGATAGCTTATTTGTGCACTTGGATATTGTCCGAAAAGCACATTGCAGCAAGCCTAATTTTGGTTTTAGTGAGTTCAAGTGTAGTAAATTACCTACTTTGTTGTCCAACTAACAACCCAGATATTTATATTGATTTGCAACGGTCAGGAAATTGTTATGAAGGTGCCAGTTATGTTGTTTTCTCTTTTTCTGATAGAAATAACATTGTTTTTTTTTTAAAGTTGATCTGCATATCATTTGCATGGCAGTGTGTAGCTAGGGCATCGAACAATCTTTGAAGCCCCACTGGCGCCTGACTGAGCAAGACAACATCTTCTGCCTACAGCAAAGATGAGATATGTTGATTTGCCAGTTTGGGAGCATGACTGTTAGCTAAAACGCGCCCCTGTTTGACTCCTTGTTCCATGTTAATTTTGCATGCAACTGCCATGCGGCCTCCTAGTTTTACTCCCGCCCATGTGATGGTATAAAGCAGGATAAAGCATTGCAGTAACGGTTCTGGGATTTTCCTGGCTCTAAGTTTGGTCCACAGTAAGTGATGGTTAACACAGTCAAAAGCTTTACTGTAGTCAATGAAGCAACAAAACACCTGTTCTTTTTTCTGGATTTTTTGGGTGGCGATAATCCTTATGGCCACCAGATTGTCTTTGGTGCCCGCTTGCGTTCTGAACCCAGTTTGATTGAAGCATAGCAGGTTGTTTGACATTGCCCAGACTTGTAAGTCCTCAAGTAATAGTGAGGCAAAATACTTTGCTTCAATGTCCATTAATGCAATATATCTGTAACTGTCTGGGAAAGGGGAAACATCATTTACCACGAAGGCATTACCACTACTCACGTTTACCACGTGACACTTACCACGCAGGGTGCCTTCCACGCAGGGTACCTTCCACGACGTCTTTACCACGGGTTAGGGGGGAGACGTGGTATTCCTTCAAGTCGATCTGCGTGGGCATGGGGGGGCAGAGGGAGGGGGGGGCTCGGAGGGGGGCTGGGGGGGGTCTCCCCCCCCAAAAATAACAAGCAGGTTACTTTAACAAAAAAACGAACATAAATTTAAAAGAAAGAGGAAAGAGCCTCCCCCAAAGACGTGCCGTGTACGTCAAAAAAGCAGTCTTTTTTTTATTTTGGTATACGTGTTTTGACGCTTGTTTCAAAGGAGGATGGAAGTAAGGGCTCGTGGAGAAAGACGTGAAGGTAAGACGTTGCAACGCGTAGTAAAATGCTACGTTGTAAATACCAGCGTGGTAAAGCCACTTGCGAGGTAAAATTCGCGTGGTAAAGCCATGCGTGGTAACTGAAATCGTGGTATAATCATATATTCCTGGGAAAGAGATAGGACCTGTTTTGTATATAGGGTGGAGAAAAGACCATTGCCAGGATGAGGGCACTGTATGTTGCACTATACATCTCTTAAATAAATGTTGCAATGTTTCAGAAGTGAAATCTAAATCCTGTTTATAAATTGACACCGGGATGCCATTCGGGTCTGGCGCTCTGCTTTTTTCGTATTAACTTTGCGATTCTGCCGTATTGCAGGCTTTTGAGCACGATCGTTGATGTCGTGGTTTGTGTCAAATTATAATCGGTTGAACCTAATGCTATGATTATTTTCATCGGAGATGCTTTGTATAGCGAGGTCACATGCATTATCCATTTTTCAGCTGTAACATTATTCCCATTTGTGGCACTGATCGATGAATCATTGTTTAATGGATTTACAATCATCCAAAAGCGTCTTACGTTTCTATGCCTACAAGCAACAAACAATTCTAATTGGATCTGTTCCTCATGCTCTTGTTTGTCTTGCCAAATCTGTTTTTTACACTCTAAACACAGTGCTTTAACCTTGCTAGTTAATTTTGGGTTTACTTGACTTTTAAGTGCATGGCACTTCTTTTTTCGTGACCCTTTTTAACAACCGTAACTTCTTAGTGTGCCAGGGTTTAGGGCCATAAGTTTTAAGGAAACGGGGCCTGACTTGTTGGAGTCCATGAAGGCAATTAATGATTGTGCTAGCTTTTCCCAGTCGCCGATGGCCTCTATTAATAGCATCCCTATCTCAGCTAAGGTAGTTTTCCAGACATCATACTTTGTTGAGACTTCCGCACTCAATTTGATCCTTCTCAGTGTGTGGTGGTCTTTAGCACCTATCACTCATAGTGATGGGTTCCTGTTGGTTGTGGTGGAGAAACCCCAAATCTGAGGCATATGATCACTTTCACAGCGTAACTCAATCAAATAGGTTTGAATACTACTGAAGAGCGTGACTGGGATGAATGTATAATCCAATACTGCTGACCTCTTTGGACAGTAATTTGTGGTGCTTATTGTTTGGTCTCCTGCAAAACGGCCATTCAGTGCACACATTGACAATGCTTCTAGTGATGCACGGATTAAGCACCACAAGGAATCAGTTCTTTACGAGCATTTAGTTTGTGTTGGAATTCGGCACTGGATGTCCTCCGTTTTTTAGGTTAAAATCTCCAGTTAATAAAATATGAGATTCCATGTGTCTTTCTTTAATTGAAGTGATTTATTGTTCCAATTTCTTCACACCCTCTTGTTTCTCAGCTGATGCTGGGTGAAAGTAAACATTTAAAAAAAAGAAATTGCAGATTATCTGGTTGTTAAATGTGCTCCATATTGTATTGTACTGTAAAAATCCCAATAAAAAGAAAAAAAAAAAGAAATTGCCAATTTTTGATTTTTGATGTAAATATTTTTTACCAGTGTCATGCTCTTTAACTTTAAAATCCCAATTCACGGAGAGGAAATGGGCAATGCACCCTGTTGCATGGCCCTTTGTGTGCGTTCTAGTTGCTGGACAATGGAGCTGACAGTACCCTTCAATTATTGTCTCCTTGTGACACCAAGGGCCAGATGTAGGTCGCCAAATACCGGTCGTAACGGCCGATTACGGCCGTTACCGACCGGTATTTGGCTTTTGAGATGTAGGTGGGTCTGAATTTACAGACTCGGTATATTTACCGGTTCGGTAAATTTACCACTTTGGTGTTTTACCGAATCGGTAAATATACCGATTCTGTAAATCCATATGTAGGTGGCACTCCTAAGAGTGCCACAGGCCCTTAAGAGTCGGTATTTTACCACCCAATGCTATTGGGTGGTAAAATACCGAATTCAGGTGTGCATGCACATCTGTGCATGCACACCTGTGCCATGTGACACACAGACATGCCCTTAGGGCATGTCTGTGTGCCACATGGCACACATGCCTGTACTTGGGGTGCTAGAGGGTGTCAAAGTGACACCCCTGCACCCTTGCAGGATTCGGTATTTACCGAATCTGTAAATACCGAATCGGTCTTTCACATTGATTCCTATGGGCTTCAAGGCCATAGGAATCAATGTGAAATACCGAATCAGTATTTACAGATTCGGTAAATACCGACTCTTACAGAATCTGTAATTTTTTACCTACATCTGCCTCCTTCCTATTTACCGACTCTTAAATACCGATTCGGTATGAGTCGGTATTTAAGAGTCGGTAAATAGGAATTACCTACATCTGGCCCCAAGATTCCTGAATTTATATGTGTTATACTACTACTGCTCAGCCTGAGTGTCTGTGTGAGAGAATGTTGGCAAATGAAATGTTCTTGTGTGTGAGTGTCAGTTGGAGATGGGCTGAACAGCAGTGAGGCTGCTCCTGGTGGGGCTCTCATCCTTGTAACATCTTGCTTATAATAAACCTTCATCGAAACTTACCTGGACTGCCTATCATTTCTACAACTATATGATATCATGCGCTGTTAAAAAGGTCATAGCCTCAATATCGGTTAGTAAGTTTGTAAGACCTGCGACATTCCACAACATTGCCAATATTGTTGAATTCTTCATCTTATTTCCTGTTTTCTTTACGGTTCTATCCCAACTTGAGTGTCACTGGTTTCTTGAACTGGCCAGTGTACGAGCGAGCCAGTCCCAGTTCTCCTGTTGAGGGTCTATCAACTGAGCAGCTAAAGTACATTATCTACCCATATTGTTTGATTTGAATATGGTTAATGATTGACGATGTACTAATGGCATTGCTCGTATTGGTCCTGTCACGTTTCTTAGCATTAATACCCATTTCTGATTCATTCCCATAACTTGTCGTGACTGTGTGTTCTCTTGTTTATACAGCTTTGTGCCACTCTCAATGGTGTGTTCTTTGTTTAATAATGCAGCTGGGTAACAGACTTTTTTGGTCGGGGGACTAAAATACCCCATCCTTCCAATGACTTTTGATTTTCATAAATGCAACAAGCTGCTGTGCTAGAGGTCCATATTACTACCGTTGCCTCTTTGTTATTAAATATATAAGAAGGTATGAAGTGAATCAATGTCATATCTTTGGATTCCAGATGAGAGAGCTTTGGGTGAGCGGCTAATAGATTTGTTATGTTGCCATGGTTCAGGATATCTCCCTTGCCTTGTGAGGTGAAATCAAGATGCCATATTGTTGTCAGTGACTGTTCATTAGGTTCATCCATATGTTGCTGTATGCCGGGGCTTATTTTTCATTTTTCGTTGTTATGTTTTATGTGGAAAACTCACCATTTGTTCTGTATCAGATATTAGGGCGTTAGGCTCTCCATTATTTGTTTCCTCTGTGCTAGTGGAGTATGATCTTTCACTGCAGCTTCGATAACTGCCATCTTGGGAAGGGCCTGATCCTTGCTGTGGCCAATCGAGTAGTTGGCCTAACGGTTAGGACTGTCGTCATCGGAGCTAGGAAACTAGGTTCGAGTCTCCGCAGGTACAGGCAACAGCCTGTGATTCTGGGCAAATCACTTACAGCCTGATTCATCAAGCCGAATTGCACTTGCAAAGGGCCAGATTCTGAGAATCTGGCCCATTGCGAGCGCAATTTTTGCATTTGGGATTCATCATCCCAAATGCAAAATTCGGTAATTGCTAATTCGCTAAATTGCGAGAAATTACATTTAAGGAATCTCTATTTGAGATTCCTTAAATGCAATTCATCAACCATTTTTAAATTGCTAATTCGCAATTTCGGACCGCTATTTACCGAGAGGTCAGACCTCTCGGTAAATAGCAAAAACTTAGAAAAATGCTTTTAAAAGCATTTTTCTAAGTTGCATGTTGCACACACACATGTCCTTTGGACATGTGTGTGCGCAACACCAGTTTCAATTTGCATTTAAGGGGTGCTACAGGGTGTCCTTTGGACACCCCTGGCACCCTTTAAATCGCTATCTTATTTGCGAGTAGCAAATTGCTAATCGCAAATAAGGAATACTCCCCATTCATTCCTATGGGCATTTTGGCCCATAGGAATGAATGGGGAGTTATTCCTTATTTGCGATTAGCAATTTGCTACTCGCAAATAAGGAATGTGTAGGAATCGCTATTTATTTAGCAATTCCTACATGAATACCGTTTTGCGAGTCCTTAATAGCGATTCGCTATGAATCGCTATTAGGGGCTCGCAAAACGGCCCGTTGATGAATCAGGCTGCAAATCTCCCCGTGCCTAACAAAAATGAATGTGTCCTCGTGTAATTCAACTGGTGCTCGTGTAAGGCGTTCTGATACCTAATATCTTCTGTTAACTTCTGGCTATATAAAACTCGGTTAATTTTTTTTTTTAAATAAATAATATCGTTCATGTGTTTGTGGGGCTTCCCCAAGCCTGACTCAGTTGATCCACATGTTACTTGATTAGAGATCATATCTACTGATCGTTCCTGGATCAAGGTATTGGGTGATAAATATGTAGGGCACAGTACCAGTTTTTCTGTTCCTTTGGGAGTTTTGATGGTCTCAGTAGTGACGCTGGGGTCAGAGATCACCTGATCGAAGTTTTCTGACTCCTGTTGATTTTTTTATGATATCTGTTGATTTAGGCTAAAGTATGTATCTAGTAGCGTTGCCTGTCCTGATGTTTGCTGTAATTTAAGTTGTTTTTTGTTCTGTTTCTTGAACCTCTTCTTTCTTGTTTCTTTTAGACAAAAGAGCTCGTGAGTTTAAATGCTTGGTATCCTGAACTGCAGAGAAATAAGGTGCTGTTTTCACGTCAAGGATGTTCTTTTCTTCTTGACTCTTGGGGGCGTTATTTACCACGATTGTGGGTTCCGCCTTCCGGGTACCGAATGAACTTCTGCATTTACGACCACAGAGTTCTCCCAGGAGTTTACGTTGCTTACAGTTGTGAGATTGTTAGGTTTGTCCAAGCAATCCAGCACTGACTGATTTTTGGAGCCCGAGTTATTTAAAGCCCTAGGTTGTGTAATATTAGAGGAGTTTTTGTTCTGAGTTTGCTCCTTCCTGGTCAATTTGACTTCCTTTAATAGGCCACCTACAATTGAAGGTAAAGCAGTCAATTTCGATGTGATAGACGGGCAGCCTGCGTACGGTTGAGGCTTTTGCGCTTCCTGCAGTAAGCTTCTTACAGTTGAATTAAGCCAGTCCAAGCGCAAGTCAATGGTTGTAATTTACTAGGCTAAAGTCTCACGTAGTGATATTTGGACATCAAATTTGTTAGACTGTAATGCTTTGGCAGTAGTGTCTAATGCAAATGCTCCCATGTCACCTTGTTTAGCTGTCAGTTGGCTGTCATGGGTATAGGGACCTGCTGATTGTTTTCTGAGGTCTCCATGAGGGTTTGATGGTAGGCCCGCACCGAGGCTTGAACCACCGGTTTACTTTTTCCGCCTCTAAGGAAGTTCCCAGTTTCGGGGGATCATACCTTTTCTCCGGTGAATTAGGCAATTGTATTATTACTTGATTATCTCGTGGTATGTTGTTGCTGGAATGATACCCACTGAAGCTAACTTAAGAACTGGACCGGTCTGTCAACTGTGCCTCTGCCCCTAGTGATGACGAAATTGTTGACTGTGATGTCCTCTTTGTTTGCTGTTCGTTTGCCGAGATTGTCAAAGTCGGGATAGAAGTAGGTTTAAGGCAAATCGATTGTGCAGGTTGAGCATTTGAGGGCTGAGGACTGGTTTGCCTGGATCTGTAAGAAGCGTCCTAGGTCGTGCTAAACTGGGTGTTAGGGGGGAATCAGCACAGGGAGAACCTCTTTAACCTCCTCTTTTGTAAGGTACAAAGCAGTTCCTTCATCCTGCATAAAGGTGTACTTTGATGGAATTTTCAGGATCCTGGGCCATGTTGCAAACAGTGTTCTGAAACTGGGTTAATCCAGGAATTAGGATACCCTCAATGGAGACTGGAGACTCCTGTCTGAGCCTCTTTGCTTGTGCATGCAAATTGATTGATGACTGAAGTTCCCCTTCCCCTTTGGGTTTGAAGCTTGGCGTCCTATGACACTTTCTTTTCCACTACACTGAGTGACTTTATTTTACCCCTGCAATGGCCTGAGCACATTTTAGGGACCGGGATACCCTGACCTGCAGCCTCCTTTCCAGCCTCCTTTCATCCCCCCCTTTGATTGCACAGCTTTAAGTCCTGAAATGAGGCGCTACAGGCCCGGAGCTAGGCTCCTGCTTCAAAGCACTCTTTAGTCGTCCTCTTATTCTTTTGTCGTACTTATGGATTCCTTTAACCTGGTTTTCTTAGTGACTGTGTATTTTCTGTAATTGCTGCAGCTGTCGCCGGAAGTTACAGTTTTGACCCTTTACCGCAAACCTTAAAGCTTGGTCTTACATATGGTTTAAAACATGTTTACAATACGTAGACCCGTGCTAATCAATCCAGGAGTTATTACTCTGGAAAGTTGCTGTTTCACTGTTCTTCAGTTAGTCCCCGCCTTTTAGCCGGACGTCAGACCAGAAGGACTAAATTCCAAGACTTCAGCTCCCCACTCCTGCAGCATTAATCAGGGCGTTAATCCGTTAACCTGGGCGAAGACAGTTAAAGCAGGATGGGAGAACACAGTGAAGGGCAGCAATAGGGTGAACAGCTGGAGCAAGTGGATGGGAGCAGAGTCAAAATCAAAGTAAAAACCAGGAGATGCAGACTGAACACGGTGCTGCCCGGTATTGCCCGGGCCTCCTCCACCTGAAGCACACTCTCTGCGCGGCCACGCCTGCACGAAGAATACACTGCGCAATGCACCTTACTTTCCTCCTTTCCTCTAACTCCTGCCCAAGCACGTTTTCAATTTTGGCACTTGTTCTGCTCCAATCAGGGTTGACTCACTCACTCGCCATCTCAGGGAATTGTGGTAGGAACGATAGAGTTGATTGCGGTGAGTTGTTGTGGGTTATTGTGGAGCTGGAACTAGCTAGATCTAGCTCCCTAGACTTCACCGGGGCTGGTATGACGTGTGTCGTACTCGAAGCTCGTAATCCTTGGCTCCCATGCTCCTGAGGCACCTGCAACTCCTGCGACACCTGATGCTCCTCCTCCTTGCACTATATGTCTCGCTACATTTCTCAGTGCAAGATTATATGACGCACAATAACCACTCAACGCTGATGTTAGCGTAAAAGGCCATTTATTAGGACAGGGATAACAACAACAAATTCACCAAACATCAATAACTTAACAACATCAAAACGTCATGTCTTTCATCCATCATCCATTCCCACACTCCAGCTTTTCTCTCCCGCTTCACTCAGCGATCTCATCCCTTCTTCCATTTGCTTCCACACTTATCTTTCAACCTCCTCCAGCATCTCCAGCCATTGCACTCTTGCATCCCGTACTCCCATCATGCACCTGTATCCCCTTCCCAGGGGGCTGAGTATGCCCGTCATAGACTCCCCACCCCTCCACAGTCTGCCAATCATGGAACCCCTTAGGGCCCCACCCCAAATGTGCAGTGCACCTTTTGCCCTCAAACCCGGCGGCACCCAACGGACTCGTTCCATAGCTTACTGATGACATCCCTCATTTCCATTAGGTAATATGCATTGCAAATGTGCAAAAGGTGCACACTATCATCGCGGCACCGGAGTGGCTCCTCCAGCCTCAAACCCACATGTGCAATCACCTTGATGCCTGCCTTCTCACAAAAAACTCTCATTGCACGATTCAATTTCCTTTGTGCCTTTTCAATTGCAGCTGGCTTCAGCGCCCCCCTCCATCTTTTCCTCAGCACAAACTCTGTCCAAGCAATACATGCGTCTGCAAGATTGCTCTTCATGGCTTCCAAATCACGTTGCATCAAATGTAGCTGGGACACACCAGCCTGCTTTATCAGGTCATTTTCCTCAGAATGAATTACCAACATGTCCGGGCAGCCTCTTTGTGCCACTTTCTTCATTAGCCAGAGCAACAGTGCTCCACAGCGCATCCCGCTCTTCCCCCACCAATGAACCTCGTGGTGGCTGCTGCGCAGGCACAGGCACAGGCTATGGGTGTATACCTGCCTGTCCGCGTACTTCGAAGCCTAATGTACAAACAAGTGCCCGACAATCCAGGTAACCGTCTTGGCTCCAGCGCCCCGAATGCAACATACGAAGAAAAACAAGTGTTAATACAAACTGTCCTACAACATCACACCAAAAACCGTCACTGGTTCTCCCCGATTCAAAATGGATGCATTTTTGCCACATATCGCTCGCAGCAGCAAGATCTCCACCTCCCAATCTACCGTATCCTATCCCAAGACCATCCCAAACGTGCCGTCGCCAAGCCAATGCGAAAGGAATGTGTACCATACCTAGCGAGATACTTGCCCAAACGTCTCAACGCCTTTCGCAACACCGCCAGCAACTGATACTCTGTCACTCGCTTCCGGGAATCATGACAGAAAATCTCACCAAGTACGCTCCGTGCGTGCTGACAAAACCCTTTCCACTTCCCCACAGGGACACCCCCTGCAACCCATCTCGTTCAGCCAGACCCACTTACCCCGACCTACTTGGTCCGTTTCGAATGACCCAACCAAATAACCAGACGCGTCCCTTCCAGTTACACGTCAGCATACACTCTCCCTTGAAAAGGATGGAAACAGGTGGCCAACTTCTATGAGTTTTGGATGTATTGTAAATGCTTATTTACAAATGCGTAAAAGCCAATATATAAATACTATTTTGTAGTTTATTCTGCAGATAATGTAGGCTTTCAGCAATTAAATAAGCATGGGCGGATTTTGCGGATTCGCAATCCGCGAATTTGCGGATTTGCGTATTTGTGGATTGCGACAATACGCAAAATCCGCGAATTCTCACGGATTTGCGTATTGTTTTTTGGGGTGTGTGTTCGCACGGGTTTCTGCAAGTTCGCGAGGGTTTTGTACAATTTCGCAAATTGCGAACTTACTTGTCGGGTCGCCAGTTTTGCGAACTTGTTTCTACGTTACCAGCCTGTTTGCAAGGCTTTCTTCATCGCTGCCACCCTCTGTCACCACTGGCACTCTCTTTGGTCACCCATGCCACCCTCTGGCTGGCACACCCATGCCACCCTCGGTGTCATCACAGCACCCTCTGATTGACCAGTGAGTGTACATTATTGTGGCAAAGCCAAGCACACCTGCTAAGTGCTTTAAGTTTTGCAAACAACAACACCTGCCCTGCCCCAACTGACATTAATGAAGGCTGGCACCTGCTTGTCTGCTCCCTTTCCTTTTTGTTGCAATAACAGGATGCAATGGCATACTTGTAACTATTCTGTGACTGTCAGAGCAGGGTCACACAATAGTTGCAAGTAGGCAACCGGATTCTGGAGGGCCCCTTCAGGAAGCACTACAGGTAAATGGTTACAAATGATGAGCTCGAACTTTTGCACCTGCTCGTTGGTTTTGCTTTTGCAAAACTCGTTTTTCGGTAATTTCGCCCTATTCGCGAGGCGCGGCGTCGTGCGAAATCGACCGTGGAAGCCGCGAACTCGTGCGAGATACCCCAAGGTTGAGTATGGGCGCCGCCATTTTGTTTGCGTGACGTATTTCCGTTTCCGTCCGCTATGTGTAATCTCGCGCAATGAGCGCCTTGCGAATGCAAGTTCGCACAAGTTCGCGAGAGAAATCGCGTGCGAACTTACTTACACGCACGTGTTCGGGCCGCCATCTTGTTTTTCATTCATTCCTATGTGTCTGGGCATGGTGTTTCTATCCTCTGTATATCTCTGCCATCCTTTGCTTGTTTTAATATTTTTTTGATCTATTTAACTTTTTTTCTATCCCTCTAGTTTTCTAGGTCTATATTTTTGTGTTTTAGGATACTTTTGTTTACTTTTCAACTACTTT
Source organism: Lissotriton helveticus (assembly GCF_964261635.1). Classification (NCBI taxonomy): domain Eukaryota; kingdom Metazoa; phylum Chordata; class Amphibia; order Caudata; family Salamandridae; genus Lissotriton; species Lissotriton helveticus. The sequence goes on from NC_136060.1 coordinate 200,129,130, forward strand.
TTAAAATTTTATTTCCTTCTTCCCTACTCTTATTCTTTTTCATTTTGTCTCCTTACTGCTAACACCTGCCCAGAACATGGTGACGACAGCTGTCAAGCTGCCCAAGACGGGCACCGCAGTCCGTGCCCGGCTCCCGTGTGGCCGTTTGAGGGCGGAAATGGTGGTGTCCAGGGAGATCTTCAGCCCTGAGGAGGTGGGCTCACTCGTTTTTTATGTGCAGCGCCGTCTCCCCAGGACCATCGCGGCAGGCGGCAGGATCGCTGCTGGTTATACCAACAGCCAGGAGCGACGGAAGCGGTGGGGGCAGGTGTGCCGGGCCCTTTTTGACATCACGGGGGTCCAGCGCACCTACAATCAAGTGACCCACCGCTGGACCGATATCCTGGACCGGGAGCGCGACCTGCTAGACCTGCTGGGAGTGGAGGTCCCCGGGCTTGGTGAGTAGTAGTAGCAATTTTTTCATCACTCACTACTCTGTTTTTTCTCCTGCTCTGTGTGACTGTGTTATATTGCAAATGTTTGCTTTAAATTTTTTACAAAGAGCAATAATGCTGCTGATTACATTGATAGGAGAGGTAAATTAATATTTCAAAATCTTCTGTGCATTTCAGGTGCACTGTTCTCCTTCTCTGTGGCGGTGCCACTGCTTATTTGTTTTCTATTTTGTGTTCATTTAATTGGGCTGAGTAATTTATGAGTGTACTTTACAGAACTGCGTAATGCTAGACACAAAGGGGCAGATTTACAAGCCCCTTGCGCCACGTTTACGCTGCCTTACCTGACGCACAGCGACGTAAACGTGGCGCATCCCTGCGAGTCATGTACAACGAGATGCATCTAAGGAGATGCGCCACGTTAAGGCCTGGGCCTGCGCCACAATGGGTGCGTTCCCACGCAGGGGGGGGGGGGTGACGGTCAGGCAGCTGTGCGCCTCGCAAAAGTGCCTGCGTGAAATCTACAAGATTTAACGCAGGCACTTCCGCGACGCTGCTACGTCAATTCTTTATGCCTGCTTGCTTGAAGCAGGCGTAAGGACTGATGCGGTATGTTGAGTATTGGGCAGCCCTGAGCATTGCTATAGTTGAATCGAGCCTGCGACGCGACTCTAGAGATGCGCCCCTCTTTCGTCACGAGATGCGTCACGCATCTGCCTACCCTTGCGCCAGGGTTTGCCGCATTGTAATTGCGGCGCATCTGCCGTGACGCAAGGTTAGTTTTGCGTTACGCATTTGTTCTGGTGCACATCTGGAGGTGTCCAGCTCAGAACTCGTAAGTATGCCCCTAAGTGTCAGATTAGCAATTACCTGCGCATCCCTGCAAAGTGTGGGGCACGCCAGCACCACCCATGGTGCGCCGTATTTACAATGCGGCACACCATGGTCCCAAAACGTCACCGAAGCGTTACGCATCGGTGCCGTAAAGGCGGCTCATTGATGGAGTTGCGTTGCAACGATGGCGCAGCTCCAGCAATGCTGCGTCAAGCCGTAAGTCTGCTTCATGCAGGCGCAGGGTTTCAGTGACGCATCATTGTCCTAAATGACTGATTGAAATTTTATATATTCCCCATAGCCACTTTTAGCATGCGTTCCTGCGCAGGAACGCCCTCCCTTGCGCTGGAACGCTCCCTTATGGCGCAGGGCTTTAGAATGGGATGCATCTCCCATATGCGTCACGTTGTTAATATACGCCACACCATTGCGCCTCTCTTGTTGTGGCGCTGCGTCACAAAAGTGACGCAAGAACGGCGCAAAAGAGCTGCAAGGGGCTTGTAAATCTGCCCCTAGAGTAGAGGCTCAGGTGCAGTCCTTCCTTTGTAGCCCTCTTTTTGGCTGAAATAGTTGGTTCTTGTTCTTTCTAAATGTTTGATTTGGTTGACAAGGACATCGACAAGCAGCAATCATCAATGTTTTCTGTTCATTCTTTCATGTTGTACGTCAGGTCCGCCCAGGGGCAAGCGGACAGAAAAAGCGGATGCAGTGGCTCCAAAGGAGGAGGATGCAGGGCAGGGCGGCGAGTGCTCCTTTGCTGGCCCCAGTAAGTTTTCATTTAAATATAGAGGACCTATTGTTGTCCAAGCGTTCCTAATTTAATTTTTTCGAAATAGTGTTTAGATAGGAGCAAAATCAATAATACTACTATTGCAGGGACAATTCTCCACAAACCGAACTATGGACACCAAAGACCAGAGTAATAATATTTCAGAGTGGCGTGTTTGGCACACTGTATAAACCTGGTAGTGTCAGCGGCACGGACTCCTCCTTGCAAAAATTGCAAAACCTTTCGCTCAGTCACTCTAGTCTGGAGGACCAAAAACCACAGAGTCTATTCAAGTTTAAAAGCTTTATTAAAAGTTTAAGTAAACACATATATTAAAATAAAGTTAGTTGGAAATGGAAAAGTGCTTGGTGCTGAGTTGATGAGTAATGGAACACATTTCTTGTGGTCGAGCCGAGCTTTCACCTGGTTTGAAGTTGATGTTGCTCTTGTCCTTAGAAGTCCAGTTTCTGTCTGTTCAGAGAAAAATGGTGTGTGTTAAAATTAAGCAAGCATTCATCAATTATGTCAAAAAAATGCAGCAAGACAACAGCCTTCCCTGGAAGGAGGGACATTTTTACTTTAGACTAGAGTAGACAGTCAATTACTTTTTCTGTTGTTTTCACATTCTTCATTCATACTTAGACCAAATACTAGTGAGTGGTGTAATCTAACATTCTTAAATCTAATTTGTGGGTGGAACATCTGGTGGCGGGGCCAGCTCTGATGTGGTAATAGTGATCGACTCGGAGTCCGAGGACCACTCTGGGGAGGAGGCGGCGCAAGTGGACCAAGAAGTACAGACTGTGAGGAAGGAGACAGTGGTGGTGGCGGGTACAGGTAAGCTGGATCATGGTACTATCTGACTCTTAGATAGCATATGATGTGTATCTACAGAGAGTAGACGGTCACTGGATGAACTACGAACATACTATGAAATGTTTCCAGGGGGGGGTGCAACATCATCACCATCTCCTGAGTCCTACTCCTGACATGATTGATAGTGTGGTTTGTGGCCAAGGGCCGCACCGAAGGGGGCAGGGTCGGTGGGGGAGGGGGGTGTATCTAGAGCAACAAAAAAAAATATGACCATGAAATTGAAATCATACCCCTGCAGCGGATGCCTTCGTCCACTGAGCCACCAAACCTGGCATACACATTACACACATCTTTCTTTCTCTCTCCCCCTCCCTCTCTCTCTGTCTCCCTCCCTCATCCTCCCTCTGTCACCCTCTGGCTCCCTCCCTCTTTCTCTCTCTCCTTCTGTCTTCCTCTCTCTCTGTCTCTGCCTCTATCTGTCTGTCGGTCCCAGCCTGCTGTAATTACCATATTGTAATTTGTCACTGGGCCAGCACTGGATGGACCTGCGATCCAGGGGGGGCAATCGCGCCCTCTCTTGCCCATCCCTGCGGACGCCCATGATATTGGCCTGAATAGTTTCTTTTGTACTGCGCTGGCTAGTTGCTAGTTGTACTGTGACACAACTTCCTGCTGAATCATTTTGTGTTAATCATATTCTTAAAGAGCATTGGTTACAGATTATGTCTTTCTTTCTTCATATAGTTGGTCATACTAAAACAACGAAACCCACAAGGAGTATGCAGGCTGTACTGGCCCGGCAACGGAGGCTGGATGCAACTGTTGCCCAATATCGGCGGCTGGTGGAACTGGAGGGGGACGACACGCAGTCCAGTACTTCGAATGTAACATCTGCATCCTCCTCCGTGACCCCATGTTCTGCCGGTCAGCGCAGTGCTCCAGCCAAACGGAGCCGTGCTGGCAGACGCCACCGCCGAGCAGCAAAGGCTGCACCTCACAGTACTGTAAAGGCTCGCTTGCGCCGAGCAATCTGCAGAGTGTCGGACCTGGAGGCGGAGGTCCGGAAATGGAAAGAGTACCAAAATTTGGTGGAGGGCCTCCGTTTAGATCACGCCACCCTCCGGGAGCAATACGATGCCCTGGCCCTAAGGCATGATGCCCTGGAGGCCAAAGTTAACAACACCATGCATCCCTAGAGTGTCCCTTGCCCCTTTTTTAGAGACCTTTGGGGGGTGGGAATTGGGAGTTGGGTTTTTTGGGGACTTTTGAGGGACTATTTATTTGTTGTGGGTTAGGGAGGGTCTTGCGGGAGATTATTTTGTTAGGGATATAAAAATATACTTTTTCAAACTTTATATGAGCATATCTTTTTTTTTACTACTTTTGAGCCTGGTGGGTGGTGGTTTTCCAGTAAGTTCGTTTTACTGAACACTGTCATTGTGTTGGTTCACGTGTAATTGGCCAAATGTTTTCCAAAGTAAATGCCTGTCACAGAGTTTGTTAATTGAGGAGTCGTAGGACTTTACTACTAGTACCACTGTCACTCTCTCGCCTCTCCTAATACTCCATTTATACTACCTCCCATCCAAACGCTTATCTTACCTGTAATTTGTGTTTGAGGGCTGGCTCCACCTGGAATTCACAGTGTCCTAAAGCGTTCTGCAGCAGGGCCCCAACTGGAGTTTCCCGGCGTGGATTTTCTGCAAAACAAAAGCAATCAACATTAGAAATATGGCAGCGGTGCTCACAGACCCCAAAATCCTAGAAGCCCCACAGACAGCACCCCTAAGATAGGCAAGTGAGCAATAATAACGCCTAAACGTTCACGTGTAATAGGCCAAATGTTTTCCAAAGTAAATGCCTAACCAATTTCATCCCTTAATAGACCTTGCCAGCAATGGCCCAGCCAAGACCCGTAAACCCAAACGCAAAAAAGTCACACTTAGCAAAATGTATTTAAATGAGGACTCACTACTTCCAGACAGTCCCTCTTTAGGGGACTCGTCAACGTAAGTTTCTTCATTGTGCAGATTCCAGGCATCAGCATTACGGGAAATGGATAGGGTGAGTCTGGAGGAGGAGGATAGATGACCAGGACTGAGTTCTTGTCAACTAACTGTTGTGAACCTGAGGAATGCTGCGGCATCAAAATCAAGACAGTCCTGCTGATGGACTTGTTGTTGCTTGTGATGGGGTGATTACAGTTTTGATGTGAATGTAATCAAGCACTTGCTAAAAAAAGAAAGACAGACACACAGGAATAAAAGTGAATAAGGACTAATGTTAAAGTTAATGAATCATTGACTCATTTTCAGAACTCGCTGTCAGGGAAGCAGAGCTTGTCCTCAAACTCTGCAAATTGAGTCGGTAGTACTTCTGGTAACTGAGGAGAACTTTCCTCAGGTAGGTCGGTGTCCTCATCTTTTTCCTGCGTGCATTCTCGTACTTTGTAATCTGGTGGTATGAAGTGCTGGTTCATCTTTATCATGGTGAGCCGCTCCACATTTGCGGGCAAGAGGCGGGACCTTTTGCAAGTCACAATGCCACCAGCAGAACTAAAAACACGTTCTGAAGACACGCTTGCGAGTGGGCAAGACAAGTAATTGATAGCCAGGTTGGTGAGCTCTCGCCATATGTTTCTTTTCCCATGCCAATACGCCAATGGGTCCTCAGTAATATTGACCGCTGTTGAGTCATCCAGATAGGCCTGCACCATTGAAACAATGTTCTCCCGGATTCCTGTACTTTGCACTTCTGTGTCCTTTCTGGGACAAGGAAACCCTAGCTTACTTAGCCAATCCGCTTCAGACATATCACCTGGGCCTGGAGCAGATGATACGGTTGCTGGTGTGGTTAACGGCTCAGAGGAAAAGTCACTCACTTCTGCCACAGGCACAGATGCAGAAGTGTTTTTTTGGGACGCCTGATGGCCTGCTGATTCGCTAGTAGTACTGTCTTCAAGTTCTCCTACAGTTTCCTTCCGCTCTCTTTCAAAACGAATGGCTGACTGAGCTAGCCAACCTTTGTACTCTGTAACATCTGATGTTTCAAAAGGAATTATTACTTTGCCAAACAATGGCTTTTTGTAACGTGGATCCAGAATAGTAGCACAAATGTAGTGCTGTTGTTTCTTGATATTTACAAGCCGTTTATTGCTAACTAGGCGTTGTAATAATCTCTGCGCCAACTCATATGCTTCATTCTTTCCAGCATCTTTTAATTCTGAAGACACCACCTTGACTTGGTGCTCGAGCTTCAGCAACAATGGGATAGCTTTGCTCAAAGAACAGTCCTCCCTGCTGACGTCACGCGTGAAGACCTCAAAAGGACGAAGCATGTCTGTCAGGCTTTTAACTAGCTGCCATTGCTCCACCGCTAGCATCATTTCTGTCGTATCACCACCCAGGTTGTAGAAATACTCATTGACTACTGGAAACAGCTCATGCAGACGCTCAAGCATGTAGAAGGTTGAGTTCCAACGTGTTGCCACCTCCTGGATAAGTGCTTTCACTGGCATTCTACGTACATTTTGCTGGCGCCTCAGCTCCTTCCGGGCCTTAAAAGAATGGTTGAAATGTGTGCATATTCTTCTGCAGATGGTCAGTATTTTGTCGACTGCAAGTTCTTTTTTCAAGAACTTTTGCACGACAAGGTTCATACAGTGCGCCAAACACGGCACTCTGAAATAGTAACCGTTCTCCATGGCCTTAACTACATTGCTGCCATTATCAGTTGAAACATAACCAACCTTGCAATTTCTTGGGGGCAGCCATTGCGAGACCTTTTTGTTAAAGTCATCCAAAATGTTGGCTGCAGTATGACTTTTCTCCATGCCAAACATGGCTAATGTTGCATGTTTACGAGCACCCTTAAAAATCTCGACCAAGTCACCACCTGCATTTATCTGTTTTGCAACCCCTGAAAAAGAGACCCAGTGTGCAGTGATGCACATGTAATCAAGGGCTTGGCAACTGGTCCACATGTCTGTTGTCAGGTGTATAGTGTGAACAGCACTCTTCTGCAAAGCTGCCCCAACCAACTCAAGCACCTTTTTATGTAGTGCTGGAACAGCAACCCTGGCAAAATAGAACCGGCTAGGAACCTTCCATTTAGGGGCCAGTGTTGCCACGAGTTCAAGGAAACCCACACCTTCGACAGACGAAAAAGGGAGAAGGTCCACCGCTAGCATTTTAGCCAGCTTAGTGTTATACAGGCGTACAGTTGGGTGGTTGCGTTGAAATTGCGCATCTGAGGAGAACATGGCTGAAATGGTGCGCTGGCCAAATTTACTGGATGATGCTGATGCCTTCTTCGACCCACTTCTGCTCAGTGTTGACATTTTCCGCATTGGTGCGTCTCCCAGACTCTCAGTGTGCCTCCTATGTGTTCCGGAGGGTGTGGTGCTGCCAGGGGTACTGGGTGCAACCGGACAAATGTCTGACGCTTCTTCTACCTCCCCGTCATCTTCAGATGAAACACCTAGTATGGGTATATTTTGGCCACTTGCCCTTTGGGTTTGCTTTCCCTTGATGTTTGCTTAGTGCGCAAACCATTCGACAGCGTGCCTTCTTTGAAGATGACCTATCTGGCCTCCGGTTCCATAGTTGGTACCAGTCTTACCACGGCTAACTCTAGTCTTACAAATGCAACAAACGGCTATGTTATCATACTTTGCATGGACACTAAAAAAGTTCCAAACTGGGGACTGGAAACTTCTGGTTTTGCAGCACGAGATGATACTGCCAATGCCAGATGAAGGAGTGGTGGATGAGCCTTGCAGACATCTACTGGGTTGTGCAATTATTGCAGCAACCCTACTTGAGGGAGTCGAGCTGGATGGAGTCCCCCTCTGGGGAGAAAATATGGGAGCTGTAGGTTTTGTTGAACTTGTTGTACTACTTGACTGCGTTGGTGGTGCTACCAGTGCCACGTCGCCAGGGTCACACTCAGCATGACGTCGGGATAGGGTATAAATGTCTGTCTGCTGCATGGCCGGTGTGGCTGGAATGACGAGTGTGATGACTAGGTCATTGCTGTCATCCTGTTCAACAACATCAGAATGCACCACTTCATCAAGTCCGACGTTCGGATCCATAAGTATGAGCTTTCCGGGGCCCTTCCTTTTAACATTTGATACCTTTCGCAGCTCATGGTGTGCCTCCCTCTCAGACGTCGGAGATGGTTGCCAATCTAGATCCAGATCATCATCTGATGGAGCGGGGCTTGAAGAGGAACTTCTACACACACTCCTTGATCTTTTCCTTGGTGGGGAGCTGGGAGAAAATGAATCATCAGGAGGAATGCCTTCGTCTTCCTGACATGATACCCCGGCTCCAATGTCAATTTCCTCCTGTGCCCCTACTTCTGGAAGAACAACCATTGTGGGCACTTGTACCGCTCCACGCGCCGCTACATGGGCCTCTTCACTGACCTCTACTTGCAACTCTCCATGGACCTCTCCTTCTCTGCCTTCTCCTTCTCGGCCTTCTCCTTCTCGGCCTTCTCCTTCTCGGCCTTCTCCTTCTCGGCCTTCTCCTTCTCGGCCTTCTCCTTCTCGGCCTTCTCCTTCTCGGCCAGCTCCTTCTCGGCCAGCTCCTTCTCGGCCAGCTCCTTCTCGGCCAGCTCCTTCTCGGCCTTCTCCTTCTCGGCCTTCTCCTTCTCGGCCAGCTCCTTCTCCACCAGCTCCTTCTCGGCCAGCTCCTTCTCGGCCAGCTCCTTGCGCATGTACTTGTGCTTGTACTAGTAGCCCATGCAGTTGTTGTTGCGGTTTTGGTTGTTGAATAGTACTTGTGAGATGAGTTACAACCTGTGTTGATGGTGTGCTGCTACTTTCTTGCGATGAGCCAACATCACTGGTCGTTGGTGATTGAACCACTAAACAGGCTACCTGTGCAGCACTCATGGTGGGCCTTTGTTTTTTCCACAAAAATGTAGTGGTCGAGCCACCAGTCTCCTTGGTAAGTGGTGCCACTTGCTTCTTCTTCTCCTTAGTAGAGACATTTTTCTTGCAAGAGGAGCTACGGGCACCTCTTTTTGGAGCCATCTTCTTCAGATGTCGGAACAACAGGCCGCAGCAGGACTTCTTCCTGGCACTGATGCTCAACGATGATGCGGAGTTATTGACTTTGTGCACCTAAAAGCAAACGAAGACAGAGGAACATCAGTAAATATATGTTGCATATGTAGCGCTTCAATAAATAGTTTGCAAGTAGGCATTTATGAATACACACGTGCACACCACACAATATGGAAATTTCAAAATTAGGATTTGCTAAATTTTTGGGAAACAGGAATTTAACATTGATCCAAGAGAGCACACACAGAGAGGGTTATAGTTTCATGTACCACTGACTCCCCCTGGGCTAAATGGGTGAAAGCAAGGCAAAATGGGTGCAGGCCTATGGCACAAAGCTCACTGCCTGCCTTCAAAATGGCCGCTTGACCCCCATCCACATGGCCAGGACCATGCCTCAAAATGGCCCCCACCAACATAGCCAGCCCCCAACCCCTACTCCAAAAAGTCAAAAAACACAACACCAATCAAATCACCACAATCCAATGCCATCCATCAAGTTTCAGAAGGTTTAGGCTGCCTGCTGGTGGTTTTCTGGTGCAAAATTGCAATTTTTGCAATTTCGCGAGTGCGAGATTGTTGCTTCACGACGCGAACGTGGCGAAAAACCAGCAAAATCCGCGAACAGACGGATTCTGGGCCCCCTGGGCATGATAAAATCACAGCACACTGGGTGCAGGCCTATGGCACAAAGCACACAAACTGGCTTAAAAATGGCCCCTAGACCCCCACCCACACGGGACCAGGCAATAAACTGGCCCCCACCCACATAGCAAGCCCACAACACCACCCCAAAAAGTCGTAAAACACACAAAAATCACAACAATCCAATGCCATCCATGCCCTGGCCAGAATAATGTTAAAATAAAAAAAAACAGTTGTATCATGCATGCACCCATAACTAAGCCTGGTAGTTTTCAATTCATGTGCAGAATTGTAATTTTTACAATTTCGCGAGTGCGAGATTGTTGCTGCGCGGGACGCGAGCAGTGCTAACACAGGCACATTTTTTTTTATAAAATCCGATTTTCAGGTAATCCGCGGGAGTTCGAGGCCCCCTGGGCATAATGAAAGCAATCAGAGCAGACTGGGTGGGCATAGGGCAAAAAGCACACTGCCTGACTTCAAAATGGCCGATTGACCCCATCCACATGGCCAGGACCTGCAGGACCATGCCTCAATATGGCCTCCCACACATAGCCAGCCCCCAAACCCACCCCAAAAAGTCGAAAAACACACACATAAATCACCACAAACAAACAACATCAACTTATCAACTTACTTGTAAATCAAATTTCTAATCAAAAAGTAATCCAAAAGGCCTCAAAGCCAAATCTCCAGCAGCATCCACAAAAAGTAATCCTTCCCAGTCAAGATCGAATTCAAAGTGGCCAGGAAATGGACTAAGCAATGGGAGGAGCTTGCTGGACAGGAAGAGGAAGTTGGAGACTGGGTCACTGCCTTCACCCCTCCCCAATTGTAATTTTTGTAATTTCGCGAGTGCGAGATTGTTGCTGCCCGCGCCGCGGCCCGCGAGCAGTGCGAACACAAGCAAAAAATCCGCCGCACGCGGATTTGCGTATTTTTGCCACATCCGCGAGAGTTCGCGGATTGCGGATTTACAGAAAATCCGAAAAATCCGCGAGCGGAACGGATTTTGCGCCCATGCTTACAATTAAACAATCTGAGCGAACAGTAAAACTGGCATGATACAGTGCAGAATATAAAGTTGTACAATGAAGTTTCTGTTGAGAGCAGGAAAATGAGCTTTCAAGAATACCAAGGACCACCAAATTCCTAAACATTCCAGTCGGTGTAGGGCAAATGTGATTTTTGAGATTCATTTGACGAATATTATTGACAATCCACATGCACAATGCATTGTGGTTTTAACTCATTTGACTATTCAAGTGGGAGAGAATATGGGTATCTTCAGGGACATGGTCATGGCATTGTTGGATTTTATATTCCAGTGTGAGAAGCAGACATTTCAGACAGCAACACAGGGGACAGAGCATAACTTGATAGAGGCTAGGGTTTGAGGTTCTAATAACCCCGGTCCCTCCAGTCCTCGTCCCATTCATTACTTGTGTAGGTAACCATCTCCCAACAGAAAAAAGAACAGAAGAATGATGGGACCCTAACCCTACCCCTCCCACTGGAATTACATAGGCAGTACTTACCCAGCATTTCACCTGTTCTTCTTTTCTGTCTGCCGACAGAATGGGACGCGGTTGCTGGTGCTGCTTGCTAATGTCTTCCACGGTCAGGCTGCTAGACTGTCCTTGACGTGCTATATTGTGCCTTATGGCCTGCCGGGCTTGCCAGGAGGCATGGATGTTGCCGGCTGGCCCTTTGGGGCTGGCACGCTGGTCCTCCAGTTTTATTCTGTGTTGCAAGCCACGTCTTCCTGGTGGCTGGACTGGGATGGAAGAAGCGCTGCCGTTACTGGTCAGTGGCTCAGGCTGTCCTGATGGTGCCCCTGGCTTGCCGGTGGGCAATTATGATGGACTGGTGGTGGAAGGGTGCCGGGGTGTTTGAGTGCACTTGGGCAAGCATGTGGGGACAGTCAGTGAGGTGTGGATTCTGCCTGCTCCAGGGGTGAGTACCGGCATAGCGGTTTTCCTCACCTTTATTTCCTTTCCTTCCTAGGTGTATGTTGCATTCCTTGCAGGCATGATGGGGCCTTTTAGTGTTTCCGGCCTCCTTGCTTCATGGGTTTAGTTGCTGACACTGGGTGATTGGTATTGTGCTTTCCCGTTTGGCCTGGTGTGGTCCATTAGGCTGTAGCTCGATGGGGTGGTATGTGCCCTGGTGCCTCTCTTTGGTCACGTGCGGCTGTCCGTGGGTGGCTGGTAGTCAATGGGCTGTGCTGGTGATACCCCTGTTGTGCCTGGTGGCGGAGGTAGGGATTTGCCTGTTGCCCTCTGCCGGGGTGTGGAGGGCACCTAGGCTGGCTGGTTTGGGCTGACGGTGTGGTGCTTTGTCTGCCTCTCCTAGGGGTGGATGCTGTGTTGCGAGTACTTCTCCCCTCTTTTCATTCTTTCAGTGTGCCTGGGTTAATTTGGGGTTCAAGGCTCCCCTACTGCCGGGTCCTTTGCCATCAGTGGGGGCTGAGTATTTTGAGTTGTGCTTTCACTTCTGCTTCTCCTTTGTGTCTCCCCTTTTGCTTGTGTCTGGTGGGAGCGTTGGTGTGGCGGCCTGGGTGGTCTGGTGTCTGCCTGCACTGGGGGGTGTGCCCGTTGTGGTTTACCCTTGCTTTTCATGGCCTTTTTTCCTGGTTTCACCTCCCCTTGGGAACCCTGTCATTCCCCTTTGCTGTGGTGTGCCTCTTTTCTGGTCCTGCTTTGCTGCGGCCCTTAGAGTGGCGGGTGGCTCAGGAGTTGTGATTTGGCTGTGGTACTGTCTGGGTTTGCTGACCTCTGGTGGTATCTGTGTCATGATTTTCTCTCCCCGTCTTTCTGCTGTGGGCTGCTGGGGTCTTGGGCTTCACGGTCAGTGTTTCTTTGAGTCCCTGGCTTTGCTGCATGGTCTGTCTTCGGTGGCAGGGTTTCTTCCTGTGGTGTCCCTGGTGCTTTTATGTCTGGGTTTGGGTACCTGCGGTGTTGGCAGGGTCCTGTCCCTTTCTGCTTGGGGTATGGTTTTGCCATTTGTGCTTGGTCCTCTGGGGTTCCAGCGTGCCTTAGTGATGATTTTTTTCTGGCTGGTGCATTGTGGTTCGGGGGCTGGTTTTGGGCTTCTGGTTTCTCCGGTCCCTGGTCTTCCTGGGTATTTGGTGGCCCTGCTGTTGCTGTGTCTGCATTAGTCCAGTTTCGGCCCGGTCTCACTTCCATCTCTCTGCACCCTCATGGGTTGTGGCCTTGTGTGCCCTCTGGGCTCATTCTTCCTTGGGTTGTGGTGTCCCCACAAGTCTTTCTGTCTGTTAGTGGGCCCTTTGCTATTCCTCTGGTCGTCCTGACCTCGATGTGCCTTGTTTGGACCCACGTTGGCCTGTGTCAGTCGGTTGGTAGTGTCTTTTCTGTCCTTATCTCCTGGTTGGGGGCTTCCTGGGGGGGGGAATGGCTGGCTTCCTTGCCGGTTCCTATGGCCTCTACTTTGTTCCTGCCTTTCCCCAAGTTGGGCTTGGCCGTGGCGTTAGGGTGCCGGTGCAGGCTGTTTGGCTTCTGCCCTTGGTTCCTAATGCTTTTTGTTCCCTGGGGGGCTTGGTTGTGGCTGGTTCCTGTGTCTTTCTCTCTGCCCTCAGTTGTTTGGGGTGTGGTGGCCTCCTGTCTTGGCTGGTGTTGGGAGCCCGAGTCTCCATCCCGCACCACTGTCACTAAATTTAAAACCCGGGACTCTCCACTCAACATTAGGGGAAGTAAGGAACCATTTGAGATAGCCCTGCTCACCCCCTTAGTAGCTTGGCACAAGCAGCTAGGCCTATCTCAAGGCACCACTGTACAGTGTATGGAACCACACACACAGCAAACCCCTGATGAGACCACAAATGGACTCCATATGAGTTTGATAAAAACAAGTATAAACTTTATATAAAAAGATATACGATCAGACCACACGACACACAAGCCAACATATAATAAAGGGTAATATTCGTTCCGGCTGGCTGGTAGGTTCGAATCCCAAACACCGCTTTCAAAATACTATGCTGGTCGCACTGCTAGAATCACACACGTTGCAATGGACAAACAATAATGCACTGCGCAACAATACAATCCTGTGCTGGGCAAAGGAGCAATAAAACAATTCGTAACAATGCACCCTGGTACCTTGCAATGGGAGAAATAATGGAATGCGTAGAGCTACAATCACACCCCACTCACGTACTTTGCAATGAAGAAATAATGCAATGTGGGTCACTACAATCATGTATTTTGCCATGAAGAAATAATGCAATGCGGAACGCTACAATCCTGTACTTTTCAATGGAGAAATAATGCAATGCATAGCGCTACAATCGTGTACTTCGTTATGCAGTAATAATGTCAGGCGTCATAAGACAGTCCGGCAGTTTGTTAGCAGCAATATCGGCAATGTGTATTACGACAATCAGCCTCTTCGATAACAGTTGCCCCCCCCAACAAGTAACAACGATGACATAAAGTACAGCTTCTTACTCTGGCCCCAGTACTGCCACCTCTTTCATCAGTACGGGCCCCAATCTGAGCCGAAGCAAAGGCTCACATTGTCAGAAGGATCGAGAGGCCGAGGGAGTGTCCCTCCGAGCCCGTACCCCACCCAGGTAGTGATTGACGTTACTGGGGGGCACAACCCTACTCTCCTCTCCTCCTTCAGCGAACTGGGCCTTCTGTGCAGAACTTTCTCAATGGGCCTCAGTGGCTGGGCCTGGCAGCTCAGCTCCTCCAGGACTGCCGGTCCAGGGCACGACTGTTAGGAATGTCTCAGGAGGTTGCAGGGCACACGTACCCCACGCTCTGAGATCACTTTACTCCGGGTGCACGTTCACCACCGCACCCTCCGGGTCTCCTCTGGCACGAAGCCACACTCACAACACTGATGGGACTCCATGCCGACTCCTAGTGAGTGCTAACCAGGCACTCCTTCCTGCGGTCTCAGTTGGCACCAAGACACGCACACCTCGCTGCAGAGACTCAGTTTCTTCCGGTGCACACGATGATCAGCCGATCTCCTCCACAGTCCCAGGTTGCACAAAAGCACGCACACTGTTTCACTGAGACATACTCTAACTCCGGTGCCCCGATTTCCACCAACGCCTGACAGAACTCTCATAGAGATTTAGAAATCACGCAAAGCCATCCTAGGTGACTTTAAGTAACCTCATATATCACGAGTAAGGCGACATAGTGCAAATTGCTGCACCAACTTACTCTGCACCCAGGAGGCATTCCATGGGTGTTGTGGTGGACTTTTCCCATGCAACACCCATGGAATTTGACTTTGCCCCAGATTTGCAAAGCTCTGTAAAACTAGGGAATCGTCAAATACATATGCCTCCCGTGGTAAGGCGCAATGAGGAAAAGTTGTTTTATATCTCCTAGTTTATTCACTTTTTGTGTGTGATAGAAACAGGAAAAAGCCTCCTAGGATTGTTTTTGTGAAGGAAGATGACTCTTCCTGCACATGTACAATCATGCCTGCAACACAGGCACCCTTGTACCATGGTGCATGGGCACCTACATTGGCACCTGGCTGTCGAAATGGCACCAGCGCAGTCCGAAATTTCACAAATGAACCGTATTGCTTAAATACGATGAATTCCTGCCCTTTCACTTTGGAGTAGGGCAGTGCAGCAAAGTGTCTTGCTGTGCTGCCCTACGCAACAATGCAATAAATGAGGCCCATTGTTTACACGTGATTCACAAAGACAGAAATGTCTGTTACTCAAAATCAAAAACAGCTAATTGACTAACGTGATTTTGGGGTGATTCAAATGTTTGTAATTGAACTTAAAACCATTCTGGGAAGACAATTTAATACCTCCTAGATTAAGCCTTGACTGTTATTTTATGGTATAAGATAATTTTTGATTGTTCAGAGATCCAAAGGAATCTTTCAAAGCTAGGCAGAGAAAAACAATGAAGTTCGGAGAAACTTGAATTAGGAAATGACTAGAAGTATCCTGGAGTCTGGTTTGGGAGGTCCTTGAAATGGAAAAAAACTTAGAGGCACTGAAGACCAGGGCTATGACCACGGTGAGTGGCCTGAAAAAATTTAACAAGGTCTTAGGAGAAGTGAAATATCGACCAGTTCTAAAAGCTTATCTAACAATGAACCCCCCGCAATTGCAATATTGAGCCGAACTACTATATGTTAGTGGCAAAAATAAATAGGATGTCTAGGAGGGGAAAAAAGTGTTTGAAGTATTTACTGTCACTCCCCAGATTTGCCATGATTCAAGCCAAAAGACTAGAAACTTGCATGATATCCTGGAATATGCTGCCTGCAAAAGCATTAATAAGATTCTGGGATAAATTGAGTGGGGAGAAGGTACAGACAGCTCCCCACAGTTTCTCATTGGTGTAAGAATGAAATTGTGCAAAGTGTACTAAAATGGGCAAAAAGGGTTAGGAAAAATTGAGTGCTGTCTGTATCGAAATGAAAGTAATATTGTGCCCACAGAATGTACAAATCGGAATCTAAAACTAGCCTGAGCATCATCAACGAGCTGGTTGAACTGAACAGATAGTTATTCAGTTGATTGGTGACCATCTTTTCTAAGATCTGGGTTGCCAATGGCAACAGAGTAATGGGGCAGTAATTAGAGGTTTTTTTAATGGGATCAACTCCACCTTTTTCAAAAGAGGCCTATCAATCTCAAATTTAAGGTCCTGAGGAACAATTCCATGGTTTAAAGAAGATTGTATGATCTTAGAAATTAAAAAGGTCAAGGTGGATTAATCAATATGAGGAATTTTGAGATGTAAAATGTCAGCATGTGAACCAGATTTATACAAGGCGACCAGCTCCTCCAAAGATGGACTTTCAAATTGATACATACTTGTAAGCCAACCTCCTCACTTGATGCTGCAAGATCAATACCAGTCTGGATCTCAGCAGCTTCTGTTCAAAGAAAGACGATGACTGATTGCAGAAGGTCACCGGGGAGAAATACCCTGTGATTTCAAATTCCTCTCAGTAAGTTTCCGATTGTAGCTATATTGTCATGGTAATATTGAGAACACACCTCCTTTGTGGCTACTTTGTATCCAATCAATGTCGATTTGTGAGCAGCCTTAAGTGACACAAGATACAATCTACACCATTTTCTTTTGAACTACTTTAACTCTAATTTGGCATTTTGTAACTACTTGTTGTAGCAATGACATAATATTTATTAATCCTAATGTGCACTAAAAGAGCCAACTGGTTAGTAATGTTCTTTACCCAGTCTTAAAAAATAGCATAATCTGAGATGGAGTAAGTATGGACAGGAATTCTGGACATAGCTCACTATAAAGTAGAAACATCTACTCCATAGCCAACCTAGTACAAGCAATGTGTGGCATTTGATTGTTGGGGTTCTGCAATTGATAGCTGAAATTAGTATGACCTCCAGTATGGGTGGGTACATTGAGTTGAGGTAAACCCCAGTCCGTAAAATAGAAAGAAGTTCAATGATATGCAGGTCATTGGGTGTCTCCACATGCTTAATAAAATCTCCCAGTATAATGACCATCACCTGAGCCAAGAAGAATATACATAAATTCCTGAAGGAAATCACCAGGAGAGGAACGGGAGGGGTAGCTGTAAACCCACATTATATGAACAGGAGGCATACCACTAGAAGCAACACAGATCATAAGATTTTCTACATTTTGTGTTTTCTAATGCCTTGGAAGAGAGAATTTTAAAACTAGACCTAAAAATAAGCACTGCTCCACCACCCTTTTTATAGTAGGGTAAGGTTGAACCTGGCCCTCCCTGCAGGGTCACCCCAGACGTTTTGCCTTCACCCCTCATGTTGCCTGATTTCAGTTTCTGCTGTCGTTAAAGCTCTGTGCATTTCCTCACTTCTAACCAGTGCTAACATGCTTTTGCACACTCCCTAAAACATGCTAAACCTTATTGGCACATTTATTTACTCATACATCCCTTGTAAATGGTACTCCATGTTCTCAGGGCCTGTACATTAAATGCTACTAGTTTACCTTCAGCACTTATTGTACCACCCACCAAAGTAACTTTTTAAAACATGTATCGGGCCTGCCCCTCCAGTCTGTAGTGCAGTTTTAAACTGCCATTCCAACTTGGCAAAATACACTTTTTGCCAGGCCTAAAACTTCATTTTTAATACACATAAGTCACCCCAAAGGTAAGCCCTAAACACTCACAGGGCAGGGTTTAATTTATCTGAAAAGTAGAGCATGTGAGTTTAAGTTTTATTTCTCCTTGTAGTGAAAACCCCCTAGTAATTTTACATAATTTGTTGTTTTTTCTCAACATTAAGGGCCCCATTAGGATGGGGGGCGGATCGCCCCTGCCGGGCCGGCGGTAATCACCGCCAGCCCAGCGGGGGCAATCTGCCTGCCATCCTTGCAGCAAAGACCCCCCCCCATATTACTATGGCCGGGGGTCCACGGCGGACAGAAAGAAGGTCCGCGCTTCTCCGCCTGCTCGACAAGTCGACCGGGAGGAAAAGGGTTCAATATGGTGGCGGTGTCCGTTAGACACTGCCAGCCATATTACAATGTGGGCAAAAACATGCCTTTCCGTGGTGGCATTGGTGGTGGGGTGCACATGGGGGGACCTATGGTACGCCCCTGCATTTCAATGTACAACATGGCAGGCACCGTGCGGTGCCTGTCAAGTTGTACATTGAAAGGCACAACCTGCCTTATGGCAATTTAACAAATGCGGAAAAACAACAATGGGGGGGAGAGAGAGAGAAGTGGATTCAGTCTCCCTAAGCGTCATGAATAAACAAAGTAGAATCCACAGAGTGGATCCACTCTGTGGATTCTACTTTGTTTATTCAATTTAACAAATGCGCCATGCGCCCGCCAGTGTGGCGGGCTCATCCTAATTGGGAGTGCGGGACCACCGCACCCTTTGCGGGCTGTCCCGTTTTGTCCGCCCGCCATACTAATGACCCCCTTAGTTTGGGGGCAGATAGGAAAATAATGTCTACACTCAAACTAAATGTAATTTAAAGCCCTCTTTAATTGTAAAGTTGGATTTTAATTCACAATTTTGAAAGTTGGCATTTTCTTCTCCCGACCAATTGAAAGGGTTGCCTCCAGTGCACATGCAAAGGAACTTGACTGCAGCCTTTTGTCACACTAGATTACTTGGAGCCGTGGCCAGCGAAGGCAGGAACTTTCCAGACCAGATGTGGGGATAGGATAGGGAGTCCCACCACTTAAAAGGCCACTCATCAACTCACTTTTGGACCTGTTGAAGACTCAAAAGGACTGCCATGCTACCGGAAAGACAGCTCTGCTGCTATGATGCCTTAGGAAGGAAGCCTGCACCTGGTTCTTGAAACCAGGATGACCAGAGTGACTCTAAGGACTAGCAGGCTGGCCTCCTGTTCTCAACTACAGGGACACAACAAGCTCAAGAGGCAACCCTGCAACTGCCCAACTGACCTGCTGCAACTGGACCTGCCTAATCCTGCAACTGGGCCTGCCTGATCCCTGCTGGCCTCTGCTAGACTGAGTCCCTTATCCCCAAGATGTCCCTCCAAGGTTCCAGAGTGCACTCCTCTGCCAAGAAATGAAAAGATCCTGAAGGTTTGGACTCGCAATGGGCCTCTTCACTCTGCCTCCCACAATGACTACCAATACATTACTCTGGTGAAACTGAATCTTCACGCTATTACAACCACCAACAACCTACAATGTGGGTTCTGCACTTTGTGCTACAATAACAACAGCAGTGACCACCAATGTAAAGCTCCACGCCTGACCAGATTTTCGCACTACATCGACGACCATCTGTGACGTCAGACCTGCTCTTTCCATTGCAGCGACGACCATACACAACAATATCCCTACTCCTCATGGCCCATTCTACTGTGGACTGGACTCTTAGCTCTAGACTTTGAGAAGGTAACTTTTTCAGTGGGATTAACCTGGTTCCTTTGTTTAACCAGTTTTCAGAGAGAGTCTGAGAGTGAGATTGTCAAAAAAAAAACTTTGCGGATGAGTTTTGGCTTTCAGGTCATATTTGACCCATGATCGCACATTTATGTAGACCGCCTTTAGGCTCTTTTCTGCTATGGAAGTGACAGGAAGTTTGGATACTGGCTTGGAGATCTTATAGCGAGCAATATCACACTGCACAGGTAATGATAAAAAAAACCCTAGGTAGCTAGTTCAAGACTTTTCAGCATTTTAATCATACATTTGTGTAGAACCAAAGAACGCTGTTGATTTTTTGTAAAGCTGGAAAGCTGCGTACCTTATAATTGCAGAGGCCTCTTCCTGCTTGTTGTCACGGGCATAAGGGTGAGCTTCTATCGTACCATTAATCCACCTTTCCACGCCTACTGCATGTATGTGCTAATGGCCTGTGCATGTGGGAAACCATGCACATCACGGGAACAGCCAACTGAAGCACTATCAACTGCTCAAGATGGCAGCCTAATGTGCCAACCAAGAAATGAGACAAAACTAGAGGGCAGAGTTTGGGACGCACTATCAAGTGAAGCCTTTAAGCAACCAGTTGTCAGTGTAAAAAGCTAGAGAGGCAATGACTATAAACCTAGCAATAAAGTGCAAGGTAGATACAAATATTTATCTGGTAGAACATAGGCCTTTAAATCTTAAACATTCCTATTCAAAAACACACAACCATACAGAATATAATGCTGTTTGTGAAAATAGGACCAAATCACAAAAAATACCGACTCACATAGGCAGTTTTCTCAGCATGCTTTTCAAGATGCTCAGCACTGCTAGATTTGCGAGAAAATTTTACAAAATGAAAAAGACTGTTATCCAAATTGAATGAATTAGTCTGGAGCCTTAAAACGACAATGGATACTGCTGAGTAGCTAGCTATTGACACAGAACACAAAGTAAAGGTCTCACAATCTACTTGACTCTTTTTCCCCTTTTATGAAAAATGTGGGGGAGCCTAGATAATAGCTTAATGCGGGTAGCAAGTTCTAACAAATCCTTAACAAGACCTCTTACAATGTGGAGGAGTCTCAAGGAATGGTGGACCTAGATGTGGTCCAGTGAGTGTGTTTAACAATTAAATAAGGACCTCAGCCTTAATACTTTACCTACATATAATGGAAACAAACATTGTATTCTAAATCTGGACATTCCTTGGGAAGGGTAACCATTTGGCCTTGCCAATATAATCCACTCCAGTTGTGGTGAAGTGGACTGCTTGGAAACTACATAATCAGGAAACATAGATTTTAATCCTGGCCTCCATATTTGGCCACTTCTGTGATATTGGGAAATCAAATTTTTTACATATTCAATTGCTTCTTTTTTTAACACTGGGCCTATTTGGAAACATTCTAAAAGCTGCTAGTATGTGGTTAAAATGGAATTTATCTCACTATTGCACATTGGAGGGGTTTGCTTTGAGTTTCATTGTGCATTCACCAAAATGCAATATGGTGGTAAATTTAAAGTCTTTGGATCAAGCAGTAGAGGGATGCAGTCTCACGTGTTGTACTTTAATAAACAGACCTTTGGTAAAGGAAACTCTCCTTGTGCTGCTGTCCACTAATCTGACAGTATGTGGGAACCTCATACAAGTTTAGTGGAAGAAATAAACCCCAACCTTGTACAGGAGCCCAGGAGGCATCATTATCATGTTCACTTCTGTTTAATGGCATGTGGCTGCATTTTGCATTTGTACCTCTAAAGCTAAACATGCTCCTCAAGCTGTACTGTGCAGTTCCCCTCATGTGCTTCAGGTGCTCCCTTCTAGCCACCAACAGGCACCTTTCTAAGAGAGATAGATGAACACTCTACCAGGTAACTTTAGGAGTCCTGCTTGGCAGTTCTAAACCTTATCTATTTCCCGTCCTATGAGTAACAAACTGTGGGACTCAAAATGTGTCTTATAGAAGTTCATTATGGGCAACAGGAAAGACCACTCAAAAGCGGGGCAAGCCCACTGAAAATAGGATGGTTGACTGCTCTAACATTGGTCCTTGATATGCCTTTATATCTCAAACCTGGTTAAGGACATCAGTGGTCAGAAACTGTACTCGCAATTGTGCTGAATGCAGCTCCTACAAATTTCTCAACATCGAGTGTTTTTTTCAGTAAAAAAACCCACTCCTTTTCAACTGTGCATGTTGAATAAATTATTTTTACATAACGTGCATTAGTAAAGCATGTATTATCGGGGGCGTGGCCAAGCAGTCCACAATGGCTGACATACATTAAGTGAGCTCCAGAGGCCCACTTGTAATACTGCACTCATCCTTGTTCACAGCCTGCTTTTTACCCTCACTCTCCCGGCAATACCATCTTCTATGCCTGCATCACTCTGAGAGGGTTTCCGAGCTCCAATCAAGACCGGGATGCTGAATCTATGACGGCTGACTGATGAGGCCCGGGCCTGCGTGGCCTTATGGATTATCCTGCTCTGCTTGCCGGCCAATTTGGACTTCGCCCGGAACAATCCTGACTGGGCAGCGGACAAGAAGCGGGAACATTAGGAGCGGGCCCCGAGGCTGGAAGGTAATGCTGTTGGCCCTTGCGGCACCAGAGAGGCATGCGGTGAGCCCGCTGTTGGGCGCGGCCTCCTGCTGGGACTACTAGACGTCGGTCCACCCGACGTCCCCTGGAGATCAGCTGCGTATTTGTTCCCGGGTTGGGACCGGGGCTTACTGCGTTCTGCATCGTGATGAGCCACAGTAGCGTACAGCACCACGGATTTGTAGCTGGGCTGGTGGGCGCTGCGCCCGGAGGACTCACTGGCCCACGATGCTGGATTCTGCCATTTTGTGCAGTTGCAGTTTTCCTGATGCTGCCCATGCCCTGACTCTGCCTCTTATCTCTTGGGAGGTTGCAGTTCCTTTCGACATGGACTGAGAATCTGGTGCCCCAGTCGTGGTGCTGTGCCCCAGCCTGACCCCTAAGTTGCAGCCCACCCGCCTGGAATACTGTGCCTGACCCTCTCTGGTTTTCCAGCTGTAGCCTAGGTTGAGATACAGGGCAAATTGCTTGGCGCTGACTCTGCGGCCCTGCTGGTGGTAGTGGTCTTCTCGTAGTCTGCTGTGATCTGCATCTCCTCTGCACGGCACTTGGGCTTGGCGCTTCGCTACCCTGGGACCCCGGTGAAGTGGGTAGCTGCGACCCGCATCGCTCTCTCCTCGTGACCTACATCCTGGTGGTGGAGACCCTTTGGGAACATTACTTACCTGTGCCCTGACCTCTCTGGTGGGACAGGTGAATAACCCATATCCTATACCTGCCTTCGGAGATCGCCTACACGTGGGATCTGTGCGACTCTGCTGAAGGGGGCTGTGCGGGGGCACCCATTAGGGGGGTGGACAGTGGCTACACGCAGAAGCAGCCGGGCTAGGCCCGGTGTGGCCTGTGTGTGGGCCTCCGTCATACCTGCCTCCTGCCCGCCCTGAAGATAGACGTCGTCCGTATCAGCAGCCTCAGGAATTCCCTTGCTCCTAGGAGACAGCGCTATTCTAATTACAGTCTACGATGAGCTTGCCCTGCGTGCCAGCCCCTGTAGACCTATAATACAAATATTGGAACCAACTAAAACCACTGACAATGACCCATGATAATCTACAGGTTTCCAAACAGAGCACACTGGATCGCTATGCCGGGGCGCAGGCAGCAGGGTTAGCAGGCCCGGCCTCTACTGGCCCAGACAACTTTGCACTGATGGCGGCAATAACTCAATCCTGCAACACTCAAGAGGCCGAGATTGGAGCGGTATGGTCGGACGTTATGTTGATTCGCCAAGATCTTCGCAATGCGGTCAACAGGATAAGAGAAGTTGAGACCCGTATATCTACTACAGAGGATACAGTTACATCCCTCCAAAAGAGGGTATCCTCCTCGGAGTCCATTATGAAGGGCCTTGCCATCATGGCAGAAGATGCCGTGGGCAGGGTCCGGCCGGAGGAACAATCTTTCATTTCGTGAGCTTCCTGGAGGGCTGCGAAGGCAACAACATGGAACGGTTCCTTACCACATGGATTACGGTATGGATCCCTCAGTTGTATTTGTCCCAATGCTTTATTCTTGAACGTGCCCACCGCGCCTTGATGCAGAAACCTCCGACCGGGGCCAGACCACGGCTCATTATCGCCAGGCTCCTGAACTTTCATGATCCAGAAACCATTCTCGCGCAGGCCAGACTGGCAGACAAACTTCATTATGACTCTCATCCCATTTTAATTTTCGCAGACTATATGAGACAGGTACAACAACGCCGACAGTCATTCATGGCTGCGAAGGCCAGGCTCTGAGATTTGAACATACAGTGTGCCCTGTTTTTCCCAACCTGTTTGAGGGTTATCTAAAAGTCATGTACACTGTTCTTTGACACTCCCGAAGAGGACTT
Organism: Lissotriton helveticus; assembly: GCF_964261635.1. Classification (NCBI taxonomy): domain Eukaryota; kingdom Metazoa; phylum Chordata; class Amphibia; order Caudata; family Salamandridae; genus Lissotriton; species Lissotriton helveticus. The sequence continues at coordinate 200,153,044 of NC_136060.1, forward strand.
CGCCTGGGGGGATGAAAGACAGAAGCTCACAGCACTCACCCTGCCATCTATTGACTCGGGGTCGTCCTCTGGGGAGGCAACACGGAAGACTGTCAAACCTAACGAGAAATCGAACCTCAGATCATACTCAAGGCACCACTCAAAATCGCGGGGGGCTTCCAGCTCCTCAGTGGATGTAGACAAACATGGACTATTACTGTCACACAATGGAGACTGAAGGTTGTGAGTACGATGTGTGTTCGGCTGATGAAAACATTCCCAGGGCCTCCGTGGGACCTTTCCCCATAACCCTTCTCTCAGTATCTGAGAATGTTCTCAATGCATAGGGATAGTTCATTGGGATCCATTGGTTTGGGGTTATACCCTGCTCCCTGTCGGAGCAGGAGTAGGGGCCCAACCACGACATATACTTCAACTGTTCTGAGGTAGTGGGTGGGGTGGATGGGTAAGGGATTACTTACTTATGTTGTTTGTACTGTGCCATGTTTTGTTAATGCTTATGATTTCATGCCAATGCGACGAGTCATGATATACATTTATTCGTTACACTATGTCATATGTCAGACCATGCTGGTAGGCTACAAACAGTTAGCTGGAAAAAACTGGGGGCGTTTGACAAGATCAAGAGAGGGGCGGTCCTGCGACAGGCCAAACTCGCTTCAGCGGATGTCCTGCTATTGCAGAAAACCCACCTTCTGGGTTCTAAAGCTCCATGTCTTTCTCGGTTTGGCTATGTGCTTGTCTTCCATGCTGGATTTACCAGGGGATCCCGTGGGGTGGTGGTGCTTATTCATCAGAGAGTCCCCTTTACACATGCTAAAACATGGTCTGACCCCCCGGGCAGATATATGGTTGTAACTGGCATGTTATATGGGGAACTCGTTACCTTTGGCAGCGTCTATTCACCCCCCCATTATCTGAATCATTTGGGGAATGCCGGACTAGAATAATGTTAGAGATACCCAAGGGCCTCTCCATTATAGGCGGGACTGGAATGATGTCTTGACATTGGCTCAGGATAGATGGAGATCGAATGGAAGGCCGGGACTACTCAGCGAAACACGACTAAAGACACAGGTTCAGGACATAGGCTGGGTGGACACGTGGCGACATTTACACCTGACAGTAAAAAACTACACAGGCTATTCTGTAGTGCATGAATCATTCTGATGTTTAGACTATATATTTGTACCGACCGCTTACTATTATCGCAATGCGGAGGCAGATATCTTGCCTAAGGGCCTGTCGGATCACTCTCCAATAGCGTTGATATTGCAGCTGGCCATGGCCCGCCCTTTCTTTCGATGGCGTCTTTGGGCATGGCATCTGCATGATCCACAATATAAAACCTATATGCATCAGGCCATTACAGCTTATTTTACTGAAAACGTGGGAATGGTGAGCTCAGCGTTGACCATCTGGGAGGCTATGAAGCCAACCCTTAGGGGTGCTGACATCAATTTGCACCGCCCAACGGAATAAGCACTGGTAAACATTGCTTCAGACAGTGGCTCAAATATTAGATTTAAAACAACGGAGTTGAGATGTAGACGGTGGGCAAACTTGCCGCCAGCTCCTTATCGCACAACAAGCACAAGCCAATATTCTGCAAGATGAGGCCGGACAGGCTTGGCTGGCTACACACAGCCGAATATGTCAATGGGGATAAGTTGTGTTCTCTCTTACATTGCCTTTGCCAAGGAGCATCTCACCGACTAACCACACCAGGCATTCAGGGTAACGAAGGTCAGACGCTGACGGACCCAGCCCAGAATACGTCCAGCTTTGTGACGTATTATGCCGATCTATATACCCCTAATGATATGCTATTTGCCTCTGTGATTAACCGGTTTAAAGAAGACCTACCTCCCAAAGCCTTGTCAGAGACGACACAGGCGGAACTAGATGCCCCCCTAACAACTGAGGAGCTTAGTGCACGGACAAAGCTCCGGGTTCCAATGGATTCCTATGCAAGTTCTACAATCTCTTTCAGTCCCATTTTGTTACCCACTATGTAGAGGCGGTGAAAGCTGCCCTTGAGGAGGGGAGAGTCCTCTTGGATAGGCGACATGCCAAAATTGCAGTATTTCTTAAGCCCGGTTGACCCCCGGACCAACACTCATCATACCGTCCCATATCACTGCTAAATGTGGAGGCCAAATTTTTGGCCAAAGCCCTTGCCAATACTATCCTCCCCTTCATGTCCGACCTCGTTCATTCATACCAGGTGGGCTTTATGCCCAGCAGGGCCACACAACATAATATCAGACTGGCCCATAACGCAGTAGCAGCGATTGATCATCTGGATGTCCTGCAGCATTGCTGCTGGCCGACATGGACAGGTCATTTTATTCCTTGGGGTGGACATACCTGATTGCTCTCCTGCAGCATCTCAATATTGGACAACATCTTTGTCTCATATTCGGCTGTTATATACAGATCTCTCGACTTCAGTTAGAGTGGTTGGCGCGGTCTCAAACCCCTTCTCCATAGGGCCCGGCACTCGCCAAGGCTGTCCTTTATCTCCCAACTTATTTGCGCTGGCACTGGAACCACTGGTCTCATGGGTCCAGATTGATGCACAGGTTAAGGGATTTGACTGGCCAGGAGGGAAATCGGACCGGATCGCTCTTTATGCAGACAATGTTGTCTTCTTTACATCACAGCCGCGTCGGACAGGGCCTTGTCTACCCCGTATAATGCAAATATTTGGAGAGACCTCTGGATTATATATGAAGGCCCGGAAGTCTATACTTTAGCCTCTACGTGGGGACTCAAAAAAATGGGTGCATGGACTGCAGATGACACGATAGCCACAACAGGATTTAAATACCTTGGGGTCCTATTGGAGTCCTCCCAAATGGTGTCTTGGGATAAAAACATCACTCCCATCTGGCTACGCATCCAGGCCAAAATGAAGTCTTGGACATGTATGCCTCTATCTATATTGGGTAGATTGACGATTTTTAAAATGGTGTCACTCCCTCGCCTTCTCTACCAGCTGCAGAAACATCCCTTTCCAATACCACGCGCCTGGTTCCGACAGCTTAAATCCAGACTGAGCCACTTCCTTTGGAATGACTAGACCGCCAGAGTCACTCTAAAAATATGCTTTCAGTCTACCTATTGTGGAGGAATAGCACTGCCAGATATTCAGTCGTATCATGCAGCATCTCATCTCTTAATGCTAAACGACCGGTGGTGCGGAAATAGGAATGACCCGGCATATCAGGTGGAACGATGGCTCATGGGCAGCACCCTACCATATTTGCTTCTACATGCCCCAAGGGAGCTCCGTTAGCTCCCACCTGCTACGCGGGTGGTCTTTGGCGTATGGAAGCAGCCGCTGCACAGAATGGGATGGCGGGGAAAACTGACAACAGAAACTCCTCTTTGGTAGAGTGATCTTATGCCACAGGTTTCTACCTTGTCGGGATTGGAATATCATTGGGATCTCTACATTGGGGGACGTGGTGCGCGGCCCTGTTCAGAAGTCCTTCAAGAGCTCCAGAAGGAATACGAGATGCCACATACTCAGTTCTAGTATTTGCAATTTTGCCATGCCTTAACACCTTACATAGCGACCCTGGAATCTATCCCAGAGTTTAACCAGAAAGAGGCTAAGGTCTTTATGGGCGATCTGGGAGACCATAAGACGTCCAAAATATACTAATCCCTGGTGACAAATCTATCTACGACCCTACAAGTGTGACAATTCAGCCCCCAAAACTAAGAAAGGCTTGGGTGGGAGGTATTATTTGTTTTTAGTATATATTGTAATACTAAAACAATAATAAGGCATGGGAAACCAACAGCTCAAATTAAGCACTGTTAGCCAGAGGGAGATGTGCTATAATCAATCAATCAGTATTTGTATAGTGCAGCACTGTCACCCCTAGCAGTATCAGGGCACTGAGAATGCAGCGTCTCCTTCGAAAAGCCAGGTCTTACGTTTCTTTCTGAAGTCCACCTAGGAGGGTGTTGTTCGGAGGTGGAGTAGCAGGTCTTTTCAGGTCTTGACAGCCATGTAGGAGAAGGAGAAGCCCCTGCTGCAGCTGCAATGGATGCAGTAGGTGTGTGTGAGGGTGAGAGAGGGTTAGAGAGGTGGAGCGCAGATCTCTCGCAGACAGGGGAAGTTGAGACAATGGTTGAAGTAGAATGGTCCCAGAGCTTTGTATGCTTGCGTGAGGATCACTGTAGAACTTGGCCTTTTTGGCTAAAGTTCCTCAAACCTTTTTGTAGAGATATATTCTCTTTGTAATGGAGTGTAGAACTATCTGCATGGGTGGAATGTTATGCTTTGAATGTTAAGGGTGGTTAGAGCTGTGAAGCTGAAGTGCAAGCTGCAGGTGTTTTCTTTATCTCTGAATAAAGACTTACATGAACTTTACTTTCCTGGATATCATCTTTACATTGGCGACAAGTTGGCGAACCCATACTGTGCAGGGGGCAGTCTACTATTCACCTGCACCCCTGGATTTTTATATCTACAGCAACAGTAAGTGATCCTTGGAGCTTTGACCGTACGGAGGCTTACTGGATGATTTCTCTACTGTACTATAGTGCTGAATGTGTGATAGAGCGCTGTAATTTGCTGAGATTCAAATTGGCAGAGAACCTGCTGGATAATTTTGGTATTATTACGGCCATTGAGCAGTGTTAATTGAATGAAGGCTGCTGCGTTGAACTAGTGATGAATGAATAAAAAGCATTATGATTTATTGCCATATACAGCAGAGAAGAACTTTACTGGGTGATTTACGATATTGCAATGGGCATTGAACACAGTTGATCGAGTGAAGTGAGCTGCAATCTATGGCGTATGGAACAGAGGAGAGGCTGAAATTGACTGATTGTTCTTTAATTTTGCCGCCGAGCAGAGCCGCTGAAATTGACTAGCAGTGGAGAGTGCTTCATATTATTAACGTAGTTAGCTCTCAATAGCTGGCTTTGTTAATGCGGCGACAATTGATAGTTTATGAAAAAGGAGGAAACGAGTGACCGTTATTTACTCTCACCTCTTCTTGCTGTCTTCACGCTTACTCTTGTGCACTACCTTGTTGCCTCATCAAGGTTTAACTTTCACTTCCTATTAAAAATGGAGGCAAACTACGAATTGTGGAGGCCATCTTGACTCTGAGCTACCACCGCCTTCATTATATGACTGTCTACTCGAGCGGCCATCCTGGAACGGACTTAGTTACATTGGTTTATGGGGATTTTCCACATTTACATGAAGATACACAAAGAAATTGGTCACAAAGTAACAAATAATTACCAATTTATTATTTTCATTATTATTTGAATTTGTTATATTAATTAATTATTTTACTTAACAATAATTTATATTACAGCAATCGTATTCATACAGTTAAAGAAAGGTATATTAGTGTAAGTGTATTGGTGTTAAACTTGGTTTTCTTGCTCTGTTTATGTGATTTATCTGTAGATATGGCTGATCAAAGTTTGTCAGCGCCGCCTACTTTTCTGGCTACATCTGGTGAACCTCCTATTCCATGGAAGGAGTGGAAGAAATTGTTTCTTACTTATGTGTTAGCAACAGGGGCTGACAAATACGGTCCTGTGCGCAGACAAGCTATATTGCTCCATCATTTGGGTGTTGAAGGGAGACGATTGTATGTGGATCTTCCAGAAATATCTTTGGGAATGGGAGATGGTCAGACAAATAACGTTTATGAGATGACAATGCAAATGCTTGAGTTTCTTTTCAAAACAAAGATTATAATGTTTTAGAGAGACACAAATTTTTCTGTTGTACTCAGAAGGTAGAGGAAGATATTGCAACATATGTTGCTGCACTTAGAGGACTTTCACTAACATGTAAATTTGGAGAATTAGTTGATTCACTTATCCGCAACCAAATCGTAAGATGTACTAATAACAAGAGGGTTAGGGAAAAAGTTTTAATTAAAGATCCCTCGCTTGAAGAAGCTATTCAGATTGCTAAGGGGATGGAACACACAGATTTGTGGATTAGGGAAATAGATAAATGCAATACTTCCTTGTTGTACAATGAACATATTCCAAAGACATCTGAAGTGCATGCTGTTGTTGATGAAACTAAGAAAGTGAAACTTGTCCTGAGTTTCCAATCTTCTAACAAACTTAATGAATCTGGGAAAACGTTTTTCCCATCTCCTAAATTTGATACCCGAGTTGCGAAATGTTACCGTTGTGGTGCTGCTGGCCACATTGCTTCTAGTACTAAGTGCATGGGCAGGAATGCCATCTGCCAATCTTGTGGAAGGACAGGTCACTTTGCTAAGGTTTGCAGAACTAAAACCCAATTCACTTGAGTGCAAGAGGTACATGATACTTGTAAAAGTGTACGTGAACTGATGTTGAGTGTTGAAGTTTGTGAACATTCAAAGCATGTCAATCCTGAATCACATTTGTCTTTAGATGGTGTTCCTAGATAAAGCACAAACAAGTTGGAGTGTGATGTATTCCTATAGGTTCTGTATCGATCCCCCTATTCCTGACCCTATTCTGGTTAACAAGTTAACTAGCAGCCATCCCATGAGGCAGAAAACCCCCATGATGCAGGAACCGTTATCTGATAAAGCCACACTACGGCACAGGAACGTGTTATCTGATTAGGTCATAACGCTTGCCATCTAATTAGACAAGCGATATTCCTCCAGCCCCTGATAAGGCATACGGAGTTCTCAAAACAAATCAAACCTATGACAGACCTGGGAAAAACCCTGCGGCCATTGTTTTGATTTCACCGAGAACTTCAGCAAAAGAATGTGCTAACGACCAGGTCGTATGACATTCTTATTGACGTATCTATGTCCATCCTTACGTCAATCTCGGCACCTTAAAGGTATAAATATTACCGCTATTGCCCTATGCAAACACACGCGGTGGTGACGAGATCGGAGCAGCCAGACTTGCCGAAGCCCAGAGCAGAGCAGACCCCGCTGGCGCAGCGCCGCCTTCCTGACGCGCTGAGAACAAGACGCTGCTTTCTCCTGCCGAGAAATCCAGCTCCGGCGCTTCCGGGTAGCCCTCGCAGGCAGCCTGGGATATCGAGACCAGAGACGAGAGATACCATCCCTCATTCATCCTAGATTCCAGGTACAGAACTGAATAACCCCTTGCAGAGAATTCTTTAGTCAGTCACTTGGCAAAACAAACTTAACTTAAACTGTAACTTTCTATTCCCGCCCACGTATTAGGCTTAGGTCAGGTACACGGGGTAGGCGTAGTTAGAAACACCAGTTGAGTACGATTAGTCAAATGTAAATGTGTATGTATTCATTTTATTCATTTTAAACCTTCATATGGCTTAGAAACCATATCAATGTTTTTACAGTATTATTTTATACTTCTGCTTTTATTGTATGCACTTTACTTAACCATAAGTATTGCAATAATATCGATCCATTTCTCTTGTATGAGAAAAGAGACTGATCAATAAATAACATCTTTTATTGAACACGCCCGTCTCTTCCTTTTCTCTACAATCTGGTGAGACTAAGAATGCACGTACTGACTGAGTAAAATAAGTCGTCTTTTGTTTTCACACGACTCTAGAGATACACTCTTGATTAGGGGAGAGCAAAGTTGTCATGTTCTATGGTTGTCAGAAACTAAATCCCTTCTTGTCTATCCAGGGAGGTTCAACTCCTCCTTGCCTATTCGAGAAAGTTTCTAGTGAACTCTGAGCTAGCTGGCAAAACCCCAAACTTTAAGTCTAATATCGACAGTAGTAGACCTAGTTAACGTCTGGTCTAGGCCTATACTATTGAAGGTATTATTCCAATGCGCAGAGCCTATTGGGATAATAGGAACTACACTACATGGCGCCCAACGCGTTTGGAAGGGCGATAAAACTAACGTAAGACATTTAGAGTAACTCAGTCGTGCTTTTTCACTCAGACCCCTTTTTTCCCATAATACTCCAAAGACGTCTGGAGTGGGTAAAAGGTAATATCCGCCAGACCTCTCAGGAGGAAACTCCTATGTATGGTTCTTGGTTTAGTCAACGTTGAAGGATACACTGTTCCAAAATATTGTGCATCTAATCTTTGTTTCCATAAGAAACCTGATCTGCAAACAAACTAAATAACCTTCCTGTCGGTAAAATGGTAGACAGTGATGAAGAAAGAGAGACAGTTAGGATAGCAACTGAACTCGCAGCAGCTGATAATGCACTGCAAGACACAGACCCAGATATAATACTCATCCCGGTCATCAAGAGGAAATCTATAACTTTAAAACTTATAGAAAATGGACTGACACCTAGAGGTGGCACAGTCATATTCGTGATTGAGGCACACGAATATCGGCAGACAGAGGTATATTATTCATGGATACATTTTCTAGGTAGAGGTGTGGCGCCGCGGCCAGGGTGACTGACGCTGGAATCTGGGGATCAGGGTTCGATCCCCGGCTCCGGCGGCAGGTTAGCCCAGCACCATGTGACTCTGGGCAATAGCTCGCTTAATCTTCCCGACGGCCCCCAGCGCCTAGAGACCCTTACGGGTGATTGTGCGCTTTACAAATGTGGATTATTATTATTATTATTTTCCAGCAGCAAATGCTGTAACAAAGTACTTCCACTATTACAAAACAGAGGACCCTCCTAATGAGTACACTCCTTTCGAGGAGGTGGAAGTACCACTTAAATTTCAAGAGCATCTGCTCTTATTTAATGGCGCCCTAAAACATAATAATCACATCACCAGGCTCGGTCCATTAGGTAGACCAGGAGCAACGTGGCCGGTTCTAGCCGGTTACACACCACATCCAGACATCGATGGGATGTCTGCAGCAGAGCTTTTAACACAGCTAAAACAATTAATAAAATTACATAGACAATTAGTCCAATATGTGATGCGGACTTCAACAATTCAACCAGCAATTAAAATTCCACAGCTGACCCCTCACCAGGGGAACACAAATAAAATTACACCACAGAACATACAATCCTGCCTAGGTAAAGTACCAGCTAAACGGGAACAAATACCATTCTGGTTAGCACAAAAAATCACCCAAATAGAGGCGGTGTTTCCAGACACCACCCCGTTAGAAAAACACAGGATTCTGACTATCTGTCTTCCAATGGGAATCGCACCACACGTGGAGGACTGTGACACTTGGGGTACAGTCTTTGCTTCCATCTACACAAAAACGCACGGTGTTCCATCCATTTCGGTAATACCAGATGTGCTAAAACAAATTCAAGACAAATACGGTCCAGAACCCGCTTTAACTCTTGGTATGAAATTACTAAAAGACTTCAAGCAGGTCTCGGCTATATTACTAGCCAACATAAAGGGAGAAGCAGCAAATGTGGCGATCCGCCAGAGGTTAAAGGAGACAGATATAGTAGACCAACCAGCTGAAATTGCCAGAATTATAGAAAAATCCTATGGGGAACTAGGTAGAGATAGTTTAGGTGGAATACCAGTAAAACCACAACTGATTGAAAGTCCCGAAAAAATATTTTTTAATAATAATTCAACATCACAAAAAAAGAGCTGGGATGGAAACAAACAATCCAATCCTAAAGAAAAGAAATTCCAGTCCAGAGGAAGGTCTCCTCGGCGGAGAGAAAAATCTCCGAACCAGAGACACAGGTCACCCCAAAGTGACCCCTCTGGGAAAAGATATAACCTTAGAAATAGGGATAATATAAAGAAGCCTGATAGATATCAAGACATTGATACACGTCCCTCTCAATCTTTTCAGACTTCCTCGCAGAAATCGGAAAGAAGAGGACGATCAGAACAAAGAGAAGAGCACGCCAAGTCCAAAGACAAGGAACCTGCTCATCTAAAAAAGAAATTACAATTTCCAAAAAAGAAGGTAGCCAGTATCAAGGTAGTTAACAATGCCGAGAATACTGAGGACACAACTGAAAAACGGAGAATGGGCTCAGACAATGCTAGACAGCGCAGCAGAAGTGAGCATAGCTCGCAAAGTCCTTATGAATCTTCTGGAGACAGTGGACATGAATGAATATCTTCAAGTGGAAACTGCAGACACCAGAGTTAGCAAACCTCACAAAATATATGAAATAACTTTACGTATAGAAGGGGATAAGACTAGAAAATAAGGGGACTATTTTGGGATAATCTCTCCAAGGGCTATGACATCCTTCTAGCTGAAAAAGACTGGCCACCAGAGTTTGTCAGGGAGTGCCCTCATGGCGAAGAAATAATTATGCCTGCCTTCTCAAATCATATCCCAATTCATAAAAAATATACACTTGCCAGAAAGTGGGCAGTAGCTCTAGCTCCTGCTTTATACAAAAATCATGTAGGATGGGATGAGGACTCTCCTCCTCACAAAATCCATTTAAAATCACAACCTACTGCACAAAGACAGTACCCAATTAAGCAAGAAGCTAAAAAACAGGTAAAAGAAATCCTAGATCAATTAGAATACCAGGGGGTGATTGAAACTTGCACCTCACAAATGAACAACCCTTTGTTTCCGGTCTCCAAACCAGACAATTCATACCGTCTAGTTTTGGATTACCGACACCTTAACTCATGTTGCAAAACCTTTGCAGTGCAAAACTCTCATAGTGCTGCACTAATGAATAACATAGTGCGCAAAAAATACAAAACAACATTAGACATCTCTAATGGATTCTTTTGTCAAAACATAGCACCAGAGAGCAGATATTTGTCTGCATTCTCAATAAATGGCACTCAAAAACAATTCTGTCGGTTAGCCCAGGGGTACAAGAATAGCCCAGGGGTATTCTCAGCGAGAGTAACAGAGTTACTACAAACATATGATGACGAAGCATTATCTTATGTCGACGACATATACTTAACAGATGATGACTTGGATACTCACTTGAAGAGAGTGAACACCATAATACTTGGGTTCGCAGCAGAGGGTTACAAATTCAACTTTAAAAAATCCAGAATTGCCCATCTAACAGTCCTGTTCTTAGGATACGAATTATCAAGTGAAGGCAAAAGCCTGGCTGACAATTTCCTAGAGAAATGTGCCGTACTCCAAGCACCTAGAACACTAAAAAACCTACAGTCAATTCTAGGCTTCCTAAATTTCGGAAGAACATACATTGCAAATTACGCAGAAAGGGTCAAACCCCTTTATGATCTAATAAAACCAGATTTTAAAAGAACCAATTGGACTCAAATACACACAGAAATTTTGAGATCCTTACAAACAGACATGTTAATTAAAACAAAATTAGAAACACGTGATAACACACGCAATCTTGTGATTCGAGTCATCCCAGGAAGATGCGGATTCACATACCTGACCTCTAATGAGGGAGAAAAGGTACCAATTGCATTCAAATCACACTTGTACACAGAAGCTGAAAAGAAATTCAGCATTAAAGAAAACATTTTTCATGCAGTTCAAACCGCAATAGCTAGAGAAAAAGATCAAGCGGACGGTAGACACATCACAGTCAGAACAGCGGAATCAGCCTTTGAGGCATTAACAACACCTTGTAATTTACCAACAACAACATTGAATCCGAAATGGATACAATGGGTGAATTCAATTACAACGGACAAAGTATACTACTACTTTGATCCAGAACTAAAGGAATTGAAAAATCTAGAATATGAAAGAACATTCCCTCTGCCTATCGACATTCTGCCCTTACGACAATACGCTTGTGTAATCTATACAGACGGACATGCTCAACCCTCCGTTTGGGGAGAACAAGCATACAACCCAACATGTGAGATTACAAAAGAAGTGTGGCGTGGAGGTAAACTAAGACCTCTATTAACAAAAACACACTCAGTCGAAACTAATTCAGAACAACAGACTGAAATAATAGCATTGAAAATGGCGCTAGATAATGCGGATCGCGAATTCCCGACACTTATAGTGTCCGATTCATATTACTGCGTCAAATCATATAACAACGATTTGCAGACATGGATTCAAAACGGTTACAAAGATGACACAGGTGCAACAATAAAGCAAAAACTGCTTTGGGAACAAATAGCTCTTTTACAAAAAGAACTACCAAAGACTCACGTGACACACTCACTGAGTCATCAGCGTAATGGCGTTCACGTTGCAGGGAATTCATTGGCTGAGACAGCCACAGCGGTAGCAACTAAATCGGCTTCCGTAGCTCGAAAAAAGCGTACAGTGAAGTATATTGACGGTGAAACAGTGCTGGCGGTGAAAACGTCATCAAAAGGCGACTGCTCAGCGCTACCGATCAACTATCCACTCAATTATACATACATAATCGATGCAAACTCCGTCCCTTTTGCTCGAATCCCTGGAGTGGGGGATAGAGTGATTCCAAACATGGACAGGAGAGACTTGTTAATAGCAGACGCACATATGGGCGAGGGTCTCAGACACCTCAAACTAAAAGATTCTCTGGAAGAATTACAATCAAGGTACTGGTGGCCAGGCATGAGCCTGCATCATACCATTTTTGTAAAGAACTGCCCAAACTGTAACAGAAATCGCAGTGGTGAGGGAAACGGTGTAATACCGTGTCGTTTCACTCCAGAAAAGATCAACAGTAAAAAGCAAAGCGTCCGATTAACATATACAGGCTAGTTTCCACTTATAATGTAGATCATCAGCACTCGGCTGACGTCTGGACTGTTATACAAAGATTTGCGAGTCTAAATGGCATATACGCTAAGAGCATGCTACGTTTGACCATTGTTTTCAATCTGGCCCTCCAGCCTGAGGGGAAACACGGCCAAGTGAGCATAGCACAGCGGGACTCTTCTCACTTCCTTCCTGAGGGATACGGGATGGTGTAAAGAAAAAACCAAGGCATACAGCTATCTATAACAGAAAGGATATTAGGTTCGGGAGCTGGGTGGGTCAAACATCTAATAAGTGTCCAACGTAGTCTAAATAACTTGCCAAGAAATTCTCTGAAGGGATTCAGTCCGTACGAATTATTATTTGGAACTAGGATGTTAGTCTTAGACCTCGACAGTCAGACTTCAGTGGTGAAGGAAAAAAGCTTTGATATCAAAGATCGTTTGGCTGTTTTGCAGGACTTAAACGAAACAAGAAAAGACCTGAGCAACATAAAGTTGAAACAGCAGCCAACAACCACTGAAGAACCACCACCTGTCCCAGCAAGACCTGTCTGGATTCCAAAAGTCGGGGATCTAGTCAGAGAAAAGATCGCGGTAAAGAAGGAATTTGGGCCTTCTTACAGAAAAGCAGTTCCTGTCTTGTCTGTCAACGGGACAAGATCAGTTGTACTACCGCCGCTTGCTGGTAAAAAGGAGAACCGAGTTGTATCCATCGACCTGGTAAAACCACAACATGTGGCCGATAACAAATAGTAGGCCAAGTGGACTCCCGAGAAGTAGTAGAACACCAAGATTTGCTACTAACACTGAGGTTCAATCTAAGAGGCTAATCACATTCGAAACGCCTACAGAACTACAACAAGGACTATGCAACAATGCAATGGAACTTAGACCTCTGAAAACCCAAATAAAAACATTTAGCAGAGACACACCAATCTATAATGAAGTAACAAACGACTATGTAAGAAACAGTAATCCTGAAGCAATTGGAACAATTGACAGAACTGCATCCGGCTACTTCATAAACTTCGATGATTCCTCTGAAGGCTTCACTGAATCAAAAACACAGCCATCAACAAAAACCTTTAAAGATAAAGTTAAAGTACTTTTGAAACAACTGAAAGAAACATATCTAATTTCTCCATGGATTGAATTTTGGGTGGGTTTTGGTGCATTTATCCTCATACTTTGGCTCATCATGGTACTAACTTTGGGACGCTTCATTGAGGGAAAATATGCTAAAATGGACACAGCAAGTCAGAAAATCAACTTGATCCTCAAACCACACACATCTTCACACGTCGAGAAAAGAGAACTTTCTTCAGTCAACTTCACAGCCAATCCTATACCGGGTGGGGTAGCATGGGACATCACTGACTACGAAATTTATGGTCCGGTTGAAATCCTGAAATATCCACACCAAATTAAGATCTCGTTGAGTGACTTTGTAAAACCAAGCTCATTTGCTGATGATTGGGACTTTGAAAGTATAAATAATATGATGTCTGACTTAGTAATGTCTGCTAAATTTACCAAACATGATTATTTGCAGTGTTCGACAAATTATGATAGTATGTACTGTTATAACCACTATGGTAACCATTTTCTACATAGATCTGCACAACCTAGAAATGTTTTAAATTATAATCAATGGGAACATTGTGCAACCCCTCCAAAAGGAAGCTCAAGAACCGTTTATGACAAATATTCATACTTTTCAGGTTTTAACACAAGTAATGCCGAAACATTTTATTTCAAATTGTCAAATAAGACAGGGACAAAGACCATGATAACAAACACGAAATTGATATATTCAGACTCATTCTTTGAACAAATGAATACTTTTGGTTTTGATTATTGGGACAAAAATGTTGAAGTAAAAAGTGTTTGGGGTACAAAAGAATGGCAAGTACAGGGTATAGAATCTTTGTTTAGAGCCTGCATGCTCCCAGAACAAATTATATTTTTAAATGACACTGTTCAACAAACTACCTGTCTTGGCTTAGCCAAAATCAAAGACTTAAATAAACCGTCTATTCCAAAACCAACAATGAACAGCAATAGCTCCACAGATGAAGAGATAGACGTAAATTATGTATTAAACCAAAACAGAACACATCCTGATTGGAAACAGTGGTTGATCTGGCCCACAGATACTAATAACTGTCAAAACAGATTCCTGAACAAAACACAGGGGTTCAAAATGACCAGGCCAGACCCTAGATATTCCCAAAGACAACACCCAGGGATAATAACCACCTACAGTGTGGGCAAATTATGCCTTCAGTGGCTACAGACTTCCACACTGGCAGAAATTAAGCAACACCTAACTTTACTTACTGATGGTGCTGACTTGCGTGATTTCATTATGGGACCGCGCAAACAGCGTCAGAAACGTTTCATAGCAGCCTCTGTATATGCAGCATACAACGAGGCCTGGAAGGTGACTCAAATTGAGACAGCAGAAAGAATACGGGAAATTGACCGTATTAATTTGGAAAAATCACTTTCTGTAGTGGACAATGGGTTAATGACTCTGTCCTCCAGAATTTTTTCTCTGGACAGCATTGTGTCTTCAGCAATCGACATAATATCGCAAGACTTACTGTTGTTACAACACGGTCAGTCTCAATTGCGTTCTATTGTACAGCTTGGCTGGACGTTACAAAATCTGCGTTCAGGCTATGTGCCATGGCGTTTAATCAACACAACCTCACTATTCAATATCTTTAACCTTACTGATAAACAAATCAGTATGGCCCAGAAGGGTGCTGATTATACAATCCTGAGCATTGAGAAACTCGAGAGATTACCAGTGACAATGTCAGAACGACCTGTCAGTGAATGGATAATACATGGGATAATTAATATTCCAATATCAACCTTCAGGTTTCAATACTGCCAAAAATATATACAGGCTGGCATGTACGAAAAATTGGGAAAGGGGTACATTAAAACAACATGGAACTTGCCCTATTCACATGCATGTGTCAGTAATAAAGGACAGAAAGTGTTTCTTAGTGGCAATAATTGTGCAATGTCACTGAGCGGTACACTTCTGTGTAATGGAATTAGTTTGCATGGAGCCTGTGAAGGGAACTCAAATAACCTTTCATGTCACCAGCTAGGCGCACCTGCAACAGAGATAGAACCATTCTTTCAGAGACTCTATAATGGGAGTTACATTCTAATTGTAGATCGCAGATGCTGTAGTCTTATGCCCGGGACTCCTTATCTCGTAACTACGACTGCGAAGGTCAAGTGCTGTGGACGCTTATTGTTCCCCAGCTCCCTTCCAGACAGGGAGGCAAGGGCATGGCCCAACTTGAAAATTACTTCTATTCGAATAGATACTTTAAGCAGAATGAAAACAGTGCTTCTTCAGACGCCGACCAGACTCACGTCATCAAAAGAAACGTATGATCTCCAAGTCGCAAGGACGACTGCAGAGATTCACTCCTTATTATCAACTAATTCCCCCATACATTTCGCAGAAATCCTGAATGAAATCTTAAATATTTCTGATACCAGTGGAGTCTCAAAAGTATTTAAGACAGTATTTTCGATGGCATTAACACCATTCAAAGCCATACTGGGTATTTTTCCAGATTTCGTCCATTCGATTTTTGGCGGACTTCCCCTCATTTTAGGACTAATTGCAGGAATCCTATTCTTAGTCCTTATATTTAGTTATGGCAAACCATGTCACAGACAAAACACCTGCGACAAGGGAAGAAACAATCCTAGCCATTGGATACCGGGACCGGATATCAAAAATCCTGGGACTATCCCGGCTTAGAGACCTGAACATGACTTGGTTTCTTTCATTTCGACCAATGTGGCATCGATGTGTTTTACCTGTATTAAGGTGCTTGCTATGCGGAGAAGAATGCGTGTTAGACACCTGTCTGACTCTACAATCAGATGCGCCAATGGATGCAGAAACATTGTTGAGTCCAATAAAGGCTCATGCTTTGTGCTGCCCTCAACGGCTACCAATCCTGATGACGGCATTCGTGGAAGCTTCACCACTACGATTAAGGGGTAGTGAAGTTCAAGATGAAAGCAGCATTGATCAGGTACGACCTTCTGTCAGCAATACTAATCAAAATGTCAATGGAGACAATCATGCGCACGAATGCATGGTTACATCTTTTTCCGAGTTAGTGGAACTCTCCCAGGAAGCTGTTGACAACTTTTTCGAGAGTCTAAATGATATGATGTTCTCACCAGAGCAGAAATAGAGACTTTTTGAGCAAGCTCGCACACGGCGTTCCCTGAATTTGGCCTTCAACTAGAATAGCAAAATACCATGAACAATTTTCCCTCCAGTTCACGGACAGCAATTTTTTTCAGCAGCCCCAAAATATTTTTACGAATTTTTCAGGACACTTATTTTCTGCTTAAAGTAAGAACTATTCTTAGAGAACTAAAATTTCTATTTTTAGATACTTTATAGACATTAGCTGCCCGCTGGTATGTTCATAATTATTTTATTCTGTGATGGAATGGTCTCGAAACTTTTTTCTGTATTAAGAGCCATTTCATGTGTAAATTCTCATATACAAATTAGTGATAATGTATAGATATGCGTGATTACTTTAGCATTATTCTACAGCTTGAGTGCATATATTACATGTGACTGTTTTTTCCGTATATTTGATAATTTCAAAATGCATTTATGTATTTTGGGGTGGTAAGGTATACACGATACTCTACAGTATGTTTTACTATGCATAGATTCGTAAATATGTCCATAGTTAGCGTGGAGTGGGTGTGATGTATTCCTATAGGTTCTGTATCGATCCCCCTATTCCTGACCCTATTCTGGTTAACAAGTTAACTAGCAGCCATCCCATGAGGCAGAAAACCCCCATGATGCAGGAACCGTTATCTGATAAAGCCACACTACGGCACAGGAACGTGTTATCTGATTAGGTCATAACGCTGGCCATCTAATTAGACAAGCGATATTCCTCCAGCCCCTGATAAGGCATACGGAGTTCTCAAAACAAATCAAACCTATGACAGACCTGGGAAAAACCCTGCGGCCATTGTTTTGATTTCACCGAGAACTTCAGCAAAAGAATGTGCTAACGACCAGGTCGTATGACATCCTTATTGACGTATCTATGTCCATCCTTACGTCAATCTCGGCACCTTAAAGGTATAAATATTACCGATATTGCCCTATGCAAACACACGCGGTGGTGACGAGATCGGAGCAGCCAGACTTGCCGAAGCCCAGAGCAGAGCAGACCCCGCTGGCGCAGCCCCGCCTTCCTGACGCGCTGAGAACTAGACGCTGCTTTCTCCTGCCGAGAAATCCAGCTCCGGCGCTTCCGGGTAGCCCTCGCAGGCAGCCTGGGATATCGAGACCAGAGACGAGAGATACCATCCCTCATTCATCCTAGATTCCATGTACAGAACTGAATAACCCCTTGCAGAGAATTCTTTAGTCAGTCACTTGGCAAAACAAACTTAACTTAAACTGTAACTTTCTATTCCCGCCCACGTATTAGGCTTAGGTCAGGTACACGGGGTAGGCGTAGTTAGAAACACCAGTTGAGTACGATTAGTCAAATGTAAATGTGTATGTATTCATTTTATTCATTTTAAACCTTCATATGGCTTAGAAACCATATCAATGTTTTTACAGTATTATTTTATACTTCTGCTTTTATTGTATGCACTTTACTTAACCATAAGTATTGCAATAATATCGATCCATTTCTCTTGTATGAGAAAAGAGACTGATCAATAAATAACATCTTTTATTGAACACGCCCGTCTCTTCCTTTTCTCTACAATCTGGTGAGACTAAGAATGCACGTACTGACTGAGTAAAATAAGTCGTCTTTTGTTTTCACACGACTCTAGAGATACACTCTTGATTAGGGGAGAGCAAAGTTGTCATGTTCTATGGTTGTCAGAAACTAAATCCCTTCTTGTCTATCCAGGGAGGTTCAACTCCTCCTTGCCTAGTCGAGAAAGTTTCTAGTGAACTCTGAGCTAGCTGGCAAAACCCAAAACTTTAAGTCTAATATCGACAGTAGTAGACCTAGTTAACGTCTGGTCTAGGCCTATACTATTGAAGGTATTATTCCAATGCGCAGAGCCTATTGGGATAATAGGAACTACACTACAGGAGAAACCTCATTATGTCATAACTTAGACAAATGTTGGATTGAAATGTTAGTAGATTCGGGAAATGTATATACTTTGCTCTCTAGAGAAACGTTTTACAAGAAATGGACAGGAGAGATTTTGGTCTGGTACAAACCTGACATTAAAGCAGCTGGGTTACGTGGACGACCTACAACTCATTTTCTCTCTAAACTCTCCCTCTGCTATTCCCACCTTCCAGGCAGCTATGTCCCATATCTTTCAGTGGATGTGTCAGAACCAGCTGAAATTGAACCCAGGAAAGACGGAGCTCCTCCTGCCGGGTAAGAGCTCCGTACACTGGGGTCCACACTTCTGGCCGGCAGAGCTTGGCTCTCCCCCCACCCCGGTAGCCTCGGTGAAAAGCCTCGGGTCACCATTGACGCTGGGCTCTCTCTCGGGCAGCAGGTGGGGACGGTGGTTTCCTCCTGCATGTTCCAGCTACGCAGGATTAGGAAGGTGGCTTACCTCCTCACCCCCGATGCCCTGCTACAAGTCATCATGGCCCTCGTCCTCTCCCGCCTGGACTTTTCGAACTCCATCTATTATGGTTTGCCCAAATGTTCCATCTACAGGTTGCAAATCATTCAAAACCAGGCGGCGAGATTGGCCCTCGGGATACCGAAGTGGCAGTCTGCCAAACCCCTCCTTGCCAAGCTTCACTGGCTCCCTGTCAACCTAAGGGCTGCCTTTAAGCTTGGCTGTCTCGTCTTTAAGTCTCTCTCTGGTGCTTGCCCCGCTTTCCTGAAATCTCTTATTCGTCCCTACTGCCCCTCACGTAACCTTAGATCCCTTCATCTACATCTCTTGGTGGTCCCTTCCTTTAAACTCTGCAGATCTGGTGGTCGAAGATTTGCTTTCCTCGGCCCCAAACTTTGGAATTCCCTTCCTCTCCCAGTTAGGATCTCTGGTTCTCTCATTCAATTTCGCAAATCTTTAAAAACCTGGCTTTTCCCACAACCTAGCTAAATTCCCTCTGTTCCTCCTCATGTACCTTTTCAGCGCCATGATACCCACGGTGATAGTGCGCTCAATAAATACCCCCTTAACATAACATAACATAACATAGTGGAAAAATAATTGAAATTGTGGGGATGAGGTGGATGGTTATTTCATTTAATGGTAACAAAGTTTTTGGACGTGTGTATTTGACTAAACAGGGGTCTGAGCTTTTGGGGTGGCGTCATCACAAAGATTTCAATATCATTTTGAATCAGAATTCCACTGAACCTGTTACTGCTTCAGTTGTTATGTTATAGATTATTTGTATAGCGCCTATCACCGCCGGTCTCTAAGCGCTTAAAAGAAGAACATAGCATAACTGTTACCCCGAGCCCTCAGCTGTCCCCCAATTAAGCCGGAGTCATTGCCTTTCTGAATAAGTGAGTTTTCAGTTTTTTTCAGTAGCTGTGATTCTTCCTTCAAAGTGGCCGGAAGCTCATTCCACAGTTGCAGGAGAATCACGGACAGGGCCCTGCCCCCTCTGGTTTTTAGTTTAAATCTCGGTTGGATCAGATTGGAAGTTTTACCTGAGCGCAGGGATCTGCCAGGAACATATCTCTTCAGACGTTGCTTAATGTACTCTGGGGCATTCCCAAAGAGTGCTTTATCGGCCACACAGAGACGCTTAAACTGAACTCTGAATTTCACTGGTAGCCAGTGCAGCTTCTGGAGCAGAGGGGTTGCGTGCGAATTTCTGGGCACGGAGTAGATCAGCCTTGCTGCGTCGTTCTGTACCACCTGCAGCTTCCTCAACAGCTTCTGCGACAGGCCGAGATATAAGGCATTGCCATAGTCTAGTCTTGAGATAACTGTGGCCGATACGATCGATTGCAGGGTGGAGGCTGATAAGATGGGGACCAGCTTTCGTAGTTGCCTCAGCATACCCGTGCAAGAGCCAACCACAGCTGAGACTTGAGGGGCCATCGAGAGGTCAGCATCGATCTTCAGTCCCAGACTTTTTACCACCATCCCAGGGGTAGGGGTTGTTCCTAGGTCTGGGGGCCAATACAGGTCACACCAGGGATTCCCTCGATTGGTGATCACCAGCACCTCCGTTTTCTCAGCATTCACTTTCAACAGATTGTTAGTCATCCAGTTGACCATGAAACTGAGCAGGTTTCTCACTGATTCCTGAGCCTCCTTAGTGTCTTCCAGCTGAACCAATAGCTGGGTATCGTCTGCGTAATTAAAGATTTTGCAGTTTCTACGCATAAGCTCCTCCACCAGCGGTTGTAAATAAATGTTAAAGAGCAAGGGGGATAGTGCCGACCCCTGGGGCACACCCCATGTCACGTCACTAATCCCAGACAACTGGTCTCCCAGCTGCACCCTCTGAGTTTGTCCTGACAGGAAGGATTCCAGCCACTTAAGCGCATGGCCTGTGATCCCCAGCTTCGCGATACGCTCCAGCAGGATGGTATGGCTGACCGTATCAAAAGCCGCCGACAAGTCTAAGAGAATCAGGGCGCATGGCTGTTTATTGTCTGCTCTGACTCTCAGCTCATCGGCGACCGAGGCCATCACTAGTTCTGTGCTGTGTTGGGGCCGAAAACCAGCCTGCCTGGCATGAAGTAGATGGTGTTCCTCCAGGTGACCGGCTAATGTGCCCAGGACGTGTTTTTCTAGAATCTTACTCAAGATACTCAGAATATTGATACGTATGAAATGAATATGATGGAGATATATCCTAAAGTGTTTTCTGATCAATTGGGGAAACTTCGAATTTTTTTCCACAGAACCATTAAAAAAAAGAATTCTAAGCCAGTGGTTCACAAAGTGAGGAGTGTACCCCACCTCATGAGAGAACCACTTCATGAGGAACTTAAAAAACTCTTAGCGCAAAAGATAATAGAACCGATTGAAGCATCTGAATGATTGGCGCCCATTGTGGTAGCACCCAAGGAAGGAGGAAAGACTTGCTCTTGTGTAGACTTAAATGAGCTGAATAAAAATATTTGGGTCGATAGACAGCCTTTACCTAACATATCGGAGATGCTAACTGAAATGGGTGGGGGAGATGTTTTTAGTGTAATCGATAGGTAAGCTGCTTCTCATCAAATAGATTTACACGAGAAATCCAGACATCTCACTTGTTTTGTAACACTGCTGGTATCTTTCGTTACTGTAGAATGCCTTTTGGATTGGCGTCTGCCTCAGCGGTGTTCCAGAGAGTAATGCAAGGAATTTTTGAAGGGCTGAGTAATGTCCTTTGTTTTCAGGATGATGTGTAATGGTAGGGAAAGATGGTACACATCATGATGTAGTTTTAAGTGAGATGTTGAGAAGAATGGAAGAGGATGGACTGACAATTAAAAACGAAAAATGTCAATTAAAAAAGAATTGTGTGACTTATTTGGGACATGAGATATCTAATGATGGAATCAAACCGAAAAAAGTATTGTTTCTGCAGTAAGGAATGCTCCTATTCCTCTGACTAAGGATCAGTTGAAGTCCTTCCTCGGTTTAGCGGAATATTGCTCAAAGTTTGTGGAAGGCTTCACTGAGATTGTAGAACTCTTAAGGCAATTGAGGAAGAAGGGTGTTCTATTCGAATTGAATTAGGCTTATAGTGAAGCGTTTGATAAAGTGAAAAACTATATTGCTCGAGCTCCGACACTTGGTTATTTTCATGTCAATGCTAAAATGTTTATTACAACTGATGCAAGTGCTGTTGGAGTTGGAGCCGTGTTGACTCAGATTTATGATGGCCAAGAAAGGGTTATTGGGTTTGCATCTCGGAGACTTCGTAATGCCGCATTATCCTACTCTGTTATTGAAAAAGAGGCACTTGCACTTGGGCATAAATCATTTTAGATACTTTGTTTTGGGATTACCTTCCAGGGTCCGTACTGATCACCAGCCCCTTATCCATTTGTTTAAGGGAGGAAGGGGTCTAGAAGACAGTGTTACCCATAGAATTTCATGATGGATGTTATCTGTGCTGGAGAATAATTTTGAAGTGGAATTTATGACAGGTTTGAAAAACGTAGTTGCTGATTATTTGTCCAGATTGCCTCTCGATACGGTGGAATTTGTGCTGGATGAGGATATAGTAGATGGGGAGATTGATGTGGTAGGGAGAGAGAAGGCGAGACTGGCTCTCGACAAAGAATTATGGGCATTGACCACATCAAGGATGATATTTTACAACAAGTTGTGAAATTTGTACATGAAGGTTGGAGTGGTCATGAGAATGATGTCCGATTTATAGGTTACCATCATGTTCATGATGAATTCAGTGTGTATCATGGAAGGCTGTTAAGGAGGAATGAATTTGTGCCACCAGCAGGAGTAAGAAGGAGGATTATCAATATTGCTCATGAGAGTCATCTGGGAATATGATGAAGAGGAGGATTCAGCAGTCTTTCTGGTGGCCAGGAATGGACAGTGACATTGAGGGAGAATTGTAAGAGTGTTATGCGTGTGCAAATAGTGATAAGACTAAGACAGTGAGACAGTATCCTTTGACTATTAATGTTTTTCCCAAACATCCATGGTAGAGAGTAGCTTTTGATTTCTTGGGTCCAATTTCCAGACTTGGCATTCGCAATAGGTTTGTAATGGTTTTGGTGGATTATCACTCAACGTGGTTCGTTATTGAAACTACAGATTTCATAGATACAGATAAAGTTGTGGGATTTTTGGAGAGGGTATTTATGAACGAAGGAATTCTGAAGACCTTGGTGTCTGACAATGGTGTGCAGTTGGTGTCGAAGAAAAAGAGTTGCATTGTTCAGACCCCAAGCCAATGGATTAGTGGAAAGGATAAATTGTTTGTTAATGGATAACATACAATTATCTCTGTCCAACGGACTGTCTTGGTTGGAAGAATTGAAGAAACTAGTGTGGTCATATAGAGTGGCACCACATTCTGTGACTGGTGTGTCACAGTTTGTCTCTCTTAAAGGTCGGGAACCAGGTTTGAAGGAAGTACCTGGTTGGCTGAAGGTTAAAGAATGTGTGTGGATTGATCATACTCTTGTTGAGAATGACTTATGTTAAAAGCAATTAGCTGCTACTAGTCATTATAATGACAGGAAAGCTTTTAAAATCCCAGATATAAAAGAAGGAGATTGGGTCATTACAAGGAACGGAGGGGTAGTAATCAAGGGTGAAAGCAAAGTTTTTAAACCTGTTCAAGTAAAAACTATCAAGAAGAATGTTCTTATTCTAGCTGATGGATCTCCGTGGAGCACAGGGAATGTTAGTAAATGTAACGCTCCTCAACCTGTTCTCTGTGATTGATGCATAATTGGATGTGATCCTATTTTATTTGTTGAAACAGTTATATTTTTATAATAGTTGAAATGTCATTGATTGTTATTTTATTGTGTTCCTTTATGTATAAGGGGAAAGATGTGTAGAAATGTATTCTCTTTGTAATGGAATGTAGAACTATCTGCATAGGTATAATGTTATGCTTTGAATGTTCAGGGTGGTTAGAGCTGTGAAGCTGAAGTGCAAGCTGGAGGTGTTTTCTTTATCTCTGAATAAAGACTTACATGAACTTTACTTTTCCTAACATAGAGTTGCAATCTTGATGCTGTGGGTACTTTGCCACTGCTGAACAGTGTCAAAGTACAAGTGTTCCCTATGTACAATGTAATGGTGATTGGTTGGCCATGATTGGTATGTTTTCCTTACTAGTAAAGTTCCTAGTGATGTGCACTGTGTGTGCCAGAGCTAGTAATGCAAAGGCGCACGGAGAAGGGAACTCAGGCCTGCAGTGTAGGGACTGCGCGCAGTTTGCTAAGTTAGCATGTTGTCCTAACAAGTGCAACCACTTGTCAGGCCTGACTTTCCTTTTACATACACATTGGGCTCCCCTGTGGTAGGTCCCGGGTAATCCCTGGGCAGGGTGCAGTGTAGGTAAAAGGTAGGATATATACTAAGAGGTGTGTTATGTCCTGACAGTGAAAAACACTCCATTTCGTTTTTCACTGCTGAAAGGCCATCCGGCCCATAGGACAGAATGGGGAAGCTGGGTGTTGTGTTTGTTAGCCTAGTTTCCTGCCAGTTTATAATGGAGAGGTGAAGTTTAGTATGTGTGAACTCACAGTGTGATAACACATCTTTCTGTGAAGGTGGTTTTGTCACTGTGTGTTCAGAAGCCACTCTGTTAGAAAGTGGCTAAGTTGTGTGCTCTAGGCATTTCTGTGTATCTCTTCTGAAATGTGGATTGTCTGTCTGGATCTGAAAGGTGAGAGGAGCTGGAAGGCGTCTTGACCCAGGGAGGGGTTGAGATGGCACCAGGCTGCCCTGCATATGGAGAGTAGGGGAAGGAGAAGCCCGGGAAGTGAAAAGGCCTGGGCTGGTGCTATAAACCAATTGACCCATCTCCTGCTGAGTGATTAAGAATCCAGACCCCCAGTATCAAAGGGAGAGAGGTGACACTGGGAGAGAGACATCCAGAACTGATTTAGGGAGGGGTCAGGAACCCCAGAGCACAAACGAACTTCAAAGACAGTGAAGGGTATAACTATGAGAGCTGAAACCCCTGAACGTTTGAATGAAACAGAGATGGAATGAGACTGAAACGGCTTGGACCCATTCTGTTGTCAAGAGGAACCTCTGCTAAAGAAGGAGCAACTTAAGAGACTGCTGTGGAAAGACCAATCCTTGCTTCGTGATCTGGAGGTGATCTGCAGTTTGCCTTTCTAACTAAAGGAGAGGCTGTTGCGACTGTGCTTGGAGGCGCTAGGTCCCCCTGCCTGAAGAAGTCTGTGCTTTGTGCTGTGTCTCGTAACCCCAAGGGCCCAAGGTGAGCTGGCTCGCTGTTTGGAAATACAGGATCATAAAAGTTTCTGGAGAAGTACCAAACAACGTGGTGTGCAAGTGCTTTTGATGATTTAGAACCTCAGAAGTTGTGCCTTTTGATCGTGGGCACGCAGGAGTAAGCTGAGTCTCGGACGCGCTGGGTGGGTGTCGTGGTGCAGCCAAGGCATTGGTGAGGAGTGTATGGTCATTGTGTGCACGGGGAGATGAAGTAAGGCTCGGACGCCCTGGGTGTGTGTTGTGGTACAGCCTGGGCGTTGGTGAGTAGTGCCTGGTCATTGGGCGCACCAAAAGAAGTGAGTCTCAAACACGCAGTGTGCATGTTGTGGTGCAGTCAGGGCATTGGTGAGGAGCGCCTGGTCATCGTGTGCACCGGGAGAAGAGGTGAGACTTGGACGCGCAGAGTGCATGTCTTGGTGCAGCCAGGGCATTGGTGAAGAGCGCCTGGACATCGTGTGCTCCGGGAGAAGAGGAGAACCTCAAACGTGCAGGGTGTGAGGTGCAAGCAGGGTGTTGATGAAGAGCGCTATTTTATCGTGAGCACTAGAGAAGAGGCGAGTCTCGGACACGCAGTGTGTCTGTCGAGGTATAACCTGAGGCGCTTGTGAGGAGTGCCTGGGTAGGGTGTGCACCGAATTTGAAGTAAAGTCTCCACAGTGCTGAGAGCGGGTCTCGGTGTTCACTGAGACTGCCGGAAGGAGAGCCAAGTCATTGGGCCCTCGGAGTAGACCAGCAGTGGCCTGGACTGGCAGCCCCGGAGGAGCTGAGCCGCCAGCCCGAGCTCGCCGCATCCCGTAATGGAGTTCTGGATCAAGTCGCTGACGTCGGAGAGTTGAGTGGGGTCGCGCCCCCCTAGGTACCATGGATCACCACCTCGGGTTGGGTGCTGGCCCGGAGGGGCAATCTCTCGGCCGCTCGCTTCTGTCAGCTGTGCAAGCCTGTTGCTTTGGCTCAAATCTCGGCCCATGCTGACCCAAGGAGGGGCAGTACTGGGGCTAGAGTGGGAAGCAGTACTTTTGTGTCATCATTGATCCTTATTGGGGGCACTGTTTACGGACACCTTAACTGTCGTATTACACTTTGCATTATTGCTGCTAACAAACTATCGAACTGTCATATGACGCCTGAACTCATTTGTGCCTGACGAACTTCATGCTTGGTGCGCTATGCACTGTGGTATTTTTCCCTTGCAGATTACCTGATTGTAACGTGGCGCATTGCAGTAATTCTTCATTGCACAGTATCTGATTAGAATGTGGCACAGAGCATTATTTTTTCCTTGCAAAGTACAGGATTGTAGCGTGATGCATTGCTTTATTTTTTCCTGGTACAGGGCATGCTGGTAGTGATAAGCATTGCATTATTCCTTCTATTACAAAGTACATGACTGTGGCGCTACGCAAGGCATTGTTTCTCTATTGCACAGGACAATAGAATATCATTACGCATTGCCGTATTTAATTTTCTGTAAAAAACACAGTTGATGGACAGAATGTAGAACAATGTCATACATTCACCCCAGTACAAGGATCTGGGCCTAAATCCATCGGTTTTTTGCACTCCACACCACCCTGGGTTAGACACTGGCTTTATGCAAATCAGCTCTGACCCTGTGCCTCATGGGAACAGTCCAGTCCGAACTACCAAGCCATGTCTTTCCCAGACCGGAATCAAGCATCCAAGGACCGGTTTCTGGCTATCAGCCTTCATCAGCCTGGATAGCTTGACTCCAGTGGTGTGGAGAGCCTGGGACTCACGTCTGAGCATACCCAGCCCACTCGGGGTGAAAATTGCAAAAAACACAGTTGATGGACAGAATGTAGAACAATGCCATACATTTGCCCCAGTACAAGGATCTGGGCCTAAATCCATCGTTTTTTTGCACTCCACACCACCCTGGGTTAGACACTGGCTATATGCAAATCAGCTCTGACCCTGTGCCTCATGGGAACAGTCCAGTCGGAACTACCAAGCCATGTCTTTCCCAGACCGGAATCAAGCATCCAAGGACCGGTTTCTGGCTATCAGCCTATATCAGCCTGGATAGCTTGACTCCAGTGGTGTGGAGAGCCTGGGACTCACGTCTGAGCATACCCAGCCCACTCGGGGTGAAAATTGCAAAAAACACAGTTGATGGACAGAAAGTAGAACAATGTCATACATTCACCCCAGTACAAGGATCTGGGCCTAAATCCATCGTTTTTTTGCACTCCACACCACCCTGGGTTAGACACTGGCTATATGCAAATCAGCTCTGACCCTGTGCCTCATGGGAACAGTCCAGTCCGAACTACCAAACCATGTCTTTCCCAGACCGGAAGCACGCATCCAAGGACCGGTTTCTGGCTATCAGCATTCATCAGCCTGGAAAGCTTGACTCCAGTGGTGTGGAGAGCCTGGGACTCACGTCTGAGCATACCCAGCCCACTCGGGGTGAAAATTGCACAAAACACAGTTGATGGACAGAATGTAGAACAATGTCATACATGACACTCACATGCTCAGACGTGAGTCCCAGGCTCTCCACACCACTGGAGTCAAGCTATCCACGCTGATGAAGGCTGATAGCCAGAAACCGGTCCTTGGATACTTGATTCCGGTCTGGGAAAGACATGGCTTGGTAGTTCGGACTGGACTGTTCCCATGAGGCACAGGGTCAGAGCTGATTTGCATATAGCCAGTGTCTAACCCAGGGTGGTGTGGAGTGCAAAAGAACGATGGATTTAGGCCCAGATCTTTGTACTGGGGTGAATGTATGACATTGTTCTACATTCTGTCCATCAACTGTGTTTTTTGCAATTTTCACCCTGAGTGGGCTGGGTATGCTCAGACGTGAGTCCCAGGCTCTCCACACCACTGGAGTCAAGCTATCCAGGCTGATGAAGGCTGATAGCCAGAAACCGGTCCTTGGATGCTTGATTCCGGTCTGGGAAAGACATGGCTTGGTAGTTCGGACTGGACTGTTCCCATGAGGCACAGGGTCAGAGCTGATTTGCATATAGCCAGTGTCTAACCCAGGGTGGTGTGGAGTGCAAAAGAACGATGGATTTAGGCCCAGATCTTTGTACTGGGGTGAATGTATGACATTGTTCTACATTCTGTCCATCAACTGTGTTTTTTGTAATCTTCACCCCGAGTGGGCTGGGTATGCTCAGACGTGAGTCCCAGGCTCTCCACACCACTGGAGTCAAGCTATCCAGGCTGATGAAGGCTGATAGCCAGAAACTGGTCCTTGATTGCTTGATTCCGGTCTGGGAAAGACATGGCTTGGTAGTTCGGACTGGACTGTTCCCATGAGGCACAGGGTCAGAGCTGATTTGCATATAGCCAGTGTCTAACCCAGGGTGGTGTGGAGTGCAAAAGAACGATGGATTTAGGCCCAGATCTTTGTACTGGGGTGAATGTATGACATTGTTCTACATTCTGTCCATCAACTGTGTTTTTTGCAATTTTCACCCCGAGTTGGCTGGGTATGCTCAGACGTGAGTCCCAGGCTCTCCACACCACTGGAGTCAAGCTATCCAGGCTGATGAAGGCTGATAGCCAGAAACCGGTCCTTGGATGCTTGATTCCGGTCTGGGAAAGACATGGCTTGGTAGTTCGGACTGGACTGTTCCCATGAGGCACAGGGTCAGAGCTGATTGGCATATAGCCAGTGTCTTACCCAGGGTGGTGTGGAGTGCAAAAGAATGATGGATTTAGGCCCAGATCTTTGTACGGGGGTGAATGTATGACATTGTTCTACATTCTGTCCATCAACTGTGTTTTTTGCAATTTTCACCCCCAGTGGGCTGGGTATGCTCAGACGTGAGTCCCAGGCTCTCCACACCACTGGAGTCAAGCTATCCAGGCTGATGAAGGCTGATAGCCAGAAACCGGTCCTTGGATGCTTGATTCCGGTCTGGGAAAGACATGGCTTGGTAGTTCGGACTGGACTGTTCCCATGAGGCACAGGGTCAGAGCTGATTTGCATATAGCCAGTGTCTAACCCAGGGTGGTGTGGAGTGTAAAAGAACGATGGATTTAGGCCCAGATCTTTGTACTGGGGTGAATGTATGACATTGTTCGACATTCTGTCCATCAACTGTGTTTTTTGCAATTTTCACCCCGAGTGGGCTGGGTATGCTCAGACGTGAGTCCCAGGCTCTCCACACCACTGGAGTCAAGCTATCCAGGCTCATGAAGGCTGATAGCCAGAAACCGGTCCTTGGATGCTTGATTCCGGTCTGGGAAAGACATGGCTTGGTAGTTCGGACTGGTCTGTTCCCATGATGCACAGGGTCAGAGCTGATTTGCATTTAGCCAGTGTCTAACCCAGGGTGGTGTGGAGTACAAAAGAATGATGGATTTAGGCCCAGATCTTTGTACTGGGGTGAATGTATGACATTGTTCTACATTCTGTCCATCAACTGTGTTTTTTGCAATTTTCACCCCGAGTGGGCTGGGTATGCTCAGACGTGAGTCCCAGGCTCTCCACACCACTGGAGTCAAGCTATCCAGGCTGATGAAGGCTGATAGCCAGAAACCGGTCCTTGGATGCTTGATTCCGGTCTGGGAAAGACATGGCTTTGTGGTTCGGACTGGACTGTTCCCATGAGGCACAGTGTCAGAGCTGATTTGCATATAGCCAGTGTCTAACCCAGGGTGGTGTGGAGTGCAAAAGAACGATGGATTTAGGCCCAGATCTTTGTACTGGGGTGAATGTATGACATTGTTCTACATTCTGTCCATCAACTGTGTTTTTTGCAATTTTCACCCCGAGTGGGCTGGGTATGCTCAGACGTGAGTCCCAGGCTCTCCACACCACTGCAGTCAAGCTATCCAGGCTGATGAAGACTGATAGCCAGAAACCGGTCCTTGGATGCTTGATTCCGGTCTGGGAAAGACATGGCTTGGTAGTTCGGACTGGACTGTTCCCATGAGGCACAGGGTCAGAGCTGATTTGCATATAGCAAGTGTCTAACCCAGGGTGGTGTGGAGTGAAAAACAACGATGGATTTAGGCCCAGATCTTTGTACTGGGGTGAATGTATGACATTGTTCTACATTCTGTCCATCAACTGTGTTTTTTGCAATTTTCACCCCGAGTGGGCTGGGTATGCTCAGACGTGAGTCCCAGGCTCTCCACACCACTGGAGTCAAGCTATCCAGGCTGATGAAGGCTGATAGCCAGAAACCGGTCCTTGGATGCTTGATTCCGGTCTGGGAAAGACATGGCTTGGTAGTTCGGACTGGACTGTTCCCATGAGGCACAGGGTCAGGGCTGATTTGCATATAGCCAGTGTCTAACCCAGGGTGGTGTGGAGTGCAAAAGAACGATGGATTTAGGCCCAGATCTTTGTACTGGGGTGAATGTATGACATTGTTCTACATTCTGTCCATCAACTGTGTTTTTTGCAATTTTCACCCCGAGTGGGCTGGGTATGCTCAGACGTGAGTCCCAGGCTCTCCACACCACTGGAGTCAAGCTATCCAGGCTGATGAAGGCTGATAGCCAGAAACCGGTCCTTGGATGCTTGATTCCGGTCTGGGAAAGACATGGCTTGGTAGTTCGGACTGGACTGTTCCCATGAGGCACAGGGTCAGAGCTGATTTGCATATAGCCAGTGTCTTACGTAGGGTGGTGTGGAGTGCAAAAGAACAATGGATTTAGGCCCAGATCTTTGTACTGGGGTGAATGTATGACATTGTTCTACATTCTGTCCATCAACTGTGTTTTTTGCAATTTTCACCCCGAGTGGGCTGGGTATGCTCAGACGTGAGTCCCAGGCTCTCCACACCACTGGAGTCAAGCTATCCAGGCTGATGAAGGCTGATAGCCAGAAACCGGTCCTTGGATGCTTGATTCCGGTCTGGGAAAGACATGGCTTGGTAGTTCGGACTGGACTGTTCCCATGAGGCACAGGGTCAGAGCTGATTTGCATATAGCCAATGTCTAACCCAGGGTGGTGTGGAGTGCAAAAGAACGATGGATTTAGGCCCAGATCTTTGTACTGGGGTGAATGTATGACATTGTTCTACATTCTGTCCATCAACTGTGTTTTTTGCAATTTTCACCCCGAGTGGGCTGGGTATGCTCAGACGTGAGTCCCAGGCTCTCCACACCACTGGAGTCAAGCTATCCAGGCTGATATAGGCTGATAGCCAGAAACTGGTCCTTGGATGATTGATTCCGGTCTGGGAAAGACATGGCTTGGTAGTTCGGACTGGACTGTTCCCATGAGGCACAGGGTCAGAGCTGATTTGCATATAGCCAGTGTCTAACCCAGGGTGGTGTGGAGTGCAAAAGAACGATGGATTTAGGCCCAGATCTTTGTACTGGGGTGAATGTATGGCATTGTTCTACATTCTGTCCATCAACTGTGTTTTTTGCAATTTTCACCCCGAGTGGGCTAGGTATGCTCAGACGTGAGTCCCAGGCTCTCCACACCACTGGAGTCAAGCTATCCAGGCTGATGAAGGCTGATAGCCAGAAACCGGTCCTTGGATGCTTGATTCCGGTCTGGGAAAGACATGGCTTGGTAGTTCGGACTGGACTGTTCCCATGAGGCACAGGGTCAGAGCTGATTTGCATATAGCCAGTGTCTAACCCAGGGTGGTGTGGAGTACAAAAGAACGATGGATTTAGGCCCAGATCTTTGTACTGGGGTGAATGTATGACATTGTTCTACATTCTGTCCATCAACTGTGTTTTTTGTATTTGTTTTCTGTGGCAACATTTGGAATTCTAGCAATACGACTGGCCTAACTGTTTGGCAACAGTTATACGTGAGCTTAACTGTTGGTTAGAAGCGATGGTGGGGATTAGAAACTAGCAACCCACCAGAAAGAATACCACCCATTCTTGTATGTTGATTTTGTATTGTGTGGTCATATCGTATAACTTCTTACATAAAATGTATACTCATCTTATATGTGTGGAGTCTATTTGTGGTGACATTATTGGGTTACTGCTGGACTTGGCCCTTTTTGCAGGGCCATCCCTGAACTTTTTGCCTTCCTCCTATATTTTGCCTGACCTGTTTTTGTTGGTTTTATGACTCCGGGCACTTTACCACTGCTGATCAGTGCTAAAGTGCATATGCTCTCCCTATGATAAATTGATGTATGGATTAGTGATTCCATGATTGGCTGGTTTGGTTTACCTGTCAGACTCTAGTACAGTGCACCAGGGGTGCCCAGGGCTGGTAAATCTAAATGCAGCTGGTGGGCTTGCAGCACTGTTTGTGCCACCCACAGAAGCAGCCTGTAAAAGTGTGTCTAAGGCTTGCCATTGCAGAGCCTGTGTGCAGTCTGGTACAACCAAGGTGAATGGGCAGGTGTACCCATTTGCCAGTCCCTAAACCTTCCCATTTCTTCATATCAGACACCCCTATGGTAGGCCCAAGGGCAGATTGCATTGTAGGTAAAAGGTAGGACAAGCCATGATGTGTGTGGCATGTCCTAATAGTGAATTACAGCCATTTTTTTTTGGGAAACATCCTTAACATCGCGGTCAGTACACCACAATGCTGTAACATCGCGGTCGTTACAACGACCACGGTGTTACCATGCTATGCCATTACAATGCAAGTCTTTACATCGACTTGCACTAGATGGCGTGCTAACATTACAAATAGTGTACTTTACTATCCAAACACCTTCCCTACTATTAAGTGGACTGGAGTTGGAATAGTAAATTACACTTTTCTAATGTTAGCATGCCATCTAGTCGATGTAAAGACTTGCGTTATAATGGCATAGCGTGATAACATCGCAGTTGTTGTAACGACCGCGATGTTACGGCACGCGATGTACTGACTCGCGTTGTATCATCATACATCCTTTTGTTTTTCACTATTGCAAGGCTATCTGTTCCTCATAGGCCAGAATGGGCAATTTGATTATTACATCTTATAATCATAACTGACTCGGGAAACCAGGTAGAAATTCAAGTTTAGTATCAGAATGATAAAATACATCTTTTAGTGAAGTGGGTTTTAACATTCTGTGTTTGAAAATACCACTTTTAGAAAGTAGGTATTTTCTTGTCTAACTATCCAAGCCTGCCTCTACTAGGATGTGTATTCCTTGTCTGGAGTTTGAGTGACAGAGGCTGACGGATTCCAGGAGACAGGGTGAGTCAGCACAGGGCTGAATAGAGATATCTGCATGTAGATGGGTGGGAGGAGTTGCACCTGGGACCTGAATAGGGCTGTGCCTTTCCTCCACAATGCTGGCTCCTCCTCCTGTGGTGCGTCTGATATCCCTGCCCTGCACTCTGAAAGGAAAGAAGGAGTCATGTAAACAGGACTGACCATAACTGGTTTGGGCTAGGCAAAAACCTCTCTGCCTCCAGAGAACAAAGAAAAACTGTGTATAAAAAGAGGGACCCAGACCCCAGAACTTTAGATCACTTTTGGGAAACAAGAAGAAACCTTTGCTGAGGAGAGGAATCAGAGTTACTGAGGAGAGACTATCCCTAAGCTGAAGTGCTGCTTGGGGGATTGGCCTGCAGTGGTTGCCTAACTGTCAAGGAGAGGAGAAAGGAACTTTGTGTGTACTTTCATCAACTTGTGAAGGATCTCTAAGGCCTTGAGATAGAGCTTGCCTCCTGCTGAGGTCTCAGGGACAACAGACTTCACCCACCAGCTCTCCAAGAGTTCTTTGGAAGTGCCTACAGTTGTTTTGGGCTTTCTAAGGAGCTGCATGTTGCAAGGAGCTGGAAGCCCGACTCACGAAGAAGAAGCTTCTCGCCGCCACAGCCGCTGTCGTCACATCACCAGAGAAGAGGATCGACGTTGCAACAGACGCCGCTGCATCAACTGAGAAGCATGTCGCTACTGCTGCAGCTGTCGCATCATCACCAAAGCGCCTCGTATCACCGGAGAAGAGGATCGATGTCGCACCAGACGCTGCTGCATCACAGGGAAGCGTGTTGTAGGGCCTGTCGCAGCTCTGAAGAATCGTCGAGACGCTGCACAGTCATCTGGTGTGCATGCATCGTGTCGCATCCTTGAGAACACGCCATTTTTGTTCATCGCACCGGCTCTTCATCGCATCATGGCACTGCTGGTTGCATCGCCACGGAAGAGCAGTAAGAAACCCACGCATCACCTCCCATCGCAGAGAAGAACCGACGCATCTCCTGCGCATCAGTAGGGACCTGACGCATCACTGTTCTTACGTGTAAGAAACCAACGCATCACCTTCCCTGCAACACTTTCTTTGTATAGCGTTACGCATCCTAAGGTACATTGAACTCAAAGTGTCGCATTTTACATCTTTAGAGAACTGAGCTAATTTTACCATTTTTAAGTACAGTATTGTGGATTTTTGTCATTTGTGGTCTTGTGTTAAGTCTATATAAAAATACTTATTTTCATACTACAAGTTGTGTGGTGTCCATCTGTAGTGTCACTGGGTCACTGTATGTGCTCACAAATGCTTTACACCCTGCCTCTGACATAAGCCTGTCTGCGCGTGCCAAGCTACCAAGCGGGTGAGCAGGGGTTATTTTAGGAGTGTACCCCCTGACCCTGACTAGTCGCAAGGGTCCTTATTTGTCAAAGGTATCTACCTCTGCCAATTAGAGACCCCCAAATCTAACAATGGTGGTCAGCGGTGAGGATTTGGACTTGCATTTGTGACTCATTTACAGTGATTGGTGAACACTACTAGTGAGTGCAAACCAAAACACGACCACATCCTTTGGTAGATTGTTTTCCTGGGATTTTCTATTTGTGCCAAGAACTGCCAAGTTTAACCACCATGAGTAAAGCAGCATCCATAGCTGTTGATTGTGATTGGGAAGAGGAGAAACTAGAATGCTACAATGTGAAATAGCTAAAGCATTTCTGCAGGAAATTTAAAATTGTAATGACCGGTCTCTCCAAGAAGGATGAGTTCCAAAAGGCACTGAGGGCCTGGGTCAAAGCAAGGAATACCCCTGAGAATGAGGAAGGGGCTGAGAATGCAGATGAGCAGCTGGAGGGGCAATTGGGTCCAAGGGGGAGGAGAGCAACCTTCCCAGCAGGTAGCAGTGTTTCTGTCAAAGGCCTGTCCCCAGAGGAGCTGGAGGACAGGGAAAGAAATAGGATGCACAAGTTGGAGTTGGCCAAAATGAATGGGCAGTTAGAAATTAGGAAATTGGCCCTAGAGGGAAAGAGAATGCAACTGGATCATAAGTTGAGAATGAGGGAGCTTGATTTGGAGCTCCAGAGGCTTGAGGCCATGAGTGTATCAGCCCAGCAACAAGAAAAGTGTGTAGCTCAGGAAGTGAGCTTTGCTGAGTTGGGGGTGGAGTCCAGTTCAGAGGGTGGCAACAAAATAGACTTATCTAGTGCTGAGGGAGTAGTACATACACCCAGAGAAGTGGCGCCTGACTTGAAGAAGGGGTTCATTTACACCAGGAGGCTCTAGGATGTGAGGTAGCTCCAGTGGTGCGCAGTGTCCCTGAGGTGGGTTGGGGAACTGGCACAGGGGTTCATGGTCCTAGTGGTGGGCGGGACACTCTACTGACTCTAGATGAGAGGTGCAGGGAGAGGGGTTCCCCCCGGTTGAAGTCCTGGTGTGTGAGTGTGAAGACCACCCAGAAGAGTGTGGGTTGAATGACAGAGACAGTCAGACACTGTCTTGCCAATCTCAAGAGAGTGGTGTGGAGTACGTGTGCGAGGCACTGAATAGAGAAGTGAAGGTCAAGTTTGGTTAACCCTTGTAAGGGGCTGTGTAATCCAATTGTGGGAGAGCATATTGTAAGTCCTGCTATGCCAACACCTGTTGGAGAGTGAGTTCTCTGACCAAAGGGAACTCACATTGGAGGCAGACCTTTTGGTGGATTCCAGAGGCTCTTGAGAGGCATTGAGGAGTGATCCTAAGAGGAGTGGTTCTGGGTATTCCAGCCCAGAATGGGGGAAGAGGTTCAGTGTAGCCCAGCTAGGTCCCAGTGTAGTGGGAGGGGTGTAGGGACTCACGTCCTGTCTCAGTGGAGAAGGAGTGAGTGTGGGGCTGTGTGTCCCAAGGTACCAGAAACCAGTCCCAGGGCCTGGATGGTGCTTTAAGGGAACAATAGGTAGGAAGCCTAGGCTGTTCTCCTGGCCGCCCGTTGAGGGAGATCCCCTAGAATCTGGTGAACTGGGAGTGTCTGTAAGCAGGCCTCCCTCAGTTCTGGTGTCTGGCAGTACTCCTCCTAAGTGGAGGGTAAAGAAGTCCACACTGAGGCGTGAGAGGGGGAAAGAGTCCCAAGTGGGAGAACCAGTGGGTAAGGGGCCAGCCAGGAGGGCTGCGTCATCAGTGAATGAGCATGGTGACACCACTTCTGTCCTGGGGGATCTTCGCGCACTGTCAGATGGACAGGGGTCAGGAGATCTGCACCAGGTAGACTATCGCACAACACATGAGTTATGTGGTACCCTCAGGGGGGGCATGCGTGCTCCCAAGGAAGTCCTGGTGTGCCAGGCAGGTGTTCAACCACCGGGTACAGTCCCTAGGTTGGAGGGCCTGGTCCAGTGTGTCCCCCCTGACCTGGCAGCCCAGTTGCAGGATAGAACCCCTGATCTGGTGGGCGAATTGTGCAGGACACCTGCTACAGGATCCCTAACAATTCTGGAAGGGGGTACTGCTCCAGGTGGGAGGGTACAGAGCCCCACCCCAGTCTCTTGTCAAGCCTCCGGGTCCAGGCCTGGGGTTGGTGGGTCAGTATCAGGATGTCATACATAACCTGACAGGAGGGAGAGTAGACAAAGGGTGCCAAGCACCTGGGGCTACTGCCCCAGCTCCCTGATGGCACAGAGGGTTGAGAGTCCTGAGAGGCATAAGGCCTAATTAGGCCTACTAATGTTAGTGGTCACTGTGGCTTGCTGTCTGTCTGTTGGGAGGCACCTGTTCCCCATAGGCCAGAATGATCAGTTTGATTATTACATCTTATAATCCTAACTAACTCAGGAAACCAGGTAGAAACTCGAGTTTAGTATGCCTGAACTCAGAATGATAAAATATCTTTTAGTGAAGTTGGTTTTAACCTTCTGTGTTTGAAAATACCACTTTTAGAACGTAGGTCTTTTCTTGTCTAACTATCCAAGCCTGTGTCTGCTAGGTTGTGTATTCTTTGTCTGGAGTTTGAGGGGGCTGGGGGATTCCAGGAGACAGGGTGAGTCAGCACAGGGCTGAATAGAGAGATCTCTATGTAGATGGGTGGGAGGAGTTGCACCTGGGAACTGAATAGGACTGTGCCTTTGCTCCACAATGCTGGCTCCACCTCCTGTGGTGCGTCTGATGTCCCGGCCCTGCACTGTGAAAGTAAAGAAGGAGGCATGTAAACACAGTGCTCCGGGACAGACCAAAACTGGTTTGGACTAGGCAAAGGCCTCTTTGCCTCCAGAGAACAAAGATAAACTGTGTATAAAACGGGGGACCCAGACCCCAGAACTTTAGATCACTTTTGGGAAACAAGAAGAAATGTTTGCCGAGGAGAGTAACCAGAGAGACTGAGGAGAGACTATCCCTAAGGTGAAGTGCTGCTTGGGGATTGGCCTGCAGTGGCTGCCTAAGTGCCAAAGAGAAGAGAGAGGAACTTTGTGTGCACTTTCATTAACTTGTGAAGGATCTCCAAAGGCTTGAGATAGATCTTGCCTCCTGCTGAAGTCTCAGGGACAACAGACTTCACCCACCGCTGTCATCACATCGCCGGAGAAGAGGATCGACGTTGCATCAGATGCCGCCGCATCACCAGGAAGTGTGTCGCAGGCCCTGTCACGGCTCAGAAGAGTCACTGTTCATGCCCGTCGGGCGTACACTCATTGTGTCGTATCCAAAAGAAGACGCCATGTTTGTTCATTGCACCGGATCTTCATCGCATCACGGCACTGCTGGTCACATCGCCACGGAAGAGCAGTAAGAAACCGACGCATCACCTCCCCTCGCAGAGAAGAACCGATGCATCCCCTACGCATCAGTAGGGACTTGACGCATCACTGTCCTTGCGTGTAAGGAACTGACGCATCACCTTCCCTGCAACACTTTTGTTGTATAGCGTTACGCATCCTAAGGTACATTGAACTCAAAGTGTCGCAATTTCTTAAGAAAACGGAGCTAATTCTAAGATTTTTTTTTCAGTACAGTATTGTGGATTTTTGTCGTTTGTGGTCTTGTGTTAAATCTATATGAAAATACTTATTTTTATACTACAACTTGTGTGGTGTCCATCTGTAGTGTTGTCACTGTATGTGTTCACAATGCTTTACACACTGCCTCTAAGATAAGCCTGTCTACTTGTGCCACGCTATCAAGGGGTGAGCAGGGGTTATTTTAGGAGTGTACCCCCTTACCCTGACTAGATGCAAGGGTCCGTAGTTACCAAAGGTACCTACCTCTGCCAACTAGAGACCCCCAAATCTAACAGTTACAGTGAGCATGGTTGCACATACTGTACACTCGTGCCTTGGAGATAAGCCTGGCTGCTCGTGCCCAGCTACTAAGGGGGGTGGAGCAGGGCTATCTCAGACAGTGTCCTTACTTAGCCTAATGTTTAAGTGAGGGGTGGGGGACTCATGCCTCCAGCATTTGGTGGCGGCGTTAAGCGATAAGGCCCCCTACTTCCAATAATCGTGAACTGGAATCTCTTCTGGATCGAGAGCCAGTGAGAGCTATTAAGGAGAGGGTTTATGTGGGTCCATTTGGGAAAGTCCAGGATGAGGATGGCTGTGGTGTTCTTTATGGTCTAGAGGCTTTTGAGGTTGCGGATGGATATTACAGCTTAGAGAGTGTTGCTGTAGTCAAGGCAGCTGGTGATGAGGGGCTGCATGACCATCGTTCTGGTGTTGTTTGGGATCCATCTGAAATTTTGTGGATCATGCTAAGTATGTGGAAACAACAGGAGGTGGCTGAGTTCACTTGTTGTTTTAAAGTCAGTTGGCTGTTGAGGATGATGTTGAAGTTGTGTGCATGGTCTGTTGCTGTGGGTTTTGGTCCGAGTTCTGTTGGCCACCAGCTGTGGTCCAATGCTGAGGTGTTCTGCCTGAACATTGCATTACTGCTTTGTTGGTGCCGAGTTTGAGGCAGCTGTCTCTCATCCATTTGGCTACTCAGCAATGGCATTGCTGAAGTTGTTTTTGGCATTGGAGGTGTCCTCGGTGAGCGAGAGGATTAGTTGGGTGTCATCAGCTTAAGATATTATAATGAGTCTGTGGGATGTGGCGATATCTGCAAGGAGGGTCATGTAGATATTGAACAGAGTGTGGCTGAGTGATAATTCTTTAGGGACTCCA
The DNA here is from genome assembly GCF_964261635.1 of Lissotriton helveticus. Lineage (NCBI taxonomy): Eukaryota > Metazoa > Chordata > Amphibia > Caudata > Salamandridae > Lissotriton > Lissotriton helveticus. The sequence goes on from NC_136060.1 coordinate 200,192,785, forward strand.
CAAATTATGTTCTTGGGTGTGGAGGTGTAGGGAGGAAAATAAATGCTCTGTGTGCATTCTTTAAGGAAAAAAGAGACCACTTGGAGGTGTTTTGCTGTATGTTGATGTGGAATCTGTTGATGAGGTTGTGGTAGGAGACAGTGTTGATCTCAGCAGAAAGGTCAAGGAGAATCAGAGCCAGAGTTTCTCTGTGGTTGGGGGGAGTTCTCATGTCATCTGTGGTGTCAGTCAGCATGCTCTCAGTGCTGTGGTAGGCACGGAATCCTGATTGTGAGGCATCAAGAAGGTAGTTTTGGTCCAGGTATTCAGTGAGTTGGTTGATGGCTTTCTTGAGTGCTTTGGCTGGGTAGGAGCAGAGGGAAATCTACTGGTAATTGTTTAGATCTCTGGGGTTGGCAGAGGGCTTCGTTAGGAGCAGTCTGGGAAGGTTGCTGTGGAGAGATAGGTGGTGAGGATGGTGGTGAGTTCTGTGCTGACTGGGTTGGTGCAGAGGTTGAAGAGAAGGTGGGGGTCGGGGTTCATGGGCACCCTAGAATGAATGGACAACATGATGGTTATGGTGGTCTGAGTGGTGAGCAGAGACCAAGTGGTTATCGTTTGGCTGGTGTTCACTGGTTGAGTGAGGTTGTCGAAGCTGAGATTGGTGAGGTGGGGGTCAAAGTTGTTGTAGATGGTGGCACTCTTGCTTTGGAAGTAGTTGGAGAGGGTGTTGCAGAGCTCTTGAGGATGGATAATGTTATCTGTGGCTGTCAGGATTGGAGAATTCCTTGACAATCTTGATGAGTTCCTTCATGTGATTGTCCACGGTGTTGATGTGATCAGTGATGGCTGCTTCCTTGATGCGCAGGTGGCAGTTGCTGTAGGCTGCTTTGTGAGTGGCTCTGTCGGAGGAGTCTTTGGTGATGTGCTATCACTTTTTGAATAAGACAGAGTTGTGCTTGGTGGTTCTTAACTTGGGTGTAACAGTTGGCTTGTTTTTAGATTTTGTTGTTTTTTTGGTGGTTTCAGTGGGGCGACTCTGTCAGCACATTTGTTGATCCCTCGACCTTTGGTCTTGCACCACTCCCACTTCTGCCACTAAAAGATCCTCGACTGTGGTACCACGCTCCCAGTCACAACTTCCCCAGTTCAAGCCTGCTGCTCAAAGGTCTGCCTGGTCTTAGGGTAGGTTTCTAATTATAGTAGAAGTAGTAACTTTATTCGGTCAATAAATGATTATTCACATAAAAGAAAAACAACTCTCATCATACCTTAAAAAGTAATAATAGATAAAAACACATCATAAAAACATCATAGTTATAAAAATCAATTGAAGATAAGCCATATCATACTTGTCAATACTACAATCTATAAAAGTAACCTCTTTTGATCACAGGGCAAAATAATTTGTGGTCCGTCAAGAAAAAATCACCTGTTAGAATATGGTCAGTTACCATCATCCTTTCTGATTTAGAGAAAAGGCACTCCGAAAACAATCAATTCACAGCTGTGTTACTTGTTGGTGGGTAACATCTTAATCCTGGCCCACCAGGCATACAACAAGTATTTGTTAACATGAATACAAGCCATTCAGTAGTGTCAGATCCGAACACACATAGGGCTTCTGCATTGTTTTTTTAACCTAATTTTGTTTAATTCAAACCAATTTCGTTTTCCTTTAATTTTATTAGTTTGACTTTAGTTTGCCTAGCTTATTGGCTGTACCCTTCGTTTGTGTTGGCCTGCCTGTTCCCACCATTTTACCCCCTCCTGCTACTGTTCTCACTTCTTGCCCTCCCACTTCCATGACAGCTCCTCCCACCTCCCAGGCAAACTTATGGAGGCTCCAGTGCAGCTTCACCACTGGTGAGCCAAAGGCAAGCCTGTATGTGCCTGTTTGCACCTGGACCACGGCCAGTGACAGGACACATGAACCTCCCACCACCCACAGATACACCACCAAAGGCCATGGACACTGCAACAACAGCTGCTTCACATCCTCGCCGCGATCAATCGAAGGATCCTCAACCTGCCACCACTGCTGCCTCTCATGCTACACAGAACCTTCTGCCTGCACTGACCCCGTGCCACTTCCCCTCCAAAGACTCAAAAAACCACGAACTAACAAAGAACAACTTGACTGCATCCTGCTCAACGCTCGCTCCCTCTGCAAACACGCCATGGAAATATGGGACATCATCACCACCCTCTCCCTTGACGTGGCCTTCATCACTGAAACGAGGCTCAACCCCACCTCGAACCCTGACATCAACACCACCAGTCCCGACAACTACAAGATGATATACAGAGAACGCACCAACAAACACGGTGGGGGCTTCACAATTATCGTCAAGGAAACCATCCGATGCACCGTCACCACCGACGACCCAATGTCTCTGATGGAACACCTCAACTTCCAACTACAAATCAATGCTAACAATAATAAGAGGCACAGTTGCTTACAGACCGCCGGGGAGCTTCCGTGATGCAATCTCCAACCTTATCGCCCCCCCCCCTCACCACTATGTCCTGCTTGGCTATCTCAAGTTCTACATCAATGACCCCTACTACAGCAACTCTACCTCCCTCCTGGAGAACCTCAACAACATTGGTCTGACACAACTGGTCACCGAACTCACGCACAAAGCCGGACACACACTCAATGCCATTTTTACCTCCAGCGACTGAATCAAATTCACCCACGTCACAGGACTCACCTTGACCGACTTTGCCATAATTTACTTTACCATCTCTGACGCCCAGCATGCCATCAATAAGCACCACAGCGCCACCCACCGCAGCTGGGCCAAGGTAAACAAAACCCAATTGAGTCAGGCCCTCAGCACCACACAACACAAAACGTCAGCAGATCCTGACCAAGCAGTCCATAACTGCTCCGTCTTGATCAACAAATGCACTGACAGAGTCGGCCCACTGAAACCAGCAAAAAACAATCCAATCTCAAATCAAGTCAGCTGGTAGGCTATTGGAACACTCCATCCACTGATGGGAGAATATTCTAAATTAAAACAGGAGAAAATGAGAGACATTGGAGCAGAAGGTATACACCAGCCACTAGAGGCCATGAGCTACTCCTTTCTTTTCAGACCAGCTCTCACACCATTCAATGGCTGGGTGAAACCAATATGATTCGAGCCTGTGACTGCGCTGTCAAACTCTCCTCCCTACGGTGGATGCATTAATGTAGTAGGGCACCAGATTGAATCTCGTTCGTGGTGCCAACTGTCTTATCAATAGCTAGTTGCTATAATGCAAATTTCAAAAACAAGGCTTTTCTACAAACACGCCTTCGATTTTCTGTCCGTCTGCTACAGAAAAGAAGGGGTATTGTCCCTTTTGGCTGCTTAGCATAATTCAGAAATCGTGATGTGTCTCAATTAACATTAATATCTGTGGAAACGCTTGACAACATTTTTCAAAAGCAGCAATGCCTACATTGATAGATTTGACAGTTAAAATGACTAGTTTTCTGATATTATTCCATAAATCAGATTCAGAATCGCAGGAACAACAACATTTGAATTGCAAATCAACTGGTGAATGGGCGGTAGTTTAGTGTGCAGAAAGGCGCATGCTTCAGTCGGATTTTCAGGGGTGGTGCACTGGAGTGGAGATAAAATTCCAGAAGTAAAATGGATTTGCCAAGTTATACAATAATATTTTAATGAGCAAAATAATTATTTTGATTGCATATCGTAGCATAGATTGATCCGTGTGACTTATGAGAGGGGCAATGATGTCATGAAATTGGCAAAGGGAAATTTGAAAGATTGTATATTTGCTTTAATAAATGGCTCATTAAAATTGAGTGATCATTTTAGATTCATATTGCCACTGAACAGTAACAATTAGAGAGTGAAGAATGCCTGCCGACCTCTCAAAGATGGTGTTGGTCTTCAGCGGCAGGAGAAAAGCGTGCTTCAACATCTGTATTTGTGATAAACGCAGATGCCTGTGAGACAGAGGGGCCGTCCTGCTTGTGGTCCAACAGATGTTTGATGCTGTTTAATTACAAAGGTAATTCTTGTTTTGACAGTACACATTTTTATTAGCCTGACATCTGTTGTTTTCAATAGAGGACTGTTTGCTGATGGAAGCGTATGAGAGTTCGAAGTAAAATGATTAATATTTCATATTTCATAGCAGCTTTGGAGTTAACATGCGGCACAGAACCAGAACTGCGACAGCCATAAATTTCGATGGCACGCTTTCCATATGTCTCACGATAACACTATTGCAGCGAATGCCCTCTGGTAATGTGAATGAAAAGCAATGTTGAATGTGTGCATAATGATGAATATCAAAGCATTCTTATGTTACTCCAAACGTTCTGTTTACGAAAACACACGTATCTACCACAAATAAAGGAGACATGCGCGTGCTCATTTTTTTAATAATAGAGAATAATGTTGCCCATTCAACCTCCTATGCTTGGCTATTATTATGGAGACCTAAGACATCAACTTCTTCTTTGTCTATTTTCTTCCAGAACATGACCATGCGAAGTATAGGGCATATCAACAAGGGCCTTGTCTCCGCTTTTTTGGCTTTAAAAGCCAAAAAATCGGAGTAAAAACTATGGGCCAGATGTATCAAAGGGTTTGGCCCATTCTGTGTCTATGGAGAAATGTGTTGATACATATGGCCCTATTATCCTATTTACAAGTGGGTGCTAACATGCATTGGGGCATGTTAGCACCCGTTTTCCCAATGCCTCGCTTTGCATCTCTAATGAGCTGCAAAGTGGGCTTCACTGGGCAGTATTGCTTGTAAATTATCGCTGATGTGCACACCGCAATATTTACAAGGAGGCCCACGCATTTTAACAGACGTTAGTTTTTGGCGAAAACCGTGGTTTTCGCCAAAAACTAACGTCTGCTAAAATGCTGCCTTACCTATACTTTACATTGGGGTGGATTCTGATGATACGACCACAGGGTTGTATCAGCAAGGTTATCGGAGTATTCCATGGAACATCGCTGGAAAACCAGCAATGTTCAATGGAAAACACAGCTATCGCTAGAATAATTATCGTCATTGCGCTATGCGTTATTAATACAGCACTAGCATGGCGATAATTTCCAGCGATAGCTGGCAATAAGAAATCTGCCCCTATATTGTTGTTGCGAAGATACAATAGAGATGTGATTTTACTGATTTATTTTCCATTTTGTGCCTTTAAAATCAAAAGAGGACTGGCTATTTCTATCTTACTTATGTGGTTGGCTATATAGAGGAATAACGTTTGTTTGATATTAGCATCTGAAAAGGGTCAATTAGTAGAATACAGGAATACTTCAGCATTTTGGCAATAGGTAATCGTGCACTAATGTCAGTAATGCCTGTGCCACATCTGCTAATCGTAGTATTAAGACAAACGTAGTTTTAAATGAGTTACAATATTCAGGCGCAACACCGATTCTGAAAGATTTTCTGCATTTATTTATTTATTTTCTTTATTTATAAAGTTTTATATAGAGCAAACAAGATCCCAAAGAATATCAGAGTGCTTTACAATATGATGGGAGGAAGAACAGTGTGGAGCAATTGACAACATTTTAATGCTGCTAACATGCACATGTTTCCCGTGTGGTACTAGGTGACATAATAGGGGCAAGGACGTTTTTACTTATTTCCAGGTTCACTCATGCTCTTTACCTCAGGGCATTTCTACTAGGGAATGTACACGTCATCAGTTATTCAGCTGCAGCTCTTTCCGGAATGTATGAATGTCCTGTACAACATACATCGTATTGTAAGCATTTATAGCAAGATGGAGAGCGTTGCGAAATAACTCCATAAGAAAAGATGTAGGTCTGAATGAAGAAAGCAAACATAACTGTCAAAGTCTGTGTGCCATAGATATGAAGGCCTCCAAAGCTGATCAAAATGCAGGTGATTAATTACTAATGGCAGACCATTAATCAGAGTCAGAATACATTATCAAACTGCAGGACTGCATAATTTACAACACATATGGCAATCTCTGCAAAGACATGATCACTTCTATGGAAAAATGGGGGACAACTCATGTTGAACTTTAAGTACAAATCTATATAAATAAAAATGTAAATGTTCGTTTATTTGTTCAAAATCGCAAATCTCTGAAAATTCTCGACCCGTTGCTTTGAAATTTTGACACAACGTTGGATTCGAATAAGGGCGTGTTTTTTATATACACAACATTGGATTTCAATACGCGTGTGTCCAATACGCGCGTGTTTTTAATCGAAAGGCCGAACAGACCCTATCGATTTGGTTGCTGCGAAAAAACTAAAAGGGACGGATAAAGACAATAGTCTACAGTATTAGGACGGACAGTTGGTGTCAGGATGGCAGACCGGGAAGTGGGTGGAGGGAGGGGAAGGAGTTGGTTCACTTTGCCAACATTAGCGCGTGTTTATATATACACAACGTGGATTCGACTACACGCGTGTCCAATACGCGCGTGTTTTTAATCCATAGGGCGAACAGACCCTATCGATTTTGTCGCTGCGCAACAACTACAAGGGACGCATAGAGACAATAGTCTACATATATTAGGATGGGCAGTTGGTGTCAGGATGGCAGACCGGGAAGTAGGTAGAGGAAGGGGGGAGAAGTGGGTTCACTTTGTAACATTAAGAAAGGAAGCATAGAGACAATAGTCTACATATATTAGAATGAACAGTTGGTGTCAGGATGGCAGACCGGGAAGTGGGTGGAGGGAGCAGGGAGGAGTTGGTTCATTTTGCAACATTAGCACGTGTTTATACATACACAACGTGACAATAGTCACAAAAGAATATTGTGTGCCCACAAGCATTGTGAAATTAAACAGATTAGAAACGTGCTATTACTCTTTTCTTTCTCTTCCATTTAACCAAACTGATCCACAGCAATGCGTGGCAGGGTACAGCTAGTACAAAATAAACAAGTTTCAACATAGGAACATACCTGCACGTACTTTGCACCAGACAATCATGTCCAGCACACCAGCAACTCGCCATCATCAGTTCATGCTGTAGACCTGGTCTCTCACCCGTCAAAGTCACCATGGAGGAACGCTCCCTTGCCAGTAACTTATACTACACCATGCCATGGAGCAATCCAGATAAAATCCAGAGAAGCATATACAATGACAAGAAGTGAATATCCTCAACAAAAACCCTAACATAAACCTACCTTCAATAACTGCCAGATGATACATGATATAATAAAGTTACTTTTTCAGCAAGGTCATCCAGGAATTCTGCAATTTTCTGGAACTTTTTCTGCAGGGGTCCCTCAATGCTATTCACCAGTCTGGATTCAGCGAGGGTTGACTGGCCTGACTTTCAGGGAGCTACCTGTCAAATTCAGGAAATTGTACCTATGGAATTCTTCAGCGGGATGAACCTGGAATCCAGGCAGGGTCGCAGTTAAAGATGGCCGGCTTGGTCCTTATGAAGCTTTTTCCATCGTTGCCTCAAACTTCTCCAAACTTTTGGAACTTCTTCCTGATGGTCCAAAGGGTCCATAAAACAATTCAAGGCTCCAATATGCTCCTTGAAAGTTTAGGACCACAAACCTCACAATGCACCCAGCCAAAACCCTTAAAAGTCCTCTGGATGCACTCCAGGCAGAGGACTCTTGGTGAAGTTGATGCAGGTGAGCTCTGTTACCCTGTAGCTTGTAGGGAGCCCAACTCTTGAACCCTTTTGAAGCTAGGCACATACACAGGGCTGTAGTTCCAGATTGTACAGCAGGAGCAGTCACTTAGAATGCAGAGCCTGGTGGTCTAAATCAAGTTTCCAACATGGCAGTCCGTCTTCTTTACTTAGTTACAAGTAGAAGGTCTCATGGGCTATGCACCTCTCACATATTTATTCAGTGTTCTCTGCGGGAAAGCAAGGGAGCACCCTTTACCAATGATATGTAAGACAATACCCCAAAGCATGACCACTTCCGACAGAGTGTGGCCTAATCTTCTCCAAGAAAGCAGTGTTCCTCCAAACTTCATCATGGCTAAAATCTCAGCAGAGCATAAAGAGCTAACTAAACCAACTCTCAATGTGGCTCATTTCTGTAGGTTTCGACCCCCTAACATCTGCAGATTCCTTCCTTAAGCCTTCTATCTGGCAGGGTCAGAGGGGATGGTGGTAGGCAGACCTGGCATTCCCTGCTGTCCTGTTCCTCCTTTGAAGCCTCATGCTTTACGACCCTTCCCCCTGCTCTGGCATTCATGTGTAGTAGAACCCTCACTAGCAGATGGCCTCTCCCCTTATGAGCCACTTATCACTTCATCAAAGCAGCCTGGCTAATACTGTTAACTCTTACCAATCAGGGAAGATTGCAGGAAGGCTGAATTTTTGCTTACAGACAGGAAATTCTTATAACATTTTGCTGTACAATTTAGGATAAATTCAACAAGGGCATATTGTTAGATTTATTAGTACAATTCTCCTAAGTCTTTGAATTAAAGTTCTATTCAATTTCTAGCAAGATCAATAAACTATTGCAATGTTATCCTATGTGGCTAGCCAGTTACAATGGGAAAAATGAAAACTGCCATTTCACTATCCCCAGGGTAAGTAAAACATATTTTATAAGAAATCTGTTTATAATTACATATTACATGACCCCTGCCACCCTCGGTATACCTAGGGGAGACCATGGGGGTACCTAATATGTACAAATAATATAGAAGATCACTTTTTGAGTGCCCCTACCACCAAAGTCAAGTTTGAAGATAATTTACGTTTAAAAACAGTGCTGCAATGCAGGGCTGTTTTTAAAATTACCTCAGGCACTCAGGAGTGCACACATGCAAGTGCATAAAGGGCTGCTGGCAGACAAACCTGCTATGCCTTATTATATAGTCAGGCCTTATAGGTAGTTTTAATCCCCCTGCCCTATTACGGTCATGCCAATTGTAAGTGTACCCTAATGCATGTGGGTGTTTTCAACATAGCACTGGACCTGGGCCTGTTTAAGCAGAGCCCAGCGACAGTCTGAGTCAGTTACCATCAATCAGCAAAAAAAAGGGGGTGGGTGTACACCGCACACAGGATGACTTTGCAACACTTTACAATGTAAGAAATTCAGTTTTTAAAATTAATATTTCACACCTACCACAGGCTATGTATGCTCACATGGATGGGTGCTTAATATATAAAGAGGGGCACATTACATATGAGAAATAGTGTGTGCACACAGTGACTAAACATTCAAAAGCTGACTTAGGCCTAGATGTAATTAGGGCCATATTTATGTCTCAGTTTGTGTGGCTCTTGCACCACACAATGTGGTGTAACAGTGCCATAAACCATAAGTCAAATTTTGTAAGTCACGCAAAGCCACTTTGCGTTTCTGAGTAGCTCTAAAAATCTGAAGTAATGCAAGGCAGCACAAATCACTGCATTGCGTTACTCAGCTCTGGGTAGGCTTTCCATGGGTTTTTTGTGAGTGTTCCCACACAACTCTCATGGTTTTTGACACATTCTCAGATTTACAAAAACTTGCAAACCTGGGAATGCACCTAAAATATACGCCCCCCCAGGAGAGGTGTAAAAAGAACAAAACTCTTTATTTCTCCTCGTTACTAGCTCTCTCTATGTGTGCTGTATCCTGCAGCACACTTTGACACAGGGAAAGCCTCTCTACAGCGCAGGCACCCTTGCACCATGGTGCAAGGGTGCCTGCATTGGCACTAGGCTGCCAAAACTGAGACAGTGCAAGAAAAAAGTACAGGAATTAGCCATATTGGAAAAATAGGCTGCGTTCCTGACCTTTCCATGTGATGCAGGGCAGCACAGCAATGTGATTATCTGGTTTTCCCTGCACCACAAAATTAATAAATATGGGCCAAAGTGTATATGTTAGTGTGAGAAAGTGCCCTCTTTCTGCATGGTTGCCCCCACCTTTTGCTGAACTGCTGATGTACTTTGACTGAGTGTGCCCTGGGCTCCTGCCAATCAGATACCCAGTGCCTATGTTCTTTCCCTAAAACTGCGTTAAAGACCAAACCCAAATAGGCACTCTCTGTCCACAGGTCAGTTCCTGGTAAATGGTACCACAGGTACCCAAGGCATTGTGACCAGGGAAGGCCTCTAAGGGCTGCAGCACTTATTGTCCCACCCTTAGAATCCTTGTACCTTTACACTCACACACTGCCTTTGCAGGCTGCGTGTTTTGGTGCAGACCATAGTGAAGAGTCGACATGGCACACATCCCTGTGAGCCATGCCTACAACCCACTGACCTGGCATAGATCAGCCACCCCTCTAGCTGGGTGCACTATACCAGTGGTGAGGGTCCAGGTGCAAGAGCCCTGTACATCTACAGTGTCTAAGCCAATTATTAGACATTGTAAGTGCAATAATGCCATTAGGTATATATGGTGCTCAACGTTTGTCATTACGAACTCCACAGTACCATTATGGCGTTATTGAAAACTGAGAAGTTTGGTATCAAACTTCTCAGTGTGGGAGTTAATGAAAAATACACCCAGGGGGCATCTTAGAGATTCCCCTTGAAAAATGACCTACCACTAGTGTCCAGGCAGAGTGTCACCACCAGACATGTTTCTGGACCCCTCTGGTGAGAGTCTGTTGATCTCGAGGGTCTGGAACAATGCACATCCTGGGATGAGGTGCCAAGCCTCCTGCCCCAGGATGGGCAGGGTCCATGAAGGGGAATGTTCAGAGGCATGCCACCTATGTGAGATTCCCCAGGCCTGCTTTCAGGAACTGGTCCCCACCAGTTCTGGCCCTCACTTTGGGCAGGAGAATCGGTGGGAAAAACAAGTCAGGAAGAGAGGCGTGCCCACCTTTCCAACCCACCCCTCAGGTGGGGGAGGCGAGGTGAAGCACAACTCTCACTTCCTTGTCATCTTACAGATGGGGGGACCCAGCCAACCAGAGTGAGGCATATGCCCCCCTCCTACTGGATGGTGGCATAATAGGGGGGTACCCACCACAAGGAAGCGACTCATTGGTCCCAACCATTTACTTACCAGTAATGCCCCTAAATCTAGTATTTAGGGGTGGGTACCTTGCATTCTCAGAAAAGAAACTACAAGAAAAAGAAAAGAAGAAGAAGGAGGACCGAACAGCTGTGTCGAAGCTAAGAAGAGGAGGACGCCCACTGACTTAGCCCCAGCCCTATCGGCCTGTTCCCACCTCAAGTCTGCAGAAGTGAAACTCTGGTGTTTCCTGCAGCCAGCAACCTCAAGAACCCTGATGACCTGCCCTGCCTTCCAAAGAAAAAAGACCACCTTCCCTGAGCCTGCAGTGTGTTTGCAAACCAGAGAATCCCCATTGAAAGTATCAGGGCACCCAATGATAAACCAGCACCCGGCCACCCTAGTGCTGCTGACGGTGTACCTTTGGTGCTAATTTGAACCCCCATTTGCCCTGAGCTTAAGTCCAGGAGCTTTGCTCCCACAACCTTGTGGCCTGCTCGTAAGCAGCCACAAACCGGAGGCCCCCGATCCCCCATTGGAAAACATTGGGCCTCAGCACTCTGCACCCGGCTGCCGTAGTGCCACTGAGGGTATAACAAGAATGCATCCTTAAACCAGGGGGAAGCCCTTGTTCTAACCCCGTAAAAAAAAACTCCCACAACAAAGCACTTACCTGTTAACCAATAACACTATTTCCTCCCATAGGATAACACTGATAAGTCCCTAAAACTGTAACAAATAACCAAAAAGCTTTTACTTACCTGTTTACAGGAAATGTCCCAATGCAGTATCCAGGTATACTACACTGTGTAAGAAAAGTAATCTGTAAAGTAATTTACTTGACATCCTATTGAAAAGCCAATACAAAATCTGTGTACAATATTTCAAAGTACTGCATTACCAGTAATTCTACTGTAACCAAACCAAAGTACATATATACAACTGCAATTCAAACAGTGTTATTACTGCAAAGTATAAAGCCATTACCTGTGCCAGGCTTGCTTGGTTCTAGGGAATACAATAACTAAAAGAATATTTTTATATAAAACCAATCGGTCTGCAGTTCAGTTTTTGAGTGTGTGGAATCATTTGCTGACTGAGTGTGTACAACAAATGCTTAACACTACCCTCAGATAAAGCCGTACTTCTCACCCACACTACTACAAATAGAGAGTAAGGTGCTATCTACTTTTACCTCTGCCTACCTTTGGGGTTCCACTGGACTCTGTGCACACTATACCTCACTTTGGTATAGTATATGCAAAGCCAGCTTCCTATAGTTTGCTTGCAAAATGCTAGGAATAAGATTCAGTTATTTTCTGCGTAGTTGCAAAAATCTAATCTTGTGGTGAAAGTCACTTTTAAGAAGTTTAGCTAGAAAATTACTTTATAAAAAAATTAATTTCTGCTGCCTGAGAGAACACTGATCTGGGAAATGTTTTGCCAGTCATCTCATCTCCAAGAGTACATTCCTGGCTAAAAGTAACAACTCTGTACACCAGCGGAAGACAAAAACTTGGCCTCAGGGCCTAGGAGGCAGGAATGTTGTCAACAACTGTCCACTGGGAAACAGGAACAGTTGCTGATCAAAGGAGATCCTTGACACTTTTTCTTTTGACTCAATTCTTTCTTTATTTAGAAAGTTTTTTATAGCTCGAACATTACCATCTAGGGTATCGGAGCGCTTTACAGATTGTGCAGTAGGACGAGTACATGCAAACACAAATATTCAACATATCGAAAAGTACATAGAATTAGAATGTCCAACATTCTCATGAGCCTAGCATCTAAGACACAATTCCGCATCGAATGGCTCGGGAGTCAAGTGGGGAAGGCAGACTGAGGCAGATACTTCTTCATCAAGAGCCGTTTAACGTCTGATTTGAAGAGGATTGTGGATGGATCACCTTGACTTCGGGGGGAAGAGAGTTTCAGATCCTTGGCACCATACCTGAAAATGATTGATTATAGGTCTTTTGTTTCTTGAATTTTTGTGGTTTTAGTAAGAGGGTGCTGGCACTTCTGGAGGCCCTTGAACCACATGAGAGCTCCAGTTTCTGAGCGACGTACATCGGGGTCTTGAGGTGGATGGCTTTGTGTGTCATGCATGTGATTTTCAGCTGTTTCCGAGCTTCATATGGGAGCCATTTCAGAACTAGCAGGTCCGGAGAGATGTGGTTGAATTTATTTGTACCCGTTACGAGCCTGGCCGCAACATTGAAGGTCACCCTAAGGGGGGCCATTTTCACTCTGGGCAGGCCACATAGTGTAGCACTGCCATAGTCCAGCTTTGTGATCACCAATGCTTGCACTGCAACCTTTAGGTCATGAGCAGGGAGATAGGGTTTGAAATTCCTAAGGATGCTGATCTGGAAGTTCGCTCCTTTGGTGAGGGAACTGTTGTGTTTTTGCATATTCAGACTTTTGTCTAGTATGATACCAAGCAAGGATGCCGAGCCCACGAGGTGGGGTCTGCAGTTTAGTGCCGTAAGCTGATTCAACCATTGTTCAATGACAAGTGATTGCTTATGGGGTGAGATAAGAAGGAATTCTGTTTTTAGAGCATTTAGTTTTGAGTGGTTACTTGTCAGCCAGCTTTGTGTTTCCAGTAGGACTAAGTTGAGGGACTGAATGTCCTCAAGGGAGGCGATCTTCAGGTATAGTTGAGTATCATCCGCGTACATGTGATAGTGAATGCTGGCTGATTTCAGCATTTCTGTTAGAGGCTCCAAGAACAAGTTACAGAGCATGGGAGAGAGTGCTGACCCTTGGGGAACCCCCAGCGAAACCAGTACAGGATGGGACAGGAATTGGTTCACCTTGAAGAGTTGGAATCTATTCAGTAGGAATGAAGATAACCAATTGAGCACAGGCCCAGACAACCCCATCCTGTGTCCCTGGAGGTAAATTGCGATTCTCCTATTTACATGACTAGAGAATCTGGATTTCATTAAAGACACGGAGGCTAGCATTATGCATATAACTTTTAATGCAACTCCAAACAGCCGCATATGTCACAAAGCAATAGTTCCAATGGAACATTCTTAACAAAACAATTCTAGTAAGCACTAGGCAATCAGCCTCTTTTAAATAAGGAGTAAAGGAGAAAAAGGAAATGTCCCAATGAGAAATTCAACAATGAGACTTCATATAAACCAAGGTAGATGAAAGACAAGTGAAAGCTCCAAGATCCGTAGAGAAGGAATCAGGAACACGAGTTCACGAGAGGTTATCTGAAAAGAAAAGAAGTGTAAATAAATCCAGAAATATAAACAAAGATAAATTCTGAAAAGGAATTTAAATAAAACATTCTATTAAATATAATATGTTCATTGTTAAGGCAAGATTATTATTGGATTTAGAAAAATATTTAGAAGAAATAAACAGTAAGTAACAAATTAACCATCAACCACCCAGGGAAGGGTGGGAGGGATAATGCTAGCCTCCGTGTCTTTAATGAAATCCAGATTCTCTAGTCATGTAAATAGGAGAATCGCAATTTCATTACAAGACCGGAGGCTACCATTATGCATGTTGGTAGCCATGTAACACAACATCAGATATATGAGTGATTGGTTTACAATAATGATGAGCAAAAGTTCTAGAATTTGACCAATCAGCAGCTTTAAGAATATCATCCAACTTACCTCCTGACCAAAAGGATTTACTGGCCATAGCACCTCTGATGGAATGTGGTTTGAAGATATTTAGATCAACACCAGCAAAATTCATAACAATTTTGACCCATCTTGCAATAGAAGCAGAGGAGATACCCTTATGAGGTTTAACAAAGGATATAAGCAACTGATTAACACCAAAAGGGCGAAGAGCATGCATTCTCAAATCATATTGTTTCATACAATCCACAACACAAAGTTTTTTACAAATATCAAAACGAGGATAGAAAATGGAATCGGACATAGTTTTAGTCCTTCTGTGGAGTTCAAATTTAACTCCAAACATATCATAAGATCTATAAGAAATATCTAGAGCTTTAACATCAGAAACTCTACGACATGAAATTAAACAAAGTAGGGTAGCTAATTTAATAGAAAGGTTCTTTCTGTTCAAAAGTGAATTATCTGGCCAATTACAGAAAAGGTCAAGAATTAATTTAACATCCCACAAAGATTGATATCTAGGTTTGGGGGGTCTTCTAAGTCTGATACTTTTAAGAATTCTACAAATGATAGGATTTTTACCTACCGTTTTACTGTTGACCAGGGAATGACCAGCAGAAATAGCCGATCTATAGCAATTGATAGATCTATAACTTAAACCTCTGTCGAATTGTTCTCCGAGAAAATTGACTATATCAACTATAGGTGCTTCCACGGGATCCAAGTCCCTTTCCAAGCACCAACGTAACCATACTTTCCAGATGTTGTTATACCACTAGTGTGTTCCTGGAGCCCAAGATTCTCCAAGGAGAGTTGAAGCTGTAGACGAAAGTCTTGCGAGATCATTGGATCTCCTGACACTCTCCAAGCAAGAAGGTTCAACTTCCCTATTTGAATAAGAGGGTGAATTTGACCGTATATGTCGGTGAGAAGGTTGTTGAGAGGAGGAATTAGGAAGGGAAGATCGTAAGACATCTCTAGAGTAGTTGGGAACCAGGCTTGTGAAGTCCAAAAGGGAGTTATCAGGACAATGGAGGCATGTTGATGTCTCACTTTCTGGAGGACCCTCTGGATCATGGCAAAGGGGGGGAAGGCATAAGCGTTGACTCCCACCCATGATTGAAGAAAGGCGTTGACTGCTAGAAATAGGCGTCTTTGAGATCTAGTTTGACTAACCAGTCTCCTTCTAACAAGAGATCTCTCAGAAGATGGATACCTTCCATCTTGAAATGTCTGTAAACAAGGAACTTGTTGAGTTCCCTGAGATTTATGACGGGTCTCCAACCTGTGTCCTTTTGTTCCACAAGAAAGAGAGTACTTGTAAACCTCAGAAATTCCATAGGGACTTTCTATGATTGCGCCTTTCTGGAGCATTGAAGAAATCTCCTCTTCTATAATAACTTCTTGATCTGGAGAAAGAGACATTACTCTTGGAAAAGAAACTTGAATTGGGGTATCTATGAAATCTATTGTAAAACTGGTAACAGTGTTCAGAACCCATGGATCTAGTGTGATAAGTTTCCAGTTCTCGAGAAAGAATTTTAGTCTGCCTCCCACTTTTGTGGGAGGGGAAAAAGGAATCAAAGCACTTACTTTGTGGGTTGTTGTCGTTAGGTCCTCCTCTTGGTCTGGAACCTCTTGAGTGGAAGCCTCTTCCTCCTGGAGGGTAAAATTGGGATTGGTAGGAGGATTGGTAACTGCCTCTAGTGTCGAAGCCTCTGGATCTACCGTAGGGCCTACGATTAAAACGGCCGAAAGATTGGCCCCTTCTTCCGGCCCTGCCAAAAAGGTTATTAGTGTTGGGGTTGAAGACTTTCTTCATATTCTGATGAGCTTTATCCAGGGCTGTAAAGGTTGACACATATCTACCTAATGTCTTGATTAGTTCTTCACCAAAAAGTAGCCCTTTAGGATTGAGAGAGGGCTCTTTATCAGCTAAGTCGCTCAACTTTGGGCTAATTTTTGTAAGAACGACTCTCCTTCTTTCAGAGTTGAGACCGGCATTTGCGTTTCCTAAAAGAACTAGTGCCCTTTGACTCCAACCACGGATAAGGTTAGTGTCCAAGGTGGAGCCATTGATGTGACTATCTTCAGCGGCATCAATAATTTTAGTGAGGGGACCTAAGATATCAAGAACTCGGTCCTGGCAAATTTTAAGGGATCTCTCCATACCCTTCCTGGGATCCCTACCGAGTTTGAAGAGATATTTTATCAGCTCTGGATCGAGATTGGGTGTCTGGCAGACTTTGCCTTCAATAGAAGGTCTTGAGCATTCCATTCGTAAGAGATTGCGAGTATTTCTCTCAAGAGGATTTCTGATCCACTTGGTGATAAATTTGCTAACATGTTCCAAAGGAGCCCAATCAGACCTCCTAGGATGTCTAATGTTAAGAGGTGAAAACATTTCTTGACCAAGAGGGTCTAAAATGCTATCCTTTGAGGAGGAGGGTAAATTATCATCAATAGATTCAAAATCTTGGTCATCTTCATCCAAATCGAGGATGTATTCATCAGGGAAATCTGAGGCAGTATCATTATAGTCATCATGGACAAGGTTATCAAAATCATCATGGCAGGTGGATTCATTATTTCGAGCACTTGGATAGGTTGTGCCGCTGAGGACACCTTTAAAATTTGTGCCGCGGTGGACACCTTTATATGTTGTGCCTCTAGGGACACCCGAGGTACTAGGACCTGAAATAGTGCTCTTAGGGGTAGAGTCAATATTTTTAGTTTTTTTAGTCTTTTTACCCCTTAAATCAGTGAGGTCATTATCATTATCAAATCCCTGTTGAAATTCATCCTCCTCTTCAGGAGAAAGGGATCTCTTAGATGCCATGACTTTAGAAAGTGTAGAGAACATACAAGACCTCATTTCTTTATGAATAAGAGATTTAAATGCCTCATTGTCAATGTTGGGGAGAGAAAGATTGTCTTGTTCTGAATCTGAGTCAGACATTATAGAGATGAGAAAGGAAGGTATAATAATAAATAATTCTCTCTCTTGTTCTCCCCCTTTTTTTTGTTTTGTTTAAATATGAATTAAATAAATAGTATTCCCCCTTTTTTTTGGGTTATGTAAATTATTTTGTTATAAAGGAATTAAATTGAGCTTAAAATAAGGTAGTTTTAAGCTTAAATAACGTTAAAATGTAGGGAAAGCGAGGTTCTTCGTGTAAGTCAGCTGA
Source organism: Lissotriton helveticus (assembly GCF_964261635.1). Classification (NCBI taxonomy): domain Eukaryota; kingdom Metazoa; phylum Chordata; class Amphibia; order Caudata; family Salamandridae; genus Lissotriton; species Lissotriton helveticus. The sequence goes on from NC_136060.1 coordinate 200,210,516, forward strand.
TCGCGTCGGAAAACTGACAGTTTCTCCGATCGCGATCAGCTGGTTGCTCAGAGACGCTCATTGTGAGCGTGCGGGCCGAGGAAAGCAAGCAGGCAACCACAACACGCAGCGCGTGTGTTGCTAAGGGCTTTTCCTCCAATCTTTGCGAACGGCAAAGACGGGAAAAATGGAAAAAACAAGGCGGAATACGAAAGAGGTGGAAATATAGAGAATAATTCCGGAAAGGTAGGCGATGAAGAATTATCGGTATGGGAGATTTACACGCAATTTAGCGCAATTTTTTTATCGCCTCCTATAGCTGGATTTTATTGCAGAGATAATGCAGTATTACCACATTAATCTCCACAGCGATAAAAAATCCATTGATAGCGGCAAATCCCATCTATAACGCGAGATTTCCAGCAATAAAAATCCTATCGCTAAGAAAAATCTCGCTAATAGGCAGGTGGGGACTTGGCCGTAGGATCCACCTCCTATTGACTATCATCTCTAAGTCAGATTTTAACCAGGTGTAAAATCCTGGCGCTAATCGCGGTTATGCTGCTTTTTTTATTTCGTTGCGGGTATTGCTAATAGGCGATAGGTGTCTTAGCGACTGCTTTCAGTCACTACCAGTTTGGGTACGCCCACTTTGCATGTCATTAGCGATAATAAATATCGCTGACATGCAAAGCAGGCCCCAAACTGGTCGCTATTGCCTGGAAGCTGTCGCTAACTGCTGTTATTGGCAGCTTGGTAATTGGGCGATAACAAATCGCCGCTTTATCGGCAAAAAGTGCCGCTAAAGCGGCGAATACGCCCTTGTTAATATGCCCCTTAGTTTTTCCACTGACAGAATCTTTTAGGCTATGTTTTATTGCACAAATAAAGTATGATCTGATCTGACAAACTCTGCTTGCATTATTGCTTATTGGAGAAGACCTTATAGCAATAGAGGTGTGGCTTAAAGAGTCAACAAATCTGATGATCGAAGAAAGGGTTTGCTAATTTCGATTTACAGATTGTAGGATTTAGTTGTGCTATAACAAAGAGGAAGTGCTGGCTGCAAGAGTTGGAAGTGTTAGGTCAGGAATGCAGACTCAACTAGACTGGATAAGAAGAAATCTCCATCACATGCAAGTGCACAGGATAAGACTAGCACCTCGCCACGATCACCTCAGATCATTTATGAACCTAGAAAAACTGCACCCAAGAAAAGCCATACTGGTGAAACAAAAGGAATAAAGAGCTCCTGACTCCTGCTGGCACACAGGAACTGGAAATGCTCTCCAAGGATCAAGTGGCTGACCTCCAGTTCATCTGCTCTAAGAACATAGAAACTGAAGGACCTCTGACCCCAAGGTGGCCCAGCTCACCACCAAGTTTTCAACCTTGAAAGAGCCCTGGCAGGAGAGAGGGCTAGTACATAGAAGGCTGCCTTGAGTACCTGAGAGCTGAAAGAGCGACCAGGAGGAACTTTGCAAGCATTTGGAGAAAAGTGGGATTTATTTATTTTATTCTACCTCTTGAGGACTGGGTCTATGTTCTGACCATGCCTAAGGAGTTCAGGCCCAGTGCTGATCAAAAATCCAGCTGTGCCACACAGGGAGCACTTTGATGCATAGGAAATGGGTTTAGCATGGCCTCACAGTGAAGTTATCCTGCATCGTAGAGCCCTGGTTAAAGCTTAAACCCTTGTCTCATTGGAGGATTTAAAAAAACAATGCAGCGGCTGAGTTCTAAGGTAAATTCTTGGAACCGTGGGGAGGCTACAAACCTATCTCAGCCATAAAGTGACATCAGTGATGAGGAAATTCATCTTTTTCTCAGTCAGAGCTTTTCATGCTAAAACTGATGTCTTCAGTCAGAGCTCGAAAACAACATATCTGATTTGGAGGGTACTTCAGTGGCATTTGCCTTGGTCCTTGCACGATTCGAAGACTCTGATCTCCAAAAGTAGAATAAGCGAGAAGATAAAAATTGACTGGTGCAGCCTGCTTTGTGTATCCAAACTCTGGACCTTTGTGGTTGGTCTGAACTTGTACCTAGGTCCTGGTCAACCCAAACTGAGTCTTTACATTGAAATTACCTATGGGTCCTTGGTGCTTTACTTTCTCTCATTTTGCCTTAATATTTTTAAACATCATACCTCGGGTTTCCTTTATCCAACTTGTGTTGTGTTGGTGTCTTTTTACTTATTACATTTCTTTCCTTTTTCTAAATTGATTTGTGAATTTTATCATGCTATTTCTGTATTTTGAAATTGTTGGCACTGCTTGAACTTAACATGCATTGTATGGGGAATTGCTAGTGTCTGTGTCATAACTATCAACGTTGAGCAGAGTTTCACTGAAACATGCATTGAGAGATAATCAGGGTGGGTTTATTAGGCTTTTTAGGGTTACCCATTCCAAAATAAATTATCCACTTTCTGGCACAGGACCTCAACACAATGCAATGACCCATGAACTTCTACATATGGCCTGGGATTCCAGAGCAACACACAAAAAGGTTGAACCAAAACCAACACCAGCTCAACAAGCAATTAGTAGACAGTGAATTTACCCTAGAAGGCCAACAAAGCTATATAAACAGAACCAACAAAGTTGGCCTAGGACATCTACTTCTGGAAGAACATAACACAATTGTTCCAAACATACTCAGACCTAATCTAGAACCCTCTGTGCCACTGACCGAGTTGCTGTGCCTTGTGGTGGGAATATGCTTTCTCATTTGAAGAGAAGTTATTCCATAATGCGGATAACTGATAACTTTTGCACATAGCACCATACCTTGTGGTGCACTAATTACTGGTCAGTTCAGGAATTTTCAGCCAATGCTGAACACATGAGCATTTCCACAATGTTCTAACATTGTCATGACTCAATGCATTAACCATTGATCTCTCTCAGTCCATCAATGGCCACCAGACATTTTCACTTCTTTGACACCCTCCTGAGAAATACTTGTGAAAATTGACTAATTCAACAGAAACAAACGATTATTACCATCTACCCTGTTTATTTAGTAGTGTATGCAATGGCTGTCTATCTCTAAACCACTCAGTATTTTTGGGTGCATACAGATTTTGTCTTTTTACAGACGTCTGTTCCAGACAAACAATTGATTTTTTAACTTACTCAGTAGAGCAGCTCCCTTATATTCCACTGTTAATGAGAGAGACAGATACTCTCCTGTTTTGAAACATGGGTAGTAATGCATAATCTTCTTAAGGAGTTACCTCCTCCTCTGCAAATTATACCTTGATTTCTCTTACCAGAGTCCCTGGAATGCAAGACTTGGTGAAGAATCTGCCTTAAACTACCTTGTATACTGATGCTTCCACTAGGTAGTACTCCCATCTACTACAATTCATGTGATTATATGTGTCGTATGATAGAGATGTCTCCTTTGCGCTGGTCCATGGGTGTACACCTCCTTGATGAATCCCAGCAGCATGATAAAACATAGTTTGTACATCAAACTATCTAACGCTGTGATAGTATATGACACCTCCCATGTGATTAAGTCTGATGTTAAACATCCCAGTTCCTAAATTGCAACAGCTCAATTTTCCTCCTCAAAATTATGATGTGCCAAAGTATATATTAATAGTTTGTATATAGGATCTCCATACTGATCTCACTTCCTCTAGCTCAGCTCTGCACGGCAGGGTCTCTACTGTGGACAGAAACATGGAAAACATGGAGCTTCATTGTAAATAATATAAAGACTGTGAAATTGAGGCCTACTGAGAATACCACAGTATAAAAGCAATTTACAAACTGCTTTAAATAGAAAAAGGGAGAAGATTTTTCGATACACTAACCTTGAGATTTCCCTAGACTTCTCAGAGCATGTAACCTATATCATATAAGAGATTAGCCTTAAAATACTTTCTCAAGAAGGATGCCTATTGATGTGGTTTGAAAGAGCTCACCGAAGACGAGTCTGCCTGATGATTTAGAATCCAATTATATAGGCAATTGTATTTAAGATCACTGAACGCATATATCCAGAAACTTTGAATCTTCAATAATGTTGAGTCATGTTTCAGGACCAGAAGAGATAGTACAGATAATGACACCCACTTCCCATTCATTTGGAGATTTGATGTAACCAGTGTTACTTAATACAAAATAAACAGCAAAATCTCATCTCAGAAACACTGTTGGGTACCGGTGACTCAAATCCATTGATAAAGTTTGACAATATAATATAGGGCTATGCTGATGTGACAGGCCAGATTCAAATTCAGTAGGCGAGTGTTTTGCAATTGTAAGTGTATAGAGACATATATAGTGGGATGGCTACAGTTTCCTATTCTCCTGATTCTCATGACTAGGTGCTCATGATTCTCATAACTGGTTTAAAATACAGTGCATCCATATGACGGATACCTCTTAGTTTACAGAAACCTATTCATTTATGTTTCCATCACAGGTGACCAATGTTGTTCCAGGCCTGTATAGCCTTGCCTAATATTGCTGGTACCAATTATGTTGCTATGTTCGCTCCATGTGCTCTCTAATTGCTAATATTTGTCAAGTTAAGTAATACCCTCTATTAGATACGTTCTTTTTTTGTCACTCACTTTCAAAAGTAGAGTAGCAGTTAGGGACTTGGCCCCATTGGCATTCCCTTCTTTCTCAGGCTGTGCACCTAATAATCAACCCCAGTGATTATATGTTAATCATAATTCCAGGACTCTTATTATGCTGGGTTATTACATACTTTGTATCTGCAGGAATGCAGAGAGCAAGTTGGAATGGAAGTATGACTGCTTATTTTCAGATCCTCAAAAATACATGGCAGCAGGTTATTATTATTATTATTATTATGTTTCTTATATAGCGCCTGAATCGACCCCCGAAGGGGTATCCCCGCGCTTGCCTTGGGAACCCGTCCTGGCTTTTCCCTGTGAGATAGCCTCTACAGGGCATCCCCAAGGTGAAAGCCAGGCATCCCGCCGCAGGGGGGCCGTTGTGGAGATTAAGCAAGCTTAATGCCCAGAGTTGCAGAGTGTGAACCCATGATTAGGTCAGGCACCGAAGCGAGAATTATCGAGTCCATGGACATTTGAGCTCAAGACCCTGCCGCGTCGGGAATTGAACCCTGGTCCCGGGTCTGACCTCTGCTTCAGGGTCTGCCTGCTCTAACCAGTGAGCCACACTTCTCCACTTCTTCCGTTATCCGGGAAGATATAGAAGTAAATGCAACAGAATACGAATAGCGAGTGTGAGCAGCTGCTTGCGTTTCTAAAGTGCACTCGGTGCAGTATTTTCCCCAACTTGCACCTGGCATTACGCGTTAGCCTCATTGCTCAAAATGCATCCTCGCATCCAAAATGGAAGCTAGGATACTTGTGCGCTAAGTAATAGCGCTAAAAAGCGCTAAATGCAAAAGAACATGAATAGCGAGTGTAAGCAGCCTTTCATGTTCGCTAAATGTGCGGTCTTGGTAGGATTCTTTTCTCCGAAATTATTTGTTTATGTGAGTGGGCATAATTGTGTTATTATCTGTAATTCTGCTTCAAAGTGTAATGCAGAATTACCAAAATATCATATAGCTAGTTGTATTTCAAGGGGAGTTGAAGTGAAAGTGGGAAAACAACGTGTTTTAGGTTGTTGGTATTCCTTTCCCATAATGTTCCTTTTTATTTGATCTAAAGGCAGCGTGGGTGCCTTTAGATAAAAAAAAGTGTTGCTAAATTGTAATTTCTGCACTAGAAACCAGAATAACCTCTAACAGATCACCTTACATATTCGAACCACAAGCATGTGGAACGTGCTTAGTATCATTCAGTGGACATCATATTAAAGGGCTTAATTCCCTTAAGCACTCTCTAATAGCAAAGGAATTCTGAAGACAGTGACACATCATTAGTCTCTGTCTGAGCACTCATTACATTTCTGCCAGGGAATATATCATAAAAGTTTTGTGTGTGGAAAAAATTAGTGTAGCTCACTCTCTGTTAAGAGAGTAATGGTTGTTACAACACTGTCCAAATTCCTTCCGCTTATCATTTAGTTTGTTAGCGACAGAATTAATGACTTCTCATAAAGCATTGCTCAGGGGATCGAGAAACAACTAAAGCCCATCGCTTCTCAAAGATGGGGAGCTGCTGGCTTATTTTAACTTGGCACTTTGCTGTACTTTAACTACCGATCCTAGCGATGAGTGTACTTCCACTTATAGGTAAATAGGAGAATCCCAAATTGGGAATTTACCTTGTCTGTACACTTTTCTTTCCTCATTAATTGCTAGCTGATGACAGAAGCCCCATTTCTAGATTTCACATGAGTAGGTCCCAGTTCCAGCATCTCTCTGCCTCGCTTGTGCTTCCGCTGCAGTTCCACTTAGCCACTTACTGTCTGCTTACACCCTCCTATTTGCGCTCTGTTGTATCCCTGGTATATTGTCCTGGCCCATCTTTCGGTCTGCTGTTGCTCTCGATTCGTGTGCCTTACTGTAACCTGGTATACTGTTTTGATTCATTCTGTTGGCTGTTGATGCCCTTGCTCTGTGCAGTGTTCTATCCCTGGTGTGTAGTTTCTGGATGTTGTTGTTGTTAATCACCTCCCCACTGCCTGTTTGTTTTCCCGCTTCACAGCGGTTTTGTTTTCTTGCCCATCACTTGCTTACCCTGCCTAGTGCCCCTTCCAGGACCTACTTAATGATGCCGCAGCCCCCCCACACAGTGGACATGTGTGCCCTGTCGGTATGCCACAGGCACACCAAAGGCAAGCCCGTACCCGCCCTTCAACGCCTGGAACATGGCCAGTGCCAGGAACCCTGGATCTCCCACCACCTACTCAGGCAGCCGGGTTCATATGCCTGTACCCCAGATTCCATGACAGCAACTGCTGCCACACATTCCCACACTTCACAATAGAACCTGACTCATGCTACCACTGTCTATTCTCGTATGAGACCAGAGCACCTGCACACACAACCATCACCACCAGGCAAACCATGACCTGGACAACTCCACTGCCTACTGTTCAATGCCCGGTGAATATGCAAACATGCCACTGAAATCTGTGACATCATCACCTCCCTCACCCTGACATTTTCTTCCTCAACGAGACTTGGCGCACCCTGCATCCGAACCCTACATGGCCACGGCCACGCCCACCGGCTACGAGATATCACACATAGACAAAAAAAACAGTGCAACAATATTGACGAAAACAGTGATTAATGTATAAAGTGCATGAAATTACACCAGCAATAAACAGTTTTTATCAGTTCCCCATTTTCCTATCAATAGGTATTTTTTTAGAAAGGAACTGTACCAAATGGGAAAAGTGTATTCTCTGAGGGGTGCATTGTGGATTGCCCACCTTCACCGGAGAATAGGAATTAACAATTGCCCTATGTGGAAAAGACAGATGGAAATGGCCGACGCGTTTCTAATCCCTGCGGTGGTTCACAGGTTTGTCATCAGGGCATGAGGGCAAGGTGTATCCTAAAAATAAAATTAAATAAAAGTGATTATCGGAAGACTGGGGCGACTCTTCCTCTCTACTTATTTACAGTATGCCATTTTTAACTAAGGTGTTGTACCTGCAGTTAGAGGTGTCACTTCAATGAATGTGAATTATTTTGGTTCGCGTCACAGAACCTAAAACAATCAGGAAAGTGCCTGTCATTTTAAGGGTTTGTGTTGCAGTATGACTCATACTATGAATGATTTTATATAGAGACTTACATTAGAAGTCAGTGGAGGGAACCTGGGCTTATATTTACTGTTGACAATCGTCAACAGACAAATGAGCCGTCCAAATTTGTTTTGTGCCATCAGTCGCAATTTCATTTATTGCTGCCAAGACGGAAAAGGAGGGAGATAAATAAACGTTTACTATGTCCACTCCATAATAAATATCTCCTTATTAAGATCCTTAAGATCCCCCAAATCAAACTTATTTAAAACGGATCGTCTGGCAACCGTTTGTGATGAAAGACGAATTAAATAACGATAACGGGTTGCATGCACCGTGTATCTAAACGAAAAATGAAACGTGGTTAATGCATTTGTTTGTTTCTGCCTGCTTGCGGTCTATTGAGGCGAAGTTTAGGATCCGCGATTCACTTACTTTAAGTGTTAACTTGAGGTTCTGACAGAGACTCATCCTGCAGTCTATTTACTTTGAAGCTGTTTGCCGGTTATGAATAAAACTAAGTCAAGTTTAAACCGGAAGTATCTTGGGTCTCGTTACTAGTGTATTATGGGAATTGTGGTTTTTGGGTTTAATGTAGCAACGTGGCATCAAGTTTGACGTGATCTCATTCTTATTTGTAGGAATTATTAAAGTTTGTTCTAAAACCACTAATGTTACCGGCAAATAAAATGCTTTAATGGGGGTTTCAGAGATTTTGTGAACAAAATTAACAGTTAAAATGTGACTCCTTACTGTTGAATTATGGAAGTTGTAGTGTGAATACCGAAACCTTCGCTCTTGGCATCTGTATGAATATGATTGTGTATTTAACAGATTGTTTCTTCACAGTGGACCCAGGGCAAAGGTCAAGGTTTTTATGACAACTCATTTAAACCATCAACCACACAGTTGTATTTCAAGATGAGGTATGTTTCTTTTTTTCTTAGAAGTGTGTCAACATCTCCGCCTCTTGGTGGAATTTCCAGTGCGTATAGGACTGTCCAGACAAAATCCTTTTCGGAATGCTGTTTCTCCACGAAGTGTGGGACCATTGGTGCTGTCAATATTCTTTGTTTCATTCTTGATCTGTGTTGTGTCATTCGCTGGTTAATTTGTTGCGTAGTTTTGCCAATGTACAGCTTTGGACATGGACATTTGATGGTGTATACAACGTTCTTGGTTTTGCAGTGTTGGAACCTGGGATGTCAGGTCACCTAGGGTAGCCTGGCCTAGGGTAAGACACAATACTAGAGGCACAAGTGTAAAGGTTGCAAACCACCCAGCAGTAAATCCACGCAATAACACATAAAAAGGACGCTACACCAATGTTGGAAAAATACGTACTTGTTTATAAAATAATATCTTTGCTCTCTTGTTTTCAGAATCACAACTTAATATTATACATTCAATCTGTAAATACTCTTAGTCTTTCGCAGTTACTAAGTCAACATCTAAAGCAGTTTTCCTTTTAGAGTTTACAACTCAGCACAGTTTAGTCATGAAATTGTTACAATCTCTGTAGAATGCTAACTCAAATCTTCAATTAACATCACTAGTACATTTAATCGGACTCCAGAATTGATTAAATTTATCCTCAACAAGGTGCCCTTATCCTTCCTCCCACAGCACCTCTCATCCTCCTAACAGTTAAGCAGTTACTGAGAGGGTTTAAATACACAAGAGTTTCACATGGGCACTAGCAGTCTCTAAAAGGAACTGATATCGTTATTTTAACAGCAGGGCCCACCTCCTCTACACATGTGGTAAATAAATAATTAATTACCGGTACTATTTTTTAATATAATCAATAAAACAGATAGCTCAATAAATAAGAGTCAGGATTCGAGGTATCTTGAGTCGACAGGCTTTAATCAGGCATAAAGGACAGGAACAGGACAGCCTGTACGGGAAAGGAATGAAGGCAGCTGCCGGGGGCAGGAAATCGGGGCTTGGACAACTTTCAGTAACGGTTCACAGTATATATACTTAAACAAATACATTACATTCAATACAGTAGGCGTAGCAGTAGGCGTGACTCGTAGCAGTCGCGAAAGATAAGGGCAAAATCATGTAACAAGAAGGCGTGTACAGGGCGTATACATAGACATGTGATGTAAACGTAACAGAATATGTCATAAACAGGGCGGAAACATGGAGGGGGCTACCTGAGCAGCTGGGACCTCTAACCTAGTGGTGCGCGCAAACGGGCAATGACGTGTTACCAGGGAGAACTGGGGGCTATGACTTCTGCGCTAGAAGAGGAGACTAAAGTCTGGAGTGTCAGAGCGACATGTACCCAAGGCATATCTGGTATCTGGTGTTTGGAGTACATATTGATAGAATCCAAAAGTTATCAGGGCAAAGGCTACTAGACATTAAGGCTGGTGCATGCATAATTCTACATGTATTGCGTGTACGAGGAATATTCTATGAATATTAATACAGTATTTCTCTTACATGGAGACATAAAGGCTAGACCATGACGGAAACTATTGATGCGATGCAGTAGCTTAGGAATGCAGAGAAGGAGGGCTGGACTGATAACTAGAAGCATAACATACTCTTGGCAGACTGGGAGGCAGAGCCAGGCCGGGCCGGGCACTGCGAGGCATGAAGTAAGCTAAGGGTCAGGGATGCAGGTGGGGGCTGTATCGCTCCTCGGAGAGGGTTCAGGAGACAGGAGCTGAATCTGAGTCCGGGCCCTTTTGAGGCCTAGAAACGGGGACAATTCAATGAGTTAACGTGCACACTGTGAAATGTGGCAACGTAGGTTTACATAAGCCTAATATTCGTTGTTTTCACGAGGTCTGGAAGCTAGCATACTAGAGATGGACACAACTGTAATTGCGTCTTTAATCGATCAGAGGGGAATACATGCATATCGATCATACACATATAACATAAGATGGGGAACACGTAGGCACATACAACATGGCAAAATTTACTTTTCCACATTCCCTCCTTGTGCCCTACGTTTCCATCAGGAAACATCAATATTCATGATACCATCTATCATTTCATATAGCATCATTTGCTCGTCTCGAATTGTCTTGGAACGGGATTTAGGACTAGGAATACAAGAGGTAGCACACATGCCGCAAATCGCAGGGCCACATTGTATACAGAGGCAGCAACTGAATATGATCATTACTGCAATACCTAGGAATGACAATACTTTCCATCCCCAGGCAGATATGATACTCCAGAGCCAACCGGACCATGTCCAGGTGCCTGGATTCTGGTGTAACTGATGGGCAATTTGATGAAGTCTGGTTATAGCTGAATAAACAGACGGCGCGTTATTAGGAATGAAAATGCAGCAACTAGATCCGATGACTCTACATGCTCCTCCTCTATCGGCCAGTATGACGTCAAGAACGAGACGATTTTGGAGCACGACAAATCTCATAGCAGATTGCTCTTCAGTTAAGTTACCTAGAGCAGAAGTAGTCTCATTCACTACAGCTTCAAGGGTTCTGGTTAACCTACGTATTAATTTACTATTCTGGATAGGTCCTATAAAGAAAAAGAAACCTTTGTTGAAGTCTTGATACTGTTCTAGAGTAGTTTCAGTTTGATCGACAATTGGGGACTCGATCTCCCTTCTAGGTCTGACGTGTACTAGATGTGTGTTTCTGTGATAATCGGACGGGGCTAGAAAAACTGGTGGCAGTAGGAAGGCAATGTAACATGTTCCATCCCAATCGAGGGGCAGACGAACATATGCGGTCTGACCACAAACAAAATAAGAATGACGTGAGGCTTTGAAAATAGATTTCCCACTGTCACTATACTTGACAGTAGTAGTACAATCACTATGTCCTACATGTGCGGAACCATTCTTTCTGACACATAATTCGCCTTTGACTGGTAGTACTGAGATAGCAGGTAAATCTGGAGTAGTATCAGACTGAACATTCAGGACCATAAAATTCGAAGAATAATTACCTAAATCATATACTTCATTTTCTAGATCTAACCCTGTTCTATGGGAGAGACCCTGCTTGTCTGGAAAACATGTTCTATTCAGAAGGGACATATCATTGGAGGATGACGTTAACGTGGACCATGCTCCACACGAACCATTATGTGAAAACGGATAAGGAAAGAGTGGCAGAACTCCCTTCGGTGTCTGGAAAGGGGGGAGTCGACCACACACCCAACAATTAGTAGCATTGCTGGTCTGGTGTGAATAGTGCAACATTCGGATGAATGTGTTATTGCGCATAGCAAGACGATAGGATAGCTCGTGAGGAGGCAGATCACTAAATGTGTGCTCTACTGTAGCATTAGAAAACATATGTACATGTGAAATTGGAAAACATAAATGAAAAGCATAACTTGTGCAGGTAACCATAAGACTCAAAAATAACAAAAAACTTAGAACAATAATACATCTTTTAGAGTTTTGACTAACTCTCTCACTGTGGGGGTCTATCTCATACATGTCAGTTACCTGTCTAACCGTTTCACCCGAGAGGGACTTAGACAATTAAACTGGCTGACTTATTTTACTAGACTGGAGTTTCTCTTTATACTCCTGCTGCGGAGTTTTCTCTAACAGGGGAGGCTTGAGTTCAGAGTCTGTTTTTAGGCAGTCTTTAGGAATAGGGCAGTCCTTAGCAAAAGTCTTTTCTCGTATTCCATGGAACTTCTTTATATGGCTCAGGTGGACCCACCCCTTCCTGCCCTCGAGCTTTACGGCGGTCCTTGTTGTTAGTAAGATCATCCGAGGCTCCTTCCAGCGGGGCTCCAGCGGACTTGAACGATCGAAATTTCGGACGAACACATAATCACCGGGAACGACTTCATGCGGTTTCACCTCGGTGTTGTCTGGAAATGCGGCGGCAACCTGTGAACGACAAGAGTGTAGGGCAGACATCAAGGAAGCTAGGTAATCTGTCAGCATATTACTGGAAACATCTGTAATACTGCAGGGTCTAGGTGTACCCCACATGTTTGGGGGGCGGCCGAATACGACCTCATACGGGGACAGACCTGATCTGGAATGTGCAACCATCCTCATATAGAACAGAGCAACTGGCAGAGCTACTAGCCAGTCTACACCTTTTTCTCTACATACTTTTGCAATGCGGATTTTCAAAGTCTGATTATGTCTCTCTACGAGACCGGCTGCTTCAGGATGGCGCACACAATGGAACTTCCACTGGTACCCTAACAGAAGGGAAACATGTTTCATAAGCTCAGATGAGAATGGCTGGCCGTTATCAGAATACACGACCCTAGGGAGTCCATAGCGGGGAAAGAACTCACGAACCAACTGCCTGGCAGTGGTCGCGGCTGTGTAATCTGGAACTGGATATGCTTCTGTCCACCTGGACAAAGCGCATACAACTACGAGGACATACTTGAAACCTCGACATCGCTCCATCTGAATATAATCCATCTGGAGGACTTCAAAAGGGTGGTCAGGAGGTTGGAATCCGCCTTGTTCCACCGGGACACTTTTACCTGGATTGAACTGACAACATATCATACAGGTACGGACTTTCTGCTTGGCTGCAGCTCGTAAATGCTTGTTGAACCAAAGGTTCTGAATACTGTCTAACATAGCTTTTTCTCCTAGATGTGCTGGACTATGTACGGTATTAATAATGACTTGAACCATAGAGTCGGGGAGAAACCATGTGGCTTTTCCCTTCGTCAACCATCCTTGATCTGTCTGGACCCCTCCTTGTTCGGACCATTTCTTTATTTCTTCGGGAGTAGCATGTAACTGTATGTCTATGACATCTTGTGTAGGGTCCTTAACTGTCATACAAGTAGTCTGATCTGGAGTGAGTGTCTGTGTCGTGTTAACTGGAATGTCTGGAGTCTGAGCTGTAAGCTTGGCTGTTCGATCTGCTAGATCGTTACCTTGGGAAATGATGTCAGTGACTTTCGTATGTGCTTTGCACTTCATGATAGCGATAGCTGTCGGTAAATGTATTGCATCTAACAGAGCTTGAATGAGGAGACCATGCTGAATCTTGGTTCCATGAGAAGTCATGAAACCTCTCTCCTGCAAGAGCACTCCAAAGTCGTGTACAACTCCGAATGCGTAACGTGAATCTGTATATATGTTTACTTTCAGGTTCTTAGCACGTATGCAGGCTTGGGTCAGAGCTACTAGCTCTGCTGCTTGAGCAGACAGGGTGTCAATACGACGTGTCTCTATAACTTCAGTGTCAGTAGTCACTGCATATGCGGCTACTAGTTCTCCTGTACTCGTTCTCATACATGAACCATCCACATAAAGTGTCAGGTCAGGATTAGGTAATGCAATGTCTGTCAGGTCTTGTCTTGGCTTTGTCATAGTGTTAACAACTTCCACACAGTCATGTGTGGCCGGATTTGAAGTAACTGACGGTAACAGTGTAGCAGGATTTAGAATGTTGCAGCGTCTGATTTCTATGTGTGGCTGGAACAGTGTCAGTTCATAACCTGTTAAACGTGCAATGTCTGTGTTCGGTTTAAAAGAACTTCCACGGAGTGTGGAACTTGTACTGTCAGGGAGTGTCCTAACACTATGGAATCACTTTGTCTGATAGCTAGAGCTGTGGCTGCAACTGACTTGAGGCACGCAGGCAGAGCCTGGGCTACTGGATCTAATGTGCTAGAAAAATAAGCACAGGGCTTGTATTGTCCTGCTTGATCTTGTGTGAGAACAGATAATGCAGTACCATCACATTCTGTGACAAAAAGTGTAAAAGGCTTACGGTAGTTCGGTGTTGCTAGAACAGGTGCTTGACATAAGGCTTTCTTTAATTCATTGAATACAAGTGTATGTTCCTGGTTCCAAGGGAGGACAGTCGATACGGCTGCCTCCTGTGTCGTTAACTGTATCAGTGGCTTGGCTAGAAATGCATACTGAGGAATCCATTGTCTGCAATAAGAAGTGAGGCCAATAAAAGCTCGTACCTCCTTCTGTGTCTTGGGCTGTGGAAGACTCGCTATTAACTGGATACGGTCTGGTGTCAACTGCCTACCCCACTTGGACAGTAAGTGTCCTAAGTATACCACTTGCTGGACACAGAATTGTAATTTGGAAGGGGACACCTTGTGCCCCTGCTCGGCCAGAAAATATAGAACCGTGAGTGACGCACGCTCGCAGTCACGTTCAGAACGGGCTGTGATCAGTAGATCATCGACATACTGGAGCAGGGCAGTGTCAGTTGGCATGCGGATATTGTCTAGTTGTCTCTTAAGTGCTTGACTGTAAATACTAGGACTTTCTGTGAAACCTTGATGAGCTCGTGTGAATTTATAGCTCCTTCCATTTAAACAAAAACCGAAAAGGTACTGGCTGTCTGGATGAATGGGGACACTGAAAAATGCGTTCTTGAGATCAATAACTGTGAAGAACGTGGCTTCAGAATCAATGGCTGTCAAGAGGGATGAAATATCTGGGACTACTGGGTACTGAGGTATGATACATTTATTAATCTCCCGAAGATCAATCACTAATCGATATACTGGAAGTGCATTTGGATCAGTACGTTTCAGGACTGGAATGATAGGAGAATTACATATATTGGAGTCAGTTTCTACAACCACTCCTTGAGCAATAAGCTCGTCAATAATTTTGGATAATGCTGTTACAGCCTCAGGTGGCAATTTGTACTGTCTGATTCGTGGCAAAACTATACCTTGTTTGAGAGTCACACGATGGGGTGTGATATGCATACAACCTACATCGGTTGGACCTTGCGCCCATAAATGTTGTGG
Organism: Lissotriton helveticus; assembly: GCF_964261635.1. NCBI lineage: Eukaryota > Metazoa > Chordata > Amphibia > Caudata > Salamandridae > Lissotriton > Lissotriton helveticus. The sequence continues at coordinate 200,225,887 of NC_136060.1, forward strand.
TACATTCAATAATCTCGGATCAAAATCACGTAATACATAATGACCTTTAAAGTCTCTCAGAAACAATCGGACCCCTTCTGGGGAGCAGCAAATAACTGCTCCTAATTCTTTCAGTGTCTTAATGCCTAACACATTTTCTGGACAAGATTTCGTGAGTAACAAATCAGTAGTTCGGGACAATGGACCAACTTCTAGAGTAACTGGTTTCGAAATTTCATTAACAATTGGCTTTCCTGAAAATCCAAGGGAAACATTTTTAGAGCCTGAGAGCGGAGCCCCTGGAACCTCGTCATGACTGATGGTAGTCCTACTTGCCCCTGTATCAATCAAAAACTTTCTGTCTTTCCCTAATACTTGACTGTGTACATAGGGACCCTCTTGATCTACAGGTATCTCGATGAGAGGCAAGCCTACCTCCCTCTCTAGGCTGTTTCATGAGTACGGCTGATAATCTGGATACTCTGACTGTGCGTACTGGTACATCTGCTGTGTAACGTGTTGTGTTGCAGCGATAGGCTGCGGTGCTGGAACTGTCTGTTGTGCATTCTGTGGTGACTGAGAAGTCTGTGAAACTTGTTCTTGTCTAGGCGGACGTGGTCTTTCTTTAGTCTTACCAGTAGCTATGTTGTGTTTCAGAACTGCACACTCGTTTATAAAATGACCTGGCTGTTTACAGTAGTTGCATGTCCCTTTAACGGGAGCTGCAGGATGACTGGCTTGATTCGGACCCCTCTTCTGACTGTCTTGTGGAACAGATTGTGCAACTAATACTTTCATTTTCGTGTCTTTCATACGTCTTCTTTCGTGTTCTTGCTCTTCCCTGATTCTATTCTGGTGATACTGGAGCATTTGTAACATTTGTGACGGAGTATTAGCTTGCCAACTACTTTCGACTTTCAATACTCGATTTTTAACTTGTGGACTTGAATTCTCGACCAGTTTGGTAACAAAAAGATGAGGGTACGATTCACTACTCGTTTTCAGACCACTGTTAATAATAAAACATTTTTCAAATCTAGAATAAAAATCACTAGTGTCTTCATCCTGTTTCTGTTTACAAGCTGAGATTGCATCCCAATCTTCCTTTTTCGTGGCTAGTAATCTTGGCAAAACCTGTATCAATAACTCGGGCAATTCTTTAACTTTACCCCCAAGACCGGTACCTGGTACCCGTGAATTATCTTCAGCTTCTAGAGCTGTCCAATCTATCTTTTTCTCTCCCACCTCCCATTCTTTTTCCTTGAGTTTTTCATATACCCCTGCGGGCAACAGGACCTTTAACATTTTAATGATATCAGGATACGTGTATTCTCCCATACGGAGCATGTCTTTTAATTCTCGATGGAACCCTGCTGGATCTTTGTCGTGACAGGGAATTAACTTTTTCATCTCTAAGAGTTCCATCTTTGTGATAGGGGTGTAAACAAATACTCGTTCTAGTTCACCACCCGCTGTCCTAACTGGGTGTACTTCTCGTAACGGATGCTGTCTATCTATGTAAAATGATTTATTTTCTGGAGGTGAGACATGAACAAAATGCGGATTCAGAAACGTTCGATATTTGTGGCGCTGTTCTAGAATGATACTAATTAAATCAGTACCTAGACCTCTCCATCTATACTGGAGTAACTCGTTCAATACATCGTGTAGCGGACCTGGATCAGAATGCTGTCCCTCATATAGTGTAAAGAGGTGCTGGATCATATACATACCCACCAGTCGCTGTTCGGCTGGGAGCAGTTTCAGAAACATTTGTGCCACTATTTCGTCTGGAAAAGTGGTAGAATCAGTAGTCCATCGGACTGCTGATCGGGCTAGTTCTTGTTCATGCATGGTACTAAGTTCACTATAACCGATTCGTGATTTCAGAATGTGATCGGTAGCTTGAAATACTTGCTCAAGAGAACCTTGTTCTGGTGCTGGAGGAGGGAAAACTTTCTTGTGATCTAGGCGTGAATGTCGGTCGGGAAGTCTAGTTCTACCTACATACGCTATTCTGGAGGGATTCTCGTCGTCTAGTTCTTCATTATCAGAGTCGTCTTCTTTCTCGGTTACTTGTGCTGCTTCTCGTTTCTCGTGTAACTTTATTATTTCCCTACGGATTTTCTTGTACATACTCTCTATACAGTTCTGTGTCTTGTGTCTTCCCTCGGCTATATGGTCACTCCACCTAGTCAGGACTTTCATTTCTTCCGGATCTTTATCCGGATAATCTTGTTCACTTATTAAACAATTAATTAGAAACTTTAAAAGCATGAGCTGAATCTCGACTTTCCTTTGAACCATGGCATCGCCAATACTTCCTGGATCTACTCCTGTACGGATGAAACGATATATTCTGTCTAGATATCCTTTCATATTCGGCAGGGTGTCCAAATAGTCGGTCACCCGTCTTAAACGTAATGAATATATGACCATAGTACCATCGCCTGGAACTGGATCATAACGACATTCGGTAAGTGCTCGCTTGATATCTGTAAATGTATGAACTTTTGGCGTACGCTGTAACGCTAGTTCATGTAGCGTCATACGTCTGTGTTGAGGCGGGGTACCAGGAGGACTTCCCCCCGTGGCCCCTAGACTAGAATCGTCAACGGGTATTGTACGTGCTGGGAGAGTGACTGATGTAGCAGGTACATGTACTGTAGGCTGGACCGGGGGTACCGTAACAGGTGCTGTAACGGGTGCCCCGGTGGCTGGAGGAACAGGAATTACATTATTTACAGGAGCAGGCGGAAAAGGATTTGCATAGGCTGGGACTGTGTCGTCCAAATAGGACGAGAGAAAAATATCAGCTGCAGTCGGTTTGTGACGTAGCTTAGTCGGAACTAATGGTGGCGGAAAATTACATGGTACTTCCGGGGTTGCTTTCGGCAAGCCCTCGGCAAGAAGAGGATACATACCCTTAATAAGGGCATTTCTCTGTCGGTCTGACTGTTCTGTTTTAACTCGTTCACCTACTTCGATTAATTCCCTTTCTTGGGCTCTTTCTGAGGATTCCCTACTTAATTCTGTTTTTCTGATCTCTTTTTCGGTTCTTTTATGAGATTCTTTGCGCCATAACTCGATGGCATCTTTCTGGGACTGTCTGGATTTCTTTTTCCATAATGCTTCTTCTACTCGCATGATGCACTCGGCATCCCATGTACCTGACATGGGCCATCTATATTTCTCTTCTAATTCCTTGGTATAATCCACCCATAAATCTAGATATAATATGGCACTCAAGCCATGCTTATGATACATAAAATGACCTGGACTGTCCCTAGGCGGGACAGGGACTGCTTCCTCTAGCAATCCTTTTCTGGTTTTTAACTGACGTAGTTTCGAGAATAGAGGCATTGTCTAGGCTGGAATCTGGACACAATACAATACACGATAAACACAATAATAACTGGAAAAACAAATCACTCATACCACGACATTGAAAACACATGGAATAACATTTAAAATAACAGTTCGGACAGAACACATGAATTTCTCGAGAACAGAACTTACTAGAATGACTAGATGCACTGCTAAAACAGCACGAAACTTACCGGTCCCATAAAGAGACACGTCAGGACCCGCGTCCACCTAGGTGAACACTTCGTGTTGGATTTGCGTACCCAAACCCACGCACCAGAGACAAATGAATTGACTCTGTCTAGATACTACCCCAGCAACGGTACTCACCGGGCAGCAAGAACGGAAGGCCTCGGACTGGACTGGACTGCTACGACGACAGACTACGAACTTCGGACTTCAGTTACAGGTGGGCCTCCGGATACCTCGGACCTTGGACTCTCGGCTTGGGCTCTGGTCGGGACTCGCCGCGTTCCTCACCGCCTCGTCTGGATGCTGGACCGCGACCTCCGTCTCCTCCGTGGGCCTGAGGGATACTTGAAGCAGAAATATCTGCACGTGCACGGTATGGTTCCGTCACGGCTGCAGAGGATCAGGGGGCCTGCGTGGCTTCTCCGGCGCGTGGGGAAAGGGCAAGTCCCTGTTCGGGCGCCATTATGTGGTAAATAAATAATTAATTACCGGTACTATTTTTTAATATAATCAATAAAACAGCTAGCTCAATAAATAAGAGTCAGGATTCGAGGTATCTTGAGTCGACAGGCTTTAATCAGGCATAAAGGACAGGAACAGGACAGCCTGTACGGGAAAGGAATGAAGGCAGCTGCCGGGGGCAGGAAATCGGGGCTTGGACAACTTTCAGTAACGGTTCACAGTATATATACTTAAACAAATACATTACATTCAATACAGTAGGCGTAGCAGTAGGCGTGACTCGTAGCAGTCGCGAAAGATAAGGGCAAAATCATGTAACAAGAAGGCGTGTACAGGGCGTATACATAGACATGTGATGTAAACGTAACAGAATATGTCATAAACAGGGCGGAAACATGGAGGGGGCTACCTGAGCAGCTGGGACCTCTAACCTAGTGGTGCGCGCAAACGGGCAATGACGTGTTACCAGGGAGAACTGGGGGCTATGACTTCTGCGCTAGAAGAGGAGACTAAAGTCTGGAGTGTCAGAGCGACATGTACCCAAGGCATATCTGGTATCTGGTGTTTGGAGTACATATTGATAGAATCCAAAAGTTATCAGGGCAAAGGCTACTAGACATTAAGGCTGGTGCATGCATAATTCTACATGTATTGCGTGTACGAGGAATATTCTATGAATATTAATACAGTATTTCTCTTACATGGAGACATAAAGGCTAGACCATGACGGAAACTATTGATGCGATGCAGTAGCTTAGGAATGCAGAGAAGGAGGGCTGGACTGATAACTAGAAGCATAACATACTCTTGGCAGACTGGGAGGCAGAGCCAGGCCGGGCCGGGCACTGCGAGGCATGAAGTAAGCTAAGGGTCAGGGATGCAGGTGGGGGCTGTATCGCTCCTCGGAGAGGGTTCAGGAGACAGGAGCTGAATCTGAGTCCGGGCCCTTTTGAGGCCTAGAAACGGGGACAATTCAATGAGTTAACGTGCACACTGTGAAATGTGGCAACGTAGGTTTACATAAGCCTAATATTCGTTGTTTTCACTAGGTCTGGAAGCTAGCATACTAGAGATGGACACAACTGTAATTGCGTCTTTAATCGATCAGAGGGGAATACATGCATATCGATCATACACATATAACATAAGATGGGGAACACGTAGGCACATACAACATGGCAAAATTTACTTTTCCACACACAGCTGAGGAAAATGACCAGTGTTTAAGCTACTTCCTCATCAGCTCCATTACCACTCTTCCCCTTTAATCAGAACTTCCAGGGGCCCCTCTCCTCTGCTCCTCGAAGAGAGAAGGTCAATTTCTAGTGGCTTAGTTTTCCCTCCTTCCCCACGTTCTCCTTACTGTAGCGTGGAGACGATGCTTCCCAAGTCTCCACGCGTCGCTGCTGCTCTGAGGCTCCCCAGTAGCACAAGTTGCCAAATCCACTGCTCCTCGCCCAGCGAACTGCTTACTCGGTGCTGGCGCGGGGAAAACGTTAATTTCTAATTTCCCCTTTGGCAAAGGACGTCTCCGCTGCCGGTTTCTAGCCTCAGAACACACACCCTCGGGTTAAACTCTGCCGAGGCTGATCTGCACAGGCAAGCGCTGCTTCCACTCCAACCTCCTCAGCCGGCTCCGCCTCCCAGAGCCCAGCGGCACTACTGAGCAAGCGCGGAAAGCGAGTGTCTCCCTGCCGGAGACCGCGCTGCTCCGTCGACACTTCTCCTCGTCTCCGCCCACCCGGAAATAGAGCAGGGCTTCCTCAGGTCCACTCCTCACCTCAGGATTTCCAGCTACTGCTCCGTAACGGCGCCGCTCACCTCGCGCCGGTTAAGGAGCAGAACGGCTTGTCATCTCACTGCCTCCGCTCCCTCAGCACTCACACGCCTATTTTAGAGCAGAGTGGCTCCTCGTCTTACTGCCTCCGCTCCCTCAGCCCCCGCTGCAACAGGTAGGAAGAGGGACACGGTGAGGTTGTGGCGCTAGGGGAGAGGTTCCAACAGTCGGTCAGCACTCAATCAACGAGCTGAGCAAGGGGGGGCACCAAGATTAGCCCTCCTCCGATTGAGGGATTCTCAGCAATAGTCTCTTCACTGGGCAGAGGACTGCACCCCACAGTGCTGTAGTCTCCTTCTCCTGTTCACCTCCCTATTCTTCCATTCTAGGGATTAGTCAGGCGCCCAGGGTCTCCATTAACCATGCACAGCGGGGACAAGACAAGGATCCCAAAGGAGGAGTAGAGAAGTGGATTAATTAGGCTGCTTCCCAGTCCAGGAGGTCAACCCTTTCACTAGCCTCCCTCCACCTTCCAAGATAGCCTGTCCTCCAGCTGACTCTCTCTGGCAAGACAAAATGGCTGTCCAGCATTCCGCCTTTTATAGGCGGACCCTCAAAGGTCCAGAAGGGACCAGAAGGTTCTGGAACGCCCTATACTTCTCTATGGGACAGGTTCCAGGTGTGTCAGTTAGGGCAGTTGGTAGCCACCATTTTGTGACTCCAACTATTCCTGTCAGAACAGGCCTCTAGGCCTGAGGTGAAAAACTATGAGGGGGGGAAAGAACACCTATCCCCTTGACCAACACCTAGAAAAAGCTAGTGGACACAAAAATTAATAAAGGTATGAGGGGCTAAAAGGGGACAAAATAAATAATGAATTGGAGGGACTACGCAAAAAGCCAGACAGGTCTAACACGCAGTTAGTGAATTCGTTGTGTGTCCACTTGATACTATTGAACACAAATTCTAAACCCTCAATGGTGTTGTCGCAAGCGGAACATGAACCACATTTTTGATGGCCAACAATTGGAGCTAAATTCCATAACGCTCGCAGGTCAGGCTGTACTTTGTTCTTGCGGATATCAGCACGAATGATTTGTTGTCCAATGCTTTTATTTCTTTTCATAGTCAATAATGTTTTTTCCATCGGACAAACAAGGCCTGTTAGCAAGTGCCAATTATTCAAGATACATTTTTGAATTTATTGATCTGTGGGCCAAATGTTGACACACATACCAATTGGTCCAATGGTTTCTTGATCTTTTTGGTCAGTAACTCTTCTCTGGGAGTATACCATGCCCGCTTTGCTGAGTGTCTCAACATTTTCTTCGGATATCCTCTCTCTTTAAGTTGTTCACAGAGTACGCCTGCTTAGACCATGAAATCTTCTTTCCGCGAGCAATTCCGCCGTATTCTTAACAGTTGGCTATACGGTAAATTGACTTTCAGACTTCGTGGATGAAAGCTAGAGTAGTGTAAAATAGAGTTTTTATCTGTGGACTTATGGTGTAGTGTAGTTGTTAGCTTGTCATCTTGAACAAACACCTTTACATCCAGAAAAGTTAGTCGTGTTTGATTTTTAGTCATACTGAATTTTATATCAGCATGCCTGCTGCTAAGCCATTTAAAGAAGGATTGTAATTGTTCTTCTGTGCCTTCCCACTGACAACAAACGTCATCAATATAGGGGTACCATGATTGAAAATTACTGCTATATGGGTTATTCCTGTAGATGAACCGTTCCTCTAACAGTGCCATGAAGAGCACTGCCATTTCTGGGACATAAAGACACCCCTAGGCAGTGCCCTTGACCTGCATGAAGAACGTATCTTCAAAACTGAAGTAGTTCCGTTTTAAGGCAATTCTTGCCAAATCAAAAATAAAATCTGTGGGGACCCTTTGAGATTTTGGTCTTGTTTCTAAGAACTACTCCTTGGATTCCAGGCCTTCTTCTTGAGGGATCTGTGTATAAAAGGAGTTGACGTCAAAATAAACCATCCACTATTGTTGGCATTTGAATGGTTAGCCTTCTATCTTAGTAATAAAATCAGTGGTATCTCTAAGATATGATGGAACATTTTCAAGAAATGGTTTAAGAAAATCGTCAACATATTTAGCTATCGGTTCAAGTACCGAGTCGCAGCCAGGTAAAATCGGTCTCCCTGGTGGTCGTAATGGGTCTTTATGGATCTTCGGTAGAAAATATATGACAGGAATTCTTGGTTGTTTTTTGGTAAGATACTCAAGTTCTTTAGGGCCAATTATCCCTTGCTCAAATCCCCATTTGGTTTTGATGCTGTATTTCTTTGGTTGGATCTCCTGTAAGTTGTCATACCATATTTGATTGAATATGTGGCTGTTAGCTTCATCCTGATATTTATCTTTAGACCATAAAACCAGGGCTCCCCCTTTATCAGCGGACTTTATCACTAGTGAATAATCATTCTATAGGTTCTTCAGGCCAACTGTTAGTGTCTGGTGATATTCCTTTTTTAGGAAGGTCTTCTCTTTGGCCAATTGTGTAATAGATGACGGAACCGCCTATTCAAATGCTGCTATTTCTTTGGTTATACTCTGTGTGGGAGGAATGAAGCTGGACTTGTTCCTTAATCCAGATGGTTCAGGATTCATGTTGTCATCTTTGTCATTAAGGAATGCCTTGAGCCTGATTTTGCCACAAAATTAAAGGGCTTCAATCTTTAAATTAATTAAATCAGTTGTGGTACTTGGCACAAATTTAACACCTAGTTCATGGACAGATTGTTCATACTCGGTCAACTGTCTTGACGACAAATTGACAATAGTTGTTTTGTTTAAGTTTTGTAGAAATTCTTCCTGATTCGCATCTCCCATGGTTGTGATTGGGGTTTGAATCTTACGCGATTCCGCTGCACGTCCTTCTCTAAAAAAGAACTTTGTCTTTTAAAAGGCCCCTCACGTGGGTCTGACTCCCCCGATGAATCAGAAGACGACGTCTCAGAAAAGGTTAGGAATCGGTTTCTTAACCGCTTCAGCGAGGCGCAGATTCCTGCGCTGTGCTGAACATTCTATTGAGCCTATGGGCTCATGACGGAACGGTTTGTGCTCTCTCAATCCCCCCTTTGATGACTTACAGTAGTCATCATCATCACAACACCCTCTCTAAAGTACAAAGTATCAAACTGAAGTCGTTGCAATCTTCCCTCGTTTCATCTCCTCTAGAGCCCTCAGACTCTGGTACTGATTCTCCTGCATCGCAGCTAATCTCCTCCCCTGCTCTCGCATAGATCTTTGCAACCTGTTTGCTCTATACCATTTGTAAAGTTTCACCAATCCCCACAAAGAGATTATACAAATCACTATTATGATGATAGGTTTCAATATGTACCAAATGATATTCTTTCCCAGGTTGGCAAACCAACCTCCAACTTTACCCATTCCTTGACCTACCTTTTCCCACACTGTTACCTTAGTCACATCTTCTATCTCATTGTGTATTTCAGTAATGTTTCGAATGTACTTTTCGAGAGGTTTTGAATTGTCTGGAATGTAAGTGCAACATTCCTGGACCTTCAAAGCCTTACAGACTCCGCCCTCTTTGGCCAACAGAACGTCTAGAGCAAGTCGGTTCTGAAGAACCATTGCCCTTATCGATTGCATCTCTCCCTCCACCAGCATTAAAGATCTAGCAGTACTGGCGGACAACCTATCTACAACTGTTGCCAATCTTCTTATCTTAACATCATTTAGTGCTATCCCTAAAATAGGAAACATAGCACCAAACACATCTCCAACTACCTCCTCAGCGCTTACATCCCTTCTTCCTCTAGCTGATGTTTCTCTCTTTTTGGTTTCTAAGTCCTCAGCATGGTATATTTTGGGGAAGACAATTGCTAAGTAACATGATCCATACCAATTATCTGGTAGTTTCACATATGCGTTTCTTCCACAGACAAAATATACATTTGGGATCACCTGCCTTTCCTTCAGGAAATCCTTAGAATAGTACTCTAATTGGAAAGCATGTTCACAATGAACTTCTCCTACAAACACATTCTCATAATATGTTTGACTTCTGTGTATACATAGCTCTCCCCTTTTCTCCCGGTCTAAAGCTATTGGCCTACTGCTACCCTTTCTTTGGTGTTCTCTTTCTTCCCGGGTCCAATCTGTTTTCCATTGTCCCGAAGCTTTTAGGATCTTTTGTCTCCTATATTGATCATCCACCTACCCTATAAACTTTTTCTCAATTTCTGACACTTTACAAGTCAAATTATTTCTTCGAGCATGCGAAGTATCTAATGTTTTCCATGGAATGAAAAATTTCTGTAACCTGTCCTCACACTTATAATAATCCCACTTATTTAGATGTTTATAATTCGGCACCTCTGGCAGTACCGAATCGAAGTTCGAAAAATAATACTCAAACCCCTCTCGTTCATAAAATATGCTCAGTAACAAACTACATGATATTCCATAGGTCAATGGAAGATGATGGTATCTGATGCCTTCATCTACAGAAGCTGGCAACTGCATACAGACGTAGCAGTTTTTCGCCTCCATGACATCAATATATTCATAAAGCAATTTGGCATAAGCATTCGTTTTAAAATTCCCCTGTGACTCATCTGCATGTAATCTTTTTATTTCAGCATCTAATAAAGCTTTTTCTTTCGCTGTATTTTCCCCCTGTTTACCAATCGTAGGAAGCTTCTGTGTTGGTACACTTTTTGCTTCTTTTTCTGCTTTCACATCATTTTCATGTCCCACTATATAAGATACAGTAACTACTAAAACTATAAGAGAAATCACTACCCCTAAAAGTGTGCCTATTATGCATTTTGCCCTGCGGTTCGGGTTGCCAGCCTCCATGGTCTCAAAACAGTGTAGTTCTGGTTTTCTTTCACGGCACAAGTCTCTTTTCTTTGCTTCTCCAATCTTTCGAACCACACCTCCTGGAAACTGAAAAAATCCCCTCCGCAAAAACAGTCTCTGAGTTCTGTAGCAATAGGCAACCCTAGCCCTTCTCCATCCACTAAAAGGGAAGTCCCTAATTCTTTCTTCTTCCACTCGGCGCTAGGTTATCTTTCAATCAATATTTACAAAGTTCTTTACAAAGTCTTTAATAGTCCGAGACTATGCGTGTTCCCAGAGCTTCCACCACTAGCTCAAATATTTCCATACGAAGAAGGACTCCCTCCAGTATTGGACACCTTGAACAGCAACACGGAAATTCAACAGTCTCAAAGATCAATTTTCTTATTCCGCTCAGGAGAGGAGGATAGACAATGTTGAGTGTCAGCAGTCTTTCGACCTCCAATCCTGGTAACAGGAACTTTAATTCCACTGTGATGATTGGGTCAGTTCTGGTCAGGGTCACTTCCCTCACCCTCCCAGTTCTGCGTCCCGCTGAGGACATGTGTAGAGAGGTAGGTCCACTCAGGAGTAGCGTATCTTCTGCAAGGCACTCGCACCCTCCTTGATCTTCTCGGACCTTCCTGCTCTTGTCCTTGTGCACTTTCTTCTGGATCTGAGTCTTCGGATATAGGAGCAAGAGTTTCCTCTCGAGCTGGCTTCAAGCTTGACCTCCTTTTTCTTTCAGGCCAGGTAGCCGCTACACGCCTTGTTCTCCTATTTCTTGTCCGTTCACTCAGTTCTTGATCACTCTGAACTTGCTCTGTCTCTGAGTTGGTTTCACAACAGCTTTCTCCCTCAGTGGCAACTTCAGTTTCACTGCCGTCCTGTTTTCCTTCCTCTTCCGGATCTGTGACACTCCCAACTTCTTCAGACACCCCCACAGCTTGACTGACCCCCTCTTGTGATTCTTCCTCCACCACTGGATTTTCGTCTGTGAGAGGAGCTGTTTCTTCCAGGGGTGCTGGAACTCTTCGAGTATGGGAAGCGTGGATCCAATTTGGCAGTCCTCCGCACTTCACGGCGGTGTTCGTGATTAGGACTATCTGGAAAGGCCCCTTCCAGCGCACGTCCAAGCAGTTCTTCCGGACGTGCTTCTTCACCAGCACCCAGTCCCCTGGGCACAGGTCGTGGCACTGATTTCTTGAAGCTGGAACTTCTGCGGCCTGTACCTGAAGAGACACAGAATGAATGGCGTCAGATAACCCCTTGCAGTAATCCAGGATCAGGTCATCTGTAATGTTCAATAATGCAGCTGTGGGGATAGTTGGAAGTCTCATTGCCCTCCCCATCAACACCTCATGTGGAGAGAGACCTGTCCTCCTGTCGGGTGTGCTACGCATGCTCATGAGGACCAAAGGAAGAGCATCAGGCCAACTTAGGGAAGTTGATGAACACACTTTAGCAATTCGACATTTCAACGTCCCATTTATCTGTTCCACGATACCTGAAGCCTCTGGTCGATAGCTACAATGCAATTTCTGATCAATGTTCAATGCCGAGCAAAGCATCTTCACAACTTCGCTGTTAAAATGTGTCCCTCTGTCCGATTCCAGAGAGGCAGGCACCCCGAAGCGCGGTATCAACTCTCTAAGCAACAACTTTGCTACTGTGAGTGTATCGCACCTGCGTGTAGGGTACGCTTCAACCCATCTGGAAAATATGCATACTACCACCAGAACATACCTAAGGCGGTTGACCCTTGGCATTTCAATAAAATCCAATTGCATTCTGTTGAAAGGCCCCCCAGACCTCCCAATGTGACTCAGTGTAACTGGTGTTCTTTTCCCTATGTTCAACTGCTGACAAGTGACACATCGCTTACACACTGCTTCTGCTGCAATCCTAAACTTTGGGCAATACCAAGTCTGCCTGAACACCCTCAGCATGGCATCCCTTCCCAAATGCACTGGACCATGTATCTGTCGTGCCATTGGGCTCGCTAACTCCTCAGGTAACACAGCCCTTCCATCTGCTGAAATCCAAAAATCCATTTCGCTTCTCACACACCCTGCTGTTTCCCATGCCTGCTTCTCAGATTCAGGTGCATTGTCTTGCATTTGTTTCAAATCTTCCCAAGTATCGACTGTTTCTAACATCATGCTCAATTCTGTCCTTTCCTGAGCCCCACTTACTTCCACCTCCGTGAAAGAGTAATCATGCTCCGCACAATAGCGGGCAACTTCATCTGCATATCTGTTTCCCTGTGACACAAAATCCGAATTTTTCGTATGAGCTACACACTTTACAACTGCTATTGCAGCTGGACCCTGTAATGCTTCTAACAACAGCCGCACAAATTCTCCATTTCTGATTGGCGAACCAGAGGAGGTCATGTAACCCCTCTGAGACCACAATTGCCCGAAATCATGAACTACACCGAAACCATATTGGCTATCAGTATAGATGGTGACTCTAATTTTGCTACCTGCTATACAGGCACGTGTCAATGCAACGATTTCTGCTACCTGTGCGGAGTGTACTCCTTTCAGGCAAGCGGCTTCCACAACTCCAGTAATGGTGCAAACAGCATAAGCTGCTCTCAACCGACCAGTATCATCTCTTAAACACGAACCATCGACAAAGTAAATTTCATCGGGGTCGATCAATGGTTCATCCACAATATCTGGTCTTGGCTTCGTGCATAGTTCAGTCACATCAAGGCAATCGTGATCTTCACAATCTTTGCTTTCAATGTCATTAGGAAGTGGCATCAGTGTAGCAGGATTCAAGACAGAGCACCTCTTAAGGGTCACGTTCTCTGCAGCAAGAATAACTTGCTCATAGCGCGTGAGCCTACTGTTAGTCAAGTGCTGGGTCTTGGTCCTGGTCATTAACAGTTCCACAGAATGAGGTACATACACCACTAACTGGTGTCCCATCACTATGCTTTCACAACGCTCAATGCTGACACCTGTTGCAGCAACGGATTTGAGACATCCGGGCAACGCTGCGGCTACTGGATCTAAGGTAGCCGAAAAATATGCAACTGGTCTACGGGCATTCCCATGTACTTGCACTAAAACTGACAAAGCACAGCCCTCTCTTTCGCAGCAATAGAGGGAAAATGGCTTTTCATAATCCGGCATCCCCAGAGCCGGAGCACGACACAAGTCATCTCTCAGCTGTAGGAACGCCATCAAGCACTCGTTGTCCCATGGTACCGGATCACTCACCTCCTTGTGCGTCAGTTTCTGTAAGGGTTTTGCTTTCAGTGAAAAGTTAGCTATCCACTGTCGGCAATAACCAACCATTCCTAGAAACATCCTGACTTCTCTCTGTGTTGTAGGCGAGTTCATCTTCATGATTGCCTCTATTCTATCTGGTGACACCTTACGCTTTCCCTTTTCTATCCGATGACCCAAGTACTGTACTTCTGTCAGACAGTACTGCAATTTACTCGGAGATACCTTGTGTCCATTTTCAGCTAAATGGTTCAGCAAGGCGATGGTGTCTTCCTTGCAAGCCTCTTCTGTTCCTGACGCAACAAGTAGGTTGTCTATGTACTGGACCAGAACCGAATTCTGGGGCAGTACCAGACTTTCAAGATTCTTTTTCAGTAACTGATTAAAGATTGATGGGCTATCTGTGAACCCTTGTGGGATTCTACACCATGTTGAGACGCGATTCTCCATTTTAAACGCGAAAAGATACTGGCTCTCTTCGTCTAATGGGATTGAAAAGAAAGCCTGACAAAGATCTATCACTGTGAACCACTCAGCTTGGAATGGTATCTGAAACAGTATTACTGATGGATTCGGTACCACTGGACAACATGAAACAACAATGTTATTAATTTTTCGTAGGTCCTGTACTATTCTAAATTTCCCACTAGGTTTCTGCAAACCCATAATCGGGGAGTTGCATGGACTTCCCACAATTTCCTTCAGTATTCCCTGTTTAATCATAGAGTCGATCACGGGTTTTATTCCTGCAATCGTCTCTTGGGACAGCTTGTATTGTGGCGTTCTTGGATAATCGACATTTGGTTTCACTATGATCTTCACTGGCTCTACCCCTTTGACTAATCCTATCTCTTCTCCTGTAAAATCCCATACTTCTGATGATACTGCCTCGCGTAAGTCCCAAGGAAGATCCTCCACAGTTAGAGTAGGATACAGTTCTATGCATGTTCTGGAGTTCACAATTTTGAACGTAGCATCATCATCTGTTGTTTCTACCTCTACTCCCTGAGGCGTGCAGTATATGGTACAATTTAGTTTGCACAATAAGTCCCTTCCTAACAAACACACAGGGCTTGAATCACATACTACAAACTGATGTTCATTCATGTAATTTCCGATTTTTACTGACACTGGTTCCGTCAAAGGGCTAGTCATTCTCTTGTTTGCGACTCCTACCACCTGAATTGTTTCCCCCGACATTGGTAGATCCGGAACCACTGCTGACCTCAAAGTTGATCTAGTAGCTCCAGTATCCACCAAGAATGTCGTAGGACACCCTGCCACTTCAGCCTCAACAAAAGGTCCCCTTTGATCCACTTCCAGAACTGCCCGAGGGTACAATCCTCTTCTTTGCTTACACGTTGGCCAGTCAATGGATCAATGTAATAACTTTTTTCCTCATCTATGAAAAGAGGCATTTGTCTAAAAACCTTTCCCCCGGTCGAAATCTTTGGTGGCTGCGGAAACTGAGCTTGTGGAGCCGAAGTCCCCCCTTTGGCCACCTTGATTCTCGGCACTGGTACCCCTTGAACTGGAACCTCTGGGACCTCCTCCTCTACCTCTAATTCTCCATTCTCAGGGCTATAGGGACACTCGCGTCTCCAATGCCCCACCTGATGACACTGGTGGCACTTTGTCGTTCTTTTCAATGTAGCAATGTCAATTCTAGGTCCCACTTTTTCCTCACTGTCTTTATTCTGATTGCTTGATTTCCGTCTCATTGTCCCTGTACCCTGCTGCTGCTGTCCACCCTTTCCAGCTGACTGCATCTGCACTACCATCAGCTTCTCTTTTAGCTTCTTTGCTTTGGAATCTATTTCGTCACTGCAGTACCTGGCATACCTCAAAATCTCATCTAATGGTCTGTTTTGCCAACAAATCAAATGTTGCTGAATCATCAAACAAATATCAGGTCTCAACCCCAATACAAACTTTGACACAAACTGTCCTATATCCTTGGGGTCCATTACATCGAGTCCACTGTATTGTTTGAATGTTTTCAGCAATCTCTCATAAAACTCATGAACTGTCTCCTTGGGTTCCTGTCTTGTTCGGTCTATTTTTACCCAATCTATGTCTTGTGGTGGGACCTTTTCCTTCAGCCAAGTTATTACTCTTTCATATTTCAACATTACAGTTTCAGACGGCCCATTTGTGGCAACATCCCTTTCGGGTTCTACCGTTGGCCACTCGACACTAGTCTTGCATGCTGTCCACAAATCTCCTGGCACCACAATGTCAAACAAAGTGTTTAAATCAATCCACAATACCTTCGATATTTTCACAAACCTTTCTACCTGCTTATACCACTCAACAGGATTGTCCCTTAACTTTGGAAATGAATTGGTAAATGCAGCCAAATCTCCTCTACTCCAGGGCACATGTACATAGTTCCCATTTGATATTTCTCTCAAAGGAAATGCCTCCATCTGCATTACCCTTCCTTCCGGAGACATCACACTCGTGCTCCTCCTGACAGTACCCCGTTTGGACCACCTCTCTTCCCACTTGTCCAGATCTCTCCACACTCTTATTCCTGTTATCAACTCCCTTATGTGTGTTTTTAACCCTGTAGTTCTCTTCTCATCCAAGTCTTGATCTGAATACTGCAACCTATGGTTACTCTGTAATGTCCTCGTTCTGGACAAGTCTACCATATACTTGTCTGCCAGTCCAGACAGTTTCTCATGAATTGCTCTTGCCTTTCGGGTAATATCTTTTGCTATAAACAGTAACTCATCTTGTTCATACAGGTCAATCCTTTCTAAAGGCAACGTCCCATCTATTATCTCATCCAGGTCAGATTTTAAGCTAGTGACATCGAGTCTTTTGGCCTTTACTGCAGCTCTCAGTATGCTAGTTCTAGGGGGTCCATTCACATCTCTCCCATCCCAGCTCCGAGTCCTACGTCTAGGCTCAGGCGAGTTATGGGGAGTCCTCCCTTGTTCCCATCTCTCCAGGTCCCATGCAGTTCCATCCTCTCTGGGTGTATGGTGAAACACTTTCCCATTTCTCGTAATCCCATCAGTCCCATCCTGCATGATTTCCCTAGATGCATGGTATGACATTCCGTTATTCCCCCTTTCCTCATCATTTGCCGGTGGTCCCTGATCTCTCGACCCATGGCAAGATCCTTCACTGTTCCCCATGCTCCCACGACTCCAGTGCTGTACATTCTCATTAGGTGCATGGTGAGTACATCTAAACCTCTCTCTGTATTCTTGGGTCCGCTGGTCTCCCTCGCTTTGAATGAGACGAGACGTCTCCCCACATCTTGTACTTCTCTCACGTCTCTCCTGCTCATTCCCACCGTCAGTGTGACGTATAACTCCTCTACTCTCCAGCCTGTTACCATCCCACTCCTGACTACTTGCACTAGCCCCACAGTGAGACAATGTTCCGTTGCCTCGGCTTCCCCATTCTGCTTCTGTTCTTGGCCTGCTGGTTGGTGCTTTTGTGGACCCCTCCCATTCTCTCAAATCGGCCCTCAACTCCTTAAAGGATTTCGGCCGTGGTCCCCTCAGGTCCATCGGTCCTCTCTGACCCCCCTGTTCTGCTGCGGGACCCACTGCTGGATCAAATGGGGTGCTCCACGTCACTGGTCCTGGCAATTGTCTCCAGGCATTTGTCGTGTTATTTCTCCTTTCCATTTCTGCTCTCTCTCTATCTAACCTCATCTGTTCTTCCTCTCTGTCTCTCTCGGGGTTGTAAATCGATACTATAGGACCTATGGTAACGGGTACTTGTAGAGCGTCTGGCAACCCATAGGACTCAACTCTCTCTGTTTCCGGTACCTTCTGCACCACAAACCTTCTGACTACTGTCGGTACTGTACTAGGCTGAGGTGTCTCCTCTCCTTTGGGCGGTGTCCACTCTGATATAGGGAGTGGTACATATCCCTCTATGGCAGGCCCATCATCCCTTGCGAGTCCCCTATCCTCCATGCTCCCAACGTTCGGAGGCGGTCTATCTATTAGCAACCTATTTATCAAGTTGTCCTCCGACTCGCTCTCCTCATCCTCTTCCATGAGCCTCTGTTCTCCTGTCACCTCTCTCACTGGGTATAACTTATCCACCTCAATAGCCTGTACCCTCCATCTCTTGGCGTCCGCATCCCATTTGGCATCTCGCACTGCCCTTACTGATCTCTTCAACCTGTCTTGGCGCCTGTTCATATTTCTGTCATGTGCCGCCCTAAGCCACGCAT
Organism: Lissotriton helveticus; assembly: GCF_964261635.1. Classification (NCBI taxonomy): domain Eukaryota; kingdom Metazoa; phylum Chordata; class Amphibia; order Caudata; family Salamandridae; genus Lissotriton; species Lissotriton helveticus. The sequence continues at coordinate 200,243,948 of NC_136060.1, forward strand.
TAAGGGCCTCAAACTGGGTTGGTCTAGGCGGAGGGTTCAATGAGGACATAATTGATTTCAACCGATGTAACGCCTCTAATTTGAACGTTCCATACTTAGGAAACGTCAGTTCTTCATTCCCTTCCGAAATCTTATTCCATTCACTAATCCATAGTATCGTATGCAAGCCAACATTCGCTGCCATATAGTAAGCTGGTGTACCCTCTGGCGGTGCCTCTTCCCCGTAATAAGAGTTCCTTCTTTTTCTCTTAAAAATCTCTCTCAAACATTTAAAACACTTCATGTTCAAAACCTACAATATTTCTATTTTCTCCGCGTTTGTTTACTTCCCGATGACAATCCACCAATCTCAGCTCGGTTCTCGCTAACTGGCCTATCAGAACGCGACTTCTCACTGACGTCACACCAGCCGCCCAATCCCGTCGCGGCTCTTGCCGACGTCACACCAACCGTCCTATCACGTCGTGGCTTCTCACTAACCGGCCTATCTCAGCGCGACTCTCGCTGTCGTCACTCGTCCCCCTTCGCAGCGGTACCCCTCCTTTCTCAGCTCGTCTCCGCGGTTATGCATTCGTCCCATTCATACTCTGAAAAATGATTACTTCCGTCCAAGCGATCACTTTTCCTTTGACTGTACGCCCAGTCTGTCTGTAATTGTCACCTTAACTGGCGAAATGTCTTTCCGTTTACGTCCAGACAATCGCCTTCTCTGATAGGTTACTTACACACAGTAACTTTCGACCAGCGTCCGTTACTCACACACTCACTCTTACACTCCCCCTATCTCGGTCCTGCGGCGGTCAATGGTACCTCATGACCTCCTTACTCTGGTCGACAATTACTCTGGATGTTCGATACACCCGAACCACTTAAGCTCTACCCCAAACTTAAGATTTTACCAGGTTGCGCGCGCTCACAACCTTCTCACAATCACACTACAGGCATTCAACTCCGCATGACATTACAATACAAATACAACACAAAACACCGCAATCTGTCCACGCATGACCCTTGTTATACTCACTCTCGTCCGATACTGCTGCTTTTCTCTTTCCATCAGCGCCTTCTTCGGCAGGCCACCTCTCGAACTCTAGGGACCTTGGGGTAAACTAACCTAGTCTAGATCACCTTCCTCAAGAAGGTAACCATCCTCACTCTGCTACCAACTGTTAACGCGGGATTTCTGGTCTATTGTTATCTTACCAGATCCCAGCTCAGGTCGACTGAATCGTTGGTACCTGTCATTGAGTAAAAGGCAATCCACTACTAGGTTAATCAAGAAAGAACTTACACCACTCTAAAGAACCACTTACCAATGGAAAAGGTTAAAAAGTTTAATTTAAAGCCAAAAGTATCTGGAGATACAAACATCTCAGAATAAGGTTCAAAAGATATACAGGTATCAATATAAAAAGGTACTCTCTGAATGCTCTCAATCGACAAAAGGAAATTATCAAAAATATCTCAAATACCATGAGAGTTGCAAGAATCGCTGTGAGTTGCAACTTGAGAGTCATTTACAGAAAAGAAAAATACAGGTTAGACTTTCCCTACACTAACTAAGTGACATCCCTACTTAACAAGATCTTTACCTAAAAAGGTGTCAGCAGTGGTGACTTCCAAAGAAGATCCCACACTTCCCTTAGTCTTTGTCTCAAAGTCGAAGTCTTTCAGTTCTCTATCTGCCTACCCATCCGCTCTCTTAGGCTCCTCAGATCATCTGCTCTAACTCCAACCCGGGGTGCTTTCCCTAATACAAAATCACATTTCCAATAGGAACGCCCCTTGAGACGCCTCTCACGTGGTGCAGTTTCGAGCGGCAAATTCCGTGCTGGTGCTCCTCGGGACTCTTCATTAAAGTTGACCTTGCTTCCCAGGCTTCTCTCCGACCAGGCGGTACCCCCTAAAATTCCTGAAGACTCCTACAGGCCTGTGCCTGGCGCCTCTGAACAAGGGCCTATTCATTATTTCTGATTTAAGTTCCCCTTGCACCTGCAAACAGACACTCTCTCTGTAGGCCCCAAATTCCAGCCTCTACCATATCTAGAAGTCATAAAACATCTTGAACAGACCTATCGTTCGTGCTCTGTGCGACCTCTCCTTAACGAGCTCATGCAGATCAAAGAAGCGACTTTATCTATTCAGGCCTACTAAAATTACATGAAACGGGCCTCTGCAATATGCACATTTAATTTCCCTGTTTAAACAATATTTTAACTAACACACATTACTAAAATATAACACATCTATGTAAAACATATACTTCAGTTCTATGCCTAGTAATACATTTGCAGTAAAATGACATTAGAATCCAAGTCACTAAAAGTGTAGCAGCATCTTTCGTTTCTTGTGAAATGCCATATGGCCTACACATTTTCATGGTTTGCAGAATTACATTTCGTTTCACTTAGTCATCTAACGTGTGACTCCAACATCATTTTAACATTTCTACAACCTCTACATTAGTTTTTCACTCTTATATATGCATCTATTCTAATTAAACACTCATATATTTTCTCTATATAAGTTGACACTCTTGTATATTCCACACTAAACTAATACTACGTGCTTGTAAATATGGTGCACTTCTACATTTTCAGATTTGTGCTCTCTCACTCATGTTCACTATGGAACAGTCCACATGCAACTAAAGCAGAGGAGCATTGCCCCACTGCGCAAAAAGTAAAATTAAAATAACAATATCTTATTGCTCTTGTCATTTAATTTTTGCTATTGCATGAAGCCTGTGTACAGTGTAGAGCGGGGATGACCAGAGTAGGGCATGAATGGTTTGCACTCCCAAAGTGCTCATGAACTGTTTGGCCGGCCCTCTTGGGCCAACCAAACAGTTCATGCACACTTTGCATGTTACTACCAGGTTGCAATATATAGCCTGGTGAGGAACACACACAGGTTCCCTGTTTGAGTCTGAGAGGCGATCCACGGTGCTCAAACCATTCACAACGCTGCATTCTGCATTGTGATTGGCTTAGGGGAGCCTGTGTGCCGGGTGCTTCCTGCTGCTGGCCGGACTGCAGGAAGGCAGAGGAAGCAGGGAGGTAGCAGCCGATCTAAGGTAAGTTTTTTTGTGTTAATTAACCCCCTCCCATGTCTCATCACTCCCGTCCAGTAGCAGCCGCTACTGAACGAGCGATGGGTTTCCTCATCACTCAATCTCCCTTTTTTTATACAACATAGCACAACCTTGTGTAGTCACAGAGAAGGGTTGCCCTTATTAATTTTAGAGGCCACCCAGGTGGGTATGAGAGGAAATTAAACGTGGATGTAATTACATAAATTACGATGCTGCCATGTTAGGATGATCAGTGGGTATTCATTTTATCAGTGACAGAATGTGCACAGCACTTTCACTTTAACCCCTAACTGCTGAAGCTTTTCTACCCCTAGTGCTGAGTCCTTTTTCGTTATTTGGATTATTTCACGTTTACCACTTTTGCTCCACATAAGGTATCCATGCCAAATTTGCATTCTCTTTATCCAAGATCCAGGGGATTTTAAAGACCCCCAAGGTGACCGAGAATATAGCCAAAATAGAGCTGCATTTATTTTTTTGGGGTAAAAAATGCTTTCTAACAAAGCATATGTTTTTTTTTTTTTAATGGCTTTAATGCAAGGATTGCCTTTTTCCCAGCTTTAAGGAACAAGCAAAGATGGAGAACAATGTATACAATAGATGCTCCAATTTTCAAAACATTTGTGATTACGTCTACTTGCCATTTGTGTCGAAAACTGGTGTGGAACCATCGCTGATACCAGAAAGCAATACATTTCTGAAAAGTAAATACAAATTCTGAATTCAGTAAGGGTTCATTTGTGTAGATCCCTCAGCGCTTTCCCAAAGAAACTAATAGTTGAAATTAAAAATTATGAAAGTAAGTAGAAAAAATAGCAAATGATGCCTGTTTTTTAATTTGTACTTTTTTGCCACAATTGCTCATTCACAAAAGCAATATACCGTTATGTCCATCAGACTATTCTGGCCGCAACAATATATGGGGTTTGTAGTTATTTCAAAATTACATGATAGCTAGACCAAATATAAGAGCTGCAGCAAATTATGTTTTTCCTATCATGCACCAATTGATATGGCAACATTTAATGAATGAAAAATAGGAATTAAAGAAACATATATATTTCTGAAATATGCCCAAGATACTGAATTTAGAAACATTAGTTATTTTTTCAACTCTGAAGGTGTTACCCATGCTATCATGATTTACAGGGCATTTTACAAAATGTGTTTATTCTTGCAAACTTGTTTACATTTGGAGGCCTAAAAGACATCCATTTGGTAATAATGAATGGTCTACTATTGTGTTTTCCGAGTTCTCTCCCAAAAGAAATATCGCCCCCCTTGCGTGGCTGGGCCTAGCATCTGTGACAAAAAAACACCCCACAATGTGACATGAAGACATAATACTTTGGCTAGCAAAGTCAATTATTTTTTGTACAATGTGGTTAGCTGCAGAATATGGACCTTAGCGAACCCAGACATTTCTGAAAACTAGGCTTTCAGAGGAGTCTAGGGTGGTGAAACTTGAATGGCCACTATGATTTAAAAACCTCAATTCTTGGGTAGAAATATAGATTTTACCCAAAAAATGATCAGGATTCTCCAAACTTCTCTTAAAACTGCACTCTACTTGTGTGGTTAGGCACAGTGGCAGCAATACAAAACACAGAATGGAGACATCAAATCAATTGAAAGAAAAAATCAAACATTTCTGGACTGTTGACACCCAGGGACATCGACGGTGGTGTGCTCATGTGGATTCCACTATTTTCCTACTAAAAACGCCTTGCAAATCTCAAACATTTGGCTAAAAACACAGATTTTTCCCATATTTCTTATAGATTAAGTTCGAGATGGTGGGGGGATCCAGAAAGTTCGGAACACACACTATTCCCACATTTCTTGGAATAAAAATGGTAACCAACTTTTATGGGTGGACCCAGCACCTGCAACTCCACCTTGATCTTTTTCATAAATCTGTCTTATCCCTCCATTATGCTATTTATTTCTTACTTGCGCTATTTTTCAAGTTTTTGTACTTGCCTTCAAAACTATCTGCACTAGTCTGTAGCTTCCTTTTTTTTCTTCTTTGTCAGTAAGCTTTCCCTCTACCCTTATAGACTGGTGGTACATAAGATTCAGAGAACCCATTTTAGGTCAGATACTCTACTGTGAAGATTGCATGCCCACTAAAGGTATTCTACGTATTTTTGTTAAGAAGACTTTCTTTTTCTTGCTCAAACAGTACTGTAAAACTAGAGAGTGGCCGTGGTCATGGTAGTCCTCCCAGTGTTATACATATATTATTATCAGAGTATACCAGTAGTGAATGACCTTGCAGCATAGCTGGAAGTACGATGAGGAAGACAGCCCCATTGCATTTGCCAACTAAGACTATATGTCCCTCATTTACCAATTATTACCACCACTTCATTTCGCTTCAATAACTCAGATTAATTATAACCCTGCCCTTCCATTACAAAAAGATTTTGTTTGGCTTGACTACCTGGCTTCTCATTGATTTCCAACCAACAAAATGCCCACCGTGATGTTTTGAATTTTTTAAGGAGATTATGAATCTGTAACCGATCTGTAGTGATGTTTTGTGGTTGTATTGTGCTTAACAAAAAAGAGAGAGAGGGGCATATCTGACATTTGAAATTATAACCATGCTCAGACCACAAGAGTCGGGGCCGCCACCAGCGGAGAGGATGCAAATGTAGTGGTCACCGTGGAGGGGGGAATACCAGCAGCAGGAGTGGCAGGCAGTGGTAAATTGCTTACTTATTGACAAATAGTAATATACTCACTGTGGCAGCATTGAATGGCTCAGGAACCACACCCTGCTTTAGCAGGTACAGTGGGAGCTGAGTCATTATGTACTCCTCTATCTGCAACTCAGCAGACAAAGGTTATTAAATGAACTTTAAGAATGAGGGGTTGATGTGAAAGGCAAAACAGGATGGAAGGAGAAGGGACATGTATGTAATATATGAGTGAAAGGATATGTGGGTGAAATACTGCATAGAGGTGGGTGATGATGATAGGAATCAATCTGCGTGACTGGGTGAAGGATGGTTGAAAGGGTATTTATGGGTGAAACTGGATGGATGCTTGACTGAGTGGGTGCATTGTTGGAAGGTGTTAAGGGAAAGCAGGATGGGTGGATAGAATGGGTGAAAGCAAGAATGCATAAGGGGTAAATAGATGTTGGTGAAAAATGTTCCGTAGCTATGTTTGGATAGCTACACGGAGGAGCAAGATGGCGGCCGTGACTCGCGGCTGAGCTGCAGCGTGTAGCAGTGTTGGCTCTACCGGGTTGAATCCTAGGAAACACCCCGACAAATTAGGCACACCACTCTGCTCCGCTCTGGGCTGTGAGAGGGACTTTCTTTTCCCTTATGTAGCGGCTACTTCGAGAAAAGCGAATACCACCGAGCGCTAACTAACACGCACGGATAAAATGTGAGGAGAGGAAAAAATAAAGAAGCGATCAGGATTTTCTTGAACAATCACTTTGAAACCCGATGCCGTTCTTTTCTCCTTACCGGAAAGCGCTGCCTTGTGAGGTGCTGAGAGCTGCCGCGGCGCTTCTCTTCAGGATCAGGCTAGCCGGCTGGGACGCCGGCAGAGCTCGCAGAGCTCACGGACTCAGGGGGCGGGTCCACACCGACCAGGTGAGCGGCTCCAGCCACAGCAACAGCGGCGGGGGCGGGAAGTGCAACGCGGAGCCCGCAAGGTGCAGAGGCAGGCATCGGAGATACCAGCAGGCGCGTACGATACAAGCGGAGCCTTCAACGTGTATGACCACTAGTCTGAGTACAGGAGGTAAGCCGATATCGAGCAGGCGAAACGCCGAAATCAGACTAACCTCAAAGGAATCAAAGGATACAGAGACAGAGACTATTAGCTGCCCAATAGTTGCTGCTGCAGAGGAAGCTATAGAATCTGAAAAAAGCAAAGCAGGGATATCTTCCAGGGGTACAGCGAGTAAACTGACATCGGTGCTGCACACCCCTAAGGGAATGAGGCCCCCAGCTGTTAGGACAAGACAAGCTGCTGCCACAGCTGCCGCTACAGTATCAGTGAGTGTAGTGGAGCTCATGAATCGTAAGGAGAAAGAGAAAGAGAAGAAAAAATTGAAAAATAAAAACACGGAGATGGCGTCTGTGGCCAGGTTAACACCACTACCACCACTCACTGATGGGAACATCGGGTTGGATCAAGAAACAGGACAAGATGTAGCTGTCATGACTTCAGTGGTCTCTGATGCTGATAGCAGGGCTCCTGGTGGCGAAAGATCTGGGACCTGTGAGATGGTAGGCAAAGAGCTCGTTAACGATTCTATCACAGTCACTGAGATGGCAACAGAATCCTCAGTAGAGGAAACGGACTGTTTAATCGAGCCTGTGCTTAATCATGAAATTCCCTCTCAAACTGCCGACATTATTGCGAGTGTCTGTCAGGCAGACCTAGGCCAGCATCACTCCCAGGGCACAGGTGATATTGCTGGCGTATTAGCAGAGAGTGCAGCGGCTAGCTCCATGGAGGGTCATACTCTAGGCCAAACCTCAGGTCAAGACCAAGGCCAAGATCAGAGAGCCGAATTTGTCACCCGGAATGGCCAAATGGATGGGGGGAAAGAGAAAGAAAAAGAGAAAGAGAAAACCCCCAGCGAGTGTTTTTTCTCAGTGACTGAGGAGGCCGACTGGTCAGCTGATGAGGAGGAAGAGGAGCTCAACAGCTCGGACATCGATGGCAGCAATTTAGAATCAGAAAGCGACCCAGAAGGGGAGCCACCACAGACAGTTAAAACATTGCACTCTCAAAAAGGTCAAGGTGATCTAACATGGGACCATTCCCCTACGACTCTGCTACAGGGTAACCTAAACCAGGCGGCAGATCCCTTGCAGGGTCAGGTGCCCTTATCAGCATCACAGGACACCACACAACCCTCAATGAACTCAATGATGTTAATGATGGAGTCGATCCATCAGGGTATCACAGCACATCGTGAGGAGACCAGATCCGACAGCCTCAAGGCCCAGGCTACCATGAGGAAAATGAAAGGGGTGGTCAGGAAGCTCTCAAAAGCTTGTGAGAACATGGGAGATAGGGTTTCAAATTTGGAAGAGAGAATTGTCTCGACTGAAGCAGAGGCGGCAACCGCAACAAGAAAAGTGGAATCCCTAGATACACAGGCACAGGACGTCCAGTGGAAGCTAGAAGATTTGGAAAACAGACTAAGAAGAAACAACCTTAGAGTCTTAGGGATTCCGGAAGGTTGTGAAGGACAGGATGCCAAGGCATTTATTGTAAAAATATTCGAGAAAGCATTTCCAGATGTCGCAGGGTGGAACTGGACTACTGAAATCCAGAGAGCACATCGCATACCATTCAGGATGAGGCAGAATGCTAGAGCAGATGATAAGCCCAGAGCAATCCTGATATATATAGGAAACTTCTTGCTGCGCCAATCTATTGCAGAAAAAGCCAGACCAGATTCTAAGAGGGCTTTTGACGGTGGCTCTTTCTTCGTGAGGCCGGATTTTTGCCATACTACGGTGGAACGGCGATGGAGATTAAGACAGTTAATTAAGCCATTTCAGGAAAAAAAAATACAGGTCTATCTCATCAACCCGGCACAACTTAAAGTTATTCATCAGGGAAAGACTCTTTATTTTCCTTCAGAAATCAAAGCCCGGGACTTTTTAAACTCAGTATAGATTGAGCTCATGTTTAATCAGCACTTCTAATTCAGACTAGCTCTAGGGTGGTATAACTGAGGTAAGGTGTGTGGCTAAGGGCTAAGCATAAAATTCGAAGGTTTGAGTTTGAGACTGTGTGGTGTCATTATATGTTATTATATGTTTTCAGGAGTTAAAACAGCTCGAAGCTGGTAGAAAAAAAAAAAAAAATAGGCAAAATAGGCAAATATGGCAAAAAAAAGGGGGAATCAATTGGATTTTACTTTATGGGTTCTGAAAAAATCTTAGGTTAATGGTGTTTCCTAATTATATGTATTCTTTTTTTTTTTTTAATTCAGAGCCCACTGCATCGCACGCTGCATCCATCACACGCACAGACTCAGTCTGCGCACTCCTTTTGGGAGGGGGTCAGGGTCAGGGGTGGCTTCAGGGGGGGTTCTGACACGGGGTGGGAGGGCGGGACATGGGGGGGAGAAAGCAAAAAAAAAGAAAGTTCTCATAGCTAAGATGTATATTGTCAAAAACGTTAGTTCACCATTGCTAAGGGTATTCTATTCATGTAAAGTTTTCAGGGGAATAATTGATCGGATAGACCAATGGATACGATTCCTGCAGGGTTATGTCTAAGCTAAATGTAGTTAGCCTTAACATAGGTGGCCTCAATAACTGGAAAAAAAGAAGGAGGTTGGAGGAGTATATCAAGATAATAGGGGCTGATATTCTTTGCCTTCAAGAAACTCATTTGCCTTGGAAGAATAAACACTGGTTGAATTTTAGGGGATATGATATTTTATCATGTTCTTCACAAACATCTATGATAAAAGGGGTAGCAATCATTGGAAAGACAGGATTGGGGGGGGTCAAAAGGTGTAAGTCAGATATGTCTGGACGTTGGGCTATATGTGAAATGAACATAGGTCTCACAATTTGCACAATATACGGGTCTAACCTTGATGATCCGGCAGTAATGGATTATTTAGAGCAAGAGTTAACAAATTGGTCAGCCCCGGTAATAATCTGTGGAGATCTAAATATCTCAGCAGATTTTACATATAGGTGTGTATATACAGGTCGGAAGCCACGGGTATATAAGGCGCTATCCTCTGTTATTAAATCCCATGGCTTGGTAGATGTGTGGGGAAGCTTAAAGCGAGATAATCCAGGGTTTACATATTTTTCACACCCTTGCAACAAATATACCAAACTGGATTATTTTATGATAACAGCTAACTATCTTCCAAATGTGGAAATAGTAAGGTTGCCCAAGATATTCTCGGATCATAATCCCCTTGTGTTAACAATTGCTGTCAGTCAACAAGGGAAAAAAGGTAGACCTTGGACTCTCGATAGGAAGCTTTTAATGGATACAAATTATATCTCGCATTTGAAAACTTGGTGTCAGTCATTTTTTGATGCAAATAGATATAGTGCTCCCCGCAACATTGTCTGGGATAGTTTTAAAGCTGGTCTGAGAGGTGAGACAATTAGCTATGTCGGGCGAATGTGGAAGAAAGGCAAGATAGAGAGGGAACGGCTATTGGGTAAATTGGCAGATGCAGAGGAACAGCATAGGAAAGATGTAAGTCAGGGGTGCCAGGGTAATTTAAGCTTAGAGCGACTGAATAGTATCAAGGCTGAACTCCAGCTACAATTGGCAAAAAAAGCTGCAGCCGGATATCATTCATATAGATCTGGAATGTACGAAACAGGGGAAAGTGCCGGTAAGGCTCTGGCTCTGCGGATAAGGCAGGTTGCCTCAAAGAACATCATAACCGAAATAAAGGAAGGAGATCAAACATATAAAAAGTCAGATGAAATCCTGGATGTTTTCAAGAGATTTTATCAAGAGCTTTATAAGGAAGAGGCAGAAAATGATGATCCAGGTATAAACTGGCCAGAAATGGGTACCAAACTAAGTGCTAACCAAAGAGAAAAATTGGAAGGAAGTATTACTATAGATGAATTATCCGAGGCATTACAGGATCTATCATCAGGAAAGGCGGCAGGACCTGATGCCATTCCTTTGGAAGTATACAAATGTCTAAGGGAAGAAATAACGCCCTTATTATTGGATTTATTTAATGGGGTTATCAATACCGGGGTTATCCCGGAATCTTGGACCGAAACAAATATTGTGGTCTTCCATAAGAAGGGGAAACCGAAAGAGAGTCCTGGGTCATACAGACCTATATCATTGATAAATAGTGACAACAAATTATATGCCAAAATCATGGCGACCCGGCTGGCCAAGATCATTGGGACCCTGGTTTCTCCCTGGCAGCACGGTTTCATTCCTGGTAGAGACACGACCGATCATATAAGGAGGGTCATTACACTATTTGATATACAAGCTGCCGAAGGAGGGAGGGCTGCTATGACCCTTCTAGATGCAGAAAAAGCTTTCGACCGCGTCAGGTGGAGGTTCTTGTGGCGGGTAATGAAAGACAGAGGTTTTGGCCCTAAATTCCTACAGGCAATTGGTGCTATGTACGTTAACCCAACGGCCAGGATCCATCTTATGGGTGAGCAGTCAGGTAGGATTTACATCTCAAGGGGCACGCGACAAGGGTGCCCGTGCTCACCCATTCTTTTTGCTCTGTATATAGATCCTCTAATAAATCTGTTAATGGATAGTAAAATTAAGCCAGTGGTTACCAAAGGATTTCAGACCAAAGTACTCGCCTATGCGGACGACATCGCTATTTTAACTACGGATCCTGATAGTGCCCTGAATGAAATTGTTAAAATCACTTCTGAATTTGGGAGACTATCTGGATACCGTCTTAACGCAGCTAAGACGCAGGTATTATGTACCGGTAATATAAACAAAACGGATAATAGATATCTGGATTCAGTAGTCTATCTAGGAATTACAATTAATGCCCAGCCAAAGGATATTATCAAAGATAATTTTGAGCCATTACTTATCAAAATTAAACAGGATTTAAGGAGAATAGACAAACTTCATCTATCAGTTATAGGAAGAGCAAATGTTATTAAAATGTCTATGTTTCCAAAAATTTTGTATAAATTTAGGTCTATCCCTTTCAAAATTGAAGATCTACTGATAAAGGAAATGGAGTCGATATTCATGAATTTTGTATGGCAATATGGTAAGGTTAGGAGATCCAGTAAGCTCATGTCTCTTCCTCAAGAAAAGGGGGGGCTGGGAATGCCCAATCTCAGGTATTACAATTGGGCTTGTTTCCTTACAGGGATGTCTGTGCTTCTCTTTCCAGATGATGCTAGATACAGCCAGGGAGCTATCCCCACTATTTACCACCTGGCACTGGGGGGGGAAGTATATGGAATATTGTCAAGGAAACATGACAAACGTTTCTTTAAAGCCTCAGGCTATAAGACTATCGGAGATATCTGGGGGATATGGTCATCAATCCGCAAAGATCAGGACATCCCAAAGTATAATCAGCACACCCTATTATGGAATTCAGATTTATTTCCGCATTTAAGCGATGATGGCCCATGGAAGCATTGGGAAAGGCAAGGGATTAATTCATTAGGCCAAGTAATGATTAAAGATGTCTGCAGACCTCTAGAATTGCTTAGGACACGGTTTTCACTCCAAGGGGTCCAAGTATTTAAGTATATGCAGCTGGTTAATACCATCAAGTCAAAAAGACCGGGTTTGAATATATCTAATGAATGTGCTTTACTGGATTATCTGAAAGGTGGAGGTCATAGAATCAAAGATTTGTACAGGTTACTTATGGAGAGCCTTTCTGATGATTTGATCAAGGTTGAGGAGTGCTGGGCTCACAAACTGCAGGATCCGGAAATCGATCTCGACAGAGCACTGGTAATGGACAAAAGGTTTCTGAGATCATCAAATTTAAGAGCACAGCACTTCAAGACTCTTTTTAACCTATACTACACACCAGCTAAACTGTTTAAATGGGGTAAGAGAATGGATCATAATTGTCCTAGGTGTGGCAAGGGGCCGGCAGACGTATTACATATGTTTTGTAATTGTTTAAACTTGGGACCAATCAAAAATGAAATTGAAAAGTTCTTAGAGGGGCTGCTAGCTGTCAAAATTGACCTATCCCCTACACTGCTAATATTTGGCTGTGATGTAAAACTAGGTTTGAGTATAGAAATAGAGGCGTTGGTTTTTATCTCGACAGCTGTTCTTAGGATATTAATCGCTGCTGCGTGGAAGGATGTGGACCCTCCAACTTTCCAAATGTGGATGTGTCGGCTGCTAGGGATCCACAATATTGAATCGGAACTTTATGCCCTTAAAGGAATCAAAGCCAGAGAAATGGGTTTACGTGTATGGGCACCAGTGGCTAGCTGGAGGAAGGCAAGATGCGCGACCCTCTAGACTTGATAATATTAAGAGATGCCCCGGACATTTCTCTGCATGTTTTGTTTTTACCCGGTTATTTAATTATACCTGTCTTTTTTGCTATTGGGTAATGTTGCTCATATTGTATTTATCATATTATCAAATGTACTTATATATGTCTATATTTTACATTGATCTATATATGCATATTTATGATCTTAATGTACATCTGGCAGCTGTGAACTTTCAATAAAAAATAAATTTAAAAAAAAAAAAAAAGCTATGTTTGGATAGCTGGATTGAATGGATAATGATGACTAGTTTTCTGTAGCGTAAGAGTGGAAGAGACAATGTAAAGCTTAAATGGTGCTTATCAAAGTAAAGGGTACAGATTAAGAATACTTGAAGAACAATGCAATGCTGAATAGAAAATGCAATTCACTTGACTTCTGTGGATGGGAAAGTCTGTGGCGTATGTGCCGGTTATATCCCGGTCTTTAATCCTTTCACTGACTGAACTGCAGTACATCGCTTTTCCCACTGTCTATTTGCTCAAAAGAATGTAGGTTATAGCATAGGGAGTTCAAGGTTAAATAGGCCTGAGGTGATAACAAACACATAGCAACAGAAGGATTCTTGTTTGACAATCCCTGTTGACAGCTTGTATGACCAGCTATTTAAGAGAAAATCAAAATATTTTGACCCAAGATGCAACAGGCATCCAAAACCTCGCCGATATAAAGGTCTGATCACATTGGACGATTTGTAGTGGACTGATCTCCTTTGTGAAATATGCAAATAAAATGGTCAGACTCGAGATGCTAAAAGAAAATTCTAGTTGTCTTATACCAGGCAGAATATTTATTGTAGCTAAAACTAGACAATTCATTAGTAAATGTGCCTGATTCGTGAAATCCCAAACCATCTGAGCACTTTACTAGGAAATCCTAGAAAAGAAAAAAAATGGTTTGTTCCTATGCTTATTCTGCCTAAATTTCTTTCAGACAGATAGAGCTTTTGAGATTTGCCTTTAGTTTTATAGGAACGGTTAATGGTGGCTGAGACTCACTTCAAATCAAATGACACTAGGGGACCATCAATATAATGCTACTGTGCCACCCACTACATAACACAACTTTTTGGCACAGAGTGACAGAACATTGTTTGCAATTTGCCTTTTTTTTTCTAGTTGCTCCTCATTACAAAACAAAAGTGACTCTTAGTCTCAAATTGTGATTCGTTAGGAGGACCTAAAGTCTGGAGTGGACATGTTTATTGGTTAAGCGTTTAATGCAACACACAATGCCAAAATGATGTACTTCTAAAGCGAAAAAAAAGCAATCACTTTTATGCGTGAGTGGGTAAATGGAGTCAGTGCTGACTATTGTTTCTGTAATAGGGGTAAAACTGAAGATACTGCACTGAGTTGGTGTTGCTTTCGCCACATATGTCCCACCAAGTGTGAGATCAATTAATGGTATAAATAATTAAGTTACACCTCAATAAATCACACAGCCTGGAGGAAGAGGGTTAGGGGTTTGATGACTGGACAGGAAAGGGTATTTTGGGAAAGGTGTGACCAACACAAAAAATACACAAAGACAATATTCAGTTGGGCAATGACTGCAACAATCTTGTTATGGGAGTAAAAGGAAATGAAGGAATGAGTACAGACAACTTAAATGCAATAGAAACCAAACAGTCTGTCTGCCCCAGAGAGACCCAAGTTACCTTATATTGAAATGTTCTGTTAACTAACTTTGAAAAATAGCAAATACATTACATATGATGTAGGCGTGAAGCGAACAACACACACAGTTTTAATGATTATTAAAAGAAAAAATTATACTGTATTGCCAAATTTGGAGTTGCATCTGCATTCTGCTTGGACTGTCCATCAATCTTGGGTGCCTGGCGGATGTGGTCCGATAAGATAAGCGTGAGTATTATGGTGCTTCCCCAGAGAAGGGCAAAAGGTAAACTTTATAAGGAGTGCACCAAGAAGACTCAGAGGCAGTGCAAGTGAGACAAGAATAGTCCTTTTTGCAATAATTCATTTTATGACTGATGTGTGATCAATTAGGTGAGAGTAATTTTATAACAACCAACAATCACAAAAAACTGGCTGCATGTAACTATCAGGCTGATCAAACTCACAAATGTCATGATCATCAATCAATTCATCATCATAAATGATAATACAAATATGAGCTTAAGAGCACCTGAATAAGTGATGATCATTCATGACCACGTCTGTCTCTAGTTACCTACAACAGCAGGCTCCTCCACCCAACAACCAAAATGTTTCACATTTGAGCCAGCCAACACTGAACACACACACTCCACAGAGTTGGGTAGGCCTCATTAAAGTGATCATCAAATTGGTTGGTTTAAGTGACGTTGATAACTTTCTTCTGGTGACAGTTTTTGAAGTAGTCATGCCCCAATTCCTTCCATCATCCTCCTGACTCTGAGGAAGGTGTCCATCTCTGTACCGACTGCGTTCTGACTGAAATGCGATAGATCGACCTATAGGACAATGCTGTATGTTGATGCATAACAAAAGAAAGATTGAGTCATTTTTTGTGTAGGCTGGATTTGAGTTTATTGGCTAAAGGGAATGGTCAGGTGCTTGAGGAGTGTGAAGCAGAAAACAAAGCAGTGTGGCATGGACCCAGCGGAAAAAACTCACTATGTGTCAAAAGGAAAGGTAAAAATTACCTTCAGGATAAAAATTATCACCTGTTGTTAGGCAACCAACATTGTAAAACATTCCAAACACAATTAAGCTTAATAGTTACAGATAAGCAAGCTCTTAGTGTCACTGCATCAGTCTGTCTGCCACCACATGACTCCTCTCAACACACTCACAAATAATCACTCAACATGCAATGCATGCCATTGACCTGTTCTTCTAATTCAGGCATGGTCACAGTGGTACATTTCCGATCCATTGTTTCACGAAATAGACATTGGCCAGTCGTGTAAATCAAATAATGGGGCAATCCAGCCAGTGGAATAGACTAGTAGAGGATAGATAGGTACAGGATTAAGGCAGGCACACATTTGTATCTTCAATGTCCTTTAGTGAATGGGTGGGGGGGCTTTGTCACTGCACACTGGTGCAACTCCAATTTGGCAATTTAATGTGTGTAAGATGGTGGAGCTGCATTACTCATCCAGACACAAACAAATAAAATATTGTTTCCCTAGCTATCTCTTTTTTATTTTTGTCATAAAAGCAGTTCAGCAATAGAGCGAGAACGTTCTATGGTTTATGGCCCAGGCCTAATAGTCAGGGAAGTAGAAACTCAGGTGGTTTGAAATTAAATGAAATTCTGATTTCTAAAGTGCACTCCTACCCGCGGGTGTCTAGGCACTGACTACCAAAACAGGGTGGGTCCGAGTGGAGAATAACTACAGCCCTAGTGGAGCAAGAGAGGTGGAAAGGTGGAAAGAACTAATGATTGAATAGCCAATTGTTATGGGCTTATCAAAACGTGTAAAGATTTTTTGAAGTTTTGAGTGTTAGTAGCATCATATTCCAGAGTTTGGCAATGGCCAATTCAAAGCTCTTGCCTCCCCACGTAGCTCTTTTAAACTAGGGAACAGCCAACTTAGCCAAGGAGGCCGATCTTAAGGTTCTGACAAGTATGTAACGATGGAAAAGTTGCTTAAATGAAACTGGACCTTCAGAGACGAGGGCCTTAAAGGCTATGCACAGAGACTTGAACATAACCGTCTTTTTGACTGAGAGCCAGTGGAGTAGGGGGAGAGACTTGGAAACCAACTGATATTTTGGAAATCCCAAAGGCACTCTGGCAGCCGCGTTTTGGACCATTTGTAATTTATGCAGGGCTTTCTTATGTCCATAACAGTAATCTAATTTAGAAATAATCAGTGTTGTGATCACTGCTTTGCATAGTTCCAGAGGGATAAAAGAGAAAACCTTCCTGAGTGATTTAAAGATGACAAAGCAGGACAAGGTAATGGCATTGCATGACCCAAAAAAGAACGTTTTTCATCAAACTGTACTCCCAGGTTTTTTGCCTTTATCACTGGGATAGAGAGGATTCTCAATTCTTGAGTTGAACTTCATGGTAATTTGCAAAAACCTTGAAAAATGCACTTTTGTGCATTTTTCAAAGTTTCATGTTGCGCGCACACATGCCCTAAGGGCATGTGTCTGCGCAACATATGTGCACAGATCAATTTCAGGGGTGCAACAGGGTGTCCTTTGGCACCTCTGCACCCTTGAAATTGCATTCTCAATTTGCGATTCTCTAATTGAGAATCGCAAATTGAGAATGTCTTCCCATTCATTAATATGGGCCTCTAGGCCCATAGGAATGAATGGGGAGGTATTCCGCAATTGCGACTCGCAATGTGCGACTCACAATTGAGGAATATTAAGAAATCACAATTTTTTTGCGATTTCTTGATGCATTGCATTTTGCGATTCCTTATTTGCAATTCCTTATTTTTCGCAATTAAGGAATCGCAAAAAGCAATGTTGATGCATGTGCGCCTATGTGTATTGTGAAAGAGAGAAATAAATTACTATGAACGTGGGAGATAGAAGTGTTTAACGTATTATTTATCAAAACGTGGCGCCACTCTTTATAAACATATGCAAATGATTTTAGAGCTCACACATCTTACATTGGAAAATAACTTCTTTATACACATTGGTACGTGGTTTAGGCAATCATCTCGGGTTGCTATGGGGTCCCAATTTTCCCCCTTCTTTTGCTAACATCTATATGGGTTTCTTTGAACAACACCATATTTGGAAGAGATGCCCACCAAACATGACAGGACCCATCATTTACTGGGGATGTTTTATAGAGGATATCCTCATGATTTGGAATGGAGATAAAGAGACTTTCATGGACTTCATTGTATAGCTTAACAACAATGAATACAATTTGGGGTTTACACATAAGATCAGTAAAAATGAGATTTTTAGACATTACTCTCTATATAGATAATGGCAAAATTTAATCCAGACTCTTTCACAAACCCACAGTGTGTAACTCTGTGATGCATGCAGACAGTGCGCATCCTGACATACAAATTAGGGCAATTCCATTTGGGGAAATGACGCGTTGGAGAAGAAACTGCAGTAATGACGCAGTATTCCAACAGTATTCCAACAGGAACTAGACTCTTTGAAAGCTCTCTTTTTTTCTGAGTGACATTACTACAGTAAAGTTAATTGCATTTACTGAATGAACTTATCACCTTGGGTGCTCATGAGGGCTCCCGGCTGTCATGAGTCACAGTAGGCGTGTGCTCATGACGGCCTGGAGCCGTCCGAATATTGCTGCTCCGCCCACGTGGTATTAGTTCCCTGGCTGAGTTCGGACGGCTCCCGGCTGTCATGAGCACACGCCCACCGTGATTTATGATGGCCGGGACCCGTCCTCAGTATGGAAGCGGCACCGCAAGCCCCGCCCCCCCGCACCGAGTTGGAATTTGCCTCGCAGCAAAGGGGTTAATAAATCTGAAAAGATCTTTAATGACATTTTTGGGACCGAGTTTCTGAATCAACTTTACCACCCAGTGATCGTGTTTATCCACCCTTCTGGGTGAAAGTGAAGCATAAACAGTTTTTGGTGGCGATTGAAGGCACAGATTTTGTAGAGATTGTGTTGGGACTAAAATACTCTGGGGCATATGTGTGTAATTTACATTTTGCTATTCTCAAATAGCAATTTTTAAGGAATCGCTATTTGAGAATTGCAAAATGGGCCAAAATGGGCCATTCATTCCTATGGGCCATGAGGCCCATAGGAATGAATGGGAATACATTCTCAAATAGTGATTTTCCATGAGAAAATCGCAATTTGAGAATCGCAATTCCAAGGGTGCCAGGGTGACCAAAGGACACCTGTTGCACCCCCGGAATGTGCATGTAAGTACATGTGGCGCACATGCATGCCCTAAGGGCATGCCTGTGCGCCACATGGCACTTTGAATTTAAAAAAAATGCATTTTAACAGGAAATCGCAAAATACCATCTACTTGGAGTAGGCGCTATTTTGCGATTCCTTAAGCCAAAATCGCAATTTGCAAGGCTCCCCTACATAACATTTAAGGAATCGCAAAATTGCGATTCCTTAAATGCTTGAGCAAAATAACAATTTTTGCGATTCTTTCACAATATTTTGCATATATTTGCATTTGTTTGCATTTATTTCTCATTTGTTTAAATTGAGATTTTATCTATGGGTCAACCGTTGGGAAACCCAGCCATTGAAATGCTTATTAAGGTTGGAATGAGTGCATGTTTGTGCTTGATAAAATGGAACAAGGCCACAGAGACTGATAACAAACTACTGATTCCTGATAATGGTATATTTGATTTGAAAACAAATGCTTTTCTGAAACATGTGTGTCTGATATGAAGCCTGAGGCAAGTCCTGCACCAGTTTGAAGCATTAAATGAGTGGGATACACAAGTAAATGAAAATGCGAATCAGAGATGCATGAACGAGCAAGTCAGTAAAACCTTTCTCAATTGGCTGGATTCTGGATTGCAGCACCAAAAACAGGCCTGAGGTGGAGAACTGTTATACATTGTGGGAGTTATTTTATCTATGATTGATTTAGTGGCCATGGAATGGGTAGAAGGAAAAGTTTGAAGATGCAAAGCAGAATGATTTGGTTGAGAAAGAGAAGAGATAAATGAGTTGTTGAGTGTGAGACCTCCACCCTATAATGAGGAAGAAGGTCCGAAAGAAAAGAAAAATGCTGCTTTTTCAGGGCTTGTGGAGTCCCTAATGAAACTACAGGTACAGCATGGAAGTTGAATTTGGAACATTTGTGTGTTCATGCAATTTAAGTAACACACTTTCAAAATCATCTTCTAATGTGTAGGTGTTTTTTTAAGCAGTTCGACATGTATGACATGCATTTGAGAAATTGGGAGTTTAACAACATTAATTAATATGAATTTATGTTAGATAGAATTCATACATTTTATGCGGTGAAAGTTTCAGAAGCTAAGCCATGAAAGGAAACTATAATGTAGCAGAAACATTATATTGAAAAATACATGGAAAAAATAAGAGATTGGTAAAATGCTGAATAACATAAGAGTGAATGGCTTTTAAAGCCTTTGGAAATTAAAGGTACTAGTGGTGTAAATGTTCTATTGTGTTGTAATATTTCAGGTGAATGGCCATCAAGAGAGGTTTCTGGATCATGTGGTCTGACGTATATCCATATGCCATGGAGCAGGCACTATTTACAGGCTTTTGCAAAAGATTTTCCGAAATTGAGATAATAACCAAAGAAGTGTTTTTTAGAAGCTGATGGGCTTGTGAGTGTGTCAAAGATTTCATAGGTATATTTGGATGTGATGTTTTCAATTGTGATGCTGAAGGATTTTATTAAGTGGCCAAAAACAGAAACAGAAATGAGTGTACTAAGCTATAAGCCTTTTCCAGAGGTTATAGACAGATATAGTATGGCTATTGATTATTCAAAAAGAAGCAGGTAAATTGGTTTGAAATCATGAGAACGACCCAGAACACAGAGGAATAGGTTTGTGTGTATTATGAGAGATGGATGCAGGTGTCATCACAATAAAGTGAGATGGCAGATCCTACTAAAGAAGGTGTGTCTGTTTTGTTTCAGCTTTTGTGTATTAAACCATCATTAAGCACACAGAGTCAACAGAGTGTGATGTTCTGACATGCAAAGTCAATTGATGCGATTTTCAGCTATGCAACATATTGTAGTAATTATTGCGAGTTGAAAAAGCTATTTATGAAGGAGAAGCTGATGGTGAGACAGAGATTTTCCAGCAAGGAGGGCAAGTGTTGATTCCACAGAAGAATTGGATGCTAAATCATGGTCTTCAAGCACCTGGTCTTTGGGGAGGTGGAGGCAGTGATCAAGAGATACTTTTAGCCTTTAACAATAACTGGTAGACCTGACAGTCTTAAGGTAGTCTTCCCCCAACATTGTGCCTACCTCATCTACATTTCTGACCTTGTTTTTGCTGGATTTATGACTCTGTGCACTTCACCACTGCTACCCTGTGCTAAAGTGCTTGTTCTCTATTACACTTAAACATGGTAACATTGGTTCACCTGCAATTGGCATATTTAATTTACTTATAAGTCTATAGTAAAGTGGTATCCCCATACCCAAGACCTGTAAATTAAATGACAGTAATGGGCTCGCATCACCAATTGCGCCACCCACTGAAGTAGCCCTTTAACTGTGTCTCAGACCTGCCACAGCAGAGCCTGTGTATGCAGTTGTGTTATGCCATGTTGATTTATCAAAAAAAACTTCTTTCCAGGCCCAAAACTTCCTTTTTTATAAATATGTCACCGCTAAGGTAGGCCCTTGACAACCCAGTGGAAATAATGCAAAGTATTTAAAAGGCAAGACATATACTTTCAAGTTTTACATGTCCTGGTAGTGAAAAGCTCTCAGAGTCATTTTTCACTACAGCAAGGCCATTCTCTCCTATTAGATCACATTGTGATTAACGTATTACATTTTACAAGTGTAATTTCCAATTGGCGAGAGATAAGACTGGCAAGTCTGGTTTCTCTGGAATCCTAATTTCAAAATCCTAATTTATGGTGAGGTCATATTTTAAATTACAGTTCAATAAATACCTCTTTTAGAAATCTGCCAATTTCTTACTTTAGCCATTTGGTGCCTACGGCCTGTTTCTGATACCCATTTGGGAAGGGTGACAGCTGGGCTTTCTGTATTCCCCCTAGAAAGCCACACACAATGGGAACTTAAGTGTGACTTGATGGCCCATCCTGGCAGGATGGAGGGGAAGAGCTGCACCAACCCTAACTTACACCTGAATAAGCTGTGTCTTGTCCTCACACAAAGAGCTGCATACCCGCTGCAGTGGGTTTGGAGCCAGGGTAATGATAGGAGGACCTCTGTGCACTTCAAAGGCCTCTCTTTGAAGTCTCCCCCGCTTAAAAGGCACAACTGCGTAAATGTCCTGCACCTCTGACACCACCACTTCAGTACAGTCCTGGACCTGTGAAGAATCTGCCAGGAAGAAGGACTGCTGAACTGCTAAAGGACTGCCACTCTGCTGGGCTGATGCTTTGATGGACTCCTGCCTTGCTGTGTTGCCTTGCTGCCTGCTGTTCCCCTGCCTGGGTGATATGGACTGGACCTGCATCACTTGAACTCAAAGTGACTCCAAGGGCTAGCTGTATGGCCTCCTGATCTGAAGTCTCAGGGACATAAAATACTTCCAACTTAGGTGCTTCTGCACTTGGACTCCGCAATCTGTGAGTCTGCCGTGCCAATTGGTGCCACCCCTGGACTCTTGGAAGTGAGACCTAAGGCTCTTGCTCCAGCAGAACCCATGCATTCTCTACAGAACTGGTGCATTGGCGCAATTGCATGAATTGGAATCAGTGCATCATCCCTGTTCTGTGGCTCATAAGTGGTGCATTGCTCTTATTACATAGATCGGATCAGCGAATCGCTCCTGTTGAGTACCCAGAACTAGCGCATCGTTCTTACTACATGGATTGGCCTTATTACATCACCTTCAGAACCACCACTGCACAAGGTGACAGCATCTCCGTCAACAGCATACTTAATGACAACGATGAATCTCCACATTGCAGTTCCTTGCTCACCAGAGCTGACGCATCGCCACTGCTGTGCGGATCAGGACCGGGGCATCTCTCATACTGTGTGTATCAACACCGACACATCGCTTCGGCTGCTGCCCACATCTTTGACATTGACACAGCCCGGATCATGGTATTCGTCTTCAGCTATCCTCACTGGGTTCCGGTATTTGACCCACGCTCCATCGTGGCCTGCTTGAACGTTTGACTTCATCCAGGGCCAGATATCTTAAGTCAATCAATCAGTCAATCAGGGGATTCATAGAGTGCAATACTCACCTGTGAGGGTCTCCAGGCGCTGGGGAGGGTTTCGGTCAGCTCCTGTTATTCAAAAAGCCAGGTCTTGAGGCTCTTCCTGAATCCTTACAACGTGGGGCTTGGTCTTATGTTGAGGGGGAGTTTGTTCCAGGTCTTGGCCGTGATATAAGAGAAGGACCTGTTCCTGTTCTGGCTCTGTGGATGGAGGGGATTTCAGCCAAGGCCTGGTCGGTGGAGCAGAGGTTTCTCTTGGGGCGAAGAAGGAGATTTTTTTATTGAGGTATTGGAGTCCGGTGTTGTGCAGGGCTTTGTAGGTGTGCGTGAGCAGCTTGAACGTCACTCTTTTTTCAACTGGGAGCCAGTAGAGGTCTTATGGGTGCTGGGTGATGTGGTCTTGCCATGGGATGCAGAGTATGAGTCTGGCTGCAGCTTTCTGGATGGTCTCGAGTTTGTGGAGTAGAGATTTGTTGATTCAGGCATAGAGGGTGTTCCCGTAGTCCATCCTGCTGGTGATGAGTGAATGGGTGACGGCCTTCCGGGATTCGGTGCAAACAATTTGAAGGACTTGCGGAGTATGCGGAGGGTGTAGAAGCATGTGGAGGCTACGACGTTGATCTTTTGATTCATGGTGAAGAAGTCGAGTAGCACTTATTGCTTTTTTTAAAGTTTATTCTTTAGAAATTCATATCTCAAGTTCTGCTTATTGGATTTTTGTCTTGTTTTATTTATTAAATTAATATTTATTTTTTAACCATGTGTAAAATCTTTTTTGTGGTGTTTTCTCTGTTTTACTGTTTGAAGTGTTGCACAAATTGCCTGACATTCATCCTGACTAGGATTGTGTTTACTGTATGGCTAGGGCTCATATCTCAGTCAACCTACAACCCAGTTTCTAACAATAATGGTAACAACAGGTCAATAATCATGGAGTGTGCCACAGATGTGGAAAAGGGGGTAATTGGATGAGAGATTTCATGTCAAATATGCAGGTGAAATAGACTGTGAATGAGATTCAGATTTTACCTGTAATGGCTCTAATGTCACACAATGGGATAATGATGTGGTCACTGATCCCGGTTCAGTAGAAACATGTGCAGAAAACAGGGCAGCCTTCAGCATTATCCTTACCACCACAGTAACAGAATGGTATAGTGCAATTTCCATATAATTGACAGGTGCAAGCTGTGACAGGTAAAGACTATTAAAAGTACTAAGCCAGTGCATGTTACAGGGAACAGTCTATCCATGCACAGTACACTACAGACAGTCCCTGTGGCTGAGATGGTGTAAGAAAATATCGTAATGTAGATTTTTATTTCTTTTTTATTGCTATCCAGAATTTTAGATACAAACAATTTCATATTGCAGATGAGGTAAGTGTCATATAAATATCCATAGTATTTCCGCAGAAGTTAACACATTTCTTAACATAAATGTCTTAAATATAAAAAGCGCCTGAAAGAACCAATCCAGGGCAACAATACATAATTAATTTCATATTATTCCTTTATATGATTAATCACTGGGCCCCAAATTGATAAACCTAATTTCTGTTTCCGTATTCCCTTGAGATTGTATAAGCTATGTTCCAGATTAAAAAAATCAAAGAATCTAGCTCTCCAGATTTCAAAGGTTGGGACTTCTTTTTGAAGCTATAAGGAGGCTATACATAGACGGGCTACTGCCACTATTATAAAAATTGTATATCTGAATTCAAAAGCAGAACGTCCCTCAATTAGAACTTCCCCTATGCCCATTAACATAATGGACAGTGTGACATTAATTTTAACTCCGGTAAATCCCGAAAGGAACTTCTCTCTATGGTCCATAAGTTGAGTCAACTTCCTCACCCATAAAAAAATATGTATAATATCAGCCACATCTGCCCCCCATTTAAAACATTTCCCATCATAAAGCCCCCTCCCCATTTCATCATCTTCGATGGGGTATGATATAGATCAAATATAGTTTTAAAATGTTGTGTTCTTAGATTGGCTGATATTAAAATATTCCCTGCTATATCGATTGATTATTCTATGTGTATGTTTTGATCTCCAAATCTATTTCTCCATCTTTTATTTTGGGCCTCCAGATCTTCTCTGTGCGTATCTAATAAGCAGCTATAGATCCCACCAATCCGTTGCTTCCGTCTAATAGCCTCGACTAATAAGTATGGCTCTCTTGTCCTTTGTTTTTTCATCAAGAAGTCCCTCATCTGGAGAAATTTAAAGAATTCAGTTTGGAGGAGTTTATATTTATTATTATTATTATTATTATTATTATTATTAGGAAGATTTATAGAGTGCCTGGTTACGCGCCCCGGCGTGTCCCTGCGCTATGGTAAGTGGAGTCAACAGTCCAAGCAGCCATCACAGTCGCCTACCACCCGTATAAGTAGGTCTTAAGTTTTCTTCTGAAAATGGACTCTGAAAGCTCCAAACGTAGCTCTGTAGGCAGGGTATTCCACTGCTTGGCGGCCAAATACCTAAAGGACCTGCCCCCCATGCGAGCCTTCTTTATTTTTGGAACTTTCAATAGCCC
This sequence comes from Lissotriton helveticus, assembly GCF_964261635.1. NCBI lineage: Eukaryota > Metazoa > Chordata > Amphibia > Caudata > Salamandridae > Lissotriton > Lissotriton helveticus. Next base: position 200,269,436 of record NC_136060.1, read on the forward strand.
TGTACGGGATGATCGCAGCTCCCGTAGAGGCTCATAACGAGTGACCAGACTCTGTAGCGCAACAGGGGCTTTACCGCTCAAAATTCGGTGACACGTAGACAGAGCCTTAAACTCCACCCTTCTTCTGACAGGAAGCCAATGTAAGGCCTGGAGCGCTGCTTTAGAAGGAGATCTCCTAGGGAGCCTCAGAACTAAGCGGGCAGCTGCATTTTGCAGCACCTGAAGGCGATTAATGACCTTTCCCGTGGCCCCCAGATACAGCAAATTGCCATAATCTAGGCGCGAGGTGACGAGGGCATGCAAAGTGTCCAATGTGCTGTGATGGGTAGGAGGTCCAAGACCTTCCTCTGGGTTTTTAGAACTCCAAAGCATACCCCCACCACCCGGCCAATCTGGGGGCCAAAGGCAAGGTCAACATCAAGCCACACTCCGAGATTCCTTGCTTCCTGACAGGGGACAGGGGTTTCTCCCAGACAGGGTGGCCACCATGCCGACGACCAAACAGATGGTCCTCCCCCCACCACGAGTACCTCGGTCTTGCTACCATTAAGTTTCAGACAGTTGGCGGACATCCAGGTTGCCAGTTCTTGCATGCAAACTCTGAAACTGTCCGCCGCAAGACCAGGCCTGTGTGAGAGGGAGATGACCAACTGCGTGTCGTCGGCATAGGACACTAGGCACAGACCATGACTTTCAACTATCGCCGCCAGCGGGGAGACATAAAGATTGAACAAAGTTGGGCTCAGGGACGAGCCCTGTGGCACGCCCTGGCCCAAAGTAATCTCTCTAGAATAGCATTCTCCTAGGCGGACTTGATAGCATCTGCTTGTCAGGAAGGACTGGATCCATCCAAGTGCTGCTCCTGATACTCCTCCATCATTCAGACACTGTAGCAAGATGGAATGTGCTACAGTGTCGAATGCTGCGCTTAGGTCCAAAAGAATCATGGCCATAGTTTGGCCCTCATCCACACCCTGTCGTAAAGCCTCTACTGCCATAAGAAGTGCTGACTCCGTCGAGTGTCGAGGACGGAAGCCAAACTGAGAATCGTGGAGCAGAGAAGCCCCTTCCACAAAATTCATCAGTTGAAGGTTCACAGTTTTCTCCGCAACCTTCGCCAAATATGGCAGGAGAGAGATGGGACGGAGATTTTCTAATCTATCATAACTGATATTAGGTTTTTTTTGCAGAGGAAGAACCACTGCCCATTTCCAGGCACTTGGTACAGTATGGTTCTCAAAGGAGGTGTCAAGGAGATGACGGATGTACGGCTCTAATACATGCAAACTGCCCACCAAACGTTTGGGTGTAGTGGGGTCCCTAGGAGAGCCTGACTTGATAGACCCACAGAGTTGGATGAGTGCCTCAGTAGGCGGGGTAGTGAATGTGGTCAGCATTTATCAGATAATATCTGAAAGCAGAGCAGACCTCGGTCCTTATACAGTTTGCCTTTACATGTAACTCCTTTATCTTTCAATTTCTGAACAACTCTATCAGTAGAGATCGCAGGTAGTAAAATGGGTGTATCTATTGGAGAATAAAAGCAAACGCCCTTGATGTGTAATTTCTTCTGTACCGCTCTCCATACCTTATAGGCAGCTGATACTACCTCAAAACACGTTCTCTTGTATTAGTTATACTCCAGCTTTTTAAATAGACAATTCCTTACTTCTGCCCCAATAGCATCTGATATATGGAGGGGTATTGTGCGGGGTAAGGAATATCTTCTCCAGTAACCATTATCCTGATGTTTTTCAAAATACATGCATAATATTAAAATGTAAAATCAGGTAAAGCCCACCCCCCTTTCTCTTGAGGCAGTGACATAAAGTGCATTGCTCTTCGTGGTTTCCCTTGGGCCCATAAAAATCTCATACAGCATTATTGTAGATGCTGTAGCTGTCCCCTAGATAGTTCTAATGGAACGGACCTAAAGAAATATAAAACTTTAGGTAAGATTACCATTTTTAAAACATTACATCTCCCCACCATTGTGAGGTGCAAACATTCCATTCTATCTAATTGCCTCTTCACACTCGTGAGAATAGAATTCCAGTTGATTTTTACCAATTCATCTGAGCAGGCCCTAATTTTAATCCCCAAATAACTAACTTTATCAGTCACTCTAGGGTCTTAAACACAGGTCTGTTTAGTGCATAATATGTGTGTCTTGGACACGTTAAGCTTATACCTGAACTTATGTGCCATTCGCTCTATCTCTAAAATTGCTATATCCTGGTCCGTTGTTACAACCACCGCGTCATCTGCATATGCTAACACTCAAAGCTGTTCCAATCCACATTCAACAGATTTGATTCTCGGATTACCTTCTAACATGGTCAAAAATGGGTTTATATATAATGCAAATAACAGTGGAGAGTACAGGCAGCCCTGACTTGTGCCTCTTGTTATAATCACCAGTGCTGATTCTAACCCATTAGTGCAAATGTGAGCTTTGGGGGTCTTATAAACAGCTTTAAGTGCTTGAATAAAGCTAGGGTCAAACCCCCTGGATCGCAATGTCCCCCAGAGAAAACTCCATGACACACGGTCGAATGCCTTCTCTACCTCTAATAAAACTAAACCTAAGGTAGTGCCCTGTACATTAGCTTTGTCCATCAATGCTACTACCCTGTTAATGTGATATACGGTACCCTTATTGGGTATAAACTCATGTTGTTTCAATGATACAAGTGGGGTATTAACATTCACTAGGCGAGTGGCTAAGACTTTTGTGTATATCCTTCCGTCAGCATTTACTAAGAAAATTGGTCGATATGACCCTGGGAGCTCTGCTAATTTATCCTTTTGTTTTTTAAAAAACAATAATATTTTAATATTTGCTTCCTCCCATGATGGGGGAACTGTCCCCACCTGTGCTTGTTGTGGGGTAGTCAGTAATTCAAATTTTAGCTCCAGGAAGAATGTTCTATAGACTTCCATCGGCAGCTTGTCTGGTCCCCCGGCTTTGCCTCTGTTCAGATTATTTATTGCCTCTGCTAATTCTTCCATAGTAATGGGTTCATCCAAAATATGTGCCACTACTTGCCCCAGTTTTACACACTCCATGTCCTTGAAGAATGTCTCTATATCCTCTTCCCCCTGATTGTCTTCTGTATATAATGTTTTAAAGAAAGAGTGAAATGTTTCCAATATTTCCTGTGGGGTTTCTACTACTTTACCTTGTCTATCCTTAATCTTTTGGATTCTCTGTGCAACGTCTTTAGACCTTAGCCTTTGTGCCAAGCAACGCCCAGTAGCTTTGCCGAATTCGTATCTTTCTCTCTTAAACAAATTACATTTATTAGCAAATTCTTTGCTCCAATGAAGGTTAATTCTGGCTTTGCATTGGGCTAATTCTGATTGTAAAGGGGCAGTAACTCCTCCATTCGCTATCTTCTGCTTCAGTTCTATCTCTGCCAACCTAAGCCTCCCATAAAGATCTTGAACCTCAGCTCTGAGTTGTTTCTGTTTGTGCAGCCCATAACTCAGAGTCTCTCCCCTAAACCCTTCTTTTACGGCATCCCAAACACATGGTTGTGAGGTCGACTTACAGTTGTATATCTTGGTGAGATAATTTAACACCCCTATAATCGGAATTTGCCAGCCAACAGAAATTGGAGGATAGAGCAATATTTACGAATGATTAACACTATACTGGTTCAGAGCTGAACAAGAGCTACAGAGTCTGCACTGAGCCTGTCTGTGTCCAAGGAGATTCTGAATTCAAGAGCAGCTCTCTGCCCCGTGGCCACCAGCCTGTGCTTGCTGATTTGGCACTCCAGCTCCCAAGCAACCTTGAGCCCTCCTATCACAATGACACATGCTCCTTCTAACTAGACACCTGAGATCCCCACATCTTGATTTCCTCAGTACAACCAGGGTAAAAAGGAGGAGATGGGGAGGAAGATCGTTTGCACACGTAGTACCAAAATTGTGGAATAATCTTCCACCCAGTCCCAGAGCCCTGGAAAATGAACTTTCCTTCATGAAGAAATTTAAGACATGGCTTTTTGCCTTTTAATGTACCAGAGGCCCTACTCTCAGCACAGTACTCACTAGTCTGGGGAAGCTTTCGAGTGGCCATGAGCTTTACAAAACAAAATCATGAACACGCCCTTTACAGTTGGTCGAGGGATCCCCAACACAGCCACCTTCGTTTTGTTGCCCTAGCTTCTCTGTGCCCTAACAGCTCAGTAAGCAGAAGTCAAAGAAGTCGGTATGAACGTAAAGTTTGTGCTGTATATTCATGAAACTTTAATAGTGCCTGTTTAAATGTATCTCTTGTTTTCTGTGCTTTGTACTTTAAAACTGCTGTGTTTTTTCCTGCACAATATTGTTTAGGTTTCCCTCTTGGTTTCTGTGCTTCGTACTTCAAAACTGCTGTTTTTACTGCATGAGGCTGTTTAAATGTCTCTCCCAGTTTTTCCCTACACTGTGCAAAGGCCTGTTGAAGGCAATCTACCTCAACCTGCCTTTTGTTTTAACAAGCTAAAAAGGCAAAACACACCTCAGAGGCTGTGCAGTGTGTGTTTAAAAGACTGCTTAAGAATTTAAACTATGTTTGGAAAGTGTATGTGGCACTCGTTTTTGGCTAGAAGACTAATTTAAGTGCATGGAAGGCAGTTTATTTAGTGGGTTTAGATTTGTGCCTTACCTGCAGAGCTGAACAGGGACTACAAAGTGTGGGTTGATCCTGTCTGTCTATAAGGCGAGTCTGAATTCAGGAGCAGATGGCCACCAGCCCTGGCTACCAGCCTGTGCTTAAGGTCACATGCCCCTCATATTAGGTTCCTACTAGTTGTTACATCTGTGCTCCGATTGGCTGCTACGTCTAGGGTTTCTATTGGATTTAGGGCTTTGATTTAGAGTCGAATTTGATCATAGGCCTGGGGTTCTGATTAGCTCCTAGGGCTCGGTTTCCTATTGGACTTAGGGTATAGATGTTGATTGGTTGCTAGTGATCCAGCGGGCTACCAACCTGCGAAAATCTATCACCATACATTCATCTGGGCCCATATACACACTCACTCATATATGCTAGTCAACACTCCTGGGGGTCAATTTTTAAAAGGGCTTAATATAGATTATTTACTTATCATTTCTCTAATCTATCACTGGTCCTCAAGCCCTCTCTATAGTCAATGGACCTATTTATTTGAATGGCAATTGATAATATGACATAGGTTCATTTATCTTTTACCCTATTAAAATAACCACAGACTCTGGAAAGTTAAAATATTCATCCAATTATATAACATGAGCAAAACAAATTACAGTGTAAACTCCATCTTTCTGAGGAAGTAAGATCTTTACCAAACTTTAGTATTCTATTTCTATGAGATTAACACAACAACAGTACCTCAGGAAAAAGAGGAAAGAGAGAGAGAAGTACATTGACACAATACACGGAGAAATATTTACCTAGGATGGTGTGAAAATCAGACCGCTCTGGCAAAGAGTTTAATGGGACCTCTGGGAAAGAACAGGTGACAGGGACTTCAGGACAGGATTTAGGACAGGATAGATGGCCTCTTCTGGATTCGACGCCGGGGTCTCACCCCTCTCTGACACAAACTTCCTCCTCGTTTCTTCCGCAATCTTCTTCTAATTCTATTACCTCCTCGATTCTTCCGCGATCTTCTTCTAATTCTATCATCTGCTTGAGTCTTCAGTGATCTTCTTCTAATTATTTTTCTCTAAAATTCTAAGTCAGCTTCTTCAGGTATTCGATCAGCATTTGGATAGCATCCCGGTCTCTCAGCGTCCTTGCTGCGACTGCCTGTTCTGTGCTAACTAACTACCTCAATTATACTTTCCTAATGGCATCACACCATGCTAAGTTGTAATACATTTCCTTTAGTTCATTGTTTTAAGTTCCCGCCCATTAATTTGTTCTCCCAAGCTTTATTTCCATCCATATTTTCAACTTTATTGACAACAATGTATACAATTTACAGTTGTCCATTGATTCTTCAGGATGTTCAGCTTGTTCCCAGGACATGTACTGAGATCGTCCTTGGATGAGTTTCAAGCTTTGACATCACTGTTTCGGACTTGTCATCTTTGCGGATGCGGGAGGAACCACGTGTGCTGCAGACTTTAGCATTGTTCAGAGGCTCAAATACAAACTAATAAAGAGGTCAAAAGAAAAAGTATTAATTTTAAAATAAAATGATTGCAATGTATACCACCTATCTCTACTCTAATCCCATTTACTTATAAAGACTCTTCATGCATTAGCATTTAGTATATAACTCATTTTATTTTCAGCAAAGCAGATGCTTAACATGTGAGTTTCCAAGCAGCCATTTTAGATGCTATTGTGCAGAAGCAAAGATTTCCCTTCAAGCGTAAAGACGTCATGCAATTGACGCATGTGCAACACATTTTCCTGCATTAGCAGCCATTTTAAGTCACACTCGGGTTACTTGTTAGTAAAGCACATGGGCAAGCTTCCTCTATCTATAAAATATATGAAATGTGGTGCATATTAGTATCAAAATACATTATTAATACTTCGTTATGGGTTTATATGAGAGTACTGCGTCCGAGCAAGTCTCTTTTGCACAAGTCCTTGCTCCATACATCCCCTCTCTGATAGCATTTATGCTATCATAAACTACTTATACCCAACCAGATGCCAACTTTAGCACATCTCAAATCCCTTCTTTGTCTTTTCAATATCCACTTTTTTATCTTTCATGTTTTTCATCTTCTTGTACAATTCTCCTTTAATTTCTTCAAGTTTAATTTCTTCTTATTTTCTTTCCTTTCTCTGTTTATTTATTTCATACTTTCTTCTCCTTCTGCAACATTTGCACCATATCATCATTACTAGTGCTATTATTGTAATTCCAAGTATAGGTAGTACTATTTGAACTACAACTCCATTACCCAGGTTAGAAAACCAAGATTCTATTGATGTTAGGCTATTTTTTAATTTCTTCCATACATTATCAACTTCCAGTGGTTTTAAATCTTTTACCAATTTTGTAATATTTTTAATTTACCCTCCAATTTCTACACTTTTATCCAGAATATAAGTGCAACAATGTTGCGCTTTTAGCATTTTACAGACTCCACCCTCTTTTGCTAATAATATATCAAGGGCAAGTCAATTTTGTAAAGATCTTATTGCAACCATTTCAGTATTGATCTTGAGAAACCCTCCTGCAGTGTCAGTCAATAGGCGATCAACTACTGTTAATAATTGACAAATTCTTCGTGAATTCAGAATTACTCCCACTGAAGTTATCAATGCACTAAATATGTCACCTACTATTTCATAAAAACTGGCTCTCTTATTATGGATTAGTTCTTTATTGTTTTCATTGCTTCCAGTGATTCTTTCCACTTGATAAACTTTAGGAAATACTATTCAAAAATAACAACTCCCATACATCTTGTGGGTAGCCTGAAATAGCCTTGTTCCCACATATATAATTGTTGCAAAGTCATCCTGTGCCCTGGGCACCCCCCAACTTTTTGCTGACTGATACTGGTGGTAACTGATTTTGACTGACCCTGGGCTCTGCCTAACCAGGCCCAGGGCCAGTGCTAAGCTGAAAGGAACACATTAGAATATAGTTAAAACACCTAACATACACTAGGATACACTATAGTATGGTGGGGTACCCCTGTAATTGGCATGACCTACCCCATAAGCCCCTAGTATATTATAGGGCAGGGTATTGAAACTACCTAGAAGTACCCAGTACCCTGGGGCATGGCAGTTGAGAGGCCAGCAGCTTTTTCTGCACTTGCATGTGTGCCCTGCTGAAGCCTGAGGTCAGTTTAAAAACAGCCCTGGGTGCCCGGACTGCTTTTAAAAAGTAAATTGTTCCCAAACTTGACTTTTAGTGGTAGGGGCACTTAAAAATGGATAACCTACCATGTTTTGGCATATTAGGGATCCGCAGGGTCTCCCCTAGGTATCCCAGGGGTAGGGGGTCAGATATCTATAAGGTACACCCATATAAAATGAGTTTTTATATGACAGGGTAAAGTGATATTTCACATTTCACTCCCCACATTGTGGTAAAGTGCTGCTCAAATTCAACTTTGATGCTAGGTGTACAGTAAAAGGAGAATCTGCAATATTTCTACAGATGCAGAACCCCTAAAGTCTCCCCTAGCTGCACATGGGGTGGGGTTCCTATAGGCAAGTACTTATAAAATATTCTTTTGTAAGTCTGGATGCTTGAAAAATGGCCCAAGTCGTTTTTCCCATTGCAAATCCCTTGTTACATAGGTTATCATGGTAGGAAGTTAATTATTAATAACTATTGATGGGAGAGGACTAGACTGGCCATTCATAGACTTCCCAGAATGGTAGTAGTAAATCCCACAATATCCAACAATATCCTATTGTTGAATTTCTCCTAAAGTGTACAAACAAGAAGTTATTAGACTTTCTTGTTTTTAAGTCCGAATTCAGCCTTCCAGTGGTCTGTCCTGATTGGACAGAGTTAAGTGGATCAGCCAGGCTGCTTTGAAGAGGTGATAAAGAACCCCTGGGGTTACTAGCTCTGCTGGGAGGGCAGTGTGCTGGTCCACATGAATGCCAGGCAGTGGGTGGAGTCATAAACCATGCTCTTCAAAGACAGAGGGGAAGCCTGGGTGTCAGTTACACTTTTACACTTTTGACCCAGAGTCTGGGCTAGGCTTAAGGAAGGTATGTGCAGTAGAGTCTAGGGAAATAAGCCATCCCTGGGGGTGTGTTTAGCCAGGTCTTGACTCCCTGCTGGAAAATCAGCCATTATGGATTTGGAAGATTTGATGCACTCTGGGACAAAATAATGCCACACTCTACAGGATGTGGTCATCGCCTTGAGGAGTTGCCCTGCTCTCATTAGTCAGGAGTGACCTGCTGCTTGACCCAGAGCTTTTTTGAATAAGTGTCTGAGAGGGGCAGAGTCCTCCAGATCTGCTGCTTGAAACTTACTGAAGCAAGAAGTGCCCTGCTGAGAAGTTTTGCTGTGCAAACATTTCTCAGGCCTGACCTCAGACGACTGCACCACCTGAAACTGCAGCCCTGTGGATTACCTTGCTGCAAAAGGACTAAAGAGTGGACTCCCTGCAAGCTACAGGTTAACGGAGCTCACCTGGACATCTGCACAAGGAATTCCCAGCCTGGAGTACCAGTGGATATGTAAGGGTTTTGTTCAAGTGGATTGCTGAATTGAAGTTTCACACTTTCAAGGACCCTCTTCGAGATTCCAGAACCTTGGATTGTGAGTTGGATACTTTGGGACCCGCAAGCAGAACTTGAGGAAGGAGTTCTAACTGGACCCCGCCTGCTGGAGAAGGCTGCACAACACATTTGGGGGCTGTTTTAGCGGCAGGAAACTGCTGCTAAAAAGGTGATAATGGGATTGATAATATGCATTATAGAATTCCAATAGAAGCCAAGGTTAGATGTGCAGGACATCTAACCTGGGCTTCTATTGGAATTACCGATCTTTCCCGTTAGGTTTCCTTATGCCAATTATAGATGAATTACAAGGACTGCTCATTATTTCTTTTAAAATGCCCTGTTCAATCATTCGTTCTATTTCTGTCATGACATCTGCTTTAATTTTGGGGCTCATTTTGTATTGTCTCGTGTTTGGGTAGACAACACCTTCCTTTACAGTCACTTTCACTGGCTCTACATCTGCCATTAACCCTATTTCTTTTCCAGTGAAGTCCCACACTTCCGGATTTCCTGTTAATTTCAATTCATCAGGTAAGTCATCTTTTGTCATCATTAAATACATCATATCTACTTCTGTACTGTGTTTTGCTAGCATTATTTTGTGAATACCATCTTCATCAGGGGTCTGAATCGCGACACCATCCGGTGTGTAATACATTGTACAATTCATCTTGCCCAATAAGTCTCTTCCTAGCAAATTTACTGGACTAGAATCGCACACTACAAATTTGTGCATTTCCCTAAAATTACCAATGCTCACCTTCATGGGTTCTTTGATTGGAGTTCTAATCTGTTCGTTTGAAACACCTACTTCTTGGATGGCTTCTCCCGAGAGGGGTAGGCATGGGATGCAAGGAGGCTGTTACGGGGTGGTCTCCTAGTTGGTGGCCGGAAGAATTGGGCACCGATCCCACTCCAAAGACAGTTGTCAAAAACCTTGGGGTTTTAATAAATAATGACCGTAATCTAGCAGACCACATAGCAACCACCAAAAAATCTTGTTTCTATGCTCTGAGCCTGCTCCGCAAGATCTTTCAATTTCTCCCAATTGGTACCCGCAAAACACTAATCCATGCCTTGGTTCTTACCCGTTTGGACTATGGTAACGCTCTGCTGATTTCGGCTGGGGACTCTGACCTGCAAAGTTTAAAGGTAGTGCAAAACACTGTGGCACGCCTGATAACCAGTGCCCCTAGGCTTACTCCTTCTCTTCCTCTATTACATAATTTACATTGGCTTCCGATTCGTAAGTGAATCCAGTTTAAAGTGTGTCAATCAGCTGGCCCCCACCTACCTGTCAGAAAAACGTATCAAATACACTCCTACTCGAACACTTCGGTCTGAGGGCAAAGGCCTACTGGTAGTGCCGAGAGTTAAACTCGCTAAATTGGGAGGAAAATCCTTTTCTTATATAGCCCCTTCTCTATGGAACAACTTACCGTTGGATCTTCGCCTGAATGACAACTATTTGAAATTTAGAAAGAAGCTCAAGACCCATCTCTTCTAACTTCCTTCCCCTTTATGCTTTATCGCTGGTCCTCAGCGCGGATATGCCCCATGTGGGGCGATTTATGCGCTTTATAAATGTGATAAATAAATACATGTCTGCTGTTCTCACAGTAGAGCGGGTAGCACCAGTATCCAATAAAAAGGTAATATATTTTCCTTTTACCTTCCCATCAATATATGGAGCTGATTGATCTACCGGTAAGGAAGCGCCAAGTACGCATTCCACTTCCTCCCCCCTCAGACACTGTTATTGATCATCTTCAAAAGAACAACTGTTCAGCAAAAGAAGTTACAGAATTTATCTTACCACTTTCACCTGGAAATCCGGCGTCCACACTGTACTTTGCTCTGTTCAAAAATTTGGCATAGGGGCAGTTCGTAATTGACACTGTTGATTAACAACCTGTTGTGGTTGATTCATTATCACCTCATTCTGCGTTAGTGGATTTAAATTTTGATTTGGGCCATTATTATTTTGAATATTTTTACACTCGTTTTTCCAATGCCCCAACTTTCTGTAATTTTCTCTTTCGGTTTTCCCCCATTATTTTCAATTTGTCCATATCCTTTTGCTTGATCATTAGACTGACTATTTAATTTAATCTCTTGGTGTTCTGTCAATTTTACCTGTGCCCACATTACTTTTTCTTCCAACTTTTTGCGTCTATTTTCAATGTCATCTCCACAATATTTTGCATATTTAACTATTTCATCTATTAGTTTTTCTTGCCACACAACATGTGCTGTTGAATCATCTGTGAAATTTCAGTTCTTAGTCCAGATACAAAACGATACACAAAATGTCCCTTACCTTTATTTCCGATATTCTCAAATCCACTATACTGCTTGAACACCTGTCAACAACATTTTAGAAACTTTCACAAACCTTTCAACCTGTCTATACCATTCAACTGTTTTTTCTCTTTGTTAGAAATGGCGATTTCCGATTGGCTAAGACTTGCTTCAAAGCCAGGCAGAAACCACAACTCTAGTCAGGGCAAGGGAGTTACACGCCAAAGATAACCCCTGCTCACCCTCTAGTTAACGTGACGCGAGCAGTAAGGCTTATCCCGGAGGCAATGTAGGTTAAGTCTTTGCGCACACACCCACAGCAACAACATCCCAGGCCCCCCACAAAAGGAACTCCACACAAGGTTATATAAAAAAATAGCCTTTGTATTATACCAAACACATTAGATAATAAACTCACACTTTACAATGTGCCATAGTCCCGGGCTGAATTTAGAGGGGATTATGTACATGGAACAGGGCCACATGGACCACTGTCAGGGATAAGCACTTTTAGAACTAGCGCTTGTTAGAAATAGCACTTTGTAGGTATAGCACTTAGGACATAGAATAATTGTAGCACCAAATAGCGAATGTAGCACACAACCAGTAACCACTGGTAAAAGGTAAGTACATCCTACGCAATCCTACCCACCTTAGGCAAATATCACGCAGGGAACCATGAACTCACTAGCATCACCTATACTAGGAAAAACAACCTCCTAGGCATAAAACAAATTTAGAGGCATCAAGACAGGGTGCGCAAAACATACTACACACAGTACACTTCCTAACACCTAACAAGCAATAGCGCATGAATCATAACAGCACATAAATCACATTAGGGTCCAGGTTGCGCCACTGCTCCAAAACCTAAATGTAGCAGCTGCCCATTACGTGCTGGGCAGCTGGGGGCAATAGCAAGGGGCCTAAACGCTGCAGCTGGCACTAAGTGCTGCACAGCTGGGGAAGGCCAAGGTAGGGCAAAGGAGTGCGTCTCACTCCTAGATGCAAAGTACATGTCCCTAGAAAGGAAAGAACCTAAACGGTGCAGCTGCCCACTACTTGCTGGGCAGCTGTGAAAGTCACAAGTACGGCAGGGGCTCTCAGTAGCCCTTTACAACTAAACTGCGCCAACCTGAGCCATCTGGCTCTGGAAACACATATGCACAGGCTGGAGCCACACGGGGCTCTGTAAATAAAGATGTCCCCATGGAGCGCACGGGCTCCTGAAATCATCAGGCCACACTAAAGAAAAAGAACTGACCCCCAAGCACTGTGGAGCGCACTGGCACTTTAAATAAATAGGACAACGAGCTGGGGGTAGATAAGAGGGGAAATCCTGGGCCCCTCTGGGCTCTCACGGGGGCAGCTGAGAATAATGCCCTGGCACCACCGTGCCTCTTTCAGTAAAATCACCCCCTCGGTGCAGCTGCCCTCTGCAAGCGGGGCAGCTGGGAACAATAACAAGGGGCCTCATGGGAGCCCGCAGGCTCTGGAAATAATCATGCCCCCTGTTGGAGCGGCCCACTGTCATCGGGGCCGCTCTGAAAACCGGCAAGGTACTGTTGAGGGAACATGCGGGGCGGGCACCGACAACGTGCCCCGACACCACCCCCCCTTTAACAATGCAGCGTGGGCCCCTCTGGGCCCAAGTAACCAATGGATAAGGCATTGGAGCAGCCCTCTGCCACTCGGGCTGCTCTGATGAGAGGCACCAGCAGGGAGCCTCAGCTTTACTACCCCCGGCCGGCTTTACTCACCGGCTCTTCCAGGCAGGGAGGCGGGGTAGACTCCTGGGTCTTTGTGACGGAGTGGTAGCCCGCGGGGCTCTCCCTGGCCATGGAAAGACAGGGAGAGCCCCTGCTTCACCCGGCCCCCCATATCGGGGCCGGGACTTAGGAATGGAGCCTGCGAGGCTCCAAACTCTTTCTTCCTCCCGGGCAGCTTCCCCCAATCAGCGCGCGGCAGCAGGTGAGACTTCCCTTCCAAACCGGAAGTCCTGTGCAGAGTCAGGCACGACGGTGCCTGACGTCCTGTGTTCGGTGCGAGAGGGCCACGGCGGTGATTTTCTTCTTGGAAAATGAGGGGTGGGCACCCTCGGTGTATAAAATAAGAGTAGAAACGGGGTGGGCACCGTTAAGAAATATATAAAACGGGGTAGCACTCTTAATATTTTATAACAATAACGAAGCCGCAGGGGTGGGCACCTGCGCACTCGGGGGGCATAAAGAAAAGCGGGGTGGCACCCATGAATAATAAATCCACATGGAGACGCAGGGTGGGCTCCTGCCAGGGGCACAAGAAGGGGGGGATCCCCAGGCAGGAGGACCCCCTTTAGGCAGCATGGCAGCACTGCGCTGCAGGGTGAAAATAAAGCGCTCCGATCTTGTTAAAGGTCCTGGGAGCTGTGAAGAGGGACAAGAAAAAGTCCCCCAATCATCCCAGGCAAGTCAGCAGGGTCCCAAGGGGTCCTCCAGTCATCCAGGGGCTGGGCAGGGCCCGGGGAGGCAAGCCTTCCCCTGGGCCCCAGCAGCAGCACACCCCTGGTAGATTCAAGTCAGGAAACAAGAACATTGAACATGAGGGCACAGCCTCATTTTATACACAAAATCACTTTGTCTCTAGGGTGCAGGGTGGGGGAAAACCAGACGCAGCTGGTTCTGGAGCACTTTGTTTTGCTCAGTCCCTCTTCCCATTCACAGGACGCCGCACACATCATCAGGCGGCATTCAAACTCACGAGTTCGCACATACCAAACTCAACCTTGCACTAACCCACGCATCAGGAATTAACATGGACACATACATTCCCCATGCATTCCTATGGGAGGGCAGGCCAATCTCACCACACGCATGCACTTTACCTTGGGACACAGTGGTAAAGTAAACAGAAGCCAAAAATCACCAACACCATATCACATTTCAAAGCAAAAAGTTTAGGGGTGAACCTGCCAGAATGGCCAAGTCCAACACTCTTAATTTCAGGAAGTCATTAGTAAATGACAAAATATCGTGTCGAGTCCATGGGACATGTACATATCCTCCTCCTGGACCTCTCTCATTGAGCATAATAATTTTTAGATTTTCTTAACAAATATTCAGATGCAGTCCTATTTGCCAGTGCTTCCTCCTTTCTCTTTGCTCACCTAGTTTTCCACCTGCCCAATTCTCCCCATTTCTGCAAAATTGCCATGAATGCCTTAATCAGTAATTTTCTTCCGGACATATTAATATTTTCCAAGTCTTTTTCAGTAAAATCTGCTCTGTATGGTTTCTTTAATACCTTCGATCTCCCTATTTCGATTCCCATCTCAGAAGCAAGCTCTGTCAAATTTTCATGAAACATTTTTACGTTTCTTGTTATGATCCTGCATATGAACAACAATTCTTCCTCACTGTACGTATTCAGCCTGTCTGTTTCTACATTTCCAGCTATCATTTCTTCCAATTCTACTTTTAATTTAAAAATATTTAAAATCTTCTATTGTTGATTCGGTTTGTCTATTCCCTGTGCCCAATTCTTCTGGTGATACTATTGTGGCACTTTTAGTTCCTGTAGATGATTCTAATCGTATTTCTCTTGAACAACTGGGAACAACTCTTCTTGGCGTTTCACATATTTGTTCTCTTATCAGCAAATCCATTAGAGATCTAACGGATTCGCATTCACTGACTAGATCTTAAATTATTACATTCTCATTTATAGGTTCTATTATAGGAGTGGCCCCAATTGGTGGTTTGGACAACTTCCTTTATACCCATACAATGGGACAACGGGACCTACATTAGTATAGTTAAAGCTTCAGGGTGTGCACCTAATTGAGCTATGTTCTCTAGTAATTCTTCTCTATTTTTGTTTATTGCTTCTCTTTCTTTTTCCTTGAGTATCCTTCCATTTATGGAG
This sequence comes from Lissotriton helveticus, assembly GCF_964261635.1. Taxonomy (NCBI): domain Eukaryota; kingdom Metazoa; phylum Chordata; class Amphibia; order Caudata; family Salamandridae; genus Lissotriton; species Lissotriton helveticus. The sequence continues at coordinate 200,284,839 of NC_136060.1, forward strand.
TCATGCATAATCTGAGGAACTAATGGTGTTCCTAAAGTGGGGGCATTTGGGGTAGTTCTACTAGGTTCCTCCTGGTATGGCAGAGGATTCTTTGTTAACCTATTTTCCATAAACTCATCTTCTGATTCCCTCAACTTGTCATTCTTAAATGCTTAGTTTTTCCTGTACACATGCCTCCCGACTGTTCCTCTAACATTAATACAGGATACAGTTCTTCTGTAACTATTGCCTGTGTACATTTTAGGATAGAAACCTCTATAACTCCTAGTACTTCTAGATCTATCTCGCTCAAATGCCTCTGTTTCCCATTCTTCTAGAGCTTCATACTGTGTTAGCCTGGGTCTGGGCTCTAATTCATTCATCCTTGTCCTTTTTTTCTTCCTAGGTGTGCTGTATTCAAAGTGAAACTTTATGATCCAGAACACAACACACAGTTGGCTAAAAGCCAGTACTATCTGAAGGTGTCACACATGACGTGTTTACACACATCAGCATTGCACAAAGATGACCTTGAGCCCTACAATCAGTGTCAAGGACCCAAGTTCATTACCAGGAAAATCAGAGGCAGGCTGCTCGTGAAGGAAGGACACTTAGGGCACCATTAGGAGACCGGGCAGATTGACCCACCAGGCTGGCGGTAGCCACCACCAGCCTGGCAGGGGCAATCTGCCTGCTGTAGTGTAGTTCCTATTATCCCAATAGGCTCTGCGCATTGGAATAATATCTTCAATAGTATAGACCTAGGGCAGAGGTTAACTAGGTCTTCTACTGACGATATTAGACTTAAAGTTTTTGGTTTTGCCAGCTAGCTCAGAGTTCACTAGAAACTTTCTCAAATAGACAAGGAGGAGTTTAACTTCCCTGGATAGACAAGAAGGGATTTAGTTTCTGACAAACATAGAACATGACAACTTTGCTCTCCCCCAATCAAGAGTGTATCTCTAGAGTCGTGTGAAAACAAAAGACAACTTATTTTACTCAGTCAGTACGTGCATTCTTAGTTTCACCAGTTTGTAGAGAAAAGGAAGAGACGGGCGTGTTCAATAAAAGATGGTATTTATTGATCAGTCTCTTTTCTCGTACAAGAGAAATGAATCGATATTATTGCGATACTTATGGTTAAGTAAAGTGCATACAGTAAAAGCAGAAGTATAAAATAATACTGCAGAAGCATTGATATGGTTTCTAAGCCATATGATATTTAAAATCGATAAAATAGATATATACATATATACATTGACTAATCGTACTCAACTGGTGCTTCTAACCACGCCTACCCCAGTGTACCTGACCTAAGCCTAATACGTGGGCGGGAGTAGATAAGTAGCAGTTTAAGTTAAGTTTGTTTTGCCAAGTGACTGACTCAAGAATTCTCTGCAAGGGGTTGTTCAGTTCTGTACCTGAGATCTAGAATGGTTGAGGGCTGGTATCTCTCGTCTCTGGTCTTGATATTCCAGCTGCCTGCGAGGGCTGCTTGGAAGCGCCGGAGCTGGATTTCTCGGCAGGAGAAAACAGCGTCTCGTTCTCAGCGCGTCAGGAAGGCGGGGCAGCGCGTGTGGGCTTCGCTCTCTGCTGGGCTCCTCAGCACGTCTCGCTGCTCCGATCTCGTCACCACCGCGTGTGTTTGCTTAAGGCAATGTCAGTAATATTTATACCTGTAAGGTGTCGAGATTGACGTAAGGATGGACATGGATACGTCAATAAGGATGTCATACGAACGGGCTTGTTCGCACATTCTTTTGCTGAAGTTCTCGGTGAAATCAAAACAATGGCCGCAGGGATTTTCCCAGGTTGTCATAGGTTTGATTTGTTTTGAGAACTCCGTATGCCTTATCAGGGGCTGGAGGAATAGTGCTTGTCTAATTAGATGGCATGCGTTATTACCTAATCAGATAACACGTTTCTGTGCCGTGGTGTGGCTTAATCAGATAACGTTTTTTTGCACCGTGGGTCGGCTGCTAGTTAAGTATTAACCAGAACAGGGTCAGGAATAGGGGAATCGATACAGAACCTATAGGAATACATCACACCCACTCCACGCTGACTATGTCCATATTTACAAGATCTAGGCATAGTAAATATACTAGTAGAGCATGTGTATACCGTACCACCCCAAAATACATCCATATGCATTTTGAAACATGAAATATACGAAAAGATATATATATACATTATATGCACTCAAGCAGTATATTAAATGCTAAATAAATCACGCATATTCATACATCATTATTAATAAAATATGAAAATTACACATGTAATGGCTCTTAATACAGAAATAAAAAAATGCGAGACCATTTCATCACAAAATAAAATATTTATGAACAGGCCAGAGGGCAGCTAATGACTCTACAGTTCCTAAAATAGAAATATAGTTCTCTAAGAATAGTTTCTACTTTAAGCAGAAGAAAATTGTAAAATATTTTTGGGGCCGCTGAAAAATTATGTTCCGCTGTCCGTAAACTGGAGAAAATTGTTCATGATACTTTATTATCAAAGTTGAAGGCCAAATTCAGGGTGTTGGGAACGCCTTGTGCTAGCTTGTTCAAAAGTCATTATTTCTGCTCTGGTGAGAACATCATATCATTTAGACTCTCGAAAAAGCTGTCAACAGCTTCCTGTGAAAGTTCCATTAACTCGGAAAAAGATGTTACCATGCATTCATGAGCATGATTGCCTTCATTGATGTTTGGATCAGCATAGCTGACAGAAGGTCGTACCTGATCGATGCTGCTTTCATCTTGAACCTCACTACCCCTTAATCGTAGTGGTGAAGTCTCCACGAATGCCGTCATCAGGATTGGTAGCCGCTGGGGACAGCACAATGCATGAGCCGTAACCGGACCCAACAAAGTTTCTGCATCCATTGGCGCATCCGATTGTTGCGTCAGACAGGGGTCCAACACGCATTCTTCTCCGCATAGCAAGCACCTTAATACAGGTAAAACACAGCTTTGCCACATAGGTCTAAATGAAAGAAACCAAGTCATGTTCAGGTCTCTAAGCCGGGACAGTCCAAGGATTTTAGATATCCGGTCCCGGTATCCAATGGCTAGGATTGTTTCTTCCCTTGTCGCAGGTGTTTTGTCTGTGACACGGTTTGCCATAGCGAAATAACAGGATCAAAAATAGGATTCCTGCCACTAGTCCCAAAAGGAGAGGAAGTCCACCAAAGACGGAATGGACAAAGTCTGGAAAAATACCCAGAATGGCTTTAAATGGTGTTAGAGCCCCTGAAAACACTGTCTTAAATACATTTGAGACTCCACTGGTATCAGAAATATTTAAGATTTCGTTCAGGATTTCTGCGAAATGTATGGGGGAATTAGTCGATAACAATGAATGAATCTCTGCCGTTGTCCTTGCAACTTGGAGATCATACGTTTCTTTTGATGACGTGAGCCTGGTCGGCGTCTGAAGGAGCACAGTTTTCATTCTGCTTAAAGTATCAACTCTAATGGAAGAAATTTTCAAATTCGGCCATAACCTTGCCTCCCTGTCTGGCATTGCGCTGGGGAACAATACTCGTTCACAGCACATGACCTTCGCAGTCGTAGTTATGAGATAAGCTATTCCGGGCACCAAGCTACAACATCTGCGGTCTACAATTATAATGTAACTCCCGTTCGATAGTCTCCTAAAGAATGGTTCTATTTGTGTCGCAGGTGTGCCTAGCTGGTGACATGAAAGGTTATTTGAGGACCCTTCACAGGCTCCGTGTAAACTAATACCATTACACAGAAGTGTACCGCTTAGTGACATGGCACAATTATCGCCACTAAAAAACCCTTTCCGGCCTTTATTACTGACACATGCATGTGAATAGGGCAAGTTCCATGTTGACTTAATGTACCCTTTACCCAATTTTTCGTACATGCCAGCCTGTATATATTTTTGGCAGTATTGAAACCTGAAAGTAGATATTGGAATATTAATTATTCCATGTATTATCCACTCACTGACAGGTCGTTCTGACATTGTCAATGGTAATCTCTCGAGTTTCTCAATGCTCAGGATTGTATAATCAGCACCCTTCTGTGCCATACTGATTTGTTTATCAGTAAGGTTAAAGATATTGAACAGTGACGTTGTGTTGATTAAACGCCAAGGCACATAGCCTGAACGCAGATTTTGTAACGTCCAGCCAAGTTGTACAATAGAACGCAATTGGGACTGACCGTGTTGTAATAACAGTAAGTCTTGCAATATTATGTCGATTGCTGAAGACACAATGCTGTCCAAAGAGTATATTCTGGAGGACAGAGTCATTAACCCATTGTCCACCACAGAAAGTGATTTTTCCAAATTAATACGGTCAATTTCCCGTATTTTCTCTGATGTTTCAATTTGAGTTATTTTCCAGGCTTCGTTATAAGCTGCATATACAGAGGCTGCTATGAAGCGTTTTTTTACGCTGTTTGCGCGGTCCCATAATGAAATCACACAAGTCAGCACCATCAGTAAGTAAAGTTAGGTGTTGCTTAATTTCTGACAGTGTGGATGTTTGTAGCCATTGAAGGCAGAGCTTGCCCACACTGTACGTGGTAGTTATCCCTGGGTGTTGTCTTTGGGAATATCTAGGGTCTGGCCTGGTCAATTTGAACCCCTGGATTTTGTTCAGGAATCTGTCTTGACAGTTATTAGTATCTGTGGGCCAGATCAACCACTTTTTCCAATCTGGATGTGTTCTGTTTTGGCTTAATATATGGTTTACGTCTATCTCCTCATCTAAAGATATATTACCGTTCATTGATGGCTTTGGAATAGACGGTTTGTTTAAGTCTTTGATTTTGGCTAGGCCAAGACAGGTAGTCTGTTGAATAGTGTCATTCAAAAATATAATTTGTTCCGGGATCATGCAGGCTCTAAACAATGATTCTATACCTTGTACTTGCCATTCCTTTGTACCCCAAACACTTTTTACTTCAACATTTTTGTCCCAGTAATCAAAACTAAATGCACTCATTTGCTCAAAAAATGAGTCTGAATATATCAATTTTGTGTTTGTAAGCATGGTCTTCGTACCTGTCTTATTTGATAATTTGAAATAAAATGTTTCTGCATTACTTGTGTTGAACCCTGAAAAATATGAATATTTGTCATAAAAAGTTCTTGAGCTACCTTTTGGAGGGGTTGCACAGTGTTCCGATTGATTATAATTTAAAACATTTCTAGGTTGTGCAGATTTATGCAGATAATGATTACTATAGTGATTATAGCAGAACATTTTATCATAATTAGACGAACCCTGCAAATAATCATGTTTTGTAAATTTAGCAGACATCACTAGGTCAGACATCATATTATTAATACTTTCAACGTCCCAATCATCAGCAACTGAGCTTGGTTTTACAAAGTCACTCAATGAGATCTTGATTTGATGTGGATACTTCAGGATTTCAACCGGACCATAGATTTCATGGATTGGCTGTGAAGTTGACTGAAGAAAGTTCCCTTTTCTCGATGTGTGAAGACGTGTGTGGTTTGAGGACCAAGTTGATTTTCTGGCTTGCTGTGTCCATTTTAGCATATTTTCCCTCAATGAAGTGTCCCAAACATAGTACCATGATGAGCCAAAGTATGAGGATAAGTGCACCTAAGGCGACCCAGAATTCAATCCATGGAGAAATCAGATAGGTTTCTTTCAGATGTTGAAAAAGTTCCTTAGCTTTATTTTTAAAGGTTTTTGTTGATTTTTGTTCCTTTGATTCACTCAGGTTTTCAGATGAATCGCTGAAGTTGATGAAGTAACCGGATGCCGTTCTGTCTATTGTTCCAATTGCTTCAGGATTGATATTTGCTTTATCAGTGTGTTTTGTTGCAGCAGCATAGTCATTTATTACTTCATTGTAGATTGGTGTGTCTCTGCTAAATGTTTTTATTTGGGTTTTTAGAGGTTTAAGTTCCATAGCATTGTTGCATAGTCCTTGTTGTTGTTCTTTTGGCATTTCAAATGTGAGTAGCCTCTTAGATTGAACCTCTGTGTTTGTAGCAAACCTTGGTGTTCTGCTACTTATCGGGAGTCCACTTGGCCTACTGTTTGTTATCGGCCACATGATTGTGGTTTTATCAGGTCGATTGATACAACCCTATTCTCCTTTTTACCAGCAAGGGGCAGTAGTACTACTGATCTTGTCCCGTTGACAGACAAGACAGGAACTGCTTTTCTGTAAGAAGGCCCAAATTCCTTCTTTACCGCGATCTTTTCTCTGACTAGATCCCCGACTTTTGGAATCCAGACAGGTCTTGCTGGGACAGGTGGTTTTTCTTCAGTGGTCGTTGGCTGTTGTTTCAACTTTATGTTGCTCAGGTTTTTCCTTGTTTCGTTTAAGTCCTGTAAAATAGCCAAACGATCTTTGATATCAAAGCTTTTTTCTTTAACCACTGAAGTCTGACTATCAAGATCTAAGACCATCATTCTACTTCCAAACAATAGTTCGTACGGACTGAATCCCCTCAGAGAATTTCTTGGCAGGTTATTTAGACTACGTTGGACACTTATTAGATGTTAGACCCACCCAGCACCCGAACCTAATACCTTCGCTGTTATAGATTGCTTTATGTCACGGTTTTTTCTTTCTACGATTCCGTTTCCCTCGGGATGAAATGGACAAGAATACCGCAATGCAATGCCCATGCTGGTCATGGCCTCCTTATAAGCTCGAGAGCTAAAAGCAGGACCCTGGTCAGAATGCAGCATGCCAATTGCGTATGTGCCGATAAAGACTCGCAAATCTTTTTATAACAGTCCAGACGTCAGCCGAGCGCTGGGGTCCTACATCATGAGTGTAAATTAGTCTTTATGTGTTAATATAACGCTTTTTTTGTGATGGGTACTTTTATTCTTGTTGTGTTTCTGGAGCGAAGTGCCATGGTAATAGTCCTCCTCGCTCGCCACTGCGATCTCTATTGCAGTCTGGGCAGTTTTTTACATAAATCTGATGATGCAGGCTCATGCCTGGCCACCAGTACACTGATTGTAATTCTTCCAGAGAATCTTTTTGTTTAAGGTGTCTGAGACCCTCACCCATATGTGCGTCAGCTATTAACAAGCCTCTCCTGTCCGTGTTTGGAATCACTCTATCCCCCACTCCAGGGATTCGAGCAAAGGGAACGGAGTTTGCATAGATTATGTATGTATAATTGAGTGGATAATTGATCGGTAGTGCTGAGCAGTCGCCTTTTGATGACGTTTTCACCGCCAGCATAGTTTCACCGTCAATGTGTTTTACTGTACGCTTTTTCTTGACTACGGAAGCCGATTCAGTTGCTGCCGTTGTGGCTTTCTCAGCCAATGAATTCCCTGCAACGTGATCGCCATCACGCTCACTGAATGTATCACGTGAGTTTTTGGTAGTTCTTTCTGTAAAAGAGCTACTTGTTCCCAAAGCACTTTTTGCTTTATTGTTGCACCTGTGTCATCTTTGTAACCGTTTTGAATCCATTTCTGTAAATCGTTATTGTATGATTTGACGCAGTAATACGAATCGCACACTATAAGTGTCGGGAATTCGCGATCGGCATTATCTAGCGCCATTTTTAACGCTATAATTTCAGTTTGTTGTTCTGAATTATTTTCCACTGAGTGTGTTTTTGTAAGTAGAGGTCTTAATTTACCTCCGCGCCACACTTCCTTTACAATTTCGCATGTTGCCTTGTAAGCCAGCTCTCCCCAAACTGAGGGTTGAGCATGCCCGTCTGTATGTATTACACAGGCGTATTGTCGTAAAGGCAGAATGTCGATTGGCAGAGGGTATATTATTTCATATTCTAGATATTTTAATTCCTTTAATTCTGGATCAAAGTAGTATTTTACTCTGTCCGTTGTAATTGAATTCACCCATTGTATCCATTCTGGATTCAACGCTGTTGTTGGTAAATTACATGGGGTTGTTAATGCCTCAAAGGCTGACTCCGCTGTTCTGACTGTGATACGTCTACCGTCAGCGTTGTCTTTTTCTCTTGCTATAGCCGTTTGAACTGCATGAACAATGTTTTCTTTAATACTGAACTTCTTTTCAGCTTCTGTGTACAAGTGTGATTTGTATGCAATTGGTACCTTTTCTCCCTCATTAGAGGTCAGGTATGTGAATCCGCATCTTCCTGGGATGACTCGAATCACAAGATTACGTGTGTTATCACGTGTTTCTAATTTTTTTTTAATTAGCATGTCTGTTTGTAAAGATCTCAAAATTTCTGTGTGTTTTTGAGTCCAATTGATTCTTTTAAAATCTGGTTTTATTAGATCATAAAGGGGTTTGACCCTTTCTGCATAATTTGCAATGTATGTTCTTCCGAAATTTAGGAAGCCTAGAATTGATTGTAAGTTTTTTAGTGTTCTAGGAGCTTGGAGTACAGCACATTTCTCTAGGAAATTGTCAGCCAGGCTTTTGCCTTCACTTGATAATTCATATCCTAAAAACAGGACTGTTAGATGGGCAATTCTTGATTTTTTAAAGTTGAATTTGTAACCCTCTGCTGCGAACCCAAGTATTATGGTGTTCACTCTCTTCAAGTGAGTATCCAAGTCATCATCTGTTAGGTAAATGTCGTCGACATATGATAATGCCTCGTCATCGTATGTTTGTAGTAATTCTGTTACTCTCTTTGAGAATAATCCTGGGCTATTCTTGTGCCCCTGGGGTAAACGGCAGAAACTTTTTTGCGAGCCATTTACCGAGAATGCAGTCAAATATCTGCTCTCTTGTGCTATATTTTGACAAAAGAAGCCATTAGAGATGTCTAATGTTGTTTTGTATTTTTTGCGTACTATGTTATTCATTAGTGCAGCACTATGTGAGTTTTGTACTGCAAAGGTTTTGCAACATGAGTTAAGGTGTCTGTAATCCAAAACTAGACGATATGAGTTGTCTGGTTTGGAGACAGGAAACAAAGGATTGTTCATTTGTGAGGTGCAAGTTTATATTTATTTATTTATTTATTTTTTGCATTTATAATGCGCGCAGATACCCACAAAGGGTTTCCCGGCGCCAGGACTAAGAAACCAACAACGCAGAAAGCAAAACAGCCAGAGACCACAATTATTTATTGAAAAGCAAGGTTTCAATCACCAGCCAAGTTTCAATCACCCCCTGGTATTCAAGTTGATCTAGGATCTCTTTTACCTGTTTTTTAGCTTCTTGCTTAATTGGGTACTGCCTCTGTGCAGTAGGTTGTGATTTTAACTGGATTTTGTGAGGAGGAGAGTCCTCATCCCATCCTTCATGATTTTTATATAAAGCAGGAGCTTGAGCTACTGCCCACTTTCTAGCAAGTGTATATTTTTTATGAATTGGAATATGATTTGAGAAGGCAGGCATAATTATTTCTTCGCCATGAGGGCACTCTCTGACAAACTCGGGTGGCCAGTCTTTCTCAGCTAGAAGGATGTCATAGCCCTGGGAGAGATTATCCCAAAATAGTCCCCTTATTTTTCTAGTCTTATCCCCCTCTATACGTAATGTTATTTCATATATTTTGTGAGGTTTGCTAACTCTGGTGTCTGCAGTTTCCACTTGAATATATTCATTCATGTCCACTGTCTCCAGATGATTCATAAGGACTTTGCGAGCTATGCTCACTTCTGCTGCGCTGTCTAGCATTGTCTGAGCCCATTCTCCGTTTTTCAGCTGTGTCCTCAGTATTCTCGGCATCTTTGACTACTTTAATACTGGCTACCTTCTTTTTTGGAAATTGTAACTTTTTATTTGGATGAGCAGGTTCCTTGTCTTTGGACTTGACGTGCTCTTCCCTGTGTTCTGATCGTCCTCTTCTTTCCGATTTCTGCGAGGAAGTCTGAAAAGATTGAGAGGGACGTGTATCATTATCTTGATATCTATCAGGTTTCTTTATATTATCCCTATTTCTAAGGTTGTATTTTTTCCCAGAGGGCTCACTTTGGGGAGACCTGCGTCCTTGGTTCGGAGATCTTTCTCTCCGCCGAGGAGACCTTCCTCTGGACTGGAATCTTTTTTCTTTAGGATTGGATTGTTTGTTTCCATCCCAGCTCTTTTTTTTGAGTGTTTAAATTATTTTTAATAAATATCTTTTCAGGACTTTCAATCAGTTGAGGTTTTACCGGTATTCCACCCAGACTATCCCTTCCTAGTTCTTCATAGGATTTCTCTATGATTCTGGCAATTTCAGTTGGTTGGTCCGCGATGTCTGTCTCTTTTAACCTTTGGCGGATTGCCACGTTTGCTGCTTCTCCCTTTATGTTGGCTAATAATATAGCCGAGACCTGCTTGAAGTCTTTCAGTAATTTCATACCAAGAGTTAAAGCGGGTTCTGGACCATATTCATCTTGAATTTGTTTTAGCACATCTGGTATTACTGACATCGATGGTACACCATGTGTTTTTGTGTATATGGAAGCAAAGACTGTACCCCAAGTGTCACAGTCCTCCACGTGTGGTGCGATTCCCATTGGAAGACAGATAGTCAGAATCCTGTGTTTATCTACAGGGGTGGTGTCTGGAAACACCGCCTCTATTTGAGTGATTTTTTGTGCTAGCCAGAAAGGTATTTGTTCCCGTTTTGCGGGTACTTTACCTAGACAGGACTGTATGTTCTGTGGTGTAATTTTATTTGTGTTACCCTGATGAGGGGTCAGCTGTGGAATTTTACTTGCTGGTTGGATTGTTGAAGTCCGCATTACATATTGGACTAATTGTCTATGTATTTTGATTAGTTGTTTTAGCTGTATTAGAAGCTCTGCTGCATACATTTCTTCAATGTCTGGATGTGGTGTATATCCAGCTAGGACCGGCCACGTTGCTCCTGGTCTACCTAGTGGACCGAGCCTGGTGATGTGATTATTATGTTTTAGGGCGCCATCAAACAAGAGCAGGTGCTCTTGGAATTTGAGTGGTTCTTCTACCTCCTCGAAAGGAGTGTAGGTATCCGGTGGTTCCTCTATTTTATAATAGTGGAACTCTTTTGTTACAGCGTTCGCTGCTGGAAAGTTCATCCATGAATAGAATACCTCTGTCTGCCGATATTCGTGTGCCTCAATTACGAATATGACTGTACCACCTCTCGATGTCAGTCCATTTTCTAAAAGTTTTAAAGTTATAGATTTTCTTATGTTGACCGGGATGAGTTTTATATCCGGGTCATTTTTGTAGCAGAGTATTATCAGCTGCTAGGAGTTCAGCTGCTAGTCTAGCTGTCTCCCTTTCATCATCACTGTCTACCATTTTACCGACAGGAAGGTTATTCTGTTTGTTTGCAGATCAGGTTTCTATGGAAACAAAGATTAGATGCACAATATTTTGGAACAGTGTATCCTTCAACGTTGACTAAACCAAGAACCATACATAGGAGTCTCCTCCTGCGAGGTTTGGCGGATATGACCTTTCACCCACTCCAGACGTCTTTGGAGTATTATGGGAAAAAATGGGGTTCTGTGTGAAAAAGCACGACTGAGTTACTCTAATGTCTTGCGTTAGTTTTATCGCCTATCCAAACGTTTGGGCGCCATGTAGTGTAGTTCCTATTATCCCAATAGGCTCTGCGCATTGGAATAATATCTTCAATAGTATAGACCTAGGGCAGAGGTTAACTAGGTCTTCTACTGACGATATTAGACTTAAAGTTTTTGGTTTTGCCAGCTAGCTCAGAGTTCACTAGAAACTTTCTCGAATAGACAAGGAGGAGTTTAACTTCCCTGGATAGACAAGAAGGGATTTAGTTTCTCACAACCATAGAACATGACAACTTTGCTCTCCCCCAATCAAGAGTGTATCTCTAGAGTCGTGTGAAAACAAAAGACAACTTATTTTACTCAGTCAGTACGTGCATTCTTAGTTTCACCAGTTTGTAGAGAAAAGGAAGAGACGGGCGTGTTCAATAAAAGATGGTATTTATTGATCAGTCTCTTTTCTCGTACAAGAGAAATGAATCGATATTATTGCGATACTTATGGTTAAGTAAAGTGCATACAGTAAAAGCAGAAGTATAAAATAATACTGCAGAAGCATTGATATGGTTTCTAAGCCATATGATATTTAAAATCGATAAAATAGATATATACATATATACATTGACTAATCGTACTCAACTGGTGCTTCTAACCACGCCTACCCCAGTGTACCTGACCTAAGCCTAATACGTGGGCGGGAGTAGATAAGTAGCAGTTTAAGTTAAGTTTGTTTTGCCAAGTGACTGACTCAAGAATTCTCTGCAAGGGGTTGTTCAGTTCTGTACCTGAGATCTAGAATGGTTGAGGGCTGGTATCTCTCGTCTCTGGTCTTGATATTCCAGCTGCCTGCGAGGGCTGCTTGGAAGCGCCGGTGCTGGATTTCTTCGCTCTCTGCTGGGCTCCTCAGCACGTCTCGCTGCTCCGATCTCGTCACCACCGTGTGTGTTTGCTTAAGGCGATGTCGGTAATATTTATACCTGTAAGGTGTCGAGATTGAGGTAAGGATGGACATGGATACATCAATAAGGATGTCATACGAACGGGCTTGTTCGCACATTCTTTTGCTGAAGTTCTCGGTGAAATCAAAACAATGGCCGCAGGCATTTTCCCAGGTTGTCATAGGTTTGATTTATTTTGAGAACTCCGTATGCCTTATCAGGAGCTGGAGGAATAGTGCTTGTCTAATTAGATGGCATGCGTTATTACCTAATCAGATAACACGTTTCTGTGCCGTGGTGTGGCTTAATCAGATAACGGTTTTTTGCACCGTGGGTCGGCTGCTAGTTAAGTATTAACCAGAACAGGGTCAGGAATAGGGGAATCGATACAGAACCTATAGGAATACATCACTCTGAGATCCTTGCTGCATAGACCCCCGCCATATTAACATGGCTGGGGGGGTCCGCGGTGGTTAGAAAGACCTTCCGCTGCTTTTCCGCCCTGGTCATCATGCGACCCGGGCTGGAAAGGTCTTTATATGGTGGCAGTGTCTATCAGACACCGCCAGCCATATTAGTATGGGCTTCTTCAGATGCCTTTCCGTGGCGGCAATGCCACCACGGAACAGATGTGGAGTCTGCTTTGGGGGCCGGATGCGGGCCCCCATGGGCTTCGGGGGGCTGGGGGTGCACACGGGGGGTACCTATTGTACCCCCCCAGCAGTTCCATGCACAGCGTGGCAGGCACCGTGAAGTGCCTACCATGCTGTGTATGGAAGTGCACAGCATGGTTTCCTGCCATTGTGGCGGGCGGTGCTGAGTGCACGGCTCCCACAATGGTAGAAATGCTGGATACGCCCGCCACTGTGGCGGGCGCATACTAATGCTGTCCACGGGACCCTCGCCCTTATGGTGGGCGGTCCCTTTCACCGCTAGGATGATGGGCGGACAAAGTCCATCGTCATCCTAATGACCCCCTTAGTATGGAAAGGTTAGTGATGCCACAGAGCACTGTAAGCATTTGCTGATGTGAAAATCACATTGTGCCCTTCCAGCTTTAATCCATTGCTAAGATTGGCTAACGGTTCGTGGCGAATTACCCTTCACCCCTCTGTGAGATCAAAAGTACAAATAAAGACTTAGAAAACAAGCGTGTTCATCACCAGTAGCCAGGGAGCATTGCTTGCACATGGCATCAAAAACAGAAATTGATGAGCAAAGACATTGGTGTTTTTTAGGCCCTAGTTTAGGATCCGGTGACTAATATCATTACAGGCATATTTAAGGAATATTTGCCAAGCTCTAAAGACCTTTACAGCAGTCCCAAAATCTTAGATTGGGTTCATCCCTATGGATGGTGCACATATGCATAGTGCCCTGCAATATTTTTCGATTTTGAGCTATTCTGGGACTTTGTAGTTCACTTTTTACAAAAGTACCTGGACACAAATATATGTTACTCCATAGCTAAATGCAACTTTAACAATTGTTTCATTTTAAAAAGTCATGCCTTGCAGATGCAAATTTTTATGTGTGCTCTTCAGATGGACTAACTTTTCTCTATACATTTTTATAAAATGTTAGAAATGTAACCAAATTATATAAACTTTGTAGCACAGTAAAAGGAAAAATGTAGTTTCAGTTTCACAATAATTGTCACTTAAAGAATAATCATCAGTTAATAGGTTTACAAAAGGGGTATTTCAAATTAAAACGTAACTTTGTCGCACGACTTCAGAATAATCAAATGTAAACTTAATTATCCACAGCACTACAGCCAACGCTCTTGCTGTTCATTTTCAATGGCAATGAATTTTCAGGTTTGAAAGGGAATGTGTCTCATAGCTAATTATTTCAAGCGCATGAAATTAGTCTCATTCAATAACTATAAAAGTGTTACTTTGGCTTTTGAAGCCCATGCCTTATATACACTATGCAATCTGACTGTCATTTCTTCCTTTTCAGAGCTATTTATTGTTATAATGTGCCTTGCTACAACAAATAATATTGATTCCAAATTAGATCACTGGTACAAGTAATTCATTCAGTGGTGTAATATCAATGGGATATCTAATCAATTTTCAATTAGTACAATACATTTTCATCAGAAGAAGTCTGCTCTTTAAATAATTTGTGGGAAAAAAATCACTTTAGCATGTTTGGTTATAGATGAGTAAATGGCTTACAAGGGTGACACTTTTGCAAATGACCCTATATGCTTTCAGTAGGATCCTAATCATCTCTTTAGGAACTACCAAGCACAATGATGACATATTTCTTTATTGTTTGTGTGTTTTTTGTTTTATTTTGTTTTCTTTCTTTTTGCTGGGACTAATACCTACTCAGGTAGTACCAAACTCCTAATATTTTCAGAGATATTGACAATGTACTGTGCAAACTGGGTTGTTGGTTGACTGGGACGTGAAGACGCAACACAAAAAAATTTTAAACTAATTTTGAAAAATAGCGTAAATGTTATGTAAATTATTTGACACCAAATCAAAAAAAATTCAATGAGTAGAATCAGAGTTATGATTTTATTATGTTTTTAGTGAAAAATAGCGGCTACAAGTCTAAAGTGCCAACAGCAAATATCTAGTCATGCAAAACTGGGTCAAAGTTCAAAGTTAAGGCCTACCATGAAGGAGCACAGTTCAGATACGAGAAGTGGATTGGGTCCGGTCAGCGCTTTCCTTCAAATTCTTAAAGAAAAACATTTAAGAACATTTAAGCTGTGTGCTGATTCAGTGGAGGGCGGGGTTGACAGCACTTAGGTCCACAGCAGGCACTTACGGCTAAAGAGGGGGTGGAGCTGCCCTTTCGCCTGCTCTCCTACTTAGCCCGATGTGCCAGCATGCGCGCTTAAGGCAAGCCCGTCTGCGCCAGGCCGGGACCAGGGGCCAGGACCCCTGCCCCTTCTAAGAAAGACCCAAGGACCCCTCTGCACTTTTCAAGAGAGTCACTCATAGAGTTAGCCACCCATGCCGCATGTAAACAAACATCATGCGTGGAAGCGTCCCCAGGACATAGAGAAGGGCCTTTTTCCTGCATGCTGTGCAAATGGTGCAGTTTAGCACAGCCCGATCAGTCACAGAGAGAAGTGGATGATCAAATGAGACTCAATTGCATCTACTTTAATGCTAGGTCGGTGCCCAAACACTCTCTCCAGATCTGGGACACAATTAAAGAGACAGATCCAAACCTGGTTTTTATTACCGAAACCTGGCTGGGTGATAAAAACTCCCCGGACATTGCAAATACTATGCCCCCTGAGTACAAAATACTAAGGAAAGATAGGCAATGGCAGAAGGGTTGGGGACTAGCCATCTTGTTTAAAGAATATCTTAATTGCCTCCCCATCACAGTAGCGCAGCTGGGACAGCACAAACTACTGGCATTTGAAATATCCAAAGGGAATCACATCTTATTCGGGGGGCTGTGATTTATAAACTCCCTGGATATCAGGCAGAATTCAGCACCAAACTTCTTATGCAGCGTTGTCCCGCCTGCATAAAATATAAAAATGTTTTGGTCATCGGAGACTTTAACGTCCGTTTTGAAAAAACCAACAACATGACGATAACCCATCTAGAGAATGACCTTCAACTAAAACAATGGATTAAGTGACCAACACATATTGCAGAGCACACACTGGGCTTATTGTTCTCTAACATAGAATCCACCATAGTTAAGGAGATCAAACCAGTTACATGGACTGATCATTCACTAATTAGCTTTTCATTCTCCCCACCAGCGATATCAGCAAGAGTCACCAAACTCATGCACGGAACCTATAGAGACTGGAAATTACTCAGCCTGACTCATTTCATCACCAATTCTCTCCTAACAATCTAGCAACTCTGGGAACACTACCCACCAACAGAGGTACAGTGAACCTAGAAACAGAGATCACTAAGACACTGGACCAATGCACACCGAAAGTCAACACTAAATCTAGGAAAACAAAAAGTGGTATACAGCAGAACTTAAGGCACTGACAAAAAGTGCAAAACAATGGAACGCAATTGGAGACTGTCCAGAATGGACCCTGATAAATCAGCGTATGAAACAGAACTCAGGGGCTACACACATGCAATTAAGAAGGCCAAAAGGGCATACTTTGCACAACGAATAACCGAGAACGCAAATTCTGCAAAAGAGTTATATAAAATAGTGTGCAAGCTATGCAAACCAACCTGTATGTCCCAAACTTTGCATCCTTCAGTAGAAAGCTGTGAAAAGATCAGTGATTTTTTTATGGACAAAATAGGTACAATCTATTTGTTATTTAATACTACCACCCCGGTGAATTTCATCAACTGGGAAAGCAGGAACCCTTAGCCCGACACCTCCGCATGTCTAGGCAGATTTGTCCCTTTCACAGAAAAGGAGGTTGCTAAGGCAATGGGGGAAGTCAAATCAGGATCCCCCCTCGACCGCTACCCACAGTTTATTTTTTCACAAATTCTGCCTACTGTGTGCCCTTACATCACACATCTGTTTAACAAATCTCTGGAGACAGCAGTTTTTTCAGTGATTTGGAAACAAGCCATAGTGACTCACTTACTGAAAAAGATAGGTTCAGATGTAAACAACCCAGCCAACTACAGACCAATCTCCCAGCTCGCCTATCTCTCCAAGGTACTAACTATTTAGAATCTAACGAGTTTCTGGACCCCTCACAAACAGGTTTCCGGGCCACCAACAGTACAGAGGCAACTCTCTTGGCTTTCCTAGATAACATAAGGTCATTGTTGGACCAAGGAAAGGCAGTAGCCCTGATCCTGCTAGACCTGTCAGCGGCCTTAGGCATGGTCTCCCACCAACTCCTATTGGAAAATTTGCACGAAAAAGGGATAAATGCAAAAAGCCTTCAATGGCTCAGCTCATTTCTGTGCAACAGAACTCAAACTGTGAAACTGGGTGCATTCTCATGTACTCCAAAGAATCTCAGCTGTGGCGTACCACAGGGAGCATCCCTGAGCCCCACATTATTCAATGCCTATGTATCATCTCTGGCAAAAATTGCCACCAAATGGGGCTTTGGGATCTGCTCCTATGACGATGATACACAACTGACAATAGCCATCGGAAATAGGCATGATGACACCAGAGCCAAGCTCAACAACAGTCTTACTGAAATGGCAACCTGGAGGTCAGAGCACAGCCTAAAGCTCATCGCAGAGAAATCTGAAATCTTGCTTCTCAGCAGAGCCAACCATATCTTGTATGCGTCACTCCTTGGGCACGGCCCCAGCATCAAAGCAATGCGTAAAACATGTGGGCATCATCATTGATAACACCCTATCAATGCAGATCTACGTGCAGACCCTGTGTGGCAGAAGCTTCGCCAGACGGAAGCTCTTAAAAAGGCTTTTCCCCTGGAAAGCAGGAGGACGGTCACACAAGCCCTGCTTGTCAGTAGGCTAGACTATGGAAATGCACGTTTTGTTTGGATGCAATATTACCTTTGCAAACATCTGCAAGTGATACAAAATGCAGCGGCCAAACTGGTGTGCAACAAGGGCAGATACAGCTCCGCGACAGAATGCCTGAGACAACTCCACTGGCTTCCCAAGGGCCAAAGAGCAAGATTTTAACTTTTAGGACATGCACACAGGGCACTCCATCGTACAGACCCCAAGATTCCCCAGAACAGAATCAAATTCTTCCTCCCGCCCAGGTGCTGAAGGTCATGCTCTCTAGCATTAGTTGAGACTAAAACAATCAGTTGGAGCTGGGCAGGTGGATGCACCTTTTCGCACCTTGCAGCGTTACACTGGAACGAGCTTCCCCTGGAACTATGGCTAACTGAAGAATATATGGCGTTCAGGAAGAAACTTAAAACCTACCCATTTCCTTAGAACCATTGCCACCATTAAACCAACTCTGCTCATCACTCTCCCTCTACATTAGCGCTGCGATATCCCAACGGGATGAATGTCCCGCTTTATAAATAAATAAATAAATAAGAAGGTAGAGTTCAATGGGGCAAGGCTGCAGGAGGTGTCCAAGTAGGGAGCATCTTTGTCGGATAGCCTTGTGATGAAAACGCTGTGAATATTTCCACATTTGGACTTAGTCCTTGAAATGAAATTTGAAAAACTCCAGCAGGACATAGTAGAGGGCATTAGCTGAAGACAATTCCACTAGGTTGATGAAGTGGATTTGTTGCTGCAGAGAAGAACGTAGCGGGAGAAGCTGCAAAGTCAATCTGAACAGCGATGCACCTGCAACAGATAGGAGTGCAGGCTGGCTTGGTCTCCTCATGGTTCTCAGAGTCCCTGTAGGCAAATTGTATCCAAGTGCTCAGTTTTGGAAATTTGCAACCTGGGCACCTTTTGCACCACAACCAACAGTTCAGAACTGTAGAGACACTGATTGGGGGTTCAGCACTCACTCATGCTCGGTCCACGTGTGATTTGAAGATGTTGGAAGCCTTTTATGTCCCTGTAGCTCTAAACAGGAGGCCAGCAAACTATCACCTGGAGGTACTTCTGTTAGTCCAGGGTACAGGGGAGATGCAGGGCTCAACATCAGAGCTGGCATCTAAGGGTTCAAAACTAGTTTCAGCCAGCAAAGCAGTCATTCCAGGTACAGCAGCAGTCTGGCAGAGTGCTTAGCAAGTTAAAGCAGCTGTCCTCTTAAGATGTTAGGAAACCACTCACATGAAAACCAGGTTGTTCCTTTGGGAAGATGAGACACTGGGTCCCAATACCCCCAAGACCCTACCTCCACCAAAGCGATTAAAAACACTTTGCAAAAAGAAAGAATCACAGGGGAAAGGGGAATTGGATAAAATAAAAAAGAGAGATAACAAACACAGCAATCACTCATTTGGCTCACGTCTGATGTTATGACAAGCTTCTTGTTTCTTCAGCACTGTCTGGCACTATTTGCAGTACGGTATGTTTATCTAAACAACAAATTATATACCACTGTTCAGTTATATGTTCTATTTGCTAACATATTATACAGCAGACTAATCATCCAATGTCTATGATTTCTGTATACCTCTCAAAACAGTCTCTGACCCTTATAGACTGTATCTGCGTTTCCAAATATTGTTGGGATCATTCTTTAAATGAGATTTCTTAATTTACTCATGCACTAAAGAAACAAGAAGAGTTAGTTAGCTCTTACACTAACAACCAGTTTGTTCACATGTATTAGTTATCACAGGGTTAAATATTTAAGCTTACAGTCTTTAACCAATGTTCTGATTCAATTAGTATTCCTGTTTTCTAAAGACAACCAGTGTTACATGCCAAAAGAATAGTTCTGGTCCTTGGATTAATGTTTGTTCACAGAAGTCTCTTATGCATAAGATTTGAAGTTTAAAAGGTACTTGATAGTTCTTGGGACTGCACCAGCAAGATGCGAATGCAGAAATAAATACCATTGTTTAACTTTGTCCTTTTTATTTTCCTTACAGCTCTCAAGGGAAACAGGAAATGATGTTTGAACCCGGACGGATGTTCAAGCAACCAAAGTCAGTGAAGGCAGGCACTCGAGATGTCTGGGAGGGGAATATGAAGCCAGGAACTGAGGCCGGAGAAGACAGGAGTCGAAGACCTTCACACGCTGGAATGCAGGAAAGTGGAAGAAACAAAAAGGCCTAGTGTTTCTGCTAGAGAGATGTTCCTTTTTATAGCTCTGGGATGGGTGGGGTATACTTGTGTAGGATGTATGACATCATCAACTGACAGAATGCTGCACATGGAACACTGGTGTGGAAGCACATTTGGAGAGAGTATGACTCATCATCAACTGACAGAGTGCTGCACATGGAAAACGCGTGTGACAGCACACGTGAAGAGAACTTAAAGACCTTAGTCATGCTTACAGGTAAGTCTGTTTACTAAACACAAGATGTTAGTTATTCTTACAATTCGCTTCCAATATACCAATGGTATTTAAGCATATAAAATCAATTAAACAAACACAACTCCATATCCACTTTCTAATGTTTTGCACAACTTCAAGGCATATGTGTTGGACCATAAAATAAAACGTATAAAACTACATGTCCACTTTTTAATGTTTTGCACAACTTCAAGATATATGTGTTGGACCATAACCTTAACTCAAAGGTCTTGCTTCCTGTCATTTGTGGTTACAGAATTGGTTAAGCTTCGTGCGTAATTCTTAGCAGTCGCCCCTCTCAAAGAACTTCCTACCGGACGTGGTTTGTGAGGACATCTAAGATGAAACTGGTGTATGAATCGCGGTGCATTGACAAAAGATGCTGGTTCCCATGAATTCTCACTAGCATCATAAGCTTTCTAGGCTATTAAATAATCCAAACAACCATGCAATCTTTTTGAATCAAGAATACGTTGGACTTCATATTCCAAATGACCTTCTACAGGAATTGGTGGAGGAGGTTTTTTTTCTGGTTTCTTGATTAACGAATTTGAATAAGTTGGCCTGCAGCACTGATTGTGCTGACTACTTAAGTAACACTTTTAACATGTCTCCTGACTACCAATGAGCCTGTATGTGCGGTTTTAAACTGCCATTTGACCTGGGAAAATAAGCCTTTTGCCAGACCCCAACCTCCCTTTAGTATAAATAAATTACTCCTAGGGTTGACCCTGGAGAACCTACAGGGCAGGGTGCATTAGATTTAAAAAGCAGGACATATGCTTTTAAGTTTTTCAAGTCCTGGTAGTGAACAACTCTTTTACGAAGCAGTAATTTCCACATGACAGCAGGTAACCAGTTCATTCTTGGTGTTGTAATGTAAATCCCAACATGGTGAAGTCAGATTTTAGGTTACAATCTTGAAAATGCCACTTTAGAACATTAGGACAAGCAAAAAACAACAGCTGTGATGCACTCTGATTCAACCACTAATCCCAATAAACGTTGATTAAAAAATGTATCAATGTTGGTGTGCACCCTCTGGGGTGGTTCCACCCAACCACTGATTCAAAAGAAGATTATTACTGGGGCAAATCTGTCCTAGACAGCGTGTGCACTACAAGTACACTCAGAGCGAGTGTATATTAAACCTCTAATCCCTAGTGATACAATTCAAAAACAACTTTATGTCAATACTCTCAATAGACACAGAAAATGCATTCAATATTTTTATAAAAAAGAAGAAACAATGTTTTCATCCATCTTTTCCATGACGCTTCTACTATTCCTGATTCACAAAAGAGAAACTAGCTAGCTGGACATTCAACCACTATCAATCACTGCAAGACCAAACTATTAAATATAATGATCCAATGATTTAATCATATCAATACTGAAATATTTTTGTTATGTCCACAAAAATATTTTTGGGTGTTGGATAAGGAACAACAATGCACACTTCTCATTATTTACAAAACATATACAAAACACATTTTATATTTCATCTACAATTAGACATAAATCAATTTAGACAAAAATCCAAATTGTGCAGAAAAAAACAGCCAATGACTGTTCAACATTGACATGTAATCACTAAGCATGGGCGGATTTTGCGGATTCGCAATCCGCGAATTTGCGGATTTGCGTATTTGCGGATTGCGAAAATCCGCAAAATCCGCGAATTCTCGCGGATTTGCGTATTTTTTTTGGGGGTGTGTGTTCGCACGGGTTTCTGCAAGTTCGCGAGGGTTTTGTACAATTTCGCAAATTGCGAACTTACTTGTCGGGTCGCCAGTTTTGCGAACTTGTTGTTTCTACGTGCCCAGCCTGTTTGCAAGGCTTTCTTCATCACTGCCACCCTCTGTCACCACTGGCACTCTCTTTGGTCACCCATGTCACCCTCTGGCTCACCCATGTCACCCTCTGTGTCATCACAGCACCCTCTGGTTCACCAGTGTACATTATTGGGGCAAAGCAAAGCACTGCCATCCTCTGTCAACACTGGCACTCTGGTTCACCCATGCCACCCCCTGGCTGGCACACCCATGCCACCCTCGGTGTCATCACAGCACCCTCTGATTGACTAGTGAGTGTACATTATTGTGGCAAAGCCAAGCACACCTGCACTAAGTTTTGCAAACAACAACACCTGCCCTGCCCCAACTGACATTAATGAAGGCTGGCACCTGCTTGTCTGCTCCCTTTCCTTTTTGTTGCAATAACAGGATGCAATGGCATACTTGTAACTATTCTGTGACTGTCAGAGCAGGGTCACACAATAGTTGCAAGTAGGCAACCGGATTCTGGAGGGCCCCTTCAGGAAGCACTACAGGTAAATGGTTACAAATGATGAGCTCGAACTTTTGCACCTGCTCGTTGGTTTTGCTTTTGCAAAACTCGTTTTTCGGTAATTTCGCCCTATTCGCGAGGCGCGGCGTCGTGCGAAATCGACCGTGGAAGCCGCAAACTCGTGCGAGTTACCCCAAGGTTGAGTATGGGCGCCGCCATTTTGTTTGCGTGACGTATTTCCGTTTCCGCCCGCTATGTGTAATCTCGCGCAATGAGCACCTTGCGAATGCAAGTTCGCACGAGTTCGCGAGAGAAATCGCGTGCGAACTTACTTACACGCACGTGTTCGGGCCGCCATCTTGTTTTTCATTCATTCCTATGTGTCTGGGCATGGTGTTTCTATCCTCTGTATATCTCTGCCATCCTTTGCTTGTTTTAATATTTTTTTGATCTATTTAACTTTTTTTCTATCCCTCTATTTTTCTAGGTCTATATTTTTGTGTTTTAGGCTACTTTTGGTTACTTTTCAACTACTTTTTAAAACTTTTATTTCCTTCTTCCCTACTCTTATTCTTTTTCATTTTGTCTCCTTACTGCTAATACCTGCCCAGAACATGGTGAAGACAGCTGTCAAGCTGCCCAAGACGGGCACCGCAGCCCGTGCCCGGCTCCCGTGTGGCCGCTTGAGGGCGGAAATGGTGGTGCCCCGGGAGATCTTCAGCCCTGAGGAGGTGGGCGCACTCGTTTTTTATGTGCAGCGCCGTCTCCCCAGGACCATCGCGGCAGGTGGCAGGATCGCTGCTGGTTATACCAACAGCCAGGAGCGACGGAAGCGGTGGGGGCAGGTGTGCCGGGCCCTTTTTAAGATCACGGGGGTCCAGCGCACCTACAATCAAGTGACCCACCGCTGGAACGATATCCTGGACCGAGAGCGTAACCTGCTAGACGTGCTGGGAGTGGAGGTCCCCGGGCTTGGTGAGTAGTAGTAGCAATTTTTTCATCACTCACTACTCTGTTTTATCTCCTGCTCTGTGTGACTGTGTTATATTGCAAATGTTTGCTTTAACTTTTTTACAAAGAGCAATAATGCTGCTGATTACATTGATAAGAGAGGTAAATTAATATTTCAAAATCTTCTGTGCATTTCAGGTGCACTGTTCTCCTTCTCTGTGGCGGTGCCACTGCTTATTTGTTTTCTATTTTGTGTTCATTTAATTGGGCTGAGTAATGTATGAGTGTATTTTACAGAACTGCGTAATGCTAGACACAAAGGGGCAGATTTACAAGCCCCTTGTGCCACGTTTACGCTGCCTTACCTGACGCACAGCGACGTAAACGTGGCGCATCCCTGCGAGTCATGTACAACGTGATGCATCTAAGGAGATGCGCCACGTTAAGGCCTGGGCCTGCTCCACAATGGGTGCGTTCCCACGCA
The DNA here is from genome assembly GCF_964261635.1 of Lissotriton helveticus. Lineage (NCBI taxonomy): Eukaryota > Metazoa > Chordata > Amphibia > Caudata > Salamandridae > Lissotriton > Lissotriton helveticus. Next base: position 200,308,789 of record NC_136060.1, read on the forward strand.
GGGGGGGGGTGGCGGTCAGGCAGCTGTGCGCCTCGCAAAAGTGCCTGCGTGAAATCTACAAGATTTAACGCAGGCACTTCCGCGACGCTGATACGTTAATTCTTTATGCCTGCTTGCTTGAAGCAGGCGTAAGGACTGATGCGGTATGTTGAGTATTGGGCAGCCCTGAGCATTGCTATAGTTGCATCGCGCCTGCGACGCGACTCTAGAGATGCGCCTCTCTTTCGTCACGAGATGCGTCACGCATCTGCCTAACCTTGCGCCAGGGTTTGCCGCATTGTAATTGCGGCGCATCTACCGTGACGCAAGGTAAGTTTTGCGTTACGCATTTGTTCTGGTGCACATCTGGAGGCGTCCAGCTCAGAACTCGTAAGTATGCCCCTAATTGTCAGATTAGCAATTACCTGCGCATCCCTGCAAAGTGTGCGGCACGCCAGCACCACCCATGGTGCGCCGTATTTACAATGCGGCACACCATGGTCCCAAAACGTCACCGAAGCGTTACGCATCGGTGCCGTAAAGGCGGCTCATTGATGGAGTTGCGTTGCAACGATGGCGCAGCTCCAGCAATGCTGCGTCAAGCCGTAAGTCTGCTTCATGCAGGCGCAGGGTTTCAGTGACGCATCATTGTCCTAAATGACTGATTGAAATGTTATATATTCCCCATAGCCACTTTTAGCATGCGTTCCTGCGCAGGAACGCCCTCCCTTGCGCTGGAACGCTCCCTTATGGCGCAGGGCTTTAGAATGGGATGCATCTCCCATATGCGTCACGTTGTTAATATACGCCACATCATGGCACCTCTCTTGTTGTGGCGCTGCGTCACAAAAGTGACGCAAGAACGGAGCAAAAGAGCTGCAAGGGGCTTGTAAATCTGCCCCTAGAGTAGAGGCTCAGGTGCAGTCCTTCCTTTGTAGAACTCATTTTGGCTGAAATAGTTGGTTCTTGTTCTTTCTAAATGTTTGATTTGGTTGACAAGGACATCGGCAAGCAGCAATCATCAATGTTTTCTGTTCATTCTTTCATGTTGTACGTCAGGTCCACCCAGGGGCAAGCGGACAGAAAAAATGGATGCAGTGGCTCCAAAGGAGGAGGATGCAGGCCAGGGCGGCGAGTGCTCCTTTGCTGGCCCCAGTAAGTTTTCATTTAAATATAGAGGACCTATTGTTGTCCAAGCGTTCCTAATTAAATTTTTTCGAAATAGTGTTTAGATAGGAGCAAAATCAATAATACTACTGTTGCAGGGACAATTCTCCACAAACCGAACTATGGACACCAAAGACCAGAGTAATAATATTTCAGAGTGGCGTGTTTGGCACACTGTATAAACCTGGTAGTGTCAGCGGCACGGACTCCTCCTTGCAAAAATTGCAAAACCTTTCGCTCAGTCACTCTTGTCTGGAGGACCAAAAACCACAGAGTCTATTCAAGTTTAAAAGCTTTATTAAAAGTTTAAGTAAACACATATATTAAAATAAAGTTAGTTGGAAATGGAAAAGTGCTTGGTGCTGAGTTGATGAGTAATGGAACACATTTCTTGTGGTCGAGCCGAGCTTTCACCTGGTTTGAAGTTGATGTTGCTCTTGTCCTTAGAAGTCCAGTTTCTGTCTGTTCAGAGAAAAATGATGTGTGTTAAAATTAATCAAGCATTCATCAATTATGACAAAAAAATGCAGCAAGACAACAACCTTCCCCGGAAGGAGGGACATTGTTACTTTAGACTAGAGTAGACAGTCAATTAATTTTTCTGTTGTTTTCACATTTCTTCATTCATAGACCAAATACTAGTGAGTGGTGTAATCTAACATTCTTAAATCTACTTTGTAGGTGGAACACCTGGTGGCGGGGCCAGCTCGGATGTGGTGGTGATCATTGACTCTGAGTCCGAGGACAGCTCTGGGGAGAATGAGGCGCAAGTGGCCAATGAACAAACTGTGAGGAAGCAGACAGAGGCGGTGGCGAGTACAGGTAAGCTGGATCATGGTACTATCTGACTCTTAGATAGGATATGATGTGTATCCAGTGCTGGCCCAGTGACAAATTACAATATGGTAATTACAGCAGGCTGGGACCGACAGACAGATAGAGGCAGAGACAGAGAGAGAGGAAGACAGAAGGAGAGAGAGAGAGGGAGGGAGCCAGAGGGAGGGTGAGGGAGGGAGACAGAGAGAGAGAGACAGCGAGGTAGAGGGAGACACAGGGAGACATAAAGAGGGAGAGAGAGAGAGAGAGGGAAACAGACATATCGCCTGGGCTTCTGCCAGATCTCTTTCATATGAAAGAGCATCAAACCAAGGATACAAGTGAGTTGTAGGAAGGGAAATGGTGATTTAAGCACCCCCCTCTTGCCCCTCCCTGCGGACGCCCATGATACTGGCCTGAATAGTTTTGTACTGCGCTGGCTAGTTGCTAGTTGTACTGTGACACAACTTCCTGCTGAATTATTTTGTGTTAATCATATTCTTAAAGAGCATTGGTAACATATTATGTCTTTCTTTCTTCATATAGTTGGTAATACTAAAACCTCAAAACCGACGAGGAGTATGCTGGCTGTACTGGCCCGGCAACGGAGGCTGGAAGCAACTGTTGCCGAATATCGGCGGCTGGTGGAACTGGAGGGGGACGACACGCAGTCCAGTGCATCAAATGTAACATCTGCATCCTCCTCCGTGACCCCACGTTCTGCCGGTAAGCGCAGTGCTCCAGCCAAACGGAGCCGTGCTGGCAGACGCCACCGCCAAGCAGCAAAGGCTGCACCTCACAGCAGTGTAAAGGCTCGCTTGCGCCGAGCACTCCGCAGAGTGTCCGACCTAGAGGCGGAGGTCCAGAAATGGAAAGACTATCAAAATGTAGTGGAGGGCCTCCGCTTAGATCACGCCACCCTCCAGGAGAAGTACGATGCCCTGGCCCTAAGGCACGATGCCCTGGTGGCCAAACTCAACACTGTGCATCCCTAGAGTGTCCCTTGCCCCTTTTCTAGAGACTTTTGGGGGGTGGGAATTGGGAGTTGGGTTTTTTGGGGACTTTTGAATGACTATTTATTTGTTGGGGTTAGGGAGGGTCTTGCGTGAGATTATTTTGTTAGGGATATAAAAATATACTTTTTCAAACTTTATCTGAGCATACTTGTTTTTTTACTACTTTTGAGCTTGGTGGGTGGTGGTTTTGCAGTAAGTTCATTTAACTGAACACTGTCATCGTGTTGGTTCACGTGTAATAGGCCAAATGTTTTCCAAAGTAAATGCCTGTCACAGAGTTTGTTAATTCAAGAGCCCTAGGACTTTACTACTAGTACCACTGTCACTCTCTCGCCTCTCCGAATACTCCATTATACTACCTCCCATCCAAACGCTTATCTTACCTGTAATTTGTGTTTGAGGGCTGGCTCCACCTGGAATTCACAGTGTCCTAAAGCGTTCTGCAGCAGGGCCCCAACTGGAGTTTCCCGGCGTGGAATTTCTGCAAAACAAAAGCAATCAACATTAGAAATATGGCAGCGGTGCTCACAGACCCCAAAATCCTAGAAGCCCCACAGACAGCACCCCTAAGACAGGCAAGCGAGCAATAATAACGCCTAAACGTTCACGTGTAATAGGCCAAATGTTTTCCAAAGTAAATGCCTGTCACAGAGTTTGTTAATTCAAGAGCCCTAGGACTTTACTACTAGTACCACTGTCACTCTCTCGCCTCTCCGAATACTTCATTATACTACCTCCCATCCAAACGCTTATCTTACCTGTAATTTGTGTTTGAGGGCTGGCTCCACCTGGAATTCACAGTGTCCTAAAGCGTTCTGCAGCAGGGCCCCAACTGGAGTTTCCCGGCGTGGATTTTCTGCAAAACAAAAGCAATCAACATTAGAAATATGGCAGCGGTGCTCACAGACCCCAAAATCCTCGAAGCCCCACAGACAGCACCCCTAAGACAGGCAAGCGAGCAATAATAACGCCTAAACGTTCACGTGTAATAGGCCAAATGTTTTCCAAAGTAAATGCCTGTCACAGAGTTTGTTAATTCAAGAGCCCTAGGACTTTACTACTAGTACCACTGTCACTCTCTCGCCTCTCCGAATACTCCATTATACTACCTCCCATCCAAACGCTTATCTTACCTGTAATTTGTGTTTGAGGGCTGGCTCCACCTGGAATTCACAGTGTCCTAAAGCGTTCTGCAGCAGGGCCCCAACTGGAGTTTCCCGGGGTGGATTTTCTGCAAAACAAAAGCAATCAACATTAGAAATATGGCAGCGGTGCTCACAGACCCCAAAATCCTAGAAGCCCCACAGACAGCACCCCTAAGACAGGCAAGCGAGCAATAATAACGCCTAAACGTTCACGTGTAATAGGCCAAATGTTTTCCAAAGTAAATGCCTGTCACAGAGTTTGTTAATTCAAGAGCCCTAGTACTTTACTGCTAGTACCACTGTCACTCTCTCGCCTCTCCGAATACTCCATTATACTACCTCCCATCCAAACGCTTATCTTACCTGTAATTTGTGTTTGAGGGCTGGCTCCACCTGGAATTCACAGTGTCCTAAAGCGTTCTGCAGCAGGGCCCCAACTGGAGTTTCCCGGCGTGGATTTTCTGCAAAACAAAAGCATTCAACATTAGAAATATGGCAGCGGTGCTCACAGACCCCAAAATCCTAGAAGCCCCACAGACAGCACCCCTAAGACAGGCAAGCGAGCAATAATAACGCCTAAACGTTCACGTGTAATAGGCCAAATGTTTTCCAAAGTAAATGCCTAACCAATTTCATCCCTTAATAGACCTTGCCAGCAATGGCCCAGCCAAGACCCGTAAACCCAAACGCAAAAAAGTCACACTTAGCAAAATGTATTTAAATGAGGACTCACTACTTCCAGACAGTCCCTCTTTAGGGGACTCGTCAACGTAAGTTTCTTCATTGTGCAGATTCCAGGCATCAGCATTACGGGAAATGGATAGGGTGAGTCTGGAGGAGGAGGATAGACGACCAGGACTGAGTTCTTGTCAACTAACTGTTGTGAACCTGAGGAATGCTGCGGCATCAAAATCAAGACAGTTCTGCTGATGGGCTTGTTGTTGCTTGTGATGGGGTGATTACAGTTTTGTTGTGAATGTGATCAAGCACTTGCTAAAAAAAGAAAGACAGACACACAGGAATAAAAATGAATAAGGACTAATGTTAAAGTTAATTAATTATTGACTCATTTTCAGAAATCGCTGTCAGGGAAGCAGAGCTCGTCCTCAAACTCTGCAAATTGAGTCGGTAGTACTTCTGGTAATTGAGGAGAACTTTCCTCAGGTAGGTCGGTGTCCTCGTCTTCTTCCTGCGTGCATTCTCGTACTTTGTAATCTGGTGGTATGAAGTGCTGGTTCATCTTTATCATGGTGAGCCGCTCCACATTTGCGGGCAAGAGGCGGGACCTTTTGCAAGTCACAATGCCACCAGCAGAACTAAAAACACGTTCTGAAGACACGCTTGCGAGTGGGCAAGACAAGTAATTGAAAGCCAGGTTGGTGAGCTCTCGCCATATGTTTCTTTTCCCATGCCAATACGCCAATGGGTCCTCAGTAATATTGACCGCTGTTGAGTCATCCAGATAGGCCTGCACCATAGAAACAATGTTCTCCCGGATTCCTGTACTTTGCACTTCTGTGTCCTTTCTGGGACAAGGAAACCCTAGCTCACTTAGTCAATCCGCTTCAGACATATCGCCTGGGCCTGGTGCAGATGATACGGTTGCTGGTGTGGTTAACGGCTCAGAGGAAAAGTCACTCACTTCTGCCACAGGCACAGATGCAGAAGTGTTTTTTTGGGACTCCTGATGGCCTGCTGAATCACTAGTAGTACTGTCTTCAAGTTCTCCTACAGTTTCCTTCCGCTCTCTTTCAAAACGAATGGCTGACTGAGCTAGCCAACCTTTGTACTCTGTAACATTTGATGTTTCAAAAGGAATTATTACTTTGCCAAACAATGGCTTTTTGTAACGTGGATCCAGAATAGTAGCACAAATGTAGTGCTGTTGTTTCTTGATATTTACAAGCCGTTTATTGCTAACTAGGCGATGTAATAATCTCTGCGCCAACTCATATGCTTCATTCTTTCCAGCATCTTTTAATTCTGAAGACACCACCTTGACTTGGTGCTCGAGCTTCAGCAACAATGGGATAGCTTTGCTCAAAGAACAGTCCTCCCTGCTGACGTCATGCGTGAAGACCTCAAAAGGACGAAGCATGTCTGTCAGGCTTTTAACTAGCTGCCATTGCTCCACCGCTAGCATCATTTCTGTCGTATCACCACCCAGGTTGTAGAAATACTCATTGACTACTGGAAACAGCTCATGCAGACGCTAAGCATGTAGAAGGTTGAGTTCCAGCGTGTTGCCACCTCCTGGATAAGTGCTTTCACTGGCATTCTACGTACATTTTGCTGGCGCCTCAGCTCCTTCCGGGCCTTAAAAGAATGGTTGAAGTGTGTGCATATTCTTCTGCAGATGGTCAGTATTTGGTCGACTGCAAGTTCTTTTTTCAAGAACTTTTGCACGACAAGGTTCATACAGTGCGCCAAACACGGCACTCTGAAATAGTAACCGTTCTCCATGGCCTTAACTACATTGCTGCCATTATCAGTAGAAACATAACCAACCTTGCAATTTCTTGGGGGCAGCCATTGTGAGACCTTTTTGTTAAAGTCATCCAAAATGTTGACTGCAGTATGACTTTTCTCCATGCCAAACATGGCTAATGTTGCATGTTTACGAGCACCCTTAAAAATCTCGACCAAGTCGCCACCTGCATTTATCTGTTGTGCAACCCCTGAAAAGGAGACCCAGTGTGCAGTGATGCACATGTAATCAAGGGCTTGGCAACTGGTCCACATGTCTGTTGTCAGGTGTATAGTGTGAACAGCACTCTTCTGCAAAGCTGCCCCAACCAACTCAAGCACCTCTTTATGTAGTGCTGGAACAGCAACCCTGGCAAAATAGAACCGGCTAGGAACCTTCCATTTAGGGGCCAGTGTTGCCACGAGTTCAAGAAAACCCACATTTTTGACAAACGAAAAAGGGAGAAGGTCCACCGCTAGCATTTTAGCCAGCTTAGTGTTATACAGGCGTACAATTGGGTGGTTGCGTTGAAATTGCACATCTGAGGAGAACATGGCTGAAATGGTGCGCTGGACAAATTTACTGGATGATGCTGATGCCTTCTTCGACCCACTTGTGCTCAGTGTTGACATTTTCCGCATTGGTGTGTCTCCCAGACTCTCAGTGTGCCTCCTATGTGTTCTGGAGGGTGTGGTGCTGCCAGGGGTACTGGGTGCAACCGGACAAATGTCTGACGCTTCTTCTACCTCCCCGTCATCTTCAGATGAAACACCTAGTATGGGTATATTTTGGCCACTTGCCCTTTGGGATTTCTTTCCCTTGATGTTTGCTAGGTGCGCAAACCATACGACAGCGTGCCTTCTTTGAAGATGACCTATCTGGCCTCCGGTTCCATAGTTGGTACCAGTCTTACCACGGCTAACTCTAGTCTTACAAATGCAACAAACGGCTATGTTATCATATTTTTCATGGACACTAAAAAAGTTCCAAACTGGGGACTGGAAACTTCTGGTTTTGCCGCACGAGATGATACTGCCAATGCCAGATGAAGCAGGGGTGGATGAGCCTTGCAGACATCTACTGGGTTGTGCAATTATTGCAGCAACCCTACTTGAGGGAGTCGAGCTGGATGGAGTCCCCCTCTGGGGAGAAAATATGGGAGCTGTAGGTTTTGTTGAACTTGTTGTACTACTTGACTGCGTTGGTGGTGCTACCAGTGCCACGTCGCCAGGGTCACGCTCAGCATGACGTCGGGATAGGGTATAAATGTCTGTCTGCTGCATGGCCGGTGTGGCTGGAATGACGTGTGTGATGACTAGGTCATTGCTGTCATCCTGTTCATCAACATCAGAATGAACCACTTCATCAAGTCCGGCGTTCGGATCCATAAGTATGAGCTTTCCGGGGCCCTTCCTTTTAACTTTTGATACCTTTCGCAGCGAGTGGTGTGCCTCCCTCTCAGACGTCGGAGATGGTTGCCAATCTAGATCCAGATCATCTGATGGAGCGGGGCTTGAAGAGGAACTTCTACACACACTCCTTGATCTTTTCCTTGCTGGGGAGCTGGGAGAAAATGAATCATCAGGAGGAGTGCCTTCGTCTTCCTGACATGATACCCCGGCTCCAAAGTCAATTTTCTCCTGTGCCCCTACTCCTGGAAGAAGAACCATTGTGGGCACTTGCACCGATCCATGCACCGCTACATGGGCCTCTTCACTGACCTCTACTTGCAACTCTCCATGGACCTCTCCTTCTCGGCCTTCTCCTTCTCGGCCTTCTCCTTCTCGGCCTTCTCCTTCTCGGCCTTCTACTTCTCGGCCTTCTACTTCTCGGCCTTCTCCTTCTCGACCTTCTCCTTCTCGACCAGCTCCTTCTCGGCCAGCTCCTTCTCGGACAGCTCCTTCTCAGACAGCTCCTTCTCGGACAGCTCCTTCTCGGACAGCTCCTTCTCGGACAGCTCCTTGCGCATGTACTTGTGCTTGTACTAGTAGCCCATGCAGTTGTTGTTGCGGCTTTGGTTGTTGAATAGTACTTGTGAGATGAGTTACAACCTGTGTTGATGGTGTGCTGCTACTTTCTTGCGATGAGCCAACATCACTGGTCGTTGGTGATTCAACCACTAAACAGGCTACCTGTGCAGCACTCATGGTGGACTTTTGTTTTTTCCACAAAAACTTAGTGGTCGAGCCACCAGTCTCCTTGGTAAGTGGTGCCACTTGCTTCTTCTTCTCCTTAGTAGAGACATCTTTCTTGCAAGAGGAGCTACGGGCACCTCTTTTTGGAGCCATCTTCTTCAGATGTCGGAACAGCAGGCCGCAGCAGGACTTCTTCCTGGCACTGATGCTCAACGATGATGCGGAGTTATTGACTTTGTGCACCTAAAAGCAAACGAAGACAGAGGAACATCAGTAAATATATGTTGCATATGTAGCGCTTCAATAAATAGTTTGCAAGTAGGCATTTATGAATACACACGTGCACACCACACAATATGGACATTTCAAAATTAAGAATTGCTAAATTTTTGGGAAACAGGAATCCAAGATAGCACACACACAGAGGGTTATAGTTTCATGTACCACTGACTCCCCCTGGGCACAATGGGTGAAAGCAAGGCAAAATGGGTGCAGGCCTATGGCACAAAGCTCACTGCCTGCCTTCAAAATGGCCGCTTGACCCCCAATCCACATGGCCAGGACCATGCCTCATAATGGCCCCCACCAACATAGCCAGCCCCCAGCCCCTACTCCAAAAAGTCAAAAAACACAACACCAATCAAATCACCACAATCCAATGCCATCCTTCAAGTTTCAGAAGGTTTATGCTGCCTGCTGGTGGTTTTCTGGTGCGAAGTTGCAATTTTTGCAATTTCGCGAGTGCGAGATTGTTGCTTCACGACGCGAACGTGGCGAATAACCAGCAAAATCCGCAAACAGACGGATTCTGGGCCCCCTGGGCATGATAAAATCACAGCACACTGGGTGCAGGCCTATGGCACAAAGCACACAAACTGGTTTAAAAATGGCGCCTAGACCCCCACCCACACGGGACCAGGCAATAAACTGGCCCCCACCCACATAGCAAGCCCCCAACACCACCCCAAAAAGTCGTAAAACACACAAAAATCACAACAATCCAATGCCATCCATGCCCTGGCCAGAATAATGTTAAAATTAAAGAAAACAGTTGTATCATGCATGCACCCATAACTAAGCCTGGTAGTTTTCAATTCATGTGCAGAATTGTAATTTTTACAATTTCGCGAGTGCGAGATTGTTGGTGCGCGGGACGCGAGCAGTGCGAACACAGGCAAAAAATTTTTTAAAAATTCGATTTTCGGGTAATCCGCGGGAGTTCGAGGCCCCCTGGGCATAATGAAAGCAATCAGAGCAGACTGGGTGGGCATAGGGCACAAAACACACTGCCTGACTTCAAAATGGCCGATTGACCCCATCCACATGGCCAGGACCTGCAGGACCATGCCTCAAAATGGCCTCCCACACATAGCCAGCCCCCAAACCCACCCCAAAAAGTCGAAAAACACACACAAAAATCACCACAAACAAACAACATCAACTTATCAACTTACTTGTAAATCAAATTTCTAATCAAAAAGTAATCCAAAAGGCCTCAAAGCCAAATCTCCAGCAGCATCCACAAAAAGTAATCCTTCCCAGTCAAGATCGAATTCAAAGTGGCCAGGAAATGGACTAAGCAATGGGAGGAGCTTGCTGGACAGGAAGAGGAAGTTGGAGACTGGGTCACTTCCTTCACTCCTCCCCAATTGTAATTTTTGTAATTTCGCGAGTGCGAGATTGTTGCTGCCCGCGCCGCGGCCCGCGAGTAGTGCGAACACAAGCAAAAAATCGGATTTGCGTATTTTCGCCACATCCGCGAGAGTTCGCGGATTGCGGATTTACCGAAAATCCGAAAAATCCGCGAGCGGAACGGATTTTGCGCCCATGCTTAGTAATCACAAATATAAACCAATCTACACTGCTACCAGTCGTAAGCAGAGATCAACAACAGCCGCCCAAAGCCTATGCTTCAGGGCAACCCCCCAACGGGGATATATTTTATAAGCAACCTATTTTGAATTAATTTCTTCAGTTTCTGCAATATTTCAAACACATAGACCCCTGTTGGTGAACACAGTGCCCACACGTTTCGAAGCCCTTTTAATCAGGGGCTTCTCTTCCGGGCCGTGACTGGAATTCTGTGGGAGACAAAAGCTTTGCTTAGACCGCTAGTCAAAACACAACATCCCTTTTCCTCTCTAAAATGTAATTATGCAATTTCCATTTACCTTTGAGTTCGAATCTCTATAGATAAATGAAGGATTGTTGTTCATTTTAAATGTGATCTGTGAACAAAGACCTTTATTTAGTGCTCATTGTAAAAAGCTACAACCAGGCTCGATCATTAAATGAGAGACAGGAAGACCTAGGGCTAGATGTAGGTAATTCTATTTTACCACTTCTTAAATACCGAATTTTACCAATTCGGTATTTAAGAAGTGGTAAAATAGAGGGGGGGTATGTAGGTGTTTCAGAATCGGTAAATACAGAATCGTTAAGATTCGGTATTTACCGATTCTGTAAATACCGATTCGGTAATGCCCATTGATTCCTATGGGCCTTGAAGCCCATAGGAATCAATGGGCAAAACCGAATCGGTATTTACCGATTCGGTAAATACCGATTTCAGCAAGGGTGCAGGGGGTGTCACTTTGACACCCTCTAGCACCCCAAAGACGGGCATGTGTGCCATGTGGCACACAGACATGCCCTAAGGGCATGTCTGTCTGTCACATGGCTAGGTGTGCATGCACACATGTGCATGCACACCTGGATTCGGTATTTTACCACCCAATTGGATTGGGTGGTAAAATACCGAATCTGTAGGGCCATTGGGACTCAGAAGAGTCCCACCTACATCTGGGATTTACCGAATCGGTAAAAATACCGATTCGGTATTTTACAGAATCGGTAAATTTACCAAATCGGTAAATTTACCGAATCTGTAAAATGATGCCCCTACATCCCAAATACCCATTTACCAGTCGGTAACGGCCGAAATCGGCCGTTACCGGTCGGTAAATGGCCTCCTACATCTGGCCCTTAGTTTTTGGACAATGCACAACCTGCATTGCAGATCGATTACTCGTGCGGTGTGCCTTTATATTCCTATTAGTGAGTCTTAAAGTCCAAAGCAGTAAATATAAATTCATGTGCCTAAATCTCAAACTCTGCTTTATTGAAAAGAAATTCTAAAGCACTCACAGTTTTCTTTACAATGACCTCCGTCATAAAACCAGGTTGAAAGGTGGAAACAGACGCTGACTAACAGCCGGTTTAAACTTTGTTTTTAATCTGGGTCAATCAAAAGCGTGCGTTAAATATGCTCCATTCAGCAAATGGAAACTTGAAACCACAGTATGTCCCCTGGCTCACTTACTTTTTAACACTCCTAATGGTGCTCTCAAAATGGCTTCGTCAGTAACAACACTGGGGAATTCTCCTTCAGGAATCAATTATCTGGGGAATTAACTTCATGTTTAATGCAACTCAGCACGAGCAGGTTAACACAAGAGCTCATGGTACTTGTAGTTTTCATACAAAAGTTTCACTCGCACTATTATTCTAACTAAATCATGCAATGCTGAAAGCAGAATTAGACTTCAACAAGGCATAAGGGCTAAATATGCGCTATCTCAGATATTTCATTTAAACATGAAAGCGTGGTATTGAACTTCAAAATGAGGTAGGCCTCTCTCTGCGGGAGGATTCGTTCCTTGTCTCCACTCCTCGATGATTGTTTAATGGTCAATAGGACGGTCATATTATGTCCCTGTCACTATGGTTAGCCTCTATGAAATGATTCACAAGTGGCGCAGTCAACACTTTAGTAAGAATTCGTGATCTATGTTGCACAATCCGCTGGCAAATTTCCTGGTTGGTTTTGTCAATATACAGTTTGCTGCAAGGGCAGGTAATCCCATATATCAAGTTTTTAGTCTTACAGTTTGAAAAGGTTTTGTGTGTCCGCTTAATGGCATTGTGTTCAAAGACCGTGCCTTCACATGTGGTCCCACAGGACACACAAGTTCCACATTTGTGGTGTCCTTCCCATGGTTTGAGATTCCAGTGGGTGCGAAGGTCATGTTTTCTGGGGGTCAAAGTACAATCTGCTCTCACCAATTGTTGCCCTATACTTTGATCTTTCTTCATCGCGAAGAGGGGTTGTTCGAACGGACATTCAAGACCTTGGAGTAGATGCCAATTTTTATTAATCATTTGGCGGAACTTATTAGTGTGGGGTCCAAATGTCTAAACACATACTATTTGAGAAATTGGTTGCTTCTCCTTTTTAGACAGAAGGCACTCTCTTGGTGTGAACTAGGTGTGTTTTTTGGCTCATTTTAGTAAACGTTTGGGGTAGCCCCTTGCTTTAAGTTTTTCTCATAAAACCATGGAATGGACATCAAAGTCCTTTTTTCGAAAGCAATTTCTCCTAATTCTTAAGAGTTGCCCATATGGGAGGTTGTCCCACAAATTTCTGGGGTGTGAACTTTTATAGTGGAGAAACGTATTGCGGTCCATTGCTTTACGGTGACGCGTTGTCCTCAATTCATTGTTTATAGGATTCACCTTCACATCCAAAAATGTGAGTGCTGTCTTGCTCATTGTTTTGGTAAACTTAATGTCTGGATGCCTAGTATTTAACCATTCAAAGAACAGGGTTAGCTCAAGGTCAGTACCTTCCCAAAGGCACCAGATATCATCTATGTAGCGATACCATTTAGACACATGTGCTAGATGGGGATTATTGCCATAGTTGAATCTCTCCTCGAATCTGGCCATGAAAAGTACCACCATTTCCGTCGCAAAAGAACATCCCATGGCGGTACCCATTGTTTGAACAAAGAATTTTCCATCATATTTAAAGAAATTCTCCTTTAAGACAACTGTTGCCAACTGCAAAAGAAATTCAGTGGGGACCTGATGTGGTGATGGCCGAGTAACCAAATAAGATTCAAGGACTTCAAGAGCCTCATCTTGGGGGATTTGCGTGTATAAAGATATCACATCAAATGAGACCAACCAGTGGACGTCTGAGTAGAATGGAAGACCCTCAATTTTGTTTATAAAGTCCATCGTATCGCGAAGATATGATGGGACTTGTTCAAGAAAGGGCTTGAGGAACACATCAACATACTTCAAAGCATGCTCTAAGCCTGAATCACAACCGGAGACTATTGGTCTCCCTCGGGGTTCAGTAAGCTGCTTATGAATCTTCGGTAAGAAGTACAAGATCGGTGTTCTTGGATAGACTTTAATCAGAAAATTATGCTCTTTTTGACTTAAAAAACACTATCTAGACCCTGCCTCGAGATAGACTTAATTGCCTCCTGAATTTCTTGTGTTGGGTCCTCACGTACATTCCTGTACCTTGCATTATTCTGTACTTGTGCAAGTCCTTCTTTTAGATACATATCTCTTGGCCACAATACCACCACACCAACCTTTGTCAGCCTGTTTCACTATAATAGATGTGTCTTGTTTCAGATCTGCCTTGTGTTGAGTTTGTGTTAAATTACTCGAGAATTTTTACTTTCCAAATTATTCCTGAAGCATGTTTCAAAGTTGTTTGCTACGTCAGCAAAAATACACAAATTCCAGATGAACGTGGGTAATATCATTCCCAAAGCATTTCGGGTGTATCTGACACCCTTCGTCAGGGGGGATCTACAAACAAATCATATGCATAATCAATGGCTATTATCCAACCCTAAACTTCTACATCAAACAAAACCTGTGAAAAAAGAAGAAGGAGGACTGCTTGGAAAATTTGTTTTTGGATTGTTGATTATTGTCTAATAGCATAAACTATAAGCTTTAATATTATTTGTACTTTTGATGCTCCTTGAATAATGTTTATCTGATTTTTTAGTAGCTTACACGGTGGGCTGCTACAAGTTGAGCATCAGCAAAATACTAACATAATAGCAGTACTAATACACTGTGGAATATCCCATTGTGCACACGATCAGAGTACCCTCATTGTGTCTGTAGCTTTATATCAAACAAAACCTTGCCTTTACAGTCCGGGAAGAATAGTAAGGATAATTAAAAGAGCAGATAGTACAACGGCTGACCATGTAGTGCCACCAATTCAGAAGGATAGTTTAGGAGATACTATACCACCAACCAAAGGAAATGCTGATAATGCAAATAAAATAAAATAAAGTGCTGAGTGTTCCTGTGTGCTATTGTGGTGAACTAGCCCACTACATATTCCTGTGTGTGTTAAAAAAGTAATGCTAAAGCAGCCAATGGTACCTCCACGTATATACAGCAGACCAAATGGTCTCTAGACATGTGCACTTGAAACACTTCAATCTCGGATACCCCACGACTCCGATACCCACTGGGTTAAAATATGTCACAGGCAGTCAAGCTATACCGTATTATTGTACTGCAATAAGAAAAATGGATAAGTAATGAGCAAACTCTAAAACTACGTTGTTAAACACACGGTGTCACCAAACCCCAGTGGTTTCTCTGCCACGCAGAGTGCCAAACAGTATAGGAATCTAAATACGGAGCTGCAGATACTGCTCCATGGACTCCAAGCTTAAACCTACAAAGGATATATGGGAAAAGTAATAAACAAAGATTCCCTCTGCCGCCCTGGCAGGTCCAAGCTCGCAAATGAATACTTACTGCACTAAACTTGTCCACTGATGGAACCAAATGTCGGAGACGCTCACCGAGTGTTCAAAAACGCGCCCTCAATCAGTGACACCCTGGCGCTAAAAAGTAGCGTCCGGCACACAACCCTCCCTGTTCATGTGATATGCAATAGTACATGCCATAAGAAGGGACTACGTTGTAAACTAAGCAGCCACCTTGGAAGGTGGGAAAAAGCCTCCATTGCGCCGTAAAAAAGTGTAATGTGTTGGTGATCTATGCGAGTGCCCATAAGATAAAATAGATAAACGTGCCACCATTAAGGAGGAAAAAATAAAACAAGGATAATTACAAGGAGAAAAAGAAAAAGAAAATGAAGGTAACTGTTATGGATTGCAGACTGAACATGTATACTAGCGACAATGAAAGCATGCATTAACATAGTTAAAGCCTGAGAACATAACAATATGTAGCTGAATATCGTCCATAGGCAAAGGCAAATCATGTGTCACTGAAACATGTACTGTAATGATTTATAGAGCAATACACTGTTTTGCAAGAAACACGCTCATTAATATCATAAATGGCATACGAGCATGCAAATAATGAAGTAGGCATCGTACATACACAATGCTGATCTCTTAATCAATGCACAAATAAACACCTCATAAAAACATGAAAACATTGAAATCTGAACTATATGTGTGCGCAGTGTCAATAGAAATTGGTAGCGAGCATACGCAATGTCAATCTCTTGAAAAATGCTAAAATAAATGTTGCTTGAGCACATTAAATCTGATAATTACCAGAACCTTAGAGTGACTCCAAGAGCAAATTGGCTGCTCTCCTGCCTTGAGACTCACAGACAGAAGGTTCTAACAACCTTGACCCAACACCTGGACTCTGCCATCTGTGAGTCCATCCTGCCAAGTGGTGCTACCCAAGTCCCGGACCCTTGGAAGTAGACCTATAATGCACTGCCAGCCTCAGAGGATCCAGCAGAATCGATGCAGCTCCTCTGCTGCACAGCTTAATCCCGAGCAGAACTGATCCGTCACCGCTGCTGCTTGGATTGGAACAGTCGCAAAGATCCTCATCGCTTCGCAACCCATCTCTGCATCGCACAACAGCTGCCTGATGCATCCTCGGCAGATGTCCTCACATTCCTGGTTGATGGCATCCTCGACTTCGATGTAGGACTTCCCATCTCAGTCTTGCAACTCCTTGAAATCAATGGTGCACATCCTTGAGTATGGACTTCACATAACAAGACCAAGTTGACGGGATCCTCTAAGATGATGCAGTAGCTCACACTGCAACCATGCCGCATCTCAGAACCTACGTATCGCTTTGGCTGTGTGATCAAACCAGAATTTAAGGAACTTTGTTGAGCAGGCCAAACTGGGTCACTTAGCCAGCCTGTTTTCGATCATGGTCAGCTTGAAACTTGTGACTTTGTCCTGGTCCGGTGCGACCAGATATCAACAGTTGGTTCTTTACACCTTTTGACACAATTTTCACTACAATCTTTAAAATTGAACACGTTTATTCATTACAAATCACTCCATTTTTCTAAACCCTCTGTTGGATCTTTTTGTGGAGTGTTAATCACTGTTTTACTGTTGTACGTGTTGCACAAATACTTTACACATTGCCCATAAGCTAAGCCTGACAGCTCCGTGCCAAACTACCAGAGGATTGAGCACAGGGTAATTTAGGATTTGCTTGTGACTTCACCCAAAGAAGAATTATGGTTGCTGCTTGAGAAGAGTTTCACCCCTCTATTTCAACCAGCAAATTAATTTGATACAGTCAAAGACTATTGTTCTACTTTCCAAGGAATACATAATTCAATTACTTAAATTGCATGCAAAGTACATAAACAATAGGGCTATCCCTAATTGTTTTAAATGGTTTCAGACAAAGACAATGATTATAATAGGAAAACATGGTTTGCTATTCATTAACCCAATAATTTTCCATTTATGTTCATCTTTATTAGGCTAAAGTAATATACAGAAGGGCCAGTTATCTTTTCAGATAATTGATGTACCTCTATGATTCATGAAGGAATAACTCGTTACTTGTTTTTTTAATACGTTACCTATAGTTTCCTATAAAGCATTTGAATCAAGAAACTATGAGGAAAATAAAAATTGTCAATTATTTATAAATTACGAGTTTCTCAAAACAACCCATGAGAGTCCTTGAGCTTTAGCTGGCTTGTTTTGTTTTTAAAATATCTTCACTCAATTTTTGATGCCACCATTCTGTTATATAAAGCTAAATGTTAGAGTCCAACAACTATCTTTTAGCGTGTAAATGACTTTAAGATGACTTGAACAATGTTCTGTTTTATCCACAAAACACTTAAGAGTATTTGATTTCTCAGAAAAACACAGATCTCAACTCACCCACCTTTGGCTTGTGTAACTCGCCCAGGGGAATCTCACAAACACAGACCAGCCAGTTTCCCCTTTTCATCTATCTGGACACCTTGCTAGTGTTTTTAGTGTGTTGCTGCAGTAAACATCGTTTACACCTCATGCAACACAACACATGTCATTACGAAAGCATTGGAACAATGCATGCCATTACAAAGCAAGTCGGAAGAGCGACTTGCTCTAGAGTCAGAAGGTATTGGATTTAAAATCCAAAACTTTCCCTACTGGTGAATAGACTGGAGTTGGAATAGTAAATTATACTATTCCAACATCCAGCGCCCCCCTTAGAGCAGGTCGTTGTTCTGACTTGTGTTGTAATGGCATGCGTTGTTATAACGCAGTCGGTGTAATGACCGCGTTGTAATGGCATGCCTTAAAAAAAAATGTAATGTATTGTGGCATATCCCCACCTGCAGTTCACAAACGGCCTCACTCTGAAGAGTGCGCTGTGGACGGACAGCCTACTGACAGTTTTACAGCCACAGATAAAAGAAACCTTGGTTAAAGCATGGCCTTGCTACCATTGTTTTTATTCAGTGCTATAAATGAGTACTAAGAATAAATCCCCCACCAATGGCAATAAAATAAACTGTGTGTTTTACACATAGGTCTTCAACTAAGCTCAGAAAGGTAAAAGGCAATCATTTTGTGGTTAAAGTAATCAGGAGTCTTCTACTAGACTTGGCACTGGAATGCATGAAGCCACGCCCAGGAATCACAGCAGTCAAGCTTCTGCAAAAGTTAAGGAGGTATAAGGGAAAATGTATGTACATTTTAGTACATTTTAATTTCAAGTGTTGCAAAACAACATATATTTTTATCTACTGACGAGTTGCTGCTTGTCAATCGAAGACTCTATGCCCTTGCTTTTTACATCCTTGCTGTTGTTACTCTTCTAACGACCTTTTGCTCTTGAATGCCTCATTAAGCAAAAAAGGGTGTTAGCATTTCAGGTGAGGGGCATTTAAATAAAATGAAAACATTCCAGTGCATAGAGGCGGATGGTGTCTTACTGAGGCTGTTACTAAGGATGTGCTTTCAGCAAGCAGACTTTACAATTAATTTGTGGAGCCCAACTGCGTCATAATAATTGTTTGAAATGTTGTGATGTGTCCTGGTTTTGTATAGTGCAAAAGTTGCTATTCATCTCTGATACTGACATCTGGCTTGTCACCCAATTCTATGAGGTAATGAAGTGAAATATGTACAAGCCCATTACCTATGACAGCTTAGGCTGTCTTCCATCTCATTTGATTACGGAAATGAACTTTGCAGGCTCCTGTGGAAAATAAATCATGTCACCACACCGTGCATCAGCATAGGCACATACATAATTTAGAGCAATCTGGCAGGATCTGCAATGCTCAATAACAGAACATTGCTTCTTCGGGAAGGATTGAATTTAAAAACATACTTTATTTGATTACAAATAAAATAATGTGATATTTTCTATAGTGTTTTTGCTTTGGTGTCGACTAAATCTTTGCAGTATATTCTGGTTGACAAATAAAAACAATCAGTTACAAGGAAAGGGGAACATGTAGCGTTTTGCGACCGCTTTTCCTTTTGGTTGTTTGTGAACGTGGACATGTAATACTTGTAACAGCTGTCAATCAGATACTTGTGAGCCATGAACAATGGTGTGGAAGGCGGCGAAAGATGTTTCATGTTTTCCGGTTCCATGATCCTAGTTATACGCAAACAATACAAACGCTTACATCCCTACATTCTAGTAAGCGATAATGATTTATATATACATTGCTGAGTTAGTTATTCTTTTTGTTCATTTGAAGCACTGGATACACATCAATTCTAGCAATATACATTTCTCAAATTAGCTTTGCTTTAATGCGTGGCTACATTTTATTCTTACCCTTAGATCGCCCCACATCTTAATTAAAATTTCATGATGGGCCTGACAGCTGTAGCCACCTGGATGATCTAACTGCCTATGATTAAACTCTGATTAATCAAATATTTTATTATTAGTTAGTCCTTAGTCAATTTTTTCAAAATAAATGACAGCCTTTGTCTCTGGATACATAAAATGCACGTTTTTATGTTTGACAATCGGTGTTTCCGGTTAGATTAAAACTCGGCTCATCTTCCAAGGTTACTAAAGTCACTAGCTGTTGCTTCTTTCCTCTCAAGGTTGTCAAGACCTTCCTTCCTCTTCCTACATCTCATTCACAGTTTCCTGTCATAGCAATTGTTAGCTCCTCCCATGATTTCTACAATGTACTTTTACTTACTCTCTATGCAAACCAATTTAATACACCTCAATGGATTCAAAACGTCTGAAAGTTTTCCATAGGCCTTCCTAACTCATCTCATTTCAGACAACTACACTGGACGCTCGTTGTTAACCCTCAAATTTATTAAGCATGGGCGGATTTTGCGGATTTGCAATCCGCGAATTTGCGGATTTGCGAATTTGCGTATTGCGAAAATCCTCAAAATCCGCGAATTCTCGCGGATTTTGCCGATTTTTTTTGGGATGTGTGTTCGCACGGGTTTCTGCAAGTTCGCGAGGGTTTTGTACAATTTCGCAAATTGTGAACTTACTTGTCGGGTCGCCAGTTTTGCGAACTTGTTGTTTCTACGTGCCCAGCCTGTTTGCAAGGCTTTCTTCATCACTGCCACCCTCTGTCACCACTGGCACTCTCTTTGTTCACCCATGCCACCTTCTGGCTCACCCATGTCACCCTCTGTGTCATCACAGCACCCTCTGGTTCACCACTGTACATTATTGGGGCAAAGCAAAGCACTGCCATCCTCTGTCAACACTGGCACTCTGGTTCACCCATGCCACCCTCTGGCTGGCACACCCATGCCACCCTCTTTGTCATCACAGCACCCTCTGGTTGACCAGTGAGTGTACATTATTGTGGCAAAGCAAAGCACACCTGGTAAGTGCTTTAAGTTTTGCAAACAACAACACCTGCCCTGCCCCAACTGACATTAAAGAAGGCTGGCACCTGCTTGTCTGCTCCCTTTCCTTTTTGTTGCAATGTAAACATTTTTTAACAGGATGCAATGGCATACTTCTAACTATTCTGTGACTGTCAAAGCAGGGTCACACAATAGTTGCAAGTAGGCAACCGGATTCTGGAGGGCCCCTTCAGGAAGCACTACAGGGAAATGGTTACAAATGATGAGCTCGAACTTTTGCACCTGCTCGTTGGTTTTGCTTTTGCAAAACTCGTTTTTCGGTAATTTCGCGCTATTCGCGAGGCGCGGCGTCGTGCGAAATCGACCGTGGAAGCCGCGAACTCGTGCGAGTTACCCCAAGGTTGAGTATGGGCGCCGCCATTTTGTTTACGTGACGTATTTCCGTTTCCGCCCGCTATGTGTAATCTCGCGGAATGAGCGCATTGCGAATGCAAGTTCGCACGAGTTCGCGAGAGAAATCGCGTGCGAACTTACTTACGCGCACGTGATCGGGCCGCCATCTTGTTTTTCATTCATTCCTATGTGTCTGGGCATGGTGTTTCTATCCTCTCTATATCTCTGCCATACTTTGCTTGTTTTAATATTTTTTTGATCTATTTAACTTTTTTTCTATCCCTCTAGTTTTCTAGGTCTATATTTTTGTGTTTCAGGCAACTTTTGTTTACTTTTCAACTACTTTTTTAAACTTTTATTTTCTTCTTCCCTAGTCTTATTCTTTTTCATTTTGTCTCCTTGTTGCTTGCTAACACCTGCCCAGACCATGGTGAAGCCAGCTGTGAAGCTGCCCAAGACGGGCCCCGCAGCCCGTGCCCGGCTCCCGTGTGGCCGTTTGAGGGCGGAAATGGTGGTGCCCAGGGAGATCTTCAGCCCGGAGGAGGTGGGCGCACTCGTTTTCTATGTACAGCGCCGCCTCCCCAAGACCATCGCGGCAGGCGGCAGGATCGCTGGTGGCTACACCAACCGCCAGGAGCGACGGAAGCGGTGGGAGCAGGTGTGCCGGGCCCTGTTTCACATCTCGGGGGTCCAACGCACCTACAACCGGGTGACCCACCGCTGGACCGATATCCTGGACCGGGAGCGCGACCTGCTCGACCTGCTGGGAGTGGAGGTCCCCGGGCTTGGTGAGTAGTAGTAGCAATTTTTTCATCACTCACTACTCTGTTTTTTCTCCTGCTCTGTGTGTTATATTGCAAATGTTTGTTTTAACTTTTTTACAAAGAGAAATAATGCTGCCGATTACATTGATAGGAGAGGTAAATTAATATTTCAAAATCTTCTGTGCATTTCAGGTGCACTGCTCTCCTTCTCTGTGGCGGTGCCACTGCTTATTTGTTTTCTATTTTGTGTTCATTTAATTGGGCTGAATAATGTATGAGTGTACTTTACAGAACTGCGTAATGCTAGACACAAAGGGGCAGATTTACAAGCCCCTTGCGCCACGTTTACGCTGCCTTACCTGACGCACAGCGACGTAAACGTGGCGCATCCCTGCGAGTCATGTACAACGTGATGCATCTAGGGAGATGCGCCACATTAAGGCCTGGGCCTGCGCCACAATGGGTGCGTTCCCACGCAGGGGGGGGGGTGGGAAGTGGCGGTCAGGCAGCTGTGCGCCTCGCAAAAGTGCCTGCGTGAAATCTACAAGATTTAACGCAGGCACTTCCGCGACGCTGCTACGTCAATTCTTTATGCCTGGTTGCTTGAAGCAGGCGTAAGGACTGATGCGGTATGTTGAATATTGGGCAGCCCTGAGCATTGCTAGAGTTGCATCGCGCCTGCGACGCGACTCTAGAGATGCGCCCCTCTTTCGTCACGAGATGCTTCACGCATCTGCCTACCCTTGCGCAAGGGTTTGCCGCATTGTAATTGCGGCGCATCTGCCGTGACGCAAGGTTAGTTTTGCGTTACGCATTTGTTCTGGTGCACCTCTGGAGGTGTGCAGCCCAGAACTCGTAAGTATGCCCCTAAGTGTCAGATTAGCAATTACCTGCGCATCCTTGCAAAGTGTGCGGCATGCCAGCACCACCTATGGTGCGCCGTATTTACAATGCGGCACACCATGGTCCCAAAACGTCACCGAAGCGTTACGCATCGGTGCCGTAAAGGCGTCTCATTGATGGAGTTGCGTTGCAACGATGGCGCAGCTCCAGCAATGCTGCGTCAAGCCGTACGTCTGCTTCATGCAGGCGCAGGGTTTCAGTGACGCATCATTGTCCTAAATGACTGATTGAAATTTTATATATTCCCCATAGCCACTTTTAGCATGCATTCCTGCGCAAGAACGCCCTCCCTTGCGCTGGAACGCTCCCTTATGGCGCAGGGCTTTAGAATGGGATGCATCTCCCATATGCGTCACGTTGTTAATATACGCCACACCATGGCGCCTCTCTTGTTGTGGCGCTGCGTCACAAAAGTGACGCAAGGACGGAGCAAAAGAGCTGCAAGGGGCTTGTAAATCTGCCCCTAGAGTAGAGGCTCAGGTGCAGTCCTTCCTTTGTAGCCCTCTTTTTGGCTGAAATAGTTGGTTCTTGTTCTTTCTAAATGTTTGATTTGGTTGACAAGGACATCGACAAGCAGCAATCATAAATGTTTTCTGTTCTTTCTTTTATGTTGTACGTCAGGTCCGCCCAGGGGCAAGCGGACGGAAAAGGAGGATGCTGTGGCTCCAAAGGAGGAGGATGCAGGCCAGGGCGGCGAGTGCTCCTTTGCTGGCCCCAGTAAGTTTTCATTTAAATATAGAGGACCTATTGTTGTCCAAGCGTTCCTAATTTAATTTTTTCGAAATAGTGTTTAGATAGGAGCAAAATCCATAATACTACTGTTGCAGGGACAATTCTCCACAAACCGAACTATGGACACCAAAGACCAGAGTAATAATATTTCAGAGTGGCGTGTTTGGCACACTGTATAAACCTGGTAGTGTCAGCGGCACGGACTCATCCTTGCAAAAATTGCAAAACTTTTCGCTCAGTCACTCTAGTCTGGAGGACCAAAAACCACAGAGTCTATTCAAGTTTAAAAGCTTTATTAAAAGTAAAAGTAAACACATATATTAAAATAAAGTTAGCTGGAAATGGAAAAGTGCTTGGTGCTGAGTTGATGAGTAATGGAACACATTTCTTGTGGTCGAGCCAAGCTTTCACCTGGTTTGAAGTTGATGTTGCTCTTGTCCTTAGAAGTCCAGCTTCTGTCTGTTCAGAGAAAAATGGTGTGTGTTAAAATTAAGCAAGCATTCATCAATTGTGACAAAAAAGTACAGCAAGACAACAGCCTTCCCTGGAAGGAGGGACATTTTTACTTTAGACTAGAGTAGACAGTCAATTACTTTTTCTGTTGTTTTCACATTTCTTCATTCCTAGACCAAATACTAGTGAGTGGTGTAATCTAACATTCTTAAATCTACTTTGTAGGTGGAACATCTGGTGGCGGGGCCAGCTCGGATGTGGTGGTGGTGATCGACTCCGAGTCCGAGGACGATTCTGGGGAGGATGCGGCGCAAATGGCCCAAGAACAGACTGTGAGGAAGCAGACAGTGGTGGTGGCGGGTACAGGTAAGCTGGATCATGGTACTATCTGACTCTTAGATAGCATATGATGTGTATCTACAGAGAGTAGACGGTCACTGGATGAACTACGAAAATACTATGAAATGTTTCCAGGGGGGGGTGCAACATCATCATCATCTCCTGAGTCCTACTCCTGACATGATTGAGCACAAGTATTAAATATATATTTTTTAAATATAACACGACATAGAGCTTAAATAAACAAAGAACCCCATAGGGGAGGGGGGTGGATCTAGAGCAACAAAAAAAACTATGACCATGAAGTTGAACTCATGCCCCTGCAGCGGATGCCTTCGTCCACTGAGCCACCAGACCTGGCATACACATTACACACATCTTTCTTTCTTTCTCTCTCTCTGTCTCTCTCTCTGTCTCTCTCTCTGTCTCCCTCCCTCTCTCTCTATCTCCCTCCCTCTCTCTGTTTCCTTCTCTCTCTTTCTCTCTGTCTCCCTCTTTCTGTCTCCCTCTACCTCGCTGTCTCTCTCTCTCTGTCTCCCTCCCTCACCCTCCCTCTGTCACCCTCTGGCTCCATCCCTCTCTCTCTCTCCTTCTGTCTTCCTCTCTCTCTGTCCCTGTCTCTGCCTCTATCTGTCTGTCGGTCCCAGCCTGCTGTAATTACCATATTGTAATTTGTCACTGGGCCAGCACTGGATGGACCTGCGATCCAGGGGGGGGGGCAAGCGCCCCCCCTTGCCCCTCCCTGCGGACGCCTATGATACTGGCCTGAATAGTTTTGTACTGCGCTGGCTAGTTGCTAGTTGTACTGTGACACAACTTCCTGCTGAATCATTTTGTGTTAATCATATTCTTAAAGAGCATTGGTTACAGATTATGTCTTTCTTTCTTCATATAGTTGGTCATACTAAAACATCAAAACCAACAAGGAGTATGCTAGCTGTACTGGCCCGGCAACGGAGGCTGGATGCTACTGTTGCCCAATATCGGCGGCTGGTGAAACTGGAGGACACGCAGTCCAGTACATCGAATGGGACATCTACATCCTCCTCCGTGACCCCACGTTCTGCCGGTCAGCGCAGTGCTCCGGCGAAACGGAGCCGTGCTGGCAGACGCCACCGCCGAGCAGCAAAGGCTGCCCCTCACAGCACTCTAAAGGCTCGCTTGCGCCGTGCAATCCACAGAGTGTCAGACCTGGAGGCGGAGGTCCGGAAATTGAAAGAATATCAAAATTTGTTGGAGGGCCTCCGCTTAGATCACGCCACCCTCCGGGAGCAGTACAATGCCCTGGCCCTAAGGCATGATGCCCTGGAGGCCAAAGTCAACACCATGCATCCCTAGAGAGTCCCTTGCCCCTTTTTTAGAGACTTTTGGGGGGTGGGAATTGGGAGTTGGGGTTTTTGGGGACTTTTGAAGGACTATTTATTTGTTGGGGTTAGGGAGGGTCTTGCGGGAGTTTATTTTGTTAGGGATATAAAAATGCACTTTTTCAAACTTTATCTGAGCATACCTGTTTTTTACTACTTTTGAGCCTGGTGGGTGGTGGTTTAGCAGTAATTTCATTTTACTGAACACTGTCATCGTGTTGGTTCACGTGTAATTGGCCAAATGTTTTCCAAAGTAAATGCCTTTCACAGAGTTTGTTAATTCAAGAGTCCTAGGACTTTACTACTAGTACCACTGTCACTCTCTCGCCTCTCCTAATACTCCATTATACTACCTCCCATCCAAACGCTTATCTTACCTGTAATTTGTGTTTGAGGGCTGGCTCCACCTGGAATTCACATTGTCCTAAAGCGTTCTGTAGCAGGGCCCCAACTGAAGTTTCCCGGCGTGGATTTTCTGCAAAACAAAAGCAATCAACATTATAAATATAGCGGCGGTGCTCACAGACCCCAAAAACCTAGAAGCCCCACAGACAGCACCCCTAAGACAGGCAAGCGAGCAATAATAACGCCTAAACGTTCACGTGTAAATGTCCAAATGTTTTCCAAAGTAAATGCCTAACCAATTTCATCCCTTAATAGACCTTGCCAGCAATGGCCCAGCCAAGACCCGTAAACCCAAGCGCAAACAAGTTTGACACCCCCCCAAACAGCCAAAAAGCAAATCGGGGAAAAAAAGTCACACTTAGCAAAATGTATTTAAATGAGGACTCACTACTTCCAGTCCCTCTTTAGGGGACTTGCCAACGTAAGTTTCTTCATTGTGCAGAATCCAGGCATCAGCATTACGGGAAATGGATAGGGTGAGTCTGGAGGAGGAGGATAGACGACCAGGACTGAGTTCTTGTCAACTAACTGTTGTGAACCTGAGGAATGCTGCGGCATCAAAATCAAGACAGTTCTGCTGATGGGCTTGTTGTTTGATTGGGTGATTACAGTTTTGTTGTGAATGTGATGAAGCACTTGCTAAAGAAAGAAAGACAGACACACAGGAATAAAAGTGAATAAGGACGAACAATAAAGTTAATGAATCATTGACTCATTTTCAGAACTCGCTGTCAGGGAAGCAGAGCTCGTCCTCAAACTCAAATTGAGTCGGTAGTACTTCTGGTAACTGAGGAAAACTTCCCTCAGGTAGGTCGGTGTCCTCTTCTTCCTGCGTGCATTCTCGTACTTTGTAATCTGGTGGTATGAAGTGCGGGTTCATCTTTATCATGGTGAGCCGCTCCACATTTGCGGGCAAGAGGCGGGACCTTTTGCAAGTCACAATGCCACCAGCAGAACTAAAAACACGTTCTGAAGACACGCTTGCGAGTGGGCAAGACAAGTAATTGATAGCCAGGTTGGTGAGCTCTCGCCATATGTTTCTTTTCCCATGCCAATACGCCAATGGGTCCTCAGTAATATTGACCGCTGTTGAGTCATCCAGATAGGCCTGCACCATTGAAACAATGTTCTCCCGGATTCCTGTACTTTGCACTTCTGTGTCCTTTCTGGGACAAGGAAACCCTAGCTCACTTAGCCAATCCGCTTCAGACATATCGCCTGGGCCTGGTGCAGATGATACGGTTGCTGGTGTGGTTAACGGCTCAGAGGAAAAGTCACTCACTTCTGCCACAGGCACAGATGCAGAAGTGTTTTTTTGGGACGCCTGATGGCCTGCTGATTCACTAGTAGTACTGTCTTCTCCTACAGTTTCCTTCCGCTCTCTTTCAAAACGAATGGCTGACTGAGCTAGCCAACCTTTGTACTCTGTAACATCTGATGTTTCAAAAGGAATTATTACTTTGCCAAACAATGGCTTTTTGTAACGTGGATCCAGAATAGTAGCACAAATGTAGTGCTGTTGTTTCTTGATATTTACAAGCCGTTTATTGCTAACTAGGCGTTGTAATAATCTCTGCGCCAACTCATATGCTTCATTCTTTCCAGCATCTTTTAATTCTGAAGACACCACCTTGACTTGGTGCTCGAGCTTCAGCAACAATGGGATAGCTTTGCTCAAAGAACAGTCCTCCCTACTGACTTCACGCGTGAAGACCTCAAAAGGACGAAGCATGTCTTTTAACTAGCTGCCATTGCTCCACCGCTAGCATCATTTCTGTTGTATCACCACCCAGGTTGTAGAAATACTCATTGACTACTGGAAACAGCTCATGCAGACGCTCAAGCATGTAGAAGGTTGAGTTCCAACGTGTTGCCACCTCATGGATAAGTGCTTTCACTGGCATTCTACGTACATTTTGCTGGCGCCTCAGCTCCTTCCGGGCCTTAAAAGAATGGTTGAAATGTGTGCATATTCTTCTGCAGATGATCAGTATTTTGTCGACTGCAAGTTCTTTTTTCAAGAACTTTTGCACGACAAGGTTCATACAGTGCGCCAAACACGGCACTCTGAAATAGTAACCGTTCTCCATGGCCTTAACTACATTGCTGCCATTATCAGTAGAAACATAACCAACCTTGCAATTTCTTGGGGGCAGCCATTGCGATACCTTTTTGTTAAAGTCATCCAAAATGTTGGCTGCAGTATGAGTTTTCTCCATGCCAAACATGGCTAATGTTGCATGTTTACGAGCACCCTTAAAAATCTCGACCAAGTCACCACCTGCATTTATCTGTTTTGCAACCCCTGAAAAAGAGACCCAGTGTGCAGTGATGCACATGTAATCAAGGGCTTGGCAACTGGTCCACATGTCTGTTGTCAGGTGTATAGTGTGAACAGCACTCTTCTGCAAAGCTGCCCCAACCAACTCAAGCACCTCTTTATGTAGTGCTGGAACAGCAACCCTGGCAAAATAGAACCGGCTAGGAACCTTCCATTTAGGGGCCAGTGTTGCCACGAGTTCAAGAAAACCCACATTTTCGACAAACGAAAAAGGGAGAAGGTCCACCGCTAGCATTTTAGCCAGCTTAGTGTTATACAGGCGTACATTTGGGTGGTTGCGTTGAAATTGCGCATCTGAGGAGAACATGTTTGTAATGGTGCGCTGGACAAATTTACTGGATAATGCTGATGCCTTCTTCGACCCACTTCTGCTCAGTGTTGACATTTTCCGCATTGGTGTGTCTCCCAGACTCTCAGTGAGCCTCCTATGTGTTCCGGAGGGTGTGGTGCTGCCAGGGGTACTGGGTGCAACCGGACAAATGTCTGACGCTTCTTCTACCTCCCCGTCATCTTCAGATGAAACACCTAGTATGGGTATATTTTGGCCACTTGCCCTTTGGGATTGCTTTCCCTTGATGTTTGCTAGGTGCGCAAACCATTTGACAGCGTGCCTTCTTTGAAGATGACCTATCTGGCCTCCGGTTCCATAGTTGGTACCAGTCTTACCACGGCTAACTCTAGTCTTACAAATGCAACAAACGGCTATGTTATCATACTTTGCATGGACACTAAAAAAGTTCCAAACTGGGGACTGGAAACTTCTGGTTTTGCCGCATGAGATGATACTGCCAATGCCAGATGAAGCAGTGGTGGATGAGCCTTGCAGACATCTACTGGGTTGTGCAATTATTGCAGCAACCCTACTTGAGGGAGTCGAGCTGGATGGAGTCCCCCTCTGGGGAGAAAATATGGGAGCTGTAGGTTTTGTTGAACTTGTTGTACTACTTGACTGCGTTGGTGGTGCTACCAGTGCCACATCGCCATGGTCACGCTCAGCATGACGTCGGGATAGGGTATAAATGTCTGTCTGCTGCATGGCCGGTGTGGCTGGAATGACGTGTGTGATGACTAGGGCATTGCTGTCATCCTGTTCAACAACATCAGAATGCACCACTTCATCAAGTCCGACGTTCGGATCCATAAGTATGAGCTTTCCGGGGCCCTTCCTTTTAACATTTGATACCTTTCGCAGCTCATGGTGTGCCTCCCTCTCAGACGTCGGAGATGGTTGCCAATCTAGATCCAGATCATCTGATGGAGCGGGGCTTGAAGAGGAACTTCTACACACACTCCTTGATCTTTTCCTTGCTGGGGAGCTGGGAGAAAATGAATCATCAGGAGGAGTGCCTTCGTCTTCCTGACATGATACCCCGGCTCCAAAGTCAATTTCCTCCTGTGCCCCTACTTCTGGAAGAACAACCATTGTGGGCACTTGCACCGCTCCATGCGCCGCTACATGGGCCTCTTCACTGACCTCTACTTGCAACTCTCCATGGACCTCTCCTTCTCGGCCCTCTCCTTCTCCGCCTTCTCCTTCTCGGCCCTCTCCTTCTCGGCCTTTTCCTTCTCGGCCTTCTCCTTCTCGGCCTTCTCCTTCTCGGCCAGCTCCTTCTTGGCCAGCTCCTTCTCGGACAGCTCCTTCTCGGACAGCTCCTTCTCGGACAGCTCCTTCTCGGCCAGCTCCTTGCGCATGTACTTGTGCTTGTACTAGTAGCCCATGCAGTTGTTGTTGCGGCTTTGGTTGTTGAATAGTACTTGTGAGATGAGTTACAACTTGTGTTGATGGTGTGCTGCTAATTTCTTGCGATGAGCCAACATCACTGGTCGTTGGTGATTGAACCACTAAACAGGCTACCTGTGCAGCACTCATGATGGGCCTTTGTTTTTTCCACAAAAATTTAGTGGTCGAGCCACCAGTCTCCTTGGTAAGTGGTGCCACTTGCTTCTTCTTCTCCTTACTAGAGACATTTTTCTTGCAAGAGGAGCTACGGGCACCTCTTTTTGGAGCCATCTTCTTCAGATGTCGGAACAGCAGGCCGCAGCAGGACTTCTTCCTGGCACTGATGCTCAACGATGATGCGGAGTTATTGACTTTGTGCACCTAAAAGCAAACGAAGACAGAGGAACATCAGTAAATATATGTTGCATATGTAGCGCTTCAATAAATAGTTTGCAAGTAGGCATTTATGAATACACACGTGCACACCACACAATATGGAAATTTCTAAATTAAAAATTGCTAAATTTTTGGGAAACAGGAATTTAACATTGATCCAAGAGAGCACACACAGAGAGGGTTATAGTTTCATGTACCACTGACTCCCCCTGGGCACGATGGGTGAAAGCAAGGCAAAATGGGTGCAGGCCTATGGCACAAAGCTCACTGCCTGCCTTCAAAATGGCCGCTTGACCCCCATCCACATGGCCAGGACCATGCCTCAAAATGGCCCCCACCAACATAGCCAGCCCCCAACCCCTACCCAACCCCTACTCCAAAAAGTCAAAAAACACAACACCATTCAAATCACCACAATCCAATGCCATCCATCAAGTTTCAGAAGGTTTATGCTGCCTGCTGGTGGTTTTCTGGTGCAGAATTGCAATTTTTGCAATTTCGCGAGTGCGAGATTGTTGCTTCACAACGCGAACGTGGCGAAAAACCAGCAAAATCCGCGAACAGACAGATTCTGGGCCCCCTGGGCATGATAAAATCACAGCACATTGGGTGCAGGCCTATGGCACAAAGCACACAAACTGGCTTAAAAATGGCCCCTAGACGCCCACCCACACGGGACCAGGCAATAAAATGGCCCCCACCCACATAGCAAGCCCCCAACACCACCCCAATAAGTCGTAAAACACACAAAAATCACCACAATCCAATGCCATCCATGCCCTGGCCAGAATCATGTTAAAATTCAACAAAACAGTTGTATCATGCATGCACCCATAACTAAGCCTGGTAGTTTTCAACTCATGTGCAGAATTGTAATTTTTACAATTTCGCGAGTGCGAGATTGTTGCTGCGCGGGACGCGAGCAGTGCGAACACAGGCAATTTTTTTTTTTTACATCCGATTTTCGGGTAATCCGCGGGAGTTCTAGGCCCCCTGGGCATAATGAAAAAAATCAGAGGAGACTGGGTGGGCCTAGGGCACAAAGCATCCACATGGCCAGGACCTGCAGGACCATGCCTCAAAATGGCCTCCCACCAACATAGCCAGCCCCCAACCCCACCCCAAAAAGTCGAAAAACACACACAAAAATCACCACAAACAAACAACATCAACTTATCAACTTACTTGTGAAATCAAATTTCGAATCCAAAAGTAATCCAAAAGGCCTCAAAGCCAAATCTCCAGCAGCATCCACAAAAAGTAATCCTTCCCAGTCAAGATCGAATTCAAAGTGGCCAGGAAATGGACTAAGCAATGGGAGGAGCTTGCTGGACAGGAACAGGAAGTTGGAGACTGGGTCACTTCCTTCACCCCTCTCCAATTGTAATTTTTGTAATTTCGCGAGTGCGAGATTGTTGCTGCCCGCGCCGCGGACCGCGAGCAGTGCGAACACAAGCAAAAAATCCGCAGCGCGGATCTGCGTATTTTCGCTACATCCGCGAGAGTTCGCGGATTGCGGATTTACCGAAAATCCGAAAAATCCGCGAGCGGAACGGATTTTACGCCCATGCTTAAAATGTATAAAAGCTTGTGAATTTGTCACAAGGTTGTTCAAGGACTGGCTCCTCAGTTAATTAAAACCATGGTATTCCTCATTAACCTCCACACAATCTCCCCTCCGCTTCCTCATCTCTTCTTCCCCTCTGTTAAATAAAAAATAATATTAAACATATAAATCATAATTTCTCAATGAGCCATCGAGGTGCCTGAACCAGTCTTCAAGACCTAGTCAAATGAGGTTGATGAAGCAGAGGAGTGGGGCTTGCCTCAGGCACCAGTCATGCAGAGGTAGTTGTGGGACTTTCAGGTGGATGGGTCTCACTTCTGACATCTGGAGCTGATGAGCATTGAGGTAGGTGCTTGAAGTGTGACAAATCTCTTGTGTTGGACTTTTTGGGATAATGAGCGGTCATCATATGTCCTTTGTTCGCCACAACCCTCGGGGGTTCAGCATCAGACAGAGAATCAGATTTGCATTTCTGTTTTTGCTTGACCACGACCCAGTCTCCCTCTATGAAAACCATGCCCGAGCACTTCAACGTTTTCTCAGCTTTAGTCTTCATTCTGGATTAGTGCAAGGAATCCGTCGTACTGATCTCATCCGCATCTGTCAACCTATGAGTGGTCCATTGTGACAATTTGGTTCCTATGGCTCTCCCAAACATCAAGGTGGCAGAGCTTGAACCTGTAGCAGAAATGGGAGTTGTTCTATAGGCACGAAGGACTGAACATAGAGCTGATTTGAGATCACATCCATCCAGTGCAGTGTGCTCAACTACTCTCTTTAGGGTTTCCATGTAGTGTTCAACAATGCCAGTGGCCTGTGACTAGAGAGGGGTACTTTACTGATGTTAGACATTCATGTTAGTGAGAAACTCTTTAAAGTCTCTACTGTTGGACGGTGGGTCATTGTCAAACTTAAGATTAGAGGGGACACCCCATGTTGCAAAAATTTAATTTAATGTCCAAATGACTTTGTCATGTGTGGTTCACAACAGGTCTTCCACCAAAGGAAAGTGTGAGTACTCATCAGCAACTACCATAAGGTGATGTCCATTGTTAAGGGGTTCAAAGAAATCAACTGCATTCTTTTCCCACGCCTGTTTCAGGAGACCAGACATAACTAATGGATTTTGCACTGTTTTGGGAGACATACAGTTGCACAAATGACAGGTCTTTCATTCTCTTTCATTTCGTCAATGCGAGGAAACCACAATCGGTCTCAAAAAGCTCTCTCGGTTGCGACAATGCCAGGATGACCTTCATGTGCCACTTCAATGACTTGTTGTAGAAGACTCTTTGGAATGACAATTCTGAACCTCTTAATATAATGCCTTCTTTTGTGACAAAGAGTTCCCGACTCACATTTGTTAACTTTTGGTATTCAAAGTAATCCTTAAGAGGACAAGTGTGTTCCTTCCAGAATTGCTGGGCAATAATATCTTTGAGGACACACAGATCTTGAGCTGTATTTGAAGCAGCAGAATTTGCCCCATTAAAAGACCTACAGGTATGCTTGACTATAAAGTTAACATAGGATTCAGACACTTTAGACGTTGTACTGTGTTTGATGTGCAGTCACTCACCGACTCCTACAATTCGACCATCTCCAACATCATGAATGACATTGCTCCATTCCAACAAAAACTGCCACAACAAAAATATCCAAACCGTGGTATAATGACAACTTAAACACGGAAAGCTGCAAACTTAGGGCAGTTGAACGTTCCTGGAGATCAAATCCTGACTCGGACCAACTAAAACTCCTAGGAGATGTAGGAGCCTTTACAACAAAAAAATCAAGAGTACTAAAGCTAACTACTTCAGACACCAACTGGATCAAGCAGCTAACCGTCCTAAGAAACTTTTCGAATTGGTCAAACAGCAATCAGTTGTCGGTCCAAACCTCCCTGACCCTGGTGGCAGTTAACCCTCTTGCGATAAACTTGCTGCTTTCTTCACTGAGAAATCAAGACTCATCTCCTCTGACCTCGCCTCTAAGAAGGCTCTACTGCCCTCCTCCAGGGCCGCATAACCCCTTGACCTCTTAGAAAAGCGCTATTCTACCACCCCGAACTCCAAGAACAATGGGTCATGGGGCACCTTTACCGCATTTATTGAAAAAGACATCAACAAGATCCTTCAGAATAAGGCCCCATCCAACTACTTTAGTGACTTATTACCTCCGGCCATCTTCAAAGAAATCAAGAATGCATTCATCCCCACCTGGACAAGGATAGTAAATGCTTCTCTATCAGAAATGCGTACAATCCCAACTCTGTGCTCACATAGAGAAATACCAACTCCTAGACCAGCATCAATCTGACTTTTGGAAGGGGCATAGCACTGTATGGGCTCTCATTCACGTTATGGATGACATTTTAAAAATTCTCGATCAAAACAAATCCTGCCTCCTGTTCCTCCTTGACCTTTCCTCCGCATTCTACACAGTTAATTATGACAACGTCCTATCCATTCTGCAAAACAGGATGGGTTTTTCTTATCAGGTGCTACAATGGTTCTCGTCAGTTCCTCCACCCCATGTCTGAAAGAGTCAGGGCAAATCACTCTCTCTCCCAGCTGTCTCCAGTGCTCATGGGGGTCCCCCAAGGGTCTGCCTTATCTCCTACCTCTTCAACCTTTTCTTGGAACCATTAGCTAACTCACTAAATTCCACTGGCATTCTTTTCCATATGTATGCGGATGACACCCAACTCTATTTGAAAATCTCATCTCCGGAAAACATCATCTCACTCAATACTACCCTAACGTCTACTCAAAACTGGTTAACTGAGAACCATCTCCTGCTCAACACCTCTAAAATGGAATTTCTGCTCATCTCCCCTCCGAACCACATCCACAAACTAGACCTTTGGATGAGTCACCTCACTGCTCTCAACTGCACTCCTCTCATCATAGACTCAGCTACATTTCTTGGAGTCACCATGGACAAGCACCTGAATATAAACATTCATGTCAGCAATATATGTAAGGGAGCATACCACTTGATGAGGACACCCAGAAATATCAAACCTTTCCTTCCACTTAATTATTTCAAGCAGGTGGTCCAAGTGCTTGTCTTGCCGAGGCTAGACTACCGCAGCGCAACCCTCTGTGGCCTTCCCAAATACACCCTGGCTTCACTAAGGGCATCACTGAATGCTGTGGCTAGACTGGTTACAGGCACCAAACATAATGAGCACATATCCCCAGTCCTAAAATCTCTTAATTGGCTCCCCTACAAAGCACGAATACAGTTAAAGATTGCTGTTCTGACGCACAAAGTCATTCACTTCAATACTCCCAGGTAGCTTGCTCAAAAACGTGAACTAGCCTCAAGAAGCACCACTACTTTCCTCTTTAAACCACTCATGCTTAGCCAAAAAAAAACTAGTCACTGAGCCTTCTTTGGCGCTGCCCCAAGGCTATGGAACTCTCTACCACCGGAAGTACGCAGAATCTCCTCAACGATGGTGTTCAAACTGAAAGTCAAAAGATTCCTTATGAATAAATTCTTACTCTAATTGGGCTAGGCTCGCCTGCTCGAGCGCCCTGAGACCTGTAGGTGACCCGGCGCTATATAAACCCATAATAACAAATAACAAAATAACAAACAAATTGTCCCTACTACCATGGTACCATCATTTGATACTGCTCATCTTTAAGCACATTCTGTGAGCCCCTTCATAGCCCGTTTACACCTGTTTATTATAACCCTCCATGTTTCAATTGTCTTGTAATCTGCGATCATTCCTGTTTTTACTCCTACTTGATGTAGATATTGCATTTATGTCCTTCCTTCCATCCTATTGTAAAGCTCTCTGATATCCTTCAGGATCTTGTTTGCGCTATCTAAAACTTTATAAATAAATAAATAAATCCTGAGGATTGTCATGCTCCATTATAGAGTGGTTGCTTCTTGTCGTGCCGGCACTGCAATGTCCTAGGGGTCCCCAGAAGGGTCAATTTGACAGCGATCTTTGTTTTTTGCCAATTGTTGAGTACAAGTAACATCTAAGTGGGTGGTGTTGAGTGTGCTGTGATGTGAATTAAAACTGATTGGGGATATCACTGACACATTTAATGCCTTGATTCCCCTGTCAGATTAAAAAAAGTCATAGGTTAGTGCTCCTAATGGGGTAATGATGCACCCTAGTATTTGCACGCTTGTCAGGGTCAAACTCCGGTCAACATGTTTTATGCCCCTAGTGGTCAAAAAGTATCCTGGGCACTTCTTCACGACAAAAATAACGGGTGGATGTTTCTACACATGATTGTGTCCATACAAGTACCCTTTGAGTGGTACCTCATTGTCTTGGTTTTGGCTGTCCAACCTATTAGGATAAAGGGAAATATTGCATAAATAATATAAGACCATCTTATTAACCAGAATGTCCCTTCTTGTGGACCAAAATGTATGTCTGGAACTGAGGTGGCTACCAGACACATTTAGACAAATAGAATACACAGACAACATCGAAGTAAGTAAAGCAAATGGCATTGTGCAACATGTATAAAGTTACATCTCATATTATCATGTTGTCTCTTCCAATGAGGTATCAGCCTCATTCATATAGCAAGTGCCACTGTGCATTTTATAGATATTGCCCAGTGAACCAATGAGCTGTTAGTGATGGTCACATACCACCAAAGGAAGTGAAGATACACCTGAAAGAGTAGTAGCAGCATTGTAAAATGGAAGCTTGGTCATGTTCAGCAAGTTGCCTGATTTTTGTGTAGGAAAGTAGCGGGCTGACCTAAAACTGTGAATCGAGATGCCCCATGGGATGAGGCAAAAGCGTAACTCTCTGGCGTGCTTAACTAAAAGAAGGGGAGCAGGGTAAAGAATGGATGGAATCTGCAACTTAACCCCTTAAGTGCTGCCGTCGGCCAACGGTCGTCACGGGCACTACCTCCCCAGTGCTGCGTGCGACCGCTGGACGTCCAGTTCAGCACCGGATAATGGACAGCGCAGCACTGGGGAGGTTTGTTTACTAGCTCCCAAGTGGTTAAACTAAACAGCGATTGTTAGCTACAGAGTGTTAGCAGGTAGTATTGTAGTGTAGCTTCATGTTGGTCACTGTACTCACAGCTCCCGAGTGCAAGCTGCTCATGGCACCTGCTCTGGTCCTCTGCTTCTCCCAAAATGTGCAGTTGGGTGCAGAGGGCTCCGATCTTATAGGAGTTTCCCCTGGCAGGATCAGACTGTGACCGTGTCTTTCTCAGTGCGTATGTCCGGCAACGTTATTGGAGTGGCTTTTTTCTTTGGTATCGAGTAGAGAGCTAAAATGCCACAGAAAGCGAGTAGCCTCTCTATGTTGGGAGGTAATGTAAGTTATCTAAACATCATAACTCTTCTATCATAACACCCCGATGTATGTCATAAAAAGACATCTAGTCGGTTATCACTTACGGGTATCTTAAAACTAGCCAAGGTGATGAGGATGGTGAGATCCCATATCTCTATAAATCATTGGTGGTCTGTCAGTCATGGTGGTACCCTGTCATGATGTGTGTCTCTATTAGGGGATGTTGGTAGAGGCAACTTCGGGAGATGTCCACTGGGTTACCATAGGTGTCATAGTTAAGTCTGGGTGTGGCCATATAGTAGCAGGGAAAGTGTACCATTGAGTTGGATAACAATAAACATCTGTTATTCAGCGCCAAGATACCTCCGGGTGAACGTGCACTTTACAAATACATATGTTATGTTATGTTAATGTAACCACATAAGCAAGGGCTGTTTACTGTGTATCGTGGGTGGCACGAATTGGAGACCATGTTTGGTGTGGAGGCATTACACCCTACGTTGTTCTTGTGTGAATAATGTGGTGGGGTCCCACATCAGGTTTGATTCTAAGACCTTGCACGTCAAGTCTTGTACTGAGGGTTTCAGATCAATGAAGAGGTTACACATCTTAGTGGCAGTGTGTCCACATCTTATAGTACTCTTGTGTTCCCCTATTCTTATTTTAATTGGTCTAGTTGTCATCTAATCATAGAGCAAGCGACACAGGCATTTTATAAGATAAATGCAGTTTTTGGTATTGCAATTTGTGTGTTGTTTCTGTGTCCTGGAGAATGCACCCAGTTGTGGTGTCTTAGAGTGCTTTGTTGAGGTGCATGCGGTATGCTTCCCACAAGGGTAGTGACCACTCACAGGCGGTAAGTTCTGGAGCATGGTTTGAGTCATGGATTCTTTTGCCCGTTGGCTTGTGTGCACCAGTTTGTCCTTCAAATTGGATGTTCTCTTGAATGTAAAGCATGGAAGCTCAAGTTCTAAGTTGTCCTTATTCAGGAATTTCCAATGCTGCCTTACTATATTTTTCACCTTATTAGATAAGGGAGTAAATGTGGTAACACATATCATGGTGTCATCCTTAGGTCATGTTGTGTTCTCCAATAGGGCCTCTCTATTGTTCTTTTGGGCTCTCTGTTCGGCCTGTCTGACTACTCTTTGAGGATAGTTTCTCTCAAGGAGATTCTTGCTGAGGTCTTTGGTCTGTTTGTCATACTTGCCCCAGCTGCTGCAGTTCCTCTGGAGGCGTAGCTATTGACTATTGGGGAGGTTCTCACAGAGAGCTTTAGGCTGGAGGCTCTCAAAAGACAGGAGGTTGTTGCAATCTGTGTTTTTTGTACGTTCTTGTGTGTGCAACAGG